>NC_136059.1:1700135904-1701411424 GCF_964261635.1 Lissotriton helveticus | reverse complement strand
TTATAGAATAATTTTTTTTACAGTCTTACACCTCCCTGCTTGGGATACGGAAATAAGTCACAAAGCGGTTATGAGGCCCCCGCTGCTCGCACCTACGCGCTGCATAGCTCTGCCACACAGAAATGAGTTTATTCATTAAATAGTTTCATTTCATCAATTTTATAGGTGTTCCTCAGCAGTCATTACTCACATCAAAGCAAAGAGTACTGTGAGAAAACAAAAAAACTAAGAAAGCTAGGCTCTCAAACAGCAACTTTTTACTTCCATACCAAAAACGTGAATTGTGCTCTACTGGCGACATCTAAGGCCAATCAGAAAATAGAGAATCGAAACCTGAAACAGGAGACAGCCCCGTCCGTCCCTTGAAATTGCGCCTTGGAAGTCACCAATCTGAAATTATTAATTCCTAAATTGAAAGTGAAACACAAAGTAATGGATGGAAAGAAGGTAATTGTCACCCCAAACATTATTTAGTAAGTTGTAGTCCGCTTGTTTTTTGCTTTTCATTTTTTTTACTAAAATAATATAAAAAAAATCACAGTATTTTAAGAAATAAAACCCACGTTGTGGATCCGTTTCTTTCACGCCAATGTGGGTAGAAGTTACCATGCCAAGGAGGATCTACATTTTCCCCACAGCGACAACAGGTAGTTCTGAGAAATGTAGTCTTCCCTTGGTTCATTTTGAGGTACTAGAACAGGTTTTGAGTTTTAGTTTATGTTGTGGTTCTGTTGCTTTTGTTTCTTCATACAACAGTCTGGAAAAGCACACCATATTTAAAATTACTTAAAAAAGAAAAAGAAAAAGGGAAAAAACACCTTTGAAAGGTCTCATGGTAAGACGTCCTTCTTTGAGTCACTTGCTCCCCAGGCAGACAGATCTTCCTGTTTGGAAAATGATCCGAAACCCTCTTGTAAAGTACAATGTTTAACGGAGTTGCCTTATAAGGTCCACATGAATTAAGTTCCTGTCCCAGGTGTCAGCAAGTATAAAATTATAATAAACCGATGTGGTGAAAACCAGGGAGTCAAATTATTTTGACTGTTAAATAACTTTAATATACATACTCCTAGGAGTACCAGTGCTTTGAAAATATATCTTTTGTCCTAAAAGCAGCTTTGTTTCATTTGAGTTTGTGCGTGCCCCGAACAATTATTCACATGGGCTCATTCTGTTTCAACCGTTGTCTCTGTGAAATCTCTGTGCGAAGTATTTGCGGACCAAGACAACACGGCATTCTGCATGGTGTATGCCACCTCAATCGTTTGCCTTTCTTGCCTTTTATCCAACACAGGCACCTTGACGACTGCCACGTTTTTTTCTTTAAGTTGTAGATCTTCAGTGTGTCCTCGTCTTTTGCTATCATTCACAATCCTGCAAAAAGTTCGTTTAAAAAAGAAGGAACAATGTGTTAGAACAGTAAAAGCAAAATGCTTAAAAAAATTCCACCGAGATCACTTGTACACAGTGTGGACACCAATACACATTTACACTACTTATAAATGTAGATGGAACTGCATGTGCTTACCATGATATTAGTGGGGCACAGCAGAGATAGGCATATGCTAGGTTACTGGCATTTTTACAATCCTCACCACCACTGTTATGGCACTGGATCAAATTCTCTATCTGGGAGCCCTTGCAAGCTTAAATGTGAGTCGCATCAAACAAGCAGGGCTTTTGTTGTTTGGTTGTGTGTGGTTTGTAACTAGTGTTTTCAATGCTTAGTTCGGAAGTGGGTTCAAACAAGGAAAATCTAGCGATTTCAATGTGTATGAATGGGCAAATAATATATATCCAAAAGGTTAAGTTATTGTTAGGAAAACTTTATTTATCGTTGTTATACAAATAGAATTTAAACAATAAAAACATTCGAAATTCTAAACTCCGTTATAACTTACATTCTGAAATTTACGTGTCACCTTCACCTTGTGGTCTGAGTCGCTACACTACATGAACTATAACGCGCACTCTCGCCAAGCACTGTACTACCCTGCCCTTTTATAATTTTTCCTAAATTTACTCCTGGAATCAGGGAGAGAGCCCTAAGACAGTGGTGCAACATTTGCCTCTGGGTTTCGGCCAATCAATGGAATCCTGCGCTTTGGCTCAGGGATTCTTTAAAGAATAGTCGTGGTCAAATGATCACAGCGCGGCTTGTTCCATGGTTCCTCTGCGAAGGATCCACAAACGGGCTGTGGTGTGAAATACCTATCTTTTTTATCCTTAGTTTCTCAAAAATTACTGAAAGGAATTACACCAAATCAAAACAAGCTCTCTTCCTGTACTAAGATCTAACTTTCTGCTAAATTTGGTCTAAATCTGTTCAGTCGTTTTGGCTGTAGCTGTGTCTAATTTTCTAATAAAATGTATTTACTTCTTCTCAGTTTGCCAAAAATTCAAACTATGTAGAATTTCTGTAAAATATTTTGATTGAATAACCTGTTAGTACTTGCAGCAATGTTTGCCCTTTGCACAGATTTTTATATCCACAATACACTTACATGCCATGTCTTAGCACGTGACGTTCCCATTCGGATCCAACCGCAAAGGTTCTTCCACAGAATTCGCATGGAAATCGCTTGGCCTGAGGAGGGTCATCAGTACAAGGAAACTCCACTGGGGCTAAAAGAAATCAGGTATTTATGCGCATAACTTTACGTAGTGCAGTCTACATTATTCTTTCTCCATTTCACATGTAAACAGACCTCATTCAGAAGTGTTTTTGCAGTCGCAAATGGCATTTACAATTCGAAAACTTTAAATAAGTCACAAATTTTATTTCGGAGACTCTGGATTTTTCTACACTTAAATCCCACTAGTTAAGTAGAAAATGTATCAGCCAGGCCGGTTTTTCATTTAAACAAATTTGGCATTATGAGTGGGAACATTTCCAGGGAAGGGTTGCCCTGTAGGTATTATCAAACTTTGTTAAAGAGTTTAACAACTGATTTGCAAATGTAATTTTTAGTGCCATAAAAAAAGACAAAAATTGTTGTATACAATTTGGTGGAAAAAAACACAGAAATCCAGCATGTTTGCAATGTGGAAGTGGATTTCTACACCGGGACACACAATTATCAGGTGGTACATAGATTAAGGCCCTGCTCAAGGAAAAATTATAATCCCTGTGCAAACCACTGTTTGCACTGGGAGCGGAATAAAGAGTTGTATGATAATTTACCCTAGCAGTTTTCCTATGAAGAATTCTAGCAGTTCAAACCTGTTGAAATGTATCAGGCAAAAAGGCATACCATGCAGCTCCGAGTCAGCGTAGGTCTTGAGGCTCTTCCTGAAGGTGTGCAGAGTGGGTGAGCGTCTGATGTTGAATGGGAACTCGTTCCAGGTCTTTGCCGCGATGTAGGAGAATGCTCTTCCACCCCTTCTGGCTCTGCGGATGCGCGGGGTTTCGGCAAGGGCAAGGTCAGCGAGGCAGGTGTTTCTCTTGGGTACGTGGACGGAGACTCTTTCGTTGAGGTATTGGGGTCCAGTGTTGTGGAGGGATTTGTAGGCGTGAGCGAGTAGCTTGAAGGTTACGGTCTTCTTGGTGGGGAGCAAGTGGAGGTCTTGCAGGTGTAGGGTGATGTGTTACTGTTGTGAGATGCCGAGGACGAGTCTGAACGCAGTGTTCAGGATGGTCGGGTGTTTGCAGGAGCAGAGATGTGTTGATTCAGGTGTAGAGGGCGTTTCCGTAGTCCAGTCTGCTTGTTATGAGTGTGTGGCAGGTGAAACAGCACTCAAGGAAATTTATGACTTGCATAGATTTTCATGCATAATGTGGCTGATTTTTGTGAATCCCAAAAAGTCTGAACTCTACTTAAATCGTGGGAGTTATATCATTTCATTGTGAGCATTTACACCCAACCGAAGCAGCAAATGTATCCATCGAGAGCACTGAACCACTTTACGTAGGAGATAATATTGCTCTTCTATGAAAGTTCCATTATCAAAAGCATAGTGAAGTAAATGAAGTTCACTCAACAGAAACTTGTGTCTTTTTTTACTAGATTCTTTAATTCCCATTATATCAAAACTCTGCAAATAATTTATTTGGTAGGAGTCTCCCAGGAACCTTTCATTTGGGGATCCCTTGTTTCTTCCAGATCCTGTTATTCTCAGAAGAGATGCATTTGGTCTTAGCTGGGGAGCAACTTTGGGAAAGCTCTGAAATCATGGCCACTGATCGTCAGAGGAGTCAACCAGGTCATTAAGACTTTTGTGCTATCTCTCTAAGGACAGTTTGTAGTCTGTGATAGTCTGGACAGATCTTTTATAGTAACGCCTGATGTCTATTAAGCGTTTTTGATAAGTTTGTGAGTATAATATATTTATTTTTATTGGACCAGAATTAAGAAACAGACAATGAATACCCACTGAATTGACAATGTATAAAGAGTCTTATTAGGTTTTGTACCTTTGAGGTTCATTTTTGTATTGTTTAATTGATCTAGTTTAAATTAACCTTAATAAAGAGGACAACTCAGACGACAGCATTAAAAGCATTTGTCACTTGTAAGGGAAGTTTCAGGTCACTTTCCCTCGTGACAACTGCAGATCAGATTTTTTCATGGCAGAAGGACACCTGGCTCTAAAAGCGGTTCACATTAGGGGGGTGAACAATTGAAGAGCAGGTACGCTAAGCTATGTTTTTCAGTGCTCTCAGTTTTTGTCTCTCACTGTGGATATTAATTGCAATATGCGATCACTTTTAACCTCCCTCTCTAGACCGATCTGCTTTAAGAGCTAATGCTTTGCTTCCTCTGGTACAATTTTCCAGGATCAGGAAGCTGGGGAAGTGGATAATCTTATACTTCCTGAGCCCCAACTCTGTTTTATGTTCCCCTTTCCACTGATTTCTAGAGTATTCGCCAGGATGTGGTCAGAGAACAGGGAAGTTATCTCAAGTGTCCATTTTCAGCAATAGATGGGTTTATTCCCGTTATTACAACAGCAATAATCAAGGAATAGCTTTGTCCTCTGCTTACTTATACTCTCAGCTTTCCAGTCCTTCTTCAGATGGTTTTTCCAGAAATTCCAACTGTCAGTGTGGATGCTGAAAGTTGGGGGCTCCAGCATTTACATCTGAGCAAAGGTCTATGAACAGCAGTTTATAACACCTGACATTCTTGTACTTTAAAAACGTATAGCTATGATTAGTAATTCTTCAATTTTTGGCGCTATTCCAAGGGGTTTAGAATTGTGATTGTTCCCAAATCTTTATTCTAGAATTTGGTGGAATGGGCTGCCCTTCGCCTCTTTCAAGAAACTTGAGAGTGCAGGGGATAGAAGGAGATACATTGTTTGTAGGACAGGTTACTGGATGGGATTTATTTGGTTATGTCCCATTTGTAAATACTCTCATACTACAGATCTGCATTTTGTTCTGTTTTTTTTTTTTTTTTACAGAGAGCTACTTTCAGCCTACAGAATCCCGTCCTCTGTGATATCTTTCCTTTCAGGTTTTATTCTATGTAGCAATTATCTCTGTATGTAGGTTGAATGATCTGGGAGTTTGTTACCCAAACACATCCTCGGATTTTTCCTGACCACTGGGTTATCCGCCACAGTCTAGGTTTTGTTCTTAAGGTCAACTCAGTTTTCCATTGTTTGCAAAAAATCATTTGTCCATTGTCCTTCCCTAGTCCTTCTCCTGAACAGGGTTTGCTTCATAAGCTTGATGTTAATCAAGCAGTTTCAGATTAGGCGACGCACAGTTTAAGGCTTTTGGCTCAGCCAAACATGGGCTCATTCAATAGCATATCTGAAGAGACGGTGAAGATCTACCATTTCTGGGCTCACGTTCAAGCTGGTCTTTATGATGCCTGGACTTAAGGCAGTCTCGAAGTTCAGGGAGTCTACTTTGAAGTCGTTGTTAGTAGAGAGCTGGTATATAGGATGTCTATGGGGCAAAGCCTCTGTTTTGAGGAATTAGGTGCTTGTGGTTAGCTGGTTGGCAGAGTGCATGTCATGTGGGTACACACACACACCTCATGTTCGTAAGGGCTGAGGCGTGGTCCATAGAATTGGATGAATGGATTTACTACGAAGTAATTTAAGCATTACTTCAACATTACCACTTGTTCTACAGTCCATTAAAGCTTTACATCACCACCACAAGTAAGCTTTTCTAAATGTAATAACATAAATGTAATTGATTTCAGTGTTAGTATCAGAGTAAGATGCCACTTTTTAAATGTAATTTAGTATTAAGGATAACATTAGTATTAGGGTAGGATAACTCTGTAACGTCAACCTTAATTACATTAAACGTAATGTAATTAATGATTAACTTCAGGTAAGCATTTTTTTAAACAGCAATTCAATTAAACTGAATTTGATTTAAGGGTATAGGTAGAGTTAGTATTCAAAGATGTATTAGGGTTGGGGCTAGCATTAAGATCGTGTTTACGGTGTTAATGTAATGGAAGGCCTAAATAATGATGTCCTAAGTAATAGTTATTTCAGTGTTAGAGATAGAGTGTTGAAGTAATAGTATGTCAGAGTAAACGTATAAAAGTAGTGGTATAACACAATTTGACTGCCTAGAAAAAGAACTATCCTTCTGGGGATGTGCGAGTTTTTTTTGCCACAGCCAGTTTGTGCCTATTTTTCCATAAATCCTGAATTGACTATCAGCAATGCCAACATTTTTTTACAACTGCATCTTCAAACCACATAGCTGCTCATGCACCAATACTCTAGTGCGCCCCGATTCTGCAGCCAGAGTTGCATGGCGAACCTGTTGAACAATGCATGCCCGTTCACACGGTGTATGCAATGCAGCCCGACATAAGTGTACTCACATTCTACGCATGCACAAAAAAGAAACGGACCACATCTAATTCACCTTATGTAAGAGAGAGTGAGGTCATACTGAGGGCAACAGTGTGTGGAGTCATCCTTTATGAAGAGAACAAGATGGCGTTACTCTTGTCATTTATTTAGCAAAATCACGTTTTAACCATATGCACTTTAGGTGGAAAACTATCCCAAATTCTTTGAAATGAAAGCCAAATGTAATTTCTGCATATCTCCTTCAGACTTACCAGTCTCTTCAGCCTTGTTAGTTTTTTCTTTTACGTCCTTTCCTTCTTCCTTCTCTTCCTCATATTTTTCTTCATCTTCATCATCCTTCTCTTCCTCATCACTGCTGAAAGCCTCTGTTTTTCCCTTCAATTGCTCCAGCTGATCCAAGTTAACTTTGCCAACCAGCTCAAAGTTCCGATTGACCTAAAAACAGCAGCAGACTTTAAATATAGAAACATGTATGTGTGCGTGTGTGTATTTTCATGAGATATCCATCATTAGATTTTTTCCTGCCTGCGCCAGGCCAACTTTACAATTTTATTCTTGCAGTTCACAGCACCAGTCTACAGCTCCATGTTTCCACTCTACTAGTGGACAGTTGCGTTACAGCGCACCATACTAAAATACTTAAAGTAGCAATATGTAGGCGGTGATCGCCTGACATGAAACAATGGCACTTTAATGTCCATATACAAGGTGCAATGTTACACGGGCTTGGTGATATAACTCAGTAGTGTGGTGTTGGGTCAGTAGTGTGGGGTTAGGTTTTTTGATGTGCCTTCATAAAGGGATGTTGAATTGAACCATTTTACTTCTCGTAGAAACAGGCTCTTTTAAAGCGAGGTGTCACCAAAAGAAGCTTATTAGAGGCGCAGATGGACCTGACTGGATTAAACCTCGCAATTTAATAGTTTGGGAAAGCTGGAAGATTGACGAACAAACACTTGAATATAAGGCACAATACCTTTAAAAAAAGTGTGCTGCTGGATTAGTAACCGGCGTAATGTTTGCAACATGCAAACAGAGCTACTACTACTCTGGGCAGTCGTGAGTGCATATGAATATTTTTTCCCAGTCAACAATCCCACAGTTCTTAACATTCAAGTGTTCTAGACCCGCTTTCACTTGAGTGCCTTTCACAAGTGTACAATTCCTTCCTTTAAGTATTGCTATTGAATTAAAAAAAATTATGTGATCTTACGCAGGCTGTAAAAAGCCTAAATTCTGTCAAAAGAATGGGGCAAATGATTGTGGGGAGAAGAGGAGGCTCACCTTGTGCTCGTCCCTCAGGTGATCGTCCAGCTCCTCGCTCTCCTTGGAGTCATAGTAACAGAGCTGGCACTTGTATGGCCTGAGCTCGTTGTGCTTCTCTATGTGCTGCTGCAAGGTTTCGTCACTGGAGCAAGTGAAGGTGCATTTGTCGCAGCGGAAAACTACTCCCTGCAGGTGCTTCGACAGCTTAGAGCGGCACACTTCAATGGGAACCACTCTCTCTTCTGTGAAGGGAACAAGCAATATGAAAGATAAAAGTACTGTTTGAAAAGATGCAACCAGAGGGTGCTCATACAATCCCACAACATCAAATTCTGCATGCAACCCAGGATTGTCAGACTTTTTCAATTCATAAAAAAAGGATCAATGATATCTCCACGCACAGGGCGCAACAGTGGGCAATATGTTGCAGAAAACATCTATTTTATTAAGTGCACATATAGTCACTAGCTATCCACACAGAACAGTTAAATCAGAACAATAAACATGAATTAGCACAAAGTGTCGTTAAGTGTGGTGTAAATAGGTTTCACGTTATTTATGTCTTTCAACTGACTAAGGTTTTCAAATGAGGGAGTCTGGCAAGCATGCTCAGTTTAACTTAGACACCCGGTCATTGGTTTATTTTGAGCCGGAATGTAAATCACTTCTCTCAGTAGTCAGCTACACTTAAACCAGGCTAGGGCTTGGATTAACAACTACATGGGAATGTGTTTACCGCTTACACAAAAGACAAAACCATCCTCGAGAAAGATTAACACTGTGCAACAAGGAGTTGAAATAGCACTTTAAACAAACTAAATGCAACTTGCAAACTAGGCTAGAAGCACTTATATAGGCTCAGTGCTCTCTGAATCAATGTAAACCAGAATCTGTGTTTGTTTTTCTGCTGGTGGTAAGATGTAGCAGAGAGACCCCCACACTACGGACAATACCTCGCAACAACCTCAACAAGAAGCATGAATGCAATAATCAACGTATTTAGGTCTCAAAGTAATGCATTATCACCAACTGCACACACAGTGAAAATTGGCTTTTTGGATCCACTGGAGCAATAAAACTCATAGAAACCACACCTACAGGTGCTTGGAAAACCAAATTTGCAGGAATATGGATTTGGCATAGTAGCGAAGGGGGAGGACTATTTATAATTTTGCCTACTCTACTGGGATGTTATCCTCCTTTATGCTAGCAAATATATGGGCCCTGTGTGGACAAAAAAAAACTATGGGCACAATTCACAAAGGTAAACTTAGATGTTTGATCTAAACTTAGACCGAACGTCAAAGTTTATGACTTTGGGAACTCACAAAGGGCATTTACGAGTACTACCTTTGTGTCTGCACTCAGGGCGGATATCTGCCGCGAGTGCGAACATAAAGATAATACTCTTAAATGCCCTTTGTGAATCCCTAAAGTCGTAAAATTAGACGTTTGGTCTAAGTTTAGACTAAAAGTCTAAGTTTACCTTTGTGAATCAGGCCCTATAGAACAAGTTACTTACCTTCAGTAACGATATATCCGTAAGAAACATAGGATAGTTATAGATTCCTTACCTTAGAATTACCCCCAGACGTCAGAGTGGATCCGTAAAGTTTTTCATCAACAGTACCCCTGCACGTCGGAAGGTGGCGTCGGTCGACTCCGTGTCTGCCGCTGGCACCGTGGTCACCGGGATGACGTTGCGGAAGCTACATAGATGCTGCCCTTGTGCGCTGGCGTCAGTTCTGTACACGACTTTCCACGCCATAAGATCAGAGCCATGCAAGCCACTGACCACGGGTGCACAAAACCAGGGCCCTGACAGGAAATCCTTAACCCTAGAAGTCAGTTCATAGAACGGGGAGGACGGGTGGGGCGGTAAGGAATCTATAACTAACCTTTCTTACAGATATATCGTTACCGGAGATAAGTAACTTGTTCATCTGAAAGAAACAGTTAGTAATAGATTCTTTACCTTAGAATTGATACCCCAGCAATACCAACCCCTGAGGTGGGTCTGCGAATTAAGTTCACACCAGAAGGTCCTGGAGAACAGAACGTCCAAAGAAGCCGTCTCTCCGGACTTGGCTGTCCAAGCAGTAGTGCTTGATGAATGTGTGCAGTGAGGCCCACGTAGCTGCCTGACAAATGTCATTTAGGGGGACTCCCCATCCCAAAGCAGTAGTTGCTGCCGTCGCCCTGGTGGAATGGGCGTGCAGCCCCACTGGAGGTTCCTTCTTTGCCAAGAATAGCAGGCTTTGATGCACAAAACGACCCACCTGGAGATGGTCTGTTTGTGCACGGTCGCAATCTTTCTTACCGCCCACGTAACCAACAAAGAGCTGGTCTTCCACCCGGAATTGTCTGGTGCGATCCAAATAAAAGGAGAGCGCACGTTTTGGATCCAGATGATGGAAAATCTCTTCCTTTTTTGAAGGATGCGGAGGCAGAAAGAAGGTGGTCAAATTGATGGTTTGGCCAATATGAAAAGAAGTGACCACCTTTGAAAGAAAGGAAGGTCGAGTTCTGAGGACGACTTTGTCCGGATGAACAGCCAGAAAAGGAGGCTTGGAAGACAGAGCTTGTTGTAGCTCACTCACCCTGAGCGCAGAGGTGATGCTCTGGGCAGAAGTGGTACAGGCGGAAAAGCGCATAGAAGGCCGCAACTCCACTTACGACAAAAAGCGTCGCCTAGCGAGTTCCGCCTTGGAAATTCCAACACACAGAATTGCTATCATTGCGCGTTCTCTTCGGTGGCAAATAGATCTAACCAAGGCTCTCCCCACTGTTGAAAGAGACCTTGCACCACCTCGGAGTGAAGACGCCATTTGTGATCCATCATGCACCTGCGGCTGAGTTTGTTCGCCCTGGCATTCAGTGAACCTACCAGGTGTGGAACCACCAGGGGATATGCCCTGATGTTCCAGACAACTCCAGAGACGGAGGGCCTCTTGACATAGGGTCCACGACCCCACCCAGCCTTGTTTGTTGCAGTACCACATGGTGGTGGTGTTGTCCATGAACACCTGCACTACTCTACCCCGGACAGAGGGAAGGAATGCTTTTAGTGCAAGATGGATCGCTCGAAGCTCCAGAAGGTTGTGTGGAGCTCGGACTGCGCCAGAGACCAGAGGCCGCTGATCTCCACCTCCATGTTGCCGCCCCATCCCAGAAGGTGTGTTCTGGTTGGGGAAGGGAGAGGGATCTGCCGTTGACCCAATCCTGGTTCGTGAGACACCACTGCAATTGTCGTACAGTGCGCTCCAAGATCTGGACGCAATCCGACAGATTCTCCTGATGCTACACCCACTGGAACTTCAGGACCCAGTGCAGAGCCCGCATATGTCACCTGGCATGATCGACCAGCAGGATGCAGAGGACCATGAGGCCCAGCAGTCTCAGGGTCATCCTGACCGAAACCCGGGATAGAGGCTGAAAGATCGGAATCATAGCCCGAATATCCCGGACTCACTGTTCAGGAGGATAAACCCGAAAATGAGTCCTGTCCAGAACTGCTCCGATGAAGAGGAGCTTCTGAGAGGGGGTCAGGTGCGACATTGATGGAGAACACCAGCGAATGCAGGAGGTTGGCCGTAGTCTGGAGTTGGGAGACGACTGCCTGTGGCGAGCTCGCCTTCAACAACCAGTCGTCAAGATAGGAGAAAACTGGAACCCCTGATCTGCGCAAATGAGCTGCGAACACCGCCATCACTTTCGTGAACACCCGAGGGGGCGCTGGCAAGGCCAAAGGAGAGCACGGTAAAGTGAAAGTGCTTGTGGCCTACCGTGAACCGCAGGTAATGCTGGTGGGCTGGCAGGACAGGAAAATGAAAATAAGCGTCCCGCAAGTCCAACGCTACCATCCAGTCTCCAGGGTTGGGGGCAGACAAGCCCTGAGCCAGGCTCAACATTTTGAACTTCTCCTTCCGGAGGAAGTGGTTGATGTCCCTGAGATCCAAGATAGAATGCAAGCCTTTGTTCTTCTTGGGCACCAGAAAGTAGTGGGAATAGCAACCAGGACCTACTTCTGGGGCTGGAACGCGCTTGATGGCTCCCTTGGCCAAGAGAGACGTAACTTCCTGTTGGAGAAGGGCCAGTTGATCCCCCGACATGCCATGGTACTGGGGTGGCATGGCTGGAGGGATAGTCTCGAAGGGAAGGGAGTAGCCCCTTCGCACTATCTGTAAAACCCACCTGTACGACGTGATGGTGCACCAGTGGAGGAGGTGATGGCGGATCCTGCCGCCCACTGGCGTTTGGTGGGCCTGAAAGGTCGGACTAGAAGGGTTTGGAGGCTGCTGCAGAGGGGGCGGTGGTGGACTAGCCTGCTTGCTGACCCCCAGAACCAAGTTGGTGGTTCCCATGTCCCCGGCCGCCCTGAGGTTGAACAGCTTGCGCTGGCCTGTGGCTCTGAAAGGAACGTGTTGGGGCACCCCTTCCGTGGCCATGAAAGGGGCGAAAGGCAGACCGTGCAGGGTGCGTGATGGAGAGGCCTAAGGACTTGAAAGTAGCCAGAGTCCTTAAAGCGCTCTAGTGCACGGTCTGCCTTGTCGCTGAACAGGCGATGGCCATCAAAAGGCATGTCCATCAAGGTGTTGTGGACATCCCCAGAAAAGCCAGTCGTTCTCAACCAGGCGTGACGGTGAAGTGCCACCGACGTTGAAATGGTCCTATCCAGTGAGTCGGCAGTGTCCAGTCCACAGCGGATGGCTAATTTTGCTGCGTCTCTTCCCTCGGCAACAGCACAGGAGAGTACGGCCCGGTCCTCCCCCAGA
This sequence comes from Lissotriton helveticus, assembly GCF_964261635.1. Taxonomy (NCBI): domain Eukaryota; kingdom Metazoa; phylum Chordata; class Amphibia; order Caudata; family Salamandridae; genus Lissotriton; species Lissotriton helveticus. The sequence continues at coordinate 1,701,398,588 of NC_136059.1, read as the reverse complement.
CACTGAGGCAGCATTTGCGCCACTGTATCCCACACGGAGTGGGAATAACGGCCCAAGAGGCATGCAGTTTTCACCGAACGCAGCCCTAAGCTGGAGGAAGGAAACAACTTCTTCCCAAGCTGATCCAGCTTCTTGGATTCCCTGTCTGGTGGTGTGTTAGGGAAATCGGTTGGGACGTTGAAGCTTGGACTACCAAGATCTCAGGGAGGGGTGTTGGGAGAGCCGGCGTTGGGCAACCATCCTATCCACAGGAGCCCCTGTGTTGGGCCTGGGCCAGGTGCCCCGAAAGGACGTCCGTGAGGGCTTCATTAAATGGCAGAAGGGGCTCTGAAGGGCTCACTGCTGGCTGAAGCACTTGTCAGGAGGTTAGTCCTGACTGCCACAGTAGGTAGCTTGAGGTTTAGGACCTCGCCCGCCCTACGCAACACCACTGTGTAAGACGCTCCCTCCTCTGTAGCTATGGTAGGCGGAGACAACATGCCAAGGTCTGCGAGGTGTCCAGAACACTGGCATCCCCCAGTTTCTCTCTCCAGTCCGACGGACGAGGGGAAGTCGAAGAGCGACAATGCTTCTTCGACTTCTTGTGCTTTGACTTACCTGATCCCGAGTGCGAAGACTTAGACGAGGAGTGGTGATGGCTCCGCGGTCGGTCCCGTGACCTCCCACACGACCGGTACCTCGAACGACGCGGAGCCGACTGCCGGGCCTTGAGTAGCTTTCAAGACTGCTCCCACAAAGACTTCGGGGCCATGGTTTGGCAGTCTGAGCACGACTTGGGGTCAAGGTTGCGCTCCAGACAGAAGAGGCACACGCGGTGCAGATCCATCATCGACATCAGTTGAGTACAGGAAACGCAGGCCTTGAAACCAGGCATACCTCGTGCACCAGGAGTCGATGTTAAGACTCGAAAAAGAAGTCGACAAAAGTTGCAAAAAAGTCAGTCAAAAAGTGACTGGGGGGACCTCTCTCTCTGGATCTGCGCCTGCTGGCGCGGAAAAAGAAAGAACGGACGTCAGCGGGCAAGGGCGGCGCCTATGTAGCTTCCGCGACGTCATCCCGGGACCCTGACGCCAACGACGGACGTGGAGTCGACCGACGCGCAGGGGTACTGCCAACAAAAAAAATTCCAGATCCAGACTGACGCCTGGGGTAATTCTAAGGTAAGGAATCTATAACTAACGGTTTCTTTCAGATTTTATTATTCACAAGGTAATGGAACACCATAAACATTTAATAAAGGTAGAATTTTAAGTGAGTTCTGAGGTGACATTCCAAAAACACAACAGGAAACATTTTGATTGATTGAACTCATTAAATTACAATTAAAGCAATGGAGAATCGTGCAGTAGTCCATCTCACAGCTTCAAATCAATTCTTGCAGCAGGAATAGTAGAATATGAAACAATATGGTTGTGTATTTAGTTAATACTAAAAAAAATATTTTCAGTTCGTTAGGCAATATAGCACATGTAAGTTTGGTTCTGCAAAAGGAAAGTAGGAAAAATGCTGTTTGCAACAGGACAATGTGTATCCATCCCTCTTTCTAGCAGACAAAATTCTGGTTAGTTAAACGAGTCTAGTGGGATTAAGGCGCAGCCCAACCTTGCCTCCTAACCAACTACTGCAGTCCATGAAGACTTCTAAGTCACCCGCGCTTTTCATTAGGTAAACAGAACTGTGTGTGTGGCGCATTGCATCATGCAGAGCTACTCACAAGAGTGCTGGTTTTATAGGACATATCCCCATTTCTCATAGAATTGCGCTCTGCTTTAGAACCAGTGATGCATTTTCAATTAATGTCTAATATTTTAGAAAGAAAAGTATGCTCTGGTCAAACGCGTACAAACTAGTGTGAACCAGCAATTTAATGCACTATTTGATACTAGTGAGAATGTATTTTTTAAACCAATTTACCAAGTTTATTCCAATACTAAGAAGAAAAGAATAACCATCACTGACACCCACATGCCAAAACTAGAACTATGAACTACAGCTTAATGAGTAGTCTATAAAGTATTTCATGTCAATGGCAAAATAGTTATACTGGGCTCCCTGTCCCCCAAAAATAACCAAATATTTTCTATTATGTTACATTTTGAGAGCAAGTTGGAGCATGAGGAAATGTCCTCTAAAAAAAAAATTTAGGAACACTATCATTTAGTTATGCTTTTCAATTTTTCACAGAACAAAATATGTAGTATGCGAACACCATAAGCAAGACAAACACCGATTGTTTTTTTTCTGACAATTGAACAATATGTACTGTATGTGAAAGAGTCCGTGTGTCGAAGGAGCTTTTAGGGAGTGGGTTTATTATACACAACTTGGGGGGAAAAAATAATCACTACTTTTTATTCGCTCAGATGACCATATTTAACGTTTCAGCCACTGTAATGATATGTAGTTGGATCTCAATCTAGTACCTCTCCGCAGCAATGAGCTAAAGACATATACACTGAACAATCATGTACTAAAAAAATTTAAATAACACCCTCATAGTGATAGAGAAAACCCGTGTGTAGCAAATGTGTTCATTAAAAGTCTAGAATATAACAAATATAGCAATGTCAGTCAGCAACGGCTCCCAGAAAAGATATTAACAATGGTGGTGTGATTGGCATAAAGGTTAAAAGATTAAAGGAAACAAGCTTTGGCACCACGAATAGGTCGCGCCCGTGATACATACTGGATACATCTCGCCCGCGACACATACTGGCTTTGCTAAAGCTTATTTTTCCCCCAGATGGCCACCACGTGACCATGGGTATGCTCGTCGGCCATCATGTAATGGTTTTGTTGTAATGTTAGGAAAATCATTACAAAACAGCATCCGTGCATTCCTATGCATGCACCACGGCCATCTCAAAGACATTAAAAGGAAAACAATTACAAGATGGCCACAGTACAGGTTATGTGCACACATGGTAGCCACCTTACAAGAAGTTTTTTTTTTTTACTAAAACAAAAACCATTACAAGATGGCTAATGTGCAGGCATGCACACACAGTATGATCATCTTGGAATAGTTTAAAAAACATTTTTCAGCAGGTGCCCGACGATACAGCAGCAGGTGGGGTGAGTAGCCACAGTGTAGAGCAGAGGGCGGAGTCTTTTTTTTTTTTTTAAACAGAGTGGGGTAGAAAGGAGCAGGGAAGCAGAAAGACACTGAGGGAGAAAATACACCCCTTAATGCACTGCAAGATCTGAGATCAACTGTGGATGGATTTACTCATTGAAACAAAACAGGAAACCAAAATGCTCCTAGGCCAAGACCACCACAACAATAGGGAAGAAAGCCATAGAATCCGAAACAGAACACTGGACAGGCAGAGTCGGCCTGTATATATTTGGGACTTGCAGCCGTGGACTATATTAAAGTCCTCCAAACTGACCACCAAGGTGTAACAGATCTCTTCAGTTATTCCATGTCTGTTCATTTGGGGATGGCTCTTTTTTGGGCTGCACAACAATGCTGGTGATGGACATTCAGCTCTTTATAAACAATGATGGATGATTTACCTACTCAACTTCACAGCAACACTTTGCACTTCACCAAATATAAGTTTGGCCAGAAGCATCTGATGAAGGTAATTTTCCTGGGGCAGTAAACACAATATAAATGCTGCAATACAAGAAAGCCCATCTAATTGTGAGCAAGGGATGGACACAAAACCCTCTCTAAGTATACATTAGATACAGCTGGTCTGTTTGCCAAAAGACAGATTACGTTGTTAGTAGGGGAGGCCTAGAAGGACACACTTATGAGAAAAGTAAAAAAAAAAAAAAAGGGGGGGGGGGCAGATCTAATGATGACCTTAATTCTGAAGCGCTCTTTTACTCAAAACCATTGAAGGACCGCTGCATTAAACGGATCCTTCAACACAGAAGATAACCTTTTGAAACTAGTAGTCTACCTAATAGGTTTAATTTAAGCCGTTCCTCTCTGTCCTGCTGCTGACATCACATCAGGCCACCGATCTCGAGAAAACAGTCAGTCTTAAAACGTTCAAAGTTTGTGTGGTAGTCGAGTCTGAATAATGATGAAGTGCTATTTGGGAATCTGATGATCAATTTTATAACTCCTACTCCTTAGCTTCTAGTTCACTATGCATTATTTCTACATCCTTTTTCCCATGCTTGATTTCACAAACGTTAGATGTTATTGGGAATTTAAACTATACATTATTTTGTGCAAATAACACTACCCAAAGTGTCCTTCCAAGGACTTCTGTTCCAGCACCGAGGCACAAGGAGAAGATATAATGGCCTGAAAATTGCTGGTAAACATTAACTACAGCCCATTAATACTGTGCATTCCAATTAGCCCCATGCCTTCCTGCAAACAAACATATGTTATGTGGTGGAGGCACTGAAGTATGCTTACTAGAATTAGAACAAGCTCAGGATCTGTACTAAATGCCACTAGTGTATGACAGGGCTCTGGTAACTCTCTTATAACTAAAAAGGGAAACCATGCAACCTCTTCAGAAAAAGCCTTCATAAACACCACTGATGCTCTGAAAGGAAAATAGTATCTACCTGTTACAATAGTTTTGTAGTTTGATATGTGGTATACATTAGGCATACTCCTGCCATCTAGTGGTTGGGTGACAAATCGTATTAACCCCCTAAGGGCAAACTTTAATTTACAAAATGAAACAAATAATTCTGGATCCAACCATTAGCAGCATGTGAATCTGTAGAAGAATCAAGCTGAAACAACATACTACCACTGGCTTGTATTTAAAACTCTTATGTGTGAATTCACTTGAATGTTGAAATACTAACTTACTGACACGCGCACACACAACAAAACTTTTACTAAAGAAAACTAGAGACTGCAGGACAAATAATATTAGCCCTTGCGCATACACGTTCTAACAAACATTTTTAAAATGTCTTCTCTAAGATTCCGTAAGTGACCCCTTTCATTACAAAGATGAACTGTTAATATATGGTCATTCGCTCAGGAAGCTGAACACAACATTAAATTATCGAAAAAGGAAGTGCTTGTCCTGCAATGGTCATTTGTGAGTAACGTACAAATACCCACTTTCTTACCTCTGTGTAAGACTATGTGGTCAATCATGTTGCGCTTATATTTGGTGTGGTAAAGGCAGAGGGGGCAGCGTAAATCTTTGGGTCCCTCTTCAGGAGTCGACGAATGCCCAGCATCGACATGCATAGTAAAAGCAGACCTAGAAACGCGTTTGATAAAGACAACATTTTAGCAGGGTCCATCTTTAAACCCATCTATTTCAACAGTAAACACAAGGATGTCTACAATGCTAAGTACGCATTTTTACCTCCATTCGGAGATTTCAGCAAATGCGCAATAGCTGGAGGTAGACAGACATTAAGAAACGTTTGTTTGGGGTTAGGATAACTACTTTCTAATCCTGCTTTCAAAATTGGCAAGAGAAGTTTGTGATCTGTAAAAATGCCAATGAATATGTATGGGAAGGGACTGAAACAGTAAAACACTGAGACAAGCATCACATTAAGTTTAAAAGATGCAATAACACATCAACAGAATTAAACCTCCTAACTGAAATGAGAAACTACAGCGAGGCAAGTGAACAATCTTTGAAAGAGTATACATTGAAAAAGTGTTTTTACCAAGAAGATGGTTCAAATGGCAGTTCAATTTGTGAGATTATTAATTAATACATGTTTAAATAGATTAACTCCATGCAAAGGCACCTGGATGCTGGAGCCGCAGAGCAGTTGTGATGCAGCTCTGGAGTACTACCAAAAACATTACTGTGTTGAAACTCCTGATGCGATGAATGTGTATCATTTACAGGTCTGCTGTGTTCCAATCATTCAAGCCCCCAGTCTATCGTTGCCTCCCTGAAGATACAATATCTATATGCCTTCCCCCGAAACTCATAGAAGAGGCATAGAAATATCCTCAAATATTCAAAGATGATTTACTTTATTAACTCAAATCCTCCAATAGTTGGGGGAAGTGTTTCTGAGCACTGCTGTACTTTCGGCAAATAAGATTAAAAATACATACATGTTAGTACATACACACAAAATATTTTGGCAAGTACACTGGAGGCTATGGGGCATTAATAGACAGAGCGCTTAAACAGTCACTACATATATTTAAAAAAACATTGGGGGGGGGGGGTAGAGTAGAGGGGCTGGCATCTCCTTCACATGGCAGAAGAAGAAAGTGACACTCACTCAGCATTTGCATGAAGTTCTCTTAAATGAATCCGTGTAAAAGCTACAGTACTTACAAATACACTGGCATTTCCGTTGCTGATAGGCTATAAGTTGCTTTGAGGAACTGACTGGGTTGTGAATTACAACAATAATTGCAGGGCGTTCAATCCTTGGATTTTCCAATAAAAATAGCACATTGTATACAGAAGCTTCCTACACCATCACTACCCTGCACTCGTACTACTAAATAAAATAATAATAAAACCATAGAAGGAGATGCACCTGATGAACTCCAGAGACCAGAACACAGCTTGGTGCAGAGCACACAACTAGCAGCAAGCTTTTAAAATATTTTACTTTTGCCAGAGACCACTTTTGCCCAGAAGGTCCATCACGGCCAGTCTCAAACATTGGCGCATTCGATTTCACCACTCAAAGCTGCCCCATGAGCACACCAGGGGCACACACTGTTCCGCACGCCATCCAAGAAATAGATTTACCTACAAACTTACTTAAACGCTGTATAAAAAGGGCAATCTTTGCACTTGAACAGCTTCTTCCCTCCATGTTTATCTCTGTAGTGACGCCTGATGCTCTGGATGTAACCAGAGGAGAAGTCGCAGAATTCACAGTTATGGACGGCTTCCGGTTTCTGGTCACCTCTGCTTCCAGGCCCAGCATGGCCATTTTTTTTGGCCAACACTGCTGACTGGTAATGATTCAACTGCTGCTGAACATCAGGAGGCTCAGAATAAGAGTTGTCTGTAGAAAGACAGAGGAAAACAGTGAATTTAGTTGTCAGAATTCCAAAGTCTGCAGAGTCAGTAAACTAAATTAATTAATTAGAGGACAACACCCCCTGGGGTTGTACAAGGCATTGAATTTTTATTTTTTTCCATACAGAATTTTTTTAGTTTTTTGTTACTTGTTTTTAAATAAAGCACACTTACAACCACAAGTTTCATGGCTCGATGGGGGACTGCAGGAGGTGACACCAAGTTAGCTACTCCAGCATATACTAAAGACTAGATCCAGACTTAACTGGGCAGGAATTAGGTGAGGCCTACTACCTTGAGCATGAGAACTTCAGACACAAAGTTGAAAAGTACCTCTGAAAGCTCTGCTTGCCCTCTATATTCAAATAAAAGTAGAAATCTATTATAGAAGTTAACAGAAGTTTGAGTAAGGTCATATATGTGTTGATCTGTGCATTGCACTGTACTGCCTTTGCATTTATTTGCAGTGAGACTAGAGGCAAAAGAAACAAATAACAAGCCATTTGTCTTCGCCATAAAAATTAATTTATAATTTTTAACATACCTGTCTTTAAAGCATCACTGGCCAACCTGAAAATGAGATAAATTACTAATTTGTCTCATCACCCCAATAATGCTTAAATATAGGAATTTGATGGGGGTTGTCCTGCAGCATAAAACAATAAAATACCTTATTTTGGGAGCATACTATGAAAATGAGCAAAGTTTCCAATCTAAATTATTTCAAAACCGGAGACGGATGGATTGCAAAATCATCTGCTTAGGGTCAGGTGATCAAGTGTTTGCTTATTTCTGATGGCTAAAAGCATGAAATTGGCAGTATCGGGCTTCGAAGCACTGGAACTAAAGCCCTTCTGTGGATGACTGAGCGGATCACGGACTGCAATTTTCAAAACAAACCGCACATCACGACTTTTAAGGGTGTTCAAAGATTTTTTGCTACCTTAGTGAAGATCTAGGGGAAACTTTGCCACATGCATGTGAAAATCGTGACTTTTGCTACGATTTATGTGCGAACATCCTTAATCACGTATAACACAAGTGACTAAAAGGATCTGCATAAAACATTCAGCTAGTGTTCATCTCTTGCGCAAGGCAGTCGTGAACAGAAAAATTACACAAAAAGTAAACTTGCAGAAAAATGTTGCACATTCTCCAACTATGTTCCGTCAGTGGGTCCATTATCTTGATGTGTGGAGAACATGGTCACAGACTAGGGTATACCAGCAAACTTTGTAATGAGGCAAACAAGTGGTAACTTTGGTGGCAGAGCAAAAAAATCTTTGCACCCCCAGGTGAGAACAATAATATTACCTACTAAAAAATCGCCATCTCAGAGGCAACAGATGAGCAGGATACAATTACTGCATGAGGAAGTAGGGCAACTAACAGAAAAAAAGAGTACACTGCTTTATGGCATCAACTGCATGTGAAATCAATATCGTAATGTAATAATGTTTTATTTGTACACAAATCTACTCCCAAGGGCATAGACCAACGTGCCGCATTCGAGGAAATCTACATGTCCGAGTCGTGGACTGATTTGTCCATTGAGGAGAGACAAGCGTCCAGACATTTTACTATCGCAAACCCTACAATGTTCAACATTACAGGGTCTCAGATCACAAAATGGCTTTTAAGTCGGTAAACACACATTACAACGCATTTTTTACAACGCACTACCATTACAACGGAACTTTTACAACGCAAGTACCATTACCACGCATTCATTTACAACGCATATTTTTACAACGCAGGTACTTTTACAACGCATACCATTACAACGTAAGTATTGGTAAGTATATAATTATATTTAAAATGTTATATGTTAGGTTTTTTTTAAAGGGGTATTTTTAGGGTTTAGGGTCAGTTTTGGGTTTTTGGGTAAAGGGGTATTTTTAGGGTTTAGGGTCAGTTTTGGGTTTTTAGGGTAAAGGGGTATTTTTAGGGTTCAGGGTCAGTTTTAGGTTTTTGGGTAAAGGGGTATTTTTAGGGTTCAGGGTCAGTTTTGGGTTTTTGGGTAATGGGGTATTTTTAGGGTTCAGGGTCAGTTTTGGGTTTTTGGGTAAAGGGGTATTTTTAGGGTTCAGGGTCAGTTTTCAGTTTTTGGGTAAAGGGGCATTTTTAGGGTTCAGGGTCAGTTTTCAGTTTTTGGGTAAAGGGGTATTTTTAGGGTTCAGGGTCAGTTTTCAGTTTTTTGGTAAAGGGGTATTTTTAGGGTTCAGGGTCAGTTTTCAGTTTTTGGGTAAAGGGGTATTTTTAGGGTTCAGGGTCAGTTTTCAGTTTTTTGGTAAAGGGGTATTTTTAGGGTTCAGGGTCAGTTTTCAGTTTTTTGATAAAGGGGTATTTTTAGGGTTCAGGGTCAGTTTTCAGTTTTTTGGTAAAGGGGTATTTTTAGGGTTCAGGGTCAGTTTTCAGTTTTTGGGTAAAGGGGTATTTTTAGGGTTCAGGGTCAGTTTTGGGTTTTTGGGTAAAAGGGTATTTTTAGGGTTCAGGGTCAGTTTTGGGTTTTTGGGTAAAGGGGTATTTTTAGGGTTCAGGGTCAGTTTTGGGTTTTTGGGTAAAGGGGTATTTTTAGGGTTCAGGGTCAGTTTTGGGTTTTTGGGTAAAGGGGTACAGGGTAAAAATAAAATTAAATTAAATTTAAATTAAATTAATTAAATGAAATTAAATTAAATTAAATTAAATTAAATACAATTACATTACATTATATTAATTTTAAATAATATACAATTAAAAAAAATATATATACTTACCAATACTTACGTTGTAATGGTATGCGTTGTAAAAGTACCTGCGTTGTAAAAAAATGCGTTGTAAATACATGCGTGGTAATAGTATTGGCGTTGTAAAAGTCCCGTTGTAACGGTATGCGTTGTAAAAACATGCGTTTTAACGTCATATATCCTTTTAAGTCAGTATTAGCCCATTTTGCAAGTCGAAAAAGTCTTTTTTTTTACATACTGGGTTTAGAGACCCATGCTAAACTGCAACTGGGAAGGGGGTGAAAGGTGCGTGCATTCTCTCCTAACTGCGATTTGGAGTGGCATGTATCATGGTTGCAAACCACTGATCAGTTTCCAACACCTCAATGGAGGCAGTAACTGATTACCAAAGGGGAAAATATCCTCTTGGGGACACCTTCACCTTTGTGAATGGTGTTGGGTAACCTCAGACCACTGCCTGCGCCCTACCAAGATTTTTCAAAAAGGGATACATATTTTAATTTTATTTTTAAGCAGTAATGGTTTGTTGCCCTTGCAAGCCACAACCCTTAAGGGTGTAAATGTACAGGAATTTATATAGCGCAAATCACCGAGCGGTTTCTAAGCGCTTGCTTAGGGAACCCGTCCTGGTATTCCCCTGTGAGATAACCCCGGCAGGGTATCCGCAAGGTGAAAGCCAGGCATCCCGCCGCGAGGGGCCGTTGTGGAGATTAAGCAAGCTATTGCCCAGAGTCGCAGAGTGTGAACCCGTGAATCGAGTAGGCACCGGAGCGAGAATTGTCGAGTCCATGGACCTTTTAGGACTCAAGACCCGGCCGAGCCGGGAATTGAACCCTGGTCCCGGGCTGACCTCTGCTTCCAGGTCTGCCTCCTCTAACCAGTGAGCCACACTTCTCCACGAAGTGTAGCCAATCACAGCCGGAAAATGAATATTTACTATGCACAGTGTTCTGCAACCCCTCTGCAAGTGGACATTTTGCTAAGGGAGTAATTAGTACATAGGTCGAATTACAAAATCAGAGACTGGTCGCAAAATGTTGGTGCGCAGTTTGTGACCAGTCTTATAACATCAGGCCCAAGGTTTGAATTTATTTATTTGACAAACTTATAATGCACCCAGCTACCCCAAGGGGTTTCCCGGTGCAGGATAGTTGAATACTCGTAGGATAACGTATAGTAGTTGCTGCTTATCAAATGCTTCGAAAGATCATTGAAATCGGTGACTCACAACAGTATGGAAGCTATTTTGCTGATGGTTGATAAGATTTACATAATTAATTAATTTGCAAACTTAACTGGAATGGGTCTCCGGGTTGGTGTACCCTTAAAACCAGGCACGACATCTTGTCTCCCCACCAACACTTTTGTGGCCAGGCACAGATGTTCCCTCAACTTCAAAGAGTGAAATTCAAGGAGGCGCATCCAGGCAGACAGATGTCAAAGCAAAAGTTGCCAGGCAAAGTAGGATCTGCACATTTACCATCTCCCTGCCATTTATGAACAAGCATTAGCAAAGCCAATAGGGTCGTCTTTGGGAGCTAGTGACTGTCACTGGTTTTTGTCAATGCTGTGGAGCACCGGCCAAAAAAACAAAAACAAAAAAACAGAGCATAGTGGCGCATCATGTGTGTATGCGCCACCCATCATAACACTACTGGTTTCCGTATCATTGAGCAGGGGTGAGCATGCATGCATGATGTCTGCATGTGCAATGATCACCAAGCATGCACGTGCCTACTGAATGACGCAGGTGTCATTTTGTTTATTTTCCAACCTAAGATGGCAGGCGATGGAAATTTACAAAGTGCATTTTCTATTTCGCTAAGGCCCATTTCAGCAAGCAGAGCATCCTGGCAGCAAAGGGCAGCTCCAGGGCCCTCCAAAAAAGGTTTTTTAAAAAAGCTGGGTGGTGGGGAAAAAGGATAATCGAGTCACACAAGTGAGAAAGAAATGCAGAGCGAAGGAGGGGCATTTGGTGTTGAGCGAGCCCACGAGACAGAGCACCACAGGAGGTAGAGAGCAATACAGATAACAGGGGACCATTGGTTGGCAGGAGGATAAGCACACGAGGGAAAGAACACGGAAAACACATGCATACTTGTGGGGTGATGAAAAAAGAAAAAGGAAACCTCCTTGGAACAGCTGAAGACAGTAAAGTTTTTGACGCATACAACTGGAACTGCAACATGGCCCAGACTGAAAGACCAAATCAAATGGTTTGAATAGTTCAACTGAATGATTAGCACTTTGGAATGTCGGAAGCTGCTCTGAAGACAATGGAGAGGCCGAGGGCCAATAACTAGTGTAACAGACCTTCTGCTCCGACATTCCAATGATTGTCCTTGTGTTTCCTCAGTTTAATTTAGAACAGTCTTCCCTCGGCGGGTACAATGTTCTGATAGCATTCTAGCTCTTGTGCCTAAGGCCGCTAAACGTCCATGCCCCACGTTATAGCTCGTTGACTGCAGTTAAGGCCCAACATTCAGAAAATTGCCACCAGCAACTGCAGTAGCCCTCAACAGCAGGCTATAATGCTACCTTTAAAAACTTCAACTAGATAAGAAACTAAACCTTTCCCGCCATGAACACAGAAACCAACAGTATACTTCACCCTGGGAAAGAGAGTTCCTCCTGCTGTTATCTCCCGCGGCTTATTCTGTTTATTACGAAAGATGTTCCAAAGCCAAACACCCAAAAAGAGGGCAGGAATACTTCTGCTTCCAGGTTTTGCTTTTTTAAAACAAGCACGTGAGGATTACAGAGGGCGTTTGGAGATACAGCGAAATATTCCTGCTTTTGTCAAATATTTGTTCCATAGGTTTAATGAAATGAAAACTTAACCACAGATCGGGTGACAGAAACATTTCTGAGCTTTAGAGTCAACTCGAGACCTGAATCACCTCATCACAGGACAAAATGGTCCTGGTTTATGATGGAAGCCTGGGAACAATCTGCAAAGTCACCCAGGAGTCACAAATAATAACAAACAGAAATCTGATTGCAAACTGCCTGATGGGTAAATGGAAAGCCTAAAAAAAACGAGTTCGAGATGGATGCTTTGAAATGTCTGCCCTGTGTCAAGTTAATAAAATTTAAAAAAGTAGTTACGTTCATTTTAAAGGGCCAGTTAAACCGCCGGAAAGAGAATACAGATGAATCAATCAATCATGGGGATTGTAAGCACGCTACTTACCCATGAGGGTCTCAAGGCGCTAAAAAGGGGGGGGGGAGGGGGGGTTGTCTAGTCTGAAAAATAAGGTTCTTTGAAATTAAGAGTTTGAACCCTAAGTAGGATTGAAAAGATTCTATGGTTCAATTTGGACTGTTCTTCTTGAGTTCTCCATGGTTGCCATGTAGCACTAGCCATGTGCGACACCTTCAGACATTCCTGGTTGTTCACCCTATTGAACGGCATTCTGGGACTTGTAGTTTCGCTTAACCGTAATTATCTATGAGCTCAAAATCTCAGCGCGCAAAGTGCAGTTCGCTAAAAAGCCAGTCCGGGATGAACATGTTACACACCACATAAAAGCACTAGGTAATTGTGTACAGACACACAGAAGATACCACGGCCAGTCCAGCAATACAGAAAAAAAGCCCACAATCAAGGCATTAAAGAAAATCCCATAACATGCTTGAGACAGCGATGCATGGTTTTCATCCAGAACCATTTCAGCACACCTCCAGCAGGGACAATTCAGAACACCCTCTTTCAAACCAAAAGAACCAAACAACAAAAGACAACAAAAAAGAGAAAGCCAGCTCGACTTCTTCCAGCCCGCTGCCCCAGAATGGGGCATGTTGTCTAGCAGCTGTCCGGGATGGTGGATAGATCGGCGCTGCAGATGAATGCGGCGCAGCTGGGCCTCAGTGCAGATAAGCAGACAAAGGGCTTTTTCTTGGCCTTTCCTAATGAAAGGGCTGTAACTACTCACATCATCCCGTGACTCTGAATGCCGCATTCATTGTTCGGAGGCATGCCAGGTGCCAGCCACCAGTGAATGTAGGGGAACAAGATTAACTTCCCCTAAGAGGTACCTACTGTCAGTGCCACATAAGAGTGCAGCCAAGGACAAGCACATGCTTGACAAACGCATCCCTCTTTCCTTGCTGGATAAATGCTCCAGAGAAATTAATGTTTTCGTCAGCCAAGAAATTAAGGTTCTGTAAACGAGATGCACTTCATACTTGCAACACGACACCTGGTTAAAGTAAAAGTAGGCGATCAGAACTCCATCCTATTGGAGGGGATCATTCATGACGTTGTCCTCCAGCTGCATGTTGATAGTGGAAACGTACTTTGCTATGTTTTTAGTTGTCCGCCTCCATGGCAGAAAACAGGCCCATCTTTGATCTCTCTGTGATCACATTCAACACACCATTGTGATCCCAAAGCCAGTGCAGAACCATCGATTCCTGCAGGTCATGCCCAATGATCTCAAAATCAAAAGTAATCCACCGGGATACTGTACTCATTGATGCCCGCAGTATTTCTCATTCTGTGCCACATACTAGTGCTTTAGGATCACCCTTCGCCCGCAGCGCCACATTGTTACACCAGTACTATTCTAACACATCACTATTACCATCCTAACTCTACTACCACAATACCACCTCAAAGGATTGCACATTCGAGCTTGGCAGCACACTTCCAACCACAACACCATACTCTTATATTAACATACAACACATCAAAACCAACCATACATGATTACAGCACTCCCTCCCTGCACCACCATTCAAGCACTGCACTGCTATACCTACCACAACACTGTTCCTGAAATGTTATCAAAGTATCACACTTAGCTCTGCACTCCCCCCACCACCACACAACCATCGCCACAACTACCTAACCAGCACCTCCTGCTACCATCGTATTACTACACTCAGAGATGTACAATGCCCTGCAACATGGTCCCTGCCCAGCCTTGCACTAACACAACAACACTCTAAACAAAGTAATACCATTCACCAGCAATTCATCATCGCCACCTCCTCAACAGCACTTCCTGATTAATACACTACCACAATCAGCTGTTTCACAACAATACCACCTTAGCACTTCACGACTACTCTGATGGCTACAGAACTCCCACCACTGCACCAAACTCAAATGCAACCCCACTAAACCTCCAGCCACTGTAACACTATCACCAGCATCAGCGCATGAGTGTAACGCTGACTTCAACTACCCTTCTGCTATTTTCTTTCGCCACAGCACCTTCATCTTATAGAAAATTCTACAACATGCAGAAATACACACCCACTTCCCAGGATCACAATACCACGCATGAGGTACCTCGCCCAACCACAAACCACTCCAAGACTTCATAACACAAGACTTTCTATGAATATAAAAATGTTGCCCTACATCACAATACAGACTCTTCAGTCACATAGCTCACCGCACCAACCTCACAGCCCAGCATACCTCACAAATTAGATGAAGTTATCTGGGCACTTAAATGAAACATAGATGTTATTGAGTCAGTTAGGAGACACTTACCTTCTGCAGATAGTTTTCATACCCTGAAAAGCAAGGACTTTGCTACCTCAGGTTGCCTTCTGTACATAGACATGTGTCCTTCACACCTACATGTATTTCACAACTACTATCCAGTGTTCTCTGCAATGCAGGTGTTACTATGTCCCACTTAAAAAGTGTGTAAAAGAAAGAGAGAGGAACCCCTTGGAATAAACAAGGGAAATAGGGTGTTAAACCTGAAAAGATGTGACTGTTCCCTTGAAGCATATATTGGATCTAGCTAGAATCTAGCTATAGCACATTCATTAATGGAATCACAGAAACATACGGTGTTATTCAAAAGGTACACAAATATTTATTAAAATGACAAAGATAAAAACCAATTCACAATTATAAATCATCTATTACAAAAAACAAGTAAAATTATTGGTCAACTAATAAAACAGTTAGACAATTTCTTGTGACTTGCACAATGAAACGGACAGACAAAAAGTTGCAAAACATGAAAATTGTGAGATACAGTTGTACATTCAATACTACAATTTAATCACTCCCTGGTCATGTAAACAAAAACTTGTATATCACCAAGGGAGGAGGAGATTTGAATTGTACTGGGTTTTGGGCGTCGACGCGTTTCGGTGGTAATGCAGTGTTAATCTTCCACCTTTTTCAAGACTACAAGTTCGGTGTCTGTCTTTTTACAGGGTCTTTGCCATTGTCCTATAATAAATATACATACAATTACTATTCTGTTTGCATCATCAATCAATATAGGTACATTGTTGGCAAATGAACTCCTTGAGAATAGACCCAGGTCTCCACATTCTCTATTATACAGGAATGGTAATAAATCACACAGTGCATTCAACATTTCCTATATCATGTTAATGTAAACCTATATACATTTCTATATTTACTTCCCCTTTAAAAAGATGGAAGGCTCACTTAGGGGGGTTGTCCGTAGACTAGGTCTCACCCTTATTGTTAGAAATGGGCACACACTAGAATACCTCGTATCTATTGAAGAACCATTGTTAGTGGTGACCTGGTCCTGTCCTTACAGATCCTGTTATTATCGAGCAGAGGGCAGGTTGGGAACAAGTACTGTTATTGAAAACAATTAACATGGGGAAAATTGAAGATCCTAACATTTGTATGTACCTAGTCTACGGACAACCCCCCTAAGTGAGCCTTCCATCTTTTTAAAGGGGAAGTAAATATAGAAATGTATATAGGTTTACATTAACATGATATAGGAAATGTTGAATGCACTGTGTGATTTATTACCATTCCTGTATAATAGAGAATGTGGAGACCTGGGTCTATTCTCAAGGAGTTCATTTGCCAACAATGTACCTATATTGATTGATGATGCAAACAGAATAGTAATTGTATGTATATTTATTATAGGACAATGGCAAAGACCCTGTAAAAAGACAGACACCGAACTTGTAGTCTTGAAAAAGGTTGAAGATTAACACTGCATTACCACCGAAACGCGTCGACGCCCAAAACCCAGTACAATTCAAATCTCCTCCTCCCTTGGTGATATACAAGTTTTTGTTTACATGACCAGGGAGTGATTAAATTGTAGTATTGAATGTACAACTGTATCTCACAATTTTCATGTTTTGCAACTTTTTGTCTGTCCGTTTCATTGTGCAGGTCACAAGAAATTGTCTAACTGTTTTATTAGTTGACCAATAATTTTACTTGTTTTTTGTAATAGATGATTTATAATTGTGAATTGGTTTTTATCTTTGTCATTTTAATAAATATGTGTGTACCTTTTGAATAACACCGTATGTTTCTGTGATTCCATTAATGAATGTGCTATAGCTAGATTCTAGCTAGATCCAATATATGCTTCAAGGGAACAGTCACATCTTTCCACTTAAAAAGTGTTACAGCATATGCTTGAGTTCAAGCCCCTTCTCTTACACCTTAAACGGATCAATGACAAATCGAACCAACAGCAGTGCAAAGATGACTCATTGAAAACGTTCTTGACAACATATGCATGTAGTATGAAGGTTAGTAGTGCAGAACTGCTGGTTACACGAGGCTCAAGATACAAAGCTAAACTCATCAGACTGGAAAACCCCTTTTCAGACTGAAACCCTCAACAGCAAATACGAAACAAAGCCATCCTCGTAAAAAAACACAAGAGCAACAGAGGTTTCATTGCTTCTCAGTCAATGGTACAAAAGCGAATGTTGGCAAGGCAAGCAAAAGAAAGGTTGCTGGCATGCAAAATGGCAGCAATTTGGGCAGAAATGTGATCTTAATATTTTACTACCACGCAAGATTTCCAGAATCCTTTCAGCGCTCAATTATTTCTCGAGTAAAGCGAATCAGAAATATTTGGGAGGGAAAATTACCAGGTCTGGTTTGTAGGCTGATTCTGAAAAAAAGAAAACAATTTGGACTCTCCTCTGGACACAGTAAGGGAAACCTCCAACTAGCACATTTGGGTGGGAGTAGGGAGGTTGAGAAGGGTAAAGCTAAGTAAGGAAAAGATATCTCCGATGAGACAATTTAGATCTATGTTTCTTCCTCTCAAATATTTTATCTGGTTTTAATGCCATTGATGGTGCAGGGATTCACTTGAAAATCTCCCCTACTGAGTTACGGTTCATGGTCTACTGAAGAAGGGACACCCTTGATCAGCTAAGGCATTCAGTCCTGTCTGTGTACGCTTGTGCCAAAGAAACTGTTGGGCCATTGAGTAAATTCATGTACAACTGTTTTGTATTGTAATCGCATTCATATATCGCTTACTACCCCGAAGGTGTGCTGAAGAGATTTATGGCGGGTAGCATGCTACTCAGCAACCCAGTTAATGGTCAACCTTGTGGTCATTATTGTTTTCATACAACTAACAGCACTTTTGACTTACTGCAAGTCGAAAGAGGCACACAAACCATGCCCCCGGAACACAAAGGCAAATACAATGAAGCAGCTGCAATTACAGTTTCTGAATAAGATTCTTCAGCGGGGCAAGGCCAACTGATACTAGCCGTGGTGAAACTAGAAAACAAGGTTCTGCAGATTCACGCCTCGTTTCGAGTGGCCTTTTCAAATCAATTACTTCTTGGTTCTGTGAACACTGGCTTCCTACCACAAAGTGATGCAAGGTGATTGTCCAACGATTTGTGTACCTTCATTATTTGCACAGTTATTAACTTGTGCCGAGCAGTAATTCTAGGGGAAGCTGCAAGTCTTCCTCATAATCCAGTATGAGCACAAAGCAGACTCCGAAAATCAATTTTCTTTTCCCTCTGCTGGCTGGCTAGGAGGCAGCTATGTTTATTCATTACATTCTGGGACAAGTTTCTTTCCCGCAGTTTCTTAATGTGGGAGCTGGCTTTGCCCCATGCATCACCTGACAGGCTTTGGCTCAGGCTACTGAGGACATTGTTCGTTTACTGTTATTTCATTGTGTACATACAATTAATTTAAAAAGCTTTGGTTTTTGAAGATTTTGGAGTCTTCACAGAAGGCATTTTAGAAAGGACAGGAGGTGGAAAGGGGAGAGTGTGAAATCTCAAAAACTTCTTTTTTTAAAACTAGACAGAGGGTGCTTTTAGAAGTTACCATATTTATAGCATTTCAAATTAGTTGCTGAATTCCGGCAAATAAAAGGCATAGGAGAGAATAAGCATGGACTACATCAAGTCAGTGAAATAAGAGAAATAATGGGTAAAAAAAGACAGTGGTGTCAGTGGTAGCTACAATGGAAGAAATGACACATGACGGCTAAAATGTCATAAGCCTTCCGTAGAATACACAGAATGATATTTAAAGAAATCTACCATGACAAGTCTACCAATCTGCAATGAATGAGTGTTGAGTTCTAGGGAAAGGACACAAAACCATAGTACAGCGTAAAGTTCAGAAAGGCAAATAATAAATAGACGCAAACGTACCTGCATTATGGTACACAATGATCTTACAATGTAGTCACTACCAGTGTGCATCACAAAGGTGAGTTTCCATCTTTCTTCTAAAAGGCCATAGAAGCTGACGTGCTTCAGAAATCTTTTGCTCTTTTGTACCCTACTATTCCTACTGACTTCCACCTTCTGGTTGACATATTCCTAGACATTCCAATTTGCCATGAGCCTTGTCTGGTTGAGCAGACAGCGCCCTGAAACATTCAAGTTGCAACACAGAACAAGACATGCAACTTAATACCTTGCCGTAACTGATAGCCCCATAACTAGGTTCTGTGCATGTGAAGGTCCTACAAGCAATATGACCTTCAGATACATTCATCATTCACAAGCAATCGTCACACAAAGAGAAAAGACATTTCAGTGCAAATACAGTATGCATTAGCTGGAGCACCTGAGGAGGGTATGAGGCGGACTGCAAGCACCCTTTTTAGCTGGCAAGCTAAAGCTGCCACTGTAGCAGGTGCTGTAAAACAAACACGAACCAGGTTTGCTAGGCCAACTCTCCAGATGAGAGAAGTATACGACCCACTTTAAGTTTGCAGACCTGACCTTCTTGGTAGCCATATGGAGGAATGCTAAGTCCTGCATGTCACCTCAGGCAACCAAATTATATGTAAATAATGCAGGGACGCTGATGCCGCTACCTGATTTCATTACTTCTCGCATTTAGAAGGTGTTATACAAGATCTCGGGGTCCATTGAACTTATTCCTTATTTGGAGCAATAGTTACACGAGGCGGTCCCAACGTACAAGATCAGTGAAGTACTTCATGGAGTGATACGCCCTACTGGACAGTGGCTGTGGAGTTATAAGTGCGCCTTGTTGTTAATCTGCATATGACATTTTAGATTGAAACTCTGCCTGTATGGTCATCTGCACACTGGTTCCCTGTGGACCGTGTTTGATGCCCTGACGAAGTTACATACTGTAACGAAACGTGTTGGCTGTTTCATCTGGTATAATTACCAAAATAAAGAAGAGAACCTTTGGAATAATAACATCGCCTGCTTGATCTTTTTGAGTGCGCCTCCTACCTTTTGCTTAAATTATATGTATGGCAAGGGACCTATTAAAAAAATACTGAATGGAAGAAAGTGGGTACGGCCAGGCAGAATTGTTGATAGTGGAAGGCTAAACACAAATGAGGGTAATATTAAGGAAATATTTATTGACCTGGCATTGCTGCGATCCCTACATGCAATACAAAAACTATGCACAGACAATGGGTCAAGGTTAATAGAAGCTAACTAAGTGGAAGGCTACATTTTTTAATTCTTAGGACATGATCTTGCTGGTTCTGATGCTGTGATCCAACAATATGCACCCTTGAGATTTAACAATAAATGTGACTTTTCATAATAAATAAAACATTTAAGCAACATATTTACTGAGGGATGGCAACTGCTAAAGTGCAAAAAGGAAGTACAGATATACCAGGGGCGGCTCCTCCATTAGAGCAGAGGAGCGTCACTCCACTAACTACAATGACCCCATACACTGCCCAGAGATGAAAAATTAAATGGTAATAAAGTTAATTTATTATCATTTTGTTTGTTATCAGCCAGTCTCGAACAGAGTGTCAGGACGGGAGGGGGTGGGGTCTCTTGAGTCGCAGCAGCAGGGAGGAGTGGTGGGCTGCCTGTGCACTTAAGTTTAAAGTGTACATGTCTCTTTGGCTGGCTGTCTTGTGATGGCCAGCCAGCCAGAAATGCGCACTCTAAACTGCTCAACCCAGCTGTCTTAGCTGGGTTAAGAGAAAGCACAGGCCTCATGTGCCCTCGGGAGCGCAGAGAGAGGCTGCTCCCTCCAATCCTGGCGCTACTCGCATGCTGGTTAACAGCATGACAGTAGCACCAGGATTGGTTAAGGGAGTTGGCTGGGGCCCGCGCTGTAGCCTGAATGAGAAAAACACCGGACCGGAGCAAGGAGGACGTGTCGTGTAGCAAACAGGGTTGGTGACTTTTTTTTTATCTGTGCAGGGCGTAGATTCACAAAGACGCCTAGGTCCTTGAATAACTAGCTGAGTGGAGCAATTGTGAAAAATCACTAGCCCCGTTTCTTGTCCAGTGGAGATGCCCGGAGTTATGCCAACTCTGCATAGCTCTGACACAACATCACATCAGCCACTGCTCCTTTGACTGCATTATGCTGTTAATGACCAAGTTATTTATAGTTTTTGTACTGATCCTTATTCCGAGACAAAGAGTTGCACTTTTAATGCTTACTAATTTTACTTTGATTGCCTGACCATAACTACTATGTAATGCCACACCGCATACAACTACCGAAAATTATTTAGAAACAAAACATCATTCTTGGTGATACCATAGTGATAAGGAAAATACGTTGCATATAAAATTTAAATATCTCTGGAAATAGCCCAGTTTGACAGGAGAAAGACCAGTCTGTGTAACGCTTGTACATTTAAGGAGACATTCAATAAGGACCATGACTGAGCAAGGACGTTAAAGGATGAGTCAGAGTGATCAGAGTTAACCATAATGACAATATAATTTTCTCAGTGCCTTAGGACAGACAAAAGAAAAAAGTACACGGCATTATGGAAGAATTCAGAAGGCAGTAATTAGTTGTCAAAAAAACAAAAATGTGCAAGCAGAAACATATCAAATAACTACACACGGCAAACAAAAATAAAACGTCCACCATAGCGGCTTCGATACGGTCCACCATGTGATATTGTTGGACCGTCTGAAGGCATGTGGGGTACAAGGAAAAGCGTTTAACATTCTAAAAGATTTCCTCTCCAACAGAGTTCAGAGTGTGGCGCTGGGCGAATACGAATCTAAACCTTTTGTTCTACCCTGTGGGGTTCCTCAGGGTTCGTCCCCGAGCCCCACTCTGTTCAATATTTACGTCAGCTCACTGGCCCCAGTAGTTCGGGCATTTGGCTTTGAACTTACCTCATACGCCGATAACACCCAGATTGTGGTGTTACTGTTACCAGGTAAGGAGGAAGGAGTAGCCAAACAATTTCAGGATTGCATGCTGGCGGAGGGAAAATGGATGGCTGTAAACTGCCTTAAACTGAAATCGGCTAAAACGGAAGTTGTAGTGTTTGGCTCAAATGTTAACTTTTGGAGTCCAAACTGGTGGCCTGAGGGGATGGGCAACGTTCCTACCCCTGTGTCTAAAGACAAGAACCTAGGGATGCTGATCAGCTTACCTTTCGACCTCAGGTTAATGCGCTGTCCTCCTCCATTTCCTTCCTGCTCAAAACAATTCGAAAGATTCTGCCTTTTCTTCCAGTAAGTGGTAAAAAATCAGTTGTTACCACTCTGGTACTTTCGCGGCTGGATTATTGTAACAGTCTGTTTCTTAACGCCCAACAGGGCATATTGAACAAAATGCAGGTTTTGCAAAATTCTGCAGCACGGCTCATTACATGCATTCCTAAGTACGCTTCCATTTCCCAGGAGCTAGTTAAACTTCACTGGCTCCCAGTGCGAAAGCGGATCTCGTTTAAAGCACTGTGCCTGATATTTAAGGCCTTGCGAGGCCTAGGGCCATCCTTCCTCCGGCAGTATTTTCGTTGGTATCATCTGACAAGGCACCTTAGATCCGCTGACGCAGGGCTGGTTGTTGTACCTCGCATCAGGAAAGCGTGCTGGGGAGGTAGAAGCTTTGTGCTGGGAGCAGCCAAGGCCTGGAATGCCCTGCCCCTGGCTCTTAGAAAGATGACGGACCTTATGGCCTTTAGGAGAGGTCTGAAGACCTGGTTGTTCACTAATTAATCATTCCACCGTTTGTGCCTATGGAGTTTTACAGAGCGCCAGGACACCTACAGGTAACAGCGCGCTGTACAAATATCAAAAATAAAATAAATAAATAAATAGCAAAAGGGTGTATAGCACCAAGGATTAATACATAGGGCAGAACCCACAGGAAAAAAGATTACATTGCTTTTACATATTTCAATGTAGGTGACCAGCGCACATTCTACAGGAACTTCCACATTAGAGTAGACCTCTGCTACCTTCTAGCATGAGCCCCCGTCCCCACCGGAAAAATTAGAAATATAGGGCGAAAAAAAGACACGCCCGACTGAAGCAGACCCCTGAGCTATGGGACATGGCAGCAGGTATGCTAAAATCCTCAATCATGAACTGACTCCGGTAGCTCACAGACCAGTAAGCAGCACAATCTACTGATGAGTCTGCAATGATAGTGTTACTTAAGAGGTTGACTGCAACTTGAAATAGGGGCAATGCACTATTTCCCTTTTTGGGTTTCTTAAATTTGGGTTGAAGGTCTAGAGCAAAAATGGGTGAATTGACGAAAGGTTTTCTTAAGCTTGTGGTGTTCCAACTCTTAGTATTCACCGTAATTCATCCAGTGTATTGGCACTATAATAGGCAACCGCAATGTTCCAGGTTTACACTGATGACTGCTTTGTGGCAGGTAGAGGAATGCCTTAGAATAACTTCTGTAAAAGGTGAAATAACTCTACAAAGCACGATGCTTTTATAATTACACGCAATTACACGTAAGAGCAAACAGTCCTCGTCAGTCACCTTCGACAAGGAGGCACTCCCAAATTACTGTTAGGTGCTTATTTGTATTTTTCTTTTATTAATGAATTCTTTATGTAATATCAAACAAAAGGCTGAATTGAACCAAGCGGATCGAAGGTACTATAGGAAAGCCAGGTATAAGATTATTGAAGGGTCTTGGGGGACCTGGAAGGCCATGAGTAAAATCTTAAATATCCCCAGAATTAATGTCAAAACTAATCTTTGGAAGTCCAGCCTCTTCCCTCATCTGGGCCATGTACTGCTTGGTATGGAGGGAGTGTGGGGTAAGGTGCCTGGGTGACATCATGGTAGGTGACGCCATCCTTATTTTTGAGGAGATACAGCAGAAATTTGGTATCCCTCAAAATCACATATTTCTATATGGGCAAATTGCTCAAACACTACTTGCTTATAGACCAAGGATTATATTGCCCCCAGGTAACCAAATGGTCGATTATCTAATTAGGGGGGGTGGGGGGGGGGGAGATAAGTATAGCCTACAATTATTTGTTGCTTGGCCTCCGGGATGATTTGGAGAAAACTGAAGCCACACTGGCGCAGAAGTTGGGGGACCCTGATGTTGATTTGGATTTGGCCCTACTCCTAAATAAGAGAATATTTCGGTCTTCAAATTTGAGGGCTCAACACTATAAGACTCTGTTTAATCTCTATTACACTCCCGCGAAATTGTATGGATGGGGGGTAAGAGAAGATGATAGATGTCCTAAATGTAACACTGGTCCCGCAGACCTTTTGCATATGTTCTATCACTGTCCCAACCTTGTTTTAATTCGTAGGGAGATAACTCTGTTTTTGAGGGGGCTGCTAGGTCATAACATCGATCTATCCCCTAGCCATGTCCTACTAGGGACGGATGACAAACTTAAGGTTGGGAGGGATGCCCAAGCTCTTGTTTTTATCTCAGTTGCGGTATTACGAATCCTTATTTCTGCAGGGTGGAAGGATACCACCGCCCGACCTTTCAGATGTGGCTCTCCAGGTTACTGGGCATACATAACATAAAGTCATGCTTATATGAATTTAAGGGTAGGAAATCTCAAGAATTGGGCAAGAATATTTGGGCACCCCTGAAGAAATGGAGGGAGTCAAAATATTAAATATTACATTTTATGATGTATCTTATTTAGGAGTATGGTTTTTAACCAATTTCTGGGTCATGCTATTAATGTTTTGTATGAACTATTTTTTCTTTTCAAGCTTTGACTATTTTATTGCATATTAAGAATTTTGGATTTGTGCGTCTGGATCAACGAATTGTATATGTATTTATTTATTATTGAATTACACCTTATGTCTCAAATAAAAAAAATAAAAAAAAGGCTGAATTGAACCATTCGGTAAACACGTTGAGATTCCTCAGAGCCCTGAGTTTAAAAGTATCATCAATCTTGAATAAATGGGCGTCTATTCAACTTGTAGTACAGAACGAAGGGGCTGACTATGATGGTGGGCGGACCCTATCGGAAAACAGGCCCGTCTGACAGGGGGTCGGTCGGTGGTCCCGACATAGGCATTACAATGTGACTGCCACCACGATGGTTGCAATGCCTATATTTTGTATTGCGACGGGTGCTGCTGGCTGCAGCACACGCCGCAAGACAAAAATGGGTCACTGCACAAATCCGTGCACTATGTGGCAGGCACCATGCGGTGGCCTGCCACATGGTGCAGCGATATGTAGGGGGGCACCATGGGTGCCCCCAGTGCCCACAGCTGAGGGCCAGGGGGGAACTGGGGGCCTGCTAGGAGCCCCCAAAATACCTTTCAACTGCCTTTTCATGGCGGGTTAACCACCATGAAAAGACTGGCTGAAAGGGACATTGTAATCCCTACAGTGGTGCCTGCCAGGCACCGCCATCATGATAGGGACTACAACCCCCTCAGCCGCACCAGCGGGCTCAAGGAGCCCGTCGAATGCGTGGTGGTCGGTCTTTCCAACCGCCACCCCTCTGTCCGTCATCTTAATGTGGCGGGCGGTGAAAATGGTTCTGATCAGCCCCAAAGTGGCCACAAACAAAGGGAAAAGAATCATAAAAAAAGGAAGAACAGAAGTTAAACATCCCCAGCAGTTGAACATCTCTACATGTAGCCCAATAAGGGAGACAAAGGGCGAGAAGATGTTGATAGTTGTAATATTTTCTAGCGTGGTAGTAACGTGATGGAAGGCATAGGACTATCCTGCATAAATTAGTCGCCTATTTATCCCCATTCACTTGAGCCCCAGAACACAGAGTATGATGATGCATCCATTCCCGCCCGATGCACACTCATCCTCAAGCAATTGACAATGTGTAGTGGCCATGGAGCCAGCCCACTACTGGTAATACTAAGGCCACCCGCGCCAGAGGCCACTGCTAGTGATGCATCAGCCGGGCTGGTGAGTAAAATGTTGCCTCTGTCAATGTGGGTTTGTACCACAGCCTGGATGATTCCTTAGAAAGTCAGTAGCAAGGGCGAGCGGCTTAATTTCGATAATGTGGCACAGCTGTGACATGTTGCTCTCGTGGTCTTTAAAGAAGAGCTGGCAGTCTAGCATGCAAGAGATCTGGTGAGTCCAGCCATGTCATCTAGTTATGACTGTATATGGTTTTGCAAGCCAATAATGTGGAGAAGGAAACACTGATTAGCTGGAATTTAGATTTAGGGAATTAGAAGGCAATTAGTATAAGAAATAGAGAAGACCGTAGCTGATGTTCACTGGGGAACCAGCCAGAACAATAAGCAACATAAATGGGACTCCGTATCACTGTCAAGGACTGGGTCGCAAATTTAGAGCACACCCCATGTACCTCAAGAAACACCAGAAATAAACATATTCAGTATTATTTTTTGCATAGAGTGTACCTTACACCAAAACAAATCAACCTCTTTCCCGGTGGCCTAGGCATCATGCCCATGAAGAAACCTGATGATTGCTGACTTCTATCATATGCTCTAGGCCTGTTCCATGCTTCTACACTATTGGGAAACCGTCGTCCGATACATTCACCGTACCACAGAGCGTCACATCCTATGACACTTCCCTATTGGCTATTGGGATTCTTTAACCAGCCCCAAGGTGAGTGATATTATGTCCCAATTCCTCCATCTGGCTTTAGTATTGGCTCATCCTAAGGTTGCCATTTCGTGGAAGGACTTCGGGGGGACCCAGACTGCTGCCCTGGCATGCTGAATTTTTAAGGTGGGGGGAATGTGAGGAGATGGCCCTTAAGAGGGAGGTACGCCGCGGCCTCAGGGCTGCAGATTATGCCCAGGCTTGCTGAACAATAGTGCAGGATTGCCCCCTGATGGATGATATGGACAGGATCCTCTTTCCTCTGGAAAACGAAGTTGAAAGTGATGACAATAAGTGTCCTCACCCCAGGTCGAGTCTATCCCCTATTAGACCCACCCTGGAGTTTTCACTAGACCCCCATAAACCCTAGAGCTAAAAGTAGGTCTTGCGATTAGGGGTGATGTTTGAATGTCATTGTAGTGCCATTACTCTTTCTAGACCAATGCCTAGTGGTCTGAAAGTATTATTTTGGGTATTTCATACCCACTGGCTAGAAACAATGTGCCTTCCTCCTGTGAAAAACATTTGAGCTTTTTGATTTGCATCACCTTAGTGTGCTCTTAGCAGTTCTCCGATGGACCCTGTGACTGTTACCAAGGTACCTCTCAGAGCTGGTTACTTTGTAGATGCTACATATACATTGATTCTTGGGAGCTAACTGTGTTTTCTTTTTAATTTTTATACCACAAATGAAAAATGCAGAACCAGGCTGACTTCTCCAAAACAAATACAACAGACACAGTAAAGCCCAACAGTAGTAAAATGGTACAATTTTTCGATGAACACGTTTTCTGCTTACACTTGCTGAAACCTCACTCATCCATGACACCCAAAAAACAAATTTAGAGATTAAGTTAGTAGCTTCCTAGGCACAGCACATTGCTATAGGCTGCTGGTGTTTAGACTAGTTTGTCGATGCTTGTCCACTTGGACCAGGTTTACAAAGGCAAGCACATGACTAATGTATTTTGAGTTTTATGTGTATTTTGTGTAGCACCTGAGGACATGTCCACCATGTTTCTGTGTATAAATTATGTTTTTTCCCATTAACCCATCTCTTGGATGGTGATTAACCGCATTGTGCAAGGTTTTGTCATTCTGATGGTTGTGAGAAACCTTGTGCTGCATGACTTCGATGTACTCTCTGCCTGTTTCCTAGCAGATCAATTAATGGTGATTGATTTGTGTTTTATCATTCACTGAATTTTGGGGGCAAGCGTCTGGGTTGATCACGCGCTTATAGGCAATTATATAGGGCAAATCTAGACACCGGGCCAACTGAGAACTCTAGCTTTACACCAGAAGAGTAACCCGGATGGCGACAGTAGCAGAAGCAAATAATCATTTTAAAACAAATATAAAGCCTACACTGGACATTTACACAAAATGAGTGTGAATGATAATTGCTACAGTAATGTGGGAGGCAGCCTGGAAGAGTACTGGACAGGACAAGAGTTTCCCCCCCCCCCCCAAACCCCCCCCACTCCTCCAATTCATTCGCACAAAGCTGAATGGCCATACGTTTGCCCGATTTGCACGGTAATCCTGTATTCGGGGCTGCTGCCCAAAAAGAGAGCCTATGCCTGTCTTGGATCATACTATTTTTCTTGTGTCTCCCTATCCTCCTGGTTCAAAATCTTATCTTAGATCACAGGGTATTTTGTTGTGCTGTAAGTAAATTGCCCTAACTAACGTGTCTCTCAGTAGGGAATGATATCCCAGGGAAAGAAACCACAAGAGTTTGTAACAGAGGAGCTGCACCTTGATTGCACTGCTGGAACATGGTCACCAACATAAAGTAGACTTAGTAAGAAATTTGATTCTCATTTTACAATCTTAGACCTGTCATCGAATAGAGTAAATTCTGCATCACTAAACCCTGCTTATAATGTAGGACATCTGGATATTTTATACTTTTAACTCATTTTCGTATTGCACAGGAAATGGAGGAGGTCGATAGATGAGCAAATGTAATTTCAACTTGTAACTACAAAGAAGCCTACTCTTAGGAAAAAGCAAATTTGTCATCAAAACTTGCATTCATGTACAATGTTTGTCATATATTTATGGATACCTTCTTGTTACTTAGTTTTATGTTCGCTTGCGATTTTTCACTCTAGCGTTCAATAGAACAGTATCTATGCAATTAGTAAAAAGAATAACACTATGGTGTCCTGAAGAGAGGTAAATATAAGGCTATACATGCACAATTTAGTTTCCGTTTGAAGATCTTATGTATCACTGCAACACAAAAACAAATGGCAGCTCATGTGATCTTTGTCTTGGCCCAGAATGGATTAATTTCTGTACCCCAAACATCAGACTAAAGCAGCAAAAATAAGAATTTTTTTTTTAACTGCTGTCCAGAAAAATCATTTGTCCTCTCGGCCTTAGAAACCAAGGAGAGTTCTTTGGATATCAAGGCCAATGTGTCCCATATAGCTCGGTTGAAGTCCTGCAGTCTTCCATCAAAAACATACAATAAGCTTTGCAAATCAGAACTAGCAAACAAGAAAGCAATCAAAGCATTAGACAATGCATGCCCAGAAAACGACTGATGGGATAAGACGGCAAAAGCATTACGAGGAAAAGCAGAGAGGCTAGCTGTGATATCAATGAATGAAGGAGAAGCTTTCTGTGGAGTAAGCGTAGGAGGTACAAGGATAACGAAGGGAAGACAGCTCTAAAAGATGACAGCTCAGTGTAAGCAAAGGCATTAATACAAGTCCAGAGGAGATGAAAGCCATTAAGTAAATAACGAAGGTGAGTTTAATGCACACAGATATCATAAATTCCAAATATTGTATTGCAATCAAGCTGATGGAAATGATAGGTCTAGAAAAAAAATCAACTGTTTTTCACCAAGTGACTGCAAAGTTCCTTTCCTCTTAAAACATTAAGCTAACAATGCAGCAGTGCTCCCCTGGTTGAAATGAACAGCAACAAAGAAAGTCGGTTACACTTGCCCAGTTTTTAGAGTTTAACTGATGCACACAAGGCTACAATGCGACACTTGAAGAGGGGTGCACACTCGGAAGAAAAATGGGTTGGCGTCCCATTGTCCCATTAACCATGTGTTGAACTCCAGGGACTCGAGTAATTTTCAACTGGGTGACGTCATTGTGCTTTACTAGCCCAGTCATTATTTTACCAGCTCATTAAAAAGATCTTCCAGTCATATCCTTGAAGTTAGTTGACTAACTAATATACAAATCAGGGTTCAACTTAACTAGCTTTTGAATTAGTAGGAAAGTAGATTTTTCCTGGGGTAGGCAAGAGTCTTCACAATCTCCATACTGCAAATCTCTTAATACTTGTAAACTGGCACAAAAAATTCTAAGGGGTTTCGCAAAGACATTCACACTGTGACAAGCTGAAATTTTGTAATTGATGGCCATTTTGCCACCCAAAAAATTGCCTTACTATATGAAAACTTTTTAAGGGAGTATTGAATTTAATTGCAAATGAGACTTAGCTTGCACCAAATGTAAATTGAGCGCAAGATACACGCTATTGTATTTGAGTGTAAAGCTCTAAAAGTGCACAAGGTAACCTCCCATGATTTGTGATCACCATTATCTTAAAGAAATTGAAAGACACTCAGTTTGTACCGTGCAAACACACCGACAGTGTACCAACCTGCGACAGTGTTGTGCGTCGCCTTCCAGGACTCTCTGGCTCTGCGCTTCTTCTGCGCAGAATAGTAGAAATCTTGCAAGAGATTGAGAAAATGCAGCAAAGTTGTTGCCAATGCAGATGCAAGGTATTTTGCCATAGTACTAAAATTGCTAAAATATTTCGGCAGGGTAAAGAGATCACACTCAACATTTCTAAATTACAAAAATAACATTCTGATTCCAAGAAAATTCTTTGCCTCAAAAAAGACTAGATCATATAAGGACTGTAACGAAACAGTACTTTTCTTTTGGTTATAACTGCTTGCATGCAGTGCAACCAATCATGAATTTTCATATCATATGCATATTCTAGTCATCACCATTCAACAAATGGACCATGGGAGATGAACTAGGGAAATGGACTAAATTGATGGGGGTGATCAATGTGTTGACAGTATCTCTTTTGTTCGCACAACATACACAAAGGAGTGCACAATCTCTCCTCACAGTTGTCAAGCTCCATGTATTTTACTTCAAAGACCTAAACTGGGCACATTCATACATAAGTTAACAAACACATCACTTGACACTCTTTCGAAAAGCACGATTAGTAAATTCATTACTATCCAAAAATGTGCTTACCCTCCTTGGAAGCCAGTTTTAGCAATAAAGCTAATCTATTGACTGCTGTGATACATACACATTGTAAATGAAGAAAGACTATATTGCAAGCAACTCTGAGTAGTGATTGAATAAAACTATACAGATATGGTAATGGCCTTTTTACCCAGGTTCCTCAGCCTATGATGTGCAGTTCAAGTTAGTGATCTTTTAGAGTAAAATATGAATGGACTGGGGCTCCCTCAAGTTACATGTGTGCAGATTACGCTTTGCAGAGTGCATTTGGTGTATATGGAGACCCGCTTTGGAGTGCCATTATCAAGTGGTGCTAGACCCCAGAATACGCCTCATGTATTTTCGAGGCGTTCTGTTAGCCTCAAGCTACTTTGAGGTGCCATTATAGGCAGTTCACCTTATATCATTTAGACTTCTTTTGCCCGATTTTGAAAACAGTTCATCAAATTATTGTATTTCTTTCCACACCAACCGCCAATTAGTTTATTTGGTTCCAGTTTTGTGGGTTTCATCAGGATATATCCACTTTATTCTAACTA
The DNA here is from genome assembly GCF_964261635.1 of Lissotriton helveticus. NCBI lineage: Eukaryota > Metazoa > Chordata > Amphibia > Caudata > Salamandridae > Lissotriton > Lissotriton helveticus. The sequence goes on along the minus strand of NC_136059.1, from coordinate 1,701,367,064 downwards.
TAGAAATCATTGGTGAGAAACCCCCTCTGATTTTCCACCAGGAGTACACTATCGATCTACTTGTTCGGGCGATTTGATTTGGCTTTTGTCCGGTACTTCAATCATTCATCATCGTTCATGTGACCCGGCAACATATATGCTGTTATTTATTTCCACATTGGCCTTGAAAAAGTCCTTGTACTTATTCACAGTACGGACGAAACACGTGTCGGCTGGCTGTCGTTTTATCATTTGGGAAATGACCTTTAAGAATCAATAAAAGGAAAAAATTATACAAAACATGAACTCTATTCATCTATTTGTCCTGCATACTATGAGGATTTGTTGACCTTACTTGGATGTACAACTGTTCAGACTTCATACTGTACTAGTCTTGTTTATACTTTTACTGTAGGATTGTGCTCTCTTGACCATTATTATCTATATGGAGAGGACGTTTATGTAAATTTATTGCACATTGGGAAATATACTGGGGCATGTGAGGTACAGGAATGGGCCATTCTTCTGGTCTCGACTCTCCTAGCTCCTGCGGACTCCTGCATTGTTGCGTCCAAACTTGCAATGTCTCCTTACTTTCTTCCCGAATTTCTGCAGTTACCCTTCCCCACTCACTACTTACTCCTGCAGCAGTCCTTCCCTGCTTAGTTCTTTAGCATTTCGTCTTGCTATGGTTTCATCACTCTTGGCTCATGCAACACATCCCAATGATTCTGCAGAATTTGCTCTCTCCAGTCCTCAGAAAAACCTCCTTACCCATATCTGCTAGCTTTCTTTGCGTTCTGAGAATTGTGGGCTAGGTTTTATAATGTGATGTGGAAGATTATAAATCTCAGGATGCAACGTGAGAACAGCTACTCAAGCATGAATCTAGGAAACTTGGAAGGGCAGATTACCCCAGGCCATTTAACACCCTTCATTCTATTCTCTCGCACTACCCCCTCCCTCCAGGCTTCACCTGCTCGGGACTCGAACTAAATTCTGTAGCACCCCACATTAACTGGCCCCTGCAACCCCATCCCTTCTGCCTCCTGTAGGGCTCCATCACTCAAGGAATCTGAAGCACTTCCTTCTAAGGTTGCCATTTTTCTCAGAGAATTCCAAGCCTTTTGTGGTTCTGGAAAAGCCATGAGCTGGTACCGGAACAACTGTTTCTGTATAATCATTTTAGATTGAAAGGTAAGCGATTTATATGATACTGGGCCGAGGCAGGGTCTTTAATATGTAGTATGGCAGTCATTTCACACTAACAACAGCCCACAAACTTCTAGAGACAGATTCTAGAGTCAGATCCTCACCAAGATGGTTAAGAAATAGCAGTCCCAAACACAAGCTGTGGTCTTTGAATTTGCATAGATGAACAGTGCATATGCCACCAACTGGTGGTAACAAATTCAGAAGCGTATAAGACAAAAAAAAGCGCAGCTCCATATGAAATTTCTTTTGAATCTGCTCAATCCCTACCCTATTGTACGTAAGCCCACAGGCCAAAATGAGAGTTAATGGCCAGATATTGCTTTCGATCCCCACTGGCAGGAGCACTAAGCAGGGGTGCGCTCTCTCGCCGATTATCAATAAAAGCCTGGGCCTGCATTATTGGGCAATACCACCACATGCAAGGAATCTAGTTCAATATGCATAGACTTGTTAATTAATTATATGCAGATGGCATTCTGCTGCTAATAAAGAATCCTGGTAATACCTTATCCCCAGTAATAAATTAAATAATTGAGTGTGGGATCGCTCTTGATGCCCTTTACTGCTTCTACCACTTAACCACATCTGACAATACCCTTGCAGTGGCAGACTGTCTACCCACTACCTGGGTATCTGACATCACAGCGATCGGGAAGTACTGCTTTGTGAAAACTATGGGAAATGTTCAAAAAGCCTAGAATAGCAGATTGAGGGCTGGATTAAACTTCTAATGACAATGGCAGGTATGATAATTCTCATGACGACGGTGATCCACCTAAAACTACTGTTTCAAAACATTCCCATCCCATTATTGAGACCTTTCTCAACCCATCTCCGATCTCTCGTGATCAGACTGGCATGGTCTGGCAGACAGCCCAAGATTGCAAGGTCCAAGCTGCATCTACCCTATAGCCTATGGAGTTTAGTTGCACCCAATTGCCAGGCATATCATCTGGTGGCACAGCTGTAATCTGCTTTTTACTTGCTATAGGACACTCAACAGTCTCCACAGTGCAATTCAGAGGTCGGATTGATAGCCCCATTTCCACTTTGTAAAGCTGTCACGTAAATGAGCACACACCCAAATGCTGAGATCCACAACAGAAAATGAACCAACTGCCTGTTCACAATCATCGCCAATTTGTCAATTCACTTCCCATATCTGCCACTGCTACGTAATCCATGACAAGAGATGACCAATGAGCCATGGGTAATTGGGCATTTACAAGCTCACAGGTTCCGCATATTGGGTGCCCTTTTTGAGAATGGCAGGCTTCTTTCATTCCAAGAGTTTGTGGAGCTGAAGCAGGCTAACCATGTATATGCTGCCGTAAAATAGACTCCATAGTGCCCTAGAAGAGTTATATGCATTCTTCCCCGCAGAACCTCCGGAACTGCCGCTTCTACCAATGCTGCTTACAAATCCCAGTCCAGCTAAAATGGTTACACGGATGAACAACAGTACGAATAATAATAGCATACACAAACCTGAAATTAAGGCTGGGTCGGATGAGGACCTTGGCTATGAATTACCAGATTTGCAATGGCTATATTGTTGTGAATAAACCAAACAGGTCTCATCTAATGGCATGTTAAGACTTATTCAGCTCAAGTTTCTTCACAGAGCTTACTATAATCTGATATCTATGGTGTGATATGGGCTAGCCGTCGAGTCAAATTGTTGGAAATGTAACGCCCCTAAAGACTTTTTTACACATATAGCAAACTCTGCCCCCTAATAAATACATATTAGATAAAGCTCAACCAAGAACAGAGGCAGAAGGTGCCTATAGACCTATCACTCATGCCTGTAATGGCTCTCTTGGAAAATGTCAAAGACTTTGCTAAGCCATATAATAAGTTTATGGCAATTCACTCATGGTAGGGAAGGAGAGAGTCACTATTGCATGGCACAATAATTCTGTCCGTAGATATGCTCACTGGTTAAGAGACCTGACAACCTGCTCATCCACACCAAGACCTCAGGATCTCTGTTAACACGTGCATCCCGCCGCAGAGATATATGGGAACCACTCCACACTTACCTGGCAGACCTCCAGTGGAATCAATCACATGCTGGGGATCAACGTCCCCTTAGCCTATTGAAGCGGATATCTCTGACATTTGAAATGTGATGCTTGTATTGCTACCTTTGTAGATACAACATAATACTGACAGTTACACTGACTGCAATATACACTTATTGCTATGTACAAGTGTCTTGATCCGATTGTCTGTACAAAATGGTGTGTCTAATGCCTACGTTTTGGTTTAAACATCAAAAAAGAACATGCTCAATCACTAGAGCAGAAGCAAACATTTGCCTCAGGCTAAAAAGCTGGCAACGGAGTATACAGGCAGAAGTGTTTGCCTGAGAGGACTGTTGTTGGGAGCTCTGCGATTGGTAATGGCACATAAATTGATGCACATAGTTCTAGACTTTCGTGATATTTTTTAAGCAAGCAATTTTGCCTTCTCCTTTAGAAACGCCCTGGACAGCATTTTGATTAGTTTTATCATCCAGGTATTGCCTTTTTCAGCTCAAATTTCAAGTAGAAACAAATATAATTTTAAAGCTCTGCCACAGATATTCCTACCTTTGTCTGAATGCCAATACTGGCAGGGCCTGTGAAATACTAGTCTGCTGGCTGCCTTATCCCCTTCTTGCAGTGTCTCCTCTTTCTGGACACCTGCTTCTGTCCTTGGGACCCCACACTACTCCCCGATTTCACACTCAGTCATCACCCCTTGCACAGGTTTACTAAACAAGTACACCTGGAAGGAAAGAATTCAAAAACAAGCCTAACTCACTCAACAATGCTGATAAACCTTTCACCATCATTGTGCGAGTTGTGCTTGTTTTGGGCTTGTTTTTATAGGCAGTTGTACTTGTTTGCCATTTTCAACCCTCGATTCATAGAGCGATAAATCATATCAAGTGTATCAGATGTAGAAACGTGCCCAACCCTCTTGAAGATGAAGCCACCGTCCCCCTGGGTGGGGTGCACCCCACAGTTTTCAGCCCTCTAGGTTAAGTAGACTGTGGGAACATATGCTTGCCCAATATCTCACACATACATATTACCTAGTGGGGGACGCCACTTGCTAGTTTCAGTCAGATCTGCTTTTCCCTAGTAGGCACGTTTTTGGGTTTGCTTAGAACTTTGGCCCCGTTTGACGACTTCAAGAAAACGTACAAAAAAAAAAGTTTTTTTCACCTCTGCTCGTTCCTGTAAAGTTTTGGGGTGGTCCGTCCAGTGGTGGGGCAAGGAAAAAGGGGGTTCCCAAAACTCAACTATTTTCCATAGACTTCTTTAGACAGGGTTACAGCAAAAACTGCGGAACTGACTTACACTAAATTTGGCAGGAAGGTAGATCTTGGTCCGCAGATTGTGCTTTTCGTGATTTGGTGTAAATACATTCAGTAGTTTTTGAGAAACCAAGGAACAAAAGTAATTGTATATCTAGATGATTGTGTCCAAAAGTCTTGAGACTCATGCGGGAGCGCCAATTTAAAAAAGAGCGTTCTGATTGGCCGGGAGCTTGATTTCCCTTGGGCCATCTCGCTGCTGCAGGAGTCAGACTCCTGTGGGAGAGAATGCTCCGACTGGCTGACCGCAATATGAGAAAAATTTGGCTGGCAGCCATCACAAGACTTAGCCCCCTGTCCTGAAGTTAAAATAAACTATATTTGGGGCAGGGTAGGGATACCCTGACCCCCCTAGACCCCTCGGGATGGGGTGGGGGGGGGGGACCCAGAGGTACCTCTCCTCTCCCCCCTGCCAAAAAAAAGTTTACATGTTGCTGTGATATTATCAATGGTGTCATAGAAGATGTCATGAGTGATCTAATATGTGGGGTAATTAGCAGTACTACTTGGTAAGAGAACGAGTTGTAGTTACCTTAGGGCAAGAGCTATAGTTAACTTGAGAACTATAACTGGTGACTTTTGGTGGTTTTTAGAGTATATAGTAGTATGCATGCCACGTTAACAAAAATAAATAGGACTCAATCCCACGTTATTTATTGCAACTGTACTAATAGGAGCACATACACACATTTATTAATGCGAAGGTCAAACAAACTACAGATTATTTCCACAGTAGAGCGAACTTGGCATGGAAAAAAACACTGTTTAAGCCTGACGGATTGTACATTACAATTAATTAACACATCAAATAATTCTCACAAGGACTCTTCAATGTGATTTTTTTACTGCACATTGTTAATCCCTTGCATCCTAATTTTGGTGAAATGTCTTATTTAAAACAAGCAAATCTGAAATAATGGCACAAACTATATATGCAGATGCTCAAATGTAATATGGGCAATGGTGTAACATAAAATGATGGGGCACACCTGCAGAATGTAAGGAGGGGTCCCTGTGTCTGCCATATCTCATAGATAATCATTGATTTTGACCTGAATGGGCGTGCCCTGAAAGGTTGAGGGGGCTTTTGAAGATGTGGGTCTACCTGTGCCACAGGGCTGCAGGGGCATGTGCTGCGCCCCGGAATATAGGGTTTATTACCACGTTTGAGGGAAGGGCAGTATCGGTTCGTGGAGAGAGTGCCGCGGGCGGTGCGAGGAGGGGCAGGGTGGGGGGTAGTAAACTCCGGCTCACAGCCGGCCAGAGTAATGTAAACAAATAAAACAAATGTAATTGCGCACGCAGAAACGCCAAATGCGTTTCAGCACGCGCAATGAAATTGGTTTTATTTATTTATTTGTTTACATTACTCCGGTCGGCCGTGAGCCGGAGTTTCCTACCCCCCACCCTGCTCCTCCCCTGCCCCACCGCCCCGCGGCACTCCCTCAACGAGCCACTACTGGGGAAGGGGCATCACAACCCTCTCAAGGTTTCAACTCTCATGAGTCAGGGCTCCTCCGACACTCAATAACTGTAATAAATTGCTTATTACACCCTATAGGAAATACTTCAACAGTTCCCTGTGAAATACAGATATAAAAGTTTTATCATCATAATGACAGTTCCCACGCCACTCTACAGATTCTTTAACATTGTCAGGGCTGCTAGGATTATACAGCCACGTTATTAACATGTTATAACATATTGCCTACCAGTAATATTTTCATTCATTTGAGCTAGAAGCAACATAGTTGGTAAAATCTACAAATTATCTGGCAAATGTCGCAAATTCATGATATGTGATAGAGGCTCTACAAATCCACTGGCCCACACAATTGTCTTTTGTTTTATCAACAATTTTAATTCCATGCAGTGTCCATTTTTAGCCTTTCAAGGATACAGCTTCTTTGCACTAGCCACCCCAAAATAAATATGTAATATTAAAAATACATTAATTGTAACATCTGTAACAGGGTCTCAAACTGCCATCTCAGGATTGCCATGACATTGAAAAATGACCAGATGGCACCGATTGATGGCAATATTGGAGGACCATATTACATCTATATATATATCTATATATCTATATATATATGCTACTGGGTGTAGTTCTAGTTAGGTCTGCGTTTCCTTAGGAATGCCCTTTTTTTTAATTAGTAAATAACAGACCTTGTTTGACGAATCTTTAAAAAAGAAAAAAAATCACAAAAATATTACTTTACATTAACCCCCTCCATGCTTGTGACGGAACCGTTCCGTCATCAGTCACGGCTGAGCTGTGCTGATGACGGAACGGTTCCGTCATGACCGCAACCTGTTGTGGAATGTCCAGCACAGGGGCGGAATCGGCGCCGCACGGAAGCGGTTGAAAAAAAACTGGATATTCACTGAAAAAAACAAAGGTTAATGTGAATTTAATGGTAGGGATTGTAATTATATCTTACTTTACATTTAAAAAAACAACTTAGAAATTCGCTGGAAAAAACAAAAATTAATGTAAAGTTATAGTTAAGTGAAAGTTTCAGTGACATCATAACGCGGTAAACTAAAAAAACCATTGACATTTACCAGTTAGAGTTACGCAAGTAACTATAACTCGTGCCCTAAGGCAACTATAGCTCGGGCCCTCCTCATGCACAGCTAATTAACCCTCATATGACATCATGCAAGACATGTTCTATAACATCATTGATACCGTCACTGCAACATTTGAAATGACATAATTGATGACGTAACTGAGCATGGCAAGTTCAAGATGACTTCCGGCTTGAATTTGCTGTTGACGTTTGAGTTGAGGAGTTAGTAACTGGATGGTCTAGAGAATAAGGTATTGTTCAATAGGATGGACATGAGAATAAGGGATTGGTCAGAATGGGGTGGGTCAGCATGAGTGAAGTGTAAGTGAAAATAGCACCAGTCCCCACAGCTAACAGTGGAGCAAATACAGACGTTGAAGAGAACAGAGTGTTGAGATCTAGGGCCTTAGGCTGATTTAGTGGGTTGGGCTGTTGATATTTAACAAAGTATCATATTCCTTAGAGTCTAACAATTGCTCTGAGCGAAACATTCAGGAATCACTACATTTACGAATGGAAAAAGATAGGCAGGTACTCAAAATAGGAACAATGTCACAGATAATATACAGTGGTCAAATATACTGGTACTTTGATTCATATAATTTCGATATTGCGCAATGCAGATGCCTTTGGAATTTTATACAAAAAATAAGATTGTGCACCTCTTTGAATCACTCAGCACTTTGTTCTTGTCAGTTTCGCTCAAGATTTCTCAAGATTCTGAAGTGCTAAAAGGAGGGAATCTAGGGCCAGTTTAAATGCTCAGATCAGAATTTACAAACATGATGGCCATCAGACTTGCACTCAAAGAAACACTAGCGGGATGGCCTGGACACACGGGTAATGTTTTTCACTTGTCTAGACAAGGACCAATTATAGCACTGGCACCATTAGAAGAGTATTCCTAGAATAAATCTTTAATTTCGACCATTACATTTAGATAAAAGTTACATGTTAATCAGTTGAAATGTCAAGTAGGTTTTTTGGAGCAAGTCTCGTACAGAGGTGCTGGGCAATGTACTTCATTCAAACTTTGGTAAAGTACAAAAAGTCTACTTGTCCCCATTTTTAGTGGCCACCTGAACTATTTATTCAGTATTTTAAGCTGGGTTAAAAATCAAGATCTAGTAATTGTATTCTCTTGTACAAATGATTTATATTCTAGTCAAAAAAAGAACAGTAACTACCTTTGCTGTCGGCACTGGACCACCGTACAGCATTCTGTTGTAGGACCAGTGCCTAATTTGAGCAGATGGTTACAGGCAGGACCCAGCAGCACTCAATTTTGGGACCAGCACTTACTTTTCCTCATCAGTTTTTGACCCAGGGAAAAAGAGAGAAAAAAACTCAAAGGGAGGAAAGGAGAGGGAAGAGATAGATGGAATAACAATAACAAAGGGATAAATAAGGGATTAAAAAGAACCTGCAAGAGTGAAATAAAGGGACAGAGCGTCTGGTAGTGGATGAAAAAGACACAAGGTGAAATCAAGACCACGCAGTCTTAATATTCAGCAATCCCAACATAATTCAGCACAAGCTGTGGGCTTCTGAGAAAAACTTTGGGGACTGGTACTTCTTATTTTACAAATCAAGCACTTAGTAGGACATGCGCTTTGGCTAGGCACCTTAGGAGCATCTTGCCCCTAACGCAAGGACTTTCAAGATGTAGTTTGTACATCAGCAGGGATTAAAATAAGTATTAAATAATTCTGGCAAGGAGAGTATGTTGGGGACTTTATTTATAATTGTTCTGTTCCCATGCAAAGTAAATAGAAGTTCCCACAGATTAACTAACCAACTACTACTACTACTAATAAGGACATTAATTATTACTGCGCAATAAAAATGGTAAATACTACACATAACAATTCAGACAGAATACTTGGCTTCCGATTGCTTCTTACCCTCACATTTCTCATCATCTGCCTCATCATGGAATGGGGAGTGGAGGCTGCTGGAGGACGTCTGATGAAAAGAGCGTAGTCTGGGTAGAGCCAGCGCTTTACCATGTATTTTCAGGGAATGCTCCTTTAGTTGGCTTATTGTCATAGTGGAGAAGGAGCACAAGGAGCATTTGTAGGCATGTTCACCTTAATAAAGAGAAAACACTAATCACAGTGGGTCAAAAGCAATTGCATGATATTTAGTATATGACTGTACATTTCATTTACCCAAATATCCAGTTATATCTTATAAGTATTTTTACTGCCCTGGATGCTTGGTAAAACATGAATAAGCCACAATAAAATAATAACTTTTACATTACATGCTTTGTAGAATTAGTTACTTTGTTCTTCAAAAGCACACAAGTGAGAAAATAGCTATACTACACATGTACTACCTGTCTTAATTACATCATATAAAGGCACAATTAGAGGCTGGACAAAGTGGTATCCCTGGCAGGGATATAGCTTTACCTGATCAAAAATGCCCCTCTGTTCTCTAATTAGGTTTCCTGGGTGTGGGAATGCTTAGCCTGAATTTGCTGGGCGGTAATGTTGGTAGTAAAATGGAGTGCGGGTTAGTTTACGAGCTGCAAGCGCTGCACAGCCCCACCTGATCCTGCCCCCAACTATATGGGGTAGCCTGGTAGTCTCTCCTGCTCCAGACACCCTCCCCGCTCACTCGCCCACAGGTGGCGAATAGAAGTGGAAGAGGGCATGTTATTTGGCCTGGATTTGGATTCTATATGCTGCTTTTTATCCCACTATACTCATGTCAATATGTTAGTTCTCTTACCTAGAAGAATAGCTTCTAACGTCACAGTTACAGGGGTGGATTATCAGCTGGAATCAGTGATTCTAGACCTGACAAGTTTGCTGACCATGCAACTTAGTAAAGCCCTAATCCTTCTATGTTGGACCACAGGGGCAGCGGGTGCTTTTGTTACGCCACTGACCAGAGGACGTTTTTGTTTACTGCAGCTGAAAATCCTACGAGGTAAATCCAATCATCAACAGCATCATCAACTCTTCTCTTGCCACGGCAGAAATCCCATGCGATTGGAAGATTGCAGCGGTTACACCACTTTCGAAAAAGGCTTTACCGGACCCTACCACTCTCTCCAACCTGCGTCCTATTTCCCTGCTCCCTGTGGTGTTCAAGCTGACCGAAAAATTTGTTAACATCCAACTTACTAATTTTCTCGAGGAGAATAACATCCTGCACGCCAATTAATCAGGGTTCAGATCCAAACATTCGACCGAATCTGCCCTCCTGTTCACGGCAGAGACCTTGCCAATGGCTGTGGACTAAGGGAAGAAGGCCGTCTTGATTTTACTCGACCTATCGGCGGCCTTCGACACGGTCTCACACACAATCTTGATTGACCATCTCTGTAATGCAGGTATAGGAGGAATGGTATTGACGTAGTTTTGGAATTTCCTCAACCAGAGACGTCAAGTCACAGTATTAGGTGATTTTAGATCTGAAGAAAAAGTCACCAGCTCAGGGGTCCCCCATGGCTCGAGCCTGAGCCCTGTACTTTTTAACCTTTACATGGTACCCCTGATGGACCTAATCGCCTCCTACCAGATTAGTACAATATCATATGCTGACGACACGCAGCTGATTTTGGTATTGGATAGGGAGCTGCCTGGAGCAGAGGGAAACTTTAAAAACTGCCTTACGGCACATTTGAGTGGATGAGTAACAATCACCTCAAATGTAATTCCGGAAAGACAGAAATACTGCCTTTCGGCTCTCAAAATCTGTTTTCCCCTAAACAATGGCGGCCTGATGATGCTGAAGCTCCTCCTAACACTATCTTGTCTGCTCGGAATCTGGGCATTAAGTTTGACGATCAGCTGTCCTTCAAGCAACAAGCGGTACGCGTGGCTAGCACGTGCTTCCACATTATTAGATCACTCAGGAAGTTTTTTGACCTCCTTCCTCTTGCAGCAAGGAAAACCGTGGCAGTGGCATTGATAACATCTAGACTGGACTACTGCAACAACCTGTATGCAGGAACCAACAAAGCAGTGGTTCACAGGCTGCAGTTAGTCCAGCACACCACTGCCTGATTAGTACTTCAGTGGCCAAGAAAGTCATCTGCCTCGGCCGCGCTTGAGACTCTTCATTGGCTACCAATACACAAGCGTGTATTATTTAAGGTCCTTGTTATCACCTTTAGAGCCTTTCAGTCACAAGGACCCAGATACTTGGCCAAGGGCTTTAAGCGTTATCAGCCAACACGTTGCTTGAGGTCGGCTAATCAAAATCTTCTGGTAATCCCCAGATTTAGACTGGTAACTAAAGGTGGGAAATCCCTTTTTGTTCTGGGTTCTAGGGCCTGGAACAAATTGCCACCTCAGCTGCGATTTATCTCCAAGGAGAGCCACTTCAGGAAATCCTTTGAAGATATGGATTTTCTCCCTTACTGACACTGCATGCAGGGCGCTAGTGTAGTGTGTGTATCGTGCCTTGTGTTGCCTCCAGTCCACCAACCTATTCGAGCTGGGTTGGCTTTGAGCGCCAAGATGCTCCTTGGAGTGGTAGTAGCGCTTTATAAATGAGATTTTACATTACATTACAGAGATCATGCATATCCTCTAACGTCATGGTGGAGATGGGTAAAATGTCAGAATCTAGTTGTTGACGAAAATGTGGGAGTGAGGGATCCTTCTTGCACATCATTTGGAAATGTCCAATTATCCAGACCTTCTGGGGCAAGGTTGTAAACTGTATCAGTATTGTATGTGGAACAACATTTATGCCTTCTGCCAAATGGTGTCTGTTGAATGTTTCGGAGGCCACAGATTTAAATCGTATGGAACAAGAGTGGGTGACCCTCTGTATAATGATTGCTAAACTGAATATAGCTTGTTTGTGGGGAGTAGAAGAGGCATTGCACTTTAGTGACTGGAAAAGAGACCTAGACTAGTGCATGGTTGCAGAAACAGTAGCATATACAAGTGGGGCTGCCCTAAAAAATGGGAGAAAAAATGGGGGAAGTGGAATACATAAAAGAGAAGTCCATGTGCTGACCCCACAGTACTGTTTCCGAGAACTAATGAAAATGGCTGTTTTGCAACTGAACAACATTGGTTGTATAGGTGAATCGCAGATTGGGATGGTTTGGTAGGTGCAAGTGCGCAGATCTGTACCTATGAAACCTGTCTGTATTTATAATGGAGTTGAAACCTTGTATTGTGATATTAAGTGTCATATAACAAAACATGTTACCAAAATAAAAAAAAGATTTCTCAGTCTCACCAGACACCCTCTGCAAAGTCTATCACCTTCATTAAGAAATGAAGCATCATAAATGCCTCAATCAACTTCGGAGGACATTCAAATGGAGGTAGTGGTCCAAACACAAAAGCACGACTGCCTAACCACAAAGACAAGCATACATTGTCATCTACAAATGCAATTTGGTTCATAGGTACTTACCAGGATGTGCTTTGAGGACATGAGTCTTCAGGCGACTATTGTAGGATGACTTGAATGGGCAGAGTTTGCAGCGGAAGGGCTTGTGATGGCCATGATGAGTCTGCATGTGGCGTTCCAAACTGCAATAGTGGCAGACGAAGATATGTTTATGTTATAGAACAGAACACTTAAGGCCTATATTAGAAATATGTGTTCCTTTTTCTGTGGCACCCAGTGTTTTCATTGTCTGAAAAGCCTCTGCATTATAAAATATGCTTTTTCAAGGTCAGATCTCCAGTTCAAACAACACATTCAGTTAAAAGAGGGTCTGTTGCAGATGGAGGTAAAAGTGCAAAGGAACCTAAACTTTAATATGTTAAGGGCACTGCTTAACAGGAGTTTTTTTTACACCACAGATATAGTTCTAAATTATTAGACCCAATGGCGAGGCAGGATCAGAATTAGAGAGTGGGCTGGCAAAGCCTGATGTTGAAAGGACATTGCAATGCTGAGGCAACGTTAACTACAAAATGGAGGTTCACAGTATAAATGATATACATTTAAAACACTGGAAAATATAGGTTGTGAATGAGAACGATGAGCAGACCGTTCCCTCCATGATAAGTACTGCATGACATTTCAAATGACGGAGAGCTCATTTCATTGGTCAGTACTATTCAACACAATAGGAGCACTCACTGTCTGTAAAAGGGTTGTTCAACCAGGGAACTATGGCAATACGTACTTTCATCAAGTGAAAAAGTGGAAGGGGGACAATCTATTTGCGTTTGCAATGACTTGCACTCATATTTAATTAGAGTTATCCATTTATGGAATTACTGATGTCCCATCTATTGAGAAATGTCCACCACAATGGTTACAGCAGATACAGATGGGGACAGCAACACCTTTACCGCAAAAAAAAAGAAAATTAAAAAAGTATATTACGCAATTACAACACCTACTTGTGTCTGAAGGCGGAAACAAAGGAGCAGTAATGACAGCTGTATTTGTCTTCACGGGTAAACATGGCCAAGGCCAAATGGCTCCTCTCATGAGAGCGCAGTCCCTGCATGGACATTAGCACTCTGTCGCACTGTGAGCAAGGGTAGCCATCTTGATGCAGTTCTTCCAAGCTGCCGCTATCAGCATCTGATTTTCCTTCCACCGAGGCCTCGAGTTCTTTTACAAGATCACCATCTACAAAATCAGAGGCATCAAAATCCTGCAGAGAGAAAAAAACACTTCAACAATTCTTCCCAATTTAATTCTCAGGTTAACTCACAAGATTAACACCAGAAATTAATTTACAATTTGGGAGTGAGTAATCCAGAACATGGACAGACAGTGCGATAAACTTGTCCTAAACTTGGTTTAAAAGGAGCAAAACACAAGCAGCAATGCCTTTTCAACAAAAAGAACATAGATTTGCTGTAAGAATGGCCTCCATTGGACTATAGTTGTATTTAATGGGCACATTTTGTAGAATAGAGCACATTCCAGAGCTACACAATTCTTAACATAGACAGTCCAGGACAGCATTTGCGTGTATGAGTCTTTTATTCATGCAGTATCAAATGTGAGACAAGCTCCACAACGTGTAGGTGGATGAAAATTACAAGCCTAAAATGTACACAAGTTTCATTCTCATAAATGATGTTTTACTGGGATAAAAGAAAATCCACCACGCACATCTCTAGCAACCAAAACAATAAAAAGTAATTTCCTCGTGAATGAATTTTAGAAAGGCCACTGTAGGACATGTAGGTGCCATGAAGTGGATGTCTTAACAGCACCAATTATAATGGGATTGAGTTTTAAGCGAGTGTTTTTGCCATACTGGAGGAAAATGTTGTAAATGATATTTAATGTGCAATTATAGAAAAAAATATTTTATCCTCATATGGACCAAACTAGTATAATCAGGCACACATCTGGACAAGAACAGAACAATCAATCCATCTAGTACTAGCATTTACTTTTGCATACTTCACAGAAAAAGTTGTGCTTTTGTATTATTCTCTCACTGACTTGACTGAGGAAAACCAAATGCAAATATGTTGTACCAACGTAACATTAGAGTATTTCCTAGTGACCCTTTCTATTGGCACATGAAATCATACCCTTGGCATTTTTGTTTGTTGCTAAGATATCTGTGCTGGTGTACCCCAGATGCAGAGATCTTTGTCTAAAGGGTTTCAACACATTTCTCATTTGTATGTCTCTCCCATTTCTCTCCCATTGCATTGTGTTGTAGCGCTTCCACAGTGCTTTTCTTCCTCACTGATAGGCACTAAAGCACTTATGGTTGGTTGAGAAAGCATCTACTTAATTTTATGTGATCGGTTGGAAGAGGCTGTTGATTGGGGAGTTACCTTTGAGCAGTCTGATTCAGTGTTGCGCATGATGCCCAGAGATGAACTCCAGACTTAATAAAACAGCATGCAGCAGCGTTTTATGTATGCAGCATTAGGTGACTAGAGAGGGGGAGTGGTGGTGAATGTGTGTTCCGTGTACACAAACCAGAGTTATGTGAAGCCCGAGACATATTGGATTCATGATTTTTGAAAGAGCCAGGTCTTGGTCTTTATAAATTCTAGACTACTGTTGATGATACTTATTCTTTTTAGGAGTGTTCCAGAGCATGTATGCCTGAACAGAGAAGGAGCTTACTCATGCGTGTGGTTGTTTTTTAAAAAGGGGCTATTATCAGGAGTGGAGCCATTTTGGATCAGAGGTTTCTCCTTTAGCTGCACGGTTTTTAGTTACAACAGAAAGAAGGTGAGCCTTGTCCGAAGGATGACCAAGTGTGTGAAGCAAATTCTTTATGAAACTACTAACCAGTGTAAAGCTTTGAAATCCGCCACAATAAGGTCTTGTCTGCTCAGGTTTGCTACTTGTATGGTTGTGATGTTTTAGATTTGTTAAAGCATGCATATTAGGTTTTTTTAAAGTTCGGCATTCACATATTCAAGAAGGGACTACACTAGGGTTAGTGATAGCCTCATCACTTGGTCTCTCTGTCACGTCACTTCCTTTGATGTGGTGGCTGGTGGACCTAGATCCTGGAGCCAAGGGGATATTTGGGTCATACATTTTCCATAATCCACACGTGAGTATTTCCATTTTGAATTAGTTGTTTTAAAGTCTGTCCTTTAGCATCCAATGGTTTATTCCCCAACCAGCATTCACCAAGGCCGGAAGTCTAAACGTTTTCTCATTTTACGACGCTTTGGATATCTTCAGCATTGCTGCACCATACAAGTGTGAAAGAGTTGGCAAGGTTAGAAAATGGTGTCAAATTTACACTGAAAAGGAGAGCGGCGATTGTTGACCCTTAGGGAGCACTTACCAGTCAGGTGAAAAGCATTTAGCATAACTGTGTAAAATTGGTCCTGTAGGCCAAATCAGTGAGGTGCGATTTTATCCAATTGAAGGTGGTGCCCTTGATTCCTACATCATTTAGTATTTGAAACAGTAGTTGGTACTCTAGAGTGGTGAATACTGATGACAGTTCAAACAGGAAGAGCGCTGCAACTACATTAAAATCGAAAGCATTTTTGAGATCATATGGAGATCAATGCTGATTCAGTACTCATTTTAAGTCTAAAACCATGTCGGTCTGTCTAAAACCAAACTGTTTTGTTCAATGAAGCTGTATATCTGAGAGAAGGCTGACTTTTCAATGAATTTACCTAGAAATATTGAGTATTGGTCTATCATTTATATGGTTGGACTAATTAAGTTCGTTCTTCATAAGAATGGGTTTAACAAAAGATATTTGGTGTTCGCTCGGGAACTCTCCAGTTGATAGGTGGTTATTGATTATCACACTGGGCAGAATGGCAACAAAGGTTTCTTGAAAAATGCTCATATATATGTTTTGAATGCAAGGGTCTGATAAAGATCCTGCTGTGTTTATCACTTTGATAAGTTCACTTTTTTTATCATAAGCTCATCTAGGATGTGTTGTGGAGGAATAATATTTGCACAAGTTTGCAGTTGGGGAGCAGTTAACTACCTGCTTTTAAGAGAAAGCGGGCTTCAATATTACCTACTTTTTTGATGAAGTAATTGGCCAATGAGCTGCACAGTTTCAGTGTATCCAATCACAACTGAGCCTTAGGCCAGTTTATGGAATTTAGCTCAACAACTTGTCTTCTGGATCAGGCTGTGCTACTAGGATGATACATCTATGCGATGGTGACCATCATAATTTATTTATTGAACTCTGTGCAAGAGCCAGAGCTTACGTGTCCCGTTGAATCCTCCTTTGCTTTTTTACTTCTGCACATTAATCCTGCAGTCTCGCCTTGACTAGGGTGCTGCACGTGTGCTAGTTGAAGTGGCGAGCCACTGTATCTGGGTGGCAGTACCTTTCACTGGCAATCCTACTCTATGGCTCTTCCTTCATTTGGTCTATATCTCCACCATAGAACCTATTTGCCAATGAGGCTTTGTTATTGGTAGCTTTGGACTTGACTTGGGAAAGGCTGCGGTTTTATTTTACATGTTTCACTGTGTTAGGTGATGATGCAACTTAACAGAATGTTCAGTGGTGCTTTAAAATGTGAACGGTCAGATGAGACTCTGAGGCAGAAGATACCTAAAGCTGTATGGTGGATGGGGTGTTACATTCTCTTCAACAAAATAAAGTGTTGGTAGAAGTTCATCCCAGCTCCAGCAGTGGACTACATCATTTCCTGGGTGACGAGGGTGGGATGTGTTCGCTTCATGTTTGGAAATAGAGCATACACAACGCTTCAACATCTGATGTTTACTGGTTACATGCATCTCTTATTCTTAAAAGCTGGAAAGATGACCTTTTGAAAAAATTTAAAGTGACAAACTTTTTCAAGCTATAGCATTAGAGTGGTGCAAGCCATTGTCACTTTTAGAGAGACACAGGGGTTTCAGCACAGGCACGGGGCTCCGCATAGCAATATTGATGGTATGTACCTAAGTAACACCGCTTGATTGTGACTGCCCCCCACAGGATTACTCTCAC
This sequence comes from Lissotriton helveticus, assembly GCF_964261635.1. Lineage (NCBI taxonomy): Eukaryota > Metazoa > Chordata > Amphibia > Caudata > Salamandridae > Lissotriton > Lissotriton helveticus. The sequence continues at coordinate 1,701,349,543 of NC_136059.1, read as the reverse complement.
CATTCGCAGGCAAGCCTTTCGAAAGAGAAACTGTCTTTTGCCCTGACTGACCAGCCCAGCAAGAACCTACAAATACATGTGACCTGCATATGGGAAGCCCCAAATTTATGTATGTGATTATATTCTTATACGGTTTTACACACCCTTGTATTGTCTTGAAGAGGCCATGAACAACTAAGCCGAAACGCATCGACTATACATATTCTGAGAAGCCAGCTGCAAAGATCTTAAGAAGACAATTTGACTGTGAGCCATTGCTCCGCATTTACTCAGATGGTGGACACACAAATTTTTCTGACAGTCTCAACCTTGAGTGGATTATCTTTAGACAGTTCATAATTGGAAATTCTTTAATGACCATCACCAGACGGAGTCATGTTTATGCAAGGATTGTGTATAAACGTTCTTATATTATTTTGAGACTTGCTTGTTATATCTCAAATACATTTTTATTGTATATGTGCTACTAATTATTGCATTTTTTAGAGGAATACAGCAGGAGATAAACATACATTTAATAACATCCAAATACCATATGAAAAATTGTAACAATATAGCCAATAACAACTGGAGTGTTATTTTTGATGAGGAAAAATGTAGATTGGTCTTGCTAGAGTCCCTTTCTTTTGTTATGTTGTAATTGAGACGTCAGGCATCCATTGAGGCCGTGGGGACACAGCTCTTGAGAAGAGAAGGTAACGTGTGTGCACTACGGTGAAATGCACACCTCTCTTCATGTTGACAAAATGCTATTCTTGGGAATAGGTAACATGCATATGGCGCACACCTTTACAAGTTTAGAAATAACAGTCCCATTTCTTTGAAAGTGTATCCCATTTTCCGGTAATACGCACACCATATTCTGTGCAAAGTTGAGTCTCATTTCAGGGTGAAATCTTCTTTAAGTCTCAGAATCTATTGTGGTGAAACGTTCACCATGAAAATGCAGGTGGTGAGGAGTCTAATTTAACTAGTTTTGGGTATAGAACAGCGCACCAGTGTGATGAGGAGACGGTTTTCAAGTACCATATTGGGTACCAGCGTGATTTTATAGAGCTTTCCTCATGTCATTGTTTTGTTATTATTATATGCACACTCTTTCTTTGTGGTACTTTATACCAGGTTTTTGTGTGAACACCATTGTGGTACTTTAAAGCAAACTTTTATTGTATACAACATTACTTCATACAGAATGTTACAATACCTTCATTTCTTTTTCCTCACCTAGTAAATCATCTCTCAAATGGGCTAAGTAGAAAAAGGATTATGAGCTCTATGCTAGGGTTTGTGGAACCTTTTTAAGTGCTGTGAGGAAGATTTCTTTATTGTTCCAGTGTTTAGTTTCTTAAGGACAAGAAGAGTTTGATCACATTCCCGAACTAAAAAAATGAAGAAGCAAAGTGACTCAATGAGTTTGAAATCTGTATCAAGAATCTTGACATACACTATTTACCTAAGGTCAGCACAATTCAAGAAAGGTATCACTTTAGCAAAAGGACACAGATCTCAGGAGTCAGTAGAAAATTATAATACAGATTTGAACAAACTGGCTTCTACTTTTAAGTTTGAAGGGACTCTGGAGGAACGTATTAGGAAGAGATTTATGTTGTGCTGCAGTATAGATATATTTAGGGAAGAGGTGTGGCAGAAAAATTACCTTGAGCTGGAAGACATGTTTGCTATTGATAAGAAAATTGAAAACTCCCCGCCTGCCTCTAGGAGTTCCAGAAGGATAATAGTGTCTATGAGAAAAATGTAGAAGAAATTCAAAATATTTCACTTGAAAAGGAAATGAACAATTTATAGAAATATCTTTAGAGTTAAGTGCTTTAGATGTGGTACTCCTAAGTCATGAGGTAAATTATCAAGGTTGCCCAATGTTAAACATTGTAAGTAAGCTGTGTGGAAAGAAATGTCCTTATGGAAAGAATTGCAGGTCTAAGTAAAATGAGATAAGAGAAGTAGATGTTGAAGACATTATGAATGACAGTGACTTGGGCCATGGTGAAATAGTGGTGAAAGTCAGTGGTAGTCAAAAGAATAGTCTAGATTGGGTCAAAGTCAATGGTTTGGACGTATTGATATTGTTTTATTTAGGGGCAAAAATGATACTGGTTCCCAAGAGGTTTTTGTGAGTAATCTAAAAGGCAATGTTCTCTTTAAGAGGTTATTTCAGTAATGTCTGCTGAAGAGTAGTTTTGATAAGAAGGAATAATCCAGAGTGAAAATGCCCTCACTCTCCTATTCCTCATCAGATAAACAAATTCTGCTAAATGCGACTTCAGCACTGAAAATATTTGCCTAATGTTTGTCACTTCATCCAGATTTTATTGCAGGACTACGTGTTGAAACTTCACTTGCCTTAATCTTCAGAGCTTTGTAGGCGTTTTTGCTTTTGTACTCTAGGACCAGAATTGTCTTTCAAATGTGTCCCAAGATTGTGCGGACGTATTAGTGTCTTGGTCTTTTCACTTTTAAAGGCCTGTGATGTTCATCTTACGCATGCATCATCAATGCATCTCCACTGAATGCGCAATTTCTAACAGCCTTTTGGAGCATCTCGGGCCACACAGAAAAATCCGTCATATTTTTCAGAGCCATGTACCGCTTGTGATCATAAAGTGCATCATCAGCACTACAACATATTTCCATGCAGATTATCTTGCTTTGGCAGCCTAAGTTCTTACAAAGACTATGGCAAATAGTTTACAACACCCCTGCTTATGCAACTCCAGTGTTCTGGATCGAAACTCACTGGAAGTCCTTCTTTACGATGGCCTTAAGGCAAGGTTGTTTATGTTTTTCACAGTTTCCTTAGGTGAAACATGGGACAGAACTAAAACAGCTTTTTTTGCTCACCAAAAAATACTAAAGTGCTGGAGCACAAATATTCTCACTAATTTTTTAAACATACAAAACCGACCTAGTGCCTGAATAATTCCCAAGAAACCTGCCATGTACAGCAACACCGAACTCTAGTCTTCCATATTCAAATAAACTGAAAATCGTCAGTGTTTGTCCTCATCGACGGACCAGACAGAAAAATAAACACACAAATAACAACTAACGATTGCCCTGCTTCATGAGACATCATGGAGCACTGATCAACATCACAGTGGAGGTAATACAGCAGACATAACTAGTGAAACAATGAAACAAGCATTAGTAAAGGCAGTAGGCGAGCTATTGGCTTTGTCAATGTGGTTTGCCAAGTTTTCTAATTGGACTGCTTGTCAGTAGCTTATAACATCTGGTTGTGTTAGCTCCTCTTTTCTTGTAGAGGACATACAACTCTGTTCAAAGTCCTCCCTAAATTAAAAAGGGAGGTTAAGACTTTAAACATCCTAAGTGTCTCAGAAAACATGAAGATCGGAAGGGTCTGAAAAACATACATCAGTTTGGGTAGCATTTTCATCTTGACCACCATAATATGGCCTAGCCACCGAAGTACATATGTTTTCAGATCTGCGGTCTGCCTCCAGTTCCCTAATCATTCATAAATAGACAGTTTGAATCATATCTCTGTGTCCCTTATTAGGTTTATTTACATGTCCTGAATTGTTTCTAATGCTCACTTAAACCTATACCTGTGTTGCAGCCCATCTACAGCCTATTGGTATAAGTTGAGATTTATGATATCTATTTTGGTAAGTTATCCTTACTTAACAGTTTTTGTATAGCAAAAACTGCTCTAAATGCTATGCGTATCATTTACATGGAAGTAGAACAAGAAAACATTGGCAAGTAGAACACATGGTAGAAGATAAGAGCAATTGGAACTCTTGTTGGTAAGCACACAGAATCAGAATTTCAGATAAAAAACTATTTTGTTATATGAAGTGGATAGGGTTCTTATTCAAGGGAATTCAGAGGGCCGTGCAGAAAATACACAGTTTCACTATTTCAGACCAGAAAAAAGGGTGTTGAGAGTTCTCAGGTGGGAGAGGAGGCAATTCTATAGGATGGTAGCCATTCTGAAGAAGGAGTGCTTGTGTCTTCTGGAATAGCAAGGCATTGCTTTTCAACCCTGTTGTTCTCAAGATACAGTCAGTGGGATGCCCAAGTAAGGTGCACTTTACCGTTCATATACAAGGCCTTATACTGCTTTTCAGGGATCTCCCTTTTTCACCTTTGTATTCCTCCCTTAACGCTATTTCCCCTCTACATGTACTTTTTTGGGTCCCTTCTCCACTTCCTTGGTGCCACCTCCCCTTTTACTTAGTGCTGCCTCTCTTAAGCTTCTCCACTCCTGAATACTTTCCTAACACCTCTCCCATGTGATTCACTAGTGGGATCCAGATTGAGATCTCACTCCATTTGGGTTTAGTTATTTTTTTGAACAGTCCAAAACCATTTACACAACATTCCATACTTTAGCCATAGGTGTCAATGGGGCTTTTCCTGCTCAAATCCTTATGGAAGGCCTCATCAGCCCTCGGCTTCAGTTCTAGAGTCACTTTTTCTGCGTTCACCATCCTGTGGATCCTTGCCCATAGCAGACGTACACTCTTTATATGTGTGTCCATCTAAGTGAGACCCTCTGCTGCTAGTTTCAGCTGCCATCTCACAGGATCCCACACGGAGATTTCGGTCAGGGGTTGGAAAAGTGTGAGGCAAGCTGCTCCTCATTCAGCAGCTATCCATGGAAGGAAGGACTGGTTTCCTCCACGAATCAGGAAAGACCAAATGTGTTCTCTACCTATCTAGAATTCACAGGAACTGCATCTGCTTGGCTGTTCTCCAAGGTTAAATAAAGTTTACCCTTCATGCCCTCTCTAGTCACAAGGCCACATACAAAAACAGGGCCATAATGGAGTGTGTTGGTTGCTAAAGTTCAGGTCAACACTTACTCATAGATTGTCCATCAAAATCATTTTGAGGAAGATCTTTACTGAAAAGTGAAGCCTTCAAAAACAATAAACAATTACCCTTTTGTGATGCATGTAAAAGGAGGGTAGTCCAGTCTTGTGATGATAAAAAAAGATAAAAGAATTAACTTGGCTGGCATTTGATCTTCCATTCTAGGTTAGTATCATTTATAACATCTCACCTTAATTTCAGCTGCAGCTCCTGGGCCATTTCCATACTGAACATGTTTACGAAGGTGATTACAGATGGCTCGAAGAGTAGGATGTACCTCAACACAAAATTTACATTTGTAGCCTACAACAGTCCTTTCTTTACCAGGCTTCAGTGTGTCATCCAAACTCTGTTGAAACAAACATATATTGTAATGCCTTTGAAACGCAACACGTTCTTAGTAACATTAGAAATGTTCCCTGCAAATGAATCAAGATCAACACGGTCATCTTCCTTGGTCAACACCAACATCTGGGTTGAGTACTTAAATTATGTTCAATAATGTATTTCTTAAAATTCAAATGATACAAAACAGCACACTAGGATATAAAATCATTAGCCACCTCAGTACTCAGACCAATTTAGACATCTTTTTCAGCCAAATGAATGCCAGCATTACTCAACACCACAATGGGTTTTATGTAGGAAAGTGGGTGATCTATTCTTACAAAATTGACCATGTTACTCAGGTGTAACACCGCTTTCACTGATAAGGAACTCAAACTGGAGAATATCACTTCTGTAATAAGTTATGGTCTGTAAGAATTCCTTAACTCATTTAAATTGACAGAAAAGCTGTTGACAATACAACTATTTACTTGGCCCTATTATAACTAGGTCGCATGCCATGTTCCTTACAATATATTATCATAAAAGTAATCTGCTTTTGGATAAATAACATCGCAATACTCAATGGTACCAATAAATTTTAATATTGTGTGGAAACAGAGTTTAAAGTGGAGCCCAATTCACAACCAATATAGTAATACAAGTGAGAAAATGTCATCTTTAAGGAAAGTTTTATTTTAAACGCTGAAAGTATATACAAGAAGAATCACAAATCCTCGTTTGAGTGTGTGATGAGAGATCAATGTTCTCCAGAGTAAGATACCAGTTTCCTTTTTCTATATGTCTACAAACTTAGAGCTCTACTAACATGAGATGAGCTATTTTTACTTTACAAGACCCTTCCTATCAGACACTAATCACCCATGCCGTACCTTACATGCTTATTTAGCTACTAAGCAGTTTTTCTATAAATGAAGTAGTTGTGATTGTGGTAGTTCACTAAACCCTTTTGAAGTTGCTAAAGCAACAGCCAGAAAAACAATCCAGCCTGTCAGAGATCCAAATTCTCTGCTACTTCCAGAGTGAAACATTGTATTGTATCGCAAAACAGGAATGAGAGATATTTGCATATTCAAAGTATGCACACCCTTGCTTCAGCTTTGTGGTAATCTGATTCACTCTTCGATTCAGCACTGCACACGGATGGGGAGTGCGGAGGAAAGTCAATGATAAGCTGAAGTGATTTCTAAATATTCCATGAATGGATATGCATTGTGCTCTACAGATGCCACTCAGGGAGTAGTGCTTACAAAAAGGTCATGCCACAGACTTACTAAGTGACTACTTTACCGATGGCCATTACTTTGGAAAGGTATAGAGGCTGCCTTAAATTTGGCACACTTGCATTTTTTCCTATGGGCGGAGAATGAATAATGAAAGATGTAACCACTACCTTGCTCAATGCATTCACTCTGATGGTGAAAACCTTAAATCCCTGATGTCCTTAGAACAAGTAATGTAAAATATAGGTACTCTACTACTGAGGTACAATATTGCCCTAGGATTGCAGTGATCTGTTGTCCCCACTTTTTTGCACCTTCATGGAACTATAGTAGAACACAAGGGGTCACAGATGCTTGTGTGGCCGCTTCTGTAAAACAGATCACACCAGTGCCTGAACTCAATGGGGAGTGACACCATGTATTTGGACTATCTTTGCCTCTCTTCCCACACTGTATTACAGCGGCAGAGGCAGAGAGACAGAAAGGAAGCATATAGACTGTGCACCACGTAGAAGCAGCGCACAATCTGTGTGCATCTCCTTAGACCTATGGACTGCAGACCACCTCTGACAGGTGGATTCTTACTACCTTTCAAGTGGAGTACAGGCTGTCACCTGCAAAGTGAAAGGTGGAACAATAGAATTAAACAGCTGGTGTGCCCTTCACTAAAGCACTAACCCCAGGGCAAGCATGAGTTTGCAGCTGGCAATGGGCAAACCCAGTTATTGTGATAGGGTGCACAGACCCCGTCTGCACCCTGTGCATCCAGTTAAAGGAGTTACATGGCTCACAGAAGGGCAGCGTTTCCTAGCGGTGCTAATGGCCCTGAAGTCAATGCTGCCGCTTCTCAGCGCTCTATGGCCTAGGAGAAGGTTAAAACATGGAAGAACATATTTGTTGGCTCATGCAAAAGGCATAGATGACCCTATAGATGAAAGACACCAATATTTACACATAAAATGATTATGAATTGTGTAAAAATGTCCTTCAGAAGACCAGACATGCTTAAAGAACGACAGTTACTAAGACTATTATTGCTTTTCACAAAGTCTAATTAATATAGCCAAAACAATGTTAAGATCCTCTGTGAGGGAAAGTGAAAATGTAACTGCAGTGGACAAAAATGGAAGAATGAAATGCAAGGTAATTTGTTCACCCTTTCCAAGTAAGATGAGACCTGTGCTAGGATTCGGAGAAGCTCCGAGGTGCTCAAAGGGGATGTCCATGATATGAAAATTGTGCGCAGGCAACATTGCTGTTAGAATGATGCTAAAATGTAGTTTCTCTGCCTTATAATTTTCATGTTCTCATCGCTGCATGCTCAGCGATGGGGAAATGGAAAAATGTAAGTCTTTGCACAAAGTTCCCCGATTTCGGTTTTATTCATTTTTCATTGCTGGGACTTGGCAGCTCACCCCAACAGTTGCTTCCCACCGCTCAAGCCACGCTGAGAACAGTTCAAATGTGACCACAGTGCAGAGCTGCTCTGTGATGTCGACCAGGAATTCGCCATGTTGGGGGCTCCTATTTTAAAAGCCTGAAAGACTATTTAGCCTCCTCACAATCACTTACTCCTCCCTCCAGGCACTTCCCTGCACTAATTGTGGTATCACAGCACCTTCTGGCTTCTATCACTCGGCTCCCTCCTCCATCTTCTAAGTTCTTTTGCTTTCCCAGGCTTGTTTGCCTATGTGACCACTGACTCAACTGCTACACAAGTTTCCTTTCTGACAATGCGCAGGACCTCCGCTCTTTCTTTGGCATTTTGAAGGAAAAGGGGTGGAACAAGCCAGCAACTGTGATAGCTCGGACCCTCTGACGTACTTTTCATTGGAGCCTATTTATGCACCAGAAATTTCTCCAGTCACACTGGGCACTAGAAACTGAAACTGCACTCCATAGAATAATAAGTAAGGAACATGATAAAGCACAAACATACCTCATGCTGATCATATACCAGCTAAAACTAGTGCAATATTCAGCATTAGCCTTACATGACATTCAAAACGTGACTCACTGGTCAGTGTTATCAATTCACCTTAAAAAATTTAGAAAAGTCCTAGAACTGAAGGAAAACATCCTCACGCACTGCAGCATTCAAGGGTTGTGTCCGCAGGTGGAAAAATAGAAAACTGAGGCATGGTTGCATAAGACCCCAAAGGTTTATCCAGGATTTGTCGGGTCAAACTAGCTTTGAGTACTTCAAACATGATGTCGGAGAACACAACAGCTTGAAAAGGTAAACAGTCAGAATGGAAGATATGTGTATTTAGTTTCTTTGTGATCAATATGCAAGAACAATAAAAAGAAAAGTTTTTGATTGCTCCATTATATTACAGATTAATTTGGAATTAAATAAACAGTCACAGCTATACTGGAGTACTGTTCCTCTTGTTGAAGAAAGCTATCAAGAAATCACCAACACATTCTACACTTGATTCCTTTTGGACTCATCTGCTGAACACTTGGGCTGTTACACATTTCATTGTTACTTACATTTTCAGGCTGCACTACAACTCCGTGATGGACAAGTCACTTACCTTCGGTAACGTCTTATATGGTAGAGACATGACCTAGCAGCAGATTCCTTACCTTTGAATTTCCCTGGCGTCAGACTGGACACAGAAGATTTTTGTTTGAGCAATACCCTTGCACGCCGGGAGGTGGCGACGGTCTGCTCCACATGATGTCGCCGGCGTTATCTCCATGATTATGATATTCACATCACCTATATAGCCGCCACCTCAGCACACTGATGCCAGTCAATTTCACGACTTTCCACGCCAGGAGCGTGGAGCCAAAGAGTGTGTCTTTTGAACAGCCAGGGCCCTGAAAGGGAACAGACTTTACCGTAAATCCTGTCCAGGGAGGATGGGTGGGTAGGTAAGAAATCTGCAGCTAGTTTGTATCTCTACCAGATAAGGCATTATCGAAAGTAAGTAACTTTTCCATCTGATAGAGAAATTTAGCGGCAGATTCCTTACCTTTGAATAGATACCCAAGCAATACCATCCCCGGAGGAGGGGCTGCCGACAAGTTTAGATCAGGACTGTCCAGGCAGTAGTGCTTGGTGAACGTGTGCAGTGATGCCCACGTTACTGCCTGACAAATGTCGAGGACTGGGACTCCATGTTGCAAAGCCGTGGAAGCAGCCTTAGCTCTGGTAGAATGAGCCCTTAAGCCTTTAAGAGGCTTCTTTTTGGCCAGAGCATAGCAGATTTTAATGTAAAGTACAACCCATCGAGAGATCATCCTTTTTTGCACCACACAACCCTTCTTCGCTCCCAAGTACCCCACGAAGATTTGGTCATCCACCAGGAACTCTTTTGTGCGGTCAAGGGAGAACGACAACGCTCTTTTCGGTTCCAGATAGTGAAGTAGCTCCTCTTCTTTAGAGGGATGGGGAGGAGCATAGAAAGTGGGGAAGGTGACAGATTGCCCCACGTGGAATGGTGTTACCACTTTCGGTAAGAAACAGGTCATAGTGCGAAGCACCAATTTCTAAGAGAAGATGATCAGATAAGGAGGTTTAGATAACAGAACCTGCAATTCGCTCACCCTCCTGGCAGACGTTATTGCCACTAGAAAGGCTGTTTTGATGGTAAGCAGCCAGGCAGTTGTACAGAGGTTCGAACGGGGTACACATCAGAAAGGTGAGAACCAAATTAAGGTCCCACTGAGGTATGATGAAAGGGGCAGGTGGAAACGTGCAAGCCCCTTGAGAAATCAATTTACAATAGTGGATTTAAATAAAGAGGGTTGCTATGGTAGCCTAAAAAAGGCAAATGAGGCTGAAAAGTACCCTTCTTAGTAGAGGGACACCTGCCTGCCAAAATAACATTACAGACTTTAGGAGAAAGGTCGAATGCTATCAAATGTCATTGTTCAACCTCCACGTTAAAAGTCGTACAGTTGACAGGTTCGAGTGCAGGATCCTCCTCTGCTGCTGCGACAGAAGATCCTCATGAAGGGGCAGCCTCATAGGAGGATCGACACTCAATTGGAGAAGCTCAGGATACCAGACTCTCCGTGCTCAGTCCGAAGCCACGAAAATGACTTGGACCCGGTCGCTCCTGATCTTCTTCAGCACTCTAGGCAGGAGTGGTATGAGCAGAAAGGCGTATAGAAGGCCTGAGCTCCACTTAAGACAAAACGAGAGAGAAACTGCCTTGGAAACTCAAGCATGCAATGTCAACTGATATTGCGCGTTTGTGGGGGAGGCAAACAGATATAATCAAGACTCACCTCACTGTTGACAGAGACCTTGCGTCACCCGCGGATGGAGACGTTAGGCATTGATGGCCGGATTCGTCCACCCTCTTGTTCAGAGAATCTGCCAGGTGTTGAACCACCAGGGATGACCCTGCTGTTCCAGCCATGTCCAGAGACACAGGGCCTCTGAGTCCACAAACCCAGCCTGCCCTATTTGTTGCAGCATCACATGGCGGTGGTGTTGTAAGTGAACATTTGAACCAGCTTTCCCTTGCTTGAAGAAAGAAAGACTTTCAATGCTAGGCAAATCACACTGATCTCCAGCAGGTTGATGTGGAGTCCAGATTGTGCCGGAGACCAGAGTCCTCTGATCTCCACCTTTCCCATTCTAGGAGTGATGCATCTGTTACTAGTGTGTGATCTGGGTGGGTAAGGGATCCTGCACAGTTCCATCTGAGATCTGGCCAATGTTGGAGAGATTCCTGTGATGCTGGTCCCACTGGAACTCTGTTCCCACAGCAGACCCTGCATATGCCATCTGGCATGTGTCACAAGCAGGATGCAGGAGGCCATGAGGCCCAGCAGCCTCAGAGTCATTCTCACCAAAATCCAGGTTAGAGGCTGAAACATACGTTTCATAACCGGAATATCCTGGACTTGCAGCTCAGAAGGATAGGCCAGACACTGCACTATGTCCAGAACAGCTCTGATGAAAGAGAACGTCTTAGAGGGAGTTAGGTGTGACTTCGGCATGTTGATAGTGAACTCCTGCGAATGCAGGTGGTTTCGATGTAGTCTAGAGGTGGGAGACAACAGCCTGGGATGAATTCGCCTTCAACAGCCAGTCGTCGAGATGGGGAACGACTGGCTCGCCTGATTGCGCAGATTTATTTATTTATTTTGAAGGTTTTATATAGCGCGAACAAGACTCTTGCGAGTATCAGAGCGCTTTACAGGTCATAGTTAGAAGGCACAAAATGTACAAAGAACAGCACAAAAAAATAATTTACAGTGAATAGACAGAGTTCAAGTGAATTTAGACATGAGGATAGCTTTCACTTCTCTTTTGAAGGAGTTGGTGGAAGGGTTCATTCTTGTTGCATTGGGTAAGGCGTTCCATATCCTCGGACCCATCCCCGAATTGACGGGGTATACGTTTTTTTCTTGGAAAATCGTTGAGGTTGTAGGAGAAGAGTCTAGGCGCTCCTGGAGGCTCTGTTGCCCGCGGAGAGCACCAATTTCTGACCTAGGTATTGTGGGGCGTTGTGGTGGAGGGCTTTGTGTGTCATACAGGCGATTTTAAGTGAATTCTGGCTTCAAACGGAAGCCAGTTGAGAGCTCTCAGGTCTGGGGAAATGTGAGCGTTTCTCTTAGAACCTGTGATGAGTCTTGCAGCTGAGTTGGTCGTAGCTCTTAGCGCGGCAGTCGATGACCTAGGGAGGCCGCATAGTGTTACTGCTCCATATTCCACCCGGGGAATTACTAAGGCTTGAACTGCTTGTTTGAAATAGTGTGCGGGCAGAAAGGGTTTCAGTTTTCGCAGGGTCTTAAGGTGGAAGTTGGCTCCCTTTGTTGAGGCGCTAATGTGTTTCTGCATCTTTAAGTTATTGTCTAGTGTTACCCCTAAAGATTTCGCTGAGTCGACTATAAGCGGTTGTCCATTAAGAGCTGTTAGGTGCTTTATCCAGTCCAGAATAGTGTGAGTTTTGTTCGGGGGGCGATTAAGTGGAATTCCGTTTTGAGCGAGTTAAGTTTCATATGGTTTTCGGCCAGCCACGTTTGCGTTTTTTTGAAGAGTGGTGTTGAGCGATTTGATGTCTTCTAGAGAGTGTATCCTTATGTAAATTTGGGTGTCGTCTGCATACAGAAGTGAATCTTGGCGAGGCTGAGAAGATCAGTCAGAGGTTCCATTAACAGGTTGAACAAGGTGGGTGATAGGGAGGAACCTTGGGGGACTCCTAATGTGACTGGCATGGGATTGGACAGGGATTGCTTGACCTTGAATCTTTGGGATCTATTTTGGAGGAAGGAGGTAAACCAGTTAAATACATTTCCAGACATTCCCATTCTGTGTTTCAGGTGAACCAGCAGGTTGTCGTGTTTGACGGTGTCGAAAGCTGATGATAGGTCGAGTAGGATTAAAAGACAGACTTCATTTTGGTCTAGGATTTTGAGAGCATCGTCTAATACATGTGTCATGGCTTATTCGGTGCTGTGACCTGCTCTGAAGCCTGATTGAAATTGGTTCAACAGGTTGAATCGATCAATGTGCTTATTCAGCTGAATGTGAACGCATTTTTCAAGGAGTTTGGCTAACATGGGGATGTTAGATATCGGACGGTAGTTATTTAGGTCCGAAGGGTCCGCAGTGGCTTTCTTTAGGATAAGCGAGACCTGTCCCGTTTTCAGGATGTCTGGAATGCATCCTTGAAGGAGGGAAGTGTTAATGGTCTTGGTCCAGCTGGGTAGTAAGAGGGGAATGAAGTCTTTTAGGTAGTTCGCCGGAAGCGGGTCCGTGAAGTGATTGGAGGGCTTCAACGGGTTTATCATCTTTAAAATGGAGTCTTCATAGTACGTGACAAAGTGGGACCAAGTTGCGTTGTTTTTTAGTTTAAATAATGGGATGTCATTCGCTCGGGCACCAGCCAAGGACAGAGATGGGTTATTTTTCAAGTCTGAGATGGATATTAGATCGGATTTAATGGATTCTGTCTTAGAGGCGAAGAGGGCGGCAAATTCATCACAGTTGGGGAGAGAGGGTGGGCTGGCGTTGATGACATTAGGTAGGCTTTTGGTTTGGGCTTCGATAAGGTCGAATAGGTTTTTGGGACGGTTCTTGGCTAGGTCTAGTTGAGACCTGAAGAAATCGGTTTTGGATTTTCTGATCTTTCTGAAATGGGCGTTTCTGGATGTTCTTAGAAGTTTGAGGAGGTCTGTTGAGGGTGTGTCTCTCCAGCGTCGTTCAATTGCTCTGAGCGAGCGTCTGTCATCATTTAGCCTCCCGTCATACCATGGTTTTGAGTCTTTTGAGGATGTTCTTTTCAGTTGCAGTGGGGCCATTTTGTCTAGAAGGTTGTTCATGGAGTGGAAGTAGTGATTTGTCAGTTCTTCAGGGGGGTGGAGAGGGTTAGAGCTAGCTAAGACTGAGGTCAGATCCGAAGTTTTTCAGGTTTCTCTTCCAGATCTTAGTACTAAGGGGTTGTGAGGGGAGTCGTTTAATGGTTTCCAGGATTTGGAATGAGATGATATGATGGTCAGACCAGTCGCAAGGGAGTATCGAGTCGAGCAGTGTGGAGTCTTATTTGGAGATAACTAGGTCGAGAGTTGCACCCTTGTCGTGCGTAGGCCTGTTGCATATTTGGTTGAGATTGAGATCAGAGAGGAAGGCTTTGAGGCTGTTTACCCCTGGGTTGTTCTGGTCGTCCCAGTGAAGGTTGAAATCCCCAAAGAAAATTTGCTTAATATGTTGGGTGTCATTAGAAGCAAGAATGTCCATGAAGTGTTCTATGAAGGTGAGGTTATCTCCAGGAGGATGGTAAAAGGAGTGTAGAGAGAATATTTGCTTGTTCTAGTTGGCGATGTTTAAGCATAGGTATTCGCAAGATGATAAAGCGGGGGCATTTGAGTTGGTCATGGTTAGGCTGATCTGGTGTATGCAGGCTATCCCACCGCCTGGTCTGTCGGTTCTGTCTAGTCTGGTGATGGTCATAGTTAGGGGGAAGCAGATAGTCCATGATGGGAGTAGAAGTTTCATTTAGCCAAGTTTCTGTCAGGATCAAAATGTCAGGTTTGTTCGAGATAATAAGGTCAGCTATATCAGCTGCATGTCTGGCTGCGGACCTACAGTTAAGGAGGATGCAGCTTAGACGTGGTTGGGTGATTACTGTGGAGGTTCTGCTGTGATGGGGATTCTAGTGAGGTTATTTTCCACAATGCCTCTGGAATTGAGTCTGGAGGTTCTCTGTGAATTGATCAGAATAGATTGAATTTGGGAGTCTGAGGGTTGACTGGATGTCCCCTGTTGTGAGGAGGGTCGGGTAGCTCGTAAGATCGGAGGAGGGCCACTAGATCTAAGTCAGACAGTGTGTTTCATCCCCTGATAGGGCAGGATATGGCGTTAGGGTGTGGGACTGTGCTCCATGGTGGATACCCATGATCTTGGGCGCTTGCAGGAAGGTGTTGTAAGCGACTATAGATCTTGGCATGTGGTAACAGATGAGCTGCAACCATAGCTATCACACCTTGGTGAAAATTCCGAGGGGCGTTGTTAAGACCAAAGGGAAGCAAGGTGAAGTGTAAGTGCTTGTGGCCTACCATAAACCGCAGGTAGAATCGATGAACAGGCAGAAAGGGACTGTGAAAATAGGTGCCCTGCAAGTTCAATGCAATCATCCAGTCTCCTGGTTCCAGGGCAGACAAGACCGGAGCTAGAGTGAGCATCTTGTACTTTTCCTTTTTGTTGAAGTAGCTGAGGGCTTGCAGATCTAAGATAGAGTGCAGGCCTTTTTCTTTCTTCTGGACCAGAAAGTGGCGGGAATAACAACCACAGCCTACTTCTGGTGCCGGAACCCTCTCTATGGTTTCCTTGACCAAGAGAGTCATGACTTCCTCCTGAAGCAAAGTCAATGGATCCTCAAGTCAGCCGGTAGTAATTTGGAGACAATGAGGGAGGTGTAATCTTTAAAGGAAGGGAGTAGCCCCTTCGGCCTATCTGAAGAACCCACCTGTTCAACGTGATGTTTTGTCAGTGGTGGAGGTGATGGCTGATCCTGCCACCACCTGGCTGCCCATGAGCTTGAAGGGCCAGGCTAGAAGGGTTTGGAGGCTGTGGATTTAGGGGTGTTAGGGGGATTGACCTGACCTCTGGCCACCTGACCCATGGGGCCAGAATAAGCCGCACCCAGGCCACTCAGAGGTTGCTGAACATGCGGTGCCTTGTGGCTGGGGTATGGCTGGCGTGGCTCAAAGCCCCTTCTGTAGCCACAAAAGGGACGAAAAGCAGACAGGAGATGTGTGGCCACTGAGAGGCCCAAGGACTTGGCGATAGCCCACGAGTTCTTTAAGCTCTCTAGGGCCATTTCTGCTTTGTTTCCGAAAAGAGATGGGTGCCATCAAAGGAATGTCCATGAGGAAAGCCTGGACCTCCTGAGAAAAGCCAGAAGTTCTCAGTCAGGTGTGGGGTCGAACAGCTACTGCTGATGACATCACTCTGCCCAGCGAGTCGGTCGTGTCAAGCTCACAATGACTGGCGAACTTTGCGCATCTCTCCCATCTGTTACCGCTTGGGAGAGGATGGCCAGGGCCTCTACTGGACCTGTGGCAACACTTGCGCAACCGTTTCCCACTGAGAGTGGGAATAACAGCCCAATAGGAATGCAGTGTGTTCACGGACCGCAATGCAGGTATGGCTGAAGAAAAGATTTTCTTACCCCAACTATCCACCCTCTTGGATTCCCTGTCCGGGGAAGCGGAAGGGAACGCGCCTTGTGAGGTAGAGGCGTGGACCAGCACGCTCTCGTGGTAGGGTGGTTGGTGAGGACATTTGGGTCACCCGGTACAGGGCGATAGCGGTGAGCGACTGTCCTATTCACAGGAGCCCCTGTGCTGGGCTTGGACCAGGTCTTAGAAGGACATCAGTCAAGGTCTTGTTGAATGGCAGGAGGGGTATATGAGGAGGAGACACCTGGCTGCAAGACCTCTGTCAAGATTTTAGTCTTGACTTCCACTGAAGGGAGCTGAAGGTCCAGGACCTCAGCTGCTCTTCTCACCACCATAGCATATAAAGCTCCCTCCTCCATAGCCATGGCTGGGGGAGAATGCAGGCCAGAATCTGGAGCAGTATCCAGTCCACTAACCTCACCCAATTCCTCATACCAGTCCAGTTAGTGTTCAGGCTGGTCTGTAAATGGTCCAGCGACCCCCCTCCCAATCTTTCTCTATTCCTAGCCCTTCAAAATAAGGCTGAAGAACTAACCTAGGACTCAAGGCTGCTATTGGCACCGGAACAGGCGATCTGGCTCGGGGGTAGAATGGGGCTGGAGCCACCGGGTGGCGGGGGGACCAGTGGCTACAGTGCTGGCACCAGGGAAGGTCACAGTGGCGTGACCGGCAAACGTCCGGATGCACTACCAGATCCGGGGGGCATCGGAATGTGATGGAGTCTCTTTTAAACCTCCGGTCCCTAAGATGCACCAGGAGGGTATGGCCACCCAAATATGAGGTACATAGAATCATAAAACTCTTTGAGCGGGTGTTGCCTCTGCTCCTGGAAATAAACAACAGAGAGTGCTAGTGCTAGTCAATTAAACACAACAACCTTATTTTGAACATTGGAATTAAACCAACTGTTTTTTATTTTTATTTTATTTTTATTTTATTTCATTTATTCAGTATTTCTTTTTCTACGTGTTATTATTTTTCTTTTTTAACACACTTTACAATTTTTTAGACCTTATGTACAAAATCTAAACATTAATATTTCAAAAACATATTTCTAACAAAATCATTCAAACTTTCAAACATACTCCACTCATACCATTACAGATAAAATACAGCTGGAATAATTCGTTATTTAATCCTTTAGAATTGTGTAATCTTTTCAGTGGCTATTAACAGTCTACGCGTTTCGAACTCGCGTTTAATTACTGAGTTCTCTTCAGGACCATAGTCTCTTGTCAATCAGAGCATGGGGAATTGACAGTGTCCCCGACGTACAATCAATTTTATGTGCGATGAGCAGGGGTCTAGGTCTTGGCGCTGGCTGCAGCATGTAACTGATTCACGGCTGCTTGCGTCCCGTGTCTGGGGTTCAGTGCTCCCGCCTTCACAGGTCGGGGCACCGAGCGTTGAATCCGTTCTCCCCTCTGTGTGATCGCCGCGTTCGGTGTAACGTCGACTTCCGGGTTCACCAAGGATCATGGGTGCCACTCGAGGCTAGAGACGCTGTTTGCCTGCCGCCAGAGAGACCAGGGACATTGCCGGTTTCTACACAGACCTTGGGACCACGCTGAGAGGATCTTTGCACGGTCGTGCAGCGGGACTGCGAGGACCAGGGGGCCAAGTACCAGCTAATCGGCCGCACCTGTGTTCTCTTCTCGCTCCGCCCCTTCGCCCTTATCAGCGCCTCGCGGCCCCCGCTCCGCGGGAGCCACTCGAGGCTAGAGACGCTGT
Organism: Lissotriton helveticus; assembly: GCF_964261635.1. Classification (NCBI taxonomy): domain Eukaryota; kingdom Metazoa; phylum Chordata; class Amphibia; order Caudata; family Salamandridae; genus Lissotriton; species Lissotriton helveticus. The sequence continues at coordinate 1,701,331,730 of NC_136059.1, read as the reverse complement.
TTGCCTGCCGCCAGAGAGACCAGGGACAGTTCCGGTTTCTACACGGACCTTGGGACCACGCTGAGAGGATCTTTGCACGGGCGTGCAGCGGGACTGCGAGGACCAGGGGGCCAAGTACCAGCTAATCGGCCGCACCTGGGTTCTCTTCTCGCTCCGCCCCTTCGCCCCACCCCCTTTTAGTCTCTCACCCTTCAATAGGAGCAACCCTTACGCGCACGCGGGATGCGCGCGGGACCGAGCTCGGGGCTAAGCCCGGGCAAAGGGCGGGCTGTCTGAGGCCGTCCGTGGTCGGGCGAGGTTGGGTTGGGACACCCCCCCTGGCTCTGTCCTCATATAAAGGGAGTAATCGTGGACTTATTAAGTATCTGTTTCCCTTTTTGTATTTTTGTCACTAGTTGTTATCATGCCTTTACGGTCCGGGAAAGAACGCTCTGTTCAACTACAGACTACCAAGGGGGTGGTTACTGGCCCCTTGGATGCCTTTATTACTAAGGCCACAGGAATCCTGGAGAAGGAGATAGCTTTTGCGGAAAAAAGGCTCTCACTTGATCTGATTAGTGGGAAACGCTCTTCGTTAGGGCCCCTTGCCATGGCGCCTAGTCCTAAAGTTACGGCACTAGGCACTATTCCATCCCTGGTTCCGGTCTTGGTGGATATACATTGTGAGGCGGAGGGTCTGTCTTTGATTCCCTCCAACAGTGATACGAGTTCTAGTGAGCCATCTAGGAGTGTGGAGGGGGGGGGGGGGGGGGGAGTGTACACTTGGTTAGCCAATCCCAACTAGATTCCTCGTCACTCGGGGATGCGCCTACAAATCTACCCGGTAAAAGGAAACGAAGAAAACGAAGTAAGGATTGTCAGAGGGGAGGTATCTCAAAAATACCCAAAATAATTGGCTCCCCCCAGCCCCCAATTATTTCAGAAGCCTATACTTGCTCACAGTCTTCTTTGTTTGATAGGGATCTCTTACCCACCTCGCAAGTCCAATCTGGTTCTTCTGACCCCTATCCCGCGAGTTGTAGTGGCGATGAGGGACTACTTGGTAAAATGGAAGTACTATTTAAAACACTTATGCTGCGCCTATTGGAAAGAAGGAGTAGTTTCTGTCCTGTAACTCCAGTTCTGTAGTAGGGGTATCTCTGTTATAGTCATAATCTAGGGAATAGTCCCGCCCATGTGCGTGGACCCCGGAGCAATCAAAAATAATCTCTTACAGTGTCAAAAAATGCAGAAAAGCATAGACACTTAAGAGAGAATTTAAAGACAGATAATGCAGCCTAAAAAGGCTACACTGTCCAGTACTTCAACTAGAAATTCCACCATAAAATCCACAAAACAGCAAAAGCCTGTACAGATTTCCCTTGCTTTACCAGCAAAATCCCTCATGAATGATAGAGAGAAGAACCTGGACAGACAAGCCCCATAGGCTGCCATTATGTGGCTCAAAACAGGATACTGTGCCTTTAAGAGAATCTTCCAGAACCTTCTCCCAGTATCCCAGAATGCATAGCAGGTCCAACTTAGTTTCAGTTCTTTTTGAAGGCGTAACACGCCAGACCTGTAGCATTCCATAAAGGAATATGTCTCTCTCCACCGGGGAGGAGGGAGGGCGCTTATGACTATAACAGAGATACCCCTACTACAGAACTGGAGTTACAGGACAGAAACTACTCCTTCTGTAGTAGGGGATCTCTGTGTATAGTCATAATCTAGTGAATAGAATGGCAAGCCCATCCCCACACCAAAGCGGCGGTGGAGAAAAGAGAATCAACACCACTATTGTGCGAACAGATTTCGCAGCGAAGCCTGTCCAACCTGAGCATCTGCCCTAGCATCAGTGTCCAGGCAGTAATGCTTAGCAAAGGTATGAACCAACTTCCAAGTGGCCGCCTTGCAGATCTCTGCAATCGGAACATTACGGAGCAATGCTGTCGTGGCAGCCTTGCCCCTGGTGGAATGAGCCTTAGGCTTACCTCCTAAGGTCTTATTAGCTTTTTGGTAACACAGCTGTATGCAGGACACAATCCACCTAGAGATAGACTGCTTAGAGGTCGCAAGACCCGTCCTGACTGATCCATAATTGATGAACAATTGATCTGACCTACGAATGTCTCTGGTTTTATCCAGATAGAATTTCAGCACCCTCCTAACATCCAGGGAATGCAAAGACCTTTCCACTGGAGATGAAGGATTCTGAAAGAACGTAGGCAAAGTGATAGTCTGGTTGATATGAAAATCAGAAACAACCTTGGGAAGAAACTTAGGGTGAGTACGCATAACAACCTTAGCAGCATGAAATACAGTATAAGGTTCTTGGCAACACAACGCCTGAATTTCACTCACCCTGCGGGCCGATGTAATGGCCACGAGGAACGCCGCCTTCCAGGACTGGTGCTGCAACGAAGCCTTATGAATAGGTTCAAAAGGCTCCTTCATCAACCTGGACAGCACCACATTCAAGTCCCATGAAGGCGAAGGAAGCCTGACAGGAGGGAATACTTTCTTCAAGCCTTCCAGAAAATCTTTGATCACAGGGATCTGGAAGAAGGAAGTCTGTGAAGGGCATTTCCTGTAGGCAGTCAAAGCAGCCAGATGAACCTTAATGGAATGGACATTAAGGCCAGACAGCGCCAGATGTAGCAGATATGGAAGGATGACATCTTCCTTGCATGTCGTAGGGTCATAGTTCTTAGACTTGCACCAGATGCAAAACCTCTTCCACTTGTAACCATAAGAAGTCCTAGTGGAAGGCCGCTTAGCCTCCTTCAGTATGTACATACAATCCTCTGGGAGATTCAAATGGCCATATTGCACTATTTCAGGAGCCATGCCGCCAAACTCAAAGACGAGAGGTTGGGGTGCACCATCTGCCCCCCGAACTTCGTGAGAAGGTCCGGCCTGCACGGCAGCTTCATGTGAGGAAGGAGAGACCGGTGAAGCAGGTCCGTGAACCACCACTGTCTGGGCCATTCCGGGGCAATCAGAATCATCTTCGCCCTGGATTGGGAGAGCTTGATGAGAACCGTTGGAATCAGGGGAATGGGTGGAAAAGCGTACAGAAAGCTGTTCGACCAGTTGATCCATAACGCGTTCCCCAGCGTCCCCGGCTGGTAGTACATGGAGGCGAAGTCTCGGCATTTGCTGTTTTCGGCGGTGGCGAACAGATCTACGTCTGGAGTTCCCCACCTTGCGAAGACTTCTCCTAGTACTTCGTCGTTTATGACCCATTCGTGGTTTTCCTGAATCAGTCTGCTCAGCTCGTCTGCCTGAACATTCTGCACACCTGGCAGATGAGTGGCCGTTATCGAGAGTCCCCGAGCCAGAAGCCAGTGCCAGATCGCCTGCGCCTCCTGAGACAGAGTGCGCGATCTCGAGCCCCCCTGCTTGTTGAGGTAATACATCGTGGTCGTATTGTCCGTTTGCACAAGCAGAGAGTCGGTCCAGAAGGACGGTTGAAACGCCTTCAGCGCCAAGTGAACAGCCCTAAGTTCCAGGAAATTGATGTGGTACGTGGACTCCGAAGGGGACCACGTCCCTTGAATCTGCAGGTCTCCGGAGTGCGCTCCCCATCCCAGGAGAGAAGCATCCGTCACGATAGTCTGTGTGGGAATGTCCTTGTGGAAGCAAACCCCTCTGAGGAGATTCTCCGCCGAACACCACCACTTCAGAGACTGAAGAGCATGTAGAGACAGTCGTATCCTGTCGTCCCAAGATCCTCTCCTCTGGTCCCACTGATCTTCCAAGCACTCCTGCAGCGGTCTCATGTGCAGCCGCGCATGTGGCGTCAGGAAGATGCAAGAAGCCATCGATCCCAGCAGAGAAGACACCGTCCTCACTGTCGTGGATGGAGAGGACAGGAGAGCCTGAGCCTTCCGAAGGAGTGATAAACGTCGCTCTTCCGAAGGAGACACGCTTGCCGACAGCGTATTGATGGAGGCTCCCAAGTACTGGATGCACCGGACCGGAGTTGGAACAGATTTGGACATGTTGATGTGAAACCCCAGCTTGTTCAAGAGAACGCACGTCTTCTGGAAGTGTGCTTGAGCTTCCGAGAAGGAGGAGGCCTTGATCAACCAATCGTCCAGGTATGGGTAGACAAACACCTTGTTCTTCCTCAGGTGTGCCGCTACCACTGCCATGCACTTTGAGAATGTCCTGGGCGCAGACTTCAGCCCGAACGGAAATACCGTGTACTGATAGTGATTGGCGCCGACTTGAAATCGCAGGAACTTCCTGTGTTTGTGTGCAATGGGCACATGGAAGTACGCATCCTGTAGGTCTATGGCACAAAGCCAGTCTCCCCGTTGCAGCTGAGGATAAATCTGATGCAACGACAGCATGCGAAACTTTTCCCTGCGAATCCATATGTTTGCCTTACGCAAGTCCAGAATGGGCCTGAACTCGTTCTTGTCCTTCTTGCGGACCAGAAAGAACCGAGAGTACAGACCTCTTCCTCTTTGAGACAGAGGTACAACCTCTATCGCCCTTTTCCTCAACAGGATGTCGGCCTCCGCCTGAAGCTCGCGCAGTTGATACTGCGAGCTGATCGGAGGAATCGATGGAGGAGGGCTGGTGAAACGAAGACTGTATCCATTGCAAACAATATTCAGCACCCACTTGTCCGGAGTAATTTTTCTCCACTCTGCCAGAAATAATTGAATGCTTCCCCCCACCGGAGCGGGTAACGGACGAAGGGGAAGTAACTGCTCAGGGTCGAGACCCAGCCGGGCCCTTGGTCGCGGTAGAGGACTGCTGTGCACCTCTACCCCTCTGACGTTTCTGGAAGGGTCTTCTGTACTGCTGCTGTTGTTGCTGCTGCTGATGTTGCCCAGAAGACTGTCCCCTTCCTCGACCATGCGACCCAAAACGCCGTTGGAATTGGCGGAAGGGTTTCTTATCCTTGGGCTTCTCCAAGCCCACCGCCGTCAGGGTTTCCGCCTCGGCCTTCATCCTGGCCATCTCGTCATCCGCGTGTTTCCCGAAAAGGGTATCCCCGGAAAACGGCAGATTAGCCACACGTTGTTGCGCCTCAGGTTTAAGCGACGTCAACCGAAGCCAAGCATGGCGCCTCTGATTGATACCGTGGCAGTATCCATGCGCGGACAGCAGGGAGATATCCGCCGCGGCGCTAATGGCCTGGTTAGAAACCAGCCTCCCTTCCTGGACGATCTCCATGAAATCCTCTCTCCGGTCGCGCGGAACGAGGTCCGCAAACCGCTCCATGGAGTCCCACAGCGCACGGTCGTATCGTCCTAACAACGCCGAATCACTGGAGGCCTTCATCGTTGCAGAGGACGTCCCACACGCTTTTCGTCCAGCAGAGTCAATCCAGCGGCTCTCCTTATCGGGAGGCACGGTGGAGGCAGGAGAGGTGGCGTGGAGCTTCCGCGCCGCCGTCACAATCACCGAATCCGGTGTCGGGTCCTTCCTCAAGAAAGCCGGGTCCGACTCAGGAGCCCTGTATTTCTTCAAGAGCCTGGAAGGCACAGCTTTCACCACCGCCGGCGTAAGGAAGAGTTGTTCCGCCGGCTCAAGTAGACTTGGCACCAGAGGCAGCAGGGGGCGAGACAAGTGTTTCTTATGCAATGTCTCAAAGATCACGGAAGTTGATGGCGTAGGAGCCGTAACCTCGATCCCCAACTTCGCCGCCCCGCGCAGGAGAACCTCCTGGAACGTGCCAATGTCATCAATCGGCGACACCCTCGTCTCCGGTGAGTCAGACAACGTAGGTGAGTAGGAACGGGTCCCCGAGGCAGAACTAGACCGGGACCTATGCCTCCTATGGCGATGCCTGGATCTCGAGGAGGATCCGCGTCCACTCCTCGACCTGTCCCTTCTAACTGAGCGTGACCTCGATCTCTTGGGTCTGGGACGCTCCGCCGGCCTCCCCGGGTCGGAAGTCTTGGGTTTAGGATGAACCTTCGACTTAGGAGTCTTCTTCTGAGGTGTCGGGAGGATGGGCATCGACACCGATCGCAGAGGTACCGGGGGAGGAGGAACAGTTGGAACCGGGGCCTGAGGCGCCGGTAAAGGAGGCAACGTAGGAGGGGGCGAAACCCTCGGAGGCGGGCCTTTAGGCAAAGGAGGCAACGAAGGCAGTGCGGCAGGCTTCCTCGGGGTATACACCTCGGAGTAATTCGTTCCTGGGGAGCCACCATCCTGTCCTGACTGCGGGGAGCCCCCCACAGTCCTGGGCCTGTCCTTACGACCTCCCGATGCCGACGAGCGGTGCTCAGACGGCGATCGTGGGTCCTTCGACGGCGAGCGGCCCTTCGGCGTCGACCGTTTCACACTCCTCGGCGTCGACCGGCTTCTCCGCCTCGACGTCGACCCCGACCAGATGGACGAACCTCGAAATCTCGACGACGGACGATGACGCCTCGACGTCGACTTCGAGCGCCTCGACGTCGACCTCTTCGAGCGCCTCGACGGCGACCTCTTCGAGCGCCTCGACGCCGACCTCTTCGAGCGCCTCGACGCCGACCTCTTCGAGCGCCTCGACGCCGACCTCTTCGAACGTCTCGACGTCGACCTCTTCGAACGTCTCGACGTCGACTTCTTCGGCGCCGGAGACCTCCTCCGTCTCGACGGCGACCTCGACGACGAGGATCCCCTCGACGACGTTGATGTCCTTGCCTTCGACGGCGAACGGCGGTGTCGCCTCGACGGCGAGCGCCGACGCCGGGCCCTCCGATGTCGTCCACTCGACGCCGACGACGAGGAGATAAACACCGGGTTCGACGGCGGCCTGTAAACGTCCCTCGACGTCGACGGATGACGTTTTCTCGACCCAGAGCCCTGGGGAGACCGGGAACTGGCCGTGGACCTTCCTCTCGACGTCGTGGTCCTAGCAACTGAACCAGACGGAGACCTCGGAAGCTTGCTGGACTTCCTGCCCCTGGGGAGCCCCCCAGAGGCCTCAGCATGGGCAGCAGAAGCCCCTCCAGACCCACCTTGAGCCTTCAGTCTTCTTTCTTCAAGTCCCTGAAGTCTGATTTTTCTCCTGTCCTTCAGGGTCCTGCCAGAGAAGCCTCTACAGATCACACACTCCTCTGGGATGTGGGAAGAGGGAAGGCAGAGGATGCACACCTCATGGGGGTCTGACTTGGCCTTCTTCCTGGAGCACTCTGGGCATTTATCAAATAATGCAGGCATTATGAACAGCCAAAGAGAGCAGAAACCCAAGAAGAAAGTCACTAAAGTACTTAAAAAGTACACAAAAAACGAAATTAGCGAAAAAACACCAACAAAACCCTTGAAAAGGGAGAGCTCAATGCTCCAGGGTCCTGCTTGCAGGAGCCGGAAAAAAGAACTGAAACTAAGTTGGACCTGCTATGCATTCTGGGATACTGGGAGAAGGTTCTGGAAGATTCTCTTAAAGGCACAGTATCCTGTTTTGAGCCACATAATGGCAGCCTATGGGGCTTGTCTGTCCAGGTTCTTCTCTCTATCATTCATGAGGGATTTTGCTGGTAAAGCAAGGGAAATCTGTACAGGCTTTTGCTGTTTTGTGGATTTTATGGTGGAATTTCTAGTTGAAGTACTGGACAGTGTAGCCTTTTTAGGCTGCATTATCTGTCTTTAAATTCTCTCTTAAGTGTCTATGCTTTTCTGCATTTTTTGACACTGTAAGAGATTATTTTTGATTGCTCCGGGGTCCACGCACATGGGCGGGACTATTCCCTAGATTATGACTATACACAGAGATCCCCTACTACAGAACTAGACTTATGCACTCAAAATTGGACATCCTTGAGAAACTTGTTAATACTAACACTGGTTTGTTAAAAAGCCTAGTTAATGACCAACTAATCTAATACTATTAGTATTATTAAGCCCAAAACCCAGGGAGCAGCTGCTAGCAGCAAGCAGTCCGTCATAGCTCCTGGTAAGTCAGCTACTACTCGCCCAGCTATAAATAATCTTGCTAGTATGGGTTCTGGAGTCGGGAACCCTCATAATGTCATCACCCCTGCACCGGCACCATGCCTACAGGTCTTAAAACCTAAGAAGGCCAGTTTTAAATCCAATGACCCGGCCCCACAATTTGTTCCTAGGACTATGTGAGGGGTGGCTCTATCCCTTCTATGAATTCTAAAACAAATTCACGAGCAGTGGGGAGTGTAATCTCTAATTTAGTCCCTCCACCATTGAAGGCTAATAAACGGGGACCCCCTCGCACAGACCTACCCATCGAAGCTACCCCATATACAATTGTTTTAACAGGTGTTTCACCCTGCAGGGAGGGTCAAATTGAATCTTATGGGGACCTTAAAAACAAAGTTGTTTTTTGGCTAAACAAAAATCGTCCCCTTCCACCGTTCTCTGTTACTGATATAATGAATGTGAGAAGAGTTGATTGGGTGGGACATTGTGTAAAGGATCTAGAAGGGGATTGTATTATCATAAACTTTAGAAATCCTTGGGTGGTGGACTATATTCGTAGAGATGCAAGGTTTGGGAGGGTGTGTGATGTGCAGTCCCTGGGTCTTGGCTATTTTTATCCCAAAAGATACAGTGTGCCAGTTGCCAACTCTTTGATGCCGAACAGCTTTGTTGGTAGATCCCAATTGGCAGGGTTCCCACATTCCCCTTTCTACCCTCGCTTGTTTAATCGCTTTGAACCTTTATCTGGTTTGGAGGGTATCGATTGACTCCATTCCGTATGTGACGGAGGGAGTGAATGTGAAATTTATGACAGCAGGGGTGATGGAGTAGACAATGTGGTAGCAAGCCTGGAGGGAGAAAATATGGAGAAGGGGTCAGTTACAGCCTTAGTAAGTCATGTAGACGGTATACGGCCGGTTGCTTGTCCCCCGAGCATAGGTAGGAATATATGTCCAGATCAGTGTGTTTCGGACCTTGTTGCACCCGTTAGTCAGGGCACGCCGCTTAAAATGGCCTCATGGAACATCGCAGGGCTAAAAGGGCGTGTGGGCTCTGAGGATTGGACAGACTTTATCGATACCTTCGACATTTTAATTTTTCAAGAGAGTTGGGCCCCTGATCCAATATATCGGGTAGGGTTTTTAAATTTTTATAAACCTGCGATCCAGGGTCCTAAAGGCAGAGCTTCTGGGGGTCTAGTGATTTGGGTTAGACAGTCTATTGATTATAATCCAACTGAAATTGTAGTGACAACCCAGATCTCTTGGGAATTAAATTACGAAAGAAAAACCATCAGGACATAGTAGTTATTAATATCTATGCCCGAGGTTGCCCTGGTGGGCGCTGTCCGGTTGTTGTTAACGAACTGGACTCCTACCTTGATTTAATTGGGAGAGATAAATTAATCCTCGTAGCAGGGGACCTAAACTGTACCTTTGAACCCTTGTTCAGCGAAGAGGAGGACTTGGGGTCCGAGGAAGATGCAGTGTGGAATATCCCGAAGTTGGCCCTGAATAAAATCAAGAAGGGGACAGAGGCCGTACTTCACTGGTCAGGGTTGTGTTTGAAGTGGGGTCTGAGAGCGGCAAACGGGCGCTCACCATCTGACAAGGTTGGCTGCCCCACTTTTGATAATGGGGTTAGCAAAAGTAGACTAGAATATATCCTGATTAAAATGGAATACTGGTCACTCCTGGTCGATATGGAAGTTGTGGTTCGCCCAGAAAGTGACCACAACCCATTGGTCATAAGCCTTAAGCTCCCATGCAATCTGATTAGGCCCCAATTAGCCTCATGCATAACGGCCGAGGCCGTCCTGACCAATGATAGAAGAAGGGTAAAATGGTGCAGGGCCGTGAAGGATGCCACTTTGTTAGATGGCATATCAAAGGAAGTTTCGATGACATTGAGTGCCATGTTGAATGTATCATCCATTTTGGATGCTGCCTCTCAGATTGGCGATCTCCATGAACAGTGTTTCATTAAACTCAAGGCCCTGCTGACTCTTCCTAACAAACAAGGGAAAAGAGATGGCAATGGGTTCCCGGAAAAAATGGTACAATAAGAACTGTAGGGTAGGACATAGCAATTTAATCAAAGCTATTAAATCACGGGTTACCAGTGATATTAAAATGGCACGCAAAACGTATAAAAAAAACCAGTGGGAGGCGAAGAGAGAGTGGGACGAGTGCCATTGGACCAATCTCTTTGAGGCATGTTTATCCCCGAATCAGGCCAAATTCTGGGAAATCGTGAAATGGGGCAGGAACCCCGACTCCCAAACTCCAGCAAACCATGTGTCTGTGGAAGACTGGGTGGAATTTTACTCAGGACAGTTTAAGGACCCTAATTTGCAATCTCTTAATGGGCAAGGGATGCAGACACCTATTCACCTTAATCATAGTCACTCGTTGATCTTTACAACCCTTGATACTGAGTCTGCTCTCAGCTTGGTCCAATCGGGGAAAGCGCCAGGGATGGATTCTATTCCGGCGGACCTTTAAAAAAAAAAACTCCAACTCTGGGTTCCCTATATAACCCTGATTGCTAATGCAATCACCAAAGGAGCAAGGATTCCAGAGTCCTGGAAAGGGGCGGAAATTCTCCCAATTTTTAAAAAAGGGGACCGTTCGGCACCGGGAAATTACCGCCCCATCAGTTTAATCGATTCACTACAAAAAATCTTTGCCAGGATGGTCCTTGCGAGAGTTCAGGGATGGATGGAGATGGAAAACATTCTCTCCCCATTACAGGCGGGTTTCAGATCAGGCATCAGCACCATCGATCAGGTATTCAGATTTACTCTGATATACTGGAAGGTGGTGCTGATGGGCGGTGGACACATCTATGCCGCCTTTATATATCTGAGGTCGGCCTTTGATCTTGTGCCAAGAGCCCAGTTGTGGGTAGTCCTGAGAAACCTGGGATTACCGTTAGACCTATTAGATCTTGGGTAAGATTACACGAGGGCAATTTTGCCAGGGTAAGGTGGGGAGGCCAGGGGCAGGTGACGGACAGTTTTCCTGTAACACGAGGTGTCCGTCAAGGGTGCGTTTTGGCACCAACCCTTTTCTTATTGTTTATTGATCAGGTGGTGAGGTTTTTTGCCGAAACCCCTACGGATGCACCATGTTTAGGTGGGACCAAATTCCCAATGCTCATCTTTGCAGATGATACTTTACTCCTCTCAAAGACACGCAGAGGGTTGCAAACCGCATTAAATAGGTTTGAGGAGTTTTGCAAGTTAAACGATCTGCAAATAAATGTGAGGAAGACCAAATTTATGGTCTTAACCAAAAATCGTCCCATTAAAAGTTTTGTTACGTTGAATGGTGCAAGTCTTGAACAAGTCGAGGCTATGACTTACCTTGGAGTGACTATAGATTATCGCCTCCGCTGGAAACCCCAGATTGACGTGCTCCGCCTAAAATTTGCACGCCTCACGGGCTGTTTAATCCAGGAACAAAAATTGTCATTAACTAAACGGGTTAAACCAGCATTTAGGATTTATGAGGCCAAGATTAGTTCTGCCATTTTGTACGGGGCTGACCTATGGGGTTACAAGGACCTTTCGCCACCGGTAAAAGTTCAAAACAAATTCTTGCGGAATTTGGTAGGTCTCCCGCAATCAACACCAATCAAACCACTCTTGCTGGACATGGGCTGCAAACCGATTAACGAGATGGCGCGTTATCGGCTAGTGGCGCTGTGGAGACGGATCTGGACATCACCGGATTTAAGTCTCTTCGCAAGCGAATTGCTGGATGTGAGATCAGTACTGGGTTCTAGTAACATTCCTTGGCTACGTGAGGTGAAATCAATTTTGGAGGACATGGGTCTTAACGACCTGTGGGTTTCACCGGGGTCCACTATATTCCCATCAAAGCAAGCCTTCAAAGCACTTTACTGGGCATCTGCTAAACTTCCATCCATTGCGCAATCTGATGTTACCAGCTTGACAGGCAGATTTCTGGGCCATAAATGAGACCCTCTTCTGGAGAATTATTGGGACGTTATTACAAAAACTCTAGATAAAAAACTATACCATCCGTTTCGAGTTGGGTCCCTGCCAGTAAGATCTTTTACTAAAAATTGGTCTGGTCATTCTAATGAGCTCTGCCCCTGGTGTGTTGACCAAAGGGAGAGTGTGGGTCACTTTGTCTTTGCATGTCCAGCTTATTATGCCCCTAGAACCAAATGGGTTAGGCCTATTTGTTGCAAAAAGAAAATTAAAGGCAGCTCTGAAGCTTTGTGGGCGCTACGTACTAATACTTCAGAGATGGTGGTAATAGGTGTGGCTAAGTATTTGGGGTGGGCATGGATCATCCGAGCCAGACACCTGTAGACATCTGCAGCCAGTTGATTGATAAAAACTTTATTAGGGCTTTCATACATTGGGCCTTTAATAAATTGTTTAATCGCTTTTTAATGATGAAATGTTTTAGGTAAATATGATGTTTTATTCATTTTGTATCCCATCAATTTTATTGTACAAATTGACTTTTATGATGTATTAATCGAATAAAGACGTATGAAACCTGAAACCCACTAGAAGATCATACGCAGCATGAGCATAGTGAGAAAGCAGATGGAGGAGATGGCGTTGATCTGTGATTTCATAGTGAGCTTGTCAATGATGATTCTGAGGTTTCAGGTACTCATGGAGGTGGTGCGGGTCCAAGGTCTAATGGCCACCAGGGGTCGTTCCATGTGTTGATGCTGTTGACAAAGATCAGTATTTCAGTCTTGTCTGTGTTCAGCTGCAGGTTGTTGTTCTTCATCTATTTAGCGACATTTGTAATGCATCTGTGGAAGTAGGTTCGGGTGGAGGTGGGGTCATCGGTGAGTGAGTGAGAGTAAGGGTTGACTTCATCTGCATAGGAAATTATGTTGAGATCGTGGGATCTAACAATTCTGGCCAGCTGGGTCATATATATACACGTTGAAGATCGTGGGTCTGAGGGATGAGCCCTGGAGGACACCGCAGGTGATCTCCTTGGGTTCAGAGGTGAAGGTGGGAGGTGGATCCTCTGGGTTCTTCTAGTGAGGAAAAAGGGTATCCATCTGAGCACGTCTCCTTGGATGCCGGTGTGGTGGAGTCTTTCGATCAGTGTGTGGTGCGATATAGTATCGAAGGCTGACAAGAAATCAAAGAGGATCAAAGCTGCTGTTTCTCCTCGGTCGAAGAGGGGTCAGATGTTGCCGGTGGCTGCGATCAGGGCAGTTCTGGGCTGTGATTGCTGCGGAAGCTGCATTGGGAGGTGTGGAGTAGTTGGTTCTGCTCCAGGTGTGTCAGGAGTTGATTGTTGATGATCTTTTTCAGTACCTTAACTGGGAATGGGAGCAGGGAGATTGGCGGGTAGTTTTTCAGTTTGATGGGGTCTGCGGATGGTTTTTTGAGTGCTGGCCTGACTTCAGCGTGTTTCCAAGTGTCGGAAAATAATGCGGTAGTGATAGAGGTATTGGGTAGGGTGGTGAGTTCCTGGCCGATCCGTTGGTTTACGAGGTTGAATATGTGGTGCAGGCATGGGTCTGGGAGCTCGCGAGTGGAAGAATTTCATGGTGGAGGTGGTGTCCAGGGTGGAGAGGATGTTCAAGGATGGTCAGTGTGTGGTACGTGTCAGTTACGGTGGTGGCGTATCTGTCGAGGAAGTCGGACGGTGTCGGTTGGGGTTTGAAATTTCCGTATATGGTTGCAATCTTGTTGTGAAATCAGTGGGCGAGGTTGTCGCATAGCTCCTGTGAAGGTGTGATGTTATTTTTGCTGACAACCGGGTTGGAGAATTCCTCAATGATGTTGAAAAGTTCTTTGGTGTTGTTGGCACTGATTCAGATGCATGTGGCAAGGGATGTCTTCTTTGTTGCCCTCAGTAGGCAGTGGTAGAGGTTGAGAAAGGTCTTTAAGGTGCCTGTCTAAGGTGCCCTCGCTGATCTGAGTTCTTAGGTGTACCAGCAGGCTTTTTTGGAGGATTTTCTCTAGATGTTGCTCTTGATGGGGATGGCTGTCTGCACAATTGGTGATCCATGCGTTGAAGTATTTCAGTCCCTGTTCCGAGGTTGGTGGCGGTAACAGGGTTGGAGGTATTGAGGGCATTCGCCCATGTGGTCTCTGAGATTTTGCTCCACCTCCAGTGGGGGGCGTTGGTCATCATGGGGGTGGCGGTGCAGGGGCTGGAGATGCTGAAGAGAACGATGAACTGATCGGTCCATGTGAGTTCTGTGACATAGCTGTATTTGACACGGTGGAGGTGAAAATTGGGTCCAGCATGTCCTGCGGTATGTGTAGGGTCGTGGACGATCTGGGTCAATCCGAGGCTGCTCATACTGTCAAGGAGGTATGCAGTGTTTTTGTTGTTGGAGTCATCAATATGGAAATTTAGGTCGCCAAGGACGATGTAGCCCTTGGAGTCTAAGTGCTAGGGGCTTGTATGTGAGGGTGCCTCTGATGGTTGTCTTCTCATCCGTGTGGAGCTTGAAGTAGAGATGTTCCATGGGGGTGTGGTGGTGGTATTGATGGTTGTGGTATACTGTATGGTCTTTTTGTGGATGATGGCTGTTCCTCCTCCCAGCTTGTTGGTGCGGTCCTGGTGAGTGATTTTATATCTGTCTGGGATCGCTGTGGCAATGTCTGGGACAGATGTGGGGTGCAAGGGTGGGGATGAGGTCCCATAATTCAGTGGAATGCTTGCATAGTGAGTATGAGTTGAGAAGGGCGCATGTGAGTTGGTATTTTTGTTCAGGTGGTGTCTGTGGTGTGTTCGGGGTAATGCCGGTGTGTTGGCTGGTGAGTGTGCAGTGGCAGTTGAAGTGGCAGTGGGCGCAGCAGACAGGTCCTACTGTGGAGCGTGGGCAACTACAGTTGCAGTGTTTTTGAGAGCTCTTCACTGGCTACCTGTCAACAAGAGAATCACCTTCACCAGAAGCTGGGGAGCCCAACCAAAGCAATCTCTATGAATTGAACTTCAAAACAATGCACACAAACAAAAAAAGAATTATACACTAAAAAATGCCTAAATACTGAAATATGCAGATTAATTCACAATCCAATTTGGAAATGTTTTATAATTTTCAATTTCTTTGCTACTTTATTTGTATATCATACAGTCATTTTAATTTATTAATTTTAATACTATGTTATTTTGGAAAATAGACACAGACTCCCTGAATAGGCCTTGCAGATCCCGAGTGCCTCTCAGACTGCAGGTTTACAAACACTGGTCTAATATATACAACTTGTGCAAAATCAAGACTGAAGATCTGTCAATGACACAGCACCAGTACATTGTTTTACAGGTACTTTTTCTGGAAAATAAGGATAGCCTTTATTATTTTGGGGAAAGAAACAAAACTTCCTTAAGTAGATTTGTAGCAAGTGTCCTCCAGATGCAAGCTGAAATTGGAGCGTATAGAAGTCACAAGTGCAGGTCTATTGAAAGCAATGCCTTGAGATCGGTGGGCTTTGAACTGTGACTTGTGTGGAAGAAGCAAGCATGCGCTTGGGTTTCTCTATACCAATGCTGGGTTTGGTCACAAAAACGTGGCAACAGCATCCAAATGAGGAAAACTCAATATCTATACAATAACATTCTAGTTAAGAGGGTAATTTAACATTTGCTAGTTGGCCAAGAAGAAACCTGTAGTACAAATTGTGAAAAAGATAACTTCTAGACAAGCAGACATGCAACACTTGTTGGGCTATGGACAGACATGGATAGATTGACTGAGGCTTTTGTCAGAACTCTGGGATTGCTTTGGGCAGATACAGTTTATAATATAGACAAGCCCAACACCAAATATTCAAGTGAGAACTCTTGTGTGATGGAGAAGGACTGGGAATTGAATTTGGTGTCTTTGAAGCGTATTTAGTAGACCAGATTCAATCCCCCAGAAGAAAGACTACTTGTAATAAGTGACTATCTTTGCTTTCTCTTAGGTTTCTAACGACACACTAATTCTTTATAAAGGATCTCTATTATAAAGTTGAGGCTTCTGGAGGGTCAAGGGGAGGAGTAAAGACAGGTGAGGAGGGAAGGGGTAGCAGAAATGAACACCTATTGTTCTTTACTCAATTTTAATTTGGAGTGTGTAAGAGTTACTATAAGAATGTTAATACTACTCAGGAAGCATGTTTCATGATCCTACAGTGGCGGATCTCGCTTCATGGAGCTGTAGTGAAGCTGGAAGAAAAATAGGTCTGCACTATATAAAGAAACCTCAGCTTCATCAATCAAATCAGCTACACATTTCAATGAAAAGTAGCTGAAATAAGAAAGAGAATCTAAGGATACTTGCTACTACTGAGGCTTTTCTATGAGTGAAAAGTAAATCTCTGCCACATAATGCTTCAAAGAATCTCCAGCGCTGAGGTCATCAGGGCCAAGCCAAAGGAGACCTTATCCAATGAGCTTGCTAATTTACATAAACCATCTGCTATCAACATTACCAGAAAACTACAATAATTATGCTACTTTGTACTTCCTCAAAATGTCTGTGGAAACATCACACAGACGTTTGTTAATTTACCTTATAAGGAAAATGCTCCTTTATTAAAATCCAACTGAGGTGTAGCTTAACACCTTGACTCACAAACTGAGCAAATCTCATATATTTAAAAATGGAACTCAAATTGCTTCATTAAAGTCTAAACCAATACCCTTATAATGCTAAACATCCACCTCTGTGAACACACTGAGTTCAGTCAGGTCACCTATGAAAACTATAAGCCACCATACGAAACATTGTGGAGGGAATGTGGAAAATGCATGGTTAGGATTATGAGAGTGTGTGTTGTGCAGTGGTTTTGGTCTGTCCTTGTGTGAGAATGAATACTTTCCCTTCATAGTTTATCCTTGGGTTTACTGGCTGAAAAATTAGGTATTCACACAACTGCACATCCTTTCAGTTGTCCTGCTCTGCTATCATCTCGTTGAGGTCTCAAGCGAGAAAGTAAGAATATGCGTTTTCCCTTATAGTTTTTTTTTAATGTTTTTATTGCTATTTACAGGTTACATGTAACAGATATAGCAAACATTTTTGGATGTTATTCGCTGACCTTTGTATAAAAATAAAGAAGAGAGACATACAAACATAAAACATGAAACATAAAACCCAAAGTGGGAGCGGTTTGTTGGGCAGGAATGTGGCTGTTGTCTGTCAGGGGCGGTGGGCCTGAGTTTGTGGAAGAGATGTGGTTATGGTGGTTTGAAGGTGTCCATGTGTTTGTCCAGTTTGGTCCACATTGCTCGGTCGTGGTGTCTACCTGGCGTGTTTCTAAGGGCGGTGGTGTCCGCGCCCCTTGGGAAGATCACCCAGTTGAGCCATCCTTTAAAGGTGGCTTTGGCTGTATTCTTCCAGTTTGTGAGTATGATTTTTGTTGCTGTGGTGTGAAGGAAATCAAGGAGGTTCTTGTCTTCTTGCGTATTGACTTCTTGTGAGATTTGTGCTGTGGCTAGTGAGGAGAATGTGAGCTTAATGTTGCTGCCTAGTATGTCATTGGTGAAGGCCAAACCCCATGTCCAGAAGTTTTTGACTTTAGTGCAGTTGAGAATGAGGTGTTCTAGGTCTCCCTTTTCTGTGTCACAGTTCCAGCATCTATCATTTTCTAGTAGTCCAATTAATGCTAGTCTTGCTGGTGTCCAATAGACCTGATGTAGCAGCCAGAATTTTGTCAGCGCCAGTAATGGCGATATCCTATTCCTAGAAGGGGACGCCCACAGGGTGTGAAGCTCTTGTTGTGACAGTTTTGTCTTAGTATGGGTTTCCCTATAGGCCGTTTTTTTGTCGTTTAGTTTGGACGCACCTGGTCGGAGAAGTTTATATAGAAGCAAGACTTGGTGGCCTGACTGGTTTATGTTCTCCATTAGTTGGAAGATAGAGGGGTTCTGTCTGTGAATCTTTGCCTTCGTTAGGGCTGTTTTGATGGCTAGAAAGTTGTAAAGTTCTACGTCAGGCAAGTTGTGTTCTTCTTTGAGGTGGTTGAAAGTGTAAGGTACTCCATCGGGTTCTAGTTGAATTGGGAAGTGGATGTCTGCGCATTTCCATGCCTTCATGTCAAGGCTTTTACCTCTGTATTTAATCTTGTGGTTCCCCCATAGTGTTTCCCATCTTGAATATCTGATGCTGACCTCTAGTTTCCGGTCTATTGTCAGTAGGGCTTTTTTTTTGAGAGCCTTAGGATGGGGTTGTTGTTGAGTGCGTGTTTGTTTGCTGTTAGTATAGTGAGTGGTGCAGAGTTGTTTAGGATCGCTCTCTCTATGCTTAGCCACGTGGGTGTGTATTTTTGAGTGGGAAGCAACCAGTGCATTCCTTGTCTAGCTATGAATGCTAGTTGGAACGTTTTTGGGTCCGCTATGTTTAGCCCGCCTAGTTTTTTTGCTAGCCTGAGCTTGCGTAGGCCTATTCTCGCTTTCTTGCCCTGCCATATAAATTTGTTGATCATTAAGTCTAATTTTTTGTGGAAGTCTTCTGTAAGGGGCAGTGGGAGCATGTCTGCTAGATAGTTAATTATTGGCGTGACCCTCATTTTGATTGTTTCTATGCGGCCCTACCAGGTGATAAACTTGGGTGACCAGGAATCTAGCAGGGTTTTAACTTTGGTCAGCGTCACTGTTTCGTTGAGTTCTAGAGTGCTTCTTAGATTGTTTTTGAATTGGATGCCCAGGTATATGATGGCTTTTGGTTGCCACGTCAGGCCTATATTATCTATTACTTCTCTGGTGGTATGGACGTTGAGTGGCATGCAGTCGGATTTGTCCTTGTTGAGTTTATAGCCTAAGTGTTTGGCATATGATTCTATTGTGTGCATGAGTGCTGGTATGGATTTGGCAGGGTCGATAGTCGAGATTAAAAGGTCGTCAGCGTAGGCGGCTATTTTGGCAGTCGAGTTGTTTATTGATATTCCTGCTATTTGTCTGTTCGCTAGGATATCCGTGATCAGGGGTTCTAGCGCTAGAAGGAATAGTAGCGGGGATAGCGAGCAACCCTGTCTCGTTCCTCTCTCAAGTACGAATGGTGCGGAGGATCCTCCGTTTATGGCGATCTTTTCTATGGGTTTTCTGTATAGCGCCATTACTTTCTTCGTGTATTCAGTTCCTACGTTGTATTGGTGTAGGCACTTCTCGAGGAAGTGCCAGGAGACTCTGTCAAACGCTTTTTCGGCGTCAAGTGTGATAGCTAAGGCTGGGTGCGTCGAGTTTGAGGCGTGTTCGATCATGTGGCATAGTAGTCTGGTGTTATCATGTGACATACGTGATTTCATGTACCCTACTTGCGTGTTCCTGATTAGTTGCGGTAGGAATTTGTTGAGTCTGGTGGCTAGTATTTTTGCGTATATCTTGCAATCTAAGTTGATGATGTGTCTTTGCCTTCTTTGGGGATGACTATGATATCAGCTTGTGTCATAGTTTCTGTTGTTGTGCCCTCTTTCGCGCATTGATTGAATGTTTTTGTCAGGACTGGTGCGAGAAGTTCTTTGAACTTTTTGTAGAAGGGTGCTGTGTAGCCGTCTGGCCCTGGTGCCTTGTTGTCTTTAAGTGAGTGTATGGCTGTAGCTATTTCGGATTGCTTGAAATCCTGGCCTAATGCTCTAGCTTCCTCATCTAGTAGTTTGGGCAGGTTGAGTTTGTTTAGGTAGTCTGTGGTGCCGTGTTCGTCTATGTTGTTGTCTTTGGTGTAAAGCTCTTGGTAGAACTCTCTGAAGGTCTGTCAGATACTCGTATGGCTTGTGTGTGTTATGTTTTGTTTGTCAGTAATGTTTGGGATGGAGTTTTGTCTTTGTTTGCGTTTGAGGTATGAAGCTAGAATCTTCCCTGCTTTGTTGGCTTCGCATAGGTTGATCTGTTTGTACTTCTTGATCCACAAACCTGCCCTCTCACTTAGGATTCTGTTGTATTCATATTTCTTAGCTGTGAGGGTGAGGAGGAGGTCTGAGTTCATCAGATCATCTATGAGTTTTGCTTCTAGTAGCTTGATGTCATTGTCTTGTTTATTCAGTTGCACTTTTGCTTCTCTATCTCTCCTGGCTTTAATTTCTATGAGGTTACCTCTTATAGTCGCGTTAAGGGCTTCCCATAGACATTTTGGGTTGTGCCCTCAATGTCGTTTTCTCTGATGTTGTTTTTGATCGCTGTTTCTAATGTTTCCTTGTCTTCTTGTCTAGCTATGGTTATGTTGTTGAATCGCCACTTTCTGGTGGTGTGGTCGTTGTGTCTGCCTGTTAGGTGTAGACTTATGCACGAGTGATCTGAGATCATCCTAGTTGCTATCTCTGTATGTTCAATCAGGTGCGTGTGTGATTTAGAGATGAGGGTGTAGTCAATTCTGCTGTAGGTATTGTGCGGGTTGGAGTAGAACGTATAGTCTTGAGTGTCTGGGTGCTGTAATCTCCATGGGTCTTGTAGCTGGAATCTATTGCAGATATTTTTTAAGATGCTATGCTAGGCTGCTGGTGTTGTCTTGGCGTGTGATTGTCTGTCTAGAGTGTGGTCTAGGACTAGGTTAAAATCGCTAGCTACTATGTTTAGATCGTTCGTGTGGTGTCTTCCTACTACCTTGTTTACTTTCTCCCAGAATGGTGGGTTCTCCGTGTTGGGTGCGTATATGTTTGTTACCGATATTGTCTCCTCTCCTGTTTTGAGTTGTGTGTGCAGAATTCTGCCTTCCTCATCGTGTTCTACATTTACGATTGTCATTTTGGACTTAGAGCTCACCATGGTGACCACTCCTCTATTTTTTTCCTACTGGTGCGCATGCCAGGTGGCCTATCCATCGCGCTTTGAGCTTGTTCGCATCTTCTGCCGATAGTTTAGTTTCTTGCAGTAGGATGAGGTCTCCTTTAGTTTTTGCTAGATAGTCTAGTATCTTTTTTCTTTTGACCGGGTGGTTCAACCCCTTAACGTTCAACGATATCACCTTGAGATCCGATTGTAGAGTGTCATTCTTACTCATTGTCTCTTGGTTGTGGTCGCTCTAACTGGGTTTCTGAGTGTCTGGGAAGTGTATTGTGCGGTCTGTCTTGTCAGGTGTCAAGGTGCTCTTGGTGCGTAAGGTTTTGGGCCTGACTCCTGTCCGGAGTTGTGCATTGGGTGTGGTGTTGACTAACATGACTAACATGACGAACGCGACTAATACAGAAAAACATAAATGACGAATACAGGTGCTCCCCCCCCTCTCCCTTTCTGCCTATCCCTCCCTCCCCTCCCCCTCCCTACATCGTTGTTCTGGAAGCGGCGACAGCAATGTCCTCCGCTCCCCCGGGTCTCTACTAGGGTTGGCGATCTTGTTGTGAATCGTCTTTAGTGCGCCCTCCTATTTTCCTTGGCTCTATTAATATTGACTTGGTCTGAGGCATTGGTCTAGACTGTACATTAGAAAGGATATGTGTCGCTTTACTCTTGTAGTTGTTCTTGGGTTCTTGGTGTACTGCTTGGGCTTCTCGCGTTGTCCAGACGTTTGGAGGTGTGCACGTTGACTTTGTTGAGGTAGAATCGTTGCCTGGCTTATTCAGTGCTTGTTAGTGGTAATGTTTTAAGTCCTTGTCTGAAAGAGGTAGATATGGTTGGTTGATCATGTTTGAGGTAGATCTGGTTGTTGTTGTTGCGTGCTGGGCACCTATTCTGTGTTATCTTGTGATGCTCTTCTTTTCGCCGACGTCGTTGCTAGTTCCATAGCTTGTGGTGTCGTTCCCCTTAGATGTCGTGCTAGTTCATTTGGGTCATCAAAAATTAGTGTTGCGCCGTTGCTGGTTATTCTGAATTTTGTGGGACCGACAAAGGAGTATGTTATGTTTTTCCGCCTTAAATTTTCTCTCTGTGCGAGGAAGCCTTTCGGATATCTACTGTTGGTTTGGAGAAGTCCTGCGTCAGTATGATCTTGTTACCCCCCCATTGTAGGTTTGCGTATTTTCTTGCCACTCCGAATATCGCTTCTGTATGGTGTGAGCGTAGGGGTTTGCATATTATTGGCCTGGGAGTTTGTCTGTTGCCTTGTTTCTGCGCCGGGATTCTGTATGCCTTGTCTAGTTCGAAGGGGTTTTCAAACTTCAGATTTGTCAGTTTCGGGATGAGGTCTTGTAACATGGCCATGCACGAGCCCGTTTTGTCTTCTTCACCTTCTGGGATGCCCAGGATTCTTATGTTCCCTTTTCTCTGCCGGCCTTCGAAATCGGCTGCCTGTTTTTGTAGCTCCATTGTCACTTTGGCGATGTGGTCCATGGTCTTGTTTGACAGTTGTGATTTGTCCTCGATGTCGCTGACTCTTTGTTCGACAGAGTTGATTCTATTGTTGGCAGTGTGGATGTCCGCCCTGCATGCTGCGAGTTCCAGTTTGATGGCATCCGTGTCTTTTTTCGTCGATTTCGCTAGTTCGTGAACTTTGGCCAGTTTTTTAAGGATGACATCCAGTGTGGCATTGATGTCTGATCTCTGTTTGAGTGGAGATTCTGGTGTGGCGTCTGCTTTCGGTTTCTTTTGTTGTTGGGATAGCTTCCCACCGGTACCCGCCATGTTGCTCAGCCCTCTTTTGGACTGTAGGATAGCGAATCTCTTTTGGTCACCCGCTGTTGGTTCCTTGTCTTGTGCTTTTTTGTCTCGCTGGTTTTCCAGCAGGGACTGGCTTTATTTTTGGGCGAGTGTCTCTTATTGCTCCCTTCGTTTTAGTCTTTGGTGTTGCTTTTGGTTGTGTTGGTGCCACTTTCGCTTTTGTTTTCGCGTACTCCGGCAGCGCGCTCTTTGTGTGTGCTTTTTTCTTGTTTTGGGCGGTAGGGCGGTTGTTCTGTCTCTGTTCGTTGTTATTCTGTGAGTTCAATGGCGCCCTTTGTGAACGGTATGTATGTCTGTGTTGAGGTTTGCTGGACGTTATATGCTTGGTAGTGTTCGGATAATTGCTCGTTTACCCTCTCGCGATGGCCGCTGTATTGCGGTTTGCTGATTGTGTGAGGATAAATGCCCACTGCTCCTCTCAAGATGGCCGCTGTGATGTGGAATGCTTCCTCTGTATAGCTATATGTCGGCGGATCGGTGCTCGTTACTCCTCCAGATATGGCCGATGTGTTGTTAGCTGGTGGTTGGACCCCTTGTGCTTCTTTGCTTGTTCGTGTGCCTGGTTGTGCGCGGCTTATTGCGCTTCTCCTCAAGATGGCCGCTGTATTACTGTTTGCTGATTGTGTGCCGGTATTGCTCGCTTCTCCTCTCAATATGACCACTGTGTTGTGACTTGCTCCCCCCTCTTGCCTGCGGAGCGCTTTCTTGTACAATTTTGCGTACTGTCTGGGCGGCGGCTGAGTTTTCTCCGCATGATATGGCGGTGGCAGTCCCCCTCAGGCTCTAGTTGTGCTTTGCCTCGTTGTTTGCAGCTCGGTGCTTGCTTGGTGCTTGCTTCCACACCCAAGATGGCTGCCTGTTCGTACCCGCCTGTTCGTGTGAGCCCTGCTCGCCAGTTAGCTCCGCAGCGCTCTAGTGAGCATATCCTTCACTGAGGCGGGTGCGTGGTTCCGTTAACTCTGCTCGGTGCACTAGTACCTTGCTCTGCCACGGTAGTGCCTTTTCTTTGCTGGCCCGGGGCTGGAGTGCTAAGTTTAAGTTTTCTAAGATGGCCGCCCCCTGTAGCAGTGTTTATTTCGCTTTCGCGTATGCTTGCGTCTTGTACACTGTTCTGTTTTTAACCTCGGTAAAAGTTGGGCGGGGGTGCTGTGGAGGCTATTTATTGTTGTTGCGCTGCGCTAACCTTGTGTTCTTGATCTGTTAATCCGCGCGGTCAGCGGTGCCTTCGTTTATCCCCCGTTGTAGCTCCCGCCATCTTTCCGATTCCGCTCCGCTCTGCTCACACGATCGATACTTCCTTATTTTTGGGTGCTAGGTCTTTTGCTCGGCTCGGTATTTCTTGCTGTGACGTGCCTGGATGGTTCCGGTTGGTAATTCTCTGCTTGGATTCTACTTTTCCGGTAGTTTTGCACTGATTATTCTTTTTCTGGTCCCGGGGTGCAGAGGAGCTTTGGACTTACTTGTCTCCTCTCATTGCCTTCCAAGCCACGCGCCCTTCCCTTATAGTTTAGATTCTCTTTTGAGCCACTGCTCAGCAACTCCTCGTTCTTAGTAGGGTACTGCAAGACCATTGTGCAACTCTTTCCTCCCTTCTCACACATTGCCCGTTTGATCAACTTTTTTACGGACCTTTTAAACTTGAGAGTCCACTTGTAAGCATAATCAGTATGTTCAGCACTCGGTTTACATTTTGCAACTTCTCCACCCTGTATTTATGTATGTGCTATTTATACAGTCGAAACCTAACAAAAAGCAGCAGAGCACTGTACAGAGTTCAAGGCAAATTCAATGTAGATGTGTAACTGTAGAGGTAGCTGATTTCTAGAAGCAAAAGTGAACTGGCACTGCATCATGGTGTAAGATTATTTAAAGGAGTGTTCAGCTCTACCCCAAATTAGACCAGTGTGGGAGTAATCCTGATGAATATGTTGTTCAAGATCCTGGGTGCGTAGATTTAGAAGGCCTGTTGCCTTGTATTCCTTTTTTTGCACTGCTTTGTCCACAATCCGATGGGGTACTGGCAGAAATTGTACCACGATTCAATGGAGATAGCCCTAAAGACAAGATTTGTTTTTAGCCTTTTGCACAGTGACTGATTCAACGGAAGTTCATCTGTACCTGCCTCAGTATTCCCTCTTCTCTTTTCAGAGCAGAAGCCATCTTTTACACATTATATGTCGTTCGTATTTCACCTTCTTTTGTACATGGTTGATTTGTGGTCCTCAAATGACCTTCATTAAACTTTCCATGAAGATCTAACACAGATATGCTTATTGCCAGCATTAATTATTTCCTTCTATTCTTAATTTCCATCAGAATGATGCCAAAATGTTGTTTCTTTGCCATGCATTTTTTATTTCCCCCATCGCAGCATGTTCAGATTGTGCCCTTACTTTCCACAAAGTACCCCAAACCCAGTTTCATTCACTTTTCTGAGCTGTGACTCAGCAGCTCATCAAGACAGTTTGTGCCTAACTACTCAGCCCACACTAAAACCAGTTCAAATGTGCCTCGAGCTTTTCTGTGGTGCCCACCAGGAATTCGCCATGTAGGGGGGTCCTATTTTAAAAGCTTGAAAGTTTCCTTACAATCACTTACTCCTCTCCCTCCAGGCAGTGGACTGTCCCTACACTGTGGTATCAACAGCAGCTTCTGGGTACTCTCGCTTGGGATCCTCCTACATCATCTAAGTGCTTTTGCTTTCCCATGCTTCTTTGCCTATTTGAGCACCGACTCAACCGCTACACAAGTTTACTCTCTGTCAATGTCTCTGCTCTTCCTTCAGCATTAGGGAGGAACAGAGGTCCCATAAGCCAACAACTGTGGAAACTCTGCACCTGTTGACGTACTATCCACTGGAGCCTACTTAAGCACCAGCGGTACAAAAAGGGGTGGTGATGGACCACCACCCCCTTTTGTACTACTTAAGCACCAGGGCATCCTCCAGTCACACTGGTCATAGAAACTGAATCTGAACTCCGTAGAATAATACGCATTGGATCTGGTAACACAAGCAAAGTGACTTGTGCTTATCATACATTGCTTTGACCAGTGCCATATTCAGCATTAGATTTACATGACATTCCGGAAGAGAATGGCTGGCCTGTTTTGTGAACTTCTGAAATGAAGGTTAGGTTCCTTATGGCCCAGAAAGTGTAGTCCCAAAACCAGCTAAGGGAAAACAAATTAAGTATAACTGCGTTACCGGAGTAAGGGGCCTATCAAGCACTTCAGAGACCATCTTAAAAAAAATTAGAAAAGCCCTAGAACTGAAGTAAAACATCATTATGCAGTGCAACATTCAAAGGATGAGTCGGTAGGTGGAGAAATAGCAAACTGAGGCATAGCTGCATAAAATCCTAACGTTTTATCCAGGATTTGTCTTGTCAAACTAGCTTTTAGTCCATCAAACATGATGTCAAAGAGCACAAAAGCATGGAAAGATAAAGAGTGAGAATGAAAGATATGTGCATTCAGTTTCTTAGAGATCAATAGCATTAACAATTGTAGCAAAGTTTCTGACTGTTACATTTTATTAGTGATGAATTTGTAATCAAATATACGGCCAGTGCTATACTGGAGTACTGCTCCACTTACTTTGTATACTTGATTTCTTTTGGACTCATCTGCTAAACACCAGGTCTGTTATGCATTTAATTTTAACTTACATTTTCCGATTGCACTACAACTCGGAGATAAAAGTAGTATTAGTAATAATTCAGACTCACAAATGAGGACCACTTACCTTCCCTAGTTTGAAGTCTGCAAAAGCACTTTCTGTATATTTTTGCTTGATCAGAAGTTGTTTCCTCCTCTCCTGTCGTTTTGCTCGCTTTTGGAACTCTTCATTGTGACCATTTAGGTGCAAAGTCAAGTCTTCTATGCTGCTAAGTTTACTATCGCAGTGTTTGCACTGGAACGCACTGTTGTGAGATCGCGTGCTGTTGTCCAGTATGACAAAGTCCTTTTTCAAATCTTTGCTGTGGTGGTCAGTGTAGTGCATGCAGAGGAGCTCAGCTGTGCTAAAAGATAACTTGAAGCACTTCACGCATCGGTAGGGGAGCAGTTCGGTCTCCTTGGGTTCAGGTTCTGGCTCCTCCACCGTTTCCACATCCACGTCATTGCTCTCATCAGGCAGGCTTGGGGTTTCGTTTTCACTAGCATACACTGCAGTGAAGTACCCTTCCAACTTGCTTGCATGCTGCTTTTTGGGGAAGACACCAGGGTGGCGCTTCATGTAATGGGACACAATCCCCTTTTTACTGTAAGACTGGAATGAGCAAAGTGAGCATTTCTTTCTTTCGACAGCACTCTTAAGCTCTTCGCTTAATTCAGGCGAATCGTCCTTTGGAGGAGATGGAATGATCACTTTGTGTGGCTTATCACTCACCGTTCTTGAGGCTGCTAAACAGTGGGTATAGTAAGCATCAATGTCATGCCGTTTCTGATAGTGTGCAGCAAGGCCTTTTCGAATAGGGTTGGTGTACGTGCATAATGCACAAGAGAAAAGGTTATTCTCCCCCGCTGGCTGTGCTCGCACATTGTTGTGTTTGATACGGTAGTGTCTAGCAATCCCCTTTCTGGTGGAGCAGAAATACTTGCACAACTGGCATTTGAACACAGTGTGAGAGGCCAGAGGTGAAGTGGAATAGGGGGGATCGCGTAGGTCAATGTCTATTTCGTCCTCTTCTACATCAGGTTCCGGACTAGCCTCTTCGATGGCAGGTTCCGGCTCCTCCGGGGCAATTTTGGGGGATGACTTTGAGTACAAGTCAAACTCTGGCTGATTATGATATTTTTCATAATGAATTTTGAGTTTTTCCAAAGTGCCATGAGTGTAGGGACATATTTTGCATCTGTATGCACCAAAACCCTGTTTGAAAATCCTATTTGTGTCCTCCACTTCATTCTGCGATGTGTCATGTGGTTGTTCCACATCATGTACAAAATCCTCAGCTGTGACTTTGATAGCCGGATGGCGTTTTTGGTAGTGTGTGAGAACGCCATGGATGCGAGTGTTAATGTATGGACAGTGACGACACTTATATACAGATGTAGGGTTTATATCTATGTCTTGTGCAAAATCTGCAGCCTTCACTTTCATACCTGGGTGCTTTTTGCCATAGTGGGTAAGAAGGCCATGCAAGTTATTGTATTCAGAGTGGCATACAGTGCATTGGTAAGGGGAGGAGGACAAAGCAGGATGCATAGAAGACAAATGGATTGATGTTTCTCGATGAACGTTTAAATCCTCTAATGGCTCTTCTGCTGGAGCGTGTTTCTGGGTAGAAGGACCCTGAGCTTGTATAGCTTCCTCTGTTTGAACATTGGCCTTAGAGGAAGGATCCTTATTGTCCTTGATGATGTCAAGTAACACAGATTCATCACCATTCAAAGCCCAAGGATGGAAAGATTGGTAGTGGTTTGAAATATCCCAAATTGTAGAGGCTTCAAAAGTACATTCTTTGCATTTATACGTCTTTGACTCTGCCGGAGCTGCCTGGGATGGAGGGGACTGGTCTGGACCTGCCCAGAGCTTAGTAGCCATATATGTGTAGTCCACATAATGCTCAGGATGTCTTCTTTGGTAATGTACAAGCAAACCGTTAGGCTCTGGATGTGAATAAATGCACCACTCACAGTGATATCCAGCCTCAACTAATCCATCTAAAAATGCCCAACGCATAATGGAGGTAACCGTTGCCTTCAAGTTAGGGTGATCTTTCTTCATGTGCTTTTTAAGCGCATAGAAATACGGTGAAGCATAGGCACACTGCCTGCACTTTAGATTCCTAAGTTTAGATTTTTCTCGCCCAGTGCTAGAAGCAGCTGATTGAGTGTTGCTAGCATTTTTCTTCTGTCCCCGGTCACAGAGACTTCTCATTTCACCAGCATGTGCTCTCACCAAATCTGCATTCATCGAGTAATCGTGGTGCTTTTTTTGATAGTGGATGAGTA
Organism: Lissotriton helveticus; assembly: GCF_964261635.1. Lineage (NCBI taxonomy): Eukaryota > Metazoa > Chordata > Amphibia > Caudata > Salamandridae > Lissotriton > Lissotriton helveticus. The sequence continues at coordinate 1,701,303,348 of NC_136059.1, read as the reverse complement.
CTCCTTTGACTGTTTGGTTTCCATAATCACAATGCTGACAAAAGTACATCAAATTTTCCTGAGACACAGGAGGTTTGGGCTTCGGCTTGGGCCCTGGTTTCTTTGGTGGAGGCTTAGGTGGAGCTTCGCCTCGCATCATGGCTGCTGTGGGAGCAGCCTGCTTGATGTATTTTGCAGTCACCTTGATTTCGGGATGTCTTTTCTGATAATGGACAAGCACGCCCACAACTGAACGATTGCTGTATGAACAATGTTTGCAGTAGAATAGCTCATAACTATAGTCAGGCTGTGAGGAGGGTATTGATGCAGGTTTGGGAGAAGGAGCAGGGCTAGACTCCAAAGCCATTTGTGAAATTGCAGCAGCCTTCTCTGCAGACACCATACGCATTGTTTTCTGAATACGGAAATAGGAAGCCTTTTCTTCTGGATGTTTTTTCTGATAATGCACCAACACCGAATGCATATTTGGGCTTGCAAATGAGCATACATCACAGTCATAAACTACAACTGTATTAAGTGGGGTCTCCTTTTGGGTCTCAGGGTTGGGCTCTGGGTCTTTAGAAGGGGTTTTACTAAATGATGGAGGAGTATCATTTCCACCTTGGGCAACGGGTGTAGATGTGGCCATATTTTTAGGAGCAGAATTCAGGATTTCTCTTAGTGTCTGAGATTCCGAATTCAGATCCTCTTGTTGCTCTGAAACATAGCTGGAAAAAATCATTGCATTGTTTATTTTAACTGTAGGGTGCATTCTTTGGTAATGGGGCATCAGACTTCTAACATTCGGACTAGTGTATGAACAAAAACGGCATCTATATATTAAATCTGACTGATCAAAGTTAAGCACATTCATAGCTTCGGGGTGATGCTCAACATAGTGCTGATGCAGATCATCAAAATTGTTATAGTCAATATAACATTCTAAACAGCGATACACTGCACTGTGATCATTGGGATCCAATATGTACCTAAAACTAAATTTAATGTATGGATGCATTCGCTGGTAGTGAGTGCTTACACTCCTAGCTGACTTGTTGCTAAAATCACAGTGTTTACAATAATAGAGATGACCAGACTCCTCACTATACTCTGCGTTTTCATTGTTGTGCTCAAGTCCGCCATAGAGTCCGGACTGGTTGCCTGACAAACTCTCTCCATGTTGATCCTTGAGATTCTGGTAAAAGTATTCATCCTCCTCCTCTTCTTCTTCTTCTTCATCCTCAGATATTGTCAGCTCAATTTCAGCCCCATTTGTAGAAGTGTAGTCTTGTTGGTTATTTCTGAAATTGGCCTCTTTGCTAGATTCATTGTGACCTCTGGACCACATTGGCTGAAGTGCATAGGACTCTGGAGTATCCAAGGGCTGCTCTGCTGGTTCTTCCTCTCTTTCCAATTCTACTTCTATCTCCACCTCATTCTCTTCCTCCTCTTCTTCATCATCCTCTACATTAATAATAGAATCTTCTTGCTGCTTGTTTTGGCTAATCTTACTTTGAAGGTTACTTGCTATCTCATCAATTCTAGTTCTCTTCTTCACTGGTGACAAATCCAGAGGGAAGTCACCAGACAACTTTCTAGACGTTTTGGCAATAAAATTATTTTTGGAGGACAACCCGAGAATTGAGGTCTGGCTTTTCTTTACAGTATTAAAAGGAGCATTCATCTCTGCTTCACTGTCCTGTGACACACTTGCTTGGTCATTTATTTTAGTCAGGTTGTCACAAAATGAATGCTTATGTTGCTGGTGAACTCGTAGACCTTTCAAAGTAGTGGTAGAATAGCTGCACATAGAACATTTGTAGGGGTTATCTGTAAGAGATTCGTACATTAGTCCAGACTTTTTGCCATTTAGATTTCCAACCTCATAGCTTGCCGAGCTATCACTCAAAGAAGGAGGCATGCTATCCGTATGGGAACTGAGGGCGTCCCAGTCTACCGTTCCACCCGTGTGGCACTGTTTATGGGCTCCAAGCTTTATTGGGCTTTTGCAGGTGAAGGGGCATTCTTCACATTTGTACACTGGGGTCTTACCAGAAAGGTGGATGTTCTCAATATGACGAGAGATGCTACGCCTATGCATGGTAAGGAATGGGCAAAAAGGACACTGGAACCTGTTCATGTACCTTCGGAAAGGAATTCCTTTAGTTTCCAAAAGTTTGTTGTTTTCTGATCCTAAAAGAGGCTCATCAGTTAACCCTGACATATCATGATCCATGGAGCTGAAACCATTTTCACCATCTATTTCATTAAGCTCGTCATCTGAACTGGAATCATTCAACATACTGTTTGGGTCCATGTCGCAACTTGGGTCCATCATGTCAGTCATTCCATAAGGGTGTTGCTCCTCCATAGTCATCATGCTATCATTGTAATGGGACTTGGGTTTCACGGATGTGTAAGGAGAAAACTTAGAAGCATTGCCTCTGGGTGCTGCATTCCCCATAGAGCTTCTGAAATGTGGAGTCTGAGCATTGGACAACTCGTGTCCCACAGCATTTTGGGGAATATAGTTCGGATTTGAGGTAGGGCTCTCAACACGTTTTGGTGTCATATCATGCACATTGGGGCCTTCCTGCTGCCTTAGACTTGACAAAATTTTAACCATGCCACGATGCTTTTTCATCATATGGTCACACCAACGTTCCCTTCTTGGAGTTTGATAGCTACACCATTCACAACAGAAGTTGCCCCTTGATTTTGTTAAAGGTTTGACCATAGATTCTAATATACTGCGTTCGACTACTTCAGCTGGCAGCTCCTTAACAGCTTCTTGCACAGACATGGACACAGTCTCGGCAACAGCGGCCGATACTGTAGATTCTTTCAGGCTGCTCTTGTGGTACATTTTTTGGTGCTTGATGATTCTAGCACGCCTTGGTGACTTGTAGGTACAAAACTGGCATGAAAATACTTTCCCAAAACCTTCATGCATCATAATATTATAATTTGGAGAATTAACAGAAACAGCTCCAGTGGCATGACTGTGAACCTTTCTTGTGTGCTCTACAAGTAGGGTTTTGGATCTGAAGTAGCGAACACAATATTTGCACTGGAAGAATTTGTTTGTTGGTTTTGAATGAGCAGAAGCAGATTGTCCATAGTATCCAGAGCTGTGCGCATAGTAGGTATCGTTTCCCATCTGAGCTGTATTGTGTTCTACAAGATAAAAAAAAAAAGAACATTTGTGACATGCCAAACATGCATATTTCTCAGAATTTTTAGAAGGAAAACATTCAGACGAATTAGCTGATTTTCTTTTCACTGTTATTTCAAAATCTGGAAAACATGCATAGATTATATGACACAGAAGAGAGGCAACAAATTAGTGCCTAATCCTCAACCCACGAAAAATTGTAATACTCTATATTAAAAAATAATTCAATGTTTTGATAGAGGTTTGTTTCTGTGATCATAATCAATAAGTACAATTTTTATCAACTGATTTTTAAAGACCTGAAATAAACCTAAAGCTTAGAGCATAAGTGAAGACCCTTTTTAGTTTATGAAGCGGACCACATAATACGAAAGGTAAAATGATTGTGGGCGGCAAATTAGGGGTCCAATACGATGGTGGGCGGACAAAGTCCGCACGCCACCGTAACAGAAAGCGGGACCGTCCGCCAGGGGTGCGGAGGTCCCGCACCTGCAATTATGATGCCACTGCCACATGGCGGTGGCATCACCTATTCCCAGCATTGTGGTGCACCGCCCGCCACAATGCTGGGAATGCACATTGTGCATTGGCATGCACAAGGTGACAGGCACCGCGTGGTGCATGCCACATTGTCCATGCCAATGCAGGGGGGTTATGGCACCCCCCATGTGCACCCCCCCCCCCCAACACCAAGGGGGCCCGCTACGGGCCCCCAAAAGCAAACACCGCTTGCAAGGCTGATCTCCGCCGTAATCCTAATAGGGATGGCAGTGTCTTGCAGACACCGCCACCATATTAACCATGTTTTCTGCCCAGTCGACGAGTCGACCAGCGGAAATGCGGCAGCCGGTCTTTCCGTCCGCCACGGGCCCCCCAGTAATCCTAATATGGCAGGGGGTCTTTGAGGTGTGGATGGCGGGCGGATCGCCCCGCGGGCCAGCGGGGCTACCGCCGGCCCGGCTGGGGCAATCCGCCCGCCATCCTAACAGGTCCCTTAGTATTGCTCCCACATGCCACATTGTTTTTCCCTGGTAATAGCCAGAGGAAGTGAGGAAAGGCTCAAGAGCTGAGTGGCCACCCCTCTTTACTTTCCAGGTGGCGTGAAGAACAGGGAGTGCCTGAGTCGTGGTACTTTACTTTCTTGCTTCTTTCGGGGCTGGTCTAGTATTGGTTCAAACAGGAGGAACACTTGCCTGTGCTGCACGGCCCAGTTTTGTGGCAAACACTGAAGAGGACAACACCAGAAGTTTACTACTCACAGTGTTTGTTTGCTACTCAGGCAGGCGCACAGCCTAGGCTGTATCGCCACAGAGTGCCACTGGATCACAATCATTACCTTGTTTAATAATCCTGCAACATAATAGTCTTATAATGGATAACGGCGAGGTCCCATTTATTTTTGTCCAAATGTAATTTAATGCATACATTATCTGTCTTACCTGGCTATGGAATAGCAACACTATGCTACTTACACCTGTTTAGAACATTATTCGTCACTGTCTTGTTCCGTAACTAAGATAATCTAAGCATTATAGATTCATATTTTAAAATGCATACCTTGTTTAACAGAAGGTACAGCCCTAGCCTAGAAAATTATTTGTTTATTAGCAATCCATGCCACCTTTTATTTGAGCTTTGGAACCAGATCTTTTTAATAGTTCCTGGCACAATACAAGGTTCTTAGATCACCTCCAAGAAGGGTACAACCCTCAGATACAATCAGAGAAATATATCTAAAGCTATAATGCATAGGTCCTTTGAGATCTTTGTTTAATTTGGGACTTTTTTTTTTTAAGCGCAATCTTTTCAGTGGAGCTTACATTTAGAGGAAGGATAGTGAACATCATCTTTGTTGCCACTCTACAGATTAGACTCCAAGTGGGCCTGTCTGCTTTTGATCCTGCTTTGCTCAATGACGAGAGAAAGCAAGTCCACAATATGCAGTTTTCTGCTTTTGTTACAAGTATGTTCCTCTAGGCTGACGGGTACTATGGTCCAAATTAGGAGGATAATATGAATTGCAGTTTACAGTGGAGACTCTTCTGTTTTAGTTAGGAATTTACAATTATTTTGTAAACCTTTACAATCCTCCTGTCATAGGCATCCTTATAGGTTTCCTCAGTGTTTCAGAACGTAAGCATTAAGTATGGTGTTAACATTCAATTTTGCCTTATGCCTGCTTTTTCTCACCCTACTTCTGATTAATTTAAACACTGCACGCACAACTTTCAGAAAATGAAAATTTATTGTTTTTATAACGTTTTCCTTTTTATACAAAGAATTTTTCCTTGAACCTATCACCATCTCCCAAGTCCCCAAAAAATGGAGCATACAGATTCACCTTCTAACACTTAGTGCATACCTAGACAATGATCATTCAGGTGAAGCTCCAGAAGACTGGATAAGTGAACCCGTTTGTGAATTCCCACTGCGATACATCTGTGTGAGTGTTGTCACAGTCATGTTTAAACCTTTTTCCTTAGTCCTATCCCCACTTGGCCATTCTCTGGGAATGCCCACAACTAATCTTCCAGATGCCACTTGCCAATGCTAAAAATTCATGTGTGAAGTCATTTTTGCAGGCGGAAGCAATAACACCTCATGGAAAACTGGCTTTGCTAATCAGCTGGGGGTCTCCTGCATGCAGAGTTTCAGATATTTCCGTCATCAAGTTCCAGTAGCCCAAAGAAAAATATTTGTGTCTCGAGTCCATAGTTTTTTACATTTCTTGATGATTTCCTGAGTCGAAGAGAAGAGGAGGTTTGACCAAGATCACATTTAATTAATTTCTTTTGTGTAGAACTGTAGACCAGGAGGTAATCAAGAGCTTTACATCAGAGAAGACATCCTCTTGCAATCAATAACTACAAGCACAGGCAGTGGGGACAAGTAGAAGAGGAAAAGCGTGAGAGGGAACGGAAAGGTCGAAGAGGGCCGGATGGAAAATAGGAGTGCCATTATTTCAGAGAGTTTTAAAGCAAACAAGATCAGTCACTCAGTCAGGAGCTTGTAGAAGAGGAACCTCTGCAAAGATCAGGAGATAATGCATTCCAGGGGGCGTGACTGCGTAACTTTGACTACATACCTCAAACAAGTCCAATCCCACAAAACCTGCTCAAGTAAAATAATCAAACATTTACTTGTGGAAATTAGGACTCCTGCACCCAATATAAAAATATTTTTTATGCTACTGATCCTGTCACCCACAAACTAATGCAACAAAGAGGCAAATGTGTATGTAATACAAGTAGATTTACCAGTTGTTTCATCATCGGCCACAAACTCGTTCTTAACATGCGAAAATTGCTCATCCATCTGGTTGTTAGTGTTGAGATCCCCGCCAGATCCAGAGAGGTTTGTGTTCTCCTCAGTAACATCAGTGGGCTGCAGAAAGATTGTGTGAACATCCTGAATATGGACTTTCAGTTCCTCGTGGGAATGAGCTCGAAAATCACAACCATCGCACTGCAGGACCTCCATGATCGTCAATTATGTTTTCACATTAGAAGGTTCTGAAATACGTAAAAGAGAAAACACAGTTTACAGACTGCCATGGGCCAGGCATGAGCAGCTCGTCCAGTCCAATGCTTTTCCTTTGCAGTCTACAAGTAGAGTTACACAGAGAAAGGCAAAACTACAATTTCCAGAATAAAAAGAATAAAATAGCATTTGGTGAATTACTCACATATGACATGGGACAAATGGAGAGCTCGTACAATCATGGATAGAGAAAAGGGAACAAGATATTCAACATATAGAAAGCATAAACATATTGAACACAGGAACTATGATATTATGTGGGGAATAAATTAGACTACCCAATTATAAGACCGATTACCAGTGGGTTGGTTAATTGCGACCCATATGTAAATCCGTGTTTACGCACGGATTGGAATTAAAAGGTAAAGGTCAATCCTGTTGAAATTTAGCTGGGGAAATGTGTATGGTATTTACCGTACTATGCAGATTTTGGTGAGCTAGTCACTAAAATCTGCATGTTATTCCCCACAAGTTTGTATTAGCAGCTATTTACCCCACCTGTTAAATAACGCACCCCGTTAAATTATAAAAAGAATTCTTAGACTATTTTGCTCCTCAGACACACTGCAACATTCGGGCTTATTCCTGTGAAATTCTTACATGGCTGTCTGCAGCACAGCAGAAAGCAAAAATAGAAATAGAGGACAGTAAACCACCTTGCCTTAAACGGAGTAAATATAGGAGGAATTCAGCACATTCATGTATCCCTGAGGACTCATCTTCAAGTTCTCTCTGACAGAGGAATGCAGCCAAATTCTGAACGTCACAAAAACTCTTCAAAGTAAATCCAAACTACTTGGAACCTTGTGACGGTGTGTACAGGTAAACAGCTGCAAGCCAAGCTAAGACGAATGCTGCTTGGATCATCACCAGATGCATACAAACCCCACTTTTAGGGCAGTGTCTTGTCTGAACAATACTGGAACACATTACCTCAATCTGTAAGAGCAAGAATACTGATTTTCTCCTTGTCAGTAAGATTTCACAATTGTGACAAAATAAATTATTGACATTAAAATGATACCAAAGGCAAATAAATTCCTAACTCTTTCATAATGAAAGCAGATTGCAAAACGCATGCACTTACAATTAGCACACGTTTCAAGAGGTTTGCATAGTTAGTTCATAGAGAAAAGTGCACGAGCCTAATACAGTTTCCACATTATGAGGTATAGGAATTTTCAGTCATAGGTATCACATGCAAGTGCTTCACCACTGACAGTCACGATAACCCAAATTAGTTCGCTAAAATACATTTCATACTTAAAGAATCTAGACAAACTGGCACATATGCGACAATACATTGGAACAATTTGTGGGGAATTCTTAAGAACTAAGATGATCTATCTACTGGATTTTGATCAACCTGAATCCAAGATCTCTTATTTATTTTTATGTGAGCACTAGGGGTTGCTATCTGTTCTTGATCAGATCACTGTAGTGTCTCAATCCCCTCACCCCACCTACTTCTTCACCGCAGCCCATTAAACCTGAAAGCAATTTTTCCATGGTGCAGACAGCTCCAGCACTGAGGCGCAGAAAGACAAAAAAATCATACCAGACACTTCTACCCATCCCCCAAGCTCAGCCCTTTCATTCTCTGAGACAGGCGAGCCGCAGCTCTGCAGAATGTGTTTATCACACTGCCAAGAGACAGGAGCTCCTGCGTCAGTGACTAAGCTTCCCTAGTTCTCTGATCTTTGAGCAGCAGCCATTTTAGCTCAGCAAGCCAAGCTCTGAGCTTTTAGCCTGTCATCAACACTGAGATCCTGCTCTCACATATCTGAGATAGCACGTTAGATACCACTGGTAGGACACACTAAATCAAGATGACACATTTATAAATGATGCACCTCTTCTACCTTTTATCATTCTTAGCTTCATGTTGCAAAAAATGTTGGAATATCTATACTGAACAACGTGATGCCCCATTCAAAACCATCTTCCCTCTTTTCCTGCTTAAAATTAAATGTTTACTAGGTGATCGTAAACTTGCAAACATACAACACCAAACATTTATCAATCACAGATCTAGTCCCTTCTCTTCCTTCCACGGGTAAGGAAAAGGAGTGTGTTGTGGAGGATAGTCAGCAACATGAACAGAAGTAGAATATTACACATACCAACTCAGTGCCGTAGGGAAGTATTAGTCTGCCCTCTGCTCACATTTCTTGTTGGAACAACTTCAATTCCGTGGCATTTAAAGACTAGATTAGAGCATCAGGAAAAAGAAACATAGCTCTCTGTCCTTTCCTCCATGGCATAAGGGTGAGTTTCAGCTAGCCTTGTTTTTAAATCTGACAACACTCTGCAGACTGGCACTTGCCGATTCATGTTGCCTACTCTAAGAATGACCCGACATGACCCAGCATGCTTAGTATATCTGGCTGAAAAACCTGGACAGGCTGAAGGGCAACCTCGTGGCACGGGGACAAAGGACACATTCATGCAATGGAAATTTCAACATACCACTCCATAAAAAGGGCAAAAGCGACAACACTTGCAATTAATAGGCTTATCTCACACAGGTACATGGATGGCACAGTCAATACTACAATTTCTGAATGACTTGGCCCTTCCTGTAGGACACAATAGACTATCTAGTAATCTTGACAGGAGTGTAAGGGAACTTAGCCTACTTGTTAAATTCACTTGTGCAAAGGGTTTGCTGTTGCTAAGGGCAGTCTTACAGAATCCTTCACTGTGGGCAATATTGTCAGGATAGGTTGTTCACTGGCATCTCTTGTCCTACAACTTTACTTTATAGACCACATGGAGACGTTGTTGACCGGACAATTCTCAAAAGATTAGTAACACATGATGTTCTCATCTAATATGCAAGCTTGTCACTACTTCTGAACATAATGCTGTTAGGACTTCAAAGAGAACTAGATACAGTTATTAACACAAACACTATCTCCTATGCTGAAAACAACAAAAATACACTTGAATTAGCTAGTCCAAGGATAGAGGGACACATATTCTAATCAATATCTTCTCAAGATGCATGGGACAAACATCTAATTGTACCACCAACCTCTGCAACAACAATTGAAAATAATTAAAGAAGCACAACATCGAAATACTGCTCTGCTAATCCCATCCTAAGTTTGCGTTTAAGCATTTGATAATCAATCTTGCATCCAAACGGGTCACTCTAGTGAATTCTTTTTCATTCTGCTTGAGTGAAAACCTCAAATTATTTTAAAACAAAACACTGTTCTATACAATCCTCATGTTATAGACCTATCACTAGTAGACTATACCAACTGAAGATCTAGGAGACTCCCATAAATTAAGCCATCAAATGTCATCTCACCTACAAATCTTTTTGGGAGCTCATTCAGGTTTGTATCCTGGAAAGGCAACAAAACAGATCGCTAGACATTCAAAGAGTTATCAGCCACTTGACGCCGGCAATGCAGCCATTCTATGTGTAATAAATCTCTCCTCTTTATTTTACACAATTAACCATGATGTTTAATTAGATCACATTTTGCAGGGTGTCAAGAGATGTTTGGGATTATTCGCCATGCCACAGTTGCATGAAATCTATGTCTAAATCCAAGATAGTATTCAAATGGGTTAGAGGTCTGATTTTGAGTCTGGTGATAATACTAAGATTTCTGGAATGGTTGCTAAACCAGGGTGGCAGTCCAAAAGTGGATTTTCTACCAGCTTTCTGTACATTCTTCTGATATTTACCACTACCACCAAAATCAAACTCTGCCCATTTGTCTTAATAGTGACAGGGCAGAACAACTGAGAGCTTGCAAACCCTGTTATCCACGTAATAAATGGTTGGTAGGTCAGTTGCTACTCAATACAATACGGGGAAATGGGTAGGGAAAAGGGTAGACTGCACACAAACGCATCCATCCAAAAATTCAGTAAGAAAGGTAATGGCACAGGACAACAAACAAAAGTGGTGCATCACCACAATCTCTATACAGAAGCAAACACCAAATATGTAGTAAACTCTCTATTTAATAAACAATTTAGACTTATTTGTGAAAGAAATTAATACACTTTTTACAAGATTCTTATGGAAAGATAAGCTACAGAGAATTGGGTAAACAATAAACAAAAGCCTGCCAGGAGGTTAATTTGCACAAATTAACAAAATACCACAAAGAGATGACCGTGTGAATTGCCAATAATGATGAAGGTAGTCCCCATCCAACTTAAAAATGAAGAAGAAAAAACAATTCCGGTCATCAATTCGATCTAGATTGTATCCATCTACATAATGAATTAGTAGCCCTTTAATGCTTAACAGAGGAGCGATCCTACCAGTGAAAACACATGTAGAAACCGAACATTCATTGATGGTCTTGATGTGGGAGAATCTGCTATTCAAAATGGTAACTAATCTCCAGATTAGTTCCTGCTTCAGGACCTATTACAAGAGAAAGAATCCCTCAAAATATGTATCCCTCGTAAAAAGAATTTTTTTAAATCCACAGAAAAATATATTCATTTTCTTCTACCTCCTCACCGTTCTCAAACTCAGAATTTTGTACAATGCAAAATTGATCATTTAACACACTGCTTGCAACAGGAAAGCCAAACGTACAACAGGTCCATTGATCTAGGAGTGCCAGCCATCCTTGCAACTATTGCTGATTATCTGTAATAACATCAAAAATATATACCAAATTAGGACTTTTCAATCATTACATATGCTCAATAGAATTGGAGGAATAGATAGTTCATTTGGAAGACTGCATTCCGTGATACAACCTTCTTCTATGTGGGGTCTTGAAAGGTAGTGGAATAATGTTGCACCAGGACTTCCTTAAAAAAGTACCAACAAATAGAAAGATTCAAACATGACAAAGTATTCAAGATCTAAAGAGCATATCAGCAACCCACTGGACTTCGCAAACCTAAAAACCAAGAGACATGCCTTATTCACTATCAAGAATCTGATGAGATTTAAGTAAATAACTCAAATCATCTCTTGGACAAAATACAATTACTGAATCATCAGGACAAGACCAATCAATCACACCTGGTGATTTCTGCAAATGAGAATGAAAATTAATAAGATTGTAAATCTTCAGCCTACCCTACGTGAGTGAATCAGTAAGTTTATGGTATGTAGATCTGTACTCATGAAGATACCAATGTCATGCGGTTCATAAACCATTGGTAGCAGAAAACATTACCTCCAGCAGTACAAAAACACACAGCAAACAAAAACAGATATGAAATGCTGTGAAATTGAGAATTTAATACATCCATGCTCCAATGTAAGGCTAGATAGAGGAAGTGCAGGCATCATATCCAGTGTAAACATCATCAAAACAATATGAACATGGCAAACACAACGTACTACTAACAATGAAGGATCCTAAAAACAACCATCAGTCACTCAATCAACACTTTCACATCTGCCCATCCACGTCTAACCATTTGCAATCACTTTCACCCTCATGTCCACATTAAAAGTCAACTAGAACTTCTACACAATACAGCTTTCTACCTGCACCCACAGACTAGATCAAGCTTTTTAATTACATGCATTTTAACTTAAAAATGTTAAATAACAGTTTTGATTGGGTCATTAGACTAAAAGTTACATATTTTAGATACCTAAGTAATAATTTTTCAATGTCAACATGCGTATTAATATTTATTACCTAATAAAAAATGTTTTTACTTTTTAATAAATGTTGGATATGTTGACAAAGGTTACACAGATAAGAATACCAAGGGCTTAATTCTTAGTTTTACAATCCAAGCTTTATATTTACATTTTAAAATATACATGGTTAAATACACAGATTCCTAATCAGAAACAAATTTACTTTTACACTTGACAGAAAAGAGGGGTGGCAGCACGGTTTTAATTATAGTTCTTTATCTGTGTTTCTTTTCTCAATAATTTTAACTCAGTTCTGGTATTTCAAATAAATGACCCACAGTATCGGAGCGCTATCCTGCATGAGGGGAAAACTCTATTAGTATGTGTGATGAGCTTGTAATGTTAAGAGGTGGTGCAATCCAATTAAGTACATCAACATTGACCAAAGTTAAAGGGAATACCATAAATCAGGTAAAAAAAAGGTGCTTGTTGATTCCTATAAGATGATTCACTGGTTAAAAGCAGGAAAATTAGTTACTGTTTGGCAGGATAGCGGTGTGACGTCACCTAAATCTAATATTCACCCCTCCTACCAGAAAATGCTATAGCTTTATAGCCTGCTGATGAGGGCTCTGCCAGCTGGAGAGGGCCTATAAAAAGGAGAGGACCCTTAACAACCGGTACAGCCTGAAGCAGAACAGCTATAATTCTTTTAGAAGTTTACACCCATTGATAGGCTTCCATATTAAATACAGAGAAACAGAAAAACAAATATTGGAATGCTACCAAGTTCCAATGTAAGGATTATCATGGAAAGGGTTGAAGAGCTGCTAGGTTTCACAGTTCAAACACAGATGTATTTACCCAGACATCTAAGAAGGAAAACCTAATTGTTCAATAGATGTGAGGAAGTAAAGAAATGGCCCTAACTGAGGAATAACTAAAAATATACATATGAAATCAGAACAACTAGGCCTACAGCTACTGCACAAAAATCATATTGTAACAAATGTTACAAATCCTTTTCAATCACATACAATGCACAATAGGCACGGTCTAGCATGCTGCTATGGATGCATCGCATACCTTGTTTTCTCGAGGCAAGTAGCATACTAAAGGTTCACCTATCAGTTCTCTAGTTTGTAGCAGAGACTAGACTTCACCAAGCTGGAGGTGACTGTTCAATTTAAATAACCAACTGCATACAGCATTTCTTTTCAATATTAGTAGTAGTCATGATCCGGGGATGTTTCTCTTTATATTGTTTTCCTTCTACAGAGAAAAAGAGATGAAATGAATATTTGTGTCTCCTGAATTAATGCAAATGATCTTCATAAATCCAGCAGGGCTCTCAAACTGTCCAACACACCCAGGCTACACAGTGTAACGTATCAGGTAACGGGCGTGAATCGCATCTTGGAGTCAAACCTCTTCGCCCAATTATGCCAACATTTAGTTTTCAGTTGAAGCTCGTTAAAAAACATCACCCTGGCCCAGAGAGATCCAATGAATTCACCCTGTTTTTGACACACAATTGATGGTAAAAAAAAAAACCTAATCACCACCATTACACATGTAGCAATCTCATCATTTCCTTCAGAAATGCACCCTTACCAAACCTGTATGCTCGAGCCTCTTGGAAGTATATATGTATCCTATATGACTGTTAGCATTAGTTCACTTGTAACTTGCAGTCTTTAGCAGTTGGTTAATAAGTGTCCCTTAAACAGTCTTTTCCCGATTTTCCTTTAAAGCCTTTGGACATTTCTCAAACTACCTCCTCTTGCTGACAACCGGACACTTAGGGCCTTGAAAATATTCAGGCAGCTTATACAATCAGGAAGCTGCAAGCCCTGTTACAGCCTGCGCTGTTCCTTCCTACACACACACACATTACCCATTAGGGCAGCAACTACTCCAAAAACTCCTGCAACAAATTACCTCAAAATGTGTTAGAACAGGGCTTCTGTGTTTCACCCCGTCTATAAATCTTTCACTGGTTTAAAAATGCCTTACCACCTTATGCACAATGGAAGAAGGTGATAAATACTTGCTCTTCCCTCAGGTCAGGAGGTCGAAGGAAATGGTTAAGACTTAACAGTCCACAGGAACAGTGGTTCCGCAAGAAAAGGTCTAGAAATAAATGTTCAGTCCGCTCTATTACAAGGAAGATCTGCATAAGAATCTCATGAGAAGGAATGCTCCCCCAGATCGCCTGTAAAAAACAGGTATTGTGTCATGAAAGAACTTGGCAGACTAGCATGCGCTTTCAAAAATATAAATGGACAAAATGTCCTGCTTTCTCCTTAAAGTAAGGTAATCTTTCCTGTGGATTCAGGTCAAGCTAACAGCAAAGACCTTTCAGGCATTTCTGTGTGAGCATCAGTGGTTGCTAACTGCTATGGATCAGATTACACCAGAGCCTGAAACACCACTCCACCTCTTTCTTCAGCACAGTCCATTGGATCTGAAAGCACATTTTTCCATGGTGCAGACAGCTCCTGCATTTAGAGCGCTGACTCGCAGGGAAAAAAAAGCAGACCAGCCACTTCTCAGTGCCCATCCCCCAAGCGTAGTCCTTTCTCCCAGACCGGCGAGCCACGGCTCTGCAGAATGTGTTTATCACAGAAGAGGCAGGAGCTCGTGCGTCACTGAAGCTTCAAGCCTCCGAAACCCTCCCTAGTCATCTGAGCTTTGAGGAGCAGCCATTTTAGCTCAGCCTGTCCATGTACTGAGAAGCTCAGAGCTTCCAGCCTGCATACAACATGGAGGTCTCATCCATCTGATGTAGCTGGGAAGATGCCACTGGTAGAACACAGGAGATGTGTCTTGCAAAAGGTGATTTACATTTTCCAATATGGAATTAGCAGCTTCCTTGAACTGTCAGTTATGCTATCTACAAATAATTATGAATGCGAGGTACCCTTCAGCCCACCTTAACATTAAATGCGTTCTGTGCTCCCTTTCTAACATGGAATGCCGTTCATTGACTATCATTTATAACCCTAAGGTGATCTAGGTACGGAAATGTTTGTTGCTGTAAAAATAGTCTGTGACAAGAACAGCAAAAGAAAGCTGTAAGTCGCAAAGCAGTTCCACAGAGTGAAGCAACACTGCAACCCTGAGCAGAGATAAAAATCATAGAATCGCGTAATGCCAGTCAAATCACACAAAGGACCCAACAAATTCAGGAATATTGACAAAAAAAATATCCTTAATATCTGGTGAAGATATTAATATCTGGTGTAGGCTTTCAAATGAGAAGTGGATGGGTGAAAGTCCACAGAAAGCCATCCCTGATTGGGGATCCCGTTGAAAGAGAGAGACACAATTTATTTGAATGCTCCAAACGTACAACCTTTGTGATGCATGGGATAGAGGGGGCACTACACTGGTTTTTCCATCCCATAAGGCTTAAGGGGATCTTGACTTGTTCCAGTCTATCAACAGTTCTTGAGGTACAGTAGCTGCAAACTAGGAAAGATACCTACAGACCATCGCCACCAATCTAAGTTTAGTATTCTCTGGTAAGTCTGTTTTTTTCTATATGACTATATGCTTTTTGGCAATTATTACTATGATCATCATGGAATAACGAACACTGCAAGAAGTGTGGAGGAAGATTGATTGTGATCACCTTTTTTCTAAACTGAATGTAATATGAAAGGGAGATGATGGTCCTAGAAGAAAATACAGTCCGCCCACCACCCTCTTCTATCTTATTCTCCTCCAATGGCTGTGTGAATGGAATGCCCCTTTCTTCCTGCTAGAAAAATGTTCCTGGAGTTACCTTAATATAGTGCAAACTAACTACTAGCACCACCAGCACATGCTCGGAGAAGTACAAGCTTATTCTGTCCAGCAACAGCTCCAGATACCCAGAAGTGCAAAACACTGCTTTAGCCATATAGGTGGGGATGTCAAACTTATGGGTGGCAGTGGCCAGCTGCAGAACAGCCCCTGAAAGTAAATATATACCTCAGCTACCCAGCAACTTATTGGAGAGCTGCACCATCGTCAAACCAGTGTTGACCCTGTTCAATTCCTTCCTGGAAATTGAAGCCTTAGGTTACCACTTTCCTTTGTGCTAGGGACGAAGCCTCCAAGAGCGTTGTAATGTTCTGCTGCAAAACTTGCTGCTGTTGCTGTAAAGACCCCAAAAATGCTTCGGTCTGCTCTGGGAGTCCAAAGAAGCCCACCATCTATAAAGCCTCTCTATTCATCATCAGAATTCGGAAAGGACAGCCCAGGGCACCAGTTCTTCAAGAGCATACAAGTATCATGTAACAGTGATTCTAACAGGCTTCTTTGCATCAGCAAACTTTTCATTGACTTTGTAGTACCTAACCCCTTCCAAACTTGCCACTCAGTGTTCCCACTCGCCTTCACCTGACATGGCACGTTTACTATCCTCAAAATCAAATAAAATTTGACCCCGGCGAGGAGAGGAGGAGGATAGTTTTGTCATACTGAATGCAATACCAAGACTCTGCACCCGTGCGCCACCTTTACCCTGACATCTGAGGCATGGCCGATTGATTCACTGGGCTGGACAATCATTTTAACTATGAACAAGTAGGTACCTCCCTTTTAGAGGGGGACCTTTTTTTAACAATTTAATTGCGGGGTAGACTTATTACCCTGCTGGTCCTAAAGAAGAGCCATGGATCATTTAGCGACCACAGAGGCACGAAACATGTTGACCCAGCTTTTATTTCACTTGCATACAATGAGCTACGTGTGTTCAGTACAACCCCTAAGTAGCAGTAACCAATCCTGTTTTTTTAACCTGGCAGGGAAGTCTATATATTAAAGGCTGATTTGACATTCCCTAGTCAGTTTAAATAATTTTGTCGCACATACCGCAACCCCCCCACCTGGACAACCTCGCACTCATCAAATGGCAGTAAAACTAAAAGATCTCCGCTAAAGTGACCCTTATGGAGACCCACAGACCACTGCAGCGCCAGCCCGTCGAGAAGCACCCGCCCGATGTTGAAGCCCGACATCCCTAGGGGTGTGTGAGGGCAACAAGAGACAGCACCGATGACTGCTCTTAATGTCCTGTCTAGAACCTAGATTTGTTTTTGTGTCTCTCTTTCAGGGACTGTCTCCCCCCCCCCACTAATTTGATTAAATATTCTGAGGAAACGGGTACTGGGCCTTTATTTGCTCTTAGTCCCCCCTTTTTCCTTTAATTATATACGCTTACTATCCTTCCACCATCATCTTGACTGAAGCAGAGGACTAATTGTTTTTGAACTACTCTTGTGGGGAGGGGTCTCCTGGACATGCCTTCATCTGTAGAGATACAGCACTGAGCCTATTTAACTGCTTCTTTGCCCCTTTGTCTTTGTGGGCTCACACTGAATCTGTATTCGAGTACCTGAGCCAAGGCTACCACCTTTTACCTCCAATCCTGAACTGGAAGGGGTTGATCTGGTGCCACTGCCATCTTGTAAGTTAATGGTAATCAACCTTTTAAGGTCTTTGTGAACACTAATCCAAAACTGGGAGAAGTGATAAGTCTCGTCAAAATATTGTTGTAAAGTTCCAAGGGCAAACTTCAGGAACCAACATAAACATGTTTTATAAAAAATATTTATCATTGGTGAATCAATTGTTGTGTTTACACTCAGTTAATGATCACAAACAGTGTTCCAAGGGCAATTAGCTTTGGTCGGCATATTGGGAATCTAATTTTTTCTCTCAGCATGATACTAGTTAATCTTTTTCAATGAGACAACATAGTGATCTTTACATACAAAGAAAGTCTTTACAATAATCCTAATGATCACAAACATGAGAATGCTAGCTACCGCTTTTGTCAGGAAGACTGGCAGACAAATATAAAGGAGAACATTGGTCTATTCTTTCCTATAACTCGATTACAATCCCTATGGTTTGCAAGAAATTTGTTATGAACATTAGAGGTCCAGAAGACTGAAATGGTGCCTTTGCTCCACCAGAGACCAAAGGCCCCAGATTCCACCTTGTCCACCTGACCTCCTCAGCATAGAGACGATGCATCTGTCACTACTGTGAGCTCTGGGTGAGGCAGGGAGAACTTCTTGCCACAGATCTGGTCATCATCTACCAGCCATTGCTGAAGGTCCTGATCTGTCTCATCCAAGACACAGATGCTTTCCAAGAAGCAACTCTAGGGAAGAGCCCACAACAGGCAAAGTCTCCACTGCAGAACTCACATGCGCCAATGGACGTAGGAACCCCCACAATGCATGAGGCTAGGAAACCAAGAAGCCTCAGAATCGGTGAGGCAGAGCACAGGACTGAGGCTAACAGATCAACACCATAACCTGGATGTTCCGGATTTGCTTCAAGGGCACAACGACCTTAAAAGTAACTGTGTTCAGGATGGCCCCAAAGAATAGAAACCTCTGCATTGGCGCCAGATGAGACTTTGGCTTTTTTGATGGAGAACCCCAGGGTGGACAGCAGAGAGACTGCTCTCTACAGGTGGTGTGCAACTGAGCAATGCACTCTTGCTTTCATCTGGCAATTAACGTGGTATGGCAGTATCTGAACCCTCTACCTGCGAAGATGGAGCACAACTACCACCATCACCTTTTTAAATACCCGATGGAACAAGGTGATATCAAAAGGCTGGATGGCAAACTGAAAATGTTCCAATCCTACCGCAAACTGAAGGAAACGCCTGTGGGACTGCAGGACAGGTACATGAAAGTCCTACAAGTCCAATGATGCCATCAAGTTTCCTTGATCCAGGACAAAGAGAACCCACACTTTGAACTTCTGAAGGAAAGCATTCAAGAACTGAAGATCTAGAATGGTTCGGAGTCTACTTACACACTGTCATCAGTTTAACAAAGGTAAATTGTCATCATTATCATCATCATCAATCATGTGGAGTGATTTGATGACTCTGAACAGCAGCTGAATCGGATCGAAATAAAGCTTCTAGCCTTAGGCAGAACTGTTGTTGAAGTAGTGGGTCTGCCTAGGAATCCTCTCAGACCAGAGGCTGCGCTTTTGTCATCTCATAACAACACATCATCTGGGGTCAGCATAATGAGTGTTCTTGATCCGAAACTGGTGTTGGTGACAAATTCCGCGTCTCAGGAGCGAAGACTGCCCCCGGAGAGGTTGGATCCGGCATGTCCTTCGGTGCAAGTGTGTAGATATGGTCCCACGCCAGCTGGTGTAAGGCAGGGGCCATTCAGCTGCTGGGGTACACTTGGCCCAATAGTACAGAAAAGGGTGCTGGAATTATATGAAAGAGTTGTAGCATGGCGTCTTCAAAAGCCTCCTCATGCTGCAGGGTCGATGAGGGCCTGGAAAACTCTGGGAACATTGACACCAGTTTAGGAATAGGCTCAGAGTCAGACAAATGGGCCAGAGAGGATTACTTCAACTGCTGACTGTGTGGCTTATTCCCAGAGTGGGAGTGACAGGAAGAAGATGAATTGATCGTGTTCTTCTTATGTTTATAACAAGACCGGTCTATCAATTTTGTCTTGCACACACCCAAGGATGGTAACTTGGAGTGGGACCTGGGCCAGCAGCAGAAACAGGCACAGAATGGTCTGCCTCCCTACATACAACTTTGTCTCATGCTCACTGACATCCTTTCTTTTTATCAGAGGCGCACAACTTTGAATCATGGTGGACCCTAGACATCACAGAGAGACGCCGTGCAAATCTATGACTGGCATCTGTTTCTTCCATATACAGCACAGTTTGAGGTGTATTGTCTTCAGGAAAGACATTTCCCTAGCAAACCATCATAAAAAAAAGAAAATTTGAGGGTGGGTAAAACAGCAACAAACTCTTTGGAAGCAGAGCGCTGGATCTGCAAGCAAGAGTGGGAAAGAAATTGAAATGACAGTACACAGGGCTATGTGTGGGTTAGTTCTGGGGGCAGTATGATGCTGCCCATACAGGAGCAATTGCTAAAAAAGCTACAAATTTAATCTAGAACCTGGGGTAAAATCAAAAGCTGAGGAACCTACGGTTAGAAGTGTCCATCAGAAAGCTGGGGCAGCTTCAACAGCGCTAGAAGCATTGTAGCACACACCAAAACAATTATCACCCAGGCACCAAAAAAGGCCAGGAGGAGGAAACCATAAAGGTCCCAGATGCATAAACTGTAGTGGTACATTGTTAAAGTTTTCTGACCACACTGGCAAACAGAACAAACCAGGGCAAAGGCAGAAGATTAAAAAAAAGGAGTGTCCAGGAGTGCTGGAGATCTGATAAGAGAGAACATAGAATCCAGAGAGAACATAGAATCCAGACTGTAAATAAAAAATCCAGGCATGAGATAGTGGAAAGGAGGTGTAAAGATGATTTTATAACCTCAAAATATCTTTTATTGCAGTGATCTCATTCTTACATAATTCCATTTTATCTTAAAGTTGTTATTTGTGTGTAAAATTGTCTTATATGTACTTTTTATGATTATTCAAATTTTATAATCGAATAAAAGTTGATGAAACTGAAACTGAAAGGAGGTGTGTTTCAATTCCACTGATAGTCTGCACCAGGCGCTCAGGCTAAACACCTATATAAAGTCTGCAATGAGTCTGAGGAAACCGTTCTAATCACTTATATTCTACAAGCCTTACCCAAAAAAGTTTGCTTCAATGCTACCAACCCTAAACGTTAAAAGTTCAATGCTGTCAAAGTCGCCCCTAGCCCATCAGGATTAATTAGCATTGTTCAGATCTCAAAATAAGAGTTTTATGACGCGACAAAGTCTTAGAAATCTGGACCTTCACCTTGCATAACAAAATAAACTGTCCAAATCAAGGGGCTCCTACTATTAGTTTTAAAACCTGCAGTTGTTAATTTGATTAATTTACACCCAGGCTCAACAAGTTGACATGTGCAAATTAAAGAGCATCAAAGTCATTGCAAATTGCAAAGATACAACCAATTTAACAAATTGTTCAGGTGGCCAAGCGTGACATATCAGACAATGGGTGGGCCACACACTACTGAGAGAAGAAATATTTGGCCAGTGCTATAAAAATGTGGCCTCCAGTTGAAATAAACATCTAAAAATAGACATGCAACCCAGAGTCAGACTGAATTGATGAGGGTAACTTTTTCCTAATTGTACTATGTAAATTCAAAGTAAATCGCAATAACTGAAACCCATTTCTGGGAATTCAAGTAATCCACCTCCTATTAATGTGTACAGCTGGGTCAAAAACAATAGAAAACAAGCAATATTAATTTGCTAAAAAAATTTTTTTAAAGCGAAGTACAAAAAAAGAAAATGCAAGAAAAAAACTATGGAACTTCAGTGAATCCGGTTTAGAGAATGTAGGCCATAATTGACAAATACAAGTGTAATTTAAGACTCTCATAAATTACAACACCCTGTTGTTCAGGAAAGCTGGCTCAGGATAATCACCAACATTCCCCAAACAGGCATAATTTAGGACTATCTTAAGGAACAATCTTACGTGTGTGGAATCCTTTAAAGAGTCACCTATGGCTGTTTTCATCTGCATAAATGTCTTATTCCATGAAAATGTGTCAAATCTGGCAGTTTCTTAGTAAATGTACACAGTTTTGAAAAAAGAATATTATAAAACTTAATTCTCATATTTAATATATTTTCCTAACATGCAATTTCATTCTGTACCCCTCTAGTGAAAATTAGTTTGACTGGTGCTCCTTCCCACATACTTGTATCAGGTGAACCAAGATCTTCAATTTTTAACTTGAGTGTGGGAATTACTCATAAAGTGTGAATATCAAAAAGGCTATGCCTGAGTGGATATGGACCACATTTGCATGGAATTTCCCCATCAACTCCAGCCTTAAGAGGAAACTTGAGAATGCCTAATTTACCCAGATGTAGGTACCTTAAGCATTCTTAATTCATTGACTTACACCACTTTGTGAATATGGTGTAACTTACGCAAGAGGAAATTAGACCTACTTACAGGTCTAAAACAATCCTAAATCAGAAAATATTCTCTCTAAATCAGGTCCATGGTTTTAATATTAGAGAAGGCAACGATTCAAACGTAGACAATGATGAAGAATGGAAGGGTAGAGAAAGTGTGAAGATGAGGAACAGAAGGGAGACTCCGTAAAATAAAGATGAAAAAGGAGGATGTGGAGGGAAATAAACTATTTTTATACACTGGTGAAGAAGGGTAAATTGGAGATCCCCAAAATATAACAAGGATGTAGGGGAGAAAGAGCATAAGGGAGAGAGCATGAACGTGGGAGGTAACAAAGCAGTGCAAAGGAAGGAGGAAGTTCTGGGGGTCCCTGAAACAGCAACTTGAAAAAAAAGGAAAACGTCATCCAATGACAGGAAGTATAGGGAAAAAGGATTAAAAAATACTCCATAGGAAACACACAAAATAAAGAGAATCCATTTTTAAGACTAAGACATTTACAACGTAAAAAATCATGTATCAAAGACAACTCCATGAATTGGTTCCCACCAAATAGTGCGTCATTTATTTTGAAAAATTCAATTAGCCAGGTTAGGTGAAACGGTTTCTCAGAATTATTATTCTATGAATCTCGTTTTATATGTAATCACATACAACAGTTCCAAAAATGCAGTAGGCTTTATGAGGTACTCATTATTACTCCGGCAACCACGCCACAAAGCTATCTCATCGTCTCACTGAAAAACGCATTCATATTATATGCTGAACCTTAAAACCAGTACAATTATTCTTTTCTGCAATCTTCACGAATGCTCCATTCATGGTTAACCATGGTCTCAATATTACTTTATTCACATGGCACAGTAGTCAACAGGAACTTAAATAACTTCATAGCATGCTTTTGTCAAATATCAGTCTTCCCGAGTAGCCTTTGAAAAGCAAACAGACACTGAATTCCCGCTGGCGTCCTGTAAGTTTGATCCTTGAAAAACTCCATTGACAGCTTTGACAATTAAACAACTACAAAGTTCTCCAAACTAAATCTAGTACACAAATGTAGGGCAGCACCTACTGCAAAATAACCGGTTGAAGGAAATTAACTCAAAATGTGCCAAGAGAAGAAAGAAGACCGGAGACTTTCACCTTGTCTTTAAGCTTTGAGTGGTAATATAAAATATTCAACTAATGAAACAAAAAATGTAAAAGGTTAAGATCATTCAACTACTAAACACCAGAAGAAAGCTGCAGAAACATGCCTTTTCCAAATATAGATATTTAGGGTGGTACAAGAAATGGTAATGGGCGAAGGGATGTAGCCTCCTTCAGCTCCAATCATTGCTACAGCAACAAAAGGTCTGGTAATGTTCAGTCAGCGCTTACAAGAAAATGTTGCATCAGGATTTCATGAGAAGGAATGCTCCCATGGTAGCCTGTTAAAAAACAATGAGGCATCTAAGAACAAAGAAAGATTAGCAGGCGCATAAAAAAATAGAACAGAACTAAGTGTCTTGTTTTTCTCCTGAACGAAGATAAAATTTCCACAGGATTATTATGATCAGCTCAGAACCATGAACCTCCAAGCATTTCTGTGTGAGCACCAGGGGTTGCTATCTGCTCTGTATCAGATTACTGCAGTGCCTGAACCCCCACCCACCTCTTCCATCAGCACAGCCCATTAGACCTGAAAGCAAATTTTTCCATAGTGCAGACAGCTCCTGCATTTAGAGCACTGAGGCGCAGAAAAAAAAGCAGACCAGCCACTTCTCACTACCCATCCCCCAAGCTTAGTCCTTTCATTCTCCGAGCCAGGCGAGCCACGGCTCTGCAGAATGTGTTTATCACACTGCCAGGAGACAGGAGCTCCTGCGTCACTGAAGCTTTAAGACTCAGTAAGCTTCCCTAGTCCTCTGAGCTTTGAGCAGCAGCCATTTTAGCTCCACAAGCTCATGCACTGAGAAGCTCTGGGCTTTCAGCCTGCACACAACATGGAGACCTTGCTCTCACATCTGGTGCAGCAGGTAAGATATCATTGGTAGGAGACAGGATTTTTTAAGATAAAAGGTTTAAAATGTGCCCCATTAAAAGTGGGGTATTTACTTCTTTCATTTCTAAAAGGTGAATCAAACATTTTATAAACAACAGGAGGTCCTCTCTACCCCATAAAGTGATTTGCTTCCTTCCTCCATTTAAAAAAACGTGTCTTCATGAATCTATCTGGCACCCTGAAGAGAAAAAGTATGTTGCAAGTTCCAACTCGACCCCATGGAGTTAAACAACAGTGTGACCTTGGGCAGAGAAGAAGGGGGAACGGAAAAAAAGTGTCTAGAATGCCTGTGATCTCCTGGGAGGCGCTCTCCTGCACGCAGAAGACATACCATCTGACACGGCTTGCCAGATTCCAAAGTCTAATGACCTTTGTTAATCACCAGCCAGTCTGTCTGCCTCAGCAAAGCCCTGCCAACAGACACACCCTTCAACACAAAGGCTGCAGCCATTCCTTTTAAATGAGGTTCTCTGAAAGCTTCATTGTGCAGCTGGGAAGAAAAAGGCCCTTCAACTGTAAACCGTTCACGCAGCAGGACAAAAATGGGCTCAACAAGGTAGCCTTTGGATTGTACAGCCTACTAGATAAACACAGGAAACAAAGCGTCCTACCAAAAAAGAACTTTAACTGGCGATAACAACAATTAGTGTTCCTAATTTCAGATAAAATCAGATGTAACCGTTTAATTACTATCCAGATACAACCAGTTTCGTACTAAGGTCTTCCAAGCTGATCAGTGCATGAAGGTTTGAAATGTGCAATTACTGTAGCTTTTGCGTAAGACCATTCAGAATGTTCCAGCTTGTCACATGGGCCGAGTGTTATCTTCTACTCAGCAGCACATGAAAACTAGATTAATCTCACAGCACCTCAGAACAGCAGCATGAACCAGTGGCAGTTCAACGGTCTTCAGATCTTTTTTAACCCATAAATGGTCAGCCTTGATTATACTTAGCTTGTGAAGGGGACAGTCTGGCGTTAGACCTTTCTACAAATTCCTGAAAAAGTCAAAAATGAAAAGACGAAAACCAGAATAACCAACTACAAATGAATATCTAGATTTTCTGAATGAGAAGGGATTACACATTGTACTAGTTCAGTTCAAGGAACAGAGAACTAAAAATAAGCAACATTTGCCCATGGTGTCCATCCTGTTATGAGACAAGACATTAAAAAAAAGAAAATGAGAAACATACAAGTATATTTCTGGAGAAAAAAAACCTCTTTGCAGACTATTTATTTGGGTTAATAAATTAGCACAGCTAAAAGAAGACCACTCGAGACCATTCTACTAAATATATGTTAACTCCTGCTATTATTCATTATTTATTTAGTTAGAAGTTAGTTGCACGCAGAGTGTAATTGCCAGAGCCTGAATGATTTGAAGCTGGGAGAAGCAAGCTAAATGCTATATTAAGGGCCTCTAGGCGATATTCGGGTCACCACCCATATAGGGGTGTATATAAGTAAAATAAGAATTAGTTGTAAGTAACCTAGAAAAGTTTTTCATGCCTTTTTCTGAAACAGAAGTCATCTATATTTTACCCTAAGGCATGGATTCACTCCAATCCACAGCCTGAGGCCCATGAGTGCCCCACTTCAAGGTTTGTTGGGTAATGAGAAATGTTGCTACTGAGTGCACAGTTCTTCTGGGCGGATAGTGTGGCTTTAGTTTTTTGCAAATATCCTGGACATCTACCCCTATTTACGTTGTGCAGAATGAAAAGACCTTTAAACTTGAGGGCTGCATTCACTGGAAACAAAAGAAATGTATTCCAAGCTTGTTTTATGTACCCTCACACCTGCAAGTTTATGCACGGCCTAGACCCTGATAAATGGTGATACATGGGTATGCATAAGTGTGTCATGACTAGGGCTCTAGAGAGATTAACCCAGTTTTCGATTGGGGAGTGGAAAATTCTACAAGTAGGGAAAGCTTCATGCTGATGCCCTTTCACCAATATAGTTGTAATTGTAAATGGCATTTATTTAGAGTGCACTACTCCCGACGAGGCGTTGAAGCACTTTGTGGCAAGCAGCACACTATTCCGTTAACTGAGATTAATGTAGTACCTTGGGGGATGAAGTAGTGCTCAGGGTCTGCTATATATGCCAGTTTCCTTATTTCCGGTGCGGAGGAGTGGAGTTTGTGCTCTGGGGCTAAATGTTACTCCATGCAAAGCAACAGATTCTGTTAATCCCAAAATCAGGATTGCAATCTTGCCTCCTTTCAAGCATTGGAGACTTTCACCTAGCTGATCACACAGTAGAGGCAGGTAGTGATGCTGGTATGGTTACCATGCCTCTTTCTAACTTGAACTGGATTGGACTATAATCAGATACAGAAGTTCAGTCAGAAGCCACAAATGGAGGTTGACAAGCAGGCACGAGAGGGATGGGGTCAGAGGAACAAGACAGGACATCTACGGGATGATTTTTTCATTGGTCCAATGTAACCTTTTTTGCTGTATTTGGAGAGTAAGGACTGGATCTATTCTGGAGCTGGATAAGCAACTCTAACAAATTATTTGGATCTACAAAGTATTATCTCACAAACCACAGTGTCGTAGACAACTAAGACATTCAGCATACTCGCTGATTTTTTCCTTTTCATCCAAGACTGCAACATTTGTTTTTTTAATACTAGGCTTAAAGATTTCAGTGCCACCCGGGTGACCGAATCTAGACTGGTGGTCATGCATGAAGAGGAATAGATCAACAAAATCTGTAGATGTCTTGTGACCTTCCTTTCCAAAATCTTGCTGGGTAAACTGATGTTCTGCTGTTGTTTACAGAGAATATTTAGGTAAGCTTATTCTTCAGCAAAGGCTTTATAACCGGTCAGGAGAAATCCACATCATTGAGATCTACCTCGAAAGAATGAAGGATTTGCTTTCTGTCGTAGCTATGCATGGCTTGCATTTTTGTCTTTTGTGTCAGACTAGTAAAATCTTTAGTCTTTGGGGGGAAGTTAGTGAAGGTGGCTTGAAGCAGAGGTAGATAACATGAAAGTTAATAAGTGGATAAAAACTTCTGGAAATGGAGTCCTGAATGTTCTTTGTACTTGAAAAATAGTAGGAGTTCATTGTGGAGCAAGTGGATTTGCTGATCGAGTTTCTGTGCAGAGCCTTTGGACTGGTAAACTCACGGTTGGTGTTAAAAGCCTACCTTGTTTGGTTTGAGGCTGCGCTAAAGCATTGTCAGGACGTGTCTTTTGAAATCTCTAGACAGCTTTGGGGTTGTTCTTTCTATATCTCTTGCAACAGAGTTCATTTTTGTATACCATTCATTTCTTCTAGTGTCTTCCAGGGTGATGGCTTCTATGCTTCACCTTTGGCCAGTTTACCATTGCACTATTTATTTATGGCTTTGGCCCCTGGCTATAACGTTCTGCTTACGATTGGAGCAAGTGTGGCCTGTCCTGTATAAAAGAAATATTGTGGTAGAGATTTTCCAACAGGAACTCGCGACAGGAGACATTTGAGTTCGTAAACTTGGTTATACTTTAGGTTGCCTCCAATTCTTCAAGGCTTACCACTCAAAGTCCAGCTGTTGGGCGAGAATGGAACAGCGGGGGAATGGAGCAATAGTTCAGCAGGGTTGAGAAAAAAGCAAATAAGAGTGTTCAGACAACATAAACTTATAACCAGTTGCACATGTCATTCTGAAGTCGCGTTTATGTTGCAGTTATAGTGAATGTTGGGCTCTTGTACAAACAAGTCAATGTTTCTCCACAAAATGTTGGAATCATTGCTTTGATCAACTTATATTTATTATGTATGTCCAGCAAACAAAGCCAGGATATTTCCAATCCATAATGTTCAAATGATAGATTCTTCCAGATTTCTCACTACAGGCTCCCAATGCCTGAAAAGGCATGCCACAATAAAAAAATCATGAAGAAATTCCACCACTGTAGAGCCAAAAATAAAAATGATACGCGAAAATTGAAAGTCAGGGGTAGCTCTCCAGAAGCAGATTGGTATATGTTGTGAGCTAAACAATGGGTGGTTGAAGTTGTTCGCTTACAGGGTTAATTTCTTAGGCCCTCACTACAACTGGCCTTTTAATTCCGAAGTGATCTGGGTATTAAAATGTTTGTTGCTGTAAAAATAGTCTGTGACAACAACAGCAAAAGAAAGCTGCAAGTCGCAACGCAGTTCCACATAGTGAAGCAACACTGAAACCCTCAGCAGAGATAAAAATCATACAATTGCGTAATGGCAGTCAAATTACAGAAAAGACCTGACAAATTCAGGAAGATTGGTCAAAAGACCAAGATATCCATAATATCTGGGGTAGGCTTCCAAAGGAGAAGTGGAAGGGTGAACGGCCACAGACAGCCAACCCTGTTTGAGGATTCCATTAAGAAAGCGACACACAAACTGCAATTTATTTAAATGCTCCAAAAGTACAACCTTTGTGATGCCTGGGATAGAGGAGACACTACACTGGTTTTCCCATTCCAGAAGGCTTGAGGGGATCTAGACTTATAACAGCCTATCAACAGTATTTGGGGCACAGTAGCTGCAAACTAGGAAAGATGCCTACAGACCTCCGCCACTAATGTAAATTTAGTAATCTCCGGTAACTCAGTTTTTTCTATATGACAATATGTTTTTTTGAAATTATTACTATGATAGTCATGGAATAACAAACACTTGAAGAAGTGTGGAGGAAGATTTATTGTGATCAACTTTTTTCTTGTTGACACAAACTGAATGTAAAATGGAGAAGAGATGATGGTCTCAAAAAATAAAATAAAAATAGGGTCAGCCCACAACCCTATTGTGGCTTATTCTCCTCAAATTGCTGTATGAATGGAATGACCCTTTCTTCCCGCTAGAAAAGTGATTCTGGAGTTACCTCAATATAGTGCAAACTAACTACTAGCACCACCAACCCAGGAAATCCAAAAAATGGCATGAAGTAATAGCATTGTTATTTGAGAGCATTATGCCATTCACTTATTGTATACAGGGTGTACAAAAAGAGCACATTGGACACGCTTAAGAATTGTAATTTAAAAAATGTGTTTCATTGAAGAGTTGTGCGCGCCAGCAAGCTAGTGAAAGAACAACTCAGGATCTTTCTTCAATTTTTCCAAAGGTGGAGATGCGGAAAGCAGACCAGCGTAGAGGTAACTAGGCTTGCAAGGACGAAACCCCTCAAAGGGACATGGAGGCTACCTTAAAAGCCAGTAGTGTTGCCTGTTCCTCAACTACTACCCATGAACCTTCAAAGAAAATACATTTTTGTGCTCCTTTTCTTTTCCATTTAATTCATCACAACCGAGCTGTCTGAACAGCACAACTGAGCATATATTGCAACATTTTAGCACAAGAAATCAATTACATGTTATCAGGCACTCAGTTTGCTAATAGGCAGTTTAGTAATATACTTAATTAATAAAAACGTAATTTGTGCAATAATAAGCAATTAAAAGTCCATGGAAATGGAAATCTCCCAATAGAAATACATGCAAGTCCCCTGGCTGAAGGCTGAGCAAAAACACCTCATATTAACAATGCCCAGGTGTGGTTATTGGCGAGCTTTGAAAAGCCATGTCTAATCCCAATTAGATGCTAGATCTCTATTGAGTGAATGACTTTGGGAATGGAGTGAGAAAGATACCTTGAACCCTATGCTGCATGCACAGGAGACCTGGGACTCTCGTAGGGCATTTCTGATTTGTGGTTGCCTATAATAGTTAAACCGGGTTTTGAATAGTGGCAAATGTACATGGGATTAATTTCTTAGCTCCAGCAGATGGCCTGTCTCTTTCACTTGCAGTACGACTTTCAGATGGATGACTGCTCTCACTAAATAGGTCACAACAGGAAGAGGCGAATTTTGAGGACCGTTATTTTATCTCTACAGAAATACCCTGCTCAATTTTTTGTTTTGTTTTAATAGCCAAATAGATAACAGGCTCACCAAGCTCACAATATCATGCTTCGAGAAGGCTGTGTTCACATTCTATCTACTCCCTCGTCGCACGCCAATAAATCCGTAAAAATGTTACCACTCACCAAGATAGTGGACAAGCTTTTTGCAAATTCACTCCCTTCTTGCTTGGTTGGAAGGGAGGCAAGGTAAAAGGCAAAAAGTGTGCAATTCAGTACACTTCTGAAGCTGTGCCTCCTTTGCACAACACCTCTTTCCTACAGGGAAAGATTACATGCTGAAGGCCCAAGTTTACCAAATGTCGCGATATGTTCAGATGCCGTTAGGAAGAGTCTGTGACTGAGTAGGATACTACATTGTCCATCACCTTCCTGCACATAGGTTTAAAGGTGTGCCCATACTGTCTACAAGTTAGCATTATTATTTTGAAGGAAGGAAGGAAATATGCTGTTATAGACTTCTTTCAGGGAGAAGGGTCTTCCTGTATAGAGGTGAAAAACACCTTCACATTAATTACGCGAATCGCTTTCAAAAGCGGCAATGGAAATAAAGCACTGCTCCTTCTAGGTCTATAAAAGATTTACTGTAAAAAATTAGGCTGACTAAGTGCCTGTGGGCACTACACAGATCATTTAAAAAATCATTTCAAAAGCTGATGCTGTAACAGATTGCTGAGAAGGAGGACAGGGAGAGGAGAAACTTGCAGCAAAGATTTGACCCACCTGGTCATTATCTTAAGATATAGAATAGCTTGTGTCATGAATAAAGGTTTTCTTCGAGGGTTAGACTTTTCAAACGACAATGGTAGCCTGAACAAAACTTAGCTACAATTTGTCACTTTCCCTAATAGATAAAAATGAACAGAGGTTCAATACTAAAACACACGATTAAGTCACAATGCATGGAACGAAAAAGTCAATGTTGCAATATTAACTGCCTGCATGTTACAAAGCTATGTGATCATAGGTAGATGAAAGCAAATTTAAGTGCACAAACAAATTTATAGGATTAATGTCACAGATCCCAAACTCATTAAATACCAGAGTTGTTTAAATGACAATCTGGTTTAAATCATGAACGTCCTTTAGTGCCCTGCATATAATAGCAAAAATAAAATTCTAGGCTATTCATTTAAATGTGTTACTCAACACAAGTCACATCTAGTTCCCTGCCACCAGAACAGGGAGACGTTTGTGTGAGGAGGAAGCGAGAGCGGTCAAAATGCAGCAGAGCAGCTTTTGTTGGTATGTCCTGCAATTGACCAACTGAGGAGATTTAGAGAGTCACTTCCGCTGCTGGCTTCTGATGTTCAGCAGCCCTGAACATATCAAGAAAGCGTTCATGGAAGAACACAAAATAGAAGGCCTGCACCCATTTTATTCCTGTTACACTAAGCATCCTGAAGAAGTGCCTCTCCTTGAACCAGTGCCATTAGATGTTACGTAACCAGCTTAAGATAAATTCATCAAAAACCAAGATTCCCACCAGTGAAAAAGAGGTCCATCTCAGCTCTCAACAACCTAACAAAGTAGTACATCCTCCAACTAATGCAAGCAAGAAGAATCCTGAAGTGTTTATGGAAGCCTAGCTCTCTTATACCTTAGAAAAGCCAGATTAACAATACTTCTTTTTTTTACACCTTGCAACACACTTCCCCCTCCCCAGTGGTTTCACATTAATATTGCTGTAGTTCTCTCTTGCCTACAAAGTGCCAAAAGGAGCACAACCTGGTCATCCAGTCCAACGTAGACTTCTTTGTATCCTAAACACCACCACAAGAGTTTTACTTCATCGTCAAAGCACGCCCACACCATCTCCGACCTTCAAACTTTTTATTAGCTCCCCAAGACCTGGTTGATCTTTGCAAAATCCTTTTGCATTGCACATTCAGCCCTCCATAATGCTGGGCCAATTTGTCTGCAGCACAAATTACTCCCAGACTATTGAAGAAGGCCCCTCCTTTATAGAAACCTAACAAGCAATACATTGGCCTAGAGTATTTTCAATTGGAGAAGGTACCCATCAATAAGAGCCACCTTACATTGTTCAGCATTATTGACATGCATTTGTGGAGCTCCAAGTCCAGAACACTACGTCCTGCCTTTTTCACCACACCCAAAACTTACCAAATAGATCACTCTATAAAACTAGACAAACCAGGTATGTTTCCCACAATTCTTACAGGTAGTATACAGCCACTGTGCTTTGTGATAATACCAGTGGTAGTAATGTGCGATATAAGTGACGAACTGTAATAGAAAACAGTGACACACTAACCAAGCCTCCATGTAAGCGCAAATAACTATACAACAGACTGTTTGAAAACATGTACAGGAACTAATGAACACAACAACAATCTATCCATGTTATACTCAGCCATACACTGCAAAGGACAACCTGTACTGATGCACACATAAGTGAAATGCTAAATATGCACAAATACACTTCACTTTAGCGAACGGCAATCAGAACACTTTAAATATGTATACATCACTCTGGCATATGGAACGATTCAAGTCAATCTCGGTTCTGGTCCCCACTACAAATCGAGGGGAAAGTAACAAACAGAGATCATTCAGTCACACAATACATCTAACACCAACACCATAAGCATTGAACCAGCAGGAACACTGAAAGTAAATGCAGAAACTCCGCACTCTTAAGCACTGACAGGTATCATAAACATAACATCTACATTTCTAGATGAATAATGAAAATATGTACGTATATACAAAAGCACAAGTGCACTATAACCTCTCGATTATTCCTATCAGAACCGCGTACGCTAAGAAGTACACTGAAAGCATTGCTATAAATGCCCACCACAAGCCCAAACTAACTCACCGTCAAGCATTGTAATTCCCCAAAACAAGTCAACACTTTGATTTGTATATGATATACCAGAACTAATATTTCACAAACAGTACTGGATGCCAAGGCCACCGAGCTCCTCTGCTCCAACACACTTTTTTTTAACGTGTGCAGTATTTAAATCTAAATGGAACCCTAAAGTCCAAAAGACAGACATGATGGGGCCCTAAAACACACAAAATAAGCACAGCTTGAGAATAAAATCAGAACGATTCTTTGTATTCTAACTGGTACAGATGCTGTAAGGAACAATTACTGGGTATTAAAATGCCAGTTCCACACATGATGTCATACTCGATGCTTACTTTGATCCGATTGTTGCCGATGGGGCCCACCAGCACTAATTTTTGGAGACATGCATTTTTTGTCCCTATCAAACATTGACCACGTGCAAGACAGAGAAAAATGCACAACGGGAGAGAAGTAGGAAGAGAAAGATGTAAAAAACAAATTGCGAAGGGACAAAACAGGTACATGCACGAGTGAGATGAACGTGCAGAAAGTGTCTAATAGTCGATTGAAGAGTCACAAGGTTGAGTCAAGACTAGGCAGCCTTGGTATTAGGTGCACCGACATTTAAAAGCACTGGTCTATGGTTTCTAAGCAGAGTTTAGGGCACAGGGACTTATTCTTTTACAAATCAGACACTGGTCATACTGAAAAAGCAGACAGACACACTAAAGGCCCGAGAGGCTTCATTCACATGACCCAATGATTTCAAAATAAACAAAAGAAAGTCTTGTGTACAGCAGTCACTCAAATGTGCTCCTGCCTGCTCATGGAATAAGTTCACTGACACTTAAAAGAGGGACAAAAGGTAACATCCTTCCTGTCTAGCACACCAGGCACCACCTGCATGAAGGACATGTACACAAAACACTGTACTCCTATCTTAAAAGTGCCTCTCTTCATACTTTATGATCCACTTCTGGACACATCAACTTCATTGTGGATCTCATGAAAATTGATGATCCTCGCATAAAATTGGATCCCTTTAATGGTTTCCACCTTCTTTTTTTAAAGCAGCTCCCAATGCAATTCTGAGGTGGTCTCGAGATGCTGGACTGGAAAATGCCCCCAATCCCCCCTCCCCCATACTCCATACTCCATACTCCATTCTGCAAGTCATGCCAAACCGTCCTCACACTAAGATGATGCAACCAAACTAACATTCAACAGTGGGGAGAGGGATATTTTCCAGTTCCAGCAGCTATAGTTAAAGTTGCCATGTTGCCTGTAGACCAAAATTGAAAGTTGCATTAGAAAATACTAATACTTGTTCAAGAAATGTAATTTGCGTTCCCCTCTTCTAAAATGTTATAGTAAGGTGAAGGGAGTCTAAAGAAGCTAGATAGTGTAAAGTCATGCTACATAAATGTTTACAATAATCCGGGGCTGCACAGTTAAATTATGTGGTTCTTTATAATTAACATTTTCTTGCAATTCACATGATTTCCTGGATGTGCTGTTTAAACATTTTGTCAACATTGTACCATTTAGCTAGTCCACAGCAAAATAGCTATTTTCTTATCTGTAAATGGAGCCTTTCAATCTAGCAACAGTTAGCAGTGGCATTCTTCTGTCTGCTATGTAGCATCTTCGAATATCAACCGCAAATGCTGTACCTAGCACATGAAATAAGCCAAGCATGTCTCTAAACACTCGGCTTTCCTTATGGCAATTTTCTACTAGCAATTTACAAGAGCCAGCGTTAGCCTACATCTTAGTGGTTGAGATACCCAGTACTATGCCATATTTTTGTAATAATTAGAAGTTAAAGTGCCACAGCATTTAGCTACACTAAGAATATAAAGGTATATTTTGTGAACAATGATATGACATACAACTTACAACTAACTTTTTTAGCTCAAATACCTCTAATGAAATAATACATTATGAAATCTTTTGCTAGCAGTTTCGTGGTTGGTGTAATTTCAGAGTTTTGATATTCAGGCCATTTTCTCTTTTGGCCATTTATCTACCAAACATAAGCAGAAAAGTGATCGGTTTTCGACAATATTCTCAAGTATGACAATTTTTGCAAATATTAGTTTAACACTTCAAATGCTACTGAAGTTTGCATTGTCAAACCCTCTAACAAGGCAAACGTTGATACACACAGAGACAGCTTTTTTGCTCAGAGAATCAGTTTCAGGTAGTCTGGAAGAACGTTGAGAGTGGCCAATGTGTAAATATAGAAACATTTTCGAGCAAAGGTACGGGAAACATTGGTAAGAACTCTACAATCATACATTTCAAATTTGAATTGAATTATAAATAGCCAATGGCATTCATGATGAGTTATCTTAACCTTCTTTTCCTTTAGAAAGTATCAGGAAAGTTCTTAAATTGAGCATGCAGTCTGTAGAAATGATTGAGTACTTGGAAAAGCGTAGCTTCAAGAAAGGAGCAGGAGTGGGGATAAGTAAGGGGAGGGGGATGACTGTCTACAATTGAATCTTAACAATACGTGAAATCTACTCTCCCACACTATTAAGTGTCCCATAAATAGTCCTAGACCAAAGCAGTATTATTCTGTCACATAAAAAAAATGTTTTACTTGAACATCCAGTACAAGGGTGATTCCTACAGTTGCCATGTGTTACAACCAAACAGCCTCTAAAAAGCAAGTATACATTTTATTGGGGACATTCTCAAATACCTACATAATTTTAAGGGAGCAGTAAAGAGTACCTCATTAATTGGCGCCTATACAGACACCTTCGGGTAGTAGTTTGCGGTACACATTAAATTTTCATTTAATTTCATTCCAACCCATCGTACTTACTGCTTGCCAAATATTTTCTACGGTCATATATATTCCTTCAGAAAAGAAAACGTTCACACAAGAATTGGTCTACATCTTTCAAAAGTCTATCAAACAGCAACATGGAGAATCTGGGAAGGCCTGCAGGAACCTCAAGATTGCAAAAGGCACTTCAGAGATCAGACATTTTGCAGGCCTTGTTCTAACTTCTCGCATCGCCCTTTAGATGAGTACCAATAAAGGTTTATCCTCGCTAGTTTCTACAGATACTGTCACCACCACTGGCTTAGATGGTATGAACTTGGCAAAATGAAGTTCAGTCGCTTTCACAATACATTTTTAACAAGGCGAAGGTCAAGTTGTTTTGGCTATGAAGTACTTTGACGATTCTAATTCTCAAGAACATACTAAGGGCAACAGCAATCCACCATGTCTTTGCACCTACTATCAAGTGCCCTAGGCCTTTCAGTACATTAAAAACATCATATTAAAGTTGAGTTGTTTACTAGTTACACTTAAAAGCTTTGTTTGCTCACAGTTGCACCCACAAGGACACTTGGTGTATATTTTTATTACTGTACCAATCATGTAGTGACAATTACATGCGTCAATTATGATAGAATGATAGCATACTAATATATTTAGCATAAACCTGAATCTTATTTTTGTAAAAACTGTATTAAGTCAAGGTGGTTTCTACTCCAGTACATATGAAATCAGATCTGTGTGAAATGGAGAGACTTGATGAGACAAATCTTGGCCAAAGGGCAGACAAAAAAAGTAACAACACATTTGTGTGACATTTTGGGTGACAATTCATAGTTTCTGCTGTCTGTAAAAAGTATGAAGTTATTTTCTTCATAGATCACTTCAGAAGAGCCAACACTTCAAAGAAAACAATATAGTACAATTATCCACCCCAATATATGTACTAAGGAATAATTCCTTACAGTAAGAGAATATCAGGCAATTGCCATACAGAGGCATAGGTAATCATTAATCATGATATTTTATTGCCGCCATAAAAAATATTCACCGTTGCTCACGGTCACAGCTCTAGCTTCATCAACTCTGCATTTGTTTTCCGGCCCCAAAATAAAATAGTTCTAAATTTACTAATCCTATCATCCAGGGCTACCAACAATCTGTCAACGTTTCCCATGTTGCATCAAAGAACTAAAAGACACATTAAATACATGTGAACATGTGAGTGCATGTTTTTAGACATAGATCATATAATCCAAAATGCAGTCACATAACAGATACATACATAGGGACCTTGGAATCGAAAAACAGACAAACAACTTTTTGTCTCACTTTGAAATATAAGGAAGTCACAATCAAAATAAAAATGGATTGAGTTCATAAAAAAGCGATATAAGACGCACAATGAATATCACTATAAAAAAGACAAATTGCATCCGTTTTGGATTTTGTGAAGCTACTGTATTAATCGTTTTTCTTAGTTCACATATGTGGAGCAGTCAGTAAAAGTAACTAACCAAAGTGATTTTTTTTTTTACAGGGCTAGTCCCTAATCTGATTTACTACAGATTAACAGGAAGCCCTGGTCACATGTCAGGCTACCAATGACAACACAATTGAATGGGATTGGAGGCGCATGTGCCACTGCTGGTCTGGTACCATACAAGCCCTCTAGCTCCTAGAATTCACTCCTTTTGTAGTTTGTTCTGCATCCAGGCAACTTTCCTCCAGAGTACAGAAGAATTGGAAAACATTTTAAAGAGGGGATCACAAAATAATTACTAGATTATTAGCAAAACAACTACTTATGTAGAGTCTGGACAAAGGGTTTATGCTCCACCAACTCTCATCCACCACCGAGAGCAGGGATTTTCAGCAACATCAATGGTCCACATGGGTGTATGCCATTCCATTTCCGAATTTCTACGTAAATGATTCACATTTAGATTACCTAGGTGCACATTTATCTAATGAATGGCCTAATAACTTGCCATGTCCTTGACTTTAATGGACCAATGTTGGAAATCCCTTCCAGAAAATGTTACTAAGGTGCATGCAGTGAACCATGGGGCTACCATGCAGATAACATCCAAGAGGGCATGGCATTGAGAATTGATGGCTCTCAAAGCATGGAAGAGGGATAGCAAAAGGGATATAACATCTCTAGAGTTCTGTTGTTTAGAGAAACAGCCACCGTGGGTGTGAAGAGACTATTGGAACAACACGGTTTTGTCCAGTAAAACTATAATTTATGGAATCTCTGTATATGCAAATAATAGAGTGTCTTTGAATCATGGTGTAATTGATTCGGAAAAACTCAAGTAAGACTCGCAAGGGGAGCAGTCTGACCAGGGCCCTCATGCCATGGCCATTGCAACCACAAATATTCTTGGGGAGCACTGGGGAAATGGGAACATGCACAAGTGGAATTTCGTGAAGTCTCTCACTGAGAAATCACGTCTGACGAGGGTATAACTAACTGCGAGAAGAACAACTGCTGGTGCTGCGGGAAGGTCGTACTAGCTGAACCACAACAAAAGGAATGAGTTAGGAAGTCAAGTCCGTAGGTGCACATATGCCTCTGTACCAGTTCAAAAGTGTAATTCCTTGCTGTACAAAAGATGTTCAA
This sequence comes from Lissotriton helveticus, assembly GCF_964261635.1. Taxonomy (NCBI): domain Eukaryota; kingdom Metazoa; phylum Chordata; class Amphibia; order Caudata; family Salamandridae; genus Lissotriton; species Lissotriton helveticus. Next base: position 1,701,264,959 of record NC_136059.1, on the reverse strand, counting down.
GTATGCTGTTTCGGTATTCTTCATCGGCTATTCTTTTGGGTAAGGAGGCAATCTCAAACTTCTATGGAGAAATAGGCTATGTTAAAACATTCATGAAATATATAATATCCAGGAAATTATAAAAAGTGAATACATTCTGCTGAGTACAAGTGTTTGCCGCTGTAATCTTAACGTTTAAGAAGACTTCATCCTTGCCTACAATGTAGCAGAAGGATTTAATTTAGTGGCTGCGAAGCAAACAGTGATTCAAAGACAGCTTGTGTCCACATGCATTCATCAGATGATCACACATACCCGAGAAGTAGATTCTTTAACTAAATGCTACTCTTAGAGAAGACCCCAGTTTGATTTCTTCTCCAGATCCTACCATAGCACACTATGAAACATGCATGAATACTGGTGTGCTCACCAAAGAATCTCAGAAAACAATGTAGTTAAGAAGAAAATGAATGTATTTAAAACGTTACGCTTCAACCCCCAAGTCCCCAACTGTGGTTATATTGCAACCTTTGGTAAAAAGGGAAAAAAATTATAAATTATTAAAATTTGAAGTAATGATTATGTAGAATTCTCTTGTCTTTAAGGACACTCAGAAAAAGCAATCAAAAATGTTTCCAGCCTCCCAAAAAAAAGCTATGCTGCATAACTACAGAGCCATTGTGCAAAGGACTTGTGTATTATTTAAACGGAGAAAAAAATACTTCAAAATGAGATCAATGTAATAATCCTTCAGGCACACTCTGTACCAGAATGAGCCTATAGCAAACATTCTGCGGCCTTTTTGGATGGAGATGCTTAATGCCAAACTCTTGGTAAATAAATCTCATTTCCTTTTTGAACACAGCTCTTTCAATTGGCAACAGTATGACGTTAACACTGTTTTACCTTAGGCAGTACAAAACATAATTCTCTAAGCGTTAAAAGAATCTACTCAGTGCATCCTTTCAATGGACTTCCACAAGTGAGGACAATCAGTCGCTGGGTTACCTTTGGCTGGGATTAAGACAAGGAAAAAGAAAAACAATCAAGCTCATCGCCTAGTACCTTTGCTATGTTACCCATTAATAGAAATGATACATGAATCCACATTTAAGGGTGAGGATGTTGACTTCCAGAGCAGAGACTATAGAACCTATAAGTGTTATCTGGCCTACAGAAGCAAGGTTGTTAAACATTTCAAGATAGGTCCATCCCTTCTGAATAAAAGCAGCTACATAAATTGCTCCAGTTCTGACAGAGCCTGACCTTTGCCTGAATATGCCCACAAATCAGCCCTGATGTGCTCTGTGTAATGTTGTGCTGGCAAAATACAGTTTGAAAAAGTTAGGTTCCAGTAATCCTCTTACGCAAATAGAATGGAATTTGTTTTTCTCTGGCCAGATCAGTCAGGCATTGGATACAGGAAATGTGATGGCTGATCTTGGAAACATTTGGTGCCAATACACCTAAGTGTAAAGTACTGAGATGCTGCTAACAGTGGAACAAGAAAATCCCACACAACTGCACTATAGGATTTGGAGAATAGGTTCCTTCGAAGTTTGTAATTGGAAAACTTAACTGCTTTACTAAACTGACTTCTGTGCCTGTTCAACTCGGTCAGGAAAAAAACACACTAGGCTCATCTTTCATCTTCCCGGGGACCAGGAATGTTTGAAATCTCATGTGAATTCACACTTCCAGTTCCTTAAAATTCCTTGAATTACATTTCATGTTATATTTAAACCCCAAACAGATACGATTCAGCTATGTTTAATGATTTAAGATTGGTGGATCAATACCACATCCAATTGTCTTCTCTGGGGCAACAAACCAGAGGCATATTAATTTGAAGAAGCATGTTTGCTATGATACTAAATAAAAGTGTTTTAATACAATTTTTGGGGCATGACAGCCAGAAAGCCTAGACATTTGGCATATTCGCTTACTACTTGAATGCCACGTCAGTCTTAAAACAGATACATGCCACAACTCGAATAACATGGATGGGTTAAGGGATCTGAAAACAATAAGCGCAAGTGTAACTTCTTGAAGAAAAATAAAGTTAACCAGGTTGTCAGAGACTACAAGTTGCTCTGTCAGGTTTTAGTAATAATGCCAGCCATATCTCATGCTTTCCTCCCAGTTACTTGTAATTCGGAATTTTAAACAAGTATCACAGGACAAAGATAATAAAACAGTGATGGATCAACCACTGTCGCTCGACCTAACAAAGTTTCAGGACTCAGGGCCCAATTCACAATAGTAATCGGAGACAAAATCCTAACTTTACGACTTTCGGTATTCACAAAATGTATTTAGTAGTAATGAATCCTAACTTTACTACTACTAAATGCCTTTTGTGAATACCGAAAGTCGTAAAGTTAGGATTTTGTCTTCGTTTAGTAGTAGTAAAGTTAGGATTCCTAACTTTACTACTACTAAACTGAGACAAAATCCTACAAAAGTTATTTAGTAGTAATAAAGTTAGGAATCCTAATTTTACTACTACTAAATGCCTTTTGTGAATACCGAAAGTCGTAAAGTTAGGATTTTGTCTCAGTTTAGTAGTAGTAGTAGTAAAGTTAAGAATCATAACTTTACTACTACTAAATGCCTTTTGTGAATACCGAAAGTCGTAAAGTTAGGATTTTGTCTCAGATTACTTTTGTGAATCGGGCCCTCACTGTTGCATCCAGTGAAAACAGCATACTGTCCTGAATACACATCAGTTCAAACTCTCAGCTTTTAAAGGCTTAACAAAGTGGATAACCCCAAGAAGTCACTTACTAATACTACTTCGACATTCTACTACTGAGCAAGGTCTATGGCATTCATAGCAAAGTATCAGCTGACTACTTATTAAAGTAACCTAAAATGCATATTTATTCAATATGCCTTTTCTGGACCGGTTTGTTGCACTGCCTTTTTTCCCTTTGTTATTTGCACACGACTTATGAGGCAATTAATGGTCATTCAAGCAGGTATTTGGGCTTCTGGGCTCATTGGTATGTATCATAATAGTGCCTTTATGCAATGGCTAGACAGACATTACAAATCCGGCTATACACCTCAATTATGTTTAGCACAACACTTTACACAACCTTACCAATCATAGAAACACTGAAGTCAATACTCATTCAGCATTCCCAGCCTTACCCTTAAAGCAGATTCCAAGCACAATGCTGTTGGCTAGTAAACAACATGCTTTCTGACTTCCCAACGAGATACAGTTCCCAAAAGTGATGATCCCAGGCTTACTGTAGCACATCCTTCATATCAGAGTGTGTTCCCGGAAGCATATGGCAACATAAATAGGTCAGACACTAACCAAACAACAGGAAACTACTCTGGAGAGTACACCCCCCGAGGGCATTGCATAAGGGACTGGCGCCTGTGAACTGCATAAGGGACTGGCGCCTGTGAACTTCTCTTTCGTTCTTTTAGCAGAAAAACATTGAACCAAGGGATTGTCCTAAAGCTGCAAAGTCCTTTGGTCCTCAGCAAATCTATGATTCATAAAGACCAGAAGTAGCAAATGTGGGTTTTTTTGTCAAATATTTAAATGTAATCACTCCATGCTGATGTAATATTGAATTCTGTAAATATAATCTTCAGGTAGCCATGAACTCCCAAACCCATTCCCAGGGATACCTAGATTGAAGGCGAAACCCTGGGTTCTGGTGAAGGCGGCAAACAGCCTCACAGTGAGCTGTTGACTGGACGTGGGCTGTGTGGCCTACTGTCAGGGAAGAGAACAGCCAGGGTAAGGTGAGCTTGGTTACAGGCAGAGCCCATATCTATAGAAACATGTGGAAGCAGCAGCTAGTATACTGGAGGCTGTATTTGCTCCTAAGCTTAGATGTGTGAGCGGCCCAGCAGGGCACTGAACCCCAATCCACAGAGCACAGAAAGAACACTCTAAGGTGACGAAAAGGTCATGAGATGGGGACTTGCACAGCAAACCTTCCCCATTCCCTGCATGGACAATAAACTGAATGTGGGAAGTGGGTGGCATATTGATTAAATGAAGCAGTGAATGAGACTGGGACTGTGAGGACGACTACTGGCTCTTGTCGATGAAGCTCCTACAATCAGATGATAGTAAAACTGACTGGCAAATTTCAAGAAACTGTGCTGTTACCCGCTGGGGATATGAGAAGTGTCTGCATTGTGGATTACTGACAGCACAGATAACTGCAGCTACCATCAGAGGCCGTGGCAGCATATTTCTCTGACGCAATTATTAGGATTATTAAGATGTGGTCCATTGTGATAAAGCAGTTTCCTCCCCTAACCTCTTACTTTGGGGTTGTGGTCTATGGGATGGCATAGTGGGCTCCTGGGCCCTCACATACAGAAGAATCAGTCATCGTCTGCTGCTTCCGTCTATAGTAACCCCCTTGCAAGGCCTATGGTGATGTATTGTAGGAGACTGTGAGATACTCGCAGCGCTACAGAGGCATTTGTTTAAAGACAATGAGGAAAAACCAGAGCACTGCATAGACATTGCAGAGACAGAAGGGCCACCCATGTACGTAGAAAGTTTATAATCTGGTCCTCCAGACAATCATCACATAGAGAGATTATTGATGAAGGCCTCAATAAGCACAGATAAGTTTGTTACCATCCTGGACGACATTGCTGCATCCTGCGAGGTGTTAGAATCAAAGATTGACAAGGTAGCCTCTGATCTGAGCTTGGTCAGAGCAGATCAGAACAAGCTGTCAGAAAGGGTGGAGGAAGCAGAATCGGCCATGGCAACCATACAACAGAGCAGGAACTGTAGAAGCAGGCTGCAGATTTCAAGTCCAGAACAGAGGTGATGAAATCGGGAGTAGAAGACGCAGAGGGCCCCTCTTGAAGGAACAATAATAGGATCACTGGGTTGCCTGAAAACACAGAGTTCATAGAACTATTCTTAGAACAACGGCTTGTGAAGCAAGTAGCCCCTAGGCGATTTTCCAACTTTTTTACCATTGAAAGGACACACAAACTGCAATCGATGCTTTAGAAACTGGGAATTCCTCCCTAGCTGATTGCAGAAAGGTTACGTAAGTACAGGGAAATAAACTATATTTTGCAAATGGCAAGGAAGAATGATTGTAATGAAGTGGCGGGGAGCACAATTTTTTGTACTCCGACTATACAATCTGGGTCCAACTATAGTGAAACTACTTCAATGTTAAGCCCAACCTATGGACACTTGGCCTCAATATAGACAGTTGTATCCAGCCAAACTTGGATCTGTAGATGGTGGGAACATTTTCAAAGTAGATGTGATGACACTGCTAGAAAGCAAAACCAAAGAGGATGATGGACGGAGTGTTGAACATTGCAAGCACTCACCACCAGTCAACAGATCTGGGATTAATCCATCATCATTCTTTAGCTCACTCCGCCACCCCAGTTCAGACATGGCCATATGCAAATCAGTCTGACCCTGTGCCTCATGGGAACAGGCCAGCTGAACTGCCAAGCCATGCCTTCTCTGGACCGGAAACGGGCATCCTGGGACCGGTTTCGGCTAATCAGCCGTCATTAGCCAGGCTAGCTTGAATCCAGTGGCAAAGTGAGCAAAGGACCCACATCTGGGCATACCCTGCCAACTTAGGGCAAACAAAGCAAAACCAATGGGGATGATGGACGGAGTGTTTAACAATGCAAGCACTCACCCCCAGTCAACTGCTCTGGGTTTAATCCATCATCATTTTTAGCTCACTTCGTCACCCCAGTTCAGACATGGCCATATGCAAATCAGTCTGACCCTGTGCCTCATGGGAACATTCCAGCTTGAACTGCCAAGCCAAGTCTTCCCTGGACCGGAAACAAGCATCCTGGGATAGGTTTCTAGCTAATCAGCCATCATGAGCCAAGCTAGCTTGAATTCAGTGGCAAAGTGAGCAAGGGACCCACGTCTGGGCATACCCTGCTAGAAAGACTGGCAGCAGAACAAAAAGTCAAACTGGATCTGCTGCCGGGGGCAATTAACACCCAACAGAAAACGTTCCAAGAATAAGAAAACATCATAACACACTACAACATCAAAACAAGTCAGGACCGATCAGCAGAGGATGGTTACAGAGCTATGTGGAGAAATTGCACCACGATTCCCCCGATGGGCCCTCAGGCAGTGCAGAAGGTGGCACTAGGTTTGGGTCCACTAATGCTGAATCCAAAAGTGAAGAAATGCCAGTGTTGATTACTGGGACAGATGACGACCGGTTATAAAAAAGGTTATGGACTTTGTAGCAGGTCTGGGGTTCTAATTGCTGAATGTGATTGAAAGGTTGATATGCATGAATATACTGACCTGGAGCAAATAGGCATGAGAGCTCTAAATAATGTTTTTCTACTGTGGGAAAAGTGTAACAATTTAAGGTAATGAGGAATCATAGGTTAAAACGTGTTCTAAAGGCAAGGAGCCCCTACAACAAACGGGCCAAGTCTCCTGCCTTATACATCTGTAGAATCCAAAGTATTCTAAAGAGGACTGTTTTTTCTTCCTTTTGTTGTTTGCTATACAAATATCGGTGTTGCTTAATTGCTGCCAACTAGTTCTTTGTAAGCTGTCGGACGTAGCTGTGATGGCACGTAATTGAAGGTATCCAGTGTTAAAGATTTGGCAAAAAGATGCATTATGTTAATAAGGTCTAGGCATATACTGAATTATAGTTAGCACTGTCTGAGATTTGCATCCTTTGGCTGATACCATAGGACAACTTGACTGAATGTCAGGATCAAATCGATCAATTGCTGACCTAGAACGTGCAAGGAATGGGAAAAAAGCTATACTATTTGGCATGCAGCAGGAAACCTATTTGATGAGATTTGAAAGAGATATAATATGCAGAAAATGAACGGAAAAGCTGTATTGCACTGAGTACTCCTTTAGCAAAGGGGCATTAGTCTGGATGAGGCCGGGAATCCCATATGCCAAAAAGGTATATCGATACACACATTGAGGGTAGATTTGTGTATGTAGATGGGCAGTTGGATAGAAAGACACCTACATTAGAATATATATGCACCCAACTCAGACCAAGGGGACTTTTTGCATACATTGCAATCACAGATAGTTCTTAGACTTTCTACTCTGGCTATTTGGGGCAGAGACTTTAATAGTGTGCTGGTCAAGACACTAGACAGATCTTCCCGACCACTCCCCTATAGGAATATGGCAAGTGCCTCGCATGTACTGGGTGTCTGGTTAGAACATGGGCAAATATAGGAAAGCTGGCGGTTGCCCCACTGACGCTTAGATGTTATAGCCATTACTCCTTCGTAAATATTTTGTATCCTATGCTGGATCTGTTTCTATATTCAGAACACTTTGCTGGAACTATGACCTGTGTAGAGCATTTGGGAAGGATAATCTCGGACCATGGACCAGAACTGGATGACCTCAGATGGGGGAAAAGATAGATCCTACCCTGAACTGGAAATTGAGAGCTGAGGCCCTAGAGAATAGGCTGTACAGGGAAAAGATAGCGTTAAACATCAAGCATTAGTTTGAACTGAACAAAGCCTCAACAGAGGACATCTGAATCAAGTGGGATACAACATAAGAGCTGCCACCGAGATACTTTCCACTGGCAATACTCCAGGAGGCATTAAGACTCCAGGTGCAAATTTATTCTACATAGGTTAAAACTTTGGCTCCCAAGAACATGTATGAGGCAGCGTACAGTGGTGGGGTATTGCGACAATATGCAAGAGAGGCAATTATAGTTGCACTCCCCAAAGCAGGCCAAGGTTCACTAACGCCTAAAAAGTATTGCTCCCTGTTGATGCTCTATCTTGGCTATGAGATATTGGTCAAGCTTATAGCTATAAAGCTGACTGGCTTGATGGCAGAACTGGTCCACCCAGATCGGACAGGTTTTATTTGCAATAGGTGTACGGCAATGAACATTAGATAGGTTTTCCTCGTTATGGCTCAATGCTCTGCACCACAGCCATCGCTGGCAGTTATATCAATAGATATAGAAAAAACCTTTGACAATTAGAGATTGGAATGTTTATATACAGTCCTGGAGATAATGTGATTTGGTGGCAGAACCCGTAGCTGGATCCACCTCCTGTATGCACACATGAAAGCAAGAATGGGTAGGACCCTCTCAACAGCCTGGACAATTGTCCCCATTTTCCACTCATGTTTGCTTCAGCCATGGAGTCATCAGCTTCAAGATATAGAAGGGAAGCTCAACATTGGGGATGGTCGTAGGCCAACATGCGCACAATCTCTCACTGTGTGCGGATAATATCCTGTTACACTTACATAAAAACCGAAAGGGTGTCGGGATTGATGATTAACCTGTGTTTATCCTGTATTGCATCAAGGAGGCTGATGCCCCTATTCGCTGGGAGGAGGGTACTTTTCAATATGTTGGTACACAAATATATTGCACAACTAATAGCTGGTAACATATTGAGTTGTCTTGCAAAAACTAGAAGGTCAATAGGGTTTTGGAAAAGGCTGTCTATTTTAGTCTAGGGCACGATATCCCTTACGAAAATCATTATCCTTCCGAGCTTACTTTAGTATTTTGCCAGAGTCCTTGTGAAGTAGCCTCAGAGCTTGTTCATGAGGATCAATAGGCTTCTGGTCGATCTGATATGGCGGAGTTGCCAATATAAATATACTGAGAAAATTCCAGCTACATGCTACAGAAGGGAGGCTTGTAGCATAGTATACAGAGCTCTACTACCTGGTTTAGCGACTGCAATGGATGGCCAGACAGCTAACAGATACAGCTGGCATGGATTTAAATTATGGGATGTCTGCTCGGGAGGGTCAAGATCTACTATTTTGTTTGCTTGAACCTCATGCCAAAAATGTTAAAGACTGATGTTAGTCATGAGTCGTCCGGGATGTTATTGCTCACTTAATTTAAAGCGCCTTTCATGCCTGATCTGTTGCTATGGTCACTACCGGTTTTCCATAAAACCCAAAAGGATAACTATGGGTGCATGGGAAGCTGCTGAGGTACTGAGGGTTGGGAAGGCTGTGTTTCATATGATACAAAATGACTGAACTTCTGGACACACACTGCAAGACATAGTAATGAAACCGGGCAACTGACACAATGTAGTGTCTCAATTATATTGGACATTAGTGGACATAACCAAGATCAGTGTGACAGTGCAAAGTGAACACTAGGAGGAAGATGTGAATAGGCCACTATGGGCAGTTCTTGGAGAATAATTGTGGCATAAAACTGTTGCCCGAAACAAGAGGTCCAAGCTTTTACAATTTACCACATTTCACTGTATGAATCTCACGCCCAAAAGACTGCATCAAATGTTTCCAGGGGTCTCAGATAATTGTCCAAGGTGTTGCGTGAGTGTGGCTGATCTCTTACACATGTTTTGGGCATGTCCAACACTGGCACCATACTGGACAAGAATACCTGAAGTTAGAAGAGGTTATTGTACTCTGGCTATAACTGAGCAGAGGGTCTCCCTTTCATGTCACCTTCCCAGGTCAGGTTTGTATAGAACCAAGAGAGAAAGCAATGTGCTGAATGAGTGGAAGTGATCCCTCCCTTAACGGGTGGAGTACAGAGATGTGAAGTTAGGAAAAGGCTGTAATCACAGTGCTAACTACGCTGGTGAAAAGAAGGCAGTCACAGCACAAACATTAGTGGATGGGATACATTATTGATTAAGATAACCAACAAAAACGATGACAGACCCCCATGAGCACCTATATAGTCACTTGCAGAAAGTCGTGACATTTTATGAATGTCCAGATTGCTCACCCAGGAGCAAAGTGGGTGCGAAACGTGTATAAACATTACACTCAGACACATATAATACAGGCTGAGACAAGGAAGAACGAAATGTTGGAAGTGGAAAAAAGCAGATGTTTTTAACTAATGCTTAATGTATGCAGTGCTTTGATCCTAATCTTCTATATTCTAGTCTAGGCAAACGTTTTGAAGAAGTGCAGACAGATGGAAGTAACCTGTAAGCAATTGCTGCACGATACAAAATGTAATCTGCTTATCGGTTTTATGTAAGCATTAAAGAAAAGTTTAATAGGAACATTTAAAACATAAAATGTTAAGAAGCTGACCCAAGATTAGCATTAATAGATTTAAAGTAGTTGCACGGGTGGAAAAGTGGAAGAAGTTGATGGTGATCAACTCAGAATTGGCAGTGTCAGAGTTCAAAAAGAAAAAAAAGAGGCCTTGGACTGACGGTTGCAAGCTATCTAAGTTATGGCCTACAATTTCCTTATGAAGAAAACCCTGCATTCCACTACAGCCTGTTCACCAGTGATCTTTACTGGGACAGATGGAGCTCTAATGAGACTTTCAAAAATGAAGACAGCAGTGATGCCCTAAAAAGGCACCACCGCTCCCATCCACCTCATAAACACCCCCCTGCCCCCATGACATTGGGCTTCCCTTGGAGCTCCAAGATGGAGCCTAGGAACACTCACTGGAGTCAAGTGACTTGCATCTGAAAGTTGATTATCAGAGTCTATAATCTCTATAACCACACAAGTGTGATGGTGTAGAGTAGGACAAGACAAACAATCTGTAGTCAAGATATACCTCAAGGACATTCTCTTAATGTGAACAAAAAAGACCCTGAAGAGCAATAGATGAGAGCAAAACATGAGTGGTTTGATTTTTCTGAATTCACTGTGAATTAAACGACCGTCATGCACAACTAATCTTGATGTAAGGGCGAGGATGTCCCCTGCAGATCAGTGGACTTGGAAAAGGAATGTCTGGATTACTCTCTACCTTAATAGGCTTGTGATCCTTCCTTTTCTGCCTCAGGTATGTGTTCCCCTCATATCCAAGCATAAGGAGAGGAGTTAATCCAAGCAGAAGGCATTGTGTATTTTTTTGAGTCCCATTCCAGAAATGGGGGCTGAAGAAATAAAGACGTTGGTGGGTCCTTAATAAGCTGGGGATGGAAGTTGTATTGAAACCCCACTACACCACCTAAGCGATGAGAAAAAGATTACCTCTGGAGATGGGACTGATTCTGAACTGATTCAGTGTGCAAACAGCAGCTTACCAGAATTGCAGGACATGTTGTTGGCAATCATAAGACAATTAGGGAATTCACACTCTGCACTATCACATTCGACTTACAAACTAAAACAAAGCGCAAGTGTATGCAGAATGAGTCAAGATCCTTAAATATATTCTCAGCAGTCATTAAGGAAATTAATCTGTTCACCTCTTTCCAAGATGACAACTGATTAAATGTTCTGTCTTTCTCAGAAAATCCCTTGTAGTTCTCTGTACGCTTCTCATGAATGGTCCTTGGTAATATCCTATTGTCGGCTGAAAATGCGTCCCTCTCAGCTCTCTACAGCAATCAGGAAAGGTTTACTTTTTAATTTGCCTTTTACTCGGCTCCTAGTGAGATGACTCAACAGGTCAAGCAAGTGAGTGCTCCAGCAAAAGACCAAGAGCAAAACAAGTGTCCATTCGCTCCTATGAAGGATGTCCTGATAAACACCATGATCCGCTGCAGACATTTTTTAATCTAAGAGGTCAAAGAAAATGTTGATTACAATTCAACATGAGGCTGTCCCCAGAGCACAGGCCGACTTTTCAACCAGGATGTGCGCTGTTAGCATCTGGAGTTTCAGAGGGACACAAATGCATGAATAGTTGGGAGCCCCTGCCACACAAATTGACTTATGAACTTCTTGGATGATTTCCCACTGGTGAGGTGAATAGGGTTATTTCTAAGGCTGTCCTCAGTCTTCTTGCTGCCCCAACTATTGGAGGAGACTAGAAGAAACATGCTCCGAGAAAAGACGGAATTTCTGAAGAGTTGTTCCAAGTCTGTCTGCATGTGAACAAGGCCTGAGTTCATGGTCTAGACAATAGTGACAATACGTTCCCGGGACATCAGAAGTTTCTGCTTAAAAGTTTCTTACCTAGGTTAAGGGTGGAGCTATACTTCAGTTGTCTTGGCTCCATGACATGATCTGATAGCAAAATGATGTATTAGTCCTCTTTGGGCCGTATGTGTGTATGTATGTGTGCATGAATGCATGTGTGTACGTATGAATGCATGTGTTATTTGTATAGTGAAAACCTAGGCAAGAGGCATCTGAGCGCTGTACAGGATTAAAAGCCTACAGTCAACCAGTGTTGGTAGAGGGAGCTGGATTCCAGGAGTAACTGCATTTTGATGTTGTGTTCCTTAAAGATGTGCATTTTCACCGCTTTCCTAAACTGGAGCAGCATTAGGGCAGTCCTGATCGATATGGGGATGTAGTTCCAGAACCTGGGTACATGGATCAAAAACACCTGCTATCTTGTTTTTTGTTCATTTTTACACTTTTAAGTCTTTGGTCTAACAATGCCCTGCCAAGAGCGACCAGAGATGGTGAGCCTGTCTCCAAAATAAGTGGGTGTGTTGAACAGGATGGATTTGTAAATGACGTATCTGGTTTTGAAGATGGTGCAGGCTAGCAAAGGGAGCCAATGGAGTGCCATCAGGATGGTGGTGATGTTAACATATCTTTCGGCTCTGGGTGAAGTTTGCTGCAGGCTGTCCTAAAGAGGGGCCAATGAGGAGTCTGTGAGGCCATGGAGCTGAGTGATACCATCATCCACCATTCACATTAATGATGTTTCGGGGCAAAGTGGCCAAAGAGTTTCTTGGCGCTTTCTCAGCTTTTGATCTATACCAATTAGTCCAAGGGCCCACCTGTACTGCCAGTCACACCATCAACCTAACTTTTGCACAACAGTCTAATCGACTCAATATCTCCCACTAGAGCTTACCTGGATTGATCAATGCAATTAATAGGCCTAACCATAATAAAACCTGCTGCATTTTTTCAACTCGATAATTGTACCGGCCTTGATCTAAACTGGACCTCTCTCATTTTCTTCTGTCTCATACAGAGCCAGGCTGACTCCTCAAGAATATGTAAATACTAAACCAAACTTCAATAATTGGATTGGGAAAGCTTTTGAAAATGTCCTCTCTGCGAAAGTTCAGAACATCCACAGGGTTTCTCCTTCAGCCCCCTGGTACACGGAGGAACTTTCTTTGTCCGGTGAGCTAAATGGAATATTCAAAATCTCTTAGATAGGTTTCCATTGACACGTTTGTTTCTTCCGATTAGAGTTCTATGAAGCTCAAATAAGAGTTTGAAAGATATGTTTTAAGGAGGCATTTTCTCACAAGGGAAAATTCACTACTATGTCAAAGTGGCATTTTTTTATCAAATGCCTCACTTTAAAATAACTTAACATTTTGGAGTTGCTGCCTTATAACGTTAAAAGCCTGACCCAGATGAAAAGACTGAAGAGGCCTGCTGCCGTTTGAACGTAGTAAAAGACCAACCTTTACCTAAATTCTAATTAATGGCTACTTTCGAAAAACTGGTTCCCTCTCAATATGTAAAGCTGCCTCCACCTGAAACAAAGCAATGATGAACTCCCACAAAACACAGGACGACTCACCTGCCACCAATATATTCTTTTTGTCCGTGGCGCACTTTGGCATGAATTGTCAAACTTCAAACAGTTCAGATCAAGAAAAGAAATAGCTATTCTTGCTAAACATAAATCAGTTGAAAAAAACATCCAAGGCGTAGGAATGTGCAAGATGAGAACCAGAAAAGGAGACAGGCAGATAGAAAATTCCTAAGGGTTTCCTGCTCTGGTATGAAATGGCCGCTTCCCCTTCTCTCCCTCTCTGCCTGCCAGCTCCAATGCTTCATGTTGACATTACACATCCTGTAGTGCGATCCTCCCCCCATGCTGCTGCTTGCCCAACAGAATTATCTCCTGCGTCACATCAGTGGCAGAAGAAGTGCTCAGCTTTCAGTACCTGAGGAACCATTTCAGAGCTCCTGACAAGCAGAAAGGACTGTTTTACCAGATAATAAGATCTGGTTGTGTAGCAGCCTCAACAATACTTTGCTCGAACTGCCCTTCTGCTAGCCAGATGGTCTCATCTCCCCGGAGGTTAAAACCATTACACTCAGCTTGAATACAGTCTATCAAACTCCACGAAGATTTCAGACCTTAATCGCAAACAGAACAACTAAAGCGAAAAAACAGGCCCAGAGGCAATTTGCTGTTCCCTACCTGAAAAACCAGGTTCTACATTTTTCTCTTTACAAAGCCCCGGATCACACATGCATTTTGTTTACAGCGAACACAAAGGCGCAACTAAAACAAAAGAGGCATTCTCCTCACTGAAATATTCCAAACCTTGAAAATAATATTTTTGTCCAGATCTTTAAGTAGGTGACACTTGTGCACATTGATAAAAGCAAGGTTTTCAAATCATTCAGGTGTCTTCCGTTTTACAAATCTATTTTTCACAGTATGTAAACTCTGCATTGCTCACAAATAATCCTTGTCCTAGTCGTCTTTCTTCTCATCACTAGTCAAAATATTTTGCTCAATGAGCTTAATGAAAATTTCCATATGGACCAGTGTCTAAGTGCCAACCGATCCCAAGCACAACCATGACAAACTTATTTATGTGTATTAATAGACACCAAGAAACCATTTCATCTACTGGGCAGGAGTACCTTTCCAGTGATGAAGGTTTTCCACTCTATGAACTGTCTCCTCTTTGGACAAGACAAACTATCATAGAAGGTGTATCTACGGGCTTGCTCTGCCGTGCTTTTTGCAATCACTTTTTATTTATGGCATGTCTGCAAACACTTTGGCGCACAGGGGGAAAATTCCCAGCAAAGATATAAAGAATTTAAGACCAGCACTAATCATATGCTTCTGGTCATTCTTTAGATCTGGTAGCAGCAAATAACACAAAGAAACTCCCAAACCCAGCAGTCCTGAGAAAAAGAAAACAAGAACAAATACGTAGCCCAGGAGTACCAACTCATAGGCGCTAATGACCACAGCTGTAGCCGCCTCTAGTCCTCGCCCATGGCTAGTTTGCCATTTAGGTCTCTACAGGCTCTCTGGAACAAACAGTTATCACCATACCCTCATGAAATAAAAAAAGATCAGAAGATGCAAAGATGCCAGCAAACAAATGACCAATCTCTAACCCCTCTTTCCTCAGCAAGATCACAGAGCGAGAGGTCAGGAGACAATTTCAAGAATATGTGAAATGTAACCTTCCTCTCCAGAACTTCCAGTAATGTTATAGGCTCTCAGGGCTATCAAAATGAGGAAGGTCTTCCTTCTAGCCATGGATGACACAGGAAACAGCCCTTATAGACCATCAGTCAGTTTACGACATGCTCGACCACATAACTTTGTTGGAGAGTCTGGCACAATGGGCCTAGAAGGTTTGGCTATGGCTTCCATGGATATGTTAAAATGCTTTGATTGGTGCTACTGAATCATACATGTGCCTTTGTCTGTGCAAGCATCAACTCTTATGTCTGTTTAGTGTCTACCTCTGTCCTCTGTTATAGACACAACAACAATAGCACATGAACTTCTACATATACACAGCTGAAACACTAATCCACTTCCATTTATAAAACAAACCGGACAACACTTCCAACATCAATTTGTGCTTGTATATATGTTTTTGTGGGATGATGGGGAGCTTTTCGTACATGAACATACCAAAAACTCAGCTCTTTACTCAGTGGAGAAACCAGGTAAAAAGCATCAATCTGCAGCTCCTTTGCTCCGAAACAATACTACCACTACTTCAAGCCCATCACCTGGATGCGGTAACAAGAGCATTGATCATGGCACACCTGGACTACTGCATCGTCATCCATATTGGCCTCTCAAAGAAAGACATCACCAGGCTACACATGCTAGGATTTGGTACCAAGAACAGTAAATCTCTGTAGAAGCAACCACTGCACACCCAACCTTAAAGAACTCCACTGGCATTCAGCCGATGGCAGGATAAAAGGTAAGGTTGTCTGCACCGTCCACAAAGCATACTGGGCCAAGGCCCACAACTACTAAGGAAGTTCACATCTTCACTATATACCCTTAAAATATTTTCCATAAGTGTCTATTAATAAACTATCTTTCAAAAGGATAAAGTACTAAGGCAGATCTTTAAGAATACAAGTACCTAGAATATGGAGCACCCTCAACCCCATTCTGATATCGGAACTAAACTACGCATTTTAGGAAACTTATAAAACCAAACAAGTACCAGTTTTTAATGGGTGCCACCAGAGACCCAAGTGTTGCAAATGAATAACCTATATATGGCTTGTATCTCATCTAATAGGACTAGAACTATCCCCAATTTTATATAAATGCTTCTTGATGGAACCATTCCAGTGCTTTGACGAACCCACGCAGCTACATGTAGCGCTTTGCCAAACGCTGTCCAAAATAAATTAATTTTCAATTAACTTTTCAAAGCATGCATTTGTCTGTCGGTTTGACCCTGATTGAGTTGAGCGGCAATATGAAGTTCAGAAACTTTTGGAAATAAAGACAAAGATCATTTATTTTTATCTAAGAAAGAAGTCCATAAAAAGTATCACTCTACTTACAAATCAAGACTTTGCAGTATCCCCCTAAGTAAGTAGAACAGATCAATTGCAGGTTTATTGCAGCTTTACTGGTGCCAAATGCCACCTTTTCTTTTTTTTTTGCACTGGTTAGTAATTATTTATTTCTACCCTAATACATTCCATAAAATATCCAATTCCTCTTGTCCCAAACTGTAGCATTACCCAAGGTTTTATCTGAGAAATAAGATGACCTTTAACAGGCGTTTGCAAAGGGTGTAATCTATTTGTTTTTTAACTTTCAATCCAATCTTTATCCGCATTCGCGTTCTGCTGTTTTACTGAAGTATGAAATAAGTTACTTCAGTCAGTATAGTTTACCACATTACTTCCTCGTCTCAGTCCTAACACCCATGAGCAATAGCTCCTCGCCACAGATATCCCAAACTGAAAACTCCCTTGGTCCCATCCCTACCCTCCAGGCCACTCCCACATCATGTAGCACATAATCCCTGACCTACCACCAAGCACAAGAAGCCGAAACAGGGAGGCAGGGATGGGAACCAGGACTGTGACGGGGAGGTCTACGACTCGGAGTAATGAATATTACTGGTAAGTAACCGTTCATAGCTTTTCATAAACAACTATTCAACAATGAGGTACAAATAACAGTTCAACACTTTGCTTACCTAGCGTGCAGGACACAGACAAATTTGAACTGAGCCTTGAAAGGAAACAGAGACATGCCAATGCTTAGGTACACAACAAATCGGCTACATAATGAAACTGAATAATTATTGAACTGTAGTCGGGTGTTCTAAGAAAGTCCATTATAAAAACTGTATCATAGAGCCCACCCCCTCAAATTAAGCACTTTTAATCATTCTGAGGGTTTCCTAGAAACTGCATGCCCCCAATTTCACTACTGCAGTATATTTCTTTTAGTTAGCATTCATTACAATAGACAAAACATTCTTTTGAAGTACACAACTGCCTGAAGGTCAGTGGAACAGGCTTATATCAGCAAGAAGCATGCCGGCTGTGCAGATATGGATTCCAGGGGATCCACAAATGGAGACCAATTACACTAAATGTAACAATTCTCAACCACTTTAGAAACACCTTACCATGGGATCGCACTAGAATGGCTACACTAACTAAAAATTTGATATTAAGCATTGTAATGGATCGATGCTTCTTTTCGACTTAGACCCAACTGGTTGCATTATCTCCCTAGCTGCACCTGTACACCACAGCTTTAAAAAATATGATCAGATACTGCTTTCACCCAACATACCTCTGCTTGCTTTTATACTGTACCAATAAGTGGGTGACATATATTTCTAATATAAGTCGGTAGCACCAGCCTTTAACCCCCTGAGGCCAACCAACCATTATTGACCGCTGGCTGGCCTTTTAAGGAGAGCTGAATCTGCTTGGACTGCATCAATGCATATGGTTGTAAGATGACTGGTAATCTGCTGGGAGGCCTAAAGGCGCCCACTCATTCTTTCAGCGAGAAACATCAAAAACATAAGCCAACAGTCTATTTTGTTTACCACTATATACAGCTAAACGCTGGTAAAGGATTCTGAAATCTGCTGTTCTGACTTCTGCTGCACCTACTAAAAGGTACACAACCCACACCAGCTCTCCCCTTCCGTTATTGGTGGTTTACGTTTTTGCAATTTAAGGCCCTCTGTACAGTAGTACAGGGTAGGTCTCCCTGCACAATTTTTTGTGTTCAAGTTATTTTACAACTCTTCTGCCAATGACTTCTGTTCTAGGATAGCCCGGCAGATTGAAATGTTGATTGAACACAAGGTTCAACTTGATAGGGAAACCGGTTATGTAAGCAGCCTTTATAAAAGACAGCCTTCTCACGTGTAAACCACTGAAAGTCTCCCCGACCTACAAAATGCAATAACCTAGATTTTGTAATGCCAAGCACCTCTGTTCTGAACACCCGTTATTATATATTTCAATAGACCCTGTAGTGCCAAGAAGCCACGAATACGAAAACCATGTGCTCAACAAATTATATAGCACATATTGTAAAACAATTCAGTACACAAGGTACTCCACGGACACTGCTAAATGAAAAGTACATCCTGGCCTGTTCCATCTGACAATGCAAATCCAAGAAGAAATTCACCTAAAGCTCATAGCATTCCTATACATCTAACAGTTCTTTAAAACGAAAAGGGTTTACATTGCACAAGATGCAAAACTAGACTTATATGGAGGACATGAAAAACAGCAGTTCTCAGACATGCCCGGCTTTTATCAGAGGACAACACATTTTCACCTCTCACAGGGTACCAAATCAGTAGGTAGTTATAGTTAGGACCATTTTTCCATAGGAACATTTTTTGGGGACTTGCCTATATCTTTGGAAAACACAGGGAGATGCTGGACGGAGTGCTTAAACTTTTCAGACGCTCATCCCCAGTCACAGATCTGGGTTGAATCCATTCTTTAGCTCACTTCGCCACCCCTGTTCAGACCCAGCCATATGTAAATCAGCCTTGACCCTATCCCTCACGGGAGCAGTCCAGTCCGAACTGCAGTCAGGTCTTCCCTGGACCAGAAACAAGCATCCTGGGACTGGTTTCGGGTTAACACTGCTCATCAGCCAGGCTAGCTTGAATACAGTGGCAAAGTGAGCAAGGGACCCACGTCTGGGCATACTCAGCCAACTTAGGGCGAACAAAGCAAACACAAGGAGATGATGAGAGGAGCGCTGAAACTTTTTAGACACTCACCCCAGTCACAGATCTGAGTTGAATCCATCATCATTCTTTAGCTCACTTCGCCACCCAAGTTCAGACCCAGCCATCTGCAAATCAGTCTTGACCCTGTTCCTCATGGGAACAGTCCATTCCAATCTGCCCATCCAGGTCTTCCTTGGAACGGTAACAAGCATCCTAGGACCCGTTTCGGGGTAACACCCCTCACCAGCCAGGCTAGTTAGAGTCCAGTGACAAAGTGAGCAAGGGATCCACATCTGGACACACCCTGCCAACTTATGGCAAACAAATAAAAAAATGATGGCACCTACAGTAAGCCATCTATTGCACATGCACTGGCTCGCTTTTGCTTCTCTATGTATACTTCATGCATTTAAATGTAACATGCACATTTTGAACTCTTTATCAACAAAAAAGACTGAACAATCTTCGTATGCGGAGGACGCTGGGGTATGCATACAAGCCAATAGAACCGACTTTAACAGCCGAAAATGGCTTTATTTTAGCTATCTCATGCCTAAAATTACCTCTGTTCCAATGTTACTCACTGGGGGAAATAAATGTCCCCAGGTTTTTTACTATCTCCCTCTTTCCCACTTTGAAATGTTGGCATGTATAAGTATCAGCACCATGCTTGAAGGATTTCACAATAGTTAGACTTACACAAGCTTTCTGAAAAGTGTGCATCAGCTGGCACCTGCTGGATTTTCTGATAGGGGAGAACAAGCTCGATTTCTGACCAATATTTGATAAATTAAAACATCTGCACTAGAGTTTAATTCACACTATTTGACGATCACAATGGAAACGTACATCAACATTAGCTCAATGCAACAGTATTTTACCAAGCAGATCTCTTAAAGAAATTAAGCTGGGATGTAATCCAATAAATTACTTTGAACTTGCCAGACCTTAGAAACCAATTCCATTTCCTAGTTTTCTCAGAAAAGAAAGAGTAACTCACAAAATTACCAAATTTTACATCTCACTCAGTCTTTTAGGGAATACTAATCTATAGTTCAATATCGATTATGCATCATCAAAATCCACAATCTGTAGAAAATTTGGAAAATTCGAAGATCTGCAACCAAGAGCCCCAGGTTTAAATCCCAGCATCTGCACTTGCGCAAAATGTGTGATCATGTGGCAGTCACCCTATCTTCCTTTATTGCAGCTCAGAAACAGAGTAAGCATAAGTACTACATTCGATGTCAGCAAGTGGACCTTTATAACTCAACCTTTAGGAGATGTAATTGCAGGATCTCTAACATCCAATGATCAAGTTGTTTAAAAGTATGGAAATTATTGACAGATGACTCAATCTCATCATAGTCGCCTAGAATTGTAGTGGAATAGTTCCAATTAACATGAACTTGGACTGCTTCTCTTGGAATGCAATGTGCTCTTTAAATGGAAGCAATATAAGGACTTGATATTTGGGATCATCTAGCAAATCTTGTGTATTGCAATTTAGAAAACCCCTAAAGGCAAAGCAGTTTTGAAATGCAGATATTTGCAGCTTCTTCTCGGAGTCCAAATCCTTGCATCTCTTGAGACATGCTCGCCTTATTTGATTGTAGCTCAGCTCGTGGAAGGACATTTCATAACTGAAACACAATCTACTCCTCTGCCAAGCTAAAAATAACAAACCCCATTCCAGAGATTCGAACAGGCCTTCTGATGTTACACCATGCAGGATAAGGAAATTCAGGTTGAAATGGATGCTCAAAATAAACATGTCCAGGACAAAGGCGGAAACCCTTCATGCAAAGTCTACAATAGCTACTCCAAACAAAGTCAGTGAGCAGACTGCTCCAAGCTCAGACAAGTATGAATAAGCAGGAACAATTTACATAAGGGTGAGGATTTCAAATACAACTTTGCACGTCAATCCATGTAGCTACCAATCAATTACCAAAGGCTTTTGTAAAATCCGTTTCTTAGTTTATAAAAATCCGCTTCTCCATTAAATCTTTGAATTTCCAAAATGTCTTTCTCAGTCAGTCAGTCAAATTTGCTTTATTCGAGGTAAAAACTCATAAAAGGAGAATACATTTAAAAACCATTTTTGGCCCATAAAATCATCATTTTACAAAAAGAGAAGATGTAATTACACAAAAGTTTTAAAAGAATAAAGCGTCATGACTTCACAAGTGATAAAATCAGTAATAGAAAACATATAACGTTGTAATGCATAAAACCAAAATACCCAAAATAGGTGATCAGAGCATTTCACTTGACTAGGGGGAGAAGGTTCCTAGCTTGACCTCAACAGATCTACATTTGCGATAGGAATTTCTTTCTGATAGACCACCCCAAGAATTTGGCAAACGCCACAGAAATGAACGGCAAAGTGCTGGTGCAAATTATTCTTAAAGCCACCTTGCTCTCTCTCGTACCAAGCTGTTTGCACATCGACCTTAGCCACACACGACGGGGAATTGCATAGGCCCCACACACAAAGAGAAGATGAACAATAGACTCAATTTCAGTATTACAAGCTGGACAAACACTGGAATTAGCTTCTGCCCATCTTCCTGTCAACGATATAATTGGGAGCGACCCCACTCTAAGCTGGAAATAAAGTTTCCTGTCCTCAGGCTTAGTTATTATGTCCCAATAGGGCTCCAGGGAAGGGGAAACTTTTACTTCCAAGAAGCGGCCTTCCATGGAGGAGGGGTCTGCATCATTCCAATTCCGGCGGGCTACCATTTCCCAGTATTTTGCTTTTAAGATATCTTTAGACGGGAACTGAGCTTGCTCTGGGTTCTCCCACAACCCCTTCAAATCCATTTTCTCCAATGTTCTGCGCAATTCCTTTAGCCAGCCTATCGTATGAAAATTGTCAGTTTTAACTACATCCAAGAAACCCCGAGCATAATGAACAAGTTCAGGAGTGGCCCAAATACGACGCCAATATAAAATGGGTCGTAATCTAGCCATATCTGATATGGCTTTCCTGCCCAGTTCATAACGCAATGGCTTCATGGGTGTGCTTTTAGGGAGGCAAGTGAGATTGCGCAGAAATTTGTTTTCAGCAAGTGTTAAGGAGGCTAGATTATCATAACCCCAAAGCTCGGCACCATAAAGGGCCGAGCGGAGTGCTTTAGCCTCATACACTTGAAGTGCTGGCAGGATCGGTTTTGTCAAGGATTTTTTATGCTCAGCACTTATAGCGCCTGCATTTTGATGGAGTTTGAGGGCCGCCATTTCTGTGTGCTTCCCCCACTTAACGCCCTTTGCTATGTGGATACCCAGGTATACGAAGTCTGAGACCATTTCCACCTTTTGGCCATCCATGTAAAAATTCCCTTTGAAGCTGGCATGTGGGTTAAATACCATAAGCTTTGTTTTGGTTACGTTGACTTCTAGCCATCGATCAATACAAAAGCCCTCAAAGATCCTTAGGGCACGCTGTAGTCCGCTAGGGGTTTTGGACATAATGAGCGTGTCGTCTGCAAATATTAAAATTGGCGTTTTTGATTCATCCAAAGTGGGAGCGTCTACAGCTCCAGACAACATACGCTCCACTACACCGTTTATATACAATGTGAAGAGCGTGGGGGCCATAGCACAGCCTTGTTGTACCCCCCCGCTCTACCGGAACCTCAGCGGTGACTTGCCCATGCCTCCCCCACTGTATTTTTTCATAATTTGACTCATGCAATCTCGTTGCTAATGACAGAATTTCCAGCGGCATACCCATCTCGGCCAACACTTTCCACAGCTTAGACCGAGGAACTAAGTCAAAAGCCGCTCGAAGATCGATAAAAGCAGCATGGAGGCTACCCTTCCCTAGCTGCACTGTCTTCCAGTGGAGTAGCGTGAACCTAAATATTTGATCTATGGTGCTAGTAAGCTTACGAAAGCCTGCTTGGTAGGAAGACAAAACATTATTTTCATCTGCCCAGACCATTATTTTCGCCAGGGTCATTTTGCCTATCACCTTTTGTACCGTATCTATTAGGCTGATGAGCCTGTAATTCCCAGGGAGTGTTTTACCTCCCTTCTTGTACACAGGGATTATTACAGCCCCTTGCCAAGATTTTGGTACTGGTGCCCCTAACGCCACCGCATTAGCCAGCTCCAATATATACCTGCCCCATCGCTTTTTCTCATAGAGAAAAACATCAGCTGGAACCCTGTCAGGTCCGGGAGCCTTCCCCCTTAAGACTGAGTCCAAAGCTACTGCTACATCTATATTATTGAAAGGGGGGGCTAAAAATATAGCAGTGTCTACAGTTTCCCTAGTCCTGTCCTCAGGGTGGCATGAGTATTGCGGTCCAAAGTATTCTAGCCAGCTGTTCTGCGAAACATAGTTTGTCGGTGGTTCAGGGAGACCTCCTATCCGCCATTTGATGATACTCCAAAATAGTCTGGAGTCCTTGGCAATGCTGGCAGCTTTAAGGTCTTGCCAGCGCGGTTCGTCCCATTGCTTCTTGGCCATCTGTATACTGGCCTTGTACTCCTGTCTTGCTTCCCTAATGACAATTGGGGCTCTGTTTTTGATTGCTGTTCCCAAAGAAGATCTTGCCATCCTACAAGCCTTGTTATACCACCCCGTTGTTTTGGGGCGATTATTCTTGCCTGAGGAATGGGGGACTACCTTATAAAAAAAATGACCCTTTATAGCTTCAAAAAAATCACAATGCAGATTAATATTTTTTTCCAGATCATTTCCACTCTCAGATCCCATCCTCATTATGGTTTCCATAGCAGTGGTGGTTTTATCCAGGTCTTCACTAATGCTCACTAGCCCCTCACTCTTTGTCACGATTTGGGACCACTTAACCCGCCTCATGTCATTTGTTGGGACAATCTCTACTAGAGCTTCTGCAACAATTCCCTGTCCCGCCAGATCCCCCCCCCCGCATAGGAGGTGAGTAATACACAGGGGGTTATGGTCACTCTCCTGTCTACTAACCACCTTCATGTCACTCATCAGGTGCCAAATTGGCAGGCTGCAGATAGCATAGTCAATCCTGCTTTGCGAGCGGCCGTTGTCAAAAGTATTGTTGCCCTGGCCGTCACTCGCTGTTCTTCCATTTAGTGCTCTAAGGCCCCTTTCGCTGCATATAGCGTTCATCTGGATTATGCTTGCCGACCACCTGCCTACCGGTTTTAAGTCCAGTTTGGGGATCCCCCACTCGGAATCCACATCATCCCCAGAGTACCAATCCCATACTGAAAGGGGCTCAAAGGTCATATTCAGGTCCCCTGCAATTAGTATGTTGTTCTCATTTGGTTGAGCGCCAATCAGATGGTCTAGGGCTGCTAAAACCTGGGATTTCCCACCACCCGACCCTCTTACATATAGATTGTAAATGTCCAGTGTATCCCCCAGGGCCATTTTTAGCCTGATCAACTGGATGTCATTATTGCCAGTAGGGAGCTCTATTGCTCTATCAAAGAGTGCCTGTCGGGCCCAGATGGTTAAACCCCCTTTCGGCCGGCCCTTAGGGCCCATTAGCGCTGGCACGAAAAAATTCAAAAAACCCAAAAGGAACAAGGGCTCGCAGGCCCACGTCTCCTGAAAAATGTAAACATCGAAACTATTTATGAAGGAGATCCATTCGGGTGAATGCATTCTAGAGCCCAGTCCCGCTATATTCCAGGATACTACTTTACCCCCAGCCCTACTAGATTCGCACCACTGCGCTGGGGGGGCTAGAGTGTGGATACAGGGGCCATAAACACTTGAGGAATCCTGGCCTCCAACTGCCCCTAAATTAGATACATCAGGTTCCATCCCTCCAATATCACTGGGCACTACAACCTCTACTGGGGTAGATCCTGGCAAACCCTCATAGTCAGTCCCTTTTACTATGCTGCAATGTACTTGGTGCTCCCTGCCTTGGTGTCCCTGATGTTCATTAGTCATATCTACCGTCCCCCTTTTATGTAGTCAATCAATGGAGTTGAGCCTGGAGCTATTAGAACCGTGCCTATTGTCTTTGACTAAGGGAGGCGAGAATGGGAAAGGGAGCATCTTTCTCAACTGTATACCCGAATATATAGGGGGGCTTGGTCTGAGTTCTAGCATAAACAGATTCTCAGCTAGGTTATCGGATGACAAAGTTAATTCAACAACATCAGGAGTAATCCCAGGATGACTAATTCTTCTAGCTTTAACTATGTCATCCCTAATAACCGATCGGCACCCTCTGACGTGCCGCAGCCAATAAATGGCCTTGTTAGTCAGGGAGTCCACCCCTTCCCTTGGGCAATCAGGTCTCTCTTTACACTTGGGAACATTTGTCATGAATATTGTATTTGTGGCATAATTGCCCTTTACATGAGCTTGCCCCCTAGTGGGCTCTGAGCTGTTATTTGACGGCCCTTTGGATGAGTTTATTAGGGAACCATTATGCTGTGCCCCTACCATCAATCTTGGCTCTTTTGATAGTAATATGGGCCCTGTCAGTCCTTGCCCCCCATTGGAGCCCCCCTGTGTCCTCTGGGTGCTAACACTAGGCTTATTTGCTGCCTTGGTTTGAATCGTAGAGCGATCTGTCCTATTGGTGGTTAAAATAGGGGGCCTGCATGTACTTGTCGCTCCCCCCTCTGTGTGGTCAGCCCTATATATTTTGTTACTTGTGGACACGCTTTTCCCTACCAATGGGAGGGGACCTTGAGAAAGTTTGGTAGGATATGCAGTAGCTGTCTTATGAGAAACCCTTAGTTGAAGCCTAGGGTCAGCCAAATCATTTTTTGGAGATGCTGCTAAGTTAATTATTAATTTTTTCATGCCCTCTATCTCGTCCCTGAGTAGCGAAACTAAATTAACTAAATCGCTAATAATTCCTAGGCCATCTCTCTGAGCTATGTGGCCACAAGCATCACTTATAACTACTATAGGGGAGGTGTTCTTTCCACTACTAGGGGTTTCTTTTTCGCTCTCCTGCTGGGTCTCTGCCAGAACCGTAAACCTGTTTGAGCATTGAGTTGGAATAATATCGGTCACGGGTAAAACCGGTGAATTTTCCTTGCTTTCACCAGTAGGGAGAACATTTGCCCTTTCCCCTTTTGTGTAACCTTTTTGCCCTTGTTGTTTCAAAGCAGTCATACACAATTTAGCACTGGCTCTAAACATGTCGGGGATAGTAATAATAGTAGGGCCGTCTACCTCTGATAGATTGGGCTTTGTGCACCCTAAATCCCTAGCCGGCTCTACGATCTCTGGGGACTCTAAATCAGAAGATAGAATTTCCTGACAATCATCAATAATATTATCAATATTGTCCATGATACAGTTCATCGCAGCATGATTAGGTGTTTCCTTAGTTTTCTTCTTTTTACTCCGTTTCTGGCGTTTAGCTGCCTCGATGGCCCCCCCTCCTTCCATTGATTTCCGCTTGGCCATCCTCAGTCACAGTAAAGCTCAGAACCCACACCCCTAGACAGATCTTGGTAACAGGACACTCTATTCCTTATGAGTTGTTATCTTGTGCCCTGTCTTTCTAATAAACACTATATATAAAAAAACTAAATACAAAATACTGTTAAGTCTCTATGTCTTCACAACTGTATAAATTGCCACATAAAGTTAGCCAGTATTGCCATGAATATTGCTTTTTTTTTAGTTAATGCTCGTTATTAGCCAAATATAGTTAAGGATTCAAGGCTGTCTGCTTGACAACTGCTCATAAATAGGGACAACAGAGGTGCTTAATTAACATCACACATTTGCCTACAGAGCAAGAATTCCTCAGTAACACGACAACCAGAGATGCTGTATACAATCTACTCGATATTTCCACACAGTGGAACACGACGTTCCCGTGAAAAAGTCCAGCATTGATGGAAACAGATTATCCTGCAACAGAGTCACAGCGACCGACTATAAGCTACAAAATTAGAAGGATGCAAATGCACAACTTCGTTACTAAATGGATTCAATGAGGCATATTATGAGATTCCATTGAATAATTAAAATGTGATGGATTGTATCCCTCACCCGACTCCTGGATGCTTTAACTCGATGATTCTGTCGGAGCCTTTTATGACAAAGGACCTGGGCAGGCTGGTTCCCAGTCCCATGTTGGTCAACGTGGAGTTCTGCATGGCTCACTATAGTCACTTCTCCTGTTTTAACGGTTATGGGCAGCCACTCAAGTACCTTTTCAGAACCCCCAAGTTAAAGTTTCATTCTAATGCCAATGATGCACAGGTTTACCACGTTTGTGATGTGGAAGCTCAACTGGCCACCTTGTTAAGTGGATTTGCCGCTGTACAGTTGTGGATGACCCAAAACTGCCTTAAGTCTAATGGAGTGGCGACATTCTCCATGGCAAAGTTGTTGCTTTTACTCAAGACTACTGTCCCAATTCTACCTTCTTTAAAGTAATTATACAGATTAGGCCGGGCAAACACTGGGAGTTTGTTGAGATGTTCGCCTGTGGATACAATTGCCTTTCTAAATTGAATGTGCTTGAAAATAAAAGGACCCTATATTGTTCAGAGAGACAATGCAGTGGTAATAGGACCATCATTATTGCCACAATGGATTACGTCACTAGTAGTTTATGCAGAACTTAACTAAAAAAAAACACGCCTGCATGCTCAGAATACTGAGAGAGGTTTTTACTTAGTAGATTTCACTTTATTTTATTTATGTAGATTGGTCTTTCCAATGTGAGACTGCAAGTAACATAAAAGATGTACTTTTGGTGAAACAGGTCACATGTATTGGGTTCTCCAGGGCTTTCTGGCATTTCAAGTGGATGCCCTCTAAATAAAGGGTGCTTTATTTACGGAATTAAAGTGGGTGGAAAGACATTAGTTGCCTGATTTTAAAAGGTATTTCAAGATTCCTTCTTTGAGGAGGAGTGGTCCACAGTCAACATAGGGTCTGTGTCTGATACACAGAGAGTTAAAGTGGATTTGATTGCATACTGGAAATCAAGGAAAAGAGTCAGTTCCAACAAGATATCATGGTTTTTCCATTTAGTATGATTAGGACCTTCGTTGCAAACTGCAGTTAGCTAGATCAAGTCCCATGTAGACATTAACGATTCTGGGTGCACTGAAGGCATGAATTGTGGGAGGAAATAAAGTAAGGTAGGACTCGCCAAAGACGTTTCAGCTAGTAGAAAACAGATTTTTTCAGCAATGTGCTGCTGCTGATTTTGAAACTATCAGCCAGTTTGCCTGGGAAATGTAGCATAGAAACTGGGCTAGAATTCAGCAGATCAGAAGGCTTCAGTGTGGGATTTTCCAGGAGAGGCATAACCACTGAGGTCTTATATTGGAAGAGGCCTGCTCAGAGATTAGAGAGCAATTAATCAGATGTAATGACACGGTCATGATCAGGTCAGGGAATTCTATAAAATTCTACCCAAGTAAAGACTGCTAAGTAATTTTAGAGGTCACATTTTTAATTAACATCTGTCAAAATCAATTTTTGCTAGGGTTTCAAAATGCCCAACAGGAGGGCAAAATACCAGAATGACCAGATAGCTAACAATTTTGTAAAGGTTCTTTAGTTAGGAATATTTCTCACAAATGTCCCCGCATTACTGATAAAAGTACCAGCAGTTTATTATTTTGAACTTATTTTGGCCCTAAAAGACTCAAAAGACTACATCCGTTCTATTCACTTATAGAGGCGGTAGCATGCACTTGTCACTACGCGTGTTCTAAACAGGAGTTCTGCCTTTTCCTCAAGCAGCATAATAGAAAACCATTTGGGGATACAAATAGTGCAAACAGATGACGCAAAAGAGATAAAGCAAGGCCACAGTCATCTGAAATTTATATCTAGCAAACGTTCCGTTGGCCGAAATGAACTCTTAGTATCGATTCTAGAAGTAGGTGTGATAGTTTGGATGTTGGCTTATCAAATTGTGTGTTTGGATTCTCTAACAGCAGCCTTTAGTACATACTGAGTACCTGCTATGCTACCAGGTCAAGAATGAAGTGAAGAAAAGAGGTAGGCGTGGAAATGTACTGTCATAAAAAAGAAGAACCACCAGATTTGTTGGATAAAGATACGGTTAGGCTTTCAATCCAAGAAAAGTGGGATCGAAGTTGAGATTTAGATTACTTTTGGAAATAGGTATTTCCACAACAGAATTTTGCTATGATTTTAGAGCTACGAGGGACCAGATTAAGCACAATGAGAAGGTAATCTCAGATAAGTAAGGATTATTCTTTTTTTTTTATTTCATGACACTAAATCTGAGCTTGACTTCAGATTTCCAAGTGATTAAGAGAATGTTTAGATTTTTGTCAATTAGTCTCTTGCTAGTCTAGAGTGAACCTTGGAGTGCAAGAAAGAGAGGTAAATATTTCCTGCCTACCAGAAGTAATAGCTGCATATTACCGTTTGTAATGAGCACAGAACAAAGGCATATGATGTTTACTTGTATAACGGAGACCAGTCAACCCCACGTAACTGACTGAATCTTTTGGGCATGCAGTCCTTTCGACAAATGATTCAGCTATGTTAACCATTTTCTTCTTGTGTTACGCTGAAGTTCTTCGGGCAATGTTGTCCAGTTGAGCAGCGTATATACTGTATTTCGAACTATGACTTCTTAATTGTCCTCCTACCGAGCAGTGAAAACATTGCTTTTTTAAGTAAATTGTGGGATGGCAGTATGTTACAAGCCATGTATTGAGCACAACAAACAGGACTGGACTCTATCATTTTCTGACCATACCGTGCACGGTTGGGAGAACAGCCAAGTCTTAAGGCTAATCCAAAATTACAGATTTTTTTTTAATTAAGCAGATGAAGTAAAGGAAGTTCTTTCACAATGTAGCTATCAAGACTGAATAGGTACTCTCTCCCAATTAGAACAGGGGAAACGAGGAACCTTAATCAGTTTCACAGTAAAAGCTCTTATGGTCCTAGTTAGTTGGCTGAGGTGGTGGGGCCCCAACACTGCAAGGCGCAATACACAACACATGGCATTAAATTGTTACTGCCCATCTACTAGGTACAGTTGCTATCAATGTAAATAAATGGGTGTAAGCACGGTTATAGGAATAAAAATTATGGCATCAAATGAGCTATGTTCAATTTCTACCTGCTACACTGATGGTTCTCTTGAGGAACTCCAGCCTATCTATCCTGTATCTGCTACAGCAGCCAAGAGCAGTTTAGCTTATAGTTGGCACTCTATAAACAAAAGTGGTATCTAAGGCAAAAAAATTACTTAGCTGCTCCGACATCAAGCAATGGGCATACTCAACAGACCTGTATATGATATCGAATGAGCAGGGCAGACCTCACTTAGTATGGATCCCTGTCCCCACAAGAAGGGAGCATTTCAGGGTCAATGAACAATACCTCACCTTTGAGAAGAAGCACAACTAAGTTTCAAATCAGGTTGCTGTCTAAAATGCATGAAAAAGCATATATTCACAACTTCCTCTAGTGTTGCACAAAAGAGGCCGAGGGTTACAAGATTGTTATAGTTCTTAGCCTTATGTCTTGTAAGAGAGTCACTGATACGAAGACCATGGGCATCTCGGAGACAGCACTTTTACCGGAGAGGGTTATGTCTTACATTGTGCCTTATACAAAGAAAAACAAAATGGATGGTGGTTAATCGAGCCTTCGCCATACACCTAAATTTATGCGTGGTGAATCAGAATTATAAGGATGGAATACAGGAGCTGGGTCCACAGCAAACGCTGCATTTATTTCTTCATGTCATGGCCTATTCGACTCCTACATGAATCAAAAAGTCATGCACCATGTGAGGCAGGGGATACCATTGTTTTGGATGTGTGCAAGATGGTCCGTCTGATCTGGAAGACCAACTCAACCTATGAATATATTATATGATTCCAATAGTTTAATTATAGTGGTGATTATTTGCCCATTTCATTATTTACAAGTTGTACAAATGGTTCATGTTTAAACCCACTAGCGGATGCATGGCTATGCTTTTGTAAAAACCCACAAGTGGTGGTGAAAACCATTGCATGGTTACCAATCTGATTTAACAAATGGCGGTGTATAAACAGATAGATCAAAGGAGAGTAATTCTTTGCACTTTAATGGCAACCTGAGGCCATCTCATGAGGCTTTATGAAGATGCAAAACATCACTTTAAAAATAGCAAACAAACAAAAGCCTCAGTTACATGGGGCTATGATAAGTCTCACAGCTCGCTTGAATGGGAGATACTCTTTTTAATAACAGCTGTTCACATCTATAGTCCAATGTCCTGTCAGCAGCAGCAGGTGGTGTTTCTCTAGTACCCCTCGCTTAAAAATCGTGCTTCTATTTACTGAGATTCTCTATGGAAGAGAGAAACCACCCTGAAATTGTGGCTTAAGGTAATTAGATTCATATACATAGTTGATAAGTGAAAAAGATTTTACTTCTCCACAAAGATAAACGAATACAATAGACAGGATTAAGTCACAGAGGACATGGTAATGCAGGATTGGCTTAAATATACATTCCTAGATCCTTTCTTTTTTGTTTTTGGGTGGGTAGGTAGGCAATAATCCAAGTCATTAATTTTGACTGCTGAAATCTTGGTGGAGAATTTCTATTGTAGAAAATTAGCTTGCTTAGATAGCTATAAAAAGAAATGCTGTACTTACAGAACGTCCACTCCTTACCCAGGGCAAATTTTAGTAGGTGGCATATAAATCCCTTGTTAGCTACCTCTTGCTTGAAGCAAAGGCTCAATTGTTATCTTTGCTTATTCCACCCATCATTTGCTCTCAAAAGTCCAACAGAAAAGAAGTGTACATAACTTTACAGCATGCGCGTAGTTCTCAATGTCCAGTAGTACTCAACCCCTTCACCAGAGTATAACTTAACACAACTCTTTTTACAAGTGTTTTGCATTTCCATATAAAATGTAATATTTCTTCAAATTACTTAATGTAGTGTTTCTTTTGTGATAATTGGTACACTTTGAAGTAATTTTTAAAAATCGGGGAACGATAAAAAGTGGAGTAAAATTTGGGGGGCATGGAATAAGTATAGGGGTGATATATGTGATCCACCACCGGACCGAGATGATGACTCAGACTCGGATGAATTGTGACGACCCGAGGGTGGGCAGACGGGACCCGATCTCCAATGATGAAAGCGTACAAAATTGTGACGTTGTAATAATTGATGGAATATATGGTGATGAAGTGTTGTGCTATACTGCTTTTCTCTGTACAATATTACTTTATTGTTTTGATGGTATGGAAATGAATAAAAATCTTTTTTTTTTTTATTGCGGAACGAGCATGGCCTGGGAGGTCAAGATGGAGGCAGCTTTCTAAAGCACTCCATCCCACTCCCCTAGCATCCATTGCGATCCTGTTCCCGGCCTTCCCAGGATGATGTCCCCTCCTGCCTGGGAAGGTGTAAATGAAGGGAAGAGAGGATGCCCAGGGAAGCTTCTTTCGATTAATGCTTGCATTCAATAGTGCAGGCTTAAAGGGCCTCTCAGCCGTACCCCACAGGACAGGCAAAAAATGGCAGTTGCGGGCCGCGGTGGCCCTGAAGGGGGCCTTTAAGCCTGGCCTTGGCATTCAGCCTCCGCGGCTCACCTAAGGAGGGTGTTGGGTGGTGGTGCGGGCAGGTACCCCCACTCCCCTCCCATTTAGCCCGCTACCTGTTGTCCCCCCCGGGTGCATTTCTCCTGATGGCACTGGGAAGGAGGGGGGCAGAGTGAATGTAGGCTGGTGAGGCTTGATGAGTTCTCCCAGATGAGAGGAACAGGGATTCATTCGCCTATAATTCTGGGAGCCGTCCACAGCACAGAGGTAAGTGGTTCCCTTGCTCTATGGACTACGCAGACATGGAGCCCTGGCGGGGACTACTTTGCCTGGCACATATCCCAGCACAATAACGGATGCTGCCACGAAGTGGGAAGGCAACCATTCAGCAAGCCGACTATTAGTGAAAAGTAGCATGTGATATGGCCCACAGACTAGGGCTGAGATGGATCAAGAAGCGCTGGATCTGTATAGGGCCAAGTGGTCCAGCACTGACTGGTTCTTGGTCCCAGGACCCAACCAGGGGTGAATCTATGTTTGATATGAAGCCCGGTAAGGGGGAAGAGCTGTCTTGGACCCCGATCTCGCTCTCTCCCAACATCCAGACCATAATTATTGAGCCAAGGAGGCCAGCCCCTCCTCACTTAGGCCCGTGGATTTATGTTACAAACTGTGTGGGAGTGAAGCGATGGAGTTACTGGCACCTCATGATTTGTGGCTGAGTCCTTGGTGGCGTGGAGTGTCACAGAGATGACTTCCTCCATGGTTGCCTTACCGTCCCAAGCGCCTCTGTGCCGGTACTAATTTTATACTGAAGGCATTCCAGGCTTCCCGCACGGTTCTCGAGGCCAGGATAAGAGTTGGGAATGGACACTAGGTTGCTCCAGCAAAACCTAGGCAACGTGGTCAACTGAGTCTCCAAAACCTAAAGCTGCATTACCAAGCTGGAAGATACTGTCACAGAATTGAAGTCCACTGTGTCCCACCTCACCCAGGCGTCCAAAACTCTAAAGTTACTAGCTGAATATGCAGAAAGTGGACATGTGGGAACAATCCACAACTTATTGGCTTCTCAGAGGGAGCAGAGGGATTCACCCCTAAGACATTTTTGGAAGACTGGATCACCTTCTGGCTATCGCTGGACAAACTTTCACATGCTTCATCATAGAGAGGGCCCACAGGGCACTATCAAAGCGCCCCGTTCCCGGACGCTCAGATTGCCCATTCATGGTCAAGGTATTAAACTACCAGAGCAGGGATGCAATACTCAAGGCCAACAGAGTGATGGGAAACTTGTCATTCCAGTCTGCCTGGATCATGAGATTTCTCCTTCAAGCAGAAGGGGGCAGTGAACTTTAAGTGCATATCGCATCCACAGCCAGACTCAAAAGTCATCATGATTCTCGCTCCATCTTTTTAGGGCTTGCCTGCTGATGCGCTTCAGCGCATAGCTGGCGAAGCTCTATAGGGGCTTATCCAGTGTTTATCCACTGGCGATTCCACTGGCGATTCCTTCAAGTGCATGTGCTTTTTAGGTCATTGCGCTTGCGCAAGCCCTAAAAAGCGCGTGCACAATGCCACCAGCCGCCTGCCTGCCTGCCTCGCATTACCACATCAAAGGCAGCCCTCCGAGCGCATTTCTCACCCCCTAATTATTCACGGCCGGCCGGCAGGCACATCAAAGGCTGCTGCTGCCGTGACTCGCATTTCTCCTCCCTCCTCCCCTATCACTGCCCAGGCCGGCCGTACTTTCTCTTTACAAGGGCCCCCATTCCTGAATCACTTGAAATCTCTCCACATTATTTGCATTTTGTTAATTAAAAAAATTAACTTCAACACAGCGTTGCACATTTTTCTCGACTTCGGAAGGATGAGTCCCAATCTCATTTGTACAAAGTGTTGTAATGGGATTATTGGAGAGTTAGAGAAACGTGCTCACAAGTTACATTTTTATGCATATCATCTGAGTAAATAAACAATAGCATGGTGCCGTTTGCGTCCTTGACTTGATCTGGTTTTTATTTTTATTTTGCTATTATTCTCACAAAGGCTAAGAAGGTCTGCCTACTTTAGTATTAAGTGCTATACGTCGCATAAGCAACAGCTAACCATTCACTCACCCACGCAACGCCACTCACCCATGCAACGCCACTCACCCACGCAACGCCACTCACCCACGCAACGCCACTCACCCACGCAACGCCACTCACCCACGCAACGCCACTCACCCACGCAACACCACTCACACACGCAACGCCACTCACACACGCAACGCCACTCACACACGCAACGCCACTCACACACGCAACGCCACTCACACACGCAACGCCACACACGCAACGCCACACACACACGCAACGCCACACACACATGCAACGCCACTCACACATGCAACGCCACTCACACATGCAACGCCACTCAACCACGCAACGCCACTCACCCACGCAACGCCACTCAGCCACGCAACGCCACTCACCCACGCAACGCCACTCAGCCACGCAACGCCACTCAGCCACGCAACGCCACTCAGCCACGCAACGCCACTCAGCCACGCAACGCCACTCAGCCACGC
Organism: Lissotriton helveticus; assembly: GCF_964261635.1. Lineage (NCBI taxonomy): Eukaryota > Metazoa > Chordata > Amphibia > Caudata > Salamandridae > Lissotriton > Lissotriton helveticus. The sequence continues at coordinate 1,701,229,774 of NC_136059.1, read as the reverse complement.
AACGCCACTCACACACGCAACGCCACTCACACACGCAACGCCACTCACACACGCAACGCCACACACACACGCAACGCCACACACACACGCAACGCCACACACACACGCAACGCCACTCACACACGCAACGCCACTCACACATGCAACGCCACTCACACATGCAACGCCACTCACACACGCAACGCCACTCACACACGCAACGCCACTCACACACGCAACGCCACTCACACACGCAACGCCACTCACACACGCAACGCCACTCACACACGCAACGCCACTCACACACGCAACGCCACTCACACACGCAACGCCACTCACACACGCAACGCCACTCACCCACGCAACGCCACTCACCCACGCAACGCCACTCACCCACGCAACGCCACTCACCCACGCAACGCCGCTCACCCACGCAACGCCGCTCACCCACGCAACGCCGCTCACCCACGCAACGCCGCTCATCCACGCAACGCCGCTCACCCACGCAACGCCGCTCACCCACGCAACGCCACTCACCCACGCAACGCCACTCACCCACGCAACGCCACTCATCCACGCAACGCCACTCATCCATATGCAAAACGAAAAATGTCAAACTCTTCTATTGCGAGACCTATTGCATTTTCAATGCTTGTTTTAAATCACCAGCAGTAGTCTGGGACTGGGCGGTGGAAAATAAAAAATTTAAAACAGTATCCCATACATAATGCAGCAGAGACGGTCAGCGAAGGGGGTGGTGGTGGCCCTCAGGCAGTGGGAAACCAAGAGGGTGGGGAACAGACAATGACTAAAGGGCCACCTTCTAGAGACACCAGACTCTTCTGAAAACAGAGTTATCGCCCACAGTGGAGGTTGGGCTGCCTGAGCCCTCCAGGTACCAGAACTTAACCCATGAGAGAGGCGTGTCCCTTGGCTCAGTGTGACCCAGTCGCTCAATAAAGTGCCACATACTATATTGCAAGAATAAATATCCGGCAAAATCACTCCTTCCAATTCATCCTTCTGTATCTTCAACTTTGCTAGCAACATGTTATCCTTACATACTGTACTGTATAAGGGAGGTTTGACTCATACTTTATTAAACTATTTTGAGGGTTAAATAGAGCTAGTTATGGCAATAGATGCTTCTGCAGTGGAAGTGTGGAGTACGGGGCAGTTTAGGGAAGTTGGGTTTACAGACCTGTTTGTTATGTGTGTATCATGTTTGTCTTCAATCTTTCCCCAGTCTGTCTCCCTGGTTATAACTAATGAACAAGGTAGATTTTGTGGCAGTAGAGGGTTTGATTGAAGGGATACAATATAAGTTCCTCACAGCACACATCCCTCAGCTTTCTAATCCACCCTGGGGATGATCTCAGAGATCTAGTGTTAGGGCTGCCACACGCCTAACTGCAATGGATGGGGATTTTGGGATGTACCCAACTACTGGCACAACAGGTGCAAAAGCCACAAAGCCTTAAGGTAGCACTACATTGGCAGACTAGACAGCCTCCTTGGGACTAAGCATTGTGTGACGAACACAGCATCCCTGGGCCAAAAAAAACCAATCGCACTGTGGCTGCCCACAGACTCATGTCTAGAATTTAACACCTTTTTCTGCCAGATGCAGATGTGTTGTGCACGACTGCAGCAAACATTCTCCCCTATGGCATATCTGGAATTCTCCAGTAGTTTATTTATTTTATTTTTAGAGTTTTCTATAGCGTGGACCAGACCCAGGGTAGGGTATCAGAGCGCTTTACAGAGAGTACACAGAATGAATAAAAACAAATAGAAAGATAAGGCAGTACATAATATCAACATGTTTTGTCAAAAGGTCGGAGGGGGACAGTCGACCAAGAAATCTGAGCAACAGGTATAAGATGCGAGGGAGTCCTTGGAAGGGGAAAGGAGGCATGTATAAGGATATAGAGCTGGATTAGATCCTGTGTGAGTTTACGGGAGGAATTTGCACATCAGGAATGATTTTGCTTCTCTTTTGAACAGACTAGTAGAGGAGATTTTTCTGATGTAAGGAGGGAGTGAGTTCCATATTCTTGGTGCTGCTCTGGAGAATGCTCGGTCCGATGTTTTTTTCTTGCTGAAACGCGAGGGTTTCAGGAGTAGGTTATCAACGCCCCTAGAATGTCTGAGTCCTCCAGATAGGGTAAGTTTTGGGATAGGTACTGGGGCATATTGTGAAGCGCTTTGTGAGTGATGCATGCCATTTTTAGGTGGATTCGAGCTATCATAAGGTAGCCAGATGAGTGCTTTCAGGTGTGGTGATATGTGGTCAAATTTTCTAGATCCTGTTAAGAGTCTTGCTGCGGAATTGAGGCAGGCTTTTAGAGGGGCCGTTGAGATATTGGGGAGCCCCGCTAGGGTGGTGCATCTGTATTCCAGCCTTGAGATGACTAAGTACTGAACTGCTGTTTTGAGGTCTGGGTTTTCGATGAATGATTCATTTTTTTAAGGTAGCCGAGGTGAAAGCGTGGGTTTTTAGCTATCAGGTTGATGTGTGTTTGCATGTTAAGGTTTTTATTTAGTGTTATTCCGAGTGATTTGGTGAAGTGCACCAACGTTGGCGTGCAAGTCAGAGCAGTGATCAACTTGGTCAATTTCTTTGTTTCCAGGGAGTTAATAGGGGGGGGGGGAGATTAGAAGAAATTCTGTCTTATGCAGGGTTAGCTTGAGGAAGTTGGTCGTTAGCCAGTGGACGGTCTTTTCGAGTGGCAGGTTCATTGTTTTTATGTCTTCAATGGAGGAGATCTTGATGTAAAGTTGGGTGTCATCCGCGTACATATGGTAGGCAATGTTTGCTTGCTGTAGTAGTTCAGTTAATGGTTCCGCATATAGGTTGAATAGGGTGGGTGATAGGGTTGATCCATGTGGTACTCCTAGAAGGTTCAGTGAGGAGGGAGAGAGATTTTTGTTCACCATGAATGATTGTGTTCTGTTTTCCAGGAAGGATTTGAATGATTGAAGGACTGTGCCAGATAAACCCATCCTGTTTTCCAGTCTTCTTAGAATTTTGTCATGATTGACCATGTCGAAGGCTGAGGAGAGGTCGAGCAGGACTCGTAGACAGGTTTCATTGCGGTCAAGAGCTAGGAGGGCGTCGTCAACTATGTGCAGAATGGCTGTTTCTGTGCTATGACCGGGCCTGAAGCCTGATTGGTGGATGTTCAGAAGGTTGAAGTCCATGATGTGTTGGTTCAGTTGTTGTTGAACACATTTTTCCAGGACCTTGGCTAGCATGGGAATGTTGGTTATGGGTCAGAAATTATTGGGGTCGGCGTGGTTTGCTGTCGGTTTCTTCAATATAGGGGTGACTTGGCCCGTTTTTAGGCAGTCCGGTATGTGTCCTTGTGCCAGTGATGCGTTGACGATTTTGGTCCAGAGAGGGGAGATGACTTGGTATATGTGGGGAAGGCAGTTTGAGGGGACTGGGTTGTTAAAATGGTTATTGAGTTTAGTCGTTGCTATGGTTTTGGTGATGTCATTAATATTGTAGAGTTTGAAAATGGACTAGTGAGAGTTGTTTTTTGGCAGAGGTAGCTCAGGTTATTCGGCGTTTTTGGTTTGAATGCTTTTTGGGGTGGCTGAGTTGGTTGCTGCCACGTTAAGCTCAAGTTGGAGGGAGTTTGCTTTTGCTGTGAAGAAGGAAGAGAATCAAGAATGGGGCCCTCTAGAAGAGGGGAAAGCCAGATGTGACATCTGAATGCTTGGTAAATACCACCAACGTGCAGCATTCAATTCCTACCCCAAGAAGTAAAAGCACATTTGAGCCCAACAAGTGCTCCGTAGGGTCCCCCAGTACCCGATAGATGGTGAGGAAAGGCACTCTGCATGGCAAGGCCAAAGTATTTCTGAAAGGGAAACAGTGGGGGAAAAGTCAACTTCTATCAATTGTGCATTCAACCGTTCTCAAACTTAATACCTCACCAAAAGCGCAGAAGGGACTTAGCACCAGACTGCGACTAAGAGATCCTCCTTGGGCCACTTTTATCTGGATATTGCTAGACAACGGTGGTTGTCTCGAAAATAGGTGGGTTTACAAAATGGGAGCCAAAGATGGGAAACTGTACTACTGGCCGGCAACCTGAGTTGTCTCCTTCAAGGTGTTCCCAAATATAGTAGATTTCGAAGGGAAAGTGGTGTACACGGCTGCAGAGATCGCCTCACCTTTATCTTTTGCTACCAAAACCATTATGCACAACAGAAGCGCTCTGAACGGGAACCCCTTATGGATGTCTTCATATTAGCAACTCTGATCACACCAGGCAGAGACGAACTTGAGGAACCGGTCACAGTAGAGGAGATTCAGGAGGGCATTAGTGATATACATCCCACAAAGCACCGGGGCCACTTAAATACTACAGCAAATTAAAGTCATGTCTCTCTCCCCACCTACAGAATCTGTATCAGGAGGCGATACAGACAGGCTGCCTCTCACAGAAGCTTGATGTGGCAACAACTGTGGTCATTGATAAACCGGGACACTCACTAGAGCAATACTCCTCCTATCACCCAATCTCACTCATGAATACGGAGATCAAGATTTACCCGAGAGTCCTGGCCAAAAGACTACGGCAGGTTATCACATCCCTGGTTCATCCAGATCAATGTGGCTTAATTCCCCACTGCAGTGCCAGACATTGTATCCGTACAGTGCATGTTTCCTTGGCACACACCCTGGTGCCTTTATGTTCCTTGAGTTTGAAACAGCATTGGACTCCCTGGATTGCTCCTTCCTTTTTAGCGTACTGGCATGGATGGGATTTGAACCCCATTTTTTTTCCTTTGTTAGAATGCCATATGCTCAACCTCAAGGTCAGGCGAAAGTAAACTACACTGTATCACCCGTTTCCCAATTCACAGAGGAAACCAGGAGGGGTTGTAACTTGTCTACCCTACATTTCACCCATGTAATGTAGCATCTGGTGGTGTGGGTCTAATGTGATGCTAAAATGTGAGGGTTCCTTTGGGAGGGAGAACTAGAGGATCGCACTAGACTTTATGCAGGTGATGTACTCTTATTTGTGGGTCGTCCAAAAGACACAGGACCCAGGCTGTTTAACATGCTAGAGTTATGTGGTGAAGCCTCCGGTTTCAAGTTAAAATCATTTCTTGGTTCCGATAGCGGATGCACAGACATGGTCAAGTGATAATCCAGCCTTAGTGCTCGCAAACTCACTTTCAAACATCTTGGTATACATATAGCATTAGAACCTGGGCTGACATGGAGCCTAAATCTTCGCAGCTCACATGAACATGTAGACTCAAGTAGGTGGGCCAGTCTTCCAGTCAACATCCTAGGGAAAGAGGCCCTTTGGAAAATGCTGGCCCTGCCACGTTTTTACACATACTACAGAATTTTCCCCTGACAATTCCCCAAAGCTGGTTCATGGAACAGAGCCAGGGAGCGTTATTTCATATGGCGAACCAGACCCACAAGCACAGAGTTCAATAAATGAACAAAATCCACGTATTAGAGCAGCAGGAGTATGGCCGCCTCCGACTATTACTAGGACTCACAAAAGCTGGTGCTGCATGATTGGCTGCATATGACAATGAAGACCCAGTATTTTGCCATAGTTGGGGGAAAGAATGAACTGGGCCTAATGTACTCTGATTCTCTACCGCACTCAGTCCCAGAGGTAACCAAGATAGTCATTTTGTGCTGGTGCTCTGACCTAAACTGGATAGGATAGGATTATAAAAAACATGAATGACAGTTTTCTGGCTTCCTCACAATAACAGATCAGAGGGATTTGATAATTGGGACCTCATCAGGCTCTCTAAACTGAAAAACGTTTGGCATGGTACAAAAATGAAATCGTCCCTGATCCTTCAAGAATTAGCCCCTCCTGAGTTTGTCATTCCATCGCTGCTGCAACTCAATCAAATTATTTGCATGCGGCTTACCTTGACCCCAAGAAGGTATGGCGAGTTGGCAAGATTACCTCATCCTCTTGTTGTAAAGTTACTGAAAGTTTTTCCCCCCAGTGATTTGGAACTGCTTGCTACGTCACAGCAAAATACTGGTCACAGATATATACCACTTTTTCTAGAATAATAGTAGGCTCGTAGACCTCTCCACCGTGTTGCTCTCTTAGGAATTCTAGAATATTTAGGGGTGTGCAGAGGGAATCCTACATTGGTTGGCACTGGGGGTATGATTTATAAGAGAGACCTTGCCCGTATTGCAAACCTCCTGACTCTCCTCACACTGTTGAATGGCAGAAAGCATGAACTGTGCAAGAACAGAGGAATCCATCCACACGGCTAGAGGCTGCCCACATAAATACAGCAACACGTGGGGGAGATGGTGAGACTGTTATGGTTTATCAGATGGGCACAGTGATCTCATGAAATATATCGATTTCTTGAATTAAATTCAATACTGTGATTCTACTGTGTATCTTAATCTTAATATTAGGTTATACTAGTATAACATTTGGTTTGGTTTATTAAAAAAATGATATAATAATCTGTGGAGAAAGTTAGTTTACCCTTACAGTCTGTTCCATTTTTCCTGCTCCGGCAAGAGCTCTCTATCCGAGGAGATTAAATATTACGTGCATGGAAAGAATTCCAGGTGACTGTAATATTGACTTAGAATTATTTTAAAATCTATCATTCGTCCAGATGAATCCATGGGATCGTTTCAACTGTGCAACTTCTTGGATTTGTTCACATAAATTTAAACACTCTTGACACTTAAGTCTGCACCTCTGAAAAGTATTACATTATTTAGTTATGTGAAATTATTTGTATTTTACTTGTATTACATGAAAAAGATGTATGCAAACAACTGCATGTTATGTTCAAAGTTGTTGCTAATATACACTTTCCTAATATCTACATATTTCCCTGATTTCCTGGGCAAGTGATTCTACTATCCTGGTGAACAGAAGAAAGAATAACATGATTCACAAAACATATTTGAAGGGTTAAATTACTGATAGACCCGACATTGTTGGCATGGATTCCCGTTTGCCGAATTTGTTCTTATTGGCCTTAGTACTCTGGGCACTTTACCACCACTAACCAGTGCTACCGTGCATGTGCTCACTCCTTAAAAAAGTGTAAAATTGGACTACACCCAACTGCACCAACCTGGCACATTCAATTTACTTGTAACTCCCTTGTAAAGAATACTGCATGAGCCCTGGGCCTGTGAATAAAATGGTACTCGTGGGCCTGTAGCCCTCTATTTGCATACAGTGCAGTAGTCTTTTAAAACATGTATCAGGCCTGCCACTTAAGCCAGTAGTGCAGTTTTAAACTTCCACTTTAACCTGGCAAAATACACTTTTTCCCTGGCCTAAACCTTCCTTTTTAATACCTATACATCACCCCTAAGGTAGGACCGAAAAAGCCTATAGGGCAGGGTACATGGTATTTAAAAGGAGGACATTTGGGTTTATGTTTTACATGATTTGGTAGTGAAAAACTCAAATTCATTTTTTCACTACTGTGAGGCCTATCTCTCCTATTGACCAACACTGGGTTACCTTATTACATATAAAAAATGCTAACCTTGGATTGAGAGCAAATAGCAACATGCTATTTGGAGTCTAATGAATTGCAATTTAAAATCCTCTTTAATGCTAAAGTCAGACTCTAATTCACAATCCTGAAAATGCCACTTTTAGAACGGTGGCATTTTCTTTCCCTGACCATTTGTGCCTTCTGCCAGTGTCTTGGGTCATATACCTGTGAATCGCTCTGCTGTTGGGGTTTGTGTGTTCCTCCCAGCCAAAGACACAAGGGGGACTAGTGGTGACCAAATGGGCTATCCTGCCAGCTGTGCCCTGCCCCACATGCACTTCAACCGGCTTGCCTCCAACACACACAAAGGACCCTAACACCGGACTATTGCCACCACAGACTTCTTGAAGCCTTGACAAAAGAAGGGAAGAACTTTCCAGAAGCAGATGTGGGAGTTGGACAGAGTGTTCCCCCACACACAAAGGCTGGCACCCGATATAAATAGTGGCCCTCCTGAGCTACTCATTAGTGCACTACTGAACCTGTGGATATTACAGAAGAACTGCCCTGCTGCTATCAGAGGGCTTCCCTACTGCGTTAGGACTGCCGTGTTCTCTGTGAAGGAAGAATGGACCGGTTCCATTCATCCCAGGCTTACCTGAATGTTTCCTTCGGTCAGTTAACTGACCCCTTGTTTGAGCTACAGGGACAGAACAACCTCCAGAGGCCTCCCTGCAACTGCCAAACTGACATGTTGCAACTGGACTGGTCTGAGCCCTGCTAGAGTGAGTTAATGCTCCCCATGAGGTGGCAGCTCAGGTCCTCGACCCTTGGCTGGCATCAGTCCAAACTCCTACCAAGAAAGAAGGTGAAACACTGAGGTTTTGGGCTGTTTGCGTCCGCGAACTGCTGATTCATGTCAAGATCTGCACTTTGCGTTACAGCAACAACAGCCCGAGGTGACCGCTAAAGTGAAATTCCAGCTACTAACGTACGGGATGGCTGACCTGCTCTTCGCGCTACAGTAACAGCTCGCACCACCCAGCCTGCTCTTCACGCTACCATGACAACCATCCACAATGCTCTTTCCGCAGTCAATTCCACTGCAAAAGTAACTCTTCGTACTGGACTTTGTGAAGATAATTTTTTTTAGCGGGATGAACCTCGCCCCTGTATCCAACCCAGGAGCCATCACAATTGGCCTGAACTTGTGACTTTCTCCTGATCTATCACATCTAGATGACCTTAAGTGGTGCTTTGTGCTTTTAGGTGCTATAGCTACCTAAAACTTTCAAATTGCATAGCTTCAGTTTCATTGATTGAATTTTTGTCATTCTGAGATCATTGCATCTAAGTAAAGCATGAATGCATTTGTGCCAAGCTACAAGAGGGTTAAGCACAGGTTAATTTAGCTACTCTTGTGGTTCACCCGGAGAAGGATTTGGTTGTTGCCACAGCAGGGCTTCCATTCCTCTCAACCAATAACCTGATTTCTTACATATTATTGCAATTTAAGTATTTGTTAGTAACATTTTGATTAGTCCTGAGACCTTAGAATTAGGATCGGAGTCTCAATTAATGAAGAACCAATTTAATAAATGTAATACACTGGCAAGTGATGCAGTCAAGTTATTTTCTGAAAAAAAGAAAGCAAGTTATTAGGATTCTAGAATAATCGTGCAGATTTATCATAACTATCATTAACTGACCACATAATAGCAAACATTTGCCTTCCCTTTATGAATTCTGTCTTATATGATTTCGTTAAACAGCATACAATTATTTCAGAACAGTTTACCAGTACTCTGGCAGGTATTGTCACATCATAATTAAGTTGAGATATGGTGTGAAACAACTAGTCTGGCCAGATTTTGTACTGGTAGACACAACTGCCAGTCTGCAGTTTGAAGAGTTTGATTAGGTCAGGTTTCAATATTTTTCAGAATGTGTTAATGTCAATGTCTAATGTGTTTTTTGGTAGATGAGGAAGAAATAGTAGCTAATGTTATCTTCCAAGACCACTTTCTCATGGTCTTTGAACTTGTCCTATATAGTACTGAGTCCAATCAATAATAGTAAAGATACATGTCCAACTAAATCATTATGTATTCCTGTACAGGGGTTTGTATGATACCTAGTAAAAGCCAGAGATTTTCACATGTTATCATTTGTGATATTGCTCGGATATGTTTCAAATACATTTCAAGGTTACCTTTCTTTCAATTTATAATCCAAAAAGCAGTTTCTCATTTTCCATACGTATAATGAAACTGCTTGCTTTTAATAGGATTAGGTTTGATAATTTTTCCAACTGGGCTTTAAGAGACAATAGCTCCTAATGATTTATCGCCCCATAATTGTTTGTGCTGCATTTCCAGTAGTAATGTATTAAACTTCATCCCTACTCCTTTCAACTCTGCCACACTGCATCCTTCTCATTAAGTGGACATATTATTTACCAGCGTATTCAATGCTACAGTCTTTTAGTAGTTTTTCTATTCTGATTAGTTTCTAGTCTGGTATACCTCTGATGGTTGACAATTATGGCTAAACAAGACTGGATGAGAGTCATTGCCAAGATGGAAACCTTCATCCAGCACCACCAATTCAGAGTCCCTTTGCAAAACACCTGTCAGCACAAGTACCACAGATGTAGGAAATTATTATTTGGTTCCCAAACCTATATAAAGTTTCATATATGTAGCAAAAAATAAACTCTTGCACAGAATTTTCTACCCTAGACTTCTTGACAAGTGTGTGCACCTCAGTTAACAATACTCTTGTTTAGTCAGCACTGGGTGTCACTTAAGGTGGTACTTGTAACGCCAAACCTAATTTGAATTTGTCTCCAATTGTTAGTTCTGTGTTTACACTGGTAAAGCTAAAAACGCTCATTGATTTGATAAGTCTTGCAAGGAATGCAACACTAACCCCACTAACTCCCATCCTGTGGTGAAATTGTATCCCTTTAATAAAATATAAAACACATTTCTGATTACAAGTTTGAGAGCAAAACCAGTAGCAGCTAATTCATGTAATGCACTGGGGTGCAGTTTCATACCAGAAAAGAGATTCTAGCAACAAGTGTGGACACACACATGGTTTACTGAGGAACTGCCACTGTATGCTTGTATAGTTTTAGGAAGAAAGTTGGAATAATGGCAGACTCTCAGGCTCCACTTCCATAAAAGGTGCCTTTGTCTGCCAGAGAAAGGCCTCTCTGTTACACTGGCCTAAGCCAATTATAGCAGCGAAAACCTTCAAGTAAACATATTATGAATAGAGCTTTTATTTAGATTTTTTGAAAGGTATGACCTTCACACATTAGAGTACTCACTTAATAGAAACTACCAATAAGAAAAAGGTAAAACAATATTTTCGATTAAGCTTTTAATGCTAAAGCTAAACCCTAAATCATCCCTGAGACTCTCCACTTCAAGTGCAGCATACCAGCTCATATACAACTCAAACTGAAGTTATCTCGCTACATTAGCATAAACATTTCAAAAGTTATTTTAGTCAAGAGGCAAGTAAGACTACTCTGTGGTGCACCAAACTCATATCTGACTTTGAGACATAGCAGGGCTTCACGTATTGAGATAGAATTAGCATCACAAACCTGGATCACGTCTCGTGCTCATCTGGATTGAGATAGTTTAACCAGATGCAGCCAGACTTTGGCTTATCTGAAACTGAAAAATTTCTTTACTTACAGCCCTCTCACGCCCTTAGGAGACACCAAGATATTATCAAAATAAGTAAAATAGCTCAACTCTCGAATAGAAGATCCTGGAACACCAGCTGAAAATCAAGGCAATGTCCCAAATAAATTGGTCCATGGTTTGCATGGTTTACAACGCCTACTATGGTGTGGAACGTTTATGGGGATGTTGGGAGGAATATATGGACCCCAAGGACGATCCAGATTGAGAGGAAGTTTAGAGCAACCCTATTGATGTTGCCATTTAATCTGGGTTTATATTAATGTAGTACAAAATTCTTAAACTATTACCAGAAACAAGTCCATGCTCTAGGGAAGCTCTCCAACAAGGACTAGTGCTTATCCATGACAAAAACAATCTAATCTCCCAGAAGGTGCCTTAGAAATGTTTTAATATAATGCCAATTACCTTTGTTCCTGGTTAGAACTCGGAGGGGTCCAAAGGGTTTCATAGTATCAATACCGGATGCCTATCATAGACTGCTGTTGCAAAGCGTATCCTCTGTCCCTTTTCTCTGGCTGAATTTTGCTTTTTGTTTGCATTAGATGTGCAATATGTTGCAAGACATATATATTGCTGACTGCCACTGCATCCCCCGTCTGAGGGCATCTCCGATTGCCCTCATCCATTCGATTATTTTGAGTTTGTTTTTTGGGAAATCAATAAAAGTGTATTACAAAAAAATAAGTCCTGTCATATTTGGTGCATAAAGTAAGAGACAACTAGTTAATGAGCCACCTTCAATCAAATCTTGTCGGCTTAATGACAATGTTGTAAAGAGCAAAGGTGAGTCAAGGCAGTATAACGCTTCTGAAGAAAGAGCAGGTTAAGCCTATCAGCCAACGGGGCTAACTGGCCAGTACAACAAAAAGTTCCATTGTACAATAACTGCTTGTGAAAGAAGTTGGACGTTCTGATGCAAAGCCGTTTCATGTGAAAAACCTCAAGGACAAATACTGCTGGTGGCGTACACAGATGAAGGAGCCAGCCAGTTACAACATGCAATGGAATGTCAATGACTCCTTCAACCAGATATCTCTCAGGGACGGCTGCCAGTACAAGCCTGCATTCCACCCTAAGGCTTGGGTTCTGTGCACTTTCTAAACTTTCTATGGATCTAACTGCAAAAGACAAAGATTTGTTAAAAACTGTGCCTCAGAAAGAAGTTGTTTACTACCAACTTCCTGGCTCTTGGCTGTGGTCAATACAGAAATTCAACCTTGCTACTCACTCATTAGGAAGGTTTCCTGTCAGAGAGACAAGATTTGCACTGAGGCAACATCTCATGACAACAAACAAGATCAAGGCCAGTACTGTTCAGTTGGAAACGAGAAAGAATAACAAAACCATCTGCAGGAAAAAAATGATTATGCACCAAGTCAGTTTTTCCGAATTACCTAGACTGAGCTAAACAATCTGGGGAGAAGGGAGGGTGTCAGGAATGTTGCTAGGCAGGGCTGGACTTTCTGGCAGTTTTTTCCACGTTCTAAATCGCAGAAGCATTCAATTCTCTCAGTTCTAGATTACTCTACATGAAAATTCTAAAATCTGACAGAATAAAAATGAAGATCTATATTCTCAAGCGACAACAATCACGGTTTTCAACCGCAGATAAACCCAGGCAGAAGGTAGATTGGGTGAAACTCTAGCACCTGTTCTGAAGCAAGCACCACAAACTGCCCCATCACTTAGCATTTACTTAATTAAGTTGTTCTTATCCAACTCCTAGGTGTTGATTTTAGAGACCAAAGGATAAAAAAGAAGCCTTCCTTTATGGGATTCAACTTAGTGACCCAGACAAAGATATTGGCAGCATGTTCAACCCACTGAGCTATCTTTCCCTGAAATTAATGGATGGATGGCAAAGCTTTGGTCCACACGTTAAATGACCAAGTAAAATCATGTAATGTTTTACTCTGCGCACCACAGTGTACTTTCCCGTCATCCAGCATTCATCTTGTGCTCTTGCCTCATCTCCTCGACCTATTCCTTCAACATGGGATTTCTGCAACTGCACTTTGTCTTACAGTGATTCTGCAGCCCTCCCTCATGTAACTTTAAGACCTCCATTGCAGAAAACGCTTCTGGTACCGTATTCCTTCACGTATTTGGATTCCATTTCAGCATTGCTTGCTTCATCTTAGAGCTTGGTTTACTCCCCCCCCCCCCCCCCCCCCCCCCGAAACCTTTTAACTCCTTGCATCACCTCATAAGCATAAGGTCTCCGTTTGCGCCTTGTTGCAGAAGGCCTCCCAATTCCACATTTAACTGTGCTTGGAAAACTGCTGCTGAATTCATTACTGAACAAAGAATTTTAAGAAACGCAATAAATGTATAATTAAGAAGTTAACCTGCATGCTGAGATCTTGAGTTAAGTCACAGAAACATATCCTACTTTTTCGCCAATTACTCAGTCTGCACAGTACACAATATTAGCAAGGCACGAAGCAAGTCCTAAGAACATGTCCTTCCCACAATCAGGACTACGCCAAGAGCTTGGAATGCTGCAGCCCGACAAATTATGTACTAGTTCTTAACCATTCGTGAACGTTGGTCAACAACAGAATCAATTTGATCCCCAAAATGTCCACGTCTAAATATCAGGTCGAAGGCCTCCACGAATATCGCCCATGTCCCCCCCGCAAAAAAAAAAAAGCTTCTGCCGTTTGTCTGTACAACCCACAGCGTTTTGCCCAAAGTTTAATCCGATCAATAGGGCTCAAAAAACAAACGCTGGTCTAACGCATAAAACGGCCTAAAGCAGTTCAAGCAATTTTAATACAAGAGTGTGAAGTTAAAAAGCACAACTCTTTAAATAAAGGTTCCAAGATGATCAATTCCCGTTCTTTAATTTCGCCTAGACAGATTTTCTATAAACCTTGTGCATGTGACTCACATAATAGATAAGATTTAACAAAACAAAATCCGATGCGAGCAACACCTTGGAAAGTTAGAAGCTTCGCCTTGTTTGCTCGTTCTTCCAGCGGTGCAGTTCCTTCAAGACCAGAGTGACTCATCAATGACTAGCGCTTCATGGAATGTGCCACTCATTTTGTGAAGAGGCGCTGTGCCCTCGCGGAGAGGCGCGACCCTGCCAAAGGGCAGATGGGGCTCAAGGTGTTAATAGGACTGTCCTCTCTTGATTGGCGTTTCGCAACCCATTAACATATGAAAGCCAGCGTCGCTGCAACTCGCCCCTCCTAGTTCTGTCACGTCTTCTAGCTTGCATGCCTGAAACTGTATTGTGATGTCTCCATTAGCACAACAAAGCCCCACGGACTGTGATCCTACCCACAGATCACTTTTACAACTCCCTGAGCACTAGTGTGTGCAGTCACCACCTGAGCAGAGGCGTGCAAAGCAAATAGAGCTGTGCCGTGGGTAGGGGCGGCTTCGGAACTGCACAGCAGCCCTATAACAGATATATATCAATGGGGTGAGGAGGGACGGGCAAGATGTAAACACAGGCTGCCAGAGTTACAGGGGCTTCACAAGCTTATTTTCTTGGTAGGCACGGGAGGGGTCGTTCGTTTTAGAGAACAGCACTTCTGGTTGGTTCGTTAGGCACTGTCCTGTACAATAGGTAGAAAGGCCATTAAAGGTTCAAACAAACCAGTTACTGACCATGCACAACCCTACCCCACCCAGTCCAAATGCATATTATGCTCAATCTGTTTCTAACGTGAAAGACTTCTGAGAACCTTAACAATCTATAACTTATTCAGGGTACTACTAAGATGCAGTTCAGTGAACTTTTCATACGAGACTGGTACCTATCAAAGATGAAGTGTTCATGCGAGGGAGAAATAAATAATAAAACATGCATGAGAAATAGGGGGAAGTGGGAGAGAACACTGGGGGTGGGAGAAAATCAGTCCTTAAAGTAAGTTGAGTTTTTGCTGTGAGGGTACGTTTTGTAGCATTTTTATAAAGTCTCCCAAAGAGGTGGATAGCAAGGGCTTAAAATCATGTAACTTGCCCACAAGAGCTTCATGCATTTTTCAATGTTTAGGGCCGCAATGGCAAAGTATTAACTGGGAATTATTAGGTTGGGTAGATGTTCTGAATTTTCCAACAGAACTGTTATGAAACCCAAATGGAACTATAAAAATAATATTGTCTATGAACCCAAGATCCCATGGCAGCACCAAAACCAGAGTGTTTGTAGGATGTCATCAAACGACAACTTCGGCCTGCTTGAAAGTTCTGAAGAGGAGCCTTAGAAAAGTAACATCTATTGAATAACTACAGGCAAACTAGGAGCCTTGAAAGTGGCTTTGCAGAGCGGAAAGTGCAGCCAGTGAACAAAGGCACACAGAGTAGTACTGTGAAACATATTCAACAATATCCTATAGGCTCCTTCAAGAGGACAATTATACCTCAGAATTCTGGGTCTGGGTTTAAGATCTATGGTTATGCATTTGCCAATTTTTCAGATGATATAAACAGATATGCTCATATTGCAGTGCTCAGTCATTGAGACTAAAATGGCATCTCTCCACAAGTTCAATGTCAGCTGTGCATGCTGTCGCATGAAAGCTGCTGCCACATGCCTTCTTGTAAGAGGACCCACCCATATGTACATAATTCTTTTAAAGCAGATTTGGAATATAATCTAGCCTGTGGCTTTACTTCTGTTCTGCAATTACTTTTTTTTAAAATCACAAACTTTATTGAATTTTGTTGGTTATACATGGGTGACAACATTTGGTAGATCTCAGTAAATCAAAGCAGTTCACACAATAGGAACAAAGATGGTCACAGTAGGAGCCGTACAACACAGTAGCTGTTCTCCAATGCATTTTAGTTTTAAATGGTCATCATTTGTTAAAAATAAAAGCAGGATTATTAAGGCAAGATTTGAATAAATATGAGAAAGCTGCTTTTTCTGTGAAAGAAATCTCACCACTTGTTGGTGCACCCATTGTGTCCTGTTGAATTGTCATTAAAATGTAAAATTGGAACAGAATGTCTTAAATCTGTGTAGTAAGATTAAAAACGCCATACACAAACACACCTGTGCACTGGATTAAATAGACCAAACCTACGAAGATCCTATTCACTTCCATGATATCACTAATCAAAAAAATTAAAAGATTGGAAAAGCAGACCCCACTACAATATTCTGAAACGCGTGTTGTTAATCCAAGACATTATTTTCAAATGGCTGCATACAGTAGAAATGCCAAATGCTGGAGTTAGCATACACCAACCAGGGGGGAAAAGTGTTTCTAAACATTGATAATTAATCGATTTTGGCGTAAAATGAATTAAAAAGAATAAAAACGAACACCAGCTAAATTTGGACATGCAGAAAAAGAAAGGAGCAAAGGGTAAGAATTTAGAATACGTTTGTAGCAATGATCTTACTACAGCCACACATTTAGAATTGGCACATAGAAGAGTTGGTAAGATCTAAACATGCTGCTCCTCCAAAAACATAGCCAGTCATTACACCTTACACTGTTAATCCAGTTAAAAGCTTGAAGTAAACTACACTTATAAGAAGCAGCAAACAGGAAGTCCATTACCGAACACTCATTTAAATGCATTTAAAGACCTTCCTGACCAAGGATAAACATTTCTTTTTTAAAACCACTATTTCCAGCACAAACTGTAAAGGTTTTCAACACAGTCATTCCCCCCATCCATAATTATAAATACATTATTTCTACTCTTTGGGACTACCTTTCTCTTACCAAGGACTGCTCCTTCAACAGACACTTTAGTAGCGTCCCTTTCCTTCCAAAGGCTAAATTTAAACTGCCCATACTTCAGCGCCCAGCATATGACTGGTCAAGTCTCCAGGCATATCACATGCAGAGTAGCAGTTTCTTTAAAGGAAACCTATCCTCCTACTTCCTTTATAACAAACTCACTTTTTCCAAAAGTTAAGTCTTGAAGAAGGCACAAAAACATGGAGAAACATCGGGTCACTGCAGTGCTATAGCCGACTATGCACAGCGAGAAATCATAAGCAGCATCTTCTGAGAGAAGTATGGAAATCCCTGAGTTTTTATGCAGTTCTAACTTCTCAGATATTTTGGTCAACTTCCACCTCATTCTATTTCAATCATCTGCTGATACAGAATGGAAACGCATTTAGATTCCAGGCCTGGTAATATATGTTGACTTAATGACCTGCATAGAATGCAGAACATCAGCTCAACTTCCCAGCCTCGGACAATATCCTGCAATAGTTCGTATGCATTACATTAGTAGACATTAGTAGACTGTGCTTGCAATCAGTGCTTTCAGTCAGAGCAGCTGCACATGCCAAATGTTTGTAATACAGTTGATATAAGGCACTTTTCTAAGACAAAGACAAATGGCGACCACGGCCTCAAACTGTGTTCCAAGATGAACACATTGGCAGTTTTACCCAAGAAGAGGTTGAAGCAGTCAATGAATACTCAACCCACTATATCAAACAATGGTCATTGAAAAAAACTTTTTTCCTCTGTACTTCTTTGCCACAGCTTTGTTCAAGCTTTGTCCCAGAGATTAAATTGAGCAAAATTATCAGTCTGATTATTATCATTACTGCAGTTTGAGTCTCCAAGTTGGGTACACTGTCCATGCCTTCAATGGAGAGATGATCTTCATTCCTGAAGACATGGTATGTTAAGATAATTCTTCAACAATGTTGTGGCTGTTTTTCTTATGGATATGGTAGGTCAAGGTATGGATCTACAATGGACTAAGACAGCAACATACGTGCAATCAATATATGAAAGCTTCAAGCCTTTGAAACCATGTTGTGCCAAACCCAGGACCATGATGGGCACCCCCCTTAAACAGGTTGTGGTAGGCTTCTGACAAACTTTAAATACTTCTGACAAACCCCACCTTCTGATGTCACACCTCTGATATTCGTGGAGGCATTATTCATTTTGCTGAATTATAACTCACAAGTACGGGGAGTTTTTCAGAGGAGCAACTGGCCTTGTAAATGCTCCACCCCATTCCGTTTGCTAGGAATATACAAAAGATGTTTTTTAACAATAGCTATGTGACTTTCAGGACAAAATACACCCAACAGGCACTTTGGTGCCAACTCCTGGTGTAAGAATCTGGTATTCTCATGTTTATTTTTGAATGACCACTTCAGCCACACATATTAGAGTGACTTCATTGCGTTATCCGTGAAATCGGAGTAGAGTAGGAAGATGTATGGTTTGTTGCAATCAGTATGTTGCACGTTCTTTACACATCCTTATTTCTTCTGGTGATGCTTCTTTTGTAGGACCCAAACAAAACGTCTGACTGTCAAAACTGTATTACAGAACCTAGAGTCCTTTTTTCTGAAATGATGTCGACCACTGAATATTCTGTTTTTGTAGCACAAAAAAACCAATGTTTTCTTTGTCTTCTGACAGTACCCATGTGGATAGATTCAGGAATTAACACAAACAAGAGAAAAAAACACCACTCATCATCTTACCCTGGTTCAAAACATCCCTCACAATCATGAGGCAAGCTTCTGGCCCGCAAAACAAAATATCAAATGCTCATATGATGCATTTGGAATAGTGGTTCTTAACCTGTGATCCGGAGATACCTGGACTTCCTTGACAGCTACTCAGGGGGACCACAACTACTTAGGAAATTAAGTATTAACAAATTAATAAATAGTATGTAAATAAAGGAGCAAAATGGAAAATTGAACATATTAAAACGTTCTGGTAATGTGAAGGAATTGGAAATTGGGAGACTAAAAATGAAGTAGGCATCCTCAGATTGACTCATGGGAGCAGTGCATGTACATCAAACAGAATATAATAGGTGCACTCAGTAGAATTTAGAACAGTTACAACCTTCCCATTTAAATTGAGTTTTCTATGTTTGTTTGTGAATTTTAAGAAACGGTTACATCATTTGTATATTTGTTTAATGAATGTTTGTGCCTGTACTTTTGTATATTCTTTTGCGATAAAAAAAAAAAACACCAAAATTGATCAGGCCTGGCTGGAGCCCTGGCTTCCAGTCATGACTCTGTGAGGGTCCCCACATTCCAATAATAATTCAGTGGGGTTTCACGGATTCAAGTAATAATTACTTGGGGGTCAAGATAAGTCAAAAGGATATAAATCACTTATCTATAATATTTTAACTATGCTTACCTCTGATTTACTACAGTCCTCCCTCCACCTTTCCTTCAACCTGAATTGGTATAAATGCCATATCTCGGACACAGTGGGGCAGTAAACATCATGCCTACAAGTGACCTTCACTATTCCTTACACATTATATTACGCAAACCCAGGGACCAATCAAATAATTGTGTACTGTTTCCAAGGTACTTAGAAACTTCTTATCCAACAATTAACCAACAGTATACAGCAAATCTTGAAAACATATGCGTGAAAGAGAAGTGCAAAAAAAAAAACTTCAAAACATAAAATAAGAAAAAAGGATTTTAAACAAAATACAAAAACACAATGAATAAGAAATTTCTAGTTTTGGAGCGTTGGAAAACACAACATTACAATGGTCAAACAGACTGTGAGGCAAGACCATTGTTTCTTAGAAAGATAGTGAGATGGGTGTAGAAATAAGAATTGTGAATTCATAGCTTGTGATGATGTAAGAAGATAATTACAATGGAATTTAGAGTTGTGTTATGCGTAAACTGAACAGTATCCCCAAGGAAAGCAACAAAATAGAAACAGGAAATTTCTATTCCAGGAAAAGAGCCCCCACAGATGTAAAACAAGGAACCAAACACAAGTTGGGGCTTGTATGTCTTTGATTCAGGGGCTGAATCCCTCTATCCAAGTACTAAATAAACTAGGCAAGACATTCAAACATATTGGCCCTACAGTACGTTTCCTGGATGTAAAAACACTGAACTTGTTGACAGAAGGATGACCTGCAACTGAAATAGCCCTGATAAACCTCTTCTCCCATGAGGGAGAGGAAGAACTTCAGAAACAGGGGCAAAGGGGATATTAATGCAAATGCCAACTACTACGGACAGCACACTGAATTGGCCGCAATGTAATTAATACATGTCATGCTTTACCAAACTCCTAATTAAACAGTAAAAACAAAGGGATAGGCAAACTACATATTCTTCACGTCCTTATATGGCTGTTGCAGTACAAACTGATACAATAAAGGGATCTCTTAAACTATACTGAAAGGTTTTAGCAGGAGCCCAGATTAAGTGGAAATATCCGAATACTGATTGCTTGGGAAAATAGCCAAGATGAAGGTTTTCTTAAGCGGAATAAAAAACACTTTTAAAAAGACCAGATTATTTTCAAGAAAATCTTAGGAGAGCGTTTGGGCAATTGAAAAGATTTACTTTAGAGAAATTAAACACAATCTCCCTAAGCAAAGTCAAAAGCAATAGGTAAATCCTTGAAGGCAATCACAACAATGACCAAACTACATCCAGACAAACTTTATTAAGAAAAATCTTTTGCGCCTGATAAGACAATAGGCCAAACGCAAGCACTGCTGATATGAGGTCACAGATACTAAAATGTTTAACTTATTGATGGAGGGGTTTCCTCTGGAACCAGATTCAAGGGAGGGCAGGAAGGTAAATCTGTTTAGAGGAGAGCTGAATGGTATGACTGCTAATGTGTATCCTTTATATCTTGGTGGAGAGCTCAGGTTATCCTGGTTTGTACCTTCTGCCAGCTGTTAATGTGCACACGAGTAGACATTAAGGCGCTGAGACACCATTCGCTAACTCCATTCACATGCTACAGGTGGGATGGATGCAGATTTTTTTGAGTAAGAAAAGGAACAGGAGTGGGGGCCCAGTAAGTTGCTGAAGATCCCATTTAAGTGCCTTGCATTAGTGATTCCAAATGCAGTTACTTATGAGTACATGCAGGGAATTTCCTGGCATTGAAGATGCCAGGTAACTGGAAAAAGGGTGCGACATATTTTATGAGACAGGAAACTGATGAAGAACTAGCTGAGCTCATAATAAATGTGACAGAAAAACTGACTTTGAAGGTCCAGTTTGGGGACAAGAGAATAGCAGATGACAAGGTTTGGTGGCAACAAGGTCAAAGCTACATAGTTTGCAATATATATTATAATTTTCTATTGCAAAGCGAAATCAGAGGAACCCACAAAGCATTCTTGGCATAACAAGGCACAATGGCAATTGAAATGGAGACCAATTGTTTATACCAAAAGAATAAAGAAAAGTGAGTGTCTCATGTACCTGCTGTTAACAGATGTCAATGGAAATGATTCACAAAATGAGAGAACAAAGCCACTATGAAACCCGAATCTAACATTTCACCTATGGAATGGGTGGCCCATTTTCAATCATTATATAGTGAGGTTAAGCCAACTCATTCAAACCAGGACTTGGCTGTACAGGAGACGCTGCCTGTTGATCCACACTACATGGAGGTTGATCCTCCCAGACCTCATCAAGAGTTTTCTAACGCCAATATGGCATTCACTGTGGCCGAGACACAGAAAGCTATTTACGAGCTGAAAACTGGGAAAGCTCCTGGCTCAGGCAAGATTCCCAGGGAGCTGTTTAAATCTGCGACAGAGGTCTGGGTGCCATACTTAAATTGTATTTCCACTGCTATTCTAGCAGGTGTGCCTGTTCCTGATTCCTGGAGGGGTGCAGAAATAGTCCCTATACGCAAGGGTTTGAGATACCTTATATCAAACTATCAGCCTGATAGATATAGCCCAGAAGATTATTAGCAAACAGTTTCTGGCCCAAATTAATATTTGGATAGAAAATAACAAGATACTGTCCCCATTTCAGGGGGGTATCCACCTCTAAATAAGCACTGTTGACCAAGTCTTCAGGTTTCTGAGGTTGAGGTGGAAAATAGTAGATGTCAACAGAGGGAGTCTCTATGTAGCATTTGTGGACCTCAAGGCTGCATTTGAGATGGTCCCCAGAGTTAAACTCAGGACAGTCTGTAGAGACTTGGACCTTCCTCTTGTGCTACTTGAAATTATTGTTCAAGGTCTCCATACTTGCTCAAGTAAGATGGGGTCCCAATGGTGAACTAACAGACCACATACTAGTAGACAAGGGCGTGAGGAATGAATGTGTCCCCCCACCAACACTTTTCCCACTATTTATTAATAATTGTGTTGACTTTTTAATGGGCTGTGCAAACAACTTGCGGTCCTGGGAGGCGTCAAGCTTCCATCGCTATTATTTGCCGGCCAAACCCTTTTGGTGTCAAAAACCTCCAAGGACCT
The DNA here is from genome assembly GCF_964261635.1 of Lissotriton helveticus. Classification (NCBI taxonomy): domain Eukaryota; kingdom Metazoa; phylum Chordata; class Amphibia; order Caudata; family Salamandridae; genus Lissotriton; species Lissotriton helveticus. Next base: position 1,701,207,371 of record NC_136059.1, on the reverse strand, counting down.
GGAACTGTTACTAGATAGATTTGACTTGTTCTGCAAAAGCCACGGGTTAGCCATAAATGCAGCCAAAACAAAAGTATGGCTATCCACCCCCTTAAACAATTCCGCTGAACAGTCATGTTGGGGTGTGACCCTGGAGAGAGTCGCAGACAGACTCTCTGGGTATTCGTCTGTCCAGCACTAGTTTATGGAATAGCCAGGTTATGAAGAGTGGGCTTCTTCCAAATCATAGGGCTGCTGTCACGTTGAATTTTGCAAGAAATACAACTTTCCGCCTCCTTTCCCCATTATTGGAAATTTGGAGAGTCCAAGCTGTAGCTGTGGCCACCTATGGTTCTAAACTTTGGGGTCACAGTAATATTAAATCCTTGGGGGGTAGCTGAGAACAAGTTCCTGAGGGCAGTGCTTAAACTTCCCCAAGGTACGCCCCTGTTTTTTTTCAGTGTGGACCTGAATGCTTATCCAATGGATGCCAGAGTGCGGCTATAACCCATCTTATACTTGCTGGTCCCGGAGCTTGAATGCTTCATGAACAGGCTTAATGATATCCTTCTATTTCCCAGGTATTTTGCTGCTGTGCAATGGTTAAGACATGTTATACAGTCCCTTTTTGCGTTGGGGTTCCTTGATCTGTGGCAATGTCCAGAGTCTATCTCCACCTCCTCCGTTAAAAAAGTTAAAGATGCTTACTGGGCATATGAGTGGCGGAAGATGTTGACATTAACCAGTGGCGGTAGTGCTGCTGAGCATTTGTTGAACCATAAATGCGAGCCAAAGTTTGAATCCTTTTTAGATGAAATTGACCCGCCATTTACCAGATTGTTATACAGAAGATTCAGGCTTGGTACTGTGTTGCTTGCATCTTTCATCTGTAAGTGGAGGACTCGTTCAGAGGCCAGTGCAGCTTGCCCAACCTGTGGAGCAGAGCAGGAAACAGATGCCAATCTACGTTTCTTCTGTCCAACTTTCACTAGCCAGTGAAGATGCTGGATTGTACCCATGTGCAGATATCTTGGGAGTACGTATCCAGAAACAAGCCTGGGGAATCTGTAGGTCAGATACTAGGCCATATGTTTTTTCTGTTGCTAAACTTGTAGAAGCAATCTGGTCTATCCGTGTAAGGATTGTCAAGCAAGCAATAGTTGTTAACCCAGAACATAGGAACCAGCTTGTTTCTATGATTGTTGCAATGCATGTTTTGCCAAGCTCGGCAGCTGGTCAGCAAGCTTAACCTACAAAGGTACTTCTGTGCATATGTTGCCTGAGTGTCCAATTATGCAGTTAGTTTTCAAATTTAATGTGACATCCTTTTAAACTGTTTTTATATTGTGTTCTTACTTTCAAGGTCGATCATGCAAGGCGATTTTTACCTAAATACAATACAAATTTTAACGATTCTGGATATTCCAATTGTAAAACCTCTTGAACAATGCTCCAATTTTACCTTGTATTTGCTAAACTAGTACTTTAATGTATTTTTATGTTTGTGTTGCTTTTAACGTCTTTGACTGAAATAAAGTATTTAAAGGAAACGGAGAACAAAGCCAGGAACCAATGTGCGTTTAGGATAGACATAATGGAGCAGAAGATAATGGTGCACCAGATAAGAGCTTCAATCCATAAAAATCATTAAGGAAAAGTAGGAACTCACTGTGAAATAAAGAGAATAATACCCAAGAAACAAAAGTTGAGAGCTTGGAGAATCCCTTCAAAGTCAGAGATTAAAAAAATTTAAATTCATCTAGAGGATTCAGATCTCAGAGAGTGTTTATGAAAACTGATTCAAATTGAAGTCATTGGTTATCACCAATGTTACCATAGCATGCCCAGCAACCGAAAAGACTCAAATTGATAGGGCTTGATGATTACAATGTGCTTTCACAGCATGGAAGGCAATTTTGAAGGAAATTTGTAGGAAGAACAACTCCAATGTATCTACTTTCCAATATACCTCTTACCTGATTTCATCAAAGATACAAGTAAAATCTGACTAGATGAAGAATGATTTTCAGGTTTATGGCATGAAAGTGCATATACGTAAGGCAAAAATAAAAGTCAAGGACAAAGAGAAAACCTGCAGATGAGGGCTACGATCATCAAAATCTTTACTGATTAAATGGTGGAGATTAAGAACCTATGGGGCTTTGAGCACAGGCAAGAGTAAAAACAGAGCCTCCCTTGGAATGCTTAGCTGAAGGACCAAAGAAAATGTAGACAGAGGCTTGAGGAGGTAAACATTGGAAGGATATGGAACACAAAAATAATTTACATACATGTGAAGGACTCAGTATTTTAGTAAATCAATTCCAGCACATGACAGAGGGACATTAACCCTCCTCCCCCGATAGGGAAGAGTGGCTGACATGAGACACTCAACAATCGGTAACCTACACCCACATAAACCACGGGCAGTTCTATGGGTAGAATACTTTGAATGAGATAGATCCCATTGAACTTCCAAGTAGTGGGTCTTTCACACTGGTGACATGCAATATTTTCAGACAGGGGAAACGTTTTTAAAAAAAGTATACAATTAAAAATATATATATATCTTTACCTTAGCTCCTAGATTAAAAGTTACCTGGAAGCCGTCCTCCAACAAATAAAAACTAAACCAGCTGCTTGATTTAAGAAACTTTAGATACACATCCAAGCCAGTAATATTACAGAAGAACAACACGCTCTGCAATCTCCAAACAGCCTTCAGCTGAGCCAGGAGAATACAATTGATGCCAGAGATCTAACCACATTTTACAAAGGCTGAGCAGCAACATAAATATGTGCTTCTTTAGTGCATTTTTAACCAAACACTTCAAGACGCTATAGAGAAGTTGGCAGACGCTGAACAATGAACCATAGTTAAACTTTGGATTAAACCTCAAATGTCAGTTTTGGTGTTCCACTACCAGCTTATTGTCCAGTTTAAAGCCAAGATTCCTCACCAAAGTAACCACATAGCATACTATGGTATTCTGGAAGTCTTCACTGCCAGCGACAATCACATCTTGTTGCATTTATCGAAGGGAAATGGTTAGTCATCTAATCACTGATAAAGAATCAGGAGTCTCAAAAATGAGAGGGCAGGATGTCCATATCCATAGTTGAGAAGGATTTGGTTATCTACTGTTGGCATAGGTGTAAAACTAGAAGCCAAATGAGTATGTGAAGATAGTTAAAGGCTGGACATCGATGCTAAACATGAACAGTGATATTGTGGATTCTGGAGAGACACTGCAGGTGATCTGACAATTCTCTGTGAATTGAAAAACAGAAGAGAGAAATACTGTAATTCTGTCATTTCTGAGAGACCAATTAAATGGAATTCTTTCAATAGCTGCGGATGAGAATCTCCTAATTAGAGAGCTGTGGTTCAATAGGTCAAAAGCTACAGAGAACCACAGCCTCATGATTGTCTGCTTCAGTCATCATCAAATACTGACACAGGCAGAGACTCTATTTCTCTTGCTGCTGAAAAATCAGCAGTCTGAAGAGCAGTCATCCACAGTTTTCTCATATGACGATCCAATACGCACATGGGCATCACATATGTCATGTTCCAAGAGGGGTATTCCCTCGAAACAGGAAAACAAAGCAAATCAAGATTGGCAAGATCAACTTCCATAACAAGCATCTCATTTAGAATATGCAAAAGGTCAGGTCCCTCCTTGTTCAATGCTTACATGCCATCACTTGAAGATAATTGGTTGCTACAACCTGAAATAAAAGATGTAAGTCAATCACACACAGATACACCACCCTGTTGAAAAAGCCCACACCAACATTACCTCTCAGAATGGCTCATACTCCAGCATCAATGCAAGGACCTTCATTCCTTGCATAAGTCAAAAACAATTTGTTTCTGACATTTTTCTAGGGACCACAAAAACCTTTATAACTGGTTCACCAAATGCAAAACAATTGACAGCTTCAACAAATGTCTGTAAACATCCATTAATGCTCTCCTTGGCCCTCTCACATCAACATAGTAACTAAATGTGCATTGTTCATGCTTCTCTGCTTGACCAAAATATGTCAATCAGATCACAACCCAAATTGGACTGTTCTACTATGGTTAGCTTGGAATGTCACAAAAAAGACTCAATATTAGCAAGTTCTTTAAAATAGGGCCGCTAAATACATCACAGAACTTACTCGATATTTCCAAACTCTACGCTGACTCTAGCATAGATGCTAATCATTACACCGCTGTTTAGTAGATTTATAATAACCAGTAAATATGTAAATAAAGCATTAGCATACCCCACAATGCCATTGCATAATATGCATGACCTACTGGTCACCCAGCCCTAGTTGTTCATCAACTAAGCCTCCAAAACATACATAGATTCTAAATGGCAGAAATACATCATTAAGAGATCAAAACTACAAGTGCATGCCCATGTGTGCAATGTAACAGCCTAAATGTGCCAGAAGTATGGGATTTCTCTGCTCATAAGCTCAGTACCTGAGAGCAACTGAACTTCAGAATGGAGAAAGATCCCCAGGCTTTATGTGGCTAGTCCCTACTTGGTGAATCTGCATCTGCTGGTCCATTGGTACCTGAACCACATGAAACCCTGACTGGTTATGCACCAACCTACAGATGTACTTTTTTCTGACCGGTGTAGCCTTTTTGTCTTAACACCTCCCACGCAATCAGCCAGTTGAGTAACTAAATTGCTGTAATGTGGTATCCAATAAATCACCAAAGTAAAAAAGAAAGGAAGACTATGGGCCTGATTTAGATCTAGGCGGACAGGTTACTCCATCACAACGGTGAGGGATATCCTGTATGCCGAAATATAAATTCTGTTATATCCTATGGGATTTATACTTTGGCAGATGAGATATTCATCACCGCTGTGACAGAGTAACCCATCCGCCGAGATCTAAATCGGAAACCAGGTCACTTTATTGAGGTTTGAATAATAGCTTGTCCAACATCGAACCTGTGAAGTTCAGGTTCAAGAGCATACACGTTTTATGTCTTAATCTATCTGAGCAGGCATGATGCCTCAGCAAGCTGAACACTTGCTGATGAAACATGTTGATCTTCAAAACCATGAGTTTCAATCCTGGTAAGGAAATTAAACATCATAAAATTGGGTAATAGTAACATCTTCTAAAGTATCCATGCATCTAAGCTTCTCTTAGATTCACAAACCTCATCACATCAATGTGCACCTAAAATTCCTCTTTCATAAACATCAATGAGTCTATTGCCAATCCCAGGATGTGTTGGTGTTAGGACATTTCGCCCGCAAAAGAAAAAGAATTGTTATGTTGAACATGTCTAAAGGTGATGAAGCATGATGCCTCTGAATTTTGGTAGGATTCATCCGCAGACCTCACTCACTACGGATCTGTGAACGTAACCTCAAAGTACGATTCCTTTACCGATACGCACAGTGTTGCTCTATATTAACTTTATAATGAGTAAAAACAATGTTGAAGATAAGTTAGGCATTTGTTGTTGAGCTACCATTTTTTTGCAATGGCTACACAAAGTTCAGTATGAACTCATAAATAACCTGATTCAATAGTATTTCCGGAGCAGTACAAGTAAAGGTTTTGGAGCATCAGAAGAAATTCTGCCACATTCCCTTGAAGATGCTTAATAACACATGTTCTTAGCTGGCCAGCTAGCTACAGTGGCACACCACTGACAACTGTATATTTCCTCAAAGATATACCATTGTTAATGATAGATGATAACCATCTCAGTGATGAGAAGCACCTAAAAAAGATGCAATCATAGGGCCACTTTTATCATCTCAGTATAGATTCCTAATGTGACAAAGCGGATATGCGCCTGCCAGCATAGTGGGCACTGAGTCAAGGCAGACCTATCTGAACCATATTTAGTAGAGGCCAAAACAGAACACAGCAGAATAAATCAGATATCTAAGCACCTACCTTGACCCAAGTTTGTGAAAGATGAAGTAATGAAAAGGAAATTGTTTCACCATATCATAAAACATGTGAGAATCATGTTAATGGACTTGATAAATGGATGGATCAATGGTAGAGAGAAGCATATGTTGGAAATATTAATTGCCTTTTAAAAGTGCCAAGTCTTCAACTTGTGGCATTACTCATTGGGAACCAACATCGACAGACAAGTCAACCGTGATTATTGCTTGAGTGAACTAAACATGTTGAGAGTTATGTTTAAAGAAGAACAAAAGCTGATCCCAAGGTATCTGAGGCAGCACATAGTCGTACATCATTCAGTAACTGAATATAGCGTTCTGAATGTGAGATGGAGGCGGCCACAAATATTTACAGTAAAGGGAGCGGCTATGAGACCACTAAAGTTTAATGGACATAAATAGATGTCAATAATAACACACTAATGAGGAAAGGCCAATATAAAAACAGAGATGGCATTGGAATATGTCTCAACAGGATCAATTCAGGAAATGTTCAGTCACAGGGGTGTGTGCTGACAGTAAAAAATTGCAAACATTCTACAGTCTGTACAGACACGAGCAGTTCTAGAGGACTGCATTATGCCTCAGTGTTCATGCTCTCAAAATATTTGAAAGGAGCCAATGTAACCGGAAGACAGGATGTACAAGTAAGACAGAGCTTGAGCAGGAGTCAAATAAGAGGCAAGGAAAACGTAGATCAATGGTAGCAAAGTGTGCAACAACTAGATGTCATGTAAATGTTAGCTTATTTCTATAATGGACAAACAAAAAAACAACAGTAAAGGAAACAGAAGTGGTACTATCATAGAGGAGATAGATCAAGATGAAGCACATCAGATAGCCCAAGGTGGCCAAGAAATTAAACAAAAAAATTAAAGTCAAAATGATTAGGATGCCCATATTAAAGATTATATTCCAGGAGGTGGGGTTGAGAAGAGGAAGTGTTGAGGAATACAGCAAGCAGAATTCACAACTATGTTAAATGAGCTCAAGAAGGCCTTAAAAAAAAAAAGAAAGAAAGAGATGGCTCTGGTCTAATAAAGTGATAGATGAGAGATGTATAGGTCTAAAAGGCAAAAACACGGACAAAATTTGGAAAGAGAAACATGTTCAAATATATCTGAATACTTCGCATAAATCAAGACTATTAAAGGCAGACGTTTTACGACAAGGAGGTTATGAGAGGGAGAAAAAAATATATATAATCACATAATAAATAATGAGATTAAAGAATTGCCTAGGTAAAAGAAACAGTGATGGTAAGTGTTTTCCCAGACATCAAAGGAGACGTGGATTGTGCATAGAGAGTCCTTTCTAGAGTTAGGGAAAAGCAGGCAGTAGTGAGCAAGAGGAAACATCAGCTAGCAAGAAAAATGCAACAATGATTTAGACATTTTATGAAAGAGGTAGGCCAAGCAGATGACAAGCTTTCATAAATGTTGACAAGTAAACTCTTACAGAATACTCATTGCCCATAAATGTAAGTCTCAACAACGTGTGAATTCAAAATTATGTATCTTTCATTTATCCCAGTAGCTTGGCAGGTTAGTATTCTGGAGGCCTGTGGTTTGCAAAATGGATCCTTATCCAAATGTTTTTTCACTTCTCAGAACATCTGAACAGATGCATTATCTGTGCAACGTCCACACAATGCTGGGTGTGGTGGAATAGACTCCATGCCAATCAACTTTAATAAAATTCCATTAGCAACAATGTTATGGATATCAAACCACTCACATTCAAAATCAATAACTCCATCTGACATGGCCCTCCCTTCATTTTAGCTTAATCTCAGCCATATCAAGAGAGACTGTGAAAGCCACTTGGGAATTATGAAAAACACTTCTTACATTGGCACAAGATTCTCAGACGTTGCCACTGATTTCATCATACAGCTTGCAGTGGCAACAAAGAGAAGAGGTGAATACAACCTAAGCTCATCATGTACAAGAATATACAGTTTATTAATGCATCAACTCCATTTTGAAATCCAATGATTTTTAGGATGTAAGCTGTTCACATCTACTGGGGTGTGGATGAGTTGAACCAGGCCCAGCATACAACCAATGCACAGATATATCAAAGAAAGAAATCTGTTACTCTTTAAACATTACTATGCCATCTTTATTAAACTACATAAATCAACATGACAAGCTTTCTTCAAGTAGCTTCCCATAAATAAATTCAAAAAGTTGTGCTTGGAAAAATGTTAGGAAATGTTACTTCAAAAAAGAATAATCAACAAATACCTGCTTCAAATAATAGACCTTGCAAATAAAGCTGTGCATACAAAAAAATATCATGAAGAAACAATGTAGGGAAACCAAAAGGCTGATCATCAATTGCCATACACAACTAATCAAAAATGACCAGCTCTGCTCAGGAAAAGCTTCCATAATTAGGTTCACCAGACACTGTTCCCTCTTTACCCCATCTCAGTTTTAATCCACCAATACAGACTGTTCTCCTCCATTTTCTGGTAGAGCTGGTGCAACATTGCTTACCTGACTCAGATCACAGCTCTGCAAAAGAGAAAAAAAACACCACCACTAACTGGGTAGTCACTTCCTCTTCTTGTATGCAAGCAGCTTCAAGAAAAAGAGAAAAAAAGCAGTGGAACAAAAGCTAGCATGAAGGTCCTTCCAAATCCAGAAACAAAAACCATAAAGTTCCATTAAGATGAGCAAATATTGTCTCACACAGAAATCAAGCAGTGTGGACAGTTTTAAAAATGTGTTGAGAAAACAAAATCAAGCAAGGTCACCCACAGAAACTCAAAACATTGAAGACAGTGAGGTGAAAGAGCTTTCTGCTTTCAGAGTCTGGAATGAAACCAAACCAGACAGCTTGCAAATGGAGGACAGCAACAGCAGCAGGGAGATAAAGAAGGCGGAGAGGCAGAAGCTGGTGAGGCCAGTTCCTCTGTCTCTTGCTTACTCTTGGCTGGAGCAGAGTGTCAGTGAACACAAGTGAGGAGATATAGGCACCTCCAACCACACTTCCTTCTTATGCTTTTTTATGCATGTGTGCGTCTGGTCTGACCTTCTGAACGAGAGCACAGCGTGTGCAATGGCTTCTCTTCTCCTGCTCCTCCTCTTCCAGGCAGCCCCTTCATCAGACACGCACACACCACCACCAGAGAGCCTGGAGCAGCAGCAACGCGACACCCTCCTCCTCCCCGCTCCTAGGAGCGAATCCGACCCAGAATCCAGCCCTTCCCCCTGCAGGACAACTTCTGAAAAGGAGGAGGAGGGAGGGGGACCTCTGAAGAATAGACAAATCCAAACCAAGCAATGCAATCGGCCGTGAAAAAAAGAGGTCACCCTTAGCCCAAGCTTTTCCCAGGGCAGTGTTTTTCTCTCGCTCTCCTATACCGTGTCCCTTAATGTGTTTTGAGATCCAAGTCCACACAGAGACAACACACACTGCACACACCAACCACCCCTGCCCGCAGCTCTACTGCACACGGGGTTTTCGCTATACCCGCTCATGAGTCTCTGTTAACCAATTCCTCCCACAAACCACCTCATGAAACACCAGCAGCGAGAAACCCCCCCAGCCAGATGAACCATCTCCCGTTTGGACATAAAAAGCCCTCCTCCCACCGCGCTCGCTCTCCCTGAGCGCGTGGGCTGCATTTATTTATTTAAATACACAATTACCAATCGGAGATGGGGGTTAATTGCAAGGAACTTACAAGAGCTTGCCCGGGACGCCCACTGCTGCCGCTGCACTCAGGCGGGCTCTGCTGCTCCTACCGCTTTCTCTGTAGGGTTTTTTTTAGCGGCTCCACGCAGCTTCTCGCCGGTGCTTTGTTGTTGTTTTTGAGGCGAGAGGAGCCGCCGGTGAAGTTTTGTGCGCTGGAGGCTTCTCGCGCAGGGTCTGCTCACCAGCGGAGGAGGAGTTGGATCGCCATCTTCCTCTCACTTCCCTCTCCTGCTGCTGCTGCAGCAGATGACCTGAGAGGGATCCGTCTCACTCACACTGTGCGCGTCTCTCTCCTCGCTCTGAATAATGAGCAACCAGAGGCCAGGCAGAGCGAGAGACAAGGAAGACAACCTCGCAGTCCTTCTCCTCCACCACCGAGAAAGCCAGAGCACCAGGGGGTGCAAGACTCCTTTCTATCACAGCACAACGGCGGCAGACTTGGTGCAGCTGCTGCTTGGGGGAAGAAGAAAGCCTCTATGAAGCACACAAAAGAGCAGCAGAAGAAGAGGAGGGGAAGCCAGGAGGACATGCTGGAGAACTTTTTTTTTCCAAGCCTTGTGAATTCACACATTGCATCAACTCTGCCCAATGAAGGGTTTGGTGGACATGTTGAGAAATGTGCAGAGATGAGGTTTTCAATTCATCTTTGCAAAAAAGCAAGATGTTTTTTTTTAAAGTGACTTTGCAATGGGACTGTCAATGTACACCAACTAATGAAATTACCACCTTCACACACAATTGCACAATGCTATTAAAAACGGTCAAGCGTACACAATTGTATCCGCTGCTGCCCACGCTGGGCGTCTCCTCCCCCACGTCAGCAGGACGCTGCTGAGGCCGGACGTTGCACGCACAGGCGGCCACGCCATGGCGACCAGCGCTGGTGCCGAGCTGGCCAGGAGCTCTCGGGTTTCTCCAGGGGATTTTGTCCCAGGCGGGCGCCCAAGGCAGAAGCTGATACGTATTTTGAAGTCTTCTCTTCACGGGCAGCCTGGTGCTGCCTTCCATTCCAGCAATTGAATGATAGAAAAAGGAGATAATAGCTGTGTAAAAACACACCAGTGTCATGATGTCTTTTGGCCCCCAAATTCACCCAACAACTTTATACTGCCTGATAGCTTATGTCAGCCCCCCAAAAACTGCTTCTTGTCCACAGTTTGTTGAACTGACTTACAGAACGGGCTCCAAGTTATAGACGAGCTAGTCTTCTGCAACGTTTTTGTAAATTGATTTTACATGTGTAATTGGTCTATTTTGTAAACGAAAATGCCAGAAAATAATTTCTTTTTTCCATATATTTATCAGATGCCCGTGTTATGAGATCTACCATGTTCTCTTTAGTTGTAGCAACTTGTGTCAGACTGTCACGTAGTCTACATGAGATAGTTTAAGACACAGATTGGCTCTCATTTCCACTTTACAAAATTGCTAAAGGCCTTCCAACTGTGTTGAGACAGGTGCAGCTGTTTTTCCAGTATCTCAAATCCCCCATATTTTCCAACATTTAAGATCTTGAAACGCCAGGACCATTGACGTGTTTTTTGGAGAAAGGGGATTTCTTATCATGGAAAAAATGGGAAAAACGTTTGGCCAAAAACCTTTACAGAATGTGCAAATATGTTTTTACCTTATAGTAACATGCATGCAGCAGTCTACTGGAGTAGCTCTATGCAATGCAGCCAGTTTTACTGAATTCATCCCACACCTCTTGTAAGAGGAACATTACATTAACTTCCACCTCATACCTTAAATGCTGATTCTGGAATATATACATGAAAATAATATTTTATTTGAGGCATGGAGAGAAGCATGCCTACCCTATATAATGATTCCATCTTTTATCTTCTGAAACCATGTTAATGTTTGATCGTAGCAGGTCCTGTTAGTTGCTTTGCCTGGTTTCATAAGTTATCAGGTAGGAGCTTCAAAGCGCTTTCTTTAGTAGTTCTCCATTAAATCAAAACTGTGAGGACAATTAAGGCAGACTAGAACATGGTCCTGGTTTCCTCTACCTAATTTTTTACAGTGCGTCAACTGTAGTAAACTATATGAAAGGTTCTTCATCACTGATACACAACTTGCAATGTAAGCAGATCTGTCTAGAAGTATATTTTAAAGTGGGTTGTAGCTGTCAATAAGGATTTGTAGCTAGGAATAAAAAAGAATAAATTGTGCCACTGCAGATTTATCTAAGTGTAAAAATAATTTCAAGTATAACAAATCCCTTTGGACAGTGTGTGCACCACAGCTTTTCCTATCCATTTAGGGAGATATGTGTAGTAGTGTAGTTCCATGCGTAAAGGTGATGAAGTAGACGTAGCTAAGTAGAGTCTTTGTAGGTTATTTATTAAGTTGTAACATCACTGGTAACAACCCCCCGCCTGCTCCTCAGCCCATCTTCCAACTATCAACACTCACACCAGGCACCCAAGCATTCCACTCATGTCCATTCCATACAGAACACTCACACTGGCTGAGCAGTGAGGTTCCAGGTAAAAGGAAACATTATAAACATAACATGAAGATACTACATTATCTTCTCCCTTCAAAATTGAAAAATAAAACCATACTAAAAATGAAAACAACTATGCACAACAATGTACAAATAAAGTCAATAACCCAGAGATGAATGGTAAAGACCACACCATGAGAGGGAACCCAGACTAAACAAAGGAATGGAGGAAAGAAGAATGAAAAGATACACACGAACCATCAACATTCTCCTCCTTAAATTTTAAAACAAAAAGAACAATTGTGGATACGTGCAGCTCACTGACACAAAGTGAGACAACACCACATGAAAAGACATGTGAACACTGTGAAAAGAGTAATGGGAACAACGCACCCCAGAACTCTAACACTATGGGTGGACGGCACCCATGAAAGTACTCCTCATGTAAGGAACTAAACCATAGTAACTGTGGGGAAGGGACTATAACCCAACCTGCCACCCCTCTTGTAAGGGACAATGCATGCAAAAATGGGACAGTGACACACAACGTAAACTCTAAATGAGACTAAACCCATTACTAGCGTAAAAGGGAAATATACCCCTTAAACCACCCCACGTGTAAGGGTCATGTGACTACTAAGTGGAAATGGGACTAAAACCATTTCCTTGCGTAAAAGGGAAACAAACCCCTTACGCCACCCCTCCAGTAAGGGTACTGTGGCTTACTATGTGGACATGGAACTAAAACCCATTCCTTGCGTAAAAGGGAAACCAACCCCTTAAACCACCTCTCTAGTAAGGGTACAGTGGCTTACAACATGGAAGTGGGACTAAAACCCCTTCCCATCCCTCAAGAAAGGGATACAGGCGTTTGCAAAAAAACATCCCAAAACACATAAAAAATACAAAATGATCACCGTCCGGTGAGGGTTGAAACACCCACCCAACATAGGGAGCGTGAACTCTGCCATGACCAACAGATGCCCATGTGAATGAGCAACAACAACCTTCAACAACAATGAGCCTGCATGACTATGTGTGAGGACTCCACAGGAATTACAGGCAGCATACATATCTAGCCTCACATGCGTGTAACTGTATTGTTTGATACAGACAGCAAATGCAAAGTCAAATGTTTAAATGGGAGGCCCCCAGAAACTGGTGCATTACCAAATCCTTCCCTTACTTAGGAATGAAGTAGAGAGCAGCAGATCAACTTGGATCCAGCAACGTCCCCGGTCTCTTTCAATTGTCCGTGGAACTTTATTGGTATTACACATGGTTGGCAAGCTGGACACAAAGGGACACTTCGTAGCCCCGGTACTTGAGTGTTGCCTCCAATTTCAAAATTGAGGCACGTATGAGAGGCACCACTGGATAGCTCAAGGCACGTTGCTGCTAGCAAGCGTCCCATAGCAACCAGAAACTGCGTAGAAGCAACAATGTCACAAAAGATTCTTCAGCAGCTACACGTGACACCTTCAAAACGGCAAGGTGCGCGTGCTCAATTTGAAAATTTAAACACATCGTATCAGTTTTACCAGCCTCACTGTTAGCAGGTCATTTTATTTGTGAAAACATATTGAAAACAGTATTTATTCTCACCTTGATGACCCCCTCTTGCGGCAGGCAGGGAGACCAAATCATAGAAAGTACAATTCAACTGTCTGAAGATCAAAACACACAGAACCATGGGATTTCACACTATGCCTCAAATGGGTCTGAATAAATAAGACATAAATAATCTCACCAAATGTCGCGCTACCGCCGCCGTCTATGAGACGATGTCTTAACTCGAGTGAATCTATTTGAGAAAAAAATGAACAAGCAATGCGAAGCTGGCAAAAGAAAACCTTCCTCAAATCCAACGCTGACAAGGACATAGAGATGAACACTTAGGCACAGTGAGCTGCAAACACCTTTCCTTAGCCCACGCATAGTTGACTGTGCAGCTTGTACAATGTCAAAAACGAGATGCTTGTGCAGAAACGGCACTTCACAAAAGTTGAAAATGTAACTACACACTGTCGCAGTCTGTGTGGTCTTTTGTGACCCAGTCTTTCTGAGAATTCTTTAGTGTGCATTCTGCGCTTGTAATTTATGTAGCTTCTTTCCAACTTGAAGACTTCTTGTAAACATCATGTTTAGCTTGCTTAAAACCACTTGTAGAGGTGCTGTTTGCGACAGATGTTTCCGTAGGTTCCTTCCAACATGAAGACTTTTTTGGCCTGTCATCTTTATCTTCCTTGAGAGGACACGTAGGGCATGAGTTGGTCTCCAGATCGTCGCCAAAATGTAGTAGTGTAGTTCTATGCATAGAGGTGAGGAAGTAGACATAGCCAAGTAGAGTCTTTGTAGGTTATTTATTAAGTTGCACCATCACTGGTAACAGCCCCACCAGGAGCAGGCTGCCTGCTGCTCAGCCCATCTCCAACTGTCAACACTCACAACAGGCACCCAAGCATTCCACTCATGTCCATCACACCAACATTCCATACAGAACAGTCACACTGGCTGAGCAGCAAGGAACTAGGTAAAATGGAACATTATAAACCTAACATGAAGATACTACAATATGTCACTGGTTTTAGTCGATGACTGAAAACATAGTACACAATGGGAAGGATTTCGGGTGTTCTGAAGTAGGCCATTGATTAATGTTGTTCAAGTTACAGTTGGCAAAGCAGGGCATGTATTTTCTTGTTTTACTTGGGGTTAGAAATGTATGGTTAGAGATGTTCCTTGTCAGTGCGTTGCTCCCCCCACCGCACAGCTCCACCGTGTAGTGGTCTGTCATCCAGTTCCCAGGTGCTGAGTTCGAGGCCCTCCTCCACCCGCCTGCGACTCATCCCTGGTGGCCCAGTGGTGAGCTCTTGTTCCTGTCTGCTGTTGTTTCTTTTCTTCTTGCCTTTTTCTTCTGCCTCTTTTTCTGTCCAGTGTCAGTTCTGCTCTGTTCTTACTTTATTCTGGTTTGCTTTAGTTCGTTAGTTTGCTCTCCCCTTCCTGCCCTCGCCGCTGCTCGCTCCCAGCGGCCTGCCTCCTTCTAAGCACCATTTTCCCACCTCCCAGCTGACCAGCCCTCCCGCCTCCCCAACACTACTCAATGGCAGCCACTGCACAGTAAATGAGTGATCTCACTGAGCATGTCACTGTGTTGCTCCCCCACCACACAGCTCCACCTTGTGGTGGTCTGCCCTCCAGTGCCTAGATCCTAAGTTCTAGGCCATCCTCCAACCGCAGGCCCCTGCCTCTGCCTCAGCCCTGGTGTCCCAGTGGTGAGCTCTTGTTCCTGTCTGCTATTTATTTTCTTTTTGCCTTTTTCTGTCTTTTTCTTCTGCCTCTTTTCCTGTCCAGTTTCAATTCTGCTCTGTCCTTACTTTGTTGTGGTTCGCTTTCGCTCATGTTGTTCGCTCTCCCCCTCCCCACTCTAGCCGCTGCTCGGTCCCCGTGGCCCTGCCCCCTTCCAATTTCTGTTTTCCTGCCTCCCAGCTGACCATCCCTCCCCAACACTGCTTAATGGTGACCTGGTGTGCCGGTGGCGTGCCAAAGGCAAGCTCGTTTGTGCCCGGCTGCACTTGGATCACGCCCAGCACCATGGACCCTGGTTCCCGCGGTTCCCACCGCTACAACGCCAGCACCCTCCACACACTGAATCCCAGACGTTCCACCGCCTGCCACTTTGCTTTGCTGAAGGACACCCAAGTCCCATTCACCTGCCGAGCCTGCGCTTGCCTCCGCACACCAGACCCACCAACCACACAATCCTCAAGAACCGGACCCAACCACTTCTGCTGCATGCTACTCAACTACTCAACACCCGCCTCCTCAAACAACACGCCATGGAGATCTGGGACCTGCTAGATTCCATCTCCCCAACATCGCCTTCACAGAAACATGGATGACCCCACCTCTTCCTTGGACATCGCAACCAACATCCCCAACGGCTACAAAATGATCCACAAGTACCGCAGCAACTGACTTGGTGGTGATATCGTCATCGTACACAAAACACCCTCTGCTTCACAACCAGCTCAGACGATCACTCACCCGACATGGATCACCTCCACTTCCAGATCCAGACCAGCTTGAATGCCACCCTCCGTGGCACCCTCGTCTACAGACCTCCTGGACTCTGCCCCCCTTCAGCGAAGTCATAGCCAACTTCATCACCCACCACGCTCTCGCCTCAACAGACTAAATCCTCCTCAGTGACCTTAATTTCCACCTGGACAACCAAAACCCAACATCCCTATTGCAGGACATTGCCACCATCGAACTCAAACAACAGGTCACCTCTCCAACCCAGTCAGCAGGACACACACCCAACCCAATCTTCTCCTCAAGCAACAAAATCTTGATCAGCCACACGTCTGGGCCACATTTGACCGACCACCACTGCGGTCACTTCTCATTCACCAACCCATCGTACACCACCACACTCACCGCTACCCTCACAGAAGCTGGAACAAGGTCACTGAAGACCAACTCACCACCTCCCTCAGCATAACCCTACCACTGACATCCACATACGCAAACGCCTCAGCACGCAACCTCCACCGTTGGATCTCCAACTGCAGCAATCACTGGCTCCCCCCAGGAAACCCTCAAGCAAGCAGCCCCCAAGAAAGCCAGCTGGTTCTCTCCTGCCCTCCAAGAGTCCAGGCGCACATGCAGACGGCTCAAGAAGAGATGGGGGAGCAGCAAGATCTTGGCAGACCATGCAGCCTTCAAAGCCACTGTCACAGCACACCACCACCTCATCAGAATAACTACACAGGAACACATCAATGCCAATGCACACAACAGCCAAGAACTCTTCATTGTGGTCAAATAATTCACCAAACCCAGCACGGAGAACTGCAGACATCCCCCACTCCCAAGACCTCTGCGACAACCTCACCACCTTCTTCCACCAAAGATCAAGGAGATCTATGACAGCTTCGCAACCCAGGAGCCACCCATCCCACCCGCAACCACCACACCCAATAGCTCCAAACCCTGGTCAACTGGACCACCCTAAACTCTGAAGACAGCCTCAGGATCATGAAGAGAATCCAATCCGGAGCCCCCTTACATTTCTGCCCACTCCACATCTTCAACAGAGCCAGCACCTGCATCACCCTCGAACTCTGCTGCACCATCAACTACTCCATCGAGTCCGACATCTTCCCCGAAGACTGGAAACATACAGAGATCAACCCCCTGCTGAAGAAACCCTCTGCCAACCAGACGGACCTCAACAACTAGAGACCCATCTCTCTGCTCACCTTACCTACCAAAGTCATTGAGAAGCCCATCAACGCCCAACTGTTAGAGTTCATTGAAACAAACCAAATCCTGGACCCCTCCCAGTCGGGCTTCAGAAGCAACCATAGGACCAATACTGCTGTCCTCAACGCTACAGACAACATCGACACCCTCCTCGATTGAGGCGAAACTGCAGCCCTTATCCTCCTGGACGTCTCAGCCGCCTTGGACACTGTCGCCCACCTCTCCCTCTGCACAAGCCTCCATGACGCCGGCATCCGTGACAAAGCTCTAGAATGTATCCGCCCCTTCCTCACCGGCCAAACCCAGAGAGTTAGACTTCCACCATTCTACTCAGAACACACAGAGATCAGCTGCGGAGTGCCTCAGGGATCCTCCCTGTGCCCCACCCTCTCCAACATGTACATGGCCCCACTTGCAGCCATCGTCAGATACCACAGACTCAACATAGTCTCCTATGCTGATTAAACCCAGCTGATTCTCTCACTCACTGACTAAGCCACGGCCGCTAAGAGCAACTTCCACAATGGGACGAAGGCAGTCACCACCTGGATGAAGGAGCGCTGCCTCAATCTGAACTCAGAGAAGACTGAGGTCCTCATACAGGGCTCCACCCAGGACAACTCCTGGTGGCCTGCAGTGCTTGGAGCCCCGTCCACACCCACGGACCAGGCACAAAACCTCAGCATCATCCTGGACTCCTTTCTCTCAATGAACCACCAAATCAACGTTGTATCGTCCACCTGCTTACACACGCTCGGCATGCTTAAGAAGATCTTCAAGTGGATCCCCACCGAGTCCAGGAAAACTGTCACCCATGCGCTCGTCAGCAGCAGACTCGACAATGCACTCTACATTGGCACCACCCAAAAAATCCTAATGAAACATCCGAACATCCAGAATGCCTCCGCCAGACTAATCCTGAACGTCCCCCGCCACATCATTAGTCACCTGAGAGACCTTCACTGGCTCCCAATCGACAAGAGAATCACCTTCAAGCTCCACACGCACACGCCTACTAAACCCTCCACAACGCCTGGCCTGCATACCTCAACCACCGCCTGTCCTTCTACACACCCACTAGACATTTCTGCTGTGCCCAACTGGGCCTGGCCATAATCTCCCAGATCCGCAAGACCACGACTGGAGGGAGATCTTTCTCCTACCTCGCTGCGAAGACCTGGAACTCCCTACCTTCATATCTCACACAGTCACCGTTGCTGCCTCAATTCAAGAAGGACCTCAAGACCTGGCTCTTCGACTGCACCGCTGATCCACCCTCACCCCCACTCAGCGCCCTGAGACCCTTACGGTTGAGTAGTCGCGCTTTACAAGAAACTTGATTGATTGATTGATGGTTTTAGCAATTCTCATGGCCCCTATACAGGCACACGTAACATACAGAGTTCAATTTTGGGTGCAAGTATGAGAAACAGCAAAGATTGGTACTGCAATACAACCGAAGGACACAAGAAAACTTCTCTCCATACTAAGGAGCTCTGTATGCAAGTATTTAAAAAAATTGTACTTTAAAATTCAACACCTCAAACTTTCATCAAAATTTGTAGGAGTTTATTTACTTCAAGTACCTTCTTCAAATAACCAAAGCATTAATAACAGCATCTGTGTTATAAACTAAATGTAAGAGGACAATGAAACACAAAATCATGAAGGAATCATCATTTCCAACCAATTTGAATTCCATCTAAATATCTACCGTTGTTTTTCATACTGCTTCAAAACCTCTTGCTCAGTTACCAAAATGATTGGAAAAATGAGTACTGTGTGGGTAAAGGTTCCCCAGTTATCAAAGGATGGAAGGCATTATTACTGAGTAAAAGGTTACATTGATTGTATATGTTCAATACTTACAAACAGGATCAACATCTGGAAGGTGATCATGTAAAGTTTGCTACAAGTCTGCCACTGCTTTGCAACATGGGTGCTATGATTATTTTTTTGTTGTTGCAATTTTAGGTCTGTTTCATCTAGAAACAAACTGTTTGGTTTTTGCAAAACTATGCAGTACATGGTGTAATCTGTGGCAATATGGGAAAATCCTTAAATATCCAAAAATTGCCAATGCCACATATTGGAAATGGATCTTTTTGCAGGGTTATACCCAACCTTTTTGCTTCTTCCTCCTATTGTATCTGTCCTGTTTTTGTTGGCTTAGGGACCCTGGGCACTTTACCACTTATAATCAGTGCTGAAGTTCATATTCTCTGTGTGTAAATTGTTATTATGATTGGTTATCCATGATTGGCATATTTGACTTACTGGTAAGTCCCTAGTACAGTGCACTAAGTGTGCCAGAGCCAGTAAATTAAACTCTACTAGTTAGCTTGCAGTACTGGTTGTGCCACCCACACAAATAGCCTGTTAATGTATCTCAGTCCTGCCACTGCAGTGTCTAGGCACTCAGTTTTAAACTGCCTTGTCGACCGGACAAGGGTACCCCACTTGCCAGGCCCCCTAGCCTTCCCTTTTCTTACACGTAAGGCATCCCTCAGGTAGGCCCAAGTAACCCCCATAGGCAGGGTGTAGTGCTTGTAAAAGGTGGGACATGTACTGATGTGTTTTTACATGTTCTAATAGTGAAGTACTGCCTATTTTGTGTTACACTATTTAGGCTAACATGGGAGTTACTTTGAAACATCTTACAAGGATAACTTTCCATTGGGACAAGATGGAGAAGTGGAGTTTAGGCTCTCTGAACTCAGAATCTAATAACAAATTTTTTTAGGGAGATGGTTTTTAAATTGTGTGTTTGAAAATGCCACTTCTCGAAAGTAGGTATTTTGTTATTTAACCATTCTGTGTGACTCTGCTAGTTTGTGTATAAACTGTCTGGTTTTGGATTGACAGAGGCTAGGGATGTGCATTCATTGTAGACAGTCACAAGGGGGTTGAGGTGTGTCCTGTCTTTCCTGGGTGACTCAGAGCTGAGCTGAATAGACAGTGGCTGCATTTAGAGTGGTGGGAGGATTTTCACTTGCACATGAATAGGCCGTGTCTCCTCTGCATAATGCTGTTTCCACCTTCTCTAGTGATGCTGCACTAGAGAGAACGGAACTGGTTTGGACTGGGATGAGAGACCCTTGCCACAAAAAGAACAAAGACAAAATGGAGTATAAGTATTGGACCTTAAACCCCAGAGAATTAGATCACTTCTAGACTCAAGAGGAACCTTTACTAAGGAGAAGAGTTAGAGAGCTGTGAGGAGGAATACTGACCCTTTGCTGTGTGCTGTGTGGGGTTGGCCTGTAGTGCCAGCTTCTGCCAAGGAAAGTACAAAGATTGGAACTTTGTTGAGAAACCTGCTTGAAGACGAATCTCCAGGGGCTTGTGTGTGCTGGCCTCCTTTTCTGAAGTCTCAAGAACACAAAGACTTCACCGCAGCTCCCCTGAACTCCACTGCTGAGAGTTCTAACCACACAACACTAAGTGGCACCTGCACAACACAACTTCACAGCACCAACCTAATTCCAATACAACACCACACCAAACACGGTACCATACCAGTTAACACCATAGAACAAATATCTTAACAGACCCAGCAGATTACACAGTAATACCAAAACACAATGTTCTAGTACTTTTGCAAAAATCTTCTTTTTATTGTTCTGAAAAATAAAACAAGGAGTAATATAAAGCCATTCCAAATTACAGTTGAGTAAAGCTCAAAAAAGGTATAAAGTTCAAAGTAAGGAGCATAACCAAGAGAAAAAGTTACCCCCACCAATTTAATACATCCATTGTGAATGTAATGCGGAATACAGCAGTGTCACTTTGAGGATGAAGTTCCCCCAGATATGTAATGCACTGTGTAAGTATAGACACTCAGCTCCTTGCTTCATACCAAGGTTATGTGTTGTTTACTGTACTGATAGCCATTCTAGGAGGGGAAACGCATAGGTTTTCTAACTTGGAGAAGGTCTGTATTACTGATATTCACCGCGTTGTGAATTTACGGTTGATCAAGGCTATATCTGTTGAGCTTTCCAGGGGTGGCATGGTGGGCAAAAGCATAATGGATTTAACCCAGATCTCTTGACTGGGGGTGAATATATGATTTATTCAGCATTCTGTCCATCATTTGTTTGCGTAGCACTTTTCACCCTAAGTGGCAAGGGTATGCCCAGACGTGGGTCCTTTGCTTACTGTGCCACTGGATTCAAGCTAGACTGGCGGATGAAGGGTAATACCCAGGAACCGGTCCCAGGATGCTTGTTTCCGGTCCAGGGAGGACCTGGCTTGGCAGTTCAGTCTGGACTGTTCCCATGGGGCACAGGGTCAAGACTGATTTGCATATGGCTGGGTCTAAACTAGGGTGGCATGGTGAGCAAAAGAACAATGGATTTAACCTAGATCCTTGACTGGGGTGAATGTATGATTTATTCAGCATTCTGTCCATCATTTGTTTGCATAGCACTTTTCACCCTAAGTGGGATGGGTATGCCCAGCCGTGGGTCCCTTGCTTACTGAGCCACTGGATTCAAGCTAGCCTGGCTGATGAAGGGTAATACCCAAAAACCAGACCCAGGATGCTTGTTTCTGGTTTTCACCCTAAGTTGGATGGGTATGCCCAGAAGTGGGTCCCTTGCTCACTGTGCCACTGGATTCAAGCTAGCCTGGCTCATGAAGGGTAATACACAGAAACTGGTCCCAGGATGCTTGTTTACGGTCCATGGAGGACCTGGCTTTGCACTGCAGTTCGGTCTGGACTGTTCCCATGGGGCACAGGGTCAAGACTGATTTGCATATGGCTGGGTCTAAACGGGGGTGGCTTAGTGAGCAAAAGAACAATGGATTTAACCCAGATCTCTTGACTGGGGGTGAATGTATGATTTATTCAGCATTCCGTCCATCATTTGTTCGCGTAGTACTTTTCACCCTCAGTGGGATGGGTATACCCAGACGTGGGTCCCTCGCTCACTGTGCCACTAGATTCAAGCTAGCCTAGCTGATGAAGGGTAATACCCAGAAACCGGTCCCAGGATGCTTGTTTCCGGTCCAGGGAGGACCTGGCTTGGCAGTTTGGTCTGGAGTGTTCCCATGGGGCACAGGGTCAAGACTGATTTGCATATGGCTGGGTCTAAACTGGGATGGCATGGTGAGCAAAAGAACAATAGATTTAATCCAGATCTCTTGACTGGGGGTGAATGTATGATTTATTCAGCATTCCATCCATCATTTGCTTGCGTAGCACTTTTCACCATAAGTGGGATGGGTTTGCCCAGACGTGGGTCCCTTGCTCACTGTGCCACTGGACTCCAGCTAGCCTGGCTGAAGAAGGGTAATACCCATAAATCAATCCCAGGATGCTCGTTTCCAGTCCAGGGAGGACCTAGCTTGGCAGTTAGGTCTGGACTGTTCCCATGGGGACAGGGTCAAGACTGATTTGCATATGGCTGGGTCTAAACTTGAGTGGCATGGAGAGCAAAACAACAATGGATTTCACCCAGATCTCTTGACTGGGGGTAAATGTATGAATTATTCAGAATTCCATCCATCATTTGCTTGCGTAGCACTTTTCACCCTAAGTGGGATGGGTTTGCCCAGATGTGGGTCCCTTGCTCACCTTGCCACTGGATTCAAGCTAGCGTGGCTGATGAAGGGTAATACCCAGGAACCGGTCCCAGGATGCTTGTTTCTGGTCAGAGAGGACCTAGCTTGGCAGTTCGGTCTGGGCTGTTTTCATGGGGCACAGGGTCAAGAATGATTTGCATATGGCTGGGTCTAAACTGGGGAGGCATGGTGAGCAAAAGAACAATGGATTTCACCCAGACCTCTTGACTGGGGGTGAATGTATGATTTATTCAGCATTCCGTCCATCATTTGTTTGCGTAGCACTTTTCACTCTAACTGGGATGGGTATGCCCAGACATGGGTCCCTTGCTCTCTGTGCCACTGGATTCAAGTTAGCCTAGCTGATGTAAATGTAAATGTAGTGGTACTTGTATAGCGCACAAATCACCCATGAGGCATTTCGGTGATTGTACGAATACCGCTAAGGAACCCTTCCTGGCCTTTCCCTGTGAAGTGCCCACTACTGGGCACCCCCAAGGTGAAGCCAGGCATCCTAGCGTTGTTGGGGCCGTTGTGGAGATTAAGCAAGCTATTTCCCAGAGTTGCAGAGTGGGACCCATGATTAGAATAGGCACCGAGGCGAGAATTATCAGGTCCGAGGAAGTTGAGCCCAAGACCCGCCAAGGCGGGAATTGAACCCTGGTCCCGGGCTAGACCTCAGCATCAGGGTCTGCCGCTCTAACCATTGAGCCACACTTCTCCACTGATGAAGGATAATACCCAGAAACTGGTCCCAGGATGCTTCTTTCCGGTCGAGGGAGGACCTGGCTTGGCAGCTCGGTCTGGGCTGTTCCCATGGGGCACAGGGTTAGACAGATTTGCATATGGCTGGGTCTAAACTGGGGTGGCATGGTGAGCAAAAAAACAATGGATTTAACCGAGATCTCTTGACTGGGGGTGAATGTATGATTCATTCAGCATTCTGTCCATCATTTATTTGCATAGCGCTTTTCACCCTAAGGGGGATGGGTATGCCCAGACGTGGCTCCCTTGCTCACTATGCCACTGGATTCAAGCTAGCCTGGCTGATGAAGGGTCATACACAGGAACTGGTCCCGGGATGCTAGTTTCTGGTCAGAGAGGACCTGGCTTGGCAGTTCAGTCTGGGTTGTTTCCATGGGGCACAGGGTCAAGATTGATTTACTATGGCTAGGTCTAAACTGGGGTGGCATGGTGAGCAAAAGAACAATGGATTTCACCCAGATCTGTTGACTGGGGGTGAATGTATGATTTATTCAGCATTCCGTCCATCCTTTGTTTGCGTAGCACTTTTCACCCTAAGTGTGAAGGGTATGCCCAGACTTGGGTACCTTGCTCACTGTGCCACTGGATTCAAGTTAGCCTAGCTGATGAAGGATAATTTCCAGAAACTGGGACCAGCATGCTTGTTTCTGGTCCAGGGAGGATCTGGCTTGGCAGTTCGGTATGGACTGTTCCCATGGGGGACAGGGTCAAGACTGATTTGCATATGGCTGGTTCTAAACCGGGGTGGCATGGTGAACAAAAGAACAATGTACTTAACCCAGATCTCTTGACTGGGGGAGAATGTATGATTTATTGAGCATTCCATCCATCATTTGCTTGCGTAGCACTTTTCACCCTAAGTGGGATGGGTATGCCCAGACGTGGCTCCCTTGCCCACTGTGCCACTGGATTCAAGCTAGCCTGGCTGATGAAGGGTAATACACAGGAACCGGTCCCTGGACGCTTGTCTCTGGTCAGAGAGGACCTGGCTTGGCAGTTCGGTCTGGCCTTATCCCATGGAGCACAGGGTTAAGATTGATTTGCATATGGATGGGTCTAAACTGTGGTGGCGTGGTGAGCAAAAGAACAACGGATTTAACCCAGATCTCTTGACTGGGGGTGAATGTATGATTTATTTAGCACTCCGTCCATTATTTGTTCGCATAGCACTTTTCACCCTCAGTGGGATGGGTATGCCTAGACGTGGCTCCCTTGATCACTGTGCCACTGGATTCAAGCTAGCCTGGCTGATGAAGGGTAATACCCAGAAACCGGTCCCAGGATGCTTGTTTCCATTCCAGGGAGGACCTGGCTTGGCAGTTTGGTCTGGACTGTTTCCATGGGGCACAGGGTCAAGACTGATTTGCATATGGCAGGGTCTAAACTGTGGTGGCATGGTGAGCAAAAGAACAATGGATTTAATCCAGATCTCTTGACTTGGGGTGAATGTATGATTTATTCAGCATTCCATCCATCATTTGCTTGGGTAGCACTTTTCATCCTAAGTGGAATGGGTATGCCCAGACGTGGGCCCCTTTCTCACTGTGCCACTGGATTCAAGCTAGCCTGGCTGATAATGGGTAATACCCAGGAACCGGGCCCAGGATGCTTGTTTCTGGTAAGAGAAGACCTGGCTTGGCAGTTCGATCTGGGCTGTTTCCAAGGGGCACAGTGTGTAGTGACTGATTTGCATATGGCTGTGTCTAAACTGGGGTGGCATAGTGAGCAAAAGATCGATGGATTTCACCCAGATCTCTTGACTGGGGGTGAATATATGATTTATTTAGCATTCCGTCCATCATTTGTTTGCGTAGCACTTTTCACCCTAAGTGGGATGGGTATGCCCAGACATGGGCCACTTGCTATCTGTGCCACTGGATTCAAGTTAGCCTACCTGATGAAGGATAATACCCAGAAACTGGTCCCAGGATGCTTGTTTCCGGTCCAGGGAGAACCTGGCTTGGCAGTTCGGTCTGGGCTGTTACCATGGGGCACAGGATCAAGACTGATTTGCATGTGGCCGGGTTTAAACTGGGGAGGCATGGTGAGCAAAAGAACAATGGATTTAACCCAGATCTCTTGACTGGGGGTGAATGTATGATTTATTCAGCATTCCGTCCATCATTTGTTTGTGTAGCACTTTTCACCTTAAGGGGGATGGGTATGCCCAGACGTGGCTCCCTTGCTCACCGTGCCACTGGATTCAAGCTAGCCTGGCTGATGAAGGGTAATACCCAGGCACCGATCCCAGGATGCTTGTTTCTGGCCCAGGGAGGACCTGGCTTAGCAGTTCGGTCTGGACTGTTTCCATGGGGCACAGGGTCAAGACAGATTTGCATATGGCCGGTCTAAACTGGGGTGGCATGGTGAGCAAAAGAACAATGGATTTAACCCTGATCTCTTGACTTGGGGTGAATGTATGAGTTATTCAGCATTTCATCCATCATTTTCTTGCGTTGCAGTTTACCCTAAGTGGGATGGGTTTGCCCAGACAATGGGCCCTTGCTCACTGTGCCACTGGATTGAAGATAGTCTGGCTAATGAAGGGTAATACCCAGAAACCGGTCCCAGGATGCTTGTTTCTGGTCAGAGAGGACCTGGCTTGGCAGTTCGGTCTGGGCTGTTTCCATGGGGCACAGGGTCAAGATTGTTTTGCATATGGCTGGGTCTAAACTTGGGTGGCATGGTGAGCAAAAGAACAATGGATTTCACCCAGATCTTTTGACTGGGGGTGAATGTATGATTTATTCAGCATTCTGTCCATCATTTGTTTGCGCAGCACTTTTCACCCTAAGGGGGATGGGTATGCCCAGACGTGGCTCCCTTGCTCACTGTGCCACTGGATTGAAGCTAGTCTGGCTAATGAAGGGTAATACCCAGAAACCGGTCCCAGGATGCTTGTTTCTGGTCAGAGAGGACCTGGCTTGGCAGGTCGGTCTGGACTGTTCCCATGGGGCACAGGGTCAAGATTGACTTGCATATGGCTGGGTCTAAACTGGGGTGGCATGGTGAGCAAAAGAACAATGGATTTCACCCAGATCTTTTGACTGGGTGTGAATGTATGATTTATTCAGCATTCTTTCCATCATTTGTTTGCGCAGCACCTTTCACCCTAAGGGGGATGGGAATGCCCAGACGTGGCTCCCTTGCTCACTGTGCCACTGGATTCAAGCTAGTCTGGCTAATGAAGGGTAATACCCAGAAACCGGTCCCAGGATGCTTGCTTCTGGTCAGAGAGGACCTGGCTTGGCAGTACGGTCTGGGCTGTTTCCATGGGGCACAGGGTCAAGAATGATTTGCATATGGCTGGGTCTAAACTGGGGAGGCATGGTGAGCAAAAGAACAATGGATTTCACCCAGATCTCTTGACTGGGGGTGAATGTATGATTTATTCAGCATTCCGTCCATCATTTGTTTGTGTAGCACTTTCACCCTAAGTGGAATGGGTATGCCCAGACGTGGGTCCCTTGCTCACTGTGCCACTGGATTCAAACTAGTCTCGCTGATTAAGGGTAATACCCAGGATCCGGTCCCAGGATGCTTGTTTCCGGTCCAGGGAGGACCTGGCTTGACAATTCGGTCTGGACTGTTCCCATGGGGCACAGGGTCAAGACTGATTTGCATATGGATGGGTCTAAACTGGGGTGGCATGGTGGGCAAAAGAACAATGGATTTAACCCAGATCTCTGGACTGGACGTGAATGTATGATTTATACAGCATGCCGTCCATCATTTGTTTGCGTAGCACTTTTCACCCTTAGTGG
This sequence comes from Lissotriton helveticus, assembly GCF_964261635.1. Taxonomy (NCBI): domain Eukaryota; kingdom Metazoa; phylum Chordata; class Amphibia; order Caudata; family Salamandridae; genus Lissotriton; species Lissotriton helveticus. The sequence continues at coordinate 1,701,179,913 of NC_136059.1, read as the reverse complement.
AATGGGTATGCCGAGACGTGGGTCCTTTGCTCCCTGTGCCACTGTATTCAAGTTAGCCTAGCTGATGAAGGATAATACCCAGAAACTGGTCCCAGGATGCTTGTTTCCGGTCCAGGGAGGACCTGGCTTGGCAGTTCGGTCTGGGCTGTTACCATGGGGCACAGGATCAAGACCGATTTGCATGTGGCTGGGTTTAAACTCGGGTGGCATGGTGAGAAAAAGAACAATGAATTTAACCCAGATCTCTTGACTGGGGTTGAATGTATGATTTATTCAGCATTCCATCCATAATTTGTTTGCGTAGCACTTTTCTCCCTAAGGGGGATGGGTATGCCCAGACATGGCTCCCTTGCTCACTGTGCCACTGTATTCAAGCTAGCCTGGCTGATGAAGGGTAATACCCAGAAACCGGTCCCGGGATGCTTTTTTCTGGTCCAGGCACGACCTGGCTCGGCAGTTCGGTCCGGACTGTTTCCATGGGGCACAGGGTCAAGACTGATTTGCATATGGATGGGTCTACACTGGGGTGGCATGGTGAGCAAAAGAACAATGAATTTAACCCAGATCTCTTGAATGGGGGTGAATGTATGATTTATTCAGCATTCCGTCCATCATTTGTTTGTGTAGCACTTTTCACCCTAAGGGGGATAGGTATGCCCAGACGTGGCTCCCTTACTCACTGTGCCACTGGATTCAAGCTAGCCTGGCTGATGAAGCGTAATACCCAGAAACCCGTCCCAGGATGCTTGTTTCTGGCCCAGGGAGGACCTGATTTAGCAGTTCGGTCTGGACTGTTTCCATGGGGCACAGGGTTAAGACAAATTTGCATATGGCCGGTCTAAACTGGGGTGGCATGGTGAGCAAAAGAACAATGGATTTAACCCTGATCTCTTGACTTGGGGTGAATGTATGAGTTATTCAGCATTTCATCCATCATTTGCTTGCGTAGCAGTTTCACCCTAAGTGGGATGGGTTTGCCCAGACGTGGGTCCCTTGCTCACTGTGCCACTGGATTCAAGCTAGCCTGGCTGATGAACGGTAATACCCAGGAACCGTTCATAGGATGCTTGTTTCTGGCCCAGGGAGGACCTGGCTTGGCAGTTCAGTCCGGACTGTTCACATGGGGCACAGGGTCAAGACTGATTTGTATATGGCTGGGTCTAAACTGGAGTGTCATGGTGAGCAAAAGAACAATGGATTTAACCCCGATCTCTTGACTGGGGGTGAATGTATGATTTATTCTGCATTCCATCCATCATTTGCTTGCGTAGCACTTTTCACCCTAAGTGAGATGGCTTTGCCAAGATGTGGGTCCCTTGCTCACTGTGCCATTGGATTCGAGCTAGCCTGGCTGATGAAGGGTAATACCCAGGAACCGGTCCCAGGATGCTTGTTTCTAGTCAGAGAGGACCTGGCTTGGCAGGTCTGTCTGGACTGTTGCCATGGGGCACAGGGTCAAGATTGATTTGCATATGGCTGGGTCTAAACTTGGGTGGCATGGTGAGCAAAAGAACAATGGATTTCACCCAGATCTTTTGACTGGGGGTGAATGTATGATTTATTCAGCATTCTGTCCATCATTTGTTTGCGCAGCACTTTTCACCCTAAGGGGGATGGGTATGCCCAGACGTGGCTCCCTTGCTCACTGTGCCACTGGATTGAAGCTAGTCTGGCTAATGAAGGGTAATACCCAGAAACCGGTCCCAGGATGCTTGTTTCTGGTCAGAGAGGACCTGGCTTGGCAGTTCGGTCTGGGCTGTTTCCATGGGGCACAGGGTCAAGACTGATTTGCATATGGCTGGGTCTAAACTGGGGTGACATGGTGAGCAAAAGAAGAATGGATTTCACCCAGATCTCTTCACTGGGGGTGAATGTATGATTTATTCAGCATTCCATCCATCATTTGTTTGTGTAGCGCTTTTCACCCTAAGTGGAATGGGTATGCCCAGACGTGGGTCCCTTGCTCACTGTGCCACTGGATTCAAGCTAGTCTGGCTGATGAAGGGTAATAGGGTAATACCCAGGATCCGGTCCCAGGATGCTTGTTTCTGGTCCATGGAGGACCTGGCTTGACAATTCGGTCTGGACTGTTCCCATGGGGCACAGGGTCAAGACTGATTTGCATATCGATGGGTCTAAACTGGGGTGGCATGGCGGGCAAAAGAACAATGGATTTAACCCAGATCTCTTGACTGGACGTGAATATATGATTTATACAGCATGCCGTCCATCATTTGTTTGCGTAGCACTTTTCACCCTTAGTGGAATGGGTATGCCGAGACGTGGGTCCTTTGCTCACTGTGCCACTGGATTCAAGCTAGCCTGGCTGATGAAGGGTAATACCCAGAAACTGGTCCCAGGATGCTTGTTTCTGGTCCAGGGACGACCTGGCTTGGCAGTTCGGTCTGGACTGTTTCTATGGGGCACAGGGTCAAGACTGATTTGCATATGGCGGGGTCTAAATTTGGGTGGCATGGTGAGCAAAAGAACAATGGATTTCACCCAGATCTTTTGACTGGGGGTGAATGTATGATTTATTCAGCATTCTGTCCATCATTTGTTTGCGCAGCACTTTTCACCCTAAGGGGGATGGGTATGCCCAGACGTGGCTGCCTTGCTCACTGTGCCACTGGATTGAAGCTAGTCTGGCTAATGAAGGGTAATACCCAGAAACCGGTCCCAGGATGCTTGTTTCTGGTCAGAGAGGACCGGGCTTGACAGTTTGGTCTGGGCTGTTTCCATGGGGCACAGGGTCAAGACTGATTTGCATATGGCTTGGTCTAAACTGGGTTGACATGGTGAGCAAAGGAAGAATGGATTTCACCCAGATCTCTTGACCGGGGGTGAATGTATGATTTATTCAGCATTCTGTCCATCATTTGTTTGTGTAGCACTTTTCACCCTAAGTGGAATGGGTATGCCCAGACGTGGGTCCCTTGCTCACTGTGCCACTGGATTCAAGCTAGTCTGGCTGATGAAGGGTAATAGGGTAATACCCAGGATCCGGTCCCAGGATGCTTGTTTCTGGTCCAGGGAGGACCTGGCTTGACAATTCGGTCTGGACTGTTCCCATGGGGCACAGGGTCAAGACTGATTTGCATGTGGATGGGTCTAAACTGGGGTGGCATGGCGAGCAAAAGAACAATGGATTTAACCCAGATCTCTTGACTGGACGTGAATGTATGATTTATACAGCATGCCGTCCATCATTTGTTTGCGTAGCACTTTTCACCCTTAGTGGAATGGGTATGCCGAGACGTGGGTCCTTTGCTCACTGTGCCACTGGATTCAAGCTAGCCTGGCTGATGAAGGGTAATACCCAGAAACTGGTCCCAGGATGCTTGTTTCTGGTCCAGGGAGGACCTGGCTTGGCAGTTCGGTCTGGACTGTTTCTGTGGGGCACAGGGTCAAGACTGATTTGCATATGGCTGGGTCTAAACTGGGGTGGCATGATGAGCAAAAGAAGAATGTTTTTTTTATAAAATGTTTTTTAACAGACATCGACAATGAAGACAAACAGTAATAACAAATAAGAGATTACTTTCCGTTGGACTATAGGGTGTAGGTACATCATTGTGATCAATGTTGAGTGGTGGGCTACATATATTGCCCCGATAGAAGTTCCATGTATTCCAAATTTTGGACCATTTTCAGGGGCACCCTCGAGCTACGAAGACTGTCTTTTCCCTGCGCATACACCAATCGAGGTCTTTTTTCCAGTCTATTAGCATGGGTACGTGTGTTGCTCCCCAAACCGTGCTATATTTCTTTTAGCTATGGTAAGGCCAACAGTGACCGATTGCGTTTGATGAGTATTCAGGTTGGTGGGCTCCCAGATGTTTAGGAGGCACCTACGAGCCTCCGGACGGAGAGTGCCGGTTAGAACTTCACTGAGAGTGTTGCGTACTTCTCGCCAGCAGGATTGGATTTATGTACAGTCCCAAATTATGTGGATAAAGGTGCCTAGTTGATTGCATCCCCTTCTACAGTCCCCCCCTCCGGATATTCCCATATGTAACAGTTGAGGCCCCGGGACGTAAACTCCATGGAGGATTTTGAGCTGTATCAATCTGAGGTGTGCTGGGATCGCAACCATTCTAGGGGAGGACACCCCTTCCTGCCATTCCTCGTCATCCATTTCAATGCCGTCCCTTACCCATTTTTTCCATAGTGCGTGGAGGGGATTTTCCATATTATTTATCAATTTATTTGTATATTAAGGATATAGTTTACTTGGGTAAATGGCCGTCAAGTATCCTGTCCTCTAGGGGGGAGGCGCCAGGCGGGGGAGACTTGTCAGGAAGAAGTAATCGAATCGCATGGCTGGCTTGTATGTAGTGGAATCGTTCTGATTCCGCAAGCTCATACTGGTGTTGAAGGGTGTTGAACGACTTCACCTTGCCCTTATTCCACAGATCCCAAATATGCTAAATCCCAATAAGTTCCCACTTGTCAAAGCCTTTAGATTTCCATAGGTCACCCAGCATCTGGGAATCCCACAACGGAGTTACTAGGGTGGGTTTCAGCCATCAGGTCGGCCATATATAGCGTGGTTAATGGCTGCCAGGTGCACCGCCCAATAATACTTCCTGATATCAGGTAGGCTGATACCCCCATCATACCAGTTGAGTGTAAGTTTGTGTAGCGCAATTCGCGGTTTTCCGTCCCACAGAAGATCTCGCGGGAGTCCTTCTATTTCGTTGAAGTATGAGTTAGGGACGGGATCTAATGGAGGTACAAGGTTACGGTCATAACGAATTGTCCGATGTACGTAGATGTAGATCCCCAAATATTTAAAGCCGTCTGCAGCAGTTTGTATTGGGCAGCCTCGCGGCGGCATAGGGAGGGTCTCCCCTGAGGACATAAAGGAGGGATTTCTGCCAATTGACGCTGAATCTGGAGTATCTGCCAAATATAGCTTGGATGTCAAGGACAGCGACGAGGGATCTCCTGGGGGGTGCAGAGTACAGCAAGATATCATCCACGTAAAGGTAAATGCGTTCTTCCCAGCCAGGGGACCACCGCAATTCTCATATAACTGGGTCTTTCCGGATCCATGCCGCAAGGGGTTCTATGGCCAAAGCAAATAATAGGGGAGAGAGAGAGCACCCCTGGTGGGTCCCTCGACTGAGCTGAAAGGGGTCCGATTTTTTGTTATTAACTACGACTTGTGCCATGGATTTCTTATATAGGAGACGTACCCATTGTATAAACCCCGGTCCAAATCCCATCTTTGCTAGCGCTGTGAAAAGGTAGGACCACTCAACGGTGTCGAACCCATGGTGGCCTCCAGAGAGAAAAATACAGCCTGCTCTTGAATAGTGGCCGCTCTACCGAAAACACCATGGACCCTACGTATATTATGTGCAGTGTTCCTGTGCGGCATAAAGCCAGATTGATCTGGGTGAATTATGCCCCCTATGACTTTGACAAGTCGATTCGCTAATAGTTTGGCAAGGATTTTGGGTTCTGCGTTGAGGAGCGAGATAGGGCGGTACGACGTACAGTCAGTCCTGGGTTTTCCTTCTTTGTGAATAGTAACAATTGTCACCACCCTCTAGTCTGTTGGTAACAAGCCCTGCTCTCGGCTATCCTCATACATGGCCTACAAGTATGGAGCCAGCTTGTCAGGTCTTAATTTGTAAAGTTTGATAGGAATGCCAATAGGACCCAGTGCCTTACCAGAATGTAAGGACCGGATTGCGAGCGCTATTTTGTCTGTGGTCAAGGTGCAATCAAGAAAGTTACGATCATAAACCGTAAGCTTGGGGAGGGAAATATCCCTCAGGAGTTCGGCAGAGTCATCTTCATTATATGGAGCTATGGACGTGTTTATGGTGTGAAAGTGTTTTGCAAATTGGTTAACAATGTTCTGTCGTTCAGTTATGTGGGACATCCCTGCTGCTCTGAGCTCCGGGACCAGTCTGCTGGCCCACTCCTTCTTGTCAAGCCAGGCTATGAGTTTCCCAGCTTTGTCACCCAGGTCATGCATACTGCCCAGCTTGTCCCTCCCCAGAGTTTTGGCTCTATTGGTCACCAGTGCCCTGTAACTGTCTTGCTTAAGGCGAAATGTGTGGAACGCCTCAGGTGTAATGTCAGTTCCCAGCTCTTGTTCCAGCCGGTATATCTCCACCTCAGTTTCTGATATATCTATGTGTCTGTCCTTTTTTATCCCCGAGATTAAGGATAGGACTTGCCCACGGAGCACTGTTTTAAAGGCTTCCCATAAGGTCTGGGGGACTCCACCGTTCCCTCGTTTTCTTGGAAAAAGTTGTCAATGGAAAGGATCAGGGCTTTGCGTATCTTAGTATCTTAGGGTCCCGCAGATACCATGGATTAATGGGGGCGATTCTCCCCACTTGAACCCGGCTGACGACTACGTGAACCCACAGTGGGGAGTGGCCAGAGATGCCCCTGGCTAAGTGTCTGATTTCAGGAATATATGTAATTTGTGGTGCTGGGACTATAATATAATCAAGGCGGGAGAGACTGTTATGCGAGCCAGAGTGGAACGTGTGTTGTACTTTATCTGGGTTGTAAGCCCGCCACCCATCAACAAGTCCCATGGTCTCCAGAAAGTCAGACAGCCAGCGTGACAACTGCCCCAGCACAGGGGAGGGGGGTGGCGATCTAGGGTGCCTGAGAGTACAGAATTGAAATTCCCCTCCCAAGTATTAGCAAACAATCAAGTAAAGCTAGTAAAATGGTGCTAAGATCTTTAAAGGTGGTGGCCTGCAGACCCGGCGGAACGTAGATTGACATAAATGTAATGGTCTGACTTTCCCATGTTCCTGTGACCCCAATGTATCTACCCCGATCATCAGTCCAAGTGGAATCTACTGTAAGAGGGAAGGATTTCTTCACTCGTATGAGATTCCGCGCCCCCTCCGGTGCTCGAATTTAGGCTTTGGTCACGGATATGTGCGCCGGATTGTCGTGGGAGAGAAAGCAAGGAAGGAGCCTGCGATTCAAGCGGCCATTATGCTTCGCTGCTTGGCCACGCCCCCCAAGAACGATGGATTTAACCCAGATCTCTTGACGTATGATTTATTCAGCATTCCATCCATCATTTGTTTGCATAGCACTTTTCACCCTAAGTGGGATGGGTATGCCCAGACGTGGGTCCCTTGCTCACTGTGCCACTGAATTCAAGCTAGCCTGGCTGATGAAGGATAATACCCAGAAACTGGTCCCAGGACGCTTGTTTCTGGATCCAGGGAGGACCTGGCTTGGCAGTTCGGTCTGGACTGTTCCCATGGGGCACAGAGTCAAGACTGATTTGCATATGGCTGGGTCAAAACTGAGGTGGCATGGTGAGCAAAAGAACGATGGATTTAACACAGATCTCCTGACTGGGGGTGAATGTATGATTTATTCAGCATTCCATCCATCATTTGTTTGCATGAAGCTTTCCAGTGCAGCACTTGTCGTAACTTATTAAGCCAAAGTGTTATAGATAGGGGATGCTTGTTTATTCCAAATGATAGCCGCTGACAACATATGAGAAAAAGGGACCCTGTGTTGGGAGATCATTCTCTCCAAGAGTCCTGATTGTAAGTATAAAATGCCAACTGCCAGGTCTTCAGGATGTGGAACCCCAGGACCTTAAGCACTTCGTTCACCAAGATTGCTTGAAAGAACCATCAGATATGAAGCAAGAACACACTGGTTTACTTATATCAATCCCATGCATCCAACAGGAAGGGTGAGCGAAAGAACAATGGGTTTGGGGTGCTACCCCAAGCTACTGTCGGTGGTTAGGCTTATTGCAAGCAGCCTCCCATCACTTTTTGTGGGTCATATGCCATTGAAACTTATTTTTTTTTATGGTGACTTCTTCTGTCGTATACTTCTATATGTTCCGAGTATATCAGTCCAGAGTTTTGTCCTTCCTCTTCAGTGAGCTATCTAACATTCTAGAACTACTTCTGACTTTGTCAGATACTGCTTCTTCTTTATTGGTTCACCTAGATGCAGTATCCGATATGGTACCTCTAGAGTCCAAGTAAACTGGACCAGATTTTCAAAATTGTTGCGTGGTCTAAACGCTGGTAGAACATTGATGGGAACAAACCAGAGGGCAGAACTGACCATATTTGAGCATGTCTGTCTCCGGTATGGTAAGGTCAGTCTGCACTGGAAAAAGGACTGTCTGGAAGCATATCTTGAGGTTTGTGTTCCAGCAAACTTGCAGGCATGGTGCTCAAAATCTGCATGAACTGAGGTTATCACAGTCAATGAAGGACTGGCAGTATGTGCATAGTACAGGCACAGCCTGGCTTAAGGATACGCGCTCATGGTGAGGATCTTGTAGGATGGTGTTCTGCCTATGAACTACATGTTCCAGAATTTCTTAACTGTCACAGTGTTTGCATATAGCTGCGACACGCTTTTATTACTTGTATAACATGCTTTGTGTTTCACAGTGTCCGCGGTAGGTACTCGCGTTGCTATGTTGTTGCAGCCAGCATCTTTGCTCATGGATTCTTAACTCGTGTTTGTGAAACTTGCTTCTTTGTGGGTGATGAAGATGACCGAGGAACAAAGAAGTATTCTCGAAGACAAGATGTTTGGGAAAATGTGCTTTGCACTAAGCTTGCGTAGAGAATTTAACCCTTGAACTGTTTGTTTTGAGATTAACATCAGAAACAGTTGGAACATATTCAGACTTTTGAACTTGATTTCATTTGTGAATTAACAATAGAAATTCTTTCATCATGAATCATTCATATTACTGTGTATATGTTATGGGCACTAAAGCACCAGTGATGTTTTGTGAGAGATCTATGTGTTGCCCGGATAGGAGTTTACAAAGCATTAACAAATGTTCAATTACTTTTATGTTTTATAGACGTATTCAGGACAGAACCAACAATTGCAGAATGTGCATATGTATGAAGTCAGAGGTAGTCATCCTATTGATAGGGAGGGAGTTGAGCCAGCATTACATTAGGCACTTATATCTATATCTTGTATTATTTCAGTTTTTGGAACAGCTGCATGTTATATTAAACAGAGAGTTCATTACACAGAGAGAACGATACATTAATTTAGTGTTGAAGGTAGATGCTAGAGGTATATGACCCATTACTAAATATGTAATTTACCTTCCATTCCATTCTGCAACTGTCCATGCAAAGCATTGTGGCAAGTAAGAGATTGATGCCATTGTCTCTGTTTTCTCTATTACCCCATTCCCCTCTCCCAACTTCTACTGTCTCCTTATATAAGCTGCTATTGGACTTTACATCTGTGAACTGAAAGGTGGCAGTAACTGGTGTTTCTACTGGGCTTAGGGTTAGTGTTCTGATTGGATGTTATGTCTAGCGTTCTGAATGATCCCCGGGTCAGTGATTTTATAGGATATAAGGCTTAGAGTCAGAGGTCTGATTGTTGGATAGGTTTTGGAGTTTTTTAGGTCTCGCGCCTAGCGTTGCAGTGCGCTGTACGAGACATTTAGTAGGTGAAAAACGGGGTTTCAGCACTGTGCTTTTCTTTTGTGCGACGTGATTGGCCTTTGCGTGCATCTTTTTTACCAATACTGGCCGCAATTGGCCAAAGGCGGACGCATAGCTCCGCCCATGGCCTATTGGTGTCTGTTACCGCAGCAGCAGCAGCATATGTTTATAATTATCATGCCCAGGAAACATATGCTGCTGCTGCGCATAACCGCTCGTGCACACCAGCAGCTCCCGCATCTCAGCAGGCTGAGCGCGCTCCTCCTCTCTTGTCATGTTATTGGGTGTGGTTCAAGGCGCGTGAAGCCACGCACGTGGGGTACTCTGAGGGATGTGCTTGTTACGTGATGCGAGCGGCGTCTCAACATCGCTTCCTGTGATGGGAGCCAGTGGCTGGCAGGACCGCTCATCTTGTCCGCATTAGTAGCACAGCACCAGCAGACCCAATCTTTGTGCATCGCAGCAACCCCCATGCTGTTCGCAAAGAAGTCCGTGCTTAGCCTCAGTGGTAGCGGCACTGCCGCCGGGGGCAAGAACGGCCTGGACTCCCAGCCTCCATCTGGTGTAGCTTCATCCTCCTCTTCGGACAGGGGATCAGCCGCCGAACGGACTCCGCGCAAAAAGGAGCAAGCCTCACCTGGTGGAGAGCCCGAAGCCCCAGGCAGTTTGGACGGCACAGACGGGGGTCAACCAGAGACCCCGGAGAGGACAAGGACCAGCCGGCACAAGAGAGCAAAGGCAAGTGTGCTGTGTGCCTACCTGACCTAACTGAGGGACGGGAAGTTAAGGGCAAGTTGGATTTGTCGAGTCTGGACAGGTGTCAGCATGTCAAAATAACAATAATGTATTTGTTGGCTACACTTTTAAAAGATTCATTGGTATAAATATATTCCACACAGGACCACAGCTATTGGCGAATGCCGCTACTCCTAAGCGTGATCAAACGCGTGAATATATTATCGGGCCCCGACACTAGTGTAACATACACACGCCCTGATGATAGCATCTCTCGCTATGAAGAAGCGCAATCACTGGTTTATGTTGAAGAAAGGGCCCACCAGGTGTGCAGTGACAGATCTGCATGTGATAGCATCTCGACTGTAGCGTGTTTACGCACATCTCGCCTCTCTACACGAGCGTGTATTAATGTATTTGTATTGTTAGCAGCTCCAAATGGTACAACATGTAGTCGCAATCACTCTAAGTCACCTTCTATAGGTATACAGAGTTACAGATCCCATTAATCGCTCCTACCAGTTTAAGTGTGAACAAACTCTGCCTGGTATTTGATGATCCCATCACGAGTGTGTACGTACAGGTCACTATTAGTGTAAGCGCCTGCCACAAGTGCCCCGGTACTGGCTTCTTTATGGAAAATATTACTACAAGAGTGCTTGTAAGCATAGATGCTTCTGGTAAGCATCCACCATGATTTTCTGCGGCAAAAGCCCTTTTGTTAACCCCCTCCCGCCCGTGACTGCGCAGAAAGACCGGTTGACATTGCTTTAAGCTTTAAATAATGTAGTCAAGAACAAATTAATACTGACCTAAGAAGCCTCCAACATGTTTGTAAACATGTGTTGTTACTAACTGTAGTAACCTGTGTTGTATGTATCTTGTTAAAACTCACCTTGCGTGTTCATATGCAGACAACCCTACCTGTAGTAGAAGACCATAAATGCAAATCATTAGGAATGCTGCTTCTGAGTACCCACTGGCTCATTGTGACTGCTTTCTGGTCTCATAACAAAATATGAGGGTTTATTGGTCCTAGTGCTAGAGTTGTCATTTCTTAGGATTAAGGTTCCCGTTGGGTGAATGGGTCACCTGATCACTAGCGCTCTTTAAGGGCAGGGTTTAGGGCATCTCAGCCTGGGTGTCGAAGCTAAGGGAGGAGAGGACAAGGGCAGCTGCCTGTTTGGGGTTGTATGGGGCTGGTCTGGCCTAGGGCCAGAGATACTGCCCATTTTCACATTCACCAGCACCCATCCAATCCCATCCACATACACAACCATTTGAAAATACTCACAGCAAATGTACTCTACTCATTTAATTCAAACTAACTCTAAACACACTTCACTATCTCAGCACCAACTACAAAACCCAACAAACCACACCTATACACGCTTCTACCCCAAAATCCACACATTTGTAGCATCCCTTACCCACAAAGTACCACTCTTTGCTATACCAGTAACCAATCCACTCATCACAAACATAACCCAAATCCACACCATACGTAGATGCACTGAACCTACATCAGATCTTCCACAAACCCACACACATCGCTGGACACATCCTAGATGCCTTTTTTTTCAAAATAGGCCTAGTTACCTTTCAAGCAATGACTCCAGTCAAATGGTCAGACCACCATTTGATTGCTTTCCAACAGAAAACAACACAAAGCAACACACCTGAAACCACCCTGCTGCATTCGCATATCGACCGTGGAATAAACTCAATTTTGAACACTTAGAAACACAACTAACATCCAGTACAGACCTAGACACACTAAATTCTGTTCACAAATTATATGAGTGGCTACAGGAAGCTTTTGATATCCTAGTACCACTAAAAACAACACAACAGAACAAAAGAAAACAGGCAACTTGGAGAAATACAGAGATAAAACAGCAAATTAGAAAGGTACAACACACCTGGCTCAAAACAAACACCAATCAAGACAAAATTCACCTACAGAAACTTAACAGATTATGCAAGCCAGACATCAAACAAAGCTAAAAAAAAGATACTATTCAGAGGAATTAAATGTGGAAATAAACAATTCTAAAAAATTCTCTACGAATTTCGTAAACCTAATTGCCTAGAAGAAGTTCATCCCAGTACTCAAGAATTTACAGACAAATGGGCAAATGCTTACACAACTAAAGCATACACATTGGACTCCTCTTTAAAACAAAGAAAAGCAGCAGCACAGACCCTTTTCCATAACAACAAGCCAAGAGTATGCTAACCCTGCCTCTCCATTCCTTCCAACAAATTTCACACAATTAATTTATGGACTTGGTCAAAGTAAGCAGGCTTGCCGGCAGCCCTTCTGCCCGTGTCCCCCACAAACCTCCAAGAAAATTCTTCAAACTACCTCTGCTGCCACACCAGTAAGAAGAATTATCAACAATTCCTTAACTACTGGAATATTTCCAGAAGATCTCAAAAAGTCCTACATATGCCCATTACTAAAGAAAACAAACCTGGACCCTCTTGACCCCAACAACTACAGACCGATTTCAAATGGACCTTTCCTGGGCAAACTGATAGAAAGAGCAGCATACACCCAGATGTCCAAATTCATTGAAGATAATTCCATATTTTCAGACTTCTAAACAGGATTCCTTCCAGTAAGAGGCACAGCATCTGCCATCTGCGATGACCTTAAGAACACAGTTGACTGGAACGAGTTTGCTGCACTACTCTCTTGGACCTCTCCACTGCCTTTTACGCGGGTGACCATGACACACTAATACAGAGACTCTGTGAAACTGGCATAGAGGGGACTGCTCGAGACTGGATCACATCCTACCTTCACAACAGAACTAATGTCATCCATAACCCACCTTTCTCATCCAAACCTACTTCACAAAAGCAGGGCTCCCTCAAGGCTCTATCATCTCACCCATGCTTTTCAATATCTACATGAAGTCATTACTGGGACTGATCAATCAATTTCACCTCACATGCTATAACTATGCATATGACACACAAATACTTCTTAAACTGGAAAGTCCCAAAGACATTGGACACTCACAAATGTTCAGTTGTCTCAGAGCAGGGGATCAGTAAATGACATGGAGCCATCTCAAATTGAATGCTTACAAAATGGAAATTGTAGGAAGCTGGCTCTGAATATCATATTATCACTAGGTGGTAATACCATACACAGAGTCCAGGGGTTCCACAAAAGTGTACAGGGTCCAATGAAAAACTCTATTAGTGGTAGTGAGGGTGAGCAGCCTTAGGCCTAACACAGAGGAGTGTAAGACAGTTTTTTGCACCACATTGATCAATAATGGACACACGCCTCAAAAAGGAGATCCAGATCAATTTTATCAAATTATATTTTGTTTGTACTTTATTTTAAGACCCAGGTGCCCGTAATCAGGCAAATATGTTTTTAATTAAAAATAATTTTCACTTAGAAAAATCGACACAAACTTTTTCACACTATCCAATGTTAATATATGGGGAAAACAATATTGTGGTTAACAGATAAGTGGCAAACTTACAATTTCAGTTTTCAGAGCCAAACGTCAGCAAGGGCCAGGGGTCAGGTAAGTACCAAAACTGCACCACCTGCGCCAGAGGGGTGACCGGGTGCAGATGTCAGAATTGGAGTTCGACCCACTGCTTCCGAATGGAGGTAAGGGGTGCTTGGTGCCATACTGCTTGCAAGTACGTAGATCGATTGCAGGTGCCAAGCTTTTGGGGTTAGGTTAAGCACAGGGTGCCACAAAGCAGCCCAAATATGCACCACCAGCAGAACAGCGGCAGCTGGGTGCAGTGTGCAAATTCGACATTGGGCGCCCAGTGCTTTTCAATGAGGTTCTTCTTGACGGTAAAGATGCTGATTGTGTGGCACCGGAGGTTGCAGAAGGAAGACCCACGGCAGCAGAGGTAAGTTGGGGTGTAGGGGGCCGTAGGGGCACCGTCAGTTCAGCTCACCAAGGCCCCGGGGCTTCGGGTGCAGAGTGTACCTGGACATGGGAGTCTTCTTTCCGGAGCCGGTTGCGGTCTGGGGGAACCTCTGATTTCACACTACAGGGCAGGAGAGGTCAGCCAATGCTGGACATGAGGTCAGGATTGCCGGGGAGACTTCACTGCACAGGTGAACCACTCAACACTTGGGCCATGGGTCTGGGGTGCAGAGTGGGCTGGGGACGTGGATCTGCCTGGATCCAGAGTCTTTGAAGCCGGTTTCTTCTGGACAGGTCCGCAGTCCTCGGGAGATTGGAGTCTTTATTGAAGGCAACAGGCCTCCCAAGGGTTTTGGAGGTCATAGTTGCAAGACAGGTTGCAGGGTCGTCGAAGCTGGAGAAAGGCTGGTAGGGCTAGGGCCACTGCAGTTGTCGTCTTCTGGCTTCTGCTGCATGGTGTCTTCTCTCTTCTTAGGTCATTGCAGATTTGAGGGTCAGGTCTGGGGGAGCCACCTAAATACCAAATTTAGGAGGTATTTTAGGGGAGTAGCAGGTAGGGCCAATGTGCACCTTGTAGGGGGTGACTACCCCCCTACTATGCCACCCTCCTGTGGAAGAGGGCATTGATCTAGCCCTGATTGGAGGGGTCCCCCATCTTTAAGATGGTGGGGACTGAAAGTTGTGCTTTTCCTCGTGCCCCATTAGAGGTGGGGGTGGCAGAGTGGGGCACGCCTCCTATCTTTTTTAATCTTCCCACCATTTATCCCACCCAAAGTGGAAGGGCTGTCATCTGATGCTAGCAGCAGAGGCTGGGGGTCGCCTTACTAAAGCGTCAGGCCTTTAAAGCTTCCCTTCTTCGAGCCCTGGCCCATTGTGCATGACACTTCTGCCCACGTTGTACATTGTTTCTGGCCCCAGAGAGCAGGGGCTCTCTACCCAGGGGTCCAGAAACATGTTTGGTGGCGGTTGGCTTCTGACAGCCAGTCAGAGACCACACTAGGGTTGGTATGGGACACAGAGGGCACCTCTGAGTTGCCCTCTGGGTACATGGTACAATAAATCCCACACTGGCATCAGTGTGGATTTATTGAAAGGAGTAGTTTGGTACCAAACACTCCTATATTCAGTTAAACCATCATGGTGCTGTGGAACTCGAGTTGTCGAGTTCCCATTCCAAGTACTCTCTATGGCTTCACTGGCACTTACAATATTAGGAAATAGTGCCCACTATTGTAGGTGCACATCAGCTCAACCAGATATGCCCTCACCTGGAGTATAGTGCACCCTACCTTAGGGCTCTGAGGCCTGCTAGAGGGGTGACCTACCTATACTGTCAGCCGGTGCAAGCTGGCATCACACCCACACAGGGTGTCATATCAACTGTTGTTTTTTCCTTCACAGGGGCATGCAGGCTGCAAGGGCAGTGGCATGGTCCCAGTGAGGGGGTCCCAAGATACCCTTGTCAGCTTCCACAGACTTGATACCCTGGGTGCCATTTACTGGGGACTTACAGGAGGCAGAAGTACCAGAGCACTGGCACAGGGGACCTGGATAGCAGGGACCCTGTGCACTACATTTGAAACCACATCAGAAGCAGGCAAAACGTGGGGGCTAACTATGCAAAAGAGGCACTTTCTCACATGACCCCCCCCCCCCAATTGAAAGAGGATGAAACTAACCTTCCCATGGAAGTCTTCATCTCCTAAGTGGAAGAACATGGAAAGGCCATCTGCATTGGTATGGGCAGTCACAGGTCTGTGTTCCACTGTGAAGTCTATTACATGTAGGGATATGGGCCACCTTAGCAGTTTGGGGTTCCCACCCTTCAGCTGTTGTAACCACCTGAGAGGCATGTGGTCTGTCAGAACTAGGAAGTGAATACCAAACAGGTATGGCCTCAACTTCTTAATGGTCCAGACTGCATCTAGGGCTTCCCTCTGTAAGGCACACATTCACTGTTCTCTAGGGAGTTGTCTTCTGCTTATGAAAAGCAGCAGGTTGGTCATATCCGTCATCATTTGTTTGGGCTAGGACTGGACCTACCCCAAGCTCAAATTTCTCTATTTCTTTAGTGGAGGCGTTGGCCCCACATGTTAACTCAGATAGCGACTTTTTACTCCTTGGGGATTTTAACGTTCCCAGCGAACGGCAGGACTGTGGGGAGGCCCAGTCTTTATTGACCGATCTTTCACTATTGGGTCTAAGACAGATTAACATCGGCCCTACGCATCAGGCAGGGCATACCCTGGACTTAATTTTGTCTAACTCTCCCACAATCAACTGCCTTACACCCATGCAGGTAAACTGGACAAATCATTTTATTTTGGAATTTTACACACCTAATTTTTGTAAATCACCCCCCCAACCATCGGCGCTGCCTATCAGGCGGAGACAATGGCATAAAATAACCCATGAGGTTTTTAAGGAGAGGTTTGTAGAACCCCCCATCGCCCCCAGGGAGGGCATTGAGGTGGCTCTAACCAAATATAAACAGGCAATTTATACAGCGGTAGATACCACGGCTCCTCTGAAATTGTATAAACCACGTCCTGCACACAAACAGGAAGTATCGTTTTCTGAGCATCTACAGTCCCTAAAACAAGCCTCTAGGAAGCTTGAAAAAGTGTGGAGATCATCACACTCGGATGCTGATAAGAACTGTTACTGGAGGGCCCTAACCATCTATCATAAAGCTATAAGAGCAGCTCGCAAGAATTACATTGCTTCCCAACTTTCTGTAGCCGGTAATGCTCCAAAGGTCCTATATCAAATCTTGCAGGCCTTTGTCAAACCAGTAGCCTGCGAGAGCTATGATCTATCATCACAGCAGCTACGTGATGAAATCTCCCTTTTCTTCACAAACAAGATAGATAGGATCTATGAGAAAATGACCGGCTCTAATCTATCTCTAAGTTGGCCTGTAGCACTGCCCCAGGTCGTGAAAGACGTTAAATCTGCAGCTCTCACCGTGTTCCCTCCCATCTCCCTAATAGAGGTAGAAAGCCTACTGAGCCAAATAAAGAGTGGCTGTCCATCTGGTCTTAACCCAGCCAGAATAATGCCGGTGGTGGGCAGAACGCTTGGCCCTGGGATCCAGCGTCTTGCCAATCTCTCGCTGGCCGAAGGCCGAGTTCCTCTGGAGTGGAAAAAGGCACTGGTGAGACCTATTCGGAAAAACTCCTCAATTCCTTGGACGGATTTGTCCAACCTCAGACCAATATCTCTGCTTCCATTTTTTGGATAACTCACAGAAAAGCATGTGAACAAACATCTTTCGAACTTTATCGAACAGTCGGGTAGCCTGGATTACTCCCAATCCGGCTTTAGGCCGAATTACAGTACGGAGTCAGCGCTACTGTCAGTCACGGACGATCTTCACATGTACCAGGACAGGGGTTACTCCGTAGTTCTGGTACTGCTAGACTTATCGGCTGCGTTTGATACTGTATCTCATAACATCCTGCTTAGACGGCTTGCAGAGATCGGCCTTGAGAGCATGGCACTGGCCTGGTTGAGGAGTTTTCTATCTGAAAGCACCCAATATGTCACCATGGGTGCGTTCCGCTCGGTGGAGGTAGAGGTTACTAAGGGGGTGTCACAGGGCTCTTGTTTGAGCCCTACTCTTTTTAACATCTACGTGGCCCCCCTGGCTAGGATCATGAGAGCTTTTGGTTTCATCCCGGTGTCGTACGGGGATGATACACAGCTCCTTTTTCCGTTTAAATCTCTCACCACTGAGGTTAAAACATCTTTCTCCGACGGCATGAAGGCAGTGGCCCAGTGGATGACATCAAAATTCCTACAATGCAATGTAGGTAAGACCGAAGTCCTGCTCCTTGGGGGGGCCAAAATCCTATGGACCCCTGATTGGTGGCCGCAGGATCTATGCCCAGTTCCTGTCCCCAAACAGGCCGTGAAGAACCTGGGGGTATGTTTGGATCAGGAGCTATCCCTAAAGCAGCATGGAAATAACATTGTGGGCTCTTGCTTTCATGTTATAGGTCTTCTCCGAAAAGTGTTCCCCCTACTCCCTGATTTTACCAGAAAAACCCTGGTGCAGGCCCTTGTACTTAGTCGTCTTGACTATTGCAATGGGTTGCTGGCATCGGCCAACAATGGAGTATTAGCCAAACTCCAAGTAGTACAAAACACAGCTGCTAGGCTAGTCCTGAATGCCCCCCCTAGATCTCCGTCAAAACCCCTTTTGGACAAACTACATTGGCTATCAGTTTGCCAAAGGGTAACATTTAAGATCTGTTGTGTAATTCACAAGAGCTTAAATGGACTAGGACCCTGACAGAAAAATATATACCTTACAATCCTGCCCGCTTCCTTAGGTCTAGCAAAGGTCTTCGAGTGCCCATTGTAAAAAGGGCAAGAAAGGGTGGCAAAGCTCTGTCAGTGGTTGGCCCTATATTATGGAACAAGCTCCCCCTGATGCTCAGCCAATGTCCAGAACATCTGATCTTCAGGAAAAAGCTGAAAACTTTCTTGTTTCAGAACTAGCTCTTCTTTACAATGACTGTTCTTTCAAACTATGCTTCTGGTGTTTTTGGACGCAGAGATACTCCTTCGGGAGTCGATTCAAGCGCGGTATAAACCCACAAATAAATAAATAAATAGGCATCTGTCTGCACACTGAACTACTTAGTATAGTCTAGAGCTTTCAGGACTGGGGCAGAGAACATTGCATCATTCAGTGCCTCGAAAGCCTTTTGACAGCCAACAGTCCAGTTGACTTTCTTTGACATCCTTTTGGAGGTTAGTTCTGTGAGGGGAGTCACTGTGGATTCATACTCCTTCCTATAGTATCCAGTCAAGCCAAGGAATGCCCTGACTTAGGTATGGGTGGTTGGAGCTACCCAGTCCAGAAGGGTCTGGATCTTGGGTAGGAGTGGCTGAACTTGGCCTTCACCTACCAGGTGACCCAAGTACACAACCTTGCCCTGCCCTATCTGGCACTTGCTTGCCTTGATAGTGAGGACTGCACTGCTCAAAGCCTCCAGGATCTTGACATGGTGGATCAGGTGATACTGCCAGGTGGAGCTGTAGCCAGTAATATCATCAAGATAAGCTGCACTAAAGGATTCAAACCCAGCAAAGACTGTGTTCGCCAACCGTTGAAAGGTGGCAGGGGCATTCTTTAGTCCAAAGGGCATCACAGTAAACTGGAAGTGTCTATTTGGAGTGGAGAATGCAGATTTGTCTTTTGCTCCAGGAGTCAGGCCTATCTACCAGTACCCAGATGTGAGATCAAAGGTATTGGCTGCCCCTAACCAGTCAATTAGCTAATCTGCTCTTTTCACCCTTAGAGTGAGGTTTGGAGACTGGGACAACTCGTCTGGCCCAGGGGTTCTCTGTGGATTCAATGACACCCAATTACAGCATTGTGCTGACTCTCATTTTCTTGTCTCTCATCTGTGACCATGCTCTGTCATAATAGGTCATCAAGCGTTTGACATGTATTACCCTTTTAGGGTGTTTGCAACTGCCAAGGTCCATTAGATAAGTGACCCCCCCTTTTCTTTCAAATACTGGGTAAGGACCACTTCACTTGTCTTGGAGGACCCTAGGGGCCACAGGCTCCAATACCCATACCTTCTGTCCTGGTTTAAATTCTACCAGGGCCGCCTTTTGGTCATACCACTGCTTTCGCAGTTTTTGGCTTGCTTGAAGGTTTTGGCTTGCTTTCTCTATGTACTCAGCCATCCTGGAACGAAGGCCAATCACATAGTCCACTATGTCTTGTTTTAGTTCTTTGAGAGGTTTTTCTCAACCTTCTCTGACCAGACTCAGAGGACTTCTAATAGGGTGCCCAAGCAAAAGTTCAAAGAATGAAAACCAAACTCCCTTCTGTAACACTTCCCTGTAGGCAAAAAAAGAGGCATGGAAGTAGGACATCTCATCTCCTTCTGAGTTTTTCAGGGAGCTCACCAATCATGCCTTTCAATGTCTGGTTGAATCTCTTCACCAGGCCGTTGGTTTGTGGATACTAGAGTGAGGTGAATCTGTAGTTAACTCCACACTCATCCCACATGTGTTTTAGGTATTCAGGCATGACGTTTGTACCTCTGTCTGACACCACCTCCTTTGGGAAACCAACCCTGCTAAATACACCAAGGAGGGCTTTTGCCACAACTGGAACAGTGCTGGCCCTTGGGGGAAAAGCTTCAGGATACCTGGTGGCATGATCCACTACCACCAGAATATATTTGATCGCTGAGGCTGTTGGGAGGGTCCAGGGGGCCAACAATGTCGACCCCTTCCCTTTCAAATGTTACCCCAAACACTGGAAGTGGAATTAAGGGGGCCTTTTGGTAGCCTCCTGCCTTGCCACCGGCTTGGCAGGTGACACAGGACTGGCAAAAGTCCTTCACCTTCTGAGACTTCCCTGGCCAGTAGACGTGGTTACCTACACTACTCCATGTTTTATTCTGGCCAAGATGCCCAGCTAAGGGGATGTCATGGGCCAAAGTAAGGAGAAACTCTCTAAAACGCTGAGGCACCACCACTCTCCTGGTTGCACCAGGTTTGGGGTATCTGGCTTCAGTGTAAAAGAGCCCATTCTCCCAGTAGACCCTATGGGTCCCACTAATATGACCTCTTTCCTGTGCAGGAACTTGCTGCCTCAGGTTTTTAAGACTGGGACAGGTTTAGTGTCCCAGGCACAGATCCATCCTAGAGGGTCCCCCTGGGCCCAAGAGAACTGCCTGGTAAGGCCCGATCTATTCAGGCTCAGTTCCTTCTAAGCATACCAAGTCCTCTTCCTGAGAAGAGGGGTTCTGATCTGGGATCTGTTTAGAGGCTGGTCCCCCAGTCTTCTTGCCCTTTCTCGTGGAGGGCTGGTCCATT
This sequence comes from Lissotriton helveticus, assembly GCF_964261635.1. Classification (NCBI taxonomy): domain Eukaryota; kingdom Metazoa; phylum Chordata; class Amphibia; order Caudata; family Salamandridae; genus Lissotriton; species Lissotriton helveticus. The sequence goes on along the minus strand of NC_136059.1, from coordinate 1,701,158,951 downwards.
CTTCCAGGATCCAGCACCTATTTTGCACTCAGAGCTCTGTTCTGTGCTCTGGGTTTAACACAACCCCATCCTGAGAGATCAACCATGATGGCATGGGTCCTAAGTTCGACTTCAGTCCAAGAAGAAGTCTCCAGGTCATTTCCAAGCGGGTAATCTCCAGGAACATCAGGGCACACAACCACCACTTTCAGTCCAACTACTCCCCTCCAGCCCAAAGTGACCATAGCCTTGGGATGGACTGTGGTGACACTGTAAGTATTGGTGACTGGATAGGACCTTCCAATCAGGTAGTAAACTAGCTGCTGGGTCACAATTGTGACACTAGCCCCAGTATTCCTCAGAGCCTCTATCCTGGACCCATTAAGCTTGGGAAACTGCCGGTATTTTGTCATATTATCTGCTCAGGCAGCACACACTAAGTCTATGTCTCCCTGAAAGACTAATGTTGCTGCAGTGGCATTGCTTACATGGTCAAGCCATACCTGGGATCCCATCTGGATGTTCGCAACTGCAGGTATGGCAGGTGGACAAGAAAAGTTTTCTTTGTTTTACAGTTAATGTCTCCAGTTCGAAGTCCTTGTGAATTACAATCATGACACCAAGGGGTCCATTAGGATGTCGGGCGGATTGCCCCCGCCAGGGTGGCGGTAGCCACCGCCACCCTGGCGGGAGCAATCCGCCCGACATCCGCATTCTAATTCCCCCCCGCCATATTAGGATGGCGGGGGGGACCGCGGCGGACGAAAACACCGTCCGCCGCTTTTCCGCCCCGGTCGCATTGCGGCCGTGGCGGTAATGGAACCATATGGTGGCGGTGTCTATCAGACACCGCCATCCATATTAGGGTGCCTGTCTGCAGCTGCTTTTCCGCGGCGGCAATGCCGCCACGGAAAGGCAGGCGGGGATTGCTGCGGGGGCCCCCTGCAGGGCCCCCAGGTTCACACCACTTTCAGGGGGCACATGGGGGAGTACCTATGGTACCCCCCCACATTTGCATATGCAAAACGGCAGGCACCGCGCGGTGCCTGCCGCTTTGCATATGCAAATGCAAAAAAGCATTTTTAGCATCGTGGCGGGCGGTGCAGAGTGCACCGCCCGCCACAATGCTAAAACTACAGGATGTGCCCGCCACTGTGGCGGGCACATCCTAATGCCCCCCACGGGACCCCCGCCCTTATGGCGGGCGGTCCCGTTTCCCACTATGGTGACGGGCGGACAAAGTGCGCCCGTCATCATAATGACCCCCCAAGACTTGTTGGGATCCCAGTTCTTAACCTGGTACCCTCCCTTAGAATGTGTAGAGACCCTATGCCCATCACCTGAGCAGGTTTTTGGGGGCCTAAATAGTACTCTTGGTGATTGTTAAGGTTACCCCCTTTCCCTGGGGGGAGGAGAGGGCTTTTTGGCCTCTTTCTTTTGGTCTCCCCCACCAGTCTTAGTTTTGATGGCCCTTGCCTTGGTCTAGTGGTATGCCTTCTTCCCCAATTCTTAAGAAGAAAGTGGACCTAGGTCTACCAGGAATTGATGTAATTTCTCTTGGTGACAATTACTTAAAAGGTGCTCTTTATAACTAAATTATACAGCCCTTCATAATCAAGTACATTGTTACCACTCAACCAACCTCCCAGGATTTTCACTGAGTAATCTACAAAATCTACCCAGGATTGGCCTTGGGTTTGCTTGGCTTCCCTGAGCATGATCCTATATTCCTCAGTGCTGAATCCAAAGCCCTCAAGTAGGGTAACCTTCATGAGGTCATATGATATAGCATCCTTCTCATTGAGAGTCAGGAGTCTGTCCCTGCACTTTCCTGAGAACATTTCCCACAGGATAGCACTCCACAGCTTCCTGTGGACCTGTGTACTAAGACAGGCTGGCTCAAAAGCAATGAGCCACTTGGTGACATCATCACCTTCGAAATATTTAGGGACAATCCCTTTGGAGATTTTGGAGTCTGCAGAATCTGCAGAATCTGCCTCCCTATTTTTTATTTTGCTGCCACCAGAGATGGGTCATAAGCCCGTCTCAGCTCTTTCTATTTCTATTTCTATGGCTAGGAGTTTAGTTTCTAGAGTTATTCTCCTTGCAAGTTTCTGAAGATCTGCATCTTCAGTGCCTGCTTCATCTGGGACACTACTGGGGTCATTACTACCAGAAGTGTTGCCATCTGAGGGGGTAGTGACAGAGGCACCATCCTCCCCATCTATCTCTTCATCTTCTTCTACTTCTTCCCCAGTGGGGGGGGGAGTTTTGTTTGCCAGGGCCTTATCATTCTCTGCCAGCAACTGCTGGAGCTGGGCTTCATGGGGTTTAGAGCCCATGGCAATTTTCCATGCTCTGAACAAATCTTTAAGTTGCGAAACTTTAAAATGTGCATAGGGACCCAGCCTGAGCTCCTGGTTGGTCCCTGCAGAATCAGTCATGGTGTTTAAAGTAAGAGGGGTCTTATTAGAGAATTACCAAAAACTCTAAGGGCAAGATGTACAATCGTTTTATGAAGTCGCAAACAGGATATAGGTCCGTTTGCGACTGCAAAAAACGTCTGCCCTATGTACAAACCCTATTATCAACTCACAAAATAGGGTTTGCAACTCGCTGTTAGGAAGGGGCGTGCCAAGGACATCCCTTCCTAATAGCGACTCGCACTTCAATGTAAGATTGTTTTCCAACCGCAATTTCAACCACAATACACCCGCAGTTTACCACCCATTTCAAATGGGTGGTAAGCCACTCGCAAACGGGTAGGGGGTCCCCAGGAGACCTCTTCCCCTTTGTGACTGGCATTAAAATAATTTTTTACGAGCAGGCAGCGGTCCCAAGGACGTTTAACTTTTCTTTTTTAAATGCATCCTGTTTTTCTTTAATGAAAGTGGGCTTGCCATTTCCAATGGGATCGCAAATTGCACCTGCCTCATTTTTTTTTCTTTTTCTGCAGAGTTTTATATAGAGCGAACTAGACCCGAACCGAATCGGGTATCAGAGCGCTTTACATAGCACCAGTTACGTTACATGTGGACACACATTAATTAAAAAATTTTTTTTTTTGTTAGGCACGGGGAGATTAAGTGATTTGCCCAGAATCACAGGATGTTTGGCGTCGTTACCGAGACTCGAACCTAGTTCCTCCAGGTCCGAGGTCGAGCGCCCTAGCCGTTAGGCCAACTCCTCCTCCCTCATGAATATGAATGAGGCAGGCAATTTGCGACCTCATTAGGAATCGCAAACAGTGTCTAAGACACTGTTGTAAATCCCAAAACAACTCGCAAATTGGAAGGGTCGTACATCTGGCCCTAAGTATTTTTAAGGTCTACCTACTTTTACGTTTCTAAAACAGTGGGGGACTTAACAAAGGGTCTAACACTACTTTTAAACCATTTGGCAAAAAGTAAAAACTTAAAATAAAAATTCTATTCTAAAGACAATTTCAGTGAAATCAATTATCAATCAAGTGGTATGACAAATATCAAAGTCTTGTCCCCCACCGTTGCACCATCAATTTGGGATCAGGCTCTGTAAATTATATTATCACTAGGTGGTTATACCGTGCACAGAGTCCAGGGTTCCCCAAAAGTCTACATGGCTCAATCTAAAACCCACAGTGCTCTCTTAGTGATAATGTGGGCAAGCAGCCTTAGACCTAACACAGAGGAGTTTAAGACAGTTATTGCACCACAGTGATCAATAATGGACACATGACTCAAGAAGGAGATCTAGACCAATTTTATAAAGTATATTTTGTACTTTATTTTAAGACCGAGGTCTTCACAATCAGGTAGGTATAATTTTCTTTAAAAATACGTTTCACTTAGACAAATTGACCCTTAGAAACTTTTTCAAACAGTTCATTGTTATCATATGGGGAAAACAATATTGCGATTATACAGGTAAGTGCTGAACTTACAATTTCAGTCTTCGGAGCCAAACCTCAGCAAGGGCCAGGGGTCAGGTAAGTAGCAAAACTGCACCACCAGCTGCACAGGGGCGGCCGGTGCAGAGGTCAGAATTGGAGTTCGACCCAATGCTTCCCAATGGAGACAGGGGGTGCCTAGAGCCACACTGTTTGCAGGTAAGTAAATCGATTGGGGGGCACAAAGCAGCCCCAAACATACACCACCAACGGCACAGAGGTGGCCTGGTGCACAGTGCAAATTTGACGTTGGGCTCCCAATGCTTTTCAATTAGGTTCTTCTTGACGGTAAAGAGGATGCTTGCATGGTACCGGGTGTTGCAGGAGGAAGACCAGTACAGCAGAGGTAAGTTGGGATATGGGGGTTTGTAGGGGCATTGTCGGTTCAGCTCACCAAGGCCCAGAGACTTCGGGTACACAAGTGCCTCTGGATGACAGAGTCTTCTTACCGGAGCTGGTCGTGATCCGAGGAAGCCTCTGGATTCACACTGCAGGCGCCGTCATGGAGGGCAGGAGAGGTCAGCCAACAATGGGCACAAGGTCAGGATTGCCAGGGAGACTTCAATGCACGGTTGAGCTACTCAGATTCGGCCTGTGGCGTCAGGTGCAGAGTGGGCTGGGGACACGGATCCGCCTGGATAGGAAGTCTTTGGAGTCGGTTTCTTCTGGACTGGTCCTGAGGAGATTGGAGTCTTTATTGAAGGCAACAGTCCTCCCAGGAGTTTTAGAGGTCGTTGTTGCAAGACAGGTTGTAGGGTCGTCAAAGCTGGAGGCAGGCCGGAAGGGATGGGACCAAGGCAGTTGTCATCTTCAGGCTTCTGCTGCCGGGTGTCTTCTCTCTTCTTAGGTCGTAGCAGATCTGAGGGTCAGGTCATGTTCCCTGGGGTGACTATACACTCTGTCCGGGCGGCTTACTTCGCCAATGAAATCAAGCTAAGTCGCAACCCAGCCAAGTGTATCTTCAAAATACTTAAGGATCTCAAAGTTAGGAAAAACTTTACTGCCTCCGTGATTATGTCTGAGCAACTTTTTTTGTTAATAATGTGGAAAAAACCTATAGATCTTTCCCTTTGGCGCCTCCTTCTCCTATTGCTCCTCATGGACCACCTCCTATTCATTCTTTGGAGGTTATTCCTTTCATCTTGCAGGATGATTTTTTACTACTGAGTGGTAAAGTTAAATCTGGCTCTCCTGTAGACCTTCTGAAGCCTGCCCAGTTCATGGACTCCCTATCTGTGCTCCTGGTACCTTTGTGCCAGTTTGTTAATACATCTTTTTCCACAGCTGTTGTCCCTGAGCTATGGAAGCAGGCCAAGGTAGTTCATCTACTCAAAAAACCTTCATTGGATTCGGCTAAATTGAAAAACTTTCGTCCTATATCTCTCCTACCATGGGTAGCCAAGATTGCTGAGGCTCACAAGAATAACATCTTACCGGGGTTCTTGAATATTAATGGCACCTTGGACCTCTCCCAGAATGGCTTCCGCCCTGGTCACAGTACGGAGACTGCTCTCTTGGCAGCGACCGAACATCTGCGGATCATTCTCGATGCAGGGCACACTGCGGCACTGATACTGCTTGACCTCAGTGCCGCATTTGACACGGACTCCCTCAAGATTCTTTTACATTGTCTGGAGGAGGCCGGTGTCGTTGGCCTAGCTCTAGAATGGTTCAGATCATTCCTGTCAGAAAGAACATTCCAAGTGACTGCCACCCCTTTTCTCTCCCGTGTCCTGTCCATCAGGCAGGGTGTGCCTCAGGGCTCTGCTCTGTGTCCTGTACTATTTAACCTGTAAATTCAACCTCTTGCTACGGTGGCTAGGGACAAAGGCCTTACCATGGTCTCGTATACAGACGACATGCAGTTGGTGGTGGCCCTCTCTGACGACTCCACGCAGGACGCTTCCAAATTTAGGAGTGGCCTGACGGCAGTCACGGAGTAGATGACCACCAACTGCCTCCAGCTTAATGCCAATAAATCTGAGGTGTTGCTTGTGGGGAGAAACAAGGGACTATGGAGTGAGAAATGGTTGCCCATCACCCTTGGTAGTGCACCCACCCCTAAGGCGGTGGTAAAAAACCTAGGGGTATGGATGAACTCTACACTCAGCTTCCAGGATCACACCAAGAAAGTGGCCGGCACATATTTCGGCCTCCTCTGGGGACTTAGGCCCCTGCTGGGGTTTTTTGATCCACCAGCCTGTCAGTTGATCATTCAAGCAGCTATCTTTTCTCCTCTTAGGGGCTAATCAGACAGAGGTAGTGCGCCTGCAGCGAGTTCAAAATGCAGCAGCCAGAGCCCTGCTGGGGCTCCCGCAAAACTGCTCAACATTCGGCGCCATACGGCAGTTACACTGCTTGCCTATGGCCAGGCGGATCAAATTCAAGGCACTCTGCTTGTCCTTTAAAATTCTGAAGTTTCCGTCTCCCGGGCCTTTGGCCAACTTGCTGGTACCTTATGTCCCTACGTGCCAGCTGTGCTCTTTGGGGCAATACTTGGTTGTTGCCCCTCGGGTGAACCGTCTCTGTGCCGGGGAACGGTCCTTCCGTTGTTTGGCAGCCAAATTGTGGAACTCCCTGCCCTTTCAAATTCGCAGTCTGGATAGCCTGCTGGCCTTTCGAAAAGCCATTAAGACATACCTATTCCCCGTGGCCTAGTTTCTACCCTCTATGTTCACTGCTTTCAGCCCTGGGACGCCTAGTTCTTAGCCTCTACGTTACACTGCTTTCAGCGCAGGGACGCCTCTTTGCTGAGGCAGCTGTGCACTATATAAGTCTACTTAACTTTAACATTAACATTAACTACACGCCCTAGTATGCCACCCTTCTGTGGGAGGGGGCATAGACCTAGCCCTGATTGGAGTCCTGATTGAAGGGGCATCTTCAAGATGGGTGGGACTGAAAGTTGTGCTCCACCTCGCTCCCACCACCTTAGGGGTGGGGTTGGCAGAGATGGGCACACCTCCTATCTTTTCGAATCTTCCTGCCGGTTTTCCTGCTCAAAGTGGGGGTGTTAACAAGGGGCTGCCATCTGCTGCTAGCAGCAAAGGCTGGGGGGTCACTTTAACAAGGCAGCAGGCCTTTGAACCTTTGAAGGATGCGCAAGCAAACAAATCGTCACTGGTCCCTTAAAAATAGCAGGAGCGTAATCATATAACTACCTGGGCATTTGGCTTTCGGCAAATGGTGGACTCAAAATGAGTCTTCTTAAGGATAATTATCATCAGACTGTGCCAACTGAACGCCTCCCTTAAAAACCCTACTTCAGCCCCAATCTGAAAAGTGATTAGGGCCACATTACCTTCCACCATCACCTATGGCAGTGAGCCTTTCCCGGGAGTACTCATCAAAAGCATGGAAAAATGACATCTAAAAGCATATAAAAGAGTGTTTAGGATGTCACATTAAAACAGGGGACCGCTGGTGAGATTAGAATTTGGCCTAAACGCCCTGAAATTGACCAACATGGATTGCTTCCAGATTAGGTTCCACGTCGGGAAAGGAAGGATTGCTGTTGTTTGCTACCGGGACACCCTCTGTGCCAGCTGTTCACTCCACGCCTCGCCGGACCCGCTTCGTGGGTCCCGCTTCGAGGCTAACAGCGGCAGGACTCTGTGCAAGGGGTAAACCTCGTTCCTGGCTTCAGGGTTGACCGGCAGGGCTGCGAGCGAGTGGCGTGGGGACTCCAAGGTCCAGGAGCCCACGCGCGCCCGCCTCCATCTGGGCTGCTCTCCCTGCCGGCCCCACCCCCACCTGAGCACTTTAAAGCTCCACCGCGTTTCCTAATCGTTGGATTGCTTCCAGATTAGGTTCCACGTCGGGAAAGGAAGGATTGCTGTTGTTTGCTACCGGGACACCCTCTGTGCCAGCTGTTCACTCCACGCCTCGCCGGACCCGCTTCGCGGGTCCCGCTTCGAGGCTAACAGCGGCAGGACTCTGTGCAAGGGGTAAACCTCGTTCCTGGCTTCAGGGTTGACCGGCAGGGCTGCGAGCGAGTGGCGTGGGGACTCCAAGGTCCAGGAGCCCACGCGCGCCCGCCTCCATCTGGGCTGCTCTCCCTGCCGGCCCCACCCCCACCTGAGCACTTTAAAGCTCCACCGCGTTTCCTAATCGTTGGATTGCTTCCAGATTAGGTTCCATGTCGGGAAAGGAAGGATTGCTGTTGTTTGCTACCGGGACACCCTCTGTGCCAGGTGTTCACTCCACGCCTCGCCGGACCCGCTTCGCGGGTCCCGCTTCGAGGCTAACAGCGGCAGGACTCTGTGCAAGGGGTAAACCTCGTTCCTGGCTTCAGGGTTGACCGGCAGGGCTGCGAGCGAGTGGCGTGGGGACCCCAAGGTCCAGGAGCCCACGCGCGCCCGCCTCCATCTGGGCTGCTCTCCCTGCCGGCCCCACCCCCACCTGAGCACTTTAAAGCTCCACCGCGTTTCCTAATCGTTGGATTGCTTCCAGATTAGGTTCCACGTCGGGAAAGGAAGGATTGCTGTTGTTTGCTACCGGGACACCATCTGTGCCAGCTGTTCACTCCACGCCTCGCCGGACCCGCTTCGCGGGTCCCGCTTCGAGGCTAACAGCGGCAGGACTCTGTGCAAGGGGTAAACCTCGTTCCTGGCTTCAGGGTTGACCGGCAGGGCTGCGAGCGAGTGGCGTGGGGACTCCAAGGTCCAGGAGCCCACGCGCGCCCGCCTCCATCTGGGCTGCTCTCCCTGCCGGCCCCACCCCCACCTGAGCACTTTAAAGCTCCACCGCGTTTCCTAATCGTTGGATTGCTTCCAGATTAGGTTCCACGTCGGGAAAGGAAGGATTGCTGTTGTTTGCTACCGGGACACCCTCTGTGCCAGCTGTTCACTCCACGCCTCGCCGGACCCACTTCGCGGGTCCCGCTTCGAGGCTAACAGCGGCAGGACTCTGTGCAAGGGGTAAACCTCGTTCCTGGCTTCAGGGTTGACCGGCAGGGCTGCGAGCGAGTGGCGTGGGGACTCCAAGGTCCAGGAGCCCACGCGCGCCCGCCTCCATCTGGGCTGCTCTCCCTGCCGGCACCACCCCCTCGGCCTCCTCCAATCCAAGCAACTAATAAAGTTGGACAGCCTCCCCGCTGCGCGGGAGCGCGCGGGAGGGCGCCGGGAGAAGCCCGGGACAAGGGCGGGACCGTTTGAGGCCGTTCGAGGTCTAAGAGGACTGGCCTGGCCCACCCCCCTTGGCTTTTCCTACGGTTATTGTGCCCGGACCTTGAGCATAGTGAGTACCATATATAAATCGTAACTGTCAAACAATATGTGTACCCGGGGGAGCCGCAGTAAGACTGCGCTGGGATTAACCAAGCCAAATGGCACCTTGGACGATTTCCTTGTAAAAACAAATTTTGCTATTGACGCCGAAATCATAAAAATGCAGAAGAGGGTTTCAATGGAGTTAGATGCCGCACGCAGACTTTCCCAGACATTTGCTAACTCTAAAAGGTCTTCCCTGGGAAACATTGCGACTGCGGCTTCTCCCCAACAGGCGGCACGTCCCCCTCCTTTGTTGATTCTCGCCGATGTTCATCACTCCCCCCCTTCTTCCTCTCCACCATTATTAGACTCTTCATTCATCTTCTCACCCATGACCGTTAAACCTAGTGAGGGTGAACCACCTATCGAACAGAAAAACTCTATCACCTTGCCGGCCATAACTGCCCCTTCCTTCTCTGTAGCAAAAAGTACAAACCCAGGTCGCCAAGCTTTGAAGAAGAAAAACAATGCAAAATCTGCCTATGCCCGTAAGAAAGCCAAAGTTGCAAGGCAGCAGTTTTTCAATCATAGAAGAACTCTACCCAACGCAGGGGATCCTAAACAAACATCACCCCTAGCTATCCACCTAACAGGGGGTGATAGCAACCTCACCACTGCCCCTGCGGTAGAGAATTCTACTACCCTTGTAGATAACCTAACACTGGGAGGGCCAAATGAGACAGGGAGGGACATGGATAAAGCGGGTGATGATGAAGACTTTCTTCAGACAGTCTGGGTCACTTTAAAACAACTATTGACGCCTTTTGAACTCAGACTGTCACGTATTGAGAATCACCTACTTGAAATGGATAAAACATTAGTATCCCTGGCCACGCTTAGCCTTAAACAACTGGAATCAACACACTCCCATATCAATGAGGGTCCACCTCCGGCTAGGAAAGTTGGTATCCAACCTGCTCCAGCCTCTAATACCGGCATTAAACCAGCTACTGCGTCTAAGGAGGTTCCCCCCATCCCCTTGATTTTGCCCGCACCCTTATCCCTTCCGTTATCCAAACCCACTCCAATTCCCAAACCTAGGACACTCGCAAATGTTGTTGCCAACCCTCCAAAAATAGAGGAAAAACTCCCCAAAAAACATCTTCAGTCCAAACCTTCCTCTAGACCCGTCCACAAGGCGAGTAACCCTATCACTCCTCTCTTAGAGCGCATACCAAATTTATATCCGAACCACCAGAACTTTCGCGGAGGCTATATTGACCTCCCCCCTGAGGCTGGGCCCTATGTGGTTATCTTGGCAGGGGTACCTCCGCTTGCCCCTGACACTGTTGAAACCCAGTGGTCCTTAAAAAACAAAGTGATCCACTGGTTAAATACCAATAGGCAGATCCCTCACAGTAACAGGAGTAGGGTATTAATGGTTAGGAGAGTCCCTTGGGTGGGCAGAACCCACAAATCGATACCAGGAGACTGTATCGTGGTGTCTTTCGCAGACCCTCATACAGCCCACCTCATTACCACATGGGACCCATACGTGACTGAACAAACCATTGTCACCAAACTCCTTACCTTTTTTTACCCCCCAAAACAGCTAGCAGAGCATCCTGGGGCTTGGACTACAGTTAACAACCATAGATGGAAGGGACAGGGGCAGGGATGGCAACCCACCAATAATTGGTGGGAAGGTGCACCCACCATGAATAGGTTTGGATCCTTAGATCGGGTGGATTGACTGGGATCAGGCGATCATTCACCCCTATCAAGTGATCAAAATCACGCAATAATTGCCAGTATTAGCAATACATCGCCACTCATTGTTAAGAAATTGACTCATTTGACGGTGGTTCCACCCTACCCGGACCAGCACCCGCTCCCTGTGCGAGCCATACAACACCTAGACAGGGTACATTTCCAAGACCAGGTACACGCAATAGAGAGTGAGGGCCATACACATCAGGTAGATAGTGAATTGAAACACTCATTACTATCCTGGAATGTAGCAGGACTGGGCAATAAGATCAAACATACACCATGGTTGGAGACCGTCCAGAAGCATGGCATACTTTGCCTGCAAGAAACTTGGCTTGCAGAGGAAAGGCACATCATGGGGTACCGAACATTCCATTCATCCGCTGTTCCCTCCACTCAGGGCCGCAATAAAGGGGGTCTGTGTATATACATCTCGAATGTAGGGGATATAAAGGTGTATAATTTCCACTCTGACCAATATTTTCAAATCCTTTCTTTTAAATGGGGCATCACACAAAAGGTCATACTGGTGAACTTTTATAACAATATGCCACTAAATGAAATGGAACTCATTTTAAATAAAATGTCAAACCTCATCCATAAAGTGAGAGATCAATACACGGGAGACCACACAGTTTTCTGGGTGGGAGATTTTAATTGTGCCGTCTGCCCACTTTCTGAGTTAGGTTTGTGCGGCCTTGCAGATCGTGAGGAGGACGCCCCTTTTCACTTCTCACACACCAAACTGGGGTCTCTCCTTAACAGTATTATGTTTACTTTTGACCTCACCTTTATTAATCAGGCATGCTCTCCCCCAGTTCCCTTTGCCCCAACATATAATGGAAGAGGTTGTGAAACGACAATTGATTTTGCACTGATATCCCCCATTACATCCAATTTTATAACCTTTTGGGAGATAGGGGATGATCCAATGAGTGACCATTACCCTATTACCTTTGGTGTTAGGCTCCCAGGGGAGAAAGTAAAGGAACCTAGCGGCCCACTGTATCCATTGGAGGTCACCTTAACAAGGATAAACGGCTATGTGCTTAAGTGGGAGAAATTGAACCCCGCAATTTTCTTCCACAACTTAATATCATCCTGCCTTGCAGATATATCTGTCTGCTTAGAAGAAGATGTTGATCCTAAGGCGATTATGGCAGCTTTCGCCAATATTCAGGAGTATATAAAAGGTGTTTTAACTAAGAGCCATAAAAAGATGGGGAAACGTGCATCCGGGTGGTTTGATTCTAGGTGCACAGCTGCCTTAAAGAACTTGAAGAAAGTTTTAAAAGCCATCCCGAAAAACAGGGTCCAAATCGCTGAGGCCAGACTAGAGTATAAGAGAGAAATCAACCTCCGGAAAGCTACCATGAAAAAGGAGGCCTGGGAAGCGTTGGGAGAAGCTGCCAGGAATAAGGACACTAACCTTTTCTGGAAAGTGATAAGATCAGTATACAACACAAAAGATACTGACAACTGTATAGATGTAGCAATCACAGCAGAGCTCTGGGTAGAATACTATGGGAAACTCTACACCAATAGACAGGGGAACAATATGAATCAACAAAAGGCACTTGCATCTTTGAACAAATTCACGCAAGATTATCAGTCAAGTGATCCCCCAGTTTCCCCGTATCCAATCGATTTGGTCTTTACCACCCTAGAAGTCGAAAATGCAATTAGGGAAAGCCCTTCAGGGAAAGCTCCTGGTCCGGACCACACACCAGTGGATGCCTATAAAACAAACCTGGAATTTTGGGCTCCGCTCTTAACGAACGTTCTGAACATGGGAAACAAATGCGGCCTAATTAACACCTGGTCAGATGCTATTGTGGTCCCCATCTTCAAAAAGGGAAACAGGGACGATCCGGCTTGCTACCGTCCGATATCCTTATTAGACGGACTCATGAAAATTGCAGGAAGGATCGTCCTTAAGAGGATTCAGCTCTGGGAGACAGAAAACAAAGTTATTTCGGAACTCCAATATGGTTTCCGAAAGGGATTGGGTACCCAGGAGCAATGTTTAAACCTGTCCTTACTGATGTCCAAATATACTGAGGCCAAAAAAGGGGACTTGTTTGTTACATTTGTTGACCTTAGCTAGGCATTTGATTGTGTGGATCATCTGCAGCTCTGGTCAACATTGGACCTCATCGGGGTGGATCCTACCATCGTGGTATTTATTAAAGAATTGTATAGAGATGCGGGTGCCAGAGTGAGGTTCGGGACCCAGGGGCAATGTACACAGAAATTTCCCATAAATAGAGGGGTTAGGCAAGGTTGTATACTCGCGCCCCTTCTATTTTGCTTTTACATCAACCCTGTTGTAGACCATTTAACAAACCTCCAGAATGATTATCCAGCTGTCAATGGTAGGCCTGTACTCATTCTATTATACGCCGATGACGCGGCCATTATGTCTAGGACTAGGGTAGGGTTGCAGAGAGCGGTAAGAGAATTTTCATCCTTCATGGGGAAAAGAAACTTGAAAGTGAACACCTTAAAAACTTTCTCCATGCCGTGCACCCAAAAGAGCAAAAGGCCACAATGTTCGATATACCTTGACGAGCAAAGAATTGAGACCACAGACACTTTTTGTTATCTGGGTGTTGTTTTTGAGAGAAAAGGAGCCTGGAAACATGCAGTATCGGCTAGGAGGCTTCCCTTTACCCGTGCTATTGGGGCCCTGAGAACTTTTGCAGCGAAAATTGGGGGCAAACCGACTGCTGAGATGATACAGATTTACCAAGCAAAGTGTGTAGCGACAGTCACCTATGGAGCAGGCTTATGGGGCTTTGAAGATGTGTCCTCACTTCAGATTTGTGAGAACCTTTTTATTCGTTACTTATTGGGTGTGAGTAAATCTACTTCAACTTTTATCACTCACATTGAGACTGGCCTCAAATACCTTAGCGACTCCATAAAGCTGTCACCGTGTTTGCTGTGGCACAAAATTTGGACTACCAGGGAATGCCAACTTAATAGAGAACTCATCACGGAGTGCATGAACTTGGATGCCGCATCCAAAATAAAATGGATGCGACATGTCCGGTTGATGTTCTCCAAGATTGGTTGTCCTGAATACTATGATGACCCGGAGTCCTTAGAAAATCTGTCTAGGTCGTCCCTCAAAAAACTTTTAATTACACACCTGGAAGGTGTTAGATGGGATGCAGAGAAGCTCAAAAACACCACCCTGAGCTATCAAAGAATCACTCCCACTGAAGGTCTGCAATTGTACCTTACGACCGAAACTGCACCTTATCCTCGCATGCTTCTCACTAGGCTGCGCCTAGGCACCTTTTTCCGTATGGTCACTCTTCCAAAACAAAATGATTGGACTTCCCTGAACCTAACTTGCCCATGCGATGACCACTCATCACAAAGTAACATTCATATTATGTTCTTTTGCAATTTGTATTCTGCCCCAAGAAAATTGTACCTTTTACCTCTTTTAAAACATTGGGGCATAAGAACATGTAAAGACGCTTACTATAAGTTACTTTTGTTAGATGAGGTGTATGTCATCTTTGTCGTTTCTCGCTTTTTAATGTCAGTGATGAAATATAGAAATTCTATGATGTAACCCTCACATGTTTAAACTTTTTCACACGTTTTTACATGAGGCTGTTCGTCGTATTTTCACCATTGACCTTTTTATTATCTGGAAATATGTTTTACAGAGTCTTATAAAAGCTTTGTTGGGGACAACTTTTTAAATTTGCTGTATAAAATGTACTTGTATGCTTTTATGATTTTACCAAACAAATCGAATAAAGCTAATTTTGAATTTGAATTTGAATTTGAATTTGACCAACATGGGCCCTATCCTAAAATATTGTCATAGATACATTACGGCCCTATCCTAAAATATTATCATAGATGCATAACGGCCATGCCCGGTATGATGAAGTTTGTTCTTCAAAATATATTCAAAATCAAAAACAGCCCCTGGAGCACACATTTAATGGCATCAGCAGACACCCAAGCACATTAAATTCTCCATCGCTCTTGCACACAACAGTGAAAAGCATACTAAAGAAACAGACAAGATTTCTCTCGAAACTTGTTGATGTGGAAAATATCAAGAACATCCCACTCTCCCAAGCCCTGGCAATCTCTTACAACATTGAATACCAGGTCGGTGTTACAATCTTATATGTGATTCTTCTGTTGCGTTATATTTTAATGAGTACAACTTTGGTATGTTCCGTATACCCCTGTGCTGACAGGCCTCTTGGTATCTTCCACCTGTGAAGCTTACCTTAGAATGTTCATGTGAAGAGAGAGAGATTGCTGGAGAGCGGAGCAGTGAAGAATAAAGGCAGTTTCTTTACCTACGTGTTAAGTCTCTTATGCACTTAAAGACTTTATAACAGTGGCGACGATCTGTGGAAGGGGACAGATGTTACTGCTCCCCCCCTTTTGATTGAACTCTGGCAGCGCAAAAAAAAATAAGAAGCACTTCGAAGAAGATCAGCAGCCAGTCACTTGGAAAAGAATATATCCGGAAGTATACTTAAGCAACGTCAACTGGCGAAGTCTCGTTAACATTATTAACTGGGCAAAGGATGCTTAGCTTATGAACATAAGAATGGAACATCTGACAGGTTACAGACAGTGATTATAAGCGTCCTGAGCGGCCCTAGCATATTTACGCTGCGGACTCAATCTAGACTGTCAGAAGTGGCACCCTGATGTAGTGTATAGAAGCATAATTAACATTAATTGTGGAGTCTATTCAACTTACCAGTCAGGTGTTCTAGGGAAGGCATTACCCAGCGTAGTGTTTGTAAATCGACACACGGGTCTTGTGGCTAATCGACACATTGAGCAGGATCCTCGCAGTGTTACCCAGTGATCCTCTCACCCGGTGTATTTGAGGAGAGAGAAGTTGAGACATCAATACGTGCTGTGCGCAGAATTATTCAAGCGCTTAGGCGGAAGAATAGTTGGCGATGCTGAGGGGTCATGGGGAGTGAAGTCAAAGGCGTATGAAAGCTCCTTTGTGCCTGCCCTTGTAACCCCTGCGGCACCAATTCAGCGTTGCTCAGGCTCCCCTCAAGCTTCCCGGCATTGATCTCAGTGAACTGCAGTGGTGCCGGCGCGGCAAATATCCAGCGTTGCTCAAACTCCCTCATGTTTCCCGGCATAGAACTCAGTGAACCACATCCGTGCCGGCGAGCGCGCCTCAAAGTTCAACCGCTCGAGTATCCTCACGGCTGCGCAGCATATTCTAGTCAGGAACGCCCCGGTGCATGGCCCCCAGGGAGCTGCCTCGTCCTACGCAACAGTAACTCAGGGCCGGTAAACATACGGCCAGCAACACCTTCTCAAGCAACGGAGATACACACTCCTGTGTGTGTCAAATCAAAGGTGGAATTGAATCCTCTCACGGTGACACGCACACCAAATTGCTATGTAAGCAAACAACGGAGATACGCACTCCTGTGTGTGTCAAATTTTGAGGTGAATCTGAATTCGTCCACGGTGACACGCATACCAGATTGCGCACCATAACTATTAGTGTACAGAGAATAAAATATATTAGACATTGTGATTAGTCATGTCATTGAAATATTACCAGCATTGAAATATCACCAGCAGCAATTTGAAGGCGCAATCTGTTGCTAGCCTCATTACCAGGGTTCCTCCTAGACATTTTAAATTAAATTGGAATGTTTCTTCAATTTGTAATTAAATGCATACAGTATACTATTTAGATTGTCATAAACTGCTATGTGAAAAAATAAGAATAGTTAATGTGAGAACCTTTTCTATTACTAATTTTGCCTATGCTTAGTTATTTGAACACATAAGCTCAAATTCCCTGGTTTAAAAGCAGTGAGGATATTAATGAACCAGTATAGAGGCAAATGCTCATAAGTCATTGTGTAAAAGTATCCAGAACACCATTCTACTGTGTGTATGTGTAGTCAATAACACCTGTTAACACACACACCAATTTGGAACTGTGGTGTTCATCTGTATAATTATTTTCACTAAGTATAATTATCTTATTTTTAAAATTACGTCATGGCAGCTGCCAGCATGACACAACCTGCGCAATTCTTAAATGAAATTGGGGAACCCAACATGCCATGGGAGGAATGGGAAAAGATTTCTGAATCCTATCTTGTGGCAATTGGAGGGGAGAAATTCAGCGAATTTAGAAAACAACATATTTTGTTGCTCAATTTGGGTCCCACAGGCAGAAAGGTGTTTGAGTCACTCCCAGAACCGGAAGAGGAGGATGACGATGATGAAGCAGTCTACAACATCACACTGATTAAACTACGAACTCATTTTGGGGATAAAATAAACATAGTTTTAGAGAGACATAAGTTCTTCAGTCGTGCTCAAGGAAAACAAGAGAGTGCTTCAACTTATGTAGCTATACTGAGGGGTCACAGCAAGTTGTGTGACTTCAAAGACTTAAATGACTCTTTAATCAGAGACCAGCTTGTACGTTGCACAAACAACAAAGAAATTCAGAAGAAACTTTTACAGAAACAACCTGATCTGCAGGAAGCAATTAAGATCGCCAAATCAATTGAACACACTGACATGTGCATCAAAGAAATGAACAACACTGATAACAAAGTTGCGGAAATAAAAAACATAGATGAAGAAAGTGAAGTATGCAAAATCAAAGGCGATTCTCACAAATCACAGAACAAGAAGGATATGGAACAAAGCCATGCAGGGAATACAGAAGGTTTAAAGTTAAAATGCTATCGCTGTGGAAGTAACAACCACTTAGCAAATGACCCCAATTGTCAAGCAAAATCTGCATGGTGCAGGAAGTGTAATAAGAAAGGGCACCTGGCAAGATTGTGTGGATGCTTCCCTAAGAAAACATGGAGCAATAGATCCGGAGAAGACAAGACTCAAGTAAAGAAGATAATTCTACAAGTCAATTAAGTGGGTGTGGAAAAACAGGAGTATCCGGAATGCGAAGTCAACATTGACGGGAAAAAAATTAAAATGTTTGCAGACTCTTGTTCCCCATTCACCCTGGTGAATTATTCAGATTTCGTATCAATTATGGGCCAAGAGGAAAAGAAACTGGCTACAGCAGACATAAATCCTAGTGGGTATAAAAAAGACCCTATTCCAATGAAGGGAATGCTCAAATCCATAATTGCATTCAAGGACCGCTCCACTGTAGGCAAAATGTACATTGTGGAAAAGGGGTCTAACTTATTAGGGTGGCAACACCAGAAAGAATTGGAAATTAAAAAAGGCCCTAATCATCCGGAACAAGTACTGTGCACCAGCCCAGGAAATGACTATGAGCATATCGTTAAAGAATTCAAGGAAGTCTTCTCGGAAAAGCTAGGGTTACTTAAAGACTATCAACATAAAATCAAGTAGAAACACAACGCTAAACCTGTAGTGCACAAAACTAGACCTATTCCCCACTTGATGTGGGAACCACTAAGGAAACAACTAAACAGACTAGAAGAATTGAAGATCATTGAACCGGTGGATTGCCAGGAAGAATAATAGTCAGGACATTAGGATGTGCATCGACCTGCGAGATCTAAATAACAGCATTCTAGTTGAAAGACATCCTTTGCTACGCATCCATGAAATGCTAAGCACCATGGGGAAGGCCACTCATTTCAGCGTGCTGGACCTATCCATGGCGTATCATCAGGTGGACTACATCAAGAATCCAGAAGGCTCACGGCGTTCACCACCCCTTTGGGAACCTTCATGTTCTCCCGCATGCCGTTTGGGCTAGCATCGGCGGCTGCCGTTTTTCAGAAAATTATGCAGCGCATTCTTGATGGAATACCTAAGACACTTTGCTTCCAGGATGATGTCCTAATCTATGGTGCCAATGAAGAGGAGCATGACCATATCCTAAGGCGAGTTCTTTCTAAATTCAAGGACGCGGGCCTCACCCTCAAACAAGAAAAATGCAAACTAGGTGTGGAATCTGTGGAGTATCTGGGACATTGCATCTCCAGAGATGGGTTCAAACCAAAGTTCTGCCTAGTTGAGGCCGTAAAAGAAGCTCCTGCACCGACCAACAAGGAAGAACTAAAATCATTCCTAGGTCTGGCAGAATATATGGCAAAATACGTCAATCATTTTGCAGAGATCACTGCTAGAGAATTAACTAAAATAAATGTTCCATTTCAATGGTTGGAAGAACACCAACGCACATTTTCAGAAGTAAAAGAGAGCATTATTTCCGCCCCATATCTGTGCAATTTTGAACATAACCGAAAAACTATCCTCACCACAGACGCAAGCGGGAAAGGGTTGGGGGCAACTCTGTCACAAGTGATTGATGGCAAAGAGAGAATTGTGGCGTTTGCCTCACGTACATTAAGCAAAGCTGAATTGAACTACTCAGTGGTGGAAAGAGAAGCTTTGGCTTGCTTTTGAGGGGTAAAACACTTTAAATTTTTCTTATGGGGCATACAGTTTTGCATATGAACCGATCATAAGCCCTTGCTCTTCATGTTCAATCCCAAGAACAACTCTTGTAACACCCCACACATAGGTAAGTGGATTTTGGTGTTGGAAGGGTTTTGCTTTAAAATAGAGTATGTGCCAGGTACACAAAATTCTGCAGCAGATTTCCTTTAGGCGAATACCCTATCTTTCAAATAGAGTTATCAACAATTTCTTCAAAAGAATGGTTGGACCACATGAGATCTGATAGCACAATGACACAACTCAAGTCATACACGTTACAAGGATGGCCCGAGTCTCAAGAACAATTGAACACTGACATAAGGAAATTTTGGGAAGTGCATAATGAACTTTGCATAGACAAAGGACTATTATTTAGAAAGGACAAAATAATTCCTCGTGAAGTGATAAGAAACAAGATTATAGACCTGACACACGAAGGTCATTTGGGCAGAAGCTTAACTAAGGCAAGGTTACGTGAAAGCTACTGGTTCCCCAACATGGACACTTTTTTAGAAGAAAAAGTAAAGCATTGCCAAGCATGCGGTAATAGTGATAAGTCCAAAATACCCAGAAAGGTCCCAATTTCCCCGCTTCCCATACCAAGTAAACCATGGGAAAAGATCGCTCTCGATATAATTGGTCTACTTAATCTACCGAGAGTGCTTAAGAAATTTGCCATAGTCCTAATAGATTACCACTCACATTGGACGGTTGTTAAAATGGTTAACCAAATAACCACCGCCACAGTCATTCAGTTTCTAAGAGACACCTTTGCTACAGAAGGAATACCTGTATCCATTGTCACCGACAATGGGGTCCAGTTTATTTCCCATAGTATGACAGAATTTCTCAACATGCTAAACATAAAACACATCACTTCACCACTGTACTGTCCCAGGGCTAACGGGTTGGTAGAAAGGATGAACCGAATGGTTAAAGGAGGAATTTAATTAGCCAGTAGCAACAACATTCCTATTGAGCAAGGCATTCAAGAAATGTTATGGGCTTATCACACCACACCCAACCAAATCACATGAGTCTCTCCTTTCTCAGCATTAAGAGGGAGAAAAGCCTGCACCAAGTTCTTTCCCAATTGGCTAGGTGGAGGGTCTCTCATTACCAGGGACATGAGCGTTTTTACTGACAGAATTCAAAACCATCAAAACAAATACAAAGAGCATTATGATTCAAAACATGGTACTAAGAGCCCTAAATGGAATGTGGGTGAGTGGGTTCGCATAAAAAATCCCAGGTGTAGCAATCCTGAAAGTAAGTTTTCCAAACCCATGTGTATATCTACAGTCGAGAGAAACACAGTCATCTTAGATGATGACCAAATGTGGAGCATGGACAGACTAGTCAAGTCTCAACAAGAACAATACATTTAGACCCAAAACCTTCCCAGTTCTGAGCACCCATCCGACCTTACCCCTATCCAAAGAACACGCAAGACACCTGGATGGCACAAAGACTTTATTGTGTACGAATGAACCCCCTCCTGGAGACATGTTATGTCAAACTGTGTTGATAGAAGTTATGTATTGCATTGGTTCTAAGGGGGGAAGATGTGTTAAAATCTTATATGTTATTCTTCTGTTGCGTTATATTTGAATGAGTACAACTTTGGTATGTTCCGTATACCCCTGTGCTGACAGGCCTCTTGGTATCTTCCACCTGTGAGGCTTACCTTAGAATGTTCATGTGAAGAGAGAGAGATTGCTGGAGAGCGGAGCAGTGAAGAATAAAGGCAGTTTCTTTACCTACGTGTTAAGTCTCTTATGTACTTAAAGACTTTATAACATTCGGCCTAATGCCACAGCCATATCATAGTTGTTCAGTTTGGAAAGTCTGCGCCAATCAAATCTTGGCTTCGAGAATGATGACACTACAAATTACAGACTTCAACCCAAACTGTTTGCTCCTCTCCATATTGTGACGTGCAGGCTATGTGGCTATAAACTTGAAACTTTCCCGCACTTACTCTGCTGTTGCCCATCACTACTGCATTCTAGTTGGACATTACTAAAGCCCCTCTTTTTAGCTATGGCTCAAGAACCTGTAGGGACGCTACAACCTAGATTTTTACTACCATGGTCTCTTCGGAACTGACATGAATCGGCAAATACTTCAAGGCAGTGCAGGACCTGCTGAAAAAAACCGAAGTGCGGTGATGATTGTCTATTAATAAAATGCATCGTGCACCCGGCTTATTTGCAACAGATTTTAAACAATTACATGATTTTCTATGTACTGACTGCTGATTTTAAAATATGCATGTTATGCTTTTGATAGCACAAGCTTGTGAAGGTTTACAAGCCTCACAAAGATCTATTTATCCCAACACACTGTGCACATTCGCCTAATTGCAATTGACTTTAAATACCCACACTGACATCAGGATAACCATAACTGATTTTAAATCACCTGTCCTATTTTTTACTCCTGTATGCCACATGGCATTATAATGAACAAACTACCTTTTAATTTTCTTTCAATGTTCTATATTGTCAAGTTTTTAGTTAATCATATAATACATTTATTACTTCAAAAACAAAAAGAGTAGGTTGGTACCAAAGACTCCTATATTCAGTAAAGCCATCATAGTGCCATGGAACTTGAGTTGTCGAGTTCCCATTCCATGTACTCTCTATGGCTTCACTGGCACTTACAATATTAGGAAATGGTACCCAATAGTGTAGGAGCACATCTGCTCAGGCAGATATGCCATCACCTGGCAGTATATAGCAGCCTGCCTTAGGGATATGAGGCCTGCTAGAGAGGTGACTTACCTAAACTGTCAGGCAGAGCTAGCTGGAATGGAACCCAGGCAGGGTGCCATACCGACTTTGTTGTTTTGGCCCTCACAGGGGCATGCAGGATCCAAGGGCAGTGGCATTGTGCCAGTTAGGGGGGTCCCAAGGGGCCCTCTTCAGCTTCTAGGCCCTAGGTACCCACTGTACCATTTACTAGGGACTTACAGGAAGCAGAATTACCTATTGTGGGTTTGTTTTAAGTAAAGAGCACTGGCACTGGGGACCTAGATGGCAGGGATCCTGTGCACTGCATTTGAAACCACATCAAAATCAGGCAAAAAGTGGGGGCTAACCACGAAAAAAAGGCACTTTCTTACAAAAATACTCACGTGTGGCGATTGGAAAAATTATGACCAACTCACCGCCTGGCCTGATGACCTGGGAACACTGCTTAAAGTATCAAAGTAAGAAACCCCAAAATTCCCATGGACTCCAAGATTTCAATGAATGCCCAAGTGAGCAAACTAGCAAGATCAAGTTTTGTTACTATAAAAACTCTGCGATGCATCGTCCCCCACCTAGGATTTCCACACAAGGTCCAGGCTACAATCTCTATTGTTCTACCAAAACTTGATTACAGCAACAGCCTCTACCACAGATCACTTTTAACAACTACGAAAAACTACAAAGGATTCAGAACTCTGCTACCAGACTACTCTTACATATAAATCCACAAGCCCACATCTCCCCTGCCTTGAAAGCCCTCCATTGGTTACCGTTTGCCAGAAGATCCACCATAAAGCTACTTGTTATCACCCACATGGAACGGGATTGCTTTTCATCTATACTACTATAATAAAGGAAGAACTTTCAGCCTTAGAGGCGGGTAAACTCGGGAACCACAGTGCCAATCCACACACCCGAGACACCGTTGGAATCGTCAGGGTGTGTAGATGGTTATAGACTATATAATTTTAAAAAAAAACGTTATTCAAAAACTTTTAAGTAAAATAAAAAGTAGTCCCTCCGAAGTAGCGCCGGCCGCCACGTGCGTGCTCACGTCAGGAGCGCGGGGAGGAGCGGCGTCCAGGAGCGCGACGAGGAGCGGCGGACATGGTGCGGGGGAGGAGCGGTGATGTGAGGAGCAGCAGACAGGCCAGCGGTGGTGTGAGCAGCGGACAGGCGGGAGGAGCGGCGGCTCAGGTAAGGGGACCCATGTCGGGGCAGGCGGGGGTCGGTGCAGTCGGGGGTTGGGGCAGGCGGGGGACAGGCCGGGCGGGGGCCTGGGCTGCTGCACAATGTAGGGGCGGGCGGGGGTCGGGGAAGCCTGTTGCACCCGTACAAGGTCGGGACGGGCTGCTAGTCAGAAATAAAATCACCACATAAATTTAACGAAGGAACCTCAGCTCTAGTTTGGCACCTCGCCTCAAAACCCCACCATACAAGAAAAAACCATAGGTGGTACATCCTTCACTGTTGAAGTAGCCAAAATATGGAACTCTTTACCCCCAAACATAAGATCCACAGATAACTACCTTATCTTCAGAAGACCGCTCAAGATTTGGCTCTTCCCCACATAACCACCATACTCAAACTTAAATATACAGCATATCCCTCTGTATATAAACATTTATTTGGACTATAGATGTGTACTTACATATGTGTATTACTTTGTATAAATGTGTATAATAAATATGTTTTTAAATATATAGATATTCGGTAGTTATTCTTACAAATTTACATATTACTTATAGGTATATTATTCTATGTTTAACATGTATATAGGTGACAACATAAATAAATACATCTTTTATCATATCATAACTATTTATCTACAATTGCATCACTATTGAATTAAAAAATGTTTTTTCATAAAAACAAACTCATTTTAAATACAGCACCCCTTGAAAGTCTGAGTTTATTAAATACAACTCAACTCAAATCTTTGCTTCTAATTCAGCATTTCCAATGCACTATCCTACATCTCACGCTATACCTCTCGCAATATATCCTCTACCCCCACTCTGACTCATTTCAAACCTCATTCTACTACCTTCTCCAATGAACTCCGCTATTTCTCACCCTATACCTACCTCAATATATACTCTACCTCCATTCTCTGACTCATCTCAAATCTCATTCTACTACTCTTTACAAAACACTACCCTGTTTCTCACCCTATACCTCTCTCAATATATCCTCTACCTCCACTCTGTCACTCATCCCAAACACCACGCTACTACTATGATCCCCAAAATAACCATCTTTAGACACTCACCTATTTCTACCTCTATCTCCACTCTCGCAATAATCCCAAACCCCATTCTACTACTACGATCCCCAAAATAACCCTTTCTATATTCTTCCCTCCTCGATCCCTCCTTGCATCATTTCATACCTCTTTTACTATTCAGATCTCCCAAACAAGCCTTTCTAAACCCTTCCCTCTGACTCTTCCCCCTCCACCTCCCCTTTTCTCATCCTGAGCCTCCTCCTACTGCTATGAGCTCCACAAAAAAAGAAAATTCTAAAATCCTTCCCTCTTCTATCCCCCACTATCTTTTTCAATCCAAATAACAGACTAACATGTCCACCACTCAAATTAATTTCATATTTCCCTATAGTAATTCCCCACTAATCCTGTTTGGGTTCCAGAGTAGTGTGCTACCTGATGAAACGCGCTTCCACACCTCGTCAGGGGTAGCAATCGCTATACAAATGCGAACCCTTACCTCTTCTATCCCCCCACTATCCTTTTTCAATCCAAATAATAGAATAACATGTCCACTGCTCAAATTAATTTAATATTTCACTATACTAATTAACCTCTAATCCTTTTTGGGTTCCGGAGCAGATTGCTACCTGCCGAATAGCTCTTCAATACCTCATCTGGGGTAGCAAGCGCTATGTAAATGCAAACCCTTCCCTCTTCTATCTCTCCACTATCCTTTTCCAATACAAATAATAAACTTGCATGTCTACCGATCAAATTAATTTCATATTCCCCTATACTAATTTCCCCACTAATCCTGCTTGGGTTCCGGAGTAGAGTGCTACCCGACAAAAAGCACTTCAACACCTCATCAGGGATAGCAAGTGCAATATAAATGCAAACCCTTCCCTCTTCTATCTCTTCACTACCTTTTTAATCAAATTAATGTCATATTTCCTTATAGTAATTCACCGCTAATCCTTTTTAGGTTCCAGAGTAGTGTGCTACTTGCCGAAAAAGCACTTTGATGCCTTGTCAGGGGTAGTTAATGCTATATAAGTGCAATTACAATCTCACTTATCGTAATATATGTAGTCAGTAGTGGTTGTAGAGAAGGGTGGCAGAGTGCATTGCTCCTGTTGGATCAATGGTACATGGTTACTGCTTTATGACCAGGATTTAATCTGGACCCGTTATTGTTCTACACTCTCCTGTTTCCAGTATTAAAAGCTGTCTCCCTACACAGACATTGTGAAGTGTGGGTTGAGCTTAATACTGTCTGATCGGAAAGAAAGGAAGTTAGGCTATCCTTCTGGTCTGTGACTTATATGGTATTTCCATCTGTCTATTATTGCTATACTTGTATATGAATTTTTCTTTTTTATGGCCTTTTATGATCGAAATAAAGTTTGTTGAAATGGTAATGGTATTTCCAACACTGTCCTCACAGGAATGGAAAGGTAGGGTTTTCAAGGATGCTGACTTTTCTGTAACAAGGCCAAGTCCAATAATGAGTGATCCACAACTACCCTGTCTGTAAAGAGGTATTTTTTCACAGGCTCCTTAACTATCCACTTTATGATAACAGGAGATGAGCTGCTCAGTAATATTTTGAATGGTTAGGGTGGTTAAAATGGTGGCTGTGTAATGGAGAGCTCCTGCCAGGCTGCCAACATTCTTACCGTAAAGCCACAACTCCCCACACCACACAAGACCCTGAGAACTACAGGGGTGTTTCCTATGCACCACACTTTTTGGCAGACACCTGTTGGTGAGGATGTGGAGTGGGGCACTGAACAACTGTCTGTGAAAACACCACAGTAAGTGAGGTGAAGTGGTGAGAGAGAGACTGCTGGGACCCAGTTGACAAAGTGTCTATGCAGCCTGATCTCCCTGGACATTTACAGTTTCTGTGAAGTGAACCCAGGACTGGTGCATGTGAGTAGAGATCCATGGGCAAGCGAGACCCAGAGGAGGGCTAACGGACCCATGGGAGATCAGAGACAATTGAAGCTAAAACACCTAGGCCCTGTGACCCTGCAGGGTTGGCAATATGCATGAACCCTTGTGGTGACTGCAGTTGCAAGGGCACACATGTACTGCATCGGGACCCCTCCAGCTGGATGGGTTGGCCATTAGACACACTGTCTGTGCCCCTTTGGGTGGACCTTGTGGATGGTTGTTCCGCACTCTGGAAGACTGGAGAATAGTTGGGCCTCTGTCAGACAACTGTGACAGGCTCCCAGACCCTGAGGGCCCAATGTCTGTTGAAGGATCCACTCGCCAGAAGTAGATGAAGGTGGCTGGCAATTCTGTAGGCTCTAGATAAAGGCATTGAGCTTAGGCATTGAGTCTAGGATGGAAAGAAGGTGCACCAGACTGGGATACATCAGGAACTTGCCTGGAAGTGTGGAACAAGAATCATCCTCCCATCTTCAGTTGGGCCAGTTGTCAGAGGGTCACCAGGTCTGAAGCGACACAAGAAATTGAATGTAGTACGTACCTCCCTCCGGTACTCAAAATAGCAGGTCTAGAATATGGTAAGCATGGCTGGTGCACACTAGGCCATGGGATGAGATGCTGAAAGGTTGCAGATTCAGCTAAGGTTCCCTAAGGTTTTTCCAGAACATGGTAGGTATGGGATGTCCGGTATATGGGAGCCCAGCAGCTGTAGGAAATAAGGACCCAAATATGTGCTTTCCTTATCTTTACAAAGACCTAAGTGTTCCTCTTAAACTCTGATGTACTTGTAAATGGTGTGCACTGGGCTCCAGATGCTGGCAGTAAGAGAAGCAAGTGCTTCACCAGAATACAGACAAAGGCATGGATTCAAGGAGATTTCCTGAAGAGAAATTACCCCATTGAAAGAGCAATAACCAAGCTTCAAAGCCAAAGTTCCAAGTACAACAAATCACTAGTTTGTTAGACCCATATGCACCCCAAGTGCAGAACGAGAAGTCTATTTGTCTGGTACGAACGAGGTGCAAAAGCTTGCAGCAGGTGAAAAGAGTTACAAACATGTAGTTTTCGCAAACTTTGCTAATGGCATAGGAAATTGGGGAGGACGAGATCAGACAGCAGCAAGAATAAGCTAATTTCCCAAAACTTTCCTAGGCCTCAGATTTCCAAAACGGAGACATTATGGAGAAAACACAAAAATGAATCCAGCAATTCCTTACCAGAACACAAAGTTAAACAAATGAGGTTAGTTTAACTGATGCAGCTCACCTCCTAACTTGCCACAATTCAGGACATGAATGTAGCAATGTGATCTGAAATTCTATGGGGCATATTATCAAAAAACGGCGATAAATATTGCAAAGCGCGCTTAGCGCTTTTTCGCCGTCTATTGATAACGTCTGATAATATGCTGTGGACCACCTTGCAAATATCGCAATGTGCACTTAGCAATATGTTACATGTCTTTCTGTGTGAGGTACACCCAGTGACGCAAAGTGAGAAGTCGGGAAAACGGCTGCTAACATGCGCTAATGCTTGTTAGCACCGCGTTGTAAATAGGGCATACTATCAATATACGGCGATAAATATCGCAAAGCGCGCTTAGCGCTTTTTTATTTATTGCCGTCTATCACTGGAATTTATCGCCCGGTTAGCGCGGTATTAACAACGCGTATCACTGAGGCGATAAAAATTCCAGCGATAGCGGCTTTATTGAGGGGATATCGCTGGAAAACAAGCGAAATTACTACATAGATGGCGAAAACGTTGCTAATAGTCCAAGGTGCATTTAGCCTTAAGATCCACCTGCCATGGGATAACTAGGGTAAGTCAGCATTTTTTCAGACGTTAGTTTTTGGTGAAAACCGTGGTTTTCGCCAAAAACTAACGTCTGATAATATGCTGTGGACCGCCTTGTAAATATCGCGATGTGCACTTAGCGATATTTTACATGTCTTTGTGTGTGAGGCACGTCCAGTGACGCCCACTTTGCATCTCATTAGAGATGCAAAGCGAGGCGTCAGGAAAACGGCTATTAACATGCGCTAATGCATGTTAGCACTGCGTTGTAAATAGGGTGAAAAGATTATCTACGCTTTTTTGGCTTTTCAAGCCAAAAAAGCAGAGATAAGGCCCTTGATAATATGCCCCTATGTTTTCAAGGCAAAAAGGATCAGTCTGGGCATTGTAAAATCTCAACCACTACTAATCACTTGGGACGCACCCCAGCCGATTGCTATTTTGCACACCATGCCACCTCAGTTTGGACTCTGATCTTCAGTTAGGTCACGGAGAGCTCCTAATTTTCATCCAATAAACTAGAGGTTTCTCCTGGTTATATTTACAACTGAGTGCAATAGAAACAACAACTACCCTGCCAGGGTATATTTTGCGGTCCCCTAGGGGATCCTTCAGTATCAATGAGAGGTGACACAGAGTATTTATCAGAGCCAAGTACACATCACACAAGGTTCATTTTACTTTTTTTGGAGGTTTTATTTGATAGATTCATATAAAAAGGTTTATCTGAGTCATTTGGACTGACATGGGTTACATTTAACTCCACATATCAAGGGAGATAGGGAAAAGGGAAACAGTTTTCTCATAATATATTAAATCACACAAAGAAAAGTTCACAAAAAATATATATATAAATGTACCGCACACTCCTCAATACGCCAACTAAACTCACACTCGCTTCTAAACTAACCAAATACAGACACACAATGTCACATACACCTATTTGTAAAATTCACAATAGCACATCAGGGCCTGCAGAGACAATGTAAGGTAACTGCATAGACAAAGGTCAGGTTGTGGAGGCAGGCAGGTGGAAAAAGGTTAGTTAACAATAACTAGGCTTCTGCAATCCACAAAGTTCACGCCAACGCGCGTTTCGGTGTAGGGCCTGTTCAGGCCGCACCTTCATCAGGGCGGAGATGTACCAAAGAGTGGGGACTCACACACAAATCCCAAACTACATGAGGGGGAGTTTTTTGTACACCAGGAAAGTGTAACACGTTCTCCAGGCTGTGGTGTTTTAACAGAAATCTGAGGGGCAGATTCCACTTCGGCGGGCATACGGGCTTTCAAGTGTTGGAACAGCAGGTCTCTTACGTCTGAGATCAATTTTAGTCGAGATCCAAAGGCTCAATACGTAGGAGGTGCTCGATTACGCTTCAATGGCAGCGGGACCGGTAGGGGGCGCTGGCAACAGGATATAGATCCAAGCCCCAGTTTCCGGGAGTCTAGGTGAACCGCACGGCGGCGTGTTCTCCCAGAGGCAGCTTAGAGAAACTACAGCTGTCAGGGACGTGGCAGGACTTAGAGGTGCATACAGTAAATTAGAGTTCTGCTTTCTAAGGCTCCATACGGGCCGTGAAGCGGCGTCCTCTTCTGGGAAAAGACTGGCAGGCTATATTTACAACTGAATCATAGCCTAAATTATTATATAAGGGCAGAGTGGCGGCAGATTTAGATAAACTAAGAAGTCATTTTAAAAACAATTTTTAATTAATAGCTTATTTTTCGCAATTATGGCCCCATAATTCTGCATCATAAATCATGCCACTTGGCTTCTTGGAAAAATTCCAGATTATGTTTGAGAGACCTAATTGAGAAGCCTTTGCAAAAGATGTGCTAAGCGACATATTCCAAGGAAACTCGGGTGTTCACATATATAGTACCTGTTCTTGAGAGTTGGCAGTTGAAAGCACTTGGGTGAAGTGCACTTAATTGTTGCTGCTTCGGAGAGGGCTAAAGGAACAACTCAAAGACTAACTAATTAGAACTCCAAAAGCCACCTCTTTCTCCAGTATCGTGGATCAAGTCTTACTAAATGAATATAGGCTTGAGGCGAGAAGACTGGCCCCTCAGTTATTTGACCTCTATGTTTCAGAGGGCATAAGCCAAACCCCAACCTCGAAACGTTACCACAGGAGGAACCCATGCAAATTGGATCCACTAGGGTGCCTCTTTTCAATAGCGCAAGATTGGCCTATGTTTACACTGTTCAGACAGATCCAACTTAGTAAGACAATGCCCCATCTGGCCTGCCAGGTTTGAGAGAAAAGCCAGGTTCCAAACTTTATAAGGGAGAAATGGATGGGAGAGTCTCTTGCTCCAAAATCAGAGGCCTTGAATTCTTCTGCAGGATCCGGATCATGCCAGTTTATCCTACAATACAAGTGTTTCCTTCAGTTTGCTCCAGGAAGCCCTGTCTTCCTGCTTGCCTGCTTTGTGGGATTCTGAGGCTTTGGGAACATATATGGCTACGGAGTGGGCCTCAAACTGTCCATTATCAATCATATGGAAGGTCTTTCCAGAGCATATCCAGACATTAGATGGTTCTTTCTTGTCAGTAAGATTTGTGACTTCTACGACAGTTCCATTAATGCTTTTCTCATGCAATCTTAAGGACCTGGTGACATACAGGGTGTAGTATTCCCCCACACCTTTTGCCTTCAACCCTCCTGCTTTCTGAATTCGTTTTTTTGGGCTTTAGGACTATGTACTTTACCATTGCTAACCAGTGCTAAAGTGCTTGTGTTCTCTCTCTAAAACATGGTAAAATTGGCCTACACCAGATTGACTCATTCAATTTACTTGTAAGTCCATAGTATCTGCTATCATATGTACCTAGGGCCTGTAAATCCAATTTTTCTAGTGGGCCTGCAGCACTCACTGTGCAACCCACTCAAGCAGCCTCTTCAAACATGTCTTAGGCCTGCCATTGTAGCCCGAAGTGCAGTTTTAAACTGCCATTGCGGCCTGTTTGCATTTTTTCTTACCTTTTGCCAAGCCTAAATCTTCCTTCTAATCACAAATAAATCACCCCTAAGGTAGGCATTAAAGGCACATAGGGCAGAGTGCATTTTATTTAAAAAGCAGGCCACGTTGATTTAAGTTTTACATATCCTTGTGGTGGAAAAAACCTTAAAGTCATTTTTCACTACTACAAGGCCTATCTCTCCCACTGATTAACACTGGGTTAACTTATTATATTTAATACGTGCTGAATTGGTTTGGGAGCAGATAGTGACAATAAAACACCATGATGGAGGGTACCTAAAAGTGTGACTTTTATTTGAAACCTCTGGTACAGAGATTACCGGCATACCTTCGGGATACTCTAGATATTCTACACCATTTGAAGGACATGCCATTTGACCCTGGTACGGAGTTTCTCATAGGCCTCGATATTGAGGCCTTGTATACTAACACCCTGCAAAGAGAAACCCTCAGGGTCTTGGAAGAAATCTTCTTTGCTGAGGATTGGCCCTATCAAACACCAAGGGCCTTTGTCCTACATCTGGCAGAAATAGCCTTGACCAGGAACTACTTTGAATACGAGGGTACCCTGTACCTGCAGACCCATGGTACCTCCATGGGCACCGTTTGTGCCCCTAGTTTGGTGGGACTTTACTTGGGGGCCTTTGAACAATCTGTGATTAGTGACATCTCTTGCCCCTGGACGTCCAATATAAAACTTTGGCGTCATTATATTGACGATGTCTTGGTGGTTTGGAAGGGAGATGAACCATCTGCTTATCTCTTCCTAGCATGGCTTAATCAGAGGAATCCCTTACTCCATTTCACATCCACTGTAACCAAGACAAGTTTACCTTTCTTGGACCTGGTGATTGAACCCAGGGAAGGGGTTCTGCATACCAGAGTCTTCCTCAAACCGATGGATAAGAACTCATTACTTGCCTTTGACAGTTTCCACCCCAAATCCCTTAGGGAAAATTTACCGGTTGGACAGTTTTTTCGGATACGCCGGAACTGTTCTGACATAGTGGATTTTAAGGAGGAGGCGAGTCTCCTCTCTAAGAAACTGATTAGGAGGGGGTATCCAGAACGGGTGATAAAAAAGGCCAGGAAGAGAGCTTCCAATGTCAACCGGGAACTCTTGTTGTCCAAAACCATCAGACCCGCAACAAATAAACCAGTTTTTTATTTCCACATTTAATACGGCTTCACTGCAAATCAAACGGACTGTCCTGCAGAACTGAAGGGTTTTGAATTCCAATGGGTTGAGTGTAGAAAAGCCACTTTTCTAATTTAAACACAGTCAGAACCTGAAAGATCTATTGGTCCATACTAGACCTAGGATCATGCAAAACGGGGGGCTTTGTGTAGTGTGTGCCACTTGACCAGTAATAGGAAATGCATTGACATCGGTTTGGCATACCCCTGGGAACAAAGATCCCATACTAATTGTAATTCTGAAGGAGTAATTTACCTGATTACGTGTCCATGCCGTAAGCAGTATGTCGGAATGACAAGCCGGAAAGTGAAGACCCGAATTATGGAGCATCGTATTGCAATTAGATGTGGGAGGTCTAATACGAAACTGACTGCACATTACTTGGAATTAAGGCATACCACGGAGGAGGTCAGGTGGTCTGTCCTCGAAAAACTGCAGCTGAATTCTTACTCGGGGGACAAGAACAGAGCCCTTCTACTGAGAGAACAAAAATGGGTTTATCGTTTGAAAAGCCACATTGTGGGGCTTAATAACGATATCCCGTGGCATGCAGCCCTCATGAGACAAACTTTCCAACCCTTTCTGGTACTATGTAGTGGCACCCCTTTTTACAGGGGGATTGACGTGGAGACAATACACGCGTTTGATCTGACTAGTCTTACTGTTAACGCATGTAGTTCCGCCTAGATATGTATCCTCCTGTGACAACAACTTTTTTGGATGGACAGGTACTTTGGGGACAGTCTCACATCGCCTAACTATTGCTGGACTGTTAGCCCAGTTTTTTTCTCTTGGGGTTAAGACTGCGATGAGGGTACTCGGAGGGTGAGATGTTGTCCCCTGGAGATGGCCCCAACAGGACCTGTGCTATAGTGGCAGTGTCTATTTACACTCTGGGACACGGTACTCCCGTATTAACAGCTACGGGGGATATGTTTTATTTATGTGTTGTCCCCCCTCACTCTTTCTTCTTTGTGACCAAAAATGAGAGAAGTGCCTCCAGATGTAGGAGGGTGAGTTCCCTCTCGCTTCCGCTTTTATCTGAAATATGATGACGGGAGTAGTGTGCTTTGTATTCACCATATGTTTCTCTAGATCCCCGTAGATGATGTTTGTAATGGGATCAGGTTCCCCTCGGTTCATCCTTCCCTCTTTCTGTGTTCTTGAAGGACACGGGTATAGACTACGAAGGGCTGTGGGTCTCAAGTTCGGGACCACGCCCCTCCTTCACCCGCCCAACGTTGGGACTCATACGCCCTCCACATGATCCCAGGGGGGTGGATGCAGAAGAAGCATAATTATCACCCTGATCGGCGTCTTCTCACTGCACTACGCGGCAGTGAAATAGCAGGCACGACTTGTGCGAACTCCCTTCAGAACAGTAAGGGGGCTAGAGTTGGAGGGCTTTTTTTGTTCTCTTTCAACAATGCAAGATCTGAAGCACACACAGTACGTTACAGGTATTTAACAATTGACGTGCACTGTGTTTTCTTGGATAAGGTTGTGTTCTTAGGGGTTCTCCCTGCCCGCCGCCATTTCGGGTTCACCAATTTGACAAACTCGGTGAGTGTTGGCTGGGGGGTAGGGGTGGAGTCATTCCCCTGTTTATAGCAATTATGAGGACATGTTTTTTCGACGAGTGGATGTAGAGTTGTTTTAATGCATGACAGCAGCGATTATGAATATCAGGGACTTACAGGGTCATACCGCAGATGGATATACTAGGAGGGGTTAAGATAATGATATAGTTAACCTGGGCATTGAAGGTTTGTCAGACAGATAGAACCATCATTTTGATGCCCTTTACATCACAGGGGGGATTATTATTTTTGACTCATAATCTTACGGATAATATGATGATTATCAGTATTTACCCGACTCCCCGTGACAGAAATATGTATGTTGTGTCATTCCAGTATTTGTATCCACACGTTTGGATCTTTTTAATACCATGAATCCCAGCAACTGACCAGAGTAAGGTAATGTGGGGAGCCTGACTGGGACTGGTGGAAGTCCTGAGGAAGACTTACGTGACCTTCTTTTGGGGGCACAGTAAGACGCTCGAAACACATTGACACTGGCAGTTTAAGCAGGGGTGTTTTTAGCTAGCTTTCTCTATGACACACCCATCCTTCACGATTTAAACCCTGGCCTGGGGACCCTAGAATAAAGTGTTCTGAAAGGGTACCTATGAGCCAGTTTTAAGTACTTTCTTCACTGCACTTTTTCTATCACTGTGCCCAGTCCCTGGGTATAATACACTCAGTCACTATTGTGTTTCACTTTTATGTTGTTTGTCTTCCCCCTCCCTATGCTCCATCCTGTGCGTGGCTACGCCAGGGTGTTTTGTAAGCAGACCCGATGATGAAGCATGTCACACACATTTGTGTGTGAGTGAGGGCAGTTTTCACTAACACAATTTGTGCCACTGCATGTAAATCACCTTTGTCTTCTCTCTACCCCTCTTGGTGTTAACATGTTATACGAGGGGGTTCGGGGTAGATTCGTTTTTTGACCCTCTCCCCTTTTTTTGTGATAAGTGGGTACCTAAAAGAGCCTACAAATCATGAGTGAAAACAACCATTCCATCCTACTCCCTACATATCGTTGGAATGGTTGTGTGCACTCATGATTTGTAGGCTCTTTTATGTGTTTTATTCTCTTTAAAACGTACCCCTGATTTACATTTTTGTCCCACATTAAAACTGTGTCTCTTGAAAAAAAGATATACCTGTATCATTTGAACTACATTGTTGAATATCCACTTCATGAACAATTACATTGATGTTTTGATTTGTTTAAGGTTTAGTCATAACTTAGGTCTCAACTCATTAGTAATAGGTTCGCACTAAATTTGACTAAGATCTGTAAAGAAAATCCCTTACAGGCATCCTTAGCTAACACGTTTTCATTCCATACTTCTTGGAGCCTTAACAGGGGAAGGGGAGACCTTTCCAGAATCATATACAGGGGTAGTGCAGGGTGTTCCCGCACACACAAAGACTGGCACCAGGTATAAATACTGCTCCCTCAGAACATCTCTCCAGTCCACTCCTGGACCTGTGAAAGACTTCAGAAGGACTGCCATGCCGCCAGAGGCCTGCCCTGCTGCTTGAAGGAAAAGTGGACCATTTTTGAGAACCCAAGACCATCAGAAGTAACTCCAAAGGCTAGTTGGCTGTCCCCCTGTGTGAGCTGCAGGGACATGCTCCTGAGGCCTTGAATCCTGCTGCTGGCCTCTGCTGGAGTGAGTCCTAACCCTCCCAAGTTGTACACCACCTGGTCCTGGACCCTTTGTAGTGGCGTGGGAGGTACTTCTCCAAAAGCTGAGACTTACAAAATTTTCCACCAAAAACCTTCCTGGAGAACCAATAGAAGACCAGGACCTACCTGCCAGCTGATCTGCCGAAGGTGCATTGCTGGTTGGCCTGAGTTCATGGTAGCTCCTTCTATGTTCTTCCCTACAGCAGTATATCCTGCTCAGCAAGACGTACCGGCGACGGTGGGGGGCCCTCTTCGGCTACAACTTCATCCTTCTGGAGATTTTCAACTTGCAAAACTTTGTCTAAGTCGTAAGGCAAAAATCTTCACCGGGCTCAACAACGACCTCCTCAGCCTGAAGTCCAGCTTTTCCCACTCTGAGCATTTGTTTTTAGCTGCCATTTTCAAAAGCTTCACTGAGACTTCGTCCAGTGGCTCCCCGGCATCAACCCCTCATCCTCGAACATAGCCTGCTGCCTTCCCTATTAAACTCTACCTTCTTAGGAACTTTTCTTAAAAAATGTTTCTAAGTCTGAAGGTAAGCCATGACAAGGCCCAATCCACCCCTTGTATCCAATCAACGCTCCATTGCAGTCGGTCTTAACTTTTGACCCAGTCCAGCACAACCATATAATACTCGCGGTTGGTGCATTGATCCTTTAGGCGCTAGCTGTCACTAAAAACTTCACAAATTCATAACTCAGGTACTACTGATTGAATGCAATTCATTTGTCATTTTATTTATTACAATGTTCTCTATCTTTCTAAATAGGTTTGTCATTTTTCTTGTGTTGAGTTTTTACTTTATTATTGTTTGTGTGCTGGATAAATACTTTACACAGTGCTTCTAAGTTAAGTCTGACTGAAGCTACTAAAGGGTTAAGCACTGGTTAATTTAGTAACTTTTGTGGTGCACTCTGACTAGGATTGTTGTTGTTGTCTGAGTGGGGTTACCACCCCATAACCAATAACCCATTTTCTTCACATTCATCTAACTATATCAGCATATTAAAGATTCCTTGGCTGAAAATCAAAACTTGTACATCAATTGAGAGACCGTTATCTGGATGACAGCTACTAGTCACTTATTAAGCAGGAATCAGCAGAAATGGAATCCACTTCCACCATAGTCCAGGCGCCCATTGTCCCCAGTCCATATCAAGAATATGTGAATGTTTTCCAAAAGCGTTCTGCAGTTAATCTAGTTCCACACAAAGTTTTGGTTTGTTCCATTCCTACATTGCCTAATGTTGTGATTTACTTTGAAATGAGTTATTGTCCCAGAAAAAAAGGAGGGTCTGAAACAATACCTGGAAGAAAAACTTCACAGAATGGTTTGATTGTGTGGCTTCCTCTCCTCTCTTTGTTCTTCATGCCAAAGAAGATTTAAGGCCACGTATCGACTACCAAGGGTTTAATGAGGTCACCATTAAGGGTTGTCACCCTCTCCCCTGATTAAGGATATCTTAGAATTGGTAATGAGGGTTACTTATTTTACCAAGCTTCACCTCTGAGAACCGTACCACTAGACCTAAATCCAGAAGAGGGTTGAGTGGAAGACAACCTTCCTAACTCTTTTGCGGCACTTTGAATATTAAGTCATGCCCTTTGACCTCACAAATGCTCCAACAGTCATCCAAATATTAACCAACAGCATCTTCTCAGACATTCTGAATCAGTATGTGGTTGTCTATCTAGAAAACATTCTGATTTTCTCTTCCTTCATGTAAAAGCATCAGAACCATATAATCTCTCTTCTTCTTTGTCTTCTAAAAAAAATCAGTTAGCTTACTAGAAAAGTGGCAGTTCAATAAGTGAGAAATTGAATACTTGAGATATCGCCTGTCAGAGCAAGTTCTATCTATGGATCCACTCAAGATCTCGACTATCCTGGATTGGCCTGGTCCAACTTCCATCAAGGACACTCAGAGCTTTCTGCGTCTGGGCAATTTTTACAGACAGGTTTTTAAAGAACTTTGACTTATTGACCTGCCGTATCTTTGTCACCTTGAGGAAAGACATTTTTAACAGGTTTTTCTCAGGACCACAGAAGGAAATGAATCTTTTTTTTTAATCTCAAGAGATTGTTTACCCACGCGCCTGTTTTCAAGACCACGTATCCAACCTCTACATTTATTGTAGAGGCTGATACTTCCCGCTCGATGTTTGGTGCTATTTTACTTCAATTCCAAGAGGAAGACCATCTTGTGCACCCCCTGTTTTGTTTATCTCATGACCTGAATTCCGGCAAGCACAAGCATGCTGTCTTGGAGCAAAACGTTTTGACCCCAAAACATACTTACATTGAGCGGCATGTACATTTGTACTTAGGCGGCGTCTACCAAACCAGTTGTGATGACTATGTGATATTTACCAGTATGGCCCAACCAATGGGTATATTTATTAAGTAAAGTCTCTTTATTCTCAAATGTGTTATGTTTCACTTTGGGCACTTCAACTGAAAACACTTTGGGAGTTGAAGGGGCAAAAAGGACATTTACTTATCTATGGGGTTCAAAAGGAAAAATAGTAACCAGAGACACAGACGTATCAGAAGTAGGATGCTCAAATTACTGTTCAATAGTAGGTTTTCTGGGCATAGAACCTAAAAGGGGAATTGATTAACAAGCACTTGTAGAACATCCATCTTAGGTGTCTAGTTAACCCTACCCTCTGTCGAATAAATATAAACATCGCAGGAAAAGTTTTTTCCCTTTTGATTAATTGCCATTGGAAGTTCATTACTACCTACTACACAGGAACTGGGGCGTGAGCAGTTGTTAGTGTTAGCTTATAGTCACACAAGGGTCGTTTACATGTAATTAATCTGAGATTGTATGACAAACTATTTAGAGAGTATTAATCGTATCTAACAATGTATTCATCAAATCATAGATCTTAGACCATAAGTCATGACGACAAATTTTAGGGTCGGGAATAATAACATTGCTAATTGTGGAAGCAGTTTCCTTAGCTAAAACATTCTCTGCTGGCTCTAGGGCTAAGGAACACATCTTTTGGCATACGTAATGGGAGGTATAGCCCTTGTTTTATAGCAACTTGAGGAGAAAATGCAGTCAGCTGTCTGGGCTTGGAACTGCGGTACCACACAAATACAGTAAATTAGGATTTGTCTTTGTTACTTTATTAAACATAAATTTAAATTTACTCTGCTTTATTGATTTTTTTGATAGTATGGATGTGTAGTATGTTTTAGAAATAGCCCCAGAAGCCATAGCAGTAGGGGAAGCTCCAACATAATTTTCCTCAGTGCTAGAACACATCCTTCTATCCGAGAGAGACAGGTTTTTAAAATTAGAATCTATCCCACAATTTATTCCATTTCTAGGAGAGAGTACGGCTGATTGATGCAATTTGCTGAATTTTTTATTAGTAAAAGGCTTAGACAATGAGGAGTCTGCATTTCTCTTAGCCGTGGTTGCTTTAATATTCAATTCAATTCAATTCAATTCATGAAGCTTTATTCGGCACATAAAAAATGACCATAAAAGCACGAGGATAAAAACGTGATAAAAACAAATACATCAATGTTAGAAAAAAAGATTTACAAGCAATTTTTACAAATATAGTTCGTTAAAAACACATACTTTTAATGGCATTAACACAGTATTTTAAAAACGTGGCTATAATATATATATTGCGTAGTCTTTGCCTAAAGGACTAACACGCGTTTTGATGAAATTGTATCTATTTATTTAGAAACTGCACCATTCACCCAAACGCACCTTGGTGCAGAAAGGGTGGTGATAGAAAGGAGAAAGCTAGATGCACAATAATCAATTAAAGAGAACGACAAATATATTTATAATAAACTAAACAGAATAAAACATAAAGACTTAAATCTTAAAACACAACAAAGCATAATCAATTATTGCTCCTTCCACAACACTCCTATACACAAATACTAAAATCTAATTGTGTATAGCAAAGGAAGAGTAGTGGCAACAGAGCACATAGTATCAATTACAAAAATGTCTTGTGCAGCGAAATTGACAGTGGCCAGCCCATTGCTTCCACAGGCATGGGCAGGTCTGCCTAGGCCTGGGATCCAGCCTAGGCCAAGCCCACAAGTACACCTATGCTGCCATGCGACCTTGGGATTTTCTTCTTCTGGGTAAGCCCTGTCAACTCCTGGACACAAGGGGCAGGCCTTCATTGTTGTTCTTCTATATGGTCACGAAACTCTATGGTGAATACCAATATCATCATAATGTACGGCAGGGAATACTTCTATATATTACATGCTCAATGTGAGAAGTTGGCCTGATATATGATGCTCACTAGTTCTAGTGATCACCTTGTATCATGCCAAGCAACCCTTATGGTGCAGGTTGTAAAGTCAACCTTATAGACAAGCTATCCTAGGGGTAGCATGGACTAAGCAGTCTTAGGCTAAACTCTGTAAAGGCATGTGAAGCAAGCTGTTTTACCATACACAATCCCTTGAATACCAAATGAAAGGACACCACACAGATATATATTGAAAATATATATAGATTTATTACTACAATTATCCCTGATACTCTTTATGAGCACAGAAGCAAATGCGTTAAAACAAAACACAGTTTAAATACACAAAAGTTGCACAATATGGATGAGCCCTAGGGGCCACCTAAACCATATACTAAAATAGTGGTATAAGAACCACTATGGGGAAAGTGAAGAGGCCTAGGGCCTGGGGAATCGCTGGAGCTGTTCGGGACTAGCAGTGAAGAAGTCGGGAAAGGCCCGCAGGACTCGGGAGCAGTGCGGAAAGTGCACGCTTTACCAATGCAATGTCAATGGTGCATAAAAAGTACAAAGTTAGTTATAAAGGAACCTTCCGAGTGACCTAGAAAGCTGAAACTTGAGACACAGACACTAGAGGTGTGTACCAGTGTGGGAACACCGGCGGAGCTGAGTTACCTCACCCACAGGAAGCGGGTGCATAGGGTCGAAGTAGTGTCGGGTTTCGTCACGCAGGTCGATGGTGCTTGGAGCTGAAGATGCTGCAGGCGGCTCGATGTGAAGAGTTCCGGTGGATCCAAGGGTGGATCTGAAGAGGTGAAGACCTGAAAGCAGAGGGGACAATGTTCAAAGTCACTAGCCAGTGACTACCGTGGAACCAGAGTGGAACCAGGCGATGTCGGGTGCAAACAGGCGTCGAGGTGTAGCTTCTCTCTGCAGCCACGTGGACACGATGGGTCGAAGACGTCCAGGAGTCGGTCACGAGCTGTCCCACGCAGGCTTCTCGCTGTTGGCGGTGTCGGCGACTTGATAGAAGCAAACAGGCCTTGGCTAATGCAAGCCACGCAGGAATCAAGAAAGGCTTGTCACTCGGACCAGCAAGGTCAGAGTGGGTGCTCCTTTTCACAGGAGCAAGGGCAAGTCTGGAGCAACCAGACCTGCAGTGAAAGTTGTAGGTTTCGTCGCCAAGATGGCCGCTAGCCACGTGGCAAGTGGCCGGGATGGCGTGTCGAGAGGCACGGTGCAAAAGGGCCCCACACAGATCGTGGAGATGCTGGGGGGCTGATCTTTGGTGCAAAGGCTGCTCGAGGTTAGGGCTTCTCAAACTCCAAAGCACAGCGTCGAGGGTGCCTCTGATGCTGCGCAGTCAGCGTCTCGGGGGTCTTCCAAGATGTCCGGTCCCACGTCTCTCGGTGCCCCCACGGGTCCCTTCTTTGCAGGGACTGTGGATCGGGCGGTGAGAAGTCTGGGAGTCTGGGTCTTGTCAGGCTCTGGGCTCGGGCTCCGGCGGGAGGCGGCGGCAAAGCAGACGTTGAGTTGCTGGTTGGTGCCTGTGTTCACAGGGTGGTCACTCCTTGGCCACAAGGGAGATTCTCTTCCGTCTTCTGTGCAGCAGAATGTCGAAGTCCTGTCTTCTTCTTTATTTCAAGTTGATTTAGGATGATCTGAAGTCTCAGGACACAGCTCCCACTCTTATTCGAATCTGGGGGGCCGGATCACATACTAGGTCCCTCCTCTGGGTGGAACCAGGAAGGGGGGGGTTACACCCCCTTTCCTTTGTCCAGTTTCGCGCCAGGACTGGGGCTGGAAAGCCCCAGCACCGGTTTGAACTGGCCTATGCACAGGGACACCTTGTGTGCCCCAGGCATGTCTGATTCTTTTCAGCCCTGTCCTACCCAATACACAAAATCCTGTCTGGGGTGGTGCTAGCACCTCCCAAGGCAGGAAACCCTTTGTCCAAGCTGCCCTCGCTGGAAGGACTCCCAGCAGCAGGAGGTCAGACTTGTGTCTGTGGTGGCAGCATCCATTTTGTGATGCTAAGGCTCTGTTTAACTTTAACCGGGGTTCAGGCTAGGTACATGTCGTGTCCCTCTAGAAGGGTGGAATGCTACCCCCGTCGCCAGAACTGGCGAGGGGGTAGTATTCCAATTCGTATGACACCTTACTCGACATGTTTTGATAAAGCCAAACCTAAGATAGCATTTAACCGCGAGGATTATAATGCACTTAAGAGTATATGGTAT
The DNA here is from genome assembly GCF_964261635.1 of Lissotriton helveticus. NCBI lineage: Eukaryota > Metazoa > Chordata > Amphibia > Caudata > Salamandridae > Lissotriton > Lissotriton helveticus. The sequence goes on along the minus strand of NC_136059.1, from coordinate 1,701,116,960 downwards.
GGCAATATCATGGAACAGCTAAAGGACATGGTTCCGAAAGCTGCAGACAGGCTCAGCTCATGCCAGAGCACCATCTCACATATTTCCAAGCACTCTGCCTCCAGGATTGATGAGGCCTTCCATAGGAGTGACTGATAGGAACATATGTGTCCATTTTGGGTTAGGTATAGGCATACTACACCTAAGTAAGGGGTGGTTACACCGACTTACCCCAGCTGAGTGATCAGCCAGTTGTGTCAAATATGGAGGCCAGGCCAGGGGTGGCACAATACATGCTGCAGCCCCTGGTAGGCCTTGGAAGCACCTATGCCCTGGGTACCTGGGTACACTGTTACAGGGACCAATAAGGTGAACCAGTTCCAATTTCGTTATGCACCTAAAGTACATGGGTTACAATTTAGAGAGAGAACAGCAGGCTGTGGGTCTGATTAGCAGGCCCACAGCCACATTAAGTCATAAACCAGTGAAGCAAAAAGCAAAAATTTGGGGTGACCATAGGATAGCAGACCCTACTCTCCTACACAACCCCCCCCCAAACGCAGGGACATTAGACTAACCTTGACCAGTTGTGTCTTCATGTTCTAAGTGGAAGTACCTGGAGAGACCATCTGCATTACCATGGTCAGTCCCTGGGCGGTGCTCCACTGTAAAGTCCATCCCCTGTAGGGAAATGGACCACCTGAGCAGTTTGGGGTTTTCACCCTTCATCTGATTAAGCCATAAGAGGGGCTTATGGTCGGTCTGAATCTTGAAGTGAGTGCCAAACAAGTATGGTCTCAACTTCTTCAGGGCCCACACCACAGCAAAGGCCTCCCTCTCAATGGCTGACCAACATTTCTCTCTGGGGGTCAGCCTTCTGCTAATGAAAGCAATGGGCTGGTCTTGACCATCTACATTAAGTTGTGAAAGCACAGCTCCCACTCCCAACTCAGAAGCATCTGTTTGGACAATAAACTCTCTGGAGTAGTCAGGACTCTTCAGGATAGGTGCAGAGCACATGGCCTTCTTCAGGTCATCAAATGCCTTTTGACAGTATTCTGTCCACTGAACCTTTTTGGGCATCTTCTTGGATGTCAGATCATTAAGAGGAGTCACAATGGACCCATAGTTCTTAACAAACTTCCTGTAGTACCCAGTCAGGCCCATGAAAGCTCTGACCTGAGTCTGGGTAGTTGGAGGAGTCCAGTCCTTTATGGTCTGAATCTTACTCTCCAGTGGTTGAACTTGGCCTCCACCCACAAGGTGGCCCAAGTACACAACCTTACTCTGCCCTATCTGGCACTTGGTTGCCTTGATAGTGAGGCCTGCCTTTTGCAGAGCCTCTAGCACTTCCTTCAGGTGGACCAGGTGATCCTCCCAGGTGGAGCTAAAGACAGCAATATCATCCAGATATGCTGCACAAAAGTCATCCAACCCAGTAAGGACTTGATTCACCAACCTTTGGAAGGTGGCAGGTGCATTTTTCAAACCAAAGGGCATCACCACAAATTGGTAATGCCCACTGGGGGTAGAAAATGCTGTCTTGGCTTTAGACTCCTCAGCTAACCTGATTTGCCAGTAGCCAGCTGTCAAGTCGAATGTGCTCAAATACTTGGCAGAAGCCAATTTGTCTATGAGCTCATCTGCTCTTGGAATTGGGTGTGCATGTGTCCTAGTGACAGCATTGAGTCCTCTGTAGTCCACACAGAACCTCATCTCTCTCTTCCCATCTTTGGTGTGAGGTTTGGGGACCAGAACCACTGGGCTAGCCCAGGGGCTCTCTGAAGGCTCAATGACACCTAACTCCAGCATCTTTTGTACCTCAGCCTTGATACAGTCTCTGACATGGTCAGGCTGCCTGTACATTTTGTTCTTTACAGGAAGACTATCACCAGTGTCCACCACATGGGTACACCAGTTAGTCTGACTGGGTGTCAGGGAGAACATATGTCGAAATGACTGCAAAACCTGTCTACAGTCATGTTGCTGATGTTCAGTGAGGCTGCCATCTAAGGCCACACCATCAACTGAGCCATCCTCAGGGTTCTGAGTCAGCAGGTCTGGGAGAGGGTCACTCTCTTCCTCCTGCCCCTCATTTGTAGCCATGAGCAAGCCCATGTCTGCCCTGTCAACATATGCTTTCAGCCTGTTAACATGGAGCACCCTGTAAGGGCTCCTGGGAGTTCCAAGGTCCACCAAGTAGGTAACCTCTCCCTTTTTCTCCATGATTGTATGGGGTCCAGACCATCTGTCTTGGAGTGCTGCTGGGGCCACTGGCTCCAACACCCATACCTTCTGTCCAGGCTGGTACTCAGTCAGGACAGCCTTTTGGTCATGCCAGGCTTTCTGTAAAGCCTGGCTAGCCCCAAGGTTTTTGGAGGCCTTCTCCATATACTCAGCCATCCTGGAGCGGAGACCAAGTACATAGTCCACTATGTCTTGCTTGGGCTTTTTGAGAGGTAACTCCCATCCTTCCCTCACCAGACATAGGGGTCCTCTTACAGGATGTCCAAACAACAACTCAAAGGGGCTGAAGCCAACTCCTTTTTGTGGGACCTCTCTGTAAGCAAACAGAAGGGAGGGCAGAAGGATATCCCATCTTCGCCTGAGCTTCTCAGGTAATCCTTTGATCATGCCCTTTAGGGTCTTGTTGAATCTCTCAACAAGTCCATTGCATTGTGGATGATAGGGAGTGGTGAACTTATAGTTAACACCACATTCCTTCCACATAGCTGTCAAGTAACCTGACATGAAGTTTGCACCTCTATCAGATACTACCTCCTTAGGAAACCCCACTCTGGAGAAAACTCCAAGTAAGGCCCTGGCCACAACAGGAGCTGTTGCGGTCCTAAGTGGAATTGCCTCTGGGTACCTGGTGGCATGGTCCACCACCACCAGTATGAATCTGTGCCCAGATGCTGTAGGGGGATCCATTGGACCAACAATGTCAATCCCCACTCTTTCAAAGGGCACCCCCACCACAGGTAGTGGTATTAGGGGGGCCTTTGTGGTACCACCTGCTTTGCCACTTGCTTGGCAGGTTACACAGGAGCGACAAAACTCCTTTGTATCTTCTGACATGTGAGGCCAGTGAAAGAGACAGACAAGTCTGTCCCATGTTTTGTTCTGGCCTAGGTGCCCTGCTAAGGGAATATCGTGTGCCAAGGTAAGAAGGAAGCCCCTAAATTGCTGAGGTATGACCAACCTCCTGGTTGTACCAGGCTTGGGGTCTCTACCCTCTGAATAAAGGAGCCCATCATCCCAATAAACCTTATGGGTACCTTGAGCATGCCCAGCAGCCTCAGCAGCAGCCTGCTGTCTGAGGGGTTCAAGAGAAGGACAGGATAACTGAGCCTGCCCCAAGTCTGCCCTAGAAGGTCCCCCTGTCCCCAGAAACTCAACCTGATCAGGTTCAAGTTCTATAGGGACAGTTCCTTCAGGGGTCTCAGAATCATCTTCCTGTGAAGGCTGATCCTCACTTGTAGGCATTTGGGAAGGCACAGCCTTTGCCCTCCTGTTCCTTGTCTTGGAAGGTACTTGGTCCATTGTTCCAGGATCCAAGACCTGAGGTTCAGAGAGGCACTTTTTGGCCTGTGACCTGGTCACAGCAAGGACATGTGATGATATCCCTAACATCTCTGCATGAGTCCTGTACTCAACTTCTGACCATAGAGAGCTCTCCAGGTCATTGCCCAACAAACATTCTACTGGGAGATCAGCACTAACCACAACTCTTTTTAGGCCAGTTACCCCTCCCCAGGAAAAGTTAACAATTGCCACACTATGTGTAGTAGTGACATTGCTGGCATTGGTCACCAGGTAATTATCACCTGATATGTACTGTCCAGGGTCCACAAAGCTAGGCGTCACCATAGTGACACTGGCACATGTGTCCCTGTATGCTTGAGCCACTTTTTCATTAATTAATGGTGTCTGTCTGTACTTGCCCAAATTATTGAGACTGACAGTAGGGGAGAAATCAATCTCCCCATCACAGATCAGAACAGCCTGTGTGGGGACTCTGACTAGGTCAGAATCTCCATCAGTTCCCAAGGTGATACCCACTACCCCCTTAGTCTGTGGTCCAACACTGCCAACTGTACTAGTGGGTGCAGGTGCCTTAGGGGCTGCAGTGTTGGTGGCTCCACCCTTTTTACAATCACTTGTCCAGTGAGTGGTGTTTTTGCAAAAGCTACACCAGGGTTTTCTTTGACCTTCTTTCTTCTTCTTCTTGGAAGTTTGGGACCCACCCTCAGTATTAGTTTGGGGCCCTGTTGAAGACTTCTGGTCTTTAGCTTTCTGCTCCCCACCCTTCTGGTCTGTTTTCTTTTGGTCACCACCCTGGTTCTGGTTCTGGTTCTTTTGCTTAACTCTGGTTCTGACCCATTTGTCTGCCCTCTTTCCCAATTCTTGGGGAGAGGTTAGATCTGAGTCAACCAAATGTTGATGCAACTGCTGGTTCTGACAGTTATTTAAAATCTGTTCTCTCATAAGCAAATTGTACAATCCTTCATAGTCTGTAACCTTACTTCCCAGCCACCAGCCCTCCAGAGCCTTAGTGGCACATTCAACAAATTCGGACCAGTCCTGAGTCTGTGTCTTCTGGGTATCTCTGAACATTAACCTGTACTGTTCAGTGGTTAAGCCTAACCCATCAATCAGAGCACTCTTCAGGACCAGGTAGTTTCTAGACTCCCCATCACTAACTGTGAGTAGTCTGTCTCGGCCTCTACCTTCAAAGGAGAGCCACAAGATTGCTGCCCACTGCTCCTGAGGAACCTGCTGTACTTTGCAAGCTCTCTCAAGTGCAGTCATCCACTTGTGGATATCATCCCCAGCTTTGTAGGGGGGCACAATCTTACTCAGGTTTCTATTGTCATAGGACCTGTCTTTATCCTTAGGGATAGTGCTGCCACCAGTGGAATCTGATCCACTCTCTCTAGGCTGCCTTGCTCTAGCAAGTTTCTCTTTGGCCAGGGCAACTTCTAATTCTTGTCTCTGGATCCTAAGTTCAGCCTCTCTCATTTTGGCCTCATGTTCCCTTCTCTGAGGGCTAGTCAACTCCCTTCTGGAGTTGCCATGAGAACCTCTAGAAACATGGGAAGTATTGGATTCACCTGAGTGATTCCTCCTCCTCCTATGCTCCTGGTTAAGTCCATTTGGGGGTCTGAATGGGTTGGACCCACCTCCAGTCCCAAATAAGCTTAAGTTAGCCTGGTTAAGCCTGCTGACTAACACCTGGCTAGTCCCATCATCAGATTCACTCTCTTCCTCCTCCTCCTCCTCTTCTTCTTCCTCAGGCTGAGTATTCCCAGGGGTCTGGTTTTCCTCATCTACCTGAACTACAGGGGCAGGGGCATCAGAGTTATCATCTTCAGTGGGGGATCTTCCATCTCCAGTCCCTGAGGGGCCTGGTTTGGAGTCCCTTAGAGCTTCAGACTGGTCTAAAAGCTCTCTGAGGTGTCCTGCTGTAGGAGAAGGACCTGTTTTGATTCCTCTTATGGAACACAGTTGCCTCAGTTCCTTAAATGGAAAGGTAGCAAATTTGGATGGTGCCCTTGGAGGGTCACTCTCAACAGAGATGAGTCCAGTGGATCCCTCTGCTCCAGACATTGCTCTAGTGTGGTGGATGTGTTGCAATCTACCTACACTGGTGTTTTCCTACAAAACCTATCTAGTAGTTGTAGTCAGGGTGTGCTACTCCCTATCCTCTACAACAACTAAGTTCAGTAGAACTTAAGTATATCTAGTCTTGTTTTAGTGTACCTATCAGGTACCTGTATGATCTTTCAAATGATATTTTCAAAGATTGTAATGGTAAAACAACAGCAAGCTCAAATCCCAATCCGCTGCTCACCAATGTGAGAAGTTGGCCTGATATATGATGCTCACTAGTTCTAGTGATCACCTTGTATCATGCCAAGCAACCCTTATGGTGCAGGTTGTAAAGTCAACCTTATAGACAAGCTATCCTAGGGGTAGCATGGACTAAGCAGTCTTAGGCTAAACTCTGTAAAGGCATGTGAAGCAAGCTGTTTTACCATACACAATCCCTTGAATACCAAATGAAAGGACACCACACAGATATATATTGAAAATATATATAGATTTATTACTACAATTATCCCTGATACTCTTTATGAGCACAGAAGCAAATGCGTTAAAACAAAACACAGTTTAAATACACAAAAGTTGCACAATATGGATGAGCCCTAGGGGCCACCTAAACCATATACTAAAATAGTGGTATAAGAACCAGTATGGGGAAAGTGAAGAGGCCTAGGGCCTGGGGAATCGCTGGAGCTGTTCGGGACTAGCAGTGAAGAAGTCGGGAAAGGCCCGCAGGACTCGGGAGCAGTGCGGAAAGTGCACGCTTTACCAATGCAATGTCAATGGTGCATAAAAAGTACAAAGTTAGTTATAAAGGAACCTTCCGAGTGACCTAGAAAGCTGAAACTTGAGACACAGACACTAGAGGTGTGTACCAGTGTGGGAACACCGGCGGAGCTGAGTTACCTCACCCACAGGAAGCGGGTGCATAGGGTCGAAGTAGTGTCGGGTTTCGTCACGCAGGTCGATGGTGCTTGGAGCTGAAGATGCTGCAGGCGGCTCGATGTGAAGAGTTCCGGTGGATCCACGGGTGGATCTGAAGAGGTGAAGACCTAAAAGCAGAGGGGACAATGTTCAAAGTCACTAGCCAGTGACTACCGTGGAACCAGAGTGGAACCAGGCGATGTCGGGTGCAAACAGGCGTCGAGGTGTAGCTTCTCTCTGCAGCCACGTGGACACGAGGGATCAAAGACGTCCAGGAGTCGGTCACGAGCTGTCCCACGCAGGCTTCTCGCTGTTGGCGGTGTCGGCGACTTGATATAAGCAAACAGGCCTTGGCTAATGCAAGCCACGCAGGAATCAAGAAAGGCTTGTCACTCGGACCAGCAAGGTCAGACTGGGTGCTCCTTTTCACAGGAGCAAGGGCAAGTCTGGAGCAACCAGACCTGCAGTGAAAGTTGTAGGTTTCGTCACCAAGATGGCCGCTAGCCACGTGGCAAGTGGCCGGGATGGTGCGTCGAGTGGCACGGTGCAAAAGGGCCCCACGCAGATCGTGGAGATGCTGGGGGGCTGATCTTTGGTGCAAAGGCTGCTCGAGGTTAGAGCTTCTCAAACCCCAAAGCACAGCATCGAGGGTGCCTCTGATGCTGCGCAGTCAGCGTCTCGGGGGTCTTCCAAGATGTCCGGTCCCACGTCTCTCGGTGCCCCCACGGGTCCCTTCTTTGCAGGGACTGTGGATCAAGGGGTGAGAAGTCTGGGAGTCTGGGTCTTGTCAGGCTCTGGGCTCGGGCTCCGGCGGGAGGCGGCAGCAAAGCAGATGTTGAGTTGCTGGTTGGTGCCTGTGTTCACAGGGTGGTCACTCCTTGGCCACAAGGGAGATTCTCTTCCGTCTTCTGTGCAGCAGAATGTCGAAGTCCAGTCTTCTTCTTTATTTCAAGTTGATTCAGGATGATCTGAAGTCTCAGGACACAGCTCCCACTCTTATTCGAATCTGGGGGGCCGGATCACCTACTAGGTCCCTCCTCTGGGTGGAACCAGGAAGGGGGGTGGTTACGCCCCCTTTCCTTTGTCCAGTTTCGCGCCAGGACTGGGGCTGGAAAGCCCCAGCACCGGTTCGAACTGGCCTATGCACAGGGACACCTTGTGTGCCCCAGGCATGTCTGATTCTTTTCAGCCCTGTCCTACCCAATACACAAAATCCTGTCTGGGGTGGTGCTAGCACCTCCCAAGGCAGGAAACCCTTTGTCCAAGCTGCCCTCGCTGGAAGGACTCCCAGCAGCAGGAGGTCAGACTTGTGTCTGTGGTGGCAGCATCCATTTTGTGATGCTAAGGCTCTGTTTAACTTTAACCAGGGTTCAGGCTAGGTACATGTCGTGTCCCTCTAGAAGGGTGGAATGCTACCCCCGTCACCAGAACTGGCGAGGGGGTAGTATTCCAATTCGTATGACACCTTACTCGACATGTTTTGATAAAGCCAAACCTAAGATAGCATTTAACCGCGAGGATTATAATGCACTTAAGAGTATATGGTATGGCAATATCATGGAACAGCTAAAGGACATGGTTCCGAAAGCTGCAGACAGGCTCAGCTCATGCCAGAGCACCATCTCACATATTTCCAAGCACTCTGCCTCCAGGATTGATGAGGCCTTCCATAGGAGTGACTGATAGGAACATATGTGTCCATTTTGGGTTAGGTATAGGCATACTACACCTAAGTAAGGGGTGGTTACACCGACTTACCCCAGCTGAGTGATCAGCCAGTTGTGTCAAATATGGAGGCCAGGCCAGGGGTGGCACAATACATGCTGCAGCCCCTGGTAGGCCTTGGAAGCACCTATGCCCTGGGTACCTGGGTACACTGTTACAGGGACCAATAAGGTGAACCAGTTCCAATTTCGTTATGCACCTAAAGTACATGGGTTACAATTTAGAGAGAGAACAGCAGGCTGTGGGTCTGATTAGCAGGCCCACAGCCACATTAAGTCATAAACCAGTGAAGCAAAAAGCAAAAATTTGGGGTGACCATAGGATAGCAGACCCTACTCTCCTACACTCAAGCCTTCTTATTGAATGTTTGTTAGGTGTTTCAATGCCCGTATTTCACAGAAAAGAGGTCTAACCGTGAATTATTTCCCATAATTTGCAGTGATTAATTAATTTTCAGGACATTTAACTTCCCTAAACAAATAAAAAGTTAAACATTGCATTTCCTCTTTTTTCAGTGCCATTTTCACAATAATAGCATCACTTTTGAGTCTAGACTATTACTCAGCAGACATGACAAGCCCACCCATGCAGACCCATCCTTGATGCAAGCACCGACCAATTAATCCTCCCAAGTGTTTAAAAATAAACGTTGTAGATGCAGAACCCTGCCAACAAAAAGTTACACTCTCCCACATTGCAGTTTTTTAGTGCTCGGGCCTACGTCACACTGCGTACCAGTGTGGGCGGAGCCCAAGAGTCCTTTAGTTAGCGTCTCCGAAAAGCTACCTAACAAATTCCTGGCTGCTCGTGATTTTTTGTCCTTTTTTTTGCGACCTGCATTTCGATTGGCCTTCTCGTGAGTGTGTTTTCGGAAGAGAGCACGCAATAGGCCATAGGCGGTAGAGTAGCTCCGCCTATTGCATATTCCGTGCGGACATGCGCAGCAGAAGGGCATATTTCTTCAATTATCGCGGCTGTCAGGGCCCGCGGTAATTGAAGACAGATGCTGGGCGCGCGTGCACCAGTCTCAAGTTTTTAGGGCTCGGGGCTACGGGCGCGCACCACTGCTCGTTTCAGAAGGACTAGTTTCTGCTTCCTTTCATGTGTCAGTGTGACGGCCGCGGTATCGTCTATGTTCTGCTTGTTTAAACAACAGTCCGACCCTGAAAGTTTTCCAAATATGTGTCTCGGGTCATTATTTCATTCCTCCTAGACCCATCCATGCTGTATATATGTTACTAAACGTTGTGAGGCACATCGACAGTGCACTCAGAGCGCTACGGCGTCCAAAGAGCACGCACGGAATCTGTTTATCGGGCACGTTTCTATCAGACTGCAGCTCAAAGCACATTTCCTGGCGAGGAATCCATTCTACTGCAATTCTATGACCATTTCCTTCGCGTCCTTTAAAAACGCCTTCCCAGTCCTCCCCTTTGAAAACAAATACAGCCGCGAGAGAGAAAATGGCCGCATAGATATGGAAAGCGCGCGCACAGTGCATTTTCTCATCTAAATGCTTAAAAACATCTTGTGCTGTTCTTCGCAACAATTGAGCTGAAGATTGATGCCCTGGCGGATAATGCAGCGAGGAACTGCGTTTGAAAAATACCAGTTCCTCCTCAGTCGCCTCTCTGCATGTGCCATGATACGGGCGAGAAAAGTGCCAATCCAGTGAGTTAATGTTCAACCCGATACAGTCATAGGTGTATGGGACGGGGAAAGAGATGGATCGCGCCGACACTCCCTGCACTCCAGACTATTTAGCCATGCATGTAGTTCCTTGTAAGTTTCCTTGACTAATTAGCTGCAGAGCTGCTCCGTCTTCATCTCGTGATGCCTCGCCGTCATAGGGAAGAGGAGGGCCGGCCTTTCGCCGACCATGATGAAGCAGCTCTTGATTGTGCTACAAGATGTCCCGTGGACTCATTCCAGACTGTTTTGAGTAATCATCAACTTTGAGCCGCATACACATCTCATGCTGCCTATCGCTCTACACTCTAGGAGGGACCGCAGGCAATTTGAGTGCCAACCTGAAGGGCCTACGCGTCTGTTACAGTAGGAAGCTGCCAGATGACTTTGTGAGTGCAAAGTGTGTGTGAGTGCAGAGTGTGTGAGTGCAGAGTGTGTGTGAGTGCAGAGTGTGAGTGCAGAGTGTGAGTGCAGCGTGTGAGTGAGTGCAGCATGTGAGTGAGTGCAGAGTGTGAGTGCAGAGTGTGAGAGAGTGCAGAGTGTGAGAGAGTGCAGAGTGTGAGAGAGTGCATAGTGTGAGTGAGTGCAGAGTGTGAGTGAGTGCAGAGTGTGAGTGAGAGTGCAGAGTGTGAGAGTGCAGAGTCAGAGTGCAGATTCAGAGTGCAGATTCGGAGTGCAGAGTGCAGATTCAGAGTGCAGAGTGTAGATTCAGAGTGAAGAGTGCAGAGTGCATATTCAGAGTGCAGATTCAGAGTGCAGATTCAGAGTGCAGTTTCAGAGTGCAGAATCAGAGTACAGAATCAGAGTGCAGAATCAGAGTGCAGAATCTGAGTGCAGAATCAGAGTGCAGAGTGCAGATTCAGAGTGAGTGCAGAATGAGTGCAGAGTGCAGAGTGAGTGCAGAGTGAGAGTGAGTGCAGAGTGAATGCAGAATGAGTGCAGAGTGAATGCAGAATGAGTGCAGAGTGAGAGTGAGTGCAGAGAGAGTGCAGAGTGTGAGTGAGTGCAGAATAACTGCAGAGTGAGTGCAGACTGAGTGCAGAATGACTGCAGAGTGAGAGTGAGTGCGCAGGATAAGACCACACACATAAGACCACACACATAAGACCACACAAATAAGACCACACACATAAGACCACACACCTAAAACCACATACATAAAACCACACACATAAGACCACACACATAAGACCACACACACACACCACTCTCACCACCACACACACCACCACACACTCACCACCACACACTCACCACCACACACGCAACCACACACACAACCACACACACACACACACACACACACACACCACCAGCCGTCACTGCACACTTTCACCGGGCACAAACACCACCAGCCGTCAGTGCACGCTTTCACAGGGCACAAACACCATCAGCTGTCAGTGCAGGCTTCCACCAGGCACACAGCACCAGACATCAGTGCACGCTTTCACCAGGCACACATACCTCCAGCCGTCTGTGCACGCTTTTACCAGGCACACAGACCACCAGCCATCAGTGCACTCATCCACCAAGCACACACACCTCCAGCCGGCAGTGCAAGCTTCCACCAAGCACACACACCACCAGCCATCAGTGTACAATTTCTACAGGCACACACACCACCAGCCTTCAGTGCACACATCAATTGTTAACGTATCCACAATTAACTATTGTAGCAATCGCAGTATGGTGCACTTTACTTTTAAACATATTCATCTAAAGCACAGCATGCCACTATTGCTACAATTCCAATCCAACCCACATAATTCCACTACACACCACATGCATACACTCCATAACACGTGGCTAAAAGACATTGCCATTTACAATGCTATTAGCTCTAACTCAAATAAATCCGAGACCTATTGCATTTCTAATGCTTGTTTTATATATGTCTTGTTATACCTACTCAATAGTATAAATCTAAACAATGTAAAACAAAAGTATAGCACATTTTAGCATGCATGTTTTTTTAATTTCCTCACCATGGACTGTGGTTATCTGGTCACAATGTACTGTAACAAAGTCACAAGTTCAGGCCGACAACGATGGATCATGGGCCGGATACAGGGATCAAGTGAGGCCAGCTGAACAAGGCACATTAAATCCTGGTAGCGGAGCATAGTGAGATCCCGCTTCGAGGATGCGTCGCCAGTGGCACTTCAGAGGAAGCTGTGGGGCTGCGATGAGGAGTCCTGCATCACCGTCAAGGTTACCATCTATGAGGGGCTTGCAATGTGAAGGACAGCGTTGAGGAAGCGTCGGGCAGCGGTGGTTCCAAGGAAACTGCAGGCTGCAATGTGAGGTCCAGCGTCAGGTATGTATTGCACGGCATTGGTTCCAAAGCGGAGCAGCAAGGGAATGCTTTGCGCTGCATCCGTTCTGCCCATAGGGCCACAGATGGGCTGGCAGCGCACATTCAGGCACTCTTCCAAGGGTCCAGGACTGGGGTGGAACCCCATGGGTGTAGGATTCATAGCAGGCAGTTTCCAGGTGCTGGATTCAAGGTGGTGGGAGCTTTTTCATCCCTGAGGCTTTGATCAGAAGGCCAGCCAACTAGCCTTTGGAGTCACTCTGGTGGTCCTGAATTCAAGATGCAGGTCTAGTCTTTTTCACTCAGGCAGCAGGGTAGCAGGGCAACAGAGTAGCAGTCCTTCTTGCAGAGCAGCTCAGTGGTCTTTCTTAGACTTACACAAGTCCAGGATTGTACTGAAGAGTTGGGTCTGAGGGTCCATTATTTATAGCTAGTGCCTACTTTGAAGCAGGAGAAGGTTCTGGAACTTTCCACCCCAGATATGTCTGAAATGACCTGCCTTCCTGCCCTAGCCACAACTTGTCTGGGGTCACAAAAGACTAGCAACCCTTTGTAAGTGTGCTCAGGCAGAGCCTTTGTGATGTGCAAGTGTGGAAGGTGACTGCTCCTCCCCCTCATCAGGCCAGAGATGGCTCATCGTGAGATATGCTGTGGGGGACCATGACGTCCAGAAGCTAAAGGCCGTGACAGAGCCCCTTCCACTGTGTATGGCGTCTGACCCAAGCGGTTAGCGGATGGCGGATGGCGGCTTGCGGCGGTTAGCGGCTGGTGGCGTTTTCCTGCTTTTCCCCGAGGAAACCTCCTGTATGAGCGGCAGGTAGCGGCGGTGAGCGGCTGGCCGCGTTTTCCTGCTTTTCCCCGAGGAAAAATCCTGCATGAGCGGTGAGTAGCGGCAGTGAGTGGCTGGCGGTGTTTTTTTTTTCTTTCTCCTTTCTCTGCTCCTTTTCGAGGATAATATCTGCATGAGTCGCTTCAGTGATCATCGTTTTCTGCATTAGTCCTGATGTCCGCAGCTAGATTTTGCAGATTTTTTTTCTCGCCGGGGAGAGACCGGATGGTTTGTAGAGCTGGGGGCGGCGCGCTGACGGAGCCTGCCTGGTTCCGGGAGCTCGGCGCTGCAAGAGAGTGGAGGAGAAACCCGAGAAGACTGACCCAGCGCCTCGGCCTTGGTACAGGTGGGCTGGAGGCATTCTTTCATGGAGGTGCGGTAAGACCGGGCATTTGTAATGGGCCTGCAGCCTCAAAGCATTCCCGTTGGGGGGGGGGGCGAGATAAAGAGGTTACTGATGTTGAGACTAGCTTCTTGGCTCTCAATGGGATAAGGACCTTTGGGACACAGGACTGGGGGTGGCTTGACAATAGCGGAGCCTTAGCAAAGCCTGAAGTTGTTTTATAAATCCCCACTTCTGAGGCTGCTAGCTCTGCCTTTAAATACCTGGAGTCCTGCATGGAGAGGCGTGGGCGTGGTACAGCAAGCCTTCACCCTAGTACTCAGTTAGGTGTCTCGGGCTGTCCTCTGATAGCTCCTTTGTCTGAAGTGATGGTTAGCCGTTACACACTACGACACAGGACTGCCAGCATTCTACCAGCCTCCGTTAAGCCATCAATCTCCCCTCCCGTTATAGAAATTAAGGCTATTTCCAGGAAAGGGAAGGAGAGTCACATCGGTGTAGATACCCCCCAGGAAGGAGAAAGGGTAGGAAAAAAGCAAGGGGAGGCCAATCCGCAGCACCTAAATTCACTCCATCACTGAAGTCTTACTACAAGGTTCTCTCCACGGTCTCGCTCACCTCAGATAGTGGCAACAATAAAGCTACTAGGATGGCCTCTGTCTCTACTGGGGGTCTGGTTCCATCTACAGCCTCTTCCGTAGTTGCTATAGTTAGCGGCCCTCAACCCTCTCAGGTCTGCCAGCCCTCTCAGCCCTCTCTGTCTCCTCAGTCTTCCCGGCAAATAATTGTTCACCCAGCGGTGGAGCTATCAAATAGTTTCTCTGTATTAGCCAGTCAATGTATAGAGCAGGGGGAGCAGGGAGAATTGGGAGATGCTGCTATAAGTTCCCTAGAAGGAGAGGTCCCTCTGACTAACGATGCAGTACCCACAGCTCCACAGTCAGTGCCGAGGCCGGCGACTTTGGCAGACATTTTGTTGAGTTTGAAGGAGGACATCGGTAGGAGATATTACAATCTCGGAGGCAAATCAGGTTGCTATTCAGGCATCATGTGAGGTACTGGCCCAGAAGGTTGAGGAGGTCGCAAAAAGGACGAACGCCCTGAAAGCTGAGCTACCCAAGATTAAGGTTGCCTTGGGTTCCTCCTCAGTCTCAATGGAAAAATTGGTACAGCAGAACCGGGAGATGAAGGACGACATAGAGCGTCTTGAAAATCACTCTAGGAAAAACAACTTAAAAATTTTGAACGTCCCCGAAGATCTTGAAGGGAGTGATATTAAGGCATTCCTGGTCACGCTCCTCAAAACGACACTCTTGAAAGACTCTCCGGATATGGACTTGGATCTTTTAGGGGACATTCAGAGGGCACATCGAGACCCATATAGGAGGAACTCCGGAAAGAGCGCCCTAGGAAGATCTTGGTGAACTTTCTTACCTACGCCATTAAAGAAAGGATTTTGTCTTCAGCCTTAAAAATTGGCTCTATAAAGTCAACCTCTTTCTCCAGTCCTTTTGCCTTTACTATTCGTTCAGATGTGTCTCATATAACTGCTACAAAGCAATGGGAGCTGGGCGAGAGATTGGCTATTCTGAACTCCTTATGGGCTCGGGCCCAGTTGAGGTTCCCTGCAACACTCCGCGTAATGTAGAATAACCACATGTACAATATACATCAGACGGAGGAAGCTGACAGCTTAATCGAAAAGATTAGGAAAGGTAATAGTGGGGGTAGCTTGGTGGGGTGCTATCAGCTGGGACGTAGTTGCAGCTCGTTAAGAGATAACTGGGCCTAAAATGTTACATCAAACCGTGCACCACGCGTTTTACATGGCCGCTTACCAAGCGACAGCCACCATTTAGGATAAGCTAATTTATTCTTTATTATTTTTTCACTATTTAGACCATACACAGGGGGGTGGGTATCCGCCCAAGAGCTTATGCTCAGAGAAGAAGGGAGGGTTCCCTGGGGTGGATTGGGTTTTTTGAGGTCATGGGGAGGGGAGGGGTGGGAAGGGGGGTACGGGTAGGGTGAGAGTGGGAGAAAATAAAAAAAGGAGTCCTCAGTTCCCCTTAATTCTTATCAGTGTTTGGTTGAGCAAGTGGGCTGCTGGGTGCTTAGCTAAAGCAAGAACGAGAGATATCACCTTATGGCTAATATGAGGTTAAAATGCATCTCATGGAATGTTAATGGGCTTTGGTGCCCTCGGAGACGTAGGATGGTAATAAAGTACTTGGAGCAATCTCCAGCTCAAGTTTTTCTCCTCCAGGAGACCCATTTAAGCCTTAGTGAGAGTAAGGAGATTTTTGGGAAAACCAGATGGGTAGGATCATTCGGTTGTTCTGAGCAGACAGTGTCTAATAAGGGGGTGGCAATATTAATCAAGACCGGGTCTGGTGGCTTCATGAAGTCAACATCTACAGACCAGACGGGTAGGTGGATTCTGGCGGGAGGGAACTAGCTATGGTATCTTATTATGGCCCTAATATTGATGATCCCGCCTGCTTGCTCAGAGTACAGACCAGGTTGGTGGAGGTCACCTCCCCTGTGGTTATAGGGGGTGATTTCAACGTTCTCCTAGACCCTCGCCAGGACTGATCAAACTATAGTCAGCATATTGCTGCTCCACTTTCCCGTCGTGCCATGGTCAATATGATTCATGAATTAGGCCTAATAGACACCTGGAAGGCCAAGAGGGGGGCAGTCCCGGGTTTTACTTATTTCAGTAAAAAATACGGGCATGCCTCAAGACTGGATTACATTCTAATGGACAGGCCATGTTTAGAGACATTGGTAGACATCAACATACCCCCAAGCGTCTTATCGGACCATGCCCCCCTTTTATTTACACTCTTGGTTTGGCAGCTCTAGCGATAATTTAGCGCCCAGATGGACCCTGAAAGGGCAATGCTTCATAACCTGGATATAGTCACTGCGGTTAGTACTTCCATTGACAACTATTTTTATGATAACAATGGCTCAACTTCGCCTGAGTTTGTTTGGGACGCATTCAAGGCCCATATACGGGGGCACCTGCATAGCCTGACCTGTGCTAAGAATAGGGAGGAGGCATTGAAATTTTAAAAATTGGAGGATAAGATCTCTTTTCTAGAAACCGCCAGACTGAGTGGACATCCAGATAACCTGCCACAAGTCCTTGAAGAGCTGGAACGTCAACGCTCTGAATATAGGGCTATGCTAGACCTAAAAGTTAAGGCGCAATGGGCTGTCCATGGCATGGAGAACTACGAATATGGTGAAAAAGCTGGAGCAATCTTGGCCCGCAAGATCAAAGCGGACAGGGTAAGAAATAACATTAACAACTTAATTATAGATAGGCTGTGGGGTTTTAGGTTTAAACCTATAATAACTGATAAAACCCCACTGAAAGAAAAATAGCCCTCACCAGTGAAAACATATAAACACTGAAAAAACACCTGGACAACCACAAACTAAATGCCATTCAAAGAAAGGAAAAAGAGAGTGAAAGTCATTTTTGGACCTATTTGGACCTCATATACACTACAAGTACACTGTCTATATACTATGTTCTTTCAGTGCAGAAAGCAAGCAACAATAAAAGCAAAACGTTCCATAAACACCGGAAAAACACTTTTTCTGTTGTTTTTAGTGGCGGAAAAAGGTGTAACCATTGTTAACAACTGTTTTTTAAGATATTGAAAACACTGAAAAAACCCCACCAGAATTTACCAAAAATAGAAACTGAAAACAGGAAAGCCTAATTATAGATGATCAGGGAACCATCTCTTGCGATCAGGAGGATAAGGCTGGGATCAATACACATCTGCCAGGTACACCAAGTCATGTGACGGCAGATACAGGCACAAATTGGTTAGGACAAGAAGATGCCAATTTTCTAAAAGTGTCTTTTTTTTTAGAATTATGACTTTAAATCACACTTTCCCATTAAAGAGGGTTTAAAATTTAAATTCTTTAGACACCAAACTCAATAGTCCTATCTCCTCCCAATTGAAAGTTATCACTTGTTACATTTAATAAGGTAAACCAAAGTTATTCTATGGGAGAGGTAGACCTTGCAGTAGTGAAAAATTAATTGAGGAGTCTTTCACTATGAGGGCATATACAACTTGAAAGTACATGTCCAACGTTTGAAATACACCGCACCCTGCTCTCTGGGCTATTTAGAGTCTCCTGTAGGGGTGACTTATATGTATTAATAAAAAGGAAGGTTTTTCATGCCAGGTTGAAATGGCAGTTTAAAACTGGAAACACAGGCTGCAGTGACAGGCCTGAGAAGTGCTTAGAAAAGGCTACATAGGTGATGACACAATAAACGATGCAGGCCCACCAGTAGCTTTTTAATTTACAGGTCCTGGGTACATGTAGTACTAGCTTACTAGGGACTTACAAGTAAATTAAATGTACCAATTGGGTGTAAGCCATTTTTAAAGGCGAAAGCACAAGCACTTCAGCAGTGGTTAGTGCAGTCATTTACAAAAGGCAGATGTAAATTAAATCTTTTTTATTTAGTAAGAAGTACTGCAACCTCTAGCCAGCTGACAGCTAATCCAACTTCCAGCCCCAAGAATTCTCATCACTCTCCCATTCCACATTACATCATATGAGGAACATTCCAACAAGTCTTCCCCCTGCAAAATGTGGAAGAAGCAAACATATATACATACATTTTCTAAAGCATAACTATAAAGGATTTTTTTCCAATTAAGGAACATACCGAACTTCAGAATACAATTGTGAACAGATAGAATACATACATAAATATTCTAAACAATTAGCAAAATCATTAATTTCGCCTCTTTACACATCAGGCCCAACCCACGCTACTCAAACTCCATTCTTTTCCATCATCCAACACAGCAACATTTCTTTTCACTTCAATTACCTTCTGAGATTGTTAACATTTTCTCTCACTTTTTTTGTACATTTTCTACACTCCTTTTCACCTAATCATATGTTTATTCACTCATTCTCTGCTTCTCTCTAACTTTTATTTTTAAAAAAAAACAATTTATTGAAGAAGATTTGCAAATTCTGTTTCATCACTATGTCTTACATATACAATCTATAACATCCAGTTTATGCAAAGGCTTACATTTACATATAGTTATAATATATACATTGAATCAAAAATTAAAAAACAAACAAAAAAAAACAGAGTACATAGTCCCAGCGTAAATGAGTAACTGTTTGACAAGAGAGGGGATAAAGAACAGTCCAAAACATTGCAATTACGCTAACAAACCATTATTGCCAGTCTAACCTTCCGGGCATCTTTCTATATCCTATATTCTTTTATATACTAGCTTGTCTAATAATCCACTTTTTCAAGGGAGCCCAGATTTCTCTGTCACGCTTTCGAGCACCCCGGCCTTTACATTTATAGAGTGCTTTTTTGAGATGATATATAGCCAATAAACGACTTATCCATGCTTGAAACCGAGGAGGATCCGAGTCTTTCCAATGAGTGGAGGTAAAAGTCTCATTACAGCTATTGCAATAAAAACAAATTTGCTCATATGATAACAACATTGTACGGACTGCATGCTGAGCTTTTCCTGTACTATTCCCTTTTATTTGAACCTTGCCGCACCCGCTTCGCGGGTGCCGCTGCGCCGTTTGGAACTTTGGGAATAGCTTTCCGCCGTGGCTGGAGGTGCTGGGACTCGTGAGGCTTTGTGGACACTGCTGCAGGGCTGCGAGCGTTGCTGCAGGGACTCCATCTCCCAGGAGTCCCTGCCTGACCAATAGCCAACACCTGGTCCGCTCCCCCTGCTTGCTCTGCCCACAGGACACCTGGAGGTGTAAAAGTATCCGTCTCTTGCACTCGTGTGGGACACCCTTGAACGGACTGCATGCTGAGCTTTTCCTGTACTATTCCCTTTTATTTGAACCTTGCCGCACCCTCTTCGCGGTTGCCGCTGCGCCGTTTGGAACTTTGGGAATAGCTTTCCGCCGTGGCTGAAGGTGCTGGGACTCGTGAGGCTTTGTGGACACTGCTGCAGGGCTGCGAGCGTTGCTGCAGGGACTCCATCTTCCAGGAGTCCCTGCCTGACCAATAGCCAACACCTGGTCCGCTCTCCCTGCTTGCTCCGCCCACAGGACACCTGGAGGTGTAAAAGTATCCGTCTCTTGCACTCGTGTGGGACACCCTTGAACGGACTGCATGCTGAGCTTTTCCTGTACTATTCCCTTTTATTTGAACCTTGCCGCACCCGCTTCACGGGTGCCGCTGCGCCGGTTGGAACTTTGGGAATAGCTTTCCGCCGTGGCTGGAGGTGCTGGGACTCGTGAGGCTTTGTGGACACTGCTGCAGGGCTGCGAGCGTTGCTGCAGGGACTCCATCTCCCAGGAGATCCTGCCTGACCAATAGCCAACACCTGGTCCGCTCTCCCTGCTTGTTCCGCGGGAGCGCGCGGGAGCGTCCCGGGAGAAGCCCGGGACAAGGGCGGGCCCGTTCTAGCCCGTTACAGACCGGGTAAGACCAGACCGGGCCACCCCTCTTGCACTGGTGTCTTGTATTTTAATACTTTATAGTTATATTTTACCAAATTAGCTTTGTAACCATTTGCTTAAATGGCTTTAGAGATGTCCCCTAGAGGAAGTAGAAGCAAGGTGGCGAAGGGGGGAACCAAGCTAACAGGCACACTAGACGATTTTATTATTAGGATGAACTCGGTAATAGATATGGGTATTAACCTAATGGAGCAAAAGGTCTCGCTGGATCTTGCAATGGCCAGAAGAATGTCCCAAGACCCTTCAATGGCCAAGAGATCGTCCTGGGGCCACATAGCTTCAGCCAAAACCCCAGAACGCACCGATGGGTCTGCTCTAATAACAACACAGGTGGAGATGCATCAAACCATGTTTTTAAACCCACAGTTACCAATTTCCATACATGTACCATTACAATTGCCCTGTGAAAATCCACCTCTTGAAATCTCATCCCCAGTAGACCCAGCTGTGATTAGTAACAACGTACCGATAATCATAGAGCTGGAGGCTCCAGAGAATGAGACCAGCACAAGGCAATTGCGCGAAAGGAAGGAGGGCGCTATATCCAAACGCAAATGCCCCATCCCTTCTGCCTATGCTAGGAAAAAACAAAAAGTAGCCGAGGCACAGGAAAGTGCCATACCAGTTAAAGAGGGGGATGGAACGGGCAAAGTGCTATTAACTATGCCAATGGAGCAGGCGGTGGACGAAAATACTGTAAATACCGAAATAATTGAAGGGGCCCAAGTAACTCTACCTCCAAACAATATGGGAGGAAGCAGAGTAGTAACTGCTGAGGAGGGAAATGGGATCCTAGTGAAGGAAATAGGGGACCTTCTTAAATCACTCCTAATGCCATTATGACACGAATGGAAAACCAGTTGCTGGAGGTTGAAAAGAGTATTATAACACTGGCAAGTCTGAGTATAGCTGACTCAGCGATCAATACTACTGCACGTGTAGCTTTAGTGCCTGTAGTTTCCTCAACAGACAATAATATATCACATCCCTCACATCAGGGAACCAGTGCTATTCCCACAAGCGAGTCTTGACCTCCGAGCACTAGTGCTAATCAAACAAATGCACCCACTGCCAATACTATAACTAGTGTCCCTATAGCCAAAGATACTCCAGCACAGGGCGCCATGGCCTCAAAGGACACCCAACAGACACAGAAAAGGAACCCATTGGGGAAGAAACCTAGGGGAGGTTACATAGTTTTGCCACCAGATGCTAGCCCTTATGTAATTGTCCTGACGGGGGTCCCGAAATCGATTAATCAAGTAGATGAGAGCTTTTGGTCACTGAAAAACAAAGTCTCACATTGGTTAAATGCACAGAGGCCTCTACCACACCATATAAAAAGCAAAATATTAATGGTTCGTAGGGTTCCATGGATAGGACCGACAAGAAAGACGGTACCAGGTGATTGCGTGGTGGTTACATTCGAAGATCCACGTACTGTGTATCACCTGTGCTCCTGGAACCCATGCACGTCAGATGGAAGCAACATAATTCAAACTAGACCACTGTCCTACTTTTATCCACCCAAAACATACCTAGAGGGTGGTGGAAGGTGGACAATGGTTAATCATATTGCTTCAGGTAGATCATGTGGTGGGAACCTGGGAAATATAAGCCAATGGATGGGATTGCCAACCTATAATAGATTCAGCTGCTTAGAAGCAGTTGATTGACTGAATCCTCTGGCGGGACATGCATCTAGCACCAAAGTTAGAACACCTAGGCTAAACCCCTCTCCTTGGAACGAACCAAGAGAAAGAAATATGGAAGCAAACCTAGAAGTGCATATGGGTGTAGGAAACAAAAAGGATCATAGTGCACATATTAATATTAGAGATTTAGATGTAGCAGAATATAGGTACACAAATAATGCCATCAAGGAGGGAGAAAGAGGGTGGATGTGCGAAGATACTGCCTTATTGGGAGAGGAACCATTGAGAGAGATGTTATCAAACATGGAACCCCCAACTCTGGAGCCACCTGTTGTATTAAGTAGCAAGGGTGAGTCACTGAAACTAGTATCATGGAACATAGCCGGTGTCGCCAAGAATCTGAGCGACCCGGAATGGGCAAAGTTTATTGATTCCAGTGATTTCTGTCTGTTACAGGAATCTTGGGCGGTAACTATACCACATAGGGTAGGGTTCAAAACGTTTGGAATTAGCGCTATTCCATCTATAAGGGGAAGGCCCTCAGGTGGTTTAATAACCTGGGTGAAGGTAACCTTGAGGATACAGATTGATGTAGTAGATACAAATTCATCCGACATATTAGCCTTAAAAATCTCTACATGTGAAGGGAAAATACTTTACCTAATAAACGTCTATAATAGACCTGCCCCTACATCCAAAGAATCTCCCACTCTATCTAAACTAGACTCCTTTTTAGGTAGAATAGTTGGAAAAGAGGAATCTGTCATTATAGCTGGTGACTTAAATTACAACTATGAACCGGTCCCAGGGCTTAGTGATATTTTTGAAGAAGAGGACCAAGCTAACAACATTCCAATATTGGAGAATAATAAACCTGTTAAATGTACAGTTTTGGCAGTCCAACTAATGAAGTTGTCTGCGGAGCATGCCCTCAGGGCCTGTAACGGGCGGCTCCCGTCTGACACCTCTAAAAAACCAACATTTTCAAGAAACAACTGCAAAAGCAATCTAGATTTTGTAATTGTCTCACTGTCTATTTGGCAGAGTATGATTG
The DNA here is from genome assembly GCF_964261635.1 of Lissotriton helveticus. Lineage (NCBI taxonomy): Eukaryota > Metazoa > Chordata > Amphibia > Caudata > Salamandridae > Lissotriton > Lissotriton helveticus. The sequence continues at coordinate 1,701,094,325 of NC_136059.1, read as the reverse complement.
ATCTTGAGGTAGAGGACAGGTTAGAAAGTGATCACTACCCCCTGGGTCTATTTTTAGAAGCCTCTTTGCTCCTGGGGGTTGTGCATTTGCCGACAACTGATGTATATAGCGGAACGAGTGATGAGATCCTTGTCAGTAATAACAGACGTGCACTCAAATGGTCTCACATATTGGACCATGGTGAGATTCTTGCTGAAATCTACACACTTTTTGCAGGGTACTTTGAAACTTTTATAGGCTCCCCTACCGATGATGAAAACCCTGCTTGTTTTATGTCACTCCACAAAAACTTTTTTATAGCTTTGAGAACGTTAGTCACAAAAATGCCAAAGAAATACCATCAAAAATCACATAATCTGTCCCATAGTAAACCATGGTATGACAGATCATGTAGGGAATCTAAGGGGGCCCTTCTGCTTGCGATCAAATCTAAATCTGCGGAAGATGTAAAAATAGCAAGGAAAATTTATAAGCAGGTACAAAATGCCTCAAGAAAGGCTTGGGAGGAAGAAAGCTGGGCGGAGCTCCTGATAGCTGTCAAATCAAAGGATAATGTAGGGTTCTGGTGGTTAGTCGCCAATGGTAACCACGTAGGGAGAGTGGCAAAAGATGTTTACCTAGATGAGCTAACGTGGGTTAACCACTTCACAAATCTTTACAAAAAGTATGACACAATGTCAAGTGTCTCCGGCGATGACGCCCCGTGGCTCAAATACCCCACAGACTACCTGGAATTCACTATAGAAGAAACCGAGGCGGCAATAAACTCGGTAAAAAGTGGCAAAGCGCCAGGGTTAGATAAGATACCAAGGGATTTGTACAAGCACGACCTAAAGGTATGGGCACCGTACATAAATTACCTGTGTAACAAGCTATCCCATAGTTTAGATTTCCCAGAAAGCTGGAGGGGAGCAGAAATTATCCTAATTTTTAAAAAAGGGGATCGGCTGGACCCTTTTAATTATCGGCCAATTAGCCTGATGGACATTCTCCCAAAAATTTACTCGAGACACATCCTAACTCGTGTTAATGATTGGTTGGAAGAGAATGCTATTATAACGAAATATCAAGCCGGTTTTCGATGTAAAGTGAGCACAATCGACCAAGTATTCAGATTTTGCTGTATATACTGGAAATATGTACACATTAAGAAGGGCCACTTATACGTTGCTTTCGTTGATCTACGAGCAGCGTTCGAACTAGTGCCACGAGACCTTCTATGGAGAACATTGAGTGAAGCAGGGGTTCCCAGCAGTTTGCTGGTACAGATAATGGAACTGCCTGCTGGGAACTTTGCAAAAGTGCGGTGGGGTCCAAACGGGGAATTAACCCAAAAAATACCTATCGAGCGTGGCGTGCGACAAGGCTGCGTATTGGCCCCCACACTTTTCTCCCTTTTTGTGAACGACATCCCTACACATCTAGAGGGATGTAAAAATGATTCACCGAAATTGAATGGAGAAAAGGTAACTTCATTATTATTCGCAGATGACACTATTCTGATCTCTCAAACTAAGAAAGGTCTTCAGGCACTACTTAATTCCTTTAGCGATTATTGCAGCAAGAAGGGATTGGAAATGAATGGGAAAAAAACAAAATGTATGGCCCTAAACCCATCAAAACCAGATAAAGGCAGTTTAATTCTGAATGGTGAGAAATTGGAATCGGTTCAAAACTTTTCATATTTGGGGGTCACGTTAGATTCTAACTTCTCCTGGCGGCCCCAAATCGAAAAAAGCAAGTTGATATTTGCACAGAATGTAAAGCCTATCCTTAGGAAACAAAGTTTGAGTTCTAGTAAAGCTGTGTCACCTGTAGTGGAGTTATTCAAATTCAAAGTCCAACCAGCTGTCCTATATGGTGCTGAAATTTGGGGGCCCATGTCAAAGGACTCTTTTATTGTTATGGATAATAACTTTATGAGAAGTTTGGTAAGGGCTCCAAGAGGTACTCCTTTGGTGCCACTCCAGCTGGATCTAAATGTCAAAAGGACTGACCACTACACTATTGTCCGGCCACTAATGCTATGGGTAAGGCTTTGGCAGACACCTGAATTGTATGACTATAGGGAAGGTCTAAAAGAGATATTGGGGTTGGACCAACTGAATACCATTCCATGGCTAAAACATGTTAAAATCTGGTTCACCAAAATAGGTTTAAATTACTTTTGGGAGTATCCGGAAGGTTTACCGCCGAATTCAAAACTGGTTGTAAAAAGGGCTTTTTGGAGTTTTGTGTTTAATTTAATAACAAATGTAAATAATGCTGGGACTCTAGTGACCAACTTTCTGAGTTTCAAGGATGAGCCTTTATTTGAGGCCTTCCTTGATGAAATTGAGCCTCCACTTGCCAAAACCCTTTTTATGAAATTAAGATATGGAAACCTTTTGACCAAAACAACCTTGGCGCGTTGGTCTAGGGGGACCAATGGTTTAGCGCCAGTGGCAGATGAAACCTGTAACATGTGTGAGGGCAATCAGAAGGAAGATGACCCTCATATCCTTTTCTTCAGCACAGCTTACGCACTGGCCAGAAGAAAATGGATTAAGCCTCTATGTGTACATCTAGGAATAAGATCTTGTAATCAGGCATTAAGAATAATCAAAACAGACACAACCCAAATAATAGTATTCAGTGTTAGCCGATTTCTGTATTCGATCTATTTCTTGCGTAGGAAAAAAGGCCTAAAACTGTAATGCCAAAGAGATAAGTTTGTATGACCAAATGTGTTTTATCAAGCGCTAAAAGGCTATTGGTATTTTATTGAGTCCAGTGATAGTTTTATTGGGATTTTTTTAGATTATAAATGTATTACCTGTTCCATATGTAATTCAAAATTGTGACTTGATGTATTTTATAATGAATTGTGTTGTGATTCTTTTATGGCATTTTAGCTGAAACAAACAAATAAATAAATAAATAAGTATACTTTCATCACATCCTAGTAATATTAAAGTTACAGATATTTTAATAGGACACTCTACGGCTGCTGTTAAGAAGGTTTCTATTTGTTTTATTAATATATTTAATTGGTCATAGCTATAAAACATATTAATTGTATCCGCGGGTCCTTGCTTACATCGGGGACATTTATTATCCTCTCTTTTACCCCAGCGATGTTGTTTTTCCGGGGTATAGTAGAGCTCATATAGTGTATAATAATGCTGGGCTTTCAGGTTTGCCGCAAGAAAAATCTCGCTAGATAGATTCAAAGAGCAGCATATATCGGTATCGCGATCCCCGGTTTTCATTGCCCAATTAGCTTCTACCGCCTCCAGATCATCTGGGAGTGTATCCATTAATATTTTATATACATTCTTAATTCTGGTCTGAGGATTAGAGATAGTTTTGATTAAGGATATCCTATGAAGTAATAGTCCCTTCTCCTTTATTTTATTCAAATAGCTGATAATCTGTTTATATTTAAAGAATGAGTTATCAGGTATACCATATTTTTGTTGGATCTCCGAAAATAAAAATCTTTGTTCAGCTGAATATAGGTCCCCCACCGTCAGGACTCCCTTTTCCTCCCATTGTCTGGCCATTCTATCGTACAAGAATGATATATGTAGGTATGTTAACTAAGGTCGTCATCCTTTTCCAAATTTTCCAAATTGCTAGCATTATCTTAAACTTGTTTTTTTTATAATAGCTGGGCTCGATTTGTCGAAGAAGTACCCCTTGGGCATTGATTCCTACAGCTAGCTCATATATTGAGGGTAAACCACCATTTGAGTTATACTGTCTGCCACTGCTGCCTGGCATAATTACACCCGCCATTTGCTGTAAAAAGCATGCATAATAGTAATATCTAACATTTGGAGCACACCATCCTCCTTGTTCATGCGGCAATGTTAAAAGCTGAATGGATCGGCGGAGTATTTCCAGGCAAAGCTACTGAAGATGTTGTCTATTTTCTTTAAAAACTGTTCTTCAATAGGGAGCGGTATAGATCTGAATAAGATTTTCGGAAACATAGCCATCTTTAGAATGTTGCATCGTCCTATGAGTGATAAATGGAGTCTGTTCAACCGTCGAAGATCTATACTAATCTTATCACATATTGGTAGAATGTTTATTTTCCAGATTGCATCTATGTCCCTGGTGATCTTGATACCTAGGTAGGTTACTTCAGCTGCTTTTCGAGAATCATTACAACCAATATTGATGTTCCATATAATCTGAGTTTTGCCTGTATTTAAGAGGTAGCCTGATTTTCTGCCATACTCCTCAGCTAGTTTTTGAATTTGGACCATTGCTTTACCTGGTTCTGCTGTTATTATTGCCAGATCGTCAGCATAAGCCAGTATTTTTGTCTCGTGGCCATTACATTGTACTGGGATGATAGTCTGATCTTGAAGAATTTGCTCTATAAAGATGTCAATGTATAGAGCAAACAATATTGGCGAGCAGGGGCACCCCTGTCTCCTCCCCCTCGCAATCACCATAGAAGCAGATTCTTCCCCCATAATATTCAATCTAGCAAATGGCCGGTAATACATGACTTGTATAGCTGTTAAGATACCAGGACCAAAGCCCCTTTGTATCATAGTTGTCCATTGATACTGCCATGCCACACGATCAAAAGATTTCTCCGCGTCTAGGAGGATCATAGCCATCTTCTCCCCAGTTGCCTTGGTGACATCTAATAGAGCTATCGCACGTCTAATATGCTCTGTTGTTGGTATAAAACCGTGCTGTCAAGGAGAGACAAGATAAGCTATGATCTTCCCAAGTCGGGTAGCTAAAACATTTTTTATATAATTTTGTGTCTGTGTTCATAAGAGATCCAGGTCTAGATGAGGCAGGGTTATTGGGAGGCTTTCCTTTTTTTAAGAATACTACTATATCCGCCCTTTGCCAGGACTCCAGAGGGATCCCATTATATTGTACCCCCAAAAACAAATCTAGTAACATAGGAACTATTTCTTTTTGAATTGCTTTATATAGCTCCAGGGGGGTCCTATCTGGACCTGCAGACTTCCCTGTAGCCATGGCTCGTAGAGCGCCGAGTACCTCTATTTCTGTTATTTGTTTATCCAGCTCTTTCCGCATTTCTTCATTAAGCCTACGTTGATTACCTAAAGTGCGCTCAGTATCACTATCTAGCATAACATCAGTATTCCCTTGCTTATATAAGTCTTGATAGAATTTCTCGAAGGTTTTAATAATATCCTTTTTTACAGTATATGAAGCTCCATCATTACCCTTGATATCTGTTATATTATTTTTAGCTATTTTTTGTTTGTTCCGTAAAGCAAGAACCTTACCGATAGATTCACCATACTCATATCCTTCTGACTTGTGTGCTTGGTAGATGGCTGCTCCCTTCATAGTGTAGTGGTTATTTATTTCAGCCTTAATAATTGCTATATTTTGAGGTACTGTACCTTCCTCACTCTCTTGATTTCGCCTAACTGCCCCTGTATATTCTTTTTTCGCTCTCACAGTCTAGATATCAGCATATTAATTTCATGCTTTTCTTGTTTCCTGGCTCTTCCTACAAAGCTTATTGTCTCCTTTCGGAGCCCAGCTTTAAAACTGTCCCAGACTGTATTACGTGAGGAACTATATTGATTCACCTCATAATATTCAATAGCCCATTTCTTAATATACGTTATATAGCTTTCGTTATGCAGTAGAGATCTATCAAATGTCTATTTCATATTTGAATATTCTAGATTTGGGAGGGTCAGACCTATAATTAAGGGGTTATGGTCTGAAAGTACTTTCGGCAGTTTCTTTACTTCAACAGATGAAATAAGAGAGGACGACACAAAAAAAATAATCAAGCCTAAACATTTTTTTATGAGGATTTAAATAATATGTGTACCCAGGATCTGATAGATATTTCACTCCCCAGACATCACGCAAATCGTAACTACTTTGTAAAGCAGACAGTGCATAATGAACTTGCGGTTTTCTCCCTTAACATCTTTGGGTGCTGCAAAACCCCTTTTCATAATGGATGTTGAAGTCTCCACAAAATATAAACGGGCCAGGCCATGATGCTGCCTCAATTTCTAGATTATTAAAAATCTGGGGATCGTTCTCATTTGACCCATAAACTGAACATACAGTGATTCCCATAGGGAGCTGGGCCATCTCCCATCTTCGACATTTGTCTCCCAATGTCTGTATGGTCGACCCAAACCAATTTTTCATATGAATCGTAGTTCCTCTAATGGTTGAGGTCTGGGTAGAGCATGTCATAAGGTTATAGTCTCTTATAGCCAGCATATCCCGGCTCCCCCATGAGATGTGTGTTTCCTGCTGGCATATAATGTCAGCATTAAAGCTTCTTAACATCTCTACAACTCTACTACATTTTTGTCTATCATTAAGACCCCCTACGTTCACAGAGCAAATAGTAATTTTAGCCATTTGATCTACTTGATTTTCTCTGCTTTAATCGCCTTTGCCTTCTGATACACATTGTTTCACATTCATTTTTGCTATATCCTCTCCATTTTCCCCCTTTTATCCCTGACCCTCCCCCTGCCCCCAATTCCGCCACCCCCCATTCCCCACCTTACACCCGTGTCCCTTGCCTCACCCTTGCCTAACTCTCGGTTCCCGCCCCTCACCCTTCCCTTACAAAAAGGCATTAAGACTACTAGTAGTCTGCTGTGATGGTCGCTCCCCCTGACCCAAAAATGAGCTAAAAGACAGCAAAAAAAGTCGATAAAGAATCAGAAACTTATACTATAAAGATCTACGGAAGAAGAGAAACACACTAGAGATATATGTCCATAGACCCTAAAATAATCTTGCCATTAATCCTAAACATTTGCTCAGTCCATGAGTTCAGGTCCATTTCTCTAGATACTCTTGTATTTTAATTTCTGAAGTAAAAAAGCGGACATGTTCTCCCTTAATTATTTTCAACCGGGCAGGATGCAGTAGAAATGCCTGTCCCCCACGATCTTGGACTGGTTTAATCATTTGATGAAGGCGCCAACGTCTTTCGACAGTAAAATGACAATAGTCCGGTTGTACAAAATAAGTATAATCTCCACCGCTGCGCTTTGTTGTGAGTTTTGCTTTGTCATAGACTGCCTGGCGAAGTAGAAAATTGCCAACGTATATAAGTATCGCATGGGGTTTAGTGTCGGGCTTTGGAGGTGACGTGAGATTAAAAGGAACCCGGTGCATTCTTTGAATTTCCAGTTCCTAATTCCACTCCTCAAGGAATGGAAATGCTTTAGACAGGACATCCACCATGTATCTACGAGTGTCCGCTCCTTCCTTTCCCTCAGGAACGAACCCCTAAGACTCGTAGATTGTTACGGCGCGATCTATTTTCAAAATCCTCAATTTTCCACTGTATAACGATGAGCTGCGCCTCATGTACCTCAGTAGCTGTGCGTGTTGTGGTAGCATCAGTCTCCAATGTTTCAGTCCGGGCCTCAAGAGCTGCAAGTCGTTCGTTGATTACCACACATGATTTTGCGACCTTTCTGACTGCCCCTTGGATTTTACGCATTGTTGTCTGCGCTCGTTTACCGTCTTGAATTCTCTCTTGACAATGAGAGACAGTGTCCAGAGTTGGGGATGCGGCCGAAGATGGATTCTCAGTTGGTGGTGTATTTGTGTTGCTTGTGCTAAATAACTCCGCTCCCAGATAATCCCACCTTAGGTTTTTCTTCTGTGGGCTAGGTTGAGTTGCTCTTTTCATCGTTCTGCGAATTGTGGCAGTCATATCTTTTTCCCCAGTATCCGAATTCTCATCGCTAGAGTCTTCCTGAGACTCAGAGGGTGAGCCAGACACTGACCAGATACCGTCAGAGAATGAGTGGAAATTTTGTTCACTATGGTTAGAGGATGCGGCATAATTCTCAGTCACTGCTATTGGACCCCCTAAGGAATTAATTGGATTGAAAGATCTATGCTTAACAAAATTTTCCACAGGCTTTGTTATGGCTGTTGTATCCCCATTGTTAAGGATTTGTATCTCTGGCTGCAGGCAGGGAGGGGTTTCTACAGAAGGAGGAGATTGAATATATTGTTTAGGCTGGCACAGTTCGCTTGTTACACTATCAATGGCTGCGCTAGTGTTCGGGGTCAGGCATACACTTATAGCTGGCGGGTTTAATACGTCCTTTCCCCCAATCTCCTTTCCTTTGTCTATATTCCCCCCTGGTAGTGCTCACCTGATTCATCTGGCACACCTTGTGATACACCTACTTGTTGTGTCTTGAGCTGTGGGATTGCTCGCAGCATTTCTAGCACAGTAGGCTCAGCACTCAGTGGCATTCCGGTCCGGTTTTTCTTCTCATCCAGTTTGGCTTGAGGATTTGCTTCTTGGGTCCCGGTTTGTTTTGAGAATCCGCGGCTATATTTGCTGCTATATTCACTTTGGGGGACAGCCCGACGCCCAAGCCCGAGCGCGTCTTTCCTTTCACCCCCGCAGCAACAGGAATTTTCGGGACCAAAATCACCGAGTGCTCCCGCCGAAGCCAAGAGCGTTGCAGGCGATGATCGCTCTCCACACCACAGGACGACGAAACCGCCAAGTAAGCCCAGAGAGCTCTCGTCAGCTCTGCTAGGCAAAGCAGCATTCTGCGCAAGGCGGGTCGGGGGAGGTCTCCAAGTTTAGAAACACTGTATCGGGTCCATCCCTGTTCGCCCGCTACTTTGTTACAGCCACCGCAGCACAGTTCTCCAGGATTTTTCTCTCTTTGTCTCTTAGATCGCTTATTTTCTTAATTCTACGAGCAGTTTGTATTTTCATCCGATTTGCTGTTACATTCTGCCTCCGTGTATGTCCGTGGTCAGAGAGAAGCGAACTGCCGTTCTACTCAGCTGCCATCTTGCCTCCTCCCAGATAGGTGTGTTCTCTAACTCTTATTTTCATGGCCCTCCAATCAACACACTCTTGTTTCTTATCCTGTAACCACATTGGTGATTCTTTGGAGGCAGTTTCTCTTCCTTTGAGAGCGATAAAAGATGACACTCCCATCATTGAATGTGGCCTAATCCTATGGGTCCACATTATTTTGTCCAGCTCATCTTTCCTAGACAGTCCATCCGCCATTGAAAGCTATATGCTTTCCATTATGTTACAGTTCACTCTCTCGACCAAACCATAGGCCTGCGGCCTAACAGTTCTACTTTTTCATGTCTGATACCCAGTTGTCTCAAGAAATTCACCATCATTGATTAAGTTAATTTGCGCTCCATTATCTGTGGTAATCACTCTTGGAATTTCTTCTCCCATGAAAACCTCTATTAGAAACTTCACAACACTCGTCGTACTTACATGTTCCATACTCTTCACAACAAAACACTTACTATTATAGTCAACAATGACAGCCAAGAATCATCTTGTCTCCCAAGGATTTCCACAGGACCAATACAATAAATTGCCAAATGTTCCCAAGGTTTCTCATGCAATTTCCTACAGCTCAGAGGTGGTTCCCTACTTATCTTGCAGTGATCACTATTACCATATGCACTGTAGTCTCTGACCTTATCCTCTACCTTTCTATCCATTCCCAGCCACCAGAAAAACAGCCTCAACCTCCTTTGAGTCAGACTTCTACCCAGATGGCCTTCATGTCCCAACTCAATCAACCTTGCCGTTAAATTACTTGGTAGAACAATATGATTACATCTCAATACCTTGAACTCACAAACACTCAACTCAACTTTGACCACACTATATGGTTTCATCACTTCACTTTCTCTACCATCCTGATGCCAACCATCACTGATAAGGCGCTTCAACTCTGAATACGCTTTATCATCTGCCACAGCCCAGTCACCAATCATCTTCTATCAATGCAAGTTCACCCACATCACAAATATCCACAGGCTTTGTTCTTCTCCCTCTTCAATATACAAACTGTCATCCAGTGGCATTTGGGACAAGCAGTCTGCCAAACATGTTCCTTACCATTGACATAATATACCACAAAATTGAAATCCATCACTGATAATAACCATCTTGTGATTCTTGGTGTCACACCACCCTCTAACACCTTTCCACACACACATATGTGCAATAAGGGTTTCTGGTCTGTTCGACAGTTTACGGGTAAACCCTACAGATAGAACTTGAAAGGGTTCACCCCCCACCAACACACCAGTGCCTCTTTTTCTATGGTGGAATTAAACTGTTCTTCTCCTTACAATCTACTGGATGCAATTATTACCCTTTGCTGCCCAACCACCTTCTGGGATAATACAGTGTTCAATCCGATATTGCTTACATCAGCGGTAACTACAGTTTTCTTATTTACATTAAAATGACATAGTGATGGTGACTTAATGATAGGTTGCTTAATCTCAACAAATGCACTTTCACACTCCCTGCCCCCCTCAAAATCACACTAATTCTTTAACAACAGCCGCCTGGGTTCACCTTTCAGTGTGAAATTGCATATAAACTTAAAACAGTATTCTACCAATCCCAAAAAAGACTTTAACTGTTCCTAATTCTGGGGCTTGGGCACATCAGATACAGCCTTGATAATGTTATTCTTAGGCTTAAATCCCATTGCTGAAATTTCATGGCCTAAATAATCCACCTTGCTTTTTTTCAACTGATATTATTCCCTCTTTATGGTCAGTCCTTTCCCTCTTTATGGTCAGTCCTCGTTTTTCAATCCTTGATAAAACTTCCTTCAACACCATATCATGCTCCTTTTACGATCCGCGTACCACTAAGGTGTCATCCTGGAAGCAGAAAACCTTCTCCATTCCATGGAAAATGCTTTGCATCATTCTTTGGAAGACAACAGAGATGGATGAGAGGCTACAATATTGACAAGCTCCCTGAGGTGTGATAAATGAAGTTAGTGGCCTTGACTCTTCGTGTAGGTTTACTTAGTGGTATGCCGATGACATGTCAAGTACACTAAATCATTTTCGTCCACTCATGATGCTTAACATTTCAGAGATATTCGGTAATGGTTGTCACCCATATGTTACTGTTCAGCTCCTGCAAATCTATACATAACTAAATCTTCCCACCATCCTTCGGAGTCACTATCACTGGAGACAACCATTCTGGTGACTCAATTGACTCTATAATCCCTTCTGCAAGAAACTAATCCAGCTGAATTTGTAATGGTTCTCTCATCAGGTATGGAATTGATCTTACATTGTGGACCACTGGAACAGCTTTTTCTTTTAAAATTACTCTATAGGAGAAACCCTTTTATATATAATCCCAATTTTTCTAAAAAAACAAACATGTGGAAATTTAGGGCCATATGTAGGTAAATTGACAATACCGAATCCTTAATACCGATTCATACCGAATCGGTATTAAGAATGAGGTAAACGTGATGTAGGTAAAAAATCGTTAAACATTACCGATTCGTTGCAAATCGGTATTAAATACCGATTGTGAACTGATCGGTAATAAAAATACATACCGAAAGGCTATTACCGAATCGGTGTTACCGAATCCACACCCAAAATCGGAATTACCGAATCGGTAATTCAAAAAATAGCGTTTTGGTGAATCAGCCAATCCTGATACACCCATTTACTTCCCAAACAGGAAGTTGCCACACCCAGCCAGGTGCACAGGGCCTGGAGCACACTGTGAGGCAGGCAGGCAGGAGAGCTGAGGAGCCAGCAGCAACACAGCCAAGAAAAAAAAAAAAAAAACACTGAACAAGCATTGCAATGGCAAGCCAGGACAAGGAGAAGGAGGCAGGTGAAAGAAAAAGAAAACTCAAGTTCAGCGACAAGGAGCTTGAGATCCTGATCGAGGATGTCACCCAAGAGTACCACAAGCTGTTTGGAGCCCAGTCCCAACAAGTGCCAGACGCACAGAAGAGGCAAATATGGAGTGGCATTCGGGACAAGATCAATGCCATAGGTGTGACCCTGCGCACCATAGAGGACATCAGAAAGAGGTGGTACGACCTCAGAAAAACAGCAAAACAGAGGATGGCAGAGAGACATAGGCTGGCTGGGAAAACTGGAGGAGGAAAAAATCGAGCCCCAGTGCCAACACCACTGGAACAGATGGTAGAGTCCACCATCCAGCGGGAGAGTGTGAGTGGCATAGGAGACGCAGACAGCTCCGCCAGAGCAGCTAGAAAACAAGGTAAGAAGCATGCCCAGCATGCTGCCCTACCCCCTCCCCAACCCCAACCCCCATAGTGGTAAATGTGCTCCCACTCCACACCATGTCTTACTGCTTACCTGCAATGCATTCTGGGTGATGTAGTCAGTGTGAAATCATGATCAGGACTGTCAGGGCAGCTAACACAATAGCATGGTAATAGAATTGGACAGGTCAGGATAACCACTGTGCACTGTTGGCATGTACTTTAATGCAATGGCATTGCAGACAGAGCATTGAGAATATTTACATTTGTGTCATTTCAGGCGAGTCATCTCGCAGTGCAGCTGAGGGCAGCAGAGGCAGGTCAGCCAGGCCAGAGGGGAGTGAACAGGATGAAGACAGCATGCCTGCAGGGAACACCAGCTCTGCGCCATCGCAGCCAGCCAATCCTCCACCACAGCCATCACCACAGCGCCAGGGAGGTCCGCAATCCCCTCTCACTCAGTCACCACTGCGACGTTCACCAACACCACCACCACCACCACCACCACCACCACCACCACCACAGTCAGGCAGGAGGCATGCCGTGAACACCCTCCAGCAGATGGAGGCGTCGGAGGAGGAGGGCAGCCAGCGCGCACAAAGTCCTATCGTAGAGAGATCCAACAGGGAGCGGGCTGGTTCTGCATCCGAGGGTGCGAACATCTCATCACGACGCCGCAGGGCAAGGCCAGACAGTCCAGTGGCAGTTGAGCAGGGTGACAGTGTGTTTGCTGGACTGAAAGGCAACATGCTGAAGGTCCAGCGCCTGCAATGGAGGGAGATGAAGTCATTACACAGGGAGGTGGCAAACATTAACAGACATATGCACAAGATGGAGAAGGGTATCAGTGCCATGGGGGAGAATATGTCTGCAGGGATGGAGAGGGTAGCAACCTCGGTGGACAACCTCTGCAGCCAGCTGGAGCAGGACCGTGTTGGCATGCGCCGTGAGAGACAGAGACTCCAGGACTATACCAAGTCGGTGAACCGGCTGGCCACTACGACATCACTGATGTGTCGCCGGTCCATCGCCATGCAGGAGGAGATGGCGCATTGCAGCAGGGATGTGGCCAGGGGGATGGTGTCCATGACCTCAGTGCTAGAGCTCATGCAGAATGCTAAGGCCTCAAATATGGAAGGGGGGGGACAGTGAGGAGGCTACCAGCCGTGGTAGCATTACACCCTCACCCACCGAGTGCAGGAGGCGTAGTGGACGTAATGTCCCAGCACAGGAACGGTCCGACTCACAAGTCTGTGTCGATGGGGAACATGCACGTGCAGCACGGGGACGCAAGAAGTGAAGGACACTGGCTGTCCACATGCATGTGATGGGTGATGTAACCCATGTCCAATTGGACAATGCTCACAATGCTGGAGGTGTGCCAAATAAACACCTCTACATGTAATTTGAAATGCCTCAGTGTCGTTACTCACTCAGAAATAGTGTGATGTAATCTCTGCCCGTCTATGTCTCCCATCATGTTCAATAGCAGCACCAGCCGCGCTGGGCTCTGGCTGAGGGTTGTCCTCGTCCTCGTCCTCTGACTCAGTTAATTCCACTGCTGTTCCTTTTTTAGTGGCCAGATTGTGTAGCATTGCACACGTAGCAATGATCTTGCAACATTTGATGGGGCTGTACAGACGCGCACCTCCTGTTTTGTGGAGGCAACGGAATCTGCTTTTGAGCAAACCAAAAGTGCGCTCCACCACGTTGCGTGTGCTCCTATGTGCCACATTGTATCTCCTCTCCCTTTGGGTGGTTGGGTTCAGATATGGTGTGAGGATAAAAGGCCGGAGGGCATATGCGCTGTCACCTATGATGAGAAGTAAGTGGCATTGATTGGTGTGACCAACAGCTTGTGCCAGGGTGTACATCAGGGTGTGTGACATTTACTTACCAAGTATGTATCCGTCGGCAAATTCACCAGCAAGCAGACGTGTATGTATGCCACTGTTCCTGAAGATGTAAGCATCGTGGGTACTCCCCGGGTATTTTGCCACGATGTCTGTTATTATGTGTTTGGCATTGCAGATCACCTGCACATTGATTGAGTGGGTGGATTTGCGGTTCCTGTAAATGTATTCACTTGCTGCAGGTGGGCAGATGGGAATGTGGGTCCCATCGATGCAGCCGATCACGTGGGGGAAGTGGGCAAGTTGATAGAACTCCAGCTTGGTTCTCTGCAGCTCCGCCTGCGTACTGGGGAAGGATATGTAATGTTCCATTCTGTCCATCATGGCGTCTAGGAAGGTGTTGAAGAACCGGGATAGGCAGCTCTGTGATACTCCACCCACTGCTGCTATCACACCCTGGAAACTTCCTGATGCAAGGAGGTGCAGGCAGCAGAGTACCTGGACATGGGTGGGGATTGCGTGGGCCCTTGGCGTCTGATGCTCCAGATAGGGTCTTAGGTCCCGTATTAGCTCCAGGATGGTTTGTGGGTGCAATCTGTATCTCTCGTGTATTTCTGCGTCTGTCAACTGGAACAGAGTGATGCGTACTCTGTACACCTGCTCCTCACGTCTCCAGATCCTCATTCCTGCTGCTCTTAGGCGTAGCCGCCTTGCTATGAGATAGAGGCCTGCCATTGTGTTCACACTGATGCATTTTGGGTCTGTTTATATAGACTCCTCCTGATTACCACATGCTCCTGAAACGTGGTATTTAACGAATCGTTATTACCGATTTTGGCCAAAATCGGTATTAACGGGGTTTGCTACATAGCATATTTGGGGTTTTTACCGATTCGTTTATACCGATTCGGTATTCATTGTTTCGGTATTTCCTAGTCGGTAACTTATGGTTTTTACCGATTCGTTATTATCGACTCTATTCGGTATTACCTACATCTCACATGGCTAAATTTTTGTCGGTAACACCGAAAATGACCCTTTTTCGGTGTTACCGATCGGTATTTGGCCACCTACATATGGCCCTTAAGCACCTAATTCTCACAATCACTTTCCTATTTTTCCTGAACATTAACTGTTTCTACTATCATGACAGGTTCATCAGCATTCAGATCCAAAACAATATTCATATCCTTCTGGTGCCACCACCCTAGAAGATGCAAACACTCTATACACCCTTTCTCGTACCTCACTGTTCTTGAATGCAATGTTCATCCATCTCATCCCCACAATCTCTATTCTCTTTCCCCCATACACTACAGCCATCATGTCAGACACTTGTAACTCTGCTAAATTCCCCTTGAATTGCTCCTCATAGGTACTCATTCCAATGAGAGTGAAAAAAATACCCAAATCTACCAAGAACCAAATCCTCACTTCATTTCACGTCACTGTTTCTCCAACTTACAAGTTCTAAAACCTGATCCACTGGTAAAACAACTTCCTTTATGTCTTCGGAAACGACACCTGTCATCTTCACACCTTGTGATCTACACACCTTAGCTAGATTTCCTCTTCTACCACAACTTCTACAAATACCATTCCCAGCTCCACACATGAACTTGAGCTAATATGTCTCGGAATACCACACTTATAATAAATAACAGTTCTCCGCTCAGTCCCTGAACTCTTATTTACCATAGTACCAAATTCACTACCTGTTCCATAGTTAACTCCACTACTATTACCATATGTTTTAACTTTTCCATTTTTCACTTCAGTCACACCTTCCTCTTTAACTTGCCTCACTTTCTCATGAACCATATCCATTCCTTTGAGCCACAGCTCTACATGCTCCTTGCAATTTGGATAGTCACCTCTAAATTTGAATCCTTTGCAAATAATTTTTCTTTAACCCATTTGTTATTTGTACAAAGTACAATTTGATCCCTAACCAAACTATCAGCCAAATCTGAAATTGACAAGTAATGTCCAATACCCTCAATGCCGCCAGATAACTCAAAATGTCATCATCCTCCCCTTGGGCACGGGAAACAAACTTGCGCCTTTAAAAAACAATATTTACTTTAGGAATAAAACGTTTATTAAGCATTATTAATGACATGTCATATACATTTGCAGCTTGACCACCCCCCACACTCCATGATCCCTT
The DNA here is from genome assembly GCF_964261635.1 of Lissotriton helveticus. Taxonomy (NCBI): domain Eukaryota; kingdom Metazoa; phylum Chordata; class Amphibia; order Caudata; family Salamandridae; genus Lissotriton; species Lissotriton helveticus. The sequence continues at coordinate 1,701,078,231 of NC_136059.1, read as the reverse complement.
CTGTATATCATCATATACTTTCCTCCCTTTAGCTCCTAAATGATGTAAGAGGATAGCTTGTCTCCTTATCAGTCTGAATTTGTCACCACCTATAGCCAACATATTGGAAAAAAACATATTTTTTCATCTCTTCCATGGAATTGTTGGGGGGTAGGTAGGAAAGTGGGTGGTACATCATACTCTGCCCAGCCATTCTGTTTAGTTTAAAGTATTTAACTAAAATACTTAATTAATAAAGTAAGTTAATATAACTAACATAACAATCTAAAATAAGAAACTGCTCTGAAGCAATTGTAGTCATATCTTTGTTTCTCTGAGATTGAGTTACTACAGTAGTAGTTTCTTTGTGTTGCCAATAATGAATTAACACAGTAGTCCTTTGACTATGTTTATAATTAGAGTCCTGAGCCTGCTCGAGGAGATGAATTCAATATGAACATGCCAGTATAATTATATATATTTTAAATCGCTAAATTGTCTCCTTCCTTGTAGAGAATCCTAATATGATCATGGCATTAATACACAGTAGTGGCAAACATCAGTTATTAATACCAAGAAAACAGATTAAGCAGCATGTCTTGTACAAAGCGCCACTTTAAACCCTGCAATCGTGGGAGGCTGAAAGGATAGCTTAGTCACTATTTATTTATTTATTTATTTAAGAGTTTTATATAGCCCTGGCCAGACCCGAAGGTATCGGAGTGCTTTACATCATGATCACTCATAAGATACATAGACATACTGGTATGTACAATGCCTCCAGATGTATCATAATTATATTGTCTAGAGCTCACAATGACACTCGCAGGGTATGTTATCACAATAGTATGTACACGGCCTTGACATCCGAGAGAGCACAACGACTGTGACGGGATTTGCCTGGGGTATGGGGGATAGTGAGGTAGAGTTTTTAATGTCAAAGTGTCTTGTGAGCTGTTGTGGGCCTGCTTTAATCGTTAGGTCGTAGCTATCCATACGAGAGAGATCAATTGAGGAACAGTTCGTTGAGCTGCCTTTTCAATTGTAGGTAGGAGGGGTTGGTCCTTATGTGGACTGGTATGGAGTTCCAGATTCAGGGAGCATTTCCTGTAAAGGATCGGGATACGTTTTTTTGTTTGCGAGTTCTTGGAGGGATAAGGAGTAGGGTGTATGTACTCCTTAGGCTTCTTGTCTGACCGGCCTTCTGGAGTTAGGTGGCCAAGTAGGCTAGTTTGCCTGTGTGCAGCGCTTTGTGCGTGAGGCAGGCGTTTCTGAAGTTGGCCCGCATATCGATTGGGAGCCATATGAGCTCTCTGAGCGCAGGGGAGATGAGTATTCCTTTACTCCGGTGACCATTCTTGCTGCTGCGTTCAGAGTTGATCTGAAGGGAGCTAGGTGAGATTAAGCTGATCCTGTGAGGGTTGCAATCCTGTAGTCCAGTCTGGACAGCACCAGGGATTGAGTAGCTTGTTTGAGGTCGTTCTGAGGGATGAATATTTTTATTTTGTTGAGTAGTTTCAGTTTGAGGAAGGCGTTCTTTGCGGTGTTCTTGATGTGTTTGTTCATGTCTAATTTGGGGTCCAGGGTGATTCCTAACAATTTTGAAGAGTCGGCTAAGGTCAGATTGTAATTGAGGGCATCGATCGCTTTTATCCATTCTGAGATTTTTTTCTTTTCTCATCATTGGAGATTAGGAGGATTTCTGTCTTGCCCTGATTGAGTTTTAGGCGGTTGCATGATAGCCAGTGTTGGACTTCTCTTAGAGTGCTGTTAAGTCTCTGAATGTCTTCAATAGAGGAGGTTTCCGGGTAGATCTGGGTATTGTCTGCATAGAGGTGGAAGGGAATGTTGGATTTTTTGAGTGTGGTGGTGAGGGATTCCATTTATATGTTGAAACATTGCGGGGAGAGTACTGATCCTTGGGGGACGCCCCTGCTAACTGGGAGTGGGTCCGATGATAATTTTCTTATTTTTATACATTGGGTGCGGTTCTGTAGAAAAGAGGTGACCATTGTAGTACCATCTGTTTAACTCCAGCCCTTTCTTGAAGTGCCTTGATGAGTAGTTTCTGGTCAACCGCTTCAAAGACTGCCGAGAAGTCCAAGAGTATGAGTAAGCAACATTGTCCAGTATCAAGAGATTTGTGCATATCATCTATTATGTTAAGGATCGCTGTCTCTGTACTGCATCCTTTTCTGAAGCCTAATTGGTGAGGGTCTAAGAAGTTGGTGCTGTCTAGGTGTTGGGTGAGTTGGAGGAGAACATATCTTTCCAGGATTTTCGCTAGGAGAGGGAGGTTTGAGACGGGTCTAAAGTTGTTTAGCTTGTTTGAGTCCGCGCCCGTTTTTTTCAGTAGAGGTGTGACTTGGCCACTTTTGAGACAGTCCAGCATGACTCCAGTACTCAATGAGCTGTTTGTGATCTTGGTCCAGTGCGGGGCTAGTGAGAGTTTAAGTTTTTTATTAGTTGGGCCGGTATGAGATCCAAGATGTGTGCTGAGGGTTTGGAGGTGGAAACCATTTTGATGACCTCTGCTTCGGAGATGGGGTTGACTTATGAACTTATGAACTTAGAAGTGTCAGGAAATGCCATCACCTGTTTAGGTTGTTCCTAGCTGACCGCTCCTTCCAGGTTTTCGAGGACGATATTGCCTGCACCAGATTGCCACTCAGTTGTGGTGTTCCTCAGGGCTCCTCCCTGAGCCCCACACTATTCAACATATATATGAGCCCCCTAGCTGAGATTGTCCGTCCTTTCGGCATAAAAATCATCAATTATGCCGACGACACTCAGCTAGTGGTGGCCCTCAATCAGCCAAACATCTCTCCAACCAACTTAAGTAGCTGTCTAGAGGAGGTGGCCAATTGGATGACATTTTCCTGTCTAAAATTGAACAGGGACAAAACTGAGCTCATGCTCTTAGGAAATACTCCCTCATTCAATGCAAAGCTACTGTGGCCCACTTGCCTCGGCCCCACTCCAGCCCCAAAAAACACAATTAATTTTAACTATCAAGCAGCAAAACGTTCAGCCTCCTGCTATGGCCTGCTCAGGCTATTACGAAAAATCCTTCCCCTGCTCCCATTTCAGGCTAGACAAATCATGGTCCAGGGCCTCATCTTATCTCGCCTGGACCACTGGAACGCCTACTACTTAGGGGCCCCTCAATCTACTACCCGTAAAATTCATATTATTCAAAACTGTGCAGCCCGCACACTCCTTCCGATCCCCTGTCGGCAGTCAACCCATCCAGGACTCAAGAGCCTGCACTGGCTCCCGGTTAGGGAAAGAATTCAATTTAAGGCCCTGTGCATTGCTCACAGGGCTTTCTGGAAGACTGACCCGGCCATCAGCCAATCACTGATCGCTCCCTACCAACCGAACAGACAGCTTCGTTCAGCATCTTCCTTCCTCGCCCTGGTCCCCAAAGTCGAGAAAACAAGGTGTGGTGGCCGCTCATTGGCCTACAATTCAGCCAAACTGTGGAACTCTCTTCCCCTCCACATGCGGGCAGAGCCCAACCTACTACCTTTCCGCAAACTCCTAAAAACTCTGCTTTTCAGTAAACCCTTATAGACCTTAAGCAGCCTCCTTGCCCGCTTATGTCTGCAGCGCTAGGAGGCCTCAGGGTAGCTAACGCGCTTTACAAATGGACTTTTCATTTCATTTCATTTCAAGAGTTCCATAGGTTAGGGGGTGCTTGAGTGTGAGATCATCTTTTGTCTCTGTGAGTGTATTACTGTTAGAGGGGCTGCTTTGTATGTCCAAGGAGAGTTCTGTCTTGGTGATTTTGTTGTTGAAAAAATTGGCAAAGTTGTCACTCAGGTCTTTGGCGGCAACAACTTGAGTTTGCTTGGAGGTTAACATTGAAAAGTTCTCTTGATCTATTTTTTGTGTTGCACACAACAAGGAGCTGCAGAGGGAAAAGAACAAGCCAGGTCGCCCTCCACTCAATAGTCAAATTAAATACAAAAAGACCTGGTCTGCAAGGCACCTCTTTTAAGGCCAAACGATATAAAGCGAAGGTTGGGATTCACAAAGTTTAGTTCCCATATACGCATCTCTTTTCCATTGCGAGATAGTAACCTCACGCTTTTTTGCCTTCAATTTTTAAAAATAATAAAAGCCGTTTTAACAGATGGCAGTCACCATGCTTTGTTACCCCTGACCAACATACAGGAGGGTTAATGTGAAAGGTGCATATAGTTTGAGCATCACATTCAAAACAAAAAATGTGTGAAAAGGCAAGATGACCCTTGACGTGCGCACAACCAATTGAGCTCGCTGGTTGGTAATCACCAGCTGTGCCCACTTTTATCATCATTGGTAGCCATATTGCCTTGAAAAATAATAAATATAGTGTCTACAACAAACAAAATAGGTGCTGTGAAAGGAAGCGCAGTGAATAGATCACATCCCACGATGCGACCTTGTGAAGCTAAAATTGAAATAAGTTGCACTTTCTTCGATGCCAACTTTATTATTCACTGTGCACTTATTCAAATTAAAAATCGGTTGCCTATCATGCATACCGCTTTATACTGCGCCGACATGTTTAATTTTTCATGTTTCATTGCCACACTAATTTCTGGGCAATTTCCTCAGGGCAAACAGAGTCGCCTGGCTCCAGTCCTGGACACTTAAATAACTTTTTCCGGGGACCGAAATGAGCCACCGTTATTCGTACAAGTTCTATCCTTCAGGTCACGCAAGGGACTCCTCCTGTGAGTCCTCTTGGTGGATTAACACTCAGCTGTAATTTCAATAGTCCGGGACCTCACGGAGCGTTTCCTCTTAACCGTAGATGAAGGAAAAAGGAAAGTGGGAATTTATTTGAGCAGCATGTAGCACAATAATCAGGTTCTACATGAGATTATGCTTGAATCGTTAAAATTACACACAGGCCTGGAGTTCTGGACTTTTTGGTTCCGTCCAGAGGTGTCAGGGATAACACCCGAAGACCCCGGAGTTCCACCTGTCTCGGTGCACAAACAAACAGAAACACGGGCTTCTCGATGGTGGCGTCAAAGACCAAAGGTTTATTACTGCAGGGACACAGAAGTCACAGAAACTACACATGGGCAGTATCTAGGAGCCTGTTCGATTTGTACAAAGAGGGTTGCTCCTTATATACTAAATATTGGGCTTCAGGCAAATTCTTTACATGTTACCACAGTTCTAAACATTCGTGTCTTAAACAATAAATATTTGGCGTTGCACAGGGATCGTCAACAGTATCTGATGTCAAAACATTACAAATGAGGGGTTCCCACTAGTCCATCATAATCCCATGTCAATTCTTCATTCAAGACCCGGACCGCCTCATCGTAAATTTCGTTACCTCCCCCTAATAAAGGCCCAGAAGGAAAGGAGCAGAGCCAGGTGCAGAAGATAGAAAGACAGGATAAGAAATGTTTGTGGGTCGTAAATGGGCACGGTTACCAGCTTCGGCCGCCTAATCATGATCAGGCCAACGAACACAAGAACCAGTATAGCAGGACTGGCCTCAGGCTGGGGAGGCAGTTCTTGCCGAGTCATGCTGCTACAGCGTTGCTGGCCTAAGGTGCACGTGTCACTAGCAAGGTGAATCGCCGGTTAAAGCCTACGTGTCCTTTAATGAAAAAGAGGTCATTGCGTGTCCATTGACTATGTGAGGGCAAGGAATACAAAATGGCTTCCGTGTTCTAAGATGGATGCCACGGGAAGAACAGAAATGTGTTTGTAACTGGAGTGCTCTTGCTCGTAGCATAGTGAAAACACCAGGATATACTAAATGGATCATTTGCGGTTCACTGATACCAAAATTATGTATTTACGACAATGTTACAAACACGAGTAAAAATGGTCACGGAACCTCAGACCCTCCTTTTGCCCTTACATAGGCAATTACTCAGTCTATATCAGAGTCAGAGTCTAATTCTATGCTCATTAGGTTAGTGACATGTTGTTGTATCATCATCCTGTCTCGTGCCTTTTCTCCTAATGCAGGTGGTTTTCTGAAACAGGTTGCAGCACAGAGGCTACACAGAGCGGGACCACATTGGATAATAAGACAGCACGAGAACAGAAATACTAGGATGACACCAATGACCATCAGAACCTTCCATCCCCACGCTGATACCAGAGTCCAAAACCACTCCATGAAGGACCAGTTTCCCTTATCTACGTGTATAGAGTCGGAAATCTTATGTAGCTTAGAGATTGCTTCATAGACTGTTGGAGCATTATTTGGAATAAAGACACAGCAGCTTGATTGGATCATTCTGCATACCCCACCTCGATCTGCAAGTATTACGTCTAGAACCATACGGTTCTGCAACGTCATGAGACGATCCGCCTGAAGTTCAGCTGTTAAGTTACTAAGGGCACCTGCAGTTTCTGTAATAGTAGATTCAACTACCCGTGTTAGTTGACGAAGATTTCTACTATTGGCCATAGGCCCCCAAAACGGAAGGAAACCTTTGAAAAAGTCTCCAGCTTCTTGGCCAGCGGTATCTTCCTTGCTGAAGACACCTCTTGCTACTCTGGTTTTGTGATAATCTGAAGAAGCAGTGTATGTCGGGGGTAACAATCGAGCAATATAACATGAACCTGAAAAGTCAGCAGGCAGCCATGTATATGCTCTGTCCTGACAAATGAAGTAGGTACCCCTAGCAGTCAGAAAGGCAGGGGAGGAGTTAGACGGAAATACGTAAGTCTCAACGCACTCACTCCTCCCTAGCTGAGCTCTCGGATTTCTCCCATTTCCTTGCAAACAGACCTGACCTCGGTGAGGCACGACCCAAACTGAAGTGGAGCTTTTACGCTTGCTTTCTCCCAAACTAAGGCGATACTCTGTAGAGTTCCAACTCAAATACACCAGTAATTCATCTCTAGGATAAGATGGAGTATTATTGACGTCTTTAATCATATCAATAATTCCCTGGACTAAAGCTTTGTTGGCTGAGTTGTATTTAGTGGACCCTGGTGGACGCGAAGGATAGGCCTCAAGGGCATATGAGAAAATGGTCTGAAAAGCCTGAAATGATCCATTATAGCTGAAAGGCAAGACTAGATAGGGAATGCCTTTATCCATAGTGTGAGGTATCAAGCCACACACCCAGCAGTCTGTAGTATTAACTATCAGTTGGTGTTGATGCAAGAGCTGTACAAATGTATTGTTAATAAATTCTGAGCGTCGAGCTTGTTCGTGTTCAGGAAATGAGTGAAAAGAATGCATAGAAGAAACCGTAGAAGTAGTAGGATCAAGGGAAGGTACTGTAGTTACTGGCATAAAAATCAAATGTACACCAAAGACGATTCCGCCCACCAACGTTATTAAAACAATTAAAAATGTAACTGCACATTGCATTAGAAAGCATTTGCTGTGTAGTATTCTGTACAGTCTATTTCTGCGAACATAAATTACATTTTCTCGTTGTAGCTCAGGAAGCTCCATCTTCTACGACCGTTCGCGACCACTGATGATGTGTACGTAGATGAAAATGCCTCTATCAGCCCTGGGAGTTCCCAGAACTAACAGAAAGATCGACCTTGTGTCGGACCCCCGCAGATTCAACTAGGCACACAGCCACGACCCTACGGCTACCCAGACGGCAAGGCAATTTTAAAACAAAAAGAAACAATACAAAGTATTAGCAAACTTCCTGGCTGGAGGCAATGTATAGCAAATTCAAATCTGAAAATAGGCAGTTTCCTGCTTTATTTGTCCATATTGCGAGAACGTAAGTTGTATCTCAGTTTTGCAGGAGCTGTCTGATCTGGAAACAATGTATTTTCAGCTGACGTTGCAATGTTCACGTTCGCAGATGACAAATGTTCTTTTGGTGCAGATGGCAAATGTTCATTGGGTGTGGATGACAAATGTTCAGGGTTCAAAAGAGCAGTTTCAGGAGGAGAGTCAGAATTTGGTGAATCCTTGATCAGTTCTGCATCGCTGAAAGGTATGAACCTGGGGACTTGTTCCGTTTCAGAGGCACCGATTCCTTTCTTTACCCAGTTGTCGTAAGGAAGTGGCAGAGGCACACGTTTAGCATGTGTCGTATGGATCCAATTTTTCCTTCCGGCCACACGAATAGCAGTTCTCGTTGCTAGCAGGACTTGGAATGGGCCAATGAATCTGGGCTGAAGATTTTTTGTTCTTGCAAAATTTCTGATGACCACCTGATCACCCGGTTTCAGCTGATGGCCTGGACTCTCCGGTGGCTTTGGCAATGCATCGAAAACCTGTTGGTGAATAAGACTCAATTTAGCAGTCAAGTCGAAAAGGTAATCAATTAACATTGGGTATTCCAGCTGCTTAAATTCTTTCGGTCTAGGTACCCCCCAAACATTTGCAGGACGGCCAAAAACTATTTCGTAAGGACTAAGCCCTACTCTAGAATGTACAGTTGCTCTTGTTGATAGCAAAGCCAGAGGCAATGCGTCTGGCCAGGACAAACCCGTGGATGCTTGTATCTTAGCGAGTTTCAGTTTAAGGGTGCCATTGTAACCCTCGACTAAACCCGCGGACTGGGGATGATTCGCACTATGAAATTTCTGTCTAATCCCTAGGCCGGCACACACACTCTGCATAACTTTCCCTACGAACTCACTTCCGTTGTCTGACCATACAATCCGTGGCATTCCGTATCTGGGGAAGTATTCTTTAAGAAGAATTTTGGCAGTGGATAAGGCAGTATTGTCCTTCAGTGGGTATGCTTCGATCCATCTGGAGAAAGCACAAACTACCACTAGGACGTATTTCAGATTATTGCAACGATCCATGTGAATGAAGTCTAGCTGGATCACCTCAAAGGGGCAGGAAGGAGGAGCGAAGTGACCTGCAGGTGTGGGGATTCCCTTGCCAGGATTATGCATCAAGCATACCATACCATTTTTCACCAATCTCTCTGCACACTTACTAATCCCGTCATTCTTCCAGACCGGAGCCAACATCTTACAAATCCCTTTTGAACTGATGTGCGCTGTTCCATGTGCCATCGTTACTACTGCAAGCACATACGCATCAGGCAACATCCAACGCTGTTGTTCCGACAAGTCAATCCAACACCCACTCGAGTCCAATTTACCCGTGCTCTCTCTCCATGCAAGTTTTTCCTCCTCAGTCGCCTCTTTCTGAATTTTCTTCACGCTTTCCACTGTGTTCTCACACATTCCAGACTCAGAAATCCATCTTGCAGACGTTGCAACATACATTCTACTCATCATATTTCTAGCTGTCTGTTTTGCGATCTCATCAGCAAAAGCATTTCCACGACCAACATCATCCGTGATTGCTTTATGAGCACTGCATTTCACAATCGCAACTTCAGTCGGCAAGGTTAGAGATTCCAACAAGTCATTAACTAGCTGACCATGTTGAATCTTAGTCCCATGGGACGTAATGAAACCTCTTTCTTTCCACAAACGGCCAAAACTATGGGCCACGCCGAACGCGTACTGACTATCTGTGAACACATTCACTCTCTTTCCCTTAGCTAAAACGCACGCTCTTGTTAGCGCGATCAATTCTGCAGCCTGGGCAGAATTCTGACTCACTCTTGCAGTCTCCACAATCGTACTCAAAGTTGTTACTGCATAAGCAGCAGTCACATCACCATTCTCCAATTTGAAGCAAGACCCGTCAACATACAACGTGCCATCTGGTTCTGACAACGGAGTGTCTTTTAGATCGATTCGTCCTTTTGTTTCTTCCTCAGTTCTGAAACAACAGTCGTGTGGTTCGGAATCACTCGACTCTTCGCTAGTCGGCAACAATGTTGCTGGATTCAATACATTGCATCTTTTGATCTGAATATGACTAGCTAACAGTGTCAGTTCATAACCTGATAATCTAGCACTGGTAAGGTGTTGCGTCTTGGTTCGGTTCATGAGTGTATCCACAGCATGAGGAACCATGACTACTAGCATGTTGTTCATTACTAAACCAGCAGATTGTCGAATGGAAGCTGCAGCTGCGGCTGTAGCTCTCAAGCAACTAGGCAATGCTCTAGCCACTGGATCTAATGTTGATGAAAAATACGCACAAGGGTGTTGTTTATCACCAAATTTCTGCGTCAAAACACTCAATGCACAACCTTCTCTCTCGTGGACGTAGAGCGTGAATGGCTTACTGTAGTCGGGTGTACCCAATACAGGTGCTGAACACAGTGCATTTCGTATCTCAGAAAAACTCCGCTGACATTCAGCAGACCATGGTACCGGACTCGGAACACCTTTCCCAGTCAAGGCTACCAATGGTTTTGCTAGAAGAGAAAAATTTGGGATCCATTGCCTACAGTATGAGGTAATACCCAAAAAGGCACGTACTTCTCTCTGCGTGCTAGGAACGTTCATCTGTGTAATTGCTTTTATTCTCTCTGGGGTCAACTTCCTTCCCTCCTTTGACAAGAGATGACCTAGGTAGGTCACTTCTTGGCAGCAGTATTGCATTTTTGAAGGTGACACCTTGTGATTCAAATCTGACAAGTGATGCAATAAAGAAATCGTAGCTGTTTTGCAAGTTTCCTTGTCATCGGCAGCCACTAGAAGATCATCGACATACTGTACTAAAGCAGAACCACGAGGAAGTACGAAGGAATCTAACTGGCTTTTTAATGCTTGACTGTAAATGGATGGGCTTTCACAATAGCCTTGTGGAGCGCGTTTAAATCTGAAACTTCGTCCTCCTAGAGAGAAACCGAAGATATCTCTGCTTTCCTCGGCTATCGGAATGCTGAAAAAGGCATTTTTCAAGTCGACAACTGAAAACCATGCTGCTGTAGCAGGAATCAACGTTAACAATGCAGTAATGTCTGGTACCACAGGAAACTGTGGGATCACAATTTTATTAACTTCTCTAAGATCAATTACAAACCTATATACTGGAGGCTTTGTAGGGTCAGTTCGTTTCAAAATAGGCAGTACAGGACTATTACAGACATTACCTCTAGTCTCTTCTACAACATCTTTCTTGATCAGGTCTTGTACTATCAGTAGGAGCGCTCGCTCGCCTTCACTAGAGATTCTGTATTGTGGAATTCGTGGAAGTTTGACATTTGCTTTCAAAGTTACTACATAGGGTGGAATTTCCAATAGACCTACATCATTAGGACCAGTCGCCCAAAGAGTATCAGGGAGTGAACGCAGCTCTGGTGGGAGCGCATCCATCGACAAGTACATCGGGGAGATTATTCTTTTACCCAACGTAAGCTGTACTCCTGCTGGAGAACAGTACAATGTCGCGTACAGGCGTTTTAACAAGTCTAAACCAAGCAGATTTTCGTTACAACCTGTCGTCAAAATCAGGGGTGCTTTCAATTGACGGGGTCCAACAGAAATCAACAAAGGACCAGAAACAGGGTTATGAACAGGGGCGCCCGAAAAACCTACTGAAACGTTTGTTGAGCCAGACAAAGGTGCGCCAGGGAGTTTTGCATGTATGATAGAACTTTTTGCTGCACCAGTATCCAACAGAAACGGTTCGACTATACCTGATGTTGCTACTGCGACATAAGGCCCACTCTGATCTACTGGAACTGATACTACTCCCTCTCTTTGTCCATGGCTGTCCTAGTATTCACCTTGCTGAACTTCCTCACTAGCTTCATAATAGTCTTCGACATGATACTGTGGAGACCTATTCTGTTGGGCAGATTGTCCATTTCGCTGATCGAAATAATTAGAGGGGCGATCACTCGTCTGCGGAGGCATAGCACCTCGTCCTCGACCTCTAGAGTTTTGCATAGAACTACCACGACCTCTCTGAGCTGCCGCAGACTTATTTTGCGTTCGAACTGGACACTCACTTTTGTAATGACCTTCCTTTTTGCAATAAGCACATTGATTCCATTGGTATTGTGGCCTTTGAAAATTATAATCCGTTCTTTGATATGACCCTTGCTGCATATTCGTCTGATTCATGCGAGGCGGATAAGCTTGCTGTAAAAGTACTTTAGTTTTTAAATCTTTCGTCTTTTTATCTGATTTTTCCTTCTCTTCTTTATCCCTATTTTCATAGTACTGAGCAGTCGCAAGTATTTGCGCAGTCGTAGAGACAGCCCACGCACTTTCAGAATTCTTTAATTTACCACTAAGTTCTGGCAACAGATTGTGCACAAATTTATCAACAAATAATCTCTGGCCTCCTTCTGTGCTCATATCCTGACCACTATGATCCACGAAAGTCTCCTCGAATCTTGTGAAAAAGTCGGAGACGCTTTCGTCTTTCTTTTGTTTGCATGCGGACAATTTGTCCCAGTTAACGCGTAATGCTGGCATCAAGGTTTTCATTAAATCGATTATTCTACCAGGCAAATTAGCAATTAAAGGTTCAGGTTTGGAACCACCTATTTGTTGACCATCCGCTGCAATTATAGCTGCCCAGTCACCACCTAGGGCAACTGGATGATTCTCTTTACGAATTTTAGCCCAAATTGGTTGCGGTACTACATTACCAAATAGCAGATCTATGTCAGCAAGATTCAATACACAAGCGTCAACTGTTTGAGCCAACTCTTTGTAGTACCCTGCAGGATTTTTACGCGGATCTGGCAAGGCCTGTTTCACTGCTAATACTTCAGCTCGCTTCCATGGAATATGTATCCAGACTCTCTGGAATTGGGCCGGAGCGGCTGCAATACCAAGGTTTGCGTTAGCTTGCACAGCTTCACGCCAAATTGGTGGAACCTCTCTCATTGGGTATTGACGATTTTGTTTTGTACTACGTTTCTCTAATTCTCTCGGTGAACGAAGGGATGGGTCATTCCTATAACTTAAAATCAGTTCCATCGCTTCTTTTATATTTTGTCCAACTATCATACCTGCAGCAAACTCTTTCTGAACATTAATTAATTCTCCTAGATTTGATTCAGGGTCATCCTCTTCCAATTCCTCACGTAGAAGGAAACACATTTCATCGAACACATATCGTTGTGTCGGTTCGTTCCATTGCATAAATGTATCTAATACATTTTGTACATTATATCTTCCAACTTTCGAAACCCATCTAAGAGCAGTGGAATCTAATATTCCTTTTTCTTCAGTACTGGGAAGCTGACTACGTCTCTGCACAGAGTCAGAGGTAGGAGTCTTAATCAGAGTTTTATAGAAGGGAGATAGAATATTGGAGACAGAATCAGTGATTCTTCGACGAACAGAAAGCGGAGTCATAATATTAACAGAGGCAGTGAATAGAGTAGCAGTTGGAACAGATAGATCAGGAACAGTAGGAGTAGCAGGAAAAATAGCTTGTGAAGTAGCAGGGGTGAGCGACACAGGCATAGGTAAAGAAGCCGGCAACCCTAGAAGAGGGGTTGTCGAAGGAACATTAATATTGACCACAGGAGGTACAGGAACTTGATTCAGGGGAGCGGGAACAGGGACACCAGATTGTCCAGCAACCGGTAATTGAACATTTGGTATAGGTGGAGCCGTAGCACCCTGTGCATACGGTGGGGGTGATCGTAACAAGTAAGACAACAGGGGATCCTTTTCAGGGTCCTCTACTATCTTAGCCGTACTCGATGGCAAAGCAGGATAGCACTTGTCTATCGCTAAATTACGCTCTCTATCGGCCACCTCCATCGCTTTCTCAGACTCGTTGAGTTGCAGCTGTCTAGCAGACTGTTCTAAAGTCAACTCTTGCTCTTTCTGTTCTTTCTTCAACTTTTTAATTTCTCTCTGTTTAGATTCTTTTCGCCAATAACGGAAAGAATCAAACATTGCCGGCCGGGCTTTCTTCTTAAACAACCTTCTTTCTAAATTATCGAGAACTTCAGGTTCAAAACTACCATGTAGTGGCCAACTAAGGACACCATCTTTCTCTGTGTAGCGGATCCATACCTCGCTATAAGAGATAGGGCCCACACCAAATTTGCAATATAGATCATAAAGGGGAGTTCCAATCGGAGGAACCAAACACGAGTCCTCCAACTGGGAATCACTGTTGCAACTAAAACAAGACAATATACGATTTTTCCGACTTACCATTTTATAATCCGGAACACAAAACAAACAAGACACAAACAGAAAAGATGCGCACTCGAACCAAGAACTTAGGCCTACCAGAACTGACAAATGTATCGATACCTGAACTGAACAGAATGATTATCGTAACCAGAATAACCAGTGATAACCTTACAGAACTGAACTGAACTGAGAACTAAAAGGATTATCCAAATAGGAGCAACCCTTACAAAATAACCAACTAGCAACCACTAAATACTTAACTGAGGCACTGAAGACGTCACCAAGGAGAAACCCGTCACGTTTCGCCGTACTGAGGACTGCACCTCGGGTCCAAGACAGGGCGACGGTCAAGGCAACGGACCACTGCAGCCGTCTGAACGGGAACCCTCGTGGAAGAGAACGTCGGGGCCACTTTTGCGATATGCCGGGATCGATGAAGTGGGGCGCCTCCCTCTGAAATCTTCACACGAAGCTCCTCGAACTCTTCAGGCTTTTGGACCGGTACCGAATGACGTCGCCCCACGTTGGGCGCCAAATGGAGTTCTGGACTTTTTGGTTCCGTCCAGAGGTGTCAGGGATAACACCCGAAGACCCCGGAGTTCCACCTGTCTCGGTGCACAAACAAACAGAAACACGGGCTTCTCGATGGTGGCGTCAAAGACCAAAGGTTTATTACTGCAGGGACACAGAAGTCACAGAAACTACACATGGGCAGTATCTAGGAGCCTGTTCGATTTGTACAAAGAGGGTTGCTCCTTATATACTAAATATTGGGCTTCAGGCAAATTCTTTACATGTTACCACAGTTCTAAACATTCGTGTCTTAAACAATAAATATTTGGCGTTGCACAGGGATCGTCAACAGTATCTGATGTCAAAACATTACAAATGAGGGGTTCCCACTAGTCCATCATAATCCCATGTCAATTCTTCATTCAAGACCCGGACCGCCTCATCGTAAATTTCGTTACCTCCCCCTAATAAAGGCCCAGAAGGAAAGGAGCAGAGCCAGGTGCAGAAGATAGAAAGACAGGATAAGAAATGTTTGTGGGTCGTAAATGGGCACGGTTACCAGCTTCGGCCGCCTAATCATGATCAGGCCAACGAACACAAGAACCAGTATAGCAGGACTGGCCTCAGGCTGGGGAGGCAGTTCTTGCCGAGTCATGCTGCTACAGCGTTGCTGGCCTAAGGTGCACGTGTCACTAGCAAGGTGAATCGCCGGTTAAAGCCTACGTGTCCTTTAATGAAAAAGAGGTCATTGCGTGTCCATTGACTATGTGAGGGCAAGGAATACAAAATGGCTTCCGTGTTCTAAGATGGATGCCACGGGAAGAACAGAAATGTGTTTGTAACTGGAGTGCTCTTGCTCGTAGCATAGCGAAAACACCAGGATATACTAAATGGATCATTTGCGGTTCACTGATACCAAAATTATGTATTTACGACAATGTTACAAACACGAGTAAAAATGGTCACGGAACCTCAGGCCTACACATAACAGAGCAGAACATCACATACCTGCATTGGAGCTGGTAGATCCTTCTACACCTGTAATCACAAGATAGAGAAGCCCAGCATTGGTGAACCAGAGAATGACCCCAGAGCTTCATTTCAAATAACTACTCTTGATAGTCAGAAAACGTTATTCGGTCCTTACGCCAATGAAAGTGCAAGTGTGTACAGTACAAAGATTCAATATTGCATTCATTACAGTAATTCATTGTATGGACAAAGTTAACTGACAAATCAAAAAATACCAGCTTGATATAAATATAAAAAATAACATTTTGAGAAGCAAAGAGTGAGATAGACAAAGTGCTAATAATTTGGAGCCCCTATTGGGTTACATGAAAGTGCAAGTGCATACTGTGCAAAAATACAAGATTGCATACTTGCCAATAGTTTGTTATGGGCACGGCGTCCATTTTCCATTCAAATAGCTCCGTCAAAATGAAATATCTACAACCAGCAGCTAGAAACAGCAATTAGAAAAAACAATGTACAAAATAAAAACGTACTACAACTGGGATGGGACCCCTAAAGTATTGCACCGATAACCCATAGCTTAGTCACAAGGGTATAGACACAATTCAAAAGCAATGGACTTATAAAGTTACTAGAACGCTAGCTAAAAAGAGCACTAGGAAGTCCAAAGGTATGCTTTAACTTTCTTTTAGTGCAAACCTTCTATTAAACCACATTCTTCCCAAAAATTTAGCCACTGCACAAACAACTGATGGCCTTGTATCAGATTTTAAAATACCTAATGCTTCCTGATGGCATCGGGTTCCCATCAGCCTACAGACAGGAGCTAACCATTTGAGTCTCGGGGATTTATATAATGGACAGGCAAAAAAAGTGTGATTGATCGTCTCAACAGTCCCGGGTTAACATGGGCAGTACTGTGATGCGGTTGAAGATCCCCTCTGCCATGCCTCTGTGAATAAATTCAGAGAGAGGGAACCAAATCTAAATTGAATATATAACTTCCTGTAAAGAGGAATCGTAATGACCTCCATGTATTGCTCATATGCACCCAGCAGCTTGAACTCCATAAATTCTAGTGTAAGGCGGCCTCCAGGCGAATGGGTAATGGTGGTCTGCACCACCCAGTTCCAATAGTGGGTCTTAACGAGTTCTCTACTGGGCAGTAAGCTAGAGTCAGACATGTCCCACAGGTTCCCCAGACCGATAGCAGAAAGCAGTGTCTGGATCTTGGTGAACCACCCAATTTTTTAAAACCGATCAAGGTTAAAGACTTCTTCAAAAGCAGCTGCATAATGAATGAGCTCAGGGGTTTGTTTTAAACGCAACCAGAAAAGAAGGGAGCAAAGCCTTGCTGTGCCACTATAGATGTTCTGCCCATATCTAACCTTAGTAGAAGAAACTGGGTGCTCTGGGGGAGGGAACATAGCGATCTTAAAAATGTGTTTTCTGTAAGAAGGAGGCCCTCTAAATTGTCAAATTCCCAGATTTCAGCCCCGTGGTGCAAGACAGAGCCTACCACCTTCTGATCGTATATCTGGAGCGGGGCTGTGATCGGTATAGTTTGGGAGGCCCTGTGTTCCTAAATCAGAGCTCCGGAGGTTTTCCTCTGCTGTAGGATTTGCTTTGCGATATGGTACTTCCAGCCCATTTTCTCCGAGAGGGTTACGCTCAGGTGTTCACAAGTGGCAACTCTCTCCAGAGGAATCCCCCCCAACCGCAATTTGCCTTTGTTCGATTTGTGGGGGTTCATCAGCACGAGCTTGGTTTTCGATATATAAACCTCCAAATCTCTCATTCCACAGAAGACCAAGAAGCGATCAAGTAGCAGTTGAAGACCACTGGGGGTCTTGGAGACCAATAGCGTGTCGTCTCCGAACAATAAAGTTGTTACTTTTGCACTTCCCAATGTGTGGGCATCCACAGGGACATCCGCTAGATGTTTCACCACTCTTATTGAGTCTGTCAGTTGCCCTTGGTCCCCCCAGTGGTCCCTTGCATAGTTATCCTCATGCAAGTAGAATAGCAGCACAAGGATCTCTGATGGAGGCCCCAATTCATAGAAGATGTGCCATAGTTTAAATCTAGGAATGAGGTCGAAGGCCGACTTTAGATCAATAAAAGCAGTATCAAGACTGCCCTGTTCTATTGTCACTGTCTTCCAGGCCAGTAAGGTGAATCGGAAGACCTAATCGATGGTGCTGACTTTCCTCCTGAACCCGGCTTGGAATGGGGATAGTATGTTCTTCTCCTCCATCCATTCAGTGATCTTAGTGAGAAGAGCACGGGAGAATACCTTCTGTGCACCATCAATCAGGCTGATCGGCCTGTAGTTTGAAGGCAGTGAATGATCTCCCTTCATAAAGACTGGAATGACCTCGGCTCCCTTCCACGACGGAGGTATTGGGACCCCAGCAGCGATTCCGTTTGATAGTGTCCGGATGTATTTGGACCAGTTGGGAATATCATTGAGAGAGACATCGCCGGGTACACCGTCAGGACCCGAGACTTTGTTCCTGACTATGGAATTTGCACTTCGAGTAATCTCAGCTGAGAAAAATAGATCATCATTGGACTTTGTACCGATGTAATCAGTGATGGAATTTTCAGTAACAATTACAAGTGTAAGAGACAAAGGTTCACTGACTGTGAATTTTATAGAATCCTTGAGATTTACATGGTTGTGGGAACTGCCTACCCTAGTCTTGAACAGCCAGCCTTGTGAAGTACAATCAGGGTCTACAGGAATCACTGAAACACTTAATAGGACACAAGGTTGCAGACATTTCTGCCACCCACAGCACTTTTGCTGCAATAGAAAATAGTTTATTAGTGTGGGCATGAAAAATAAATTGACTCTACCGGGTTGGTTGTGTTTCTTACACCATTGAATTCCTCTTTAAAGTACAATGAAGAGAAGTACTATCTGAACATTGTGAGGGTCTGCTATCTTATAAAAAAAAGCTGTGTCAACATATTATGGGTTCCTTTGTCTGTACAATCGCCAAGAGAAACCATCTTGGACAAAGTTTTGCTACTGGAGATTTCTGTCATTGGAAATCTATAAGCCTGCAACCTTTCCATAGAGCTACATTGATAAAAACCACAACGCATTTTTCTGAGGTACCTGATTGCCCACCAAATCGAATACTGGAAGTTTTATTTGTTCATAGACATTTATTGCAGGACTCTGCAATCCATACCACATAACCTGTCAAATTAGGTTTGGTAATCGTCTTCGCTTTAGATTCGTTTTACCCTCACCACTAAGAACATGTTTTAATGTTTTCTTTTTATTATTATTTTCAAACATTTGACAATTACCATCTTTTCATGGACAATGAAGAATAAAAATGCAAAGTAAAAGAAACCTTCAGGTTAATTGTGGCATATCTTTAATAGTAATGCTTGATAATGGGTTATTATGTTTGACAGAGACTTGTTTAGATACCTCCAAATATACTGAGTGGGCCGGCACTATACTATACCTGCTTCATCTTTCCCTTCCTAGCCCTTGAGCTTACACCAACATTACTAGAGACATTCCCAATATCCTAAAAGTGGAAAAGTTTACAAGTTTATTTTTACTTTGCATAGTTATTTAAAAACATTGCAACATTTGCTCAAAAAAAGTATGTTAAAATTGTTATTGTACAACAGTAAGAACCATAAAACAGGGACCACAATTACTATACAGAGAAATTTAGCTAAACAGGTGATGACAAGGTTCATTTGTTCGCAAGATAAAGTGCAGTGCGTTCGCTGTTCCTAGCTGGTACTGGGCGTGGGCGTGTGTTAATCGAGCCCTTTAGTCTGTATTGTTCTTCTTGTTCGTTCTTGCGCAGTAATTTTTTTGTTCAAGAAAAGTGCTAATGCTCTATCCTTTGAGGGGGGCCAGTCCCGGATTATAAATGAGTTAATTGTATCACTAGGGCTTCTTCCTTGTGTGGCTCACTTTTTTTTTTCGTCAAACAATTTTTATTGCAGATCAATACACATGCAGAAAGGCATTATCATCATCATCAGAGGGCATAGCAGGAACAATTTCTGATCAGACGGTAAAATGTGGGAAAACACAGCCATTCAGCCCTCATCCCGGAGGCAGGGCGGCGCTAATGCCCAAAATAGAGTAATACGTAAGAAACTGTCAACATACCCAACAACGGTTAGTGTGCTATGGTGCCTGCTTTTATTATGTCGCCCGCCGTAGGTGAAGTAGCCCTGATGATCTAGTACAGTGATATAAAGAACGTGAATGTCCCCAGTCTTAATCTATAGCTCCCAACCCCCCCACCCCCCCTAGTGTCAGTGCCTGTGTATGGTGCAACTGTAAGCACTCCTGGACTGGGAATCCGGATCATTCGTGGTAAACTACGTGTGTGATATCCCTGGTAGTGTCGAGGGACCGTCTATTGTGGCTGGGGCCGATCCGTATCCCCCTCCTCTACTTCCTCCTCCTCCAATGTGCTATCCCTGAGAGCCTGTACCAGTATTTCCCATGCCATCGCCGCCTCCCGTGCTTTATCATCCGAGTCACGGCGGGCCAATTGATAACGGATTGTGCTCTCCGCAGTGGCCCATTTTAAGAATTCGTGTAGCCACCTCCTGTGTGTTGGTCCCACCCTCGATTTCCAACCTTTAGTCAATTCTCTCTTGGCAAGGAGTAAGCCCATGTCTATGAATTTACTGGATAGCTTGTTTTTTTTGGTGTGGGGGAACCAGTGTAGAATGGTGACTGCATTATCGTAGAGTAGCTCCCTATTCGTGATCGCGGTCAAAGTCTCCCCTATGGTGGTCCAGTATCCTTGGAGCGCGGGGCACCCTCTCAGCATATGTACTAAGTCAGCCCCTATGTGGTTGCATCTAGGGCAAGCCGCGTCAGCCACGTGAAAGTATGCAGTGATTTTTTGCGGGGTGAGGTAGGCCCTGTGGAGGATGTATAAATGTATTAGCTGAAAACGCGCATTCCTGGTGCTTTTTCTAGCCCTACCCACTAGTTGTGCCCATGTCGTGTCCGGGATGTCTAAGTGCAGGTCCTCCTCCCATTTAGTCTTAAGCGGCGTAAGAGGCAGCAGCGCTTCAGAGAGCATTCTGCGGTAGAGACACGTGACAGCCTTAAACGTACCCGCCGCCATCATCGTGTATTGACATGCTAGGGAAGTCGTGGGTTCCGACAGTCCACTTCCCCAGTGCCTCTGCATAGCTCTCACCACCGCGGCGTGCATTAGGTAATCACCTCTGGGAAGGTCGTACCGCTCTTGTAGGGACTGGTATGGGGAGAGTACCCCATCCTCGTATGAATCGCCCAGCATCTGGAGCCCTGCTTCTTCCCATAGACGCAATCCCGACCAATCTCCGCCATGCGGCAGTGCCGTCACCATGCCCAGCGGGATTTCAGGGGCGTACGGGCGACCAGGCCCGGCCCGCTTCTGTGCACGATTCCAGCACTGCCGGAACGTTCGCTCCTCCTGGGAGAGTCCCCTCAGGAACAACTTCTGTTGTAGAGTGATGTACGCCAGGACATGGCGAGGGGTGCCCCTCTCCCTGTCTTGCTCCGGACCCCGATAGACTCTCGCTACCTCCTGCGTGAAGCACTGCAGCTGTCCCGCCAAGTAATATAGCTCGAAGTCCGGGACCGCTAGTCCCCCCTCGTCTCTAGGGCAGGTTAGCGTCGCCAGCGCAATCCTACGCCTTCCCGTGCCCCAAAGGAAAGACAACAAGATAGTTTTCAGGTGTTTGAAGGTCGACCCTGGTATCCACACGGGGAGGGTCCGGAAAAAATAGAGCAGCCGCGGCAGGACAATCATTTTCAGGAGCGCCACTCGGCCGGCCAGCGAAAGGGGTAAAGTGGCCCAGAAGGATATACAACCCTTCAGGGCACGGATACACCGCCCAACATTGCCGTCTAGGAGGTCAGCTGGGTCGTGATAAATATGGACTCCTAGGTAGCTCAGGCAGCGGGGCTCCCATGGCAGTCGCGAACGGAGTGGTGGGCTTTCCACCCCCTTCCGGAGTGGGAAAAGGCACGTTTTCGTCCAATTTACCCTCAATCCGGAAACATCTCCAAAGCACTCTAAGAGTTTCTCAGCACCCTCTGCCGCCTCACCCGCGTTGTCCAGGAAGAGGAGGAGGTCGTCTGCATACAAGGAGATGTGGTGGAGGTCTCCTCTGAAGGTCAGGCCTGTATAGTATTCTCCGCTCCTCGCCGCAGCCGCGAGCGGTTCCACCGCTAGCGCAAATAGTAGCGGAGATAATGCGCATCCCTGTCGGGTCCCTCGAGTCACCTCGAATTGGTCCGACACCAGCGGTCCTATCCGTACCCTGGCCCTCGCAGTGGAGTAGAGCACTCTAGTCCATTGTATGTACCCCTCTCCCAGACCAAACCGGCGCATTACGTCGTATAAGTAGTCCCACTCCAGGCTATCAAAGGCCTTTTCTATGTCCACAGCCAGTACGAGGGGGGAACCCGCCTCCGGTGGCGGGGCATCCACCAGCCGCAGGAGTCTACGAATGTTATGCGACGTGTTCCTCGTGGGTATGAAACCCGATTGGTCCGTGTGGATCAGTTCTTGCATGTGGGACAACAGCCTGGTAGCCAGCACCGTGCTTAGAATTTTGTAATCAGCCGTTAGCATAGCTAGGGGCCTGTAAGAAGCAGGATCAATGCTTTCCCGCCGTGGTTTCAAAAGAGGGATCACTATGGCCTCGCTCATCGAGAGGGGGAGTCGGCCTGCCTCTTTTGCCTCATTATAAACTAGTAGTAGTCTCGTGGCCAAGAGGTCCAGATATTTCCCGTAGAACTCAATGGGGAGTCCATCCATCCCCGGCGTCTTGTTACGCGCCATTCGCTTCACTGCACTGCGTACGTCAGATAGTGTAATGGGACCCCCCAGCGCTTCAGCCTGCTCCCGTTCTAGGTGCGGTAGCGGTAAGTCAGCCAGGAAGGCTTCCAGCATGTCTGAGTTGTCTCCCAACCCAGATTCATACAACCTCTCATAGTACTCTCTAAAGCAGTCCGCTATTGCAGGTTGCGTAGCATGGACACGGCCTTCAGGTCCCCGCAAGGCTAAGATCGGTTGGGCGTTCCTGGAGGGGTTCGCCAACCAGGCCAGGAGGGATCCAGTTTTATCACCCTCTGCGAGAGTTTTCGTAAGGTATGTCCCGTAATCAAAGCTGCGGAGGCGCTCCACCTCCACAGCCACTGCCTCCCGTGCCTTACACACCGTCTCCTGCAGTTCCGGGCGATTAGGGCGGTTGACCTCCGCCTCCCGCAGCGCGCTCTCAGCCTTCTCTAGGTCCTCTATCAACGACCTGCGCGCACCCGCGTATTTCCCGATACAGTGGCCCCGCACCACTACCTTAAACGCGTCCCACTCCGTTGCTCTGGAGGAGGTGGTGCCCGCGTTGTCCCCAAAGTATTGGTCGATCCGCGCCTCCAGGTCAGCACGGAAGGGCGGGTCATCCAGAGTGTCGGGGCGCAGCCGCCATGTCGGGATTTTTGGGGGCACAGTCATCCAGTCCAGGGACAGGAGGAGCGGGTTATGATCCGACAGTGTGCGCGCTAGATACTCTGTGCGGAGCACCGCTGCGAGCACTGCAGGGGAGCACAGGAAGGAGTCAAGGCGCACGTGCAGGTCGTGCAAGCTGGAATAAAATGAGTAATCTCGCACAGTGGGATGCTGCGTGCGCCAGCAGTCCGACAGGGCCCAGGCAGTTTGCCATTCGGTTCTACATTTCGCTACTCGGTACACAGGGGAGGTGCGCAGCGGAGGGTGCGATCTATCCAGCGTAACATCCGCAATGGAATTGAAGTCCCCACCCAATAAAGTTGGGCCTGAAATATAACTGGCAAGTACCCTGGAGAGTTTGGTGAAATAAGTAGCCTGATCTACATTCGGCGCATAAACGTTGCAGAGCGCTATGAGTCGGCCCCTGAGCAGGCCCTCCACAGCCACGTATCTCCCCTCCGGGTCCTCAGTGTGCCTAGTGATCTGCAGAGGGGTGCCCGCCCTTATCCAAATCAGTACTCCCCTAGCGAACGCAGAGTAGGTAGTGTAGAATAAATGACCCCTCCATCTACGCTGAAGCGCAACACCCTCCTGTTTAGTCAGATGAGTTTCCTGCAGGAATGCAATCTGCACTCCACGGCGTATTAGGTATGAGTGAATTTTGTGTCTCTTTGTCATGGTATTTAGGCCCCGCACATTCCAGGTCACACATTTCAACGGGCACAGATTAGCCATTATCCCATACAGTGAATGATGAAGGCCCAGTAACCGGTACCCAGGCCACAGGCACTGACACATACAATCCCACCCCAGCCCCGTACCCCAATCCACCCCTAGTAGCTTCGCCCAGAGAACCCCCAACCGCTCCAGGCCCCCCCCCCCCAGAATAGGACCCCTCTGCAATAGAGACACTCCCATCCAAACAAGTGAGCAACGGCTCACAGAACCACTATTCCGTAGTCAAGCTACGGTGGCCTTATGGGCCTCGGGGTGCGTACGCTAGTCGCTAACGCCTGTGGGAACTGCCCTCAGGCCTCCGCCCTGTAATACACATCCCAAATTGCAATAGTTCAGTCTCACAGCTGCCCGCTCCAGAGTTCGCAGCAGCCGTGGAAATTGTGGGAACTCCCAGTCTCCCCACCTGTTACCTTGTTGAGGGGTCAGCTCCCGAAGATTTCACCTGATGTCTGCGGAGTGACCTTCGGTCCCTTGGCTCCACCCAGCTCCGAATGTTCAGTGTCCGAGCCCGTACCCTGGCCCTCCGAGCCCGAGCCCCTCTCCGAGAGGGCCAGTGCAGGCCCCGAAACTTCCTTAACCGCCTGCAATGCTGCTCTCCGTTCGTCCGCTGTCTGAGTGTCCGTTGGTCTCTTAGGGCCTCGGGCTCGACCCCGGTGACGTCTCGACCGTCTGAGAGGTTGTTCCTGACGTTCCTCTTCTTCCTGGCGCCGAGCACCGTCCGTGCCAGCTTTGTAGGTGTCCCACCAGGCCCAGGCCTCATCTGATGTCTGAAAAAACAACGTGTTCTCGTCCACTACAACTCGGAGCCTAGCTGGGAACAAGAGCGAGTATTAGATTCCCTCCGCGCGGAGCTCCCGCTTGATAGAGAGGAACGAGGCCCGCTGCTTTTGGGTTTCATATGTATAGTCCGGAAACAGGGTCACCTTACTGTTGTCCACCTGGAACGGGCCGGCGTCTCGGGCGCGCTGCAGCAGCCAGTCCCGATCTTTGTAGTGCAGGAGTTTTATGACCACTGGGCGAGGTGGAAGGCCCGGCTTCGGGGGCCTCGCCGGCACTCTGTGCGCCCTTTCCAGGGTGAAGAAGGGGGAGAGACCCTCCGGGGCCACCACAGAACGCAACCAGCCATCGAGATATCCCACCATGTCCGTCCCTTCCGTTTTTTCCGGCAGGCCCACGAGGCGCACGTTGTTCCGGCGGCTGCGATTTTCGGCATCCTCGGCTTGCCGCTCCAGGGCTCTGATCCGGTCCAGTGCCTCCGTGAGCTTCCCCTCCATCGATTTCTGCGATGGCGCGACATCCTGTAGGGTGGCCTCCACAATCTTAACTCTGTCTGCCAACTTCACATGGTCGGCCCGCAGGAGCCCCAGGCCCACAGATACCTGAGCGATGTCGCTGTGCAGTGATTCTTTTGTGGCAGCAATAGCGTCCAGTATTCTGTCCTGCATTAGTTGGAGATCTGTCGCCGGGTGCTCAGGGCCTTCGGACTCCTCCGTGGGGGGAGTCCCCTCTGTCCTCGCGCCTCTCGTCGGCTTGCCCATTCTGCTCCGCTGTCCGTCGTCCCAACGCACTGGTGGTTCAGATCGTTTGAAGTGTTCGCAGTCCACACCTCCCCTGGTCCGCGATCTCCGCGATGGGGTCAGCACAGTTCCCCCTCGCAAACTCGGTGGTGGCGTGCACCCCAGGCGCCCCCTCGGTCAGTCCCCTCCGCGGGCGTCCCCAGGCAGGAAGATGGCGGGCCAGGTGATAGCCCCGCTGTGAGCCTTCAGGAGGGTTAGGGCCACCTGGCTGTTCCCTCAGGGGGCTCCGCTGATGGACGTTGCGCCAGTGGCCTCGGCGGGAGGGGCTACCCGCGGGCGGCGGGGCCCAGCCCCGGGACGGACCGAAATGCCCCGAAGCGGGGTCAGCTCCGCAGCGGCGGAGCGCCCCACACCCCCGTCCTCGCACCGCTAAGCTGCCAGCCGGGCACCAGGGGCAGCCAGTTCTCTTAACCAGTAGTCCCAAGGGGGGGGCCCCACACGACCAGTCAGGCTCCGGGAGGTCGGAGGAGGGGGAGGGTCCCCGCCACGGGTGTAGGCCTCAGCGCCAGGGAGTGAAGTCGGAGTCGGAGTCCGCCCCTGCGAGGCGGGGCCCGCCGATGCACAAGTGGCGGGGTGCCGCTCGGGGCCCTCCGGAGGTCAGGGTGGGCATCCGCCAAGCCGTCCCAGGGCAGAGGCCGCAGCGCCGGTGTCCGCAGTGCCGGGGAGGGACCCCCGGGGTCTCGTGGCTCACCTCTGCTCGGGAGACTCCGTCGTGCGGTCGGCAGGCCTCGTTCACTCCAGTGGCCGGCCGCCACCAACCAGCCGAGCAGGGCCCAGGGGGTCAGCCAGCGCCCGTCTCCCCGAGCCCGACGGGGGAACCACGGGCAGCAGCGCCGATTCCAGTCGCTCAGGGCAGGGGCGGGCCTCCGTCCAGGGCGCAGGCCTCAAGCCGGGGAGTAAAGTGTAGGACCCTCCCGGAGGGGGCGGGGCCCCGCCGGACTCCCGGCGAGAAGCTCTGGGCAGGATGTAGTGTCCGCTGGGGACGGTCGCCCGCCGGGGCGTTCCAGGGCACGGTGCTCCGGGTCAGTAGTCCCCGCTGCACGGGTGGGCGCTGTTGAGGAGCCCGGAGGGAGTCGCAGCCTGCCTCAGTTAGGGTGCCGCCATCTTGGGAGCCAGGAGCCCCGTCCCTCGTAGCGTTCTGCCGCTTCTGTGAGCAGTTCCTGGGCGTGCAGCTCGCACCGGAGCAGACTTCAGCGGCAGTACCCGGGATCTACCCGAGGTGCGCGGGGATCCCGGGGCACAAGCAGGATAACAGGCGGATTTGCGGGCAGAGGGTCGGGAGCCTCGTTAGGCTGCGACCGTCCGCATCGGCTGCTAGCCACGCCCTCCTTGTGTGGCTCACTTATATGGCTATTCCAATATTAAGTATTTTTTGTTCAGCCAACTTTAAGAATTTTACTAATCTGCAGTTCATCTGCGTATTTCCCGGATTGAAGCAAGCCAACACCGCTTGTCTCCTGGTGCGGATACCTAACTGCTTAAGGGGAGCTTTTAACAGCAGTATCCGTTCTTTTTTTTTTATTTATTTTTTATTAGTTTATTTTGAAAGTTTCAGAAAGGTAACAAACAGTAGCCCCAGAAAGAAGCATCAAAGCCCCCCTCCCACGGTAGAGAGACAAAATATCGAAATTAAAATATCGATATACAATAATATCGATGTTTTAATTTCGATGGTATAGAATATCGGTGTGCAATAATATCGATAGACAGAATATCGATATTAAGGTATGTATGTTAGTAATATCGAAATTTTGTTTAGTGTTATGTATTTTATTATGTTGTTTATATGTTTGTTAAACATGTTTTTTAGTGTATGTTTAGAATTAGTAAATTTGTTTACATTTTGCGTTTTAGTATCAGAGCGGGTTGTGGGTTTATAGGGGAATAGGGTGGGAAGTAATTAAATTATAATTAATTGACTAATATGTTTTTAAAATATTTTTGATTAGTAAATAATTATTAATTAATAATTAATTGGTAATTAATTATTATTAATTAGTTAATTAAATGAATTAGAGTTAATGTAGTAGTATTTATTATTTTTTGTTATTGTTAATTAATAATTAATTGGAAATTAATTATTATTAATTAGTTAATTAAATTAATTAGAGTTAATGTAGTAATGTTTATTATTTTGTGTTATTGTTAATTAATAATTAATTGGTAATTACTTATTATTAATTATTTAATTAAATTAATTAGAGTTAATGTACTAATATTTTTAATTTTTTGTTATTGCTAATTAATAATTAATTGGTAATTTATTATTAAGTGATTAAATGACAATTACATTTTTTATGTGATTTATTTATGTGTAGTGGGTTGTGTGTTTATAGGAGAATAGGGTGTGACATAATTAAATTAAATGTATTAAAGAGATTGTATTTATTAATTGGTATTTATTGTTAATTAATTGTTAAATATTTAATTGGTTAGTTTTTTAAAATTATTTCATAATATTAATTATAAATAATTTATTATTAATTATTGGTTATTCTTGTAAATATCTTGTTAATTAATTGGTAATTCATTTTTAATTGGTAATTAATATGTGTTAATTAGCTAATTTATAATTACATCAATTTAATATTAATTGTTATTAATTTATTAATTGATATTTATATTAATTGTGGTTTTTTGTATGTGTAGTGTGTTGTGTGTTAAAGGGGGAGTAGTGTGGGAAGTAATTTTTACCCCTACGCTATCCACCGCTTTCCCTACTGTTGCACCCTCTGGAGTGGGAATAGTAATTTTTACCCCTACGCTATCCAACGCTTTCCCTACTGTTGCACCCTCTGGAGTGGGAATAGTAATTTTTACCCCTACGCTATACAACGCTTTCCCTACTGTTGCACCCTCTGGAGTGGGAATAGTAATTTTGACCCCTACGCTATCCAACGCTTTCTCTACTGTTGCACCGTTTGGAGTGGGAATAGTAATTTTGACCCTTACGCTATCCAACGCTTTCCCTACTGTTGCACCCTTTGGAGTGGGAATAGTAATTTTTACCCCTACGCTAACCAACGCTTTCCCTACTGTTGCACCCTTTGGAGTGGGAATAGTACTTTTTACCCCTACGCTATCCAACGCTTTCCCTACTGTTGCACTCTCTGGAGTGGGAATAGTAATTTTTACCCCTACGCTATCCAACGCTTTCCCTACTGTTGCACTTTCTGGAGTGGGAATAGTAATTTTTACCCCTACGCTATCCAACGCTTTCCCTACTGTTGCAATCTATGGAGTGGGAATAGTAATTTTTACCCCTACGCTATCTAACGCTTTCCCTACTGTTGCACTCTCTGGAGTGGGAATAGTAATTTCTACCCCTACGCTATCCAACGCATTCCCTACTGTTGCACCCTCTGGAGTGGGTATAGTAATTTTTACCCCTACGCTTTCCCTACTGTTGCACCCTCTGGAGTGGGAATAGTAATTTTTACCCTTACACTATACAATGCTTTCCCTACTGTTGCACCCTCTGGAGTGTGAATAGTAATTTGTACCCCTACGCTATCCAACGCTTTCCCTACTGTTGCACCGTTTGGAGTGGGAATAGTAATTTTGACCCTTACGCTATCCAACGCTTTCCCTACTGTTGCACCCTTTGGAGTGGGAATAGTAATTTTTACCCCTACGCTAACCCATGCTTTCCCTACTGTTGCACCCTTTGGAGTGGGAATAGTAATTTTTACCCCTACGCTATCCAACGCTTTCCCTGATGTTGCACTCTCTGGAGTGGGAATAGTAATTTTTACCCCTACGCTATCCAACGCTTTCCCTACTGTTGCACTTTCTGGAGCGGGAATAGTAATTTTTACCCCTACGCTATCCAACGCTTTCTCTAGTGTTGAATCCTCTGGAGTGGGAATAGTAATTTTTACCCCTACGCTATCCAACGCTTTCCCTACTGTTGCACTCTCTGGAGTGGGAATAGTAATTTTTACCCCTACGCTATCCAACGCTTTCCATACTGTTTCACTCTCTGGAGTGGGAATAGTAATTTTTACCCCTACGCTATCCAACGCTTTCCCTACTGTTGCACCCTCTGGAGTGGGAATAGTAATTTTTACCCCTACGCTATCCAACGCTTTCCCTACTGTTGCACTCTCTGGAGTGGGAATAGTAATTTTTACCCCTACGCTTTCCCTACTGTTGCACCCTCTGGAGTGGGAATAGTAATTTTTACCCTTACACTATACAACGCTTTCCCTACTGTTGCACCCTCTGGAGTGGGAATAGTAATTTGTACCCCTACGCTATCCAACGCTTTCCCTACTGTTGCACCGTTTGGAGTGGGAATAGTAGTTTTGACCCTTACGCTATCCAACGCTTTCCCTACTGTTGCACCCTTTGGAGTGGGAATAGTAATTTTTACCCCTACGCTAACCAACGCTTTCCCTACTGTTGCACCCTTTGGAGTGGGAATAGTAATTTTTACCCCTACGCTATCCAACGCTTTCCCTACTGTTGCACTCTCTGGAGTGGGAATAGTAATTTTTACCCCTACGCTATCCAACGCTTTCTCTAGTGTTGAATCCTCTGGAGTGGGAATAGTAATTTTTACCCCTACGCTATCCAATGCTTTCCCTACTGTTGCACTCTCTGGAGTGGGAATAGTGATTTTTACCCCTACGCTATCCAACGCTTTCCCTACTGTTTCACTCTCTGGAGTGGGAATAGTAATTTTTACCCCTACGCTATCCAACACTTTCCCTACTCTTGCACCCTCTGGAGTGGGAATAGTAATTTTTACCCCTACGCTATCCAACGCTTTCCCTACTGTTGCACTCTCTGGAGTGGGAATAGTAATTTTTACCCCTACGCTATCCAACGCTTTCCCTACTGTTGCACTCTCTGGAGTGGGAATAGTAATTTTTACCCCTACACTATCCAACTTTTTCCCTACTGTTGCACCCTCTGGAGTGGGAATAGTAATTATTACCCCTACGCTATCCAACGCTTTCCCTACCGTTGCACTCTCTGGAGTGGGAATAGTAATTTTTACCCTTACGCTATCCAACGCTTTTCCTACTGTTGCAATATGTAAAGTAAGTATATATATTCATTTATATGTAGTTTTTAATTTATTTTAAATGTGTATGTATTAGTTATTAATTTTTTGATATGTTTTAATGTTTATATTTTTAATTTGCTAAATTATATATATTTTTTAAGTATTTTTACATTATTATTAATACATTTAAAAAAACGATATTTTTAACTTCGATATTTTTGTATTACTATATTTTTTTTCGATATTTTTGTACTTACCCTTATGTAGATAGAACTCCGATATTTTTGATTTCGATATTTTTGTGTCGATATTTTTGTATGCCTATATTCTGTCTGTCGATATTATGTCATAGATTCCCTTCCCACCCCTCAAGGCATAAATGCACCCACTTAACCTTCATCTGCTTTCCTACTACAGGACAGGGAGTACACAGCCATTTAGCCAACAACCCAGGAAGTAGGGCAGGCGGCGCCTATATCACACATTGCAGCGAATACAGCAGATACAACAAATAATAGGCAGAAACAACTCCAACCCCCACAGCGTTCCACAGCCAGGACCAAAGAGCATTAAGCAGCCCTGGGGCAGCACCCAGAGTACCTGCCAGATTTAGCCCTCCTGCACCTCAGTAGCAACAACCCCAACCCTTTGGCGCGCCAGATACTTTTGGTAGAGTCCCCAGTAGTTCTTGGGCCTACTCGTGGGGGGGAGAAGTTTGCAGTAGTTTTCAGATTGCGTACAGCAGTATACCATCTCACGTGCCCATCGCGCAGAGGTCGGAGCAGGACCTCTCATCCAGCAGCATGCTACTACCTTACGTGCTATTAATAGTCCCATGCCTACTATCCTACGCACAGACACCGGCAGCTGCTTGGTGTATCCCAACAGGGCCATCCCCGGGTCTGGAGCTATGTCAGATTCGACCGCCGCACTGATTTCAAGAAAGATCTTATTCCAGAAATCCCATACTCCAGGGCACTGCCAAGCCAGGTGTAGAAACCCCACGTCAGGGGCATGGCATCTATCAGAGTCCGCTGTGGCCCTCAGGCCTTATCTGTAAAGTCTATTAGGTGTATAATATATTCTATTTACAAATTTGAAATGTATTAGCCGATGCCGGCCATTCAATGAAAGCGCCTTAGTGGCAGTGCAACAGTATTTCCACATATCATCATCCAGTACCATATGCAAGTCCGACTGCCATGCCAGCCGTGATTTAGTGTATGTGTTTTCTCTATGCGTTTGAGAAAGTGAGTACAAGTGAGATTGCAGTTTCTGGGGAGAGGTGGCCTTAAGTACGTATGTGAGCTTGTGCACCTCAGGCGGCTCCGCCATGTGTCCGCCCAGAAGCTCAGAGAGCGCATGTCGGACTCTGTAAAACTGAATTCCAAATCGGTGATCACCTGTTCCCAGGTCCTGACAGTTCCCTCAACAAATAGATCCCCTGCTACCTTGATGTTGAGGTTCAACATGGCAGCTACCACCCCCTTCTCATGAAGAGGAGGCAACCATCGCACCCATTCAATAGGCATAATAGGGGAGTACAGTAACGCACCACCTTGGATGTGTAAGAGCCTAGACCACGCATGGTTCGTAGAGGTCACAGAGTCAAGTATTCCAGTCCTACGAACTGTGGGTTCAAAGATCGTGTGGGGGAGTGTGAGGGGCCTAGCGAACAAGGTCTCCAGTGTGACGTGTGGTATATCCCGATTCCCATGAACCCAAGTTTGTAGATGTGCGGCCTGTGCCACCCTGTAGTACACTTCAAGGTCAGGAGCGCCCAGGCCACCCATGGAGTAGGGCAAAGTGAGAAGCAACCATTTAGCTCGGGGTTGGCCTCCCGCCCAGGCAAGCTTCGTTAAAAATTGTTGCAGCCTCTGGAAGAACACCCTCGGGAGCACCATGGGGATGGTAGAAAACAGAAAAAGGAATCTCTGGAGTACCACCATCTTCATAATGGCAATCCGTCCCAGTAGGGAAAGGGGGAGTCCACACCAGACCTCCACATCATCCTCAAGTTTGCTGAACGCTGTGCCATAATTAGCCCGAAACATGGTCTCCAGGTCTATGTGTAGTTGGACCCCCAAATATCTAATCGTGTCAGTGGTCCATTGGAGTGGGTATTCCATGGTGGTTGGTTGAGTAATTGGGGTCAAGGGGAATGCTAGTGATTTTGACCAGTTAACTTTTAATCCAGACAAGGTGCCATAGCGGACCACCTCCCTGAGTACAGGCGACAGGTTATTGTCAGGGTCGCGGACATAAAGCAATGTATCGTCCGCATACATAGACACCACTATCTGATAAGTGGGAAAGCTTATGCCCCTAGCACTATGATACTCCCGCAGGGCGCAGGCCAAGGGTTCAGCCACGAGGGCATATAACAAGGGCGAGAGTGGGCAGCCCTGCCTAGTACCCCTCGTGATCGGAAACGAGTCTGTGACCAAATCATTCAATCAAAGCCTGGCACGAGGTCGGAAGTACAACGCCCCTATCCTTTGAATGAAAGGCTGTCCCAGGCCCATCTTCATTAAAACCTTTCTCATGAACGACCATTCAACGGAGTCGAAGGCCTTCTCCATGTCAAGGAAGACTGCCAACGCCTTCCTATCCTGTTGAACATGCTGTAGCACACCCAGGACAGTCCGGATGTTGTATGACAGGTTCCTGCTCGGGATAAACCCCGCTTGCTCCGGGGCAACCAAAGCAGGTGCCAGAAGGGCCAGTCGAGTAGCTAAAACTTTGGCGAACAGCTTTGTATCAACATTTAACAAGGAGAGGGGTCAGTATGAGCAACAGTCCTCCCTGGGCTTGCCCGGCTTCAGTATCGTTATCAGGAGCGCCTCGCTCATGGAGTCTGGCATACTTCCCTCCACGCAAATGTCGTCGAACAAGGCCGACAAGTGCAGGATGAGCTGGTCCTTAAAGGCTTTATAAAAGGCAGCTGTAAGGCCGTCTGCGCCAAGGGCGCTACCCGATTTCATTGCAGCTAGAGCATCCGATATTTCATCTTTCTCTATCGGCTGCATAAGGAATTCCCTATCAGAGTTCGATAGCATGGGGATGTCTATATGGCCAAGGTAGTCCTCAATGTCATCATCGAGGTTCCCACCCCACGACGTGTAGAGTTCCGAGTAATAATCCGTAAAGACGCCCGCCACTTCAAGGGGATCAGAAAGGAGAGCTCCATTGGGTGATTTGATTTCTATAATGGTGTGTCGTTTTCTAGTCCCTCCAATAATCCTGGCTAGTAAAGCGCCAGGCCTATCACGCTCTCCATAGATTCTGGCCGTGGCGTACTTCCCCATGTGCTTGATTTCCCTATCTGCTTCCTCGTGGTACTCAGACAGTAGCCTGTTGATGTCAGCCATCACCGTCTCGTCTACCTGTTCTCTTAGTCTCCTCTCCAACACCCCCAACTGTTTCTCCAGCTCGGCTAACCTCTTCCTGATAGATTTAAGTATTCCAGAGTGCTTTGACATAGCCACACCGCATATATATACTTTAAAAGCCTCCCAGACAGTCTGAAAGCTCTCGACCGATCCCAGATTAGCCTAAAAAAATGTGTCAATGGCTTCCGCCAGTTCCCCCCGAAACACCGGATCTAGTAGCGAGTACGGCGGGAACCGCCAGGTAAAAGGGGGGATGGATCTGCCTGGTGTCAGCAGCTCCAAGAGTACAGGTGAGTGATCCGATAACGTCCTAGGTAGCACCCTACAGTCACCAACCGAACCCATTCTACAGGAGGGACCCAGCAAGTAGTCTATTCTGGTGTGTATGTCATGGTAAGCGGAATAGTGTGTGTAGCCTCCCTGTTGCGGATAGCGGGACCGCCATACATCCTCAAGGCCCAGGCAGGCCATAGCTCTCTGTAACTCTATCGCTGCTGCTGACGGTCAACGGTGTGGTCCCAATTATCTATCTAGGGCAGGGTCAAGGGTGAGATTCATATCCCCCCCCAGAGCAGGAGATTCGGGTCATGTAGGCGTGCCCTGGCCTCTACGGCCCGATAAAACTCTGGGGAATCAAAGTTGGGGCCATAAGTGTTAATAACTACCAAGGTCAGCCCAAGACCAGTGCACCTGGATATGACGTATCTGCCCTCAGGGTCCGCCTCTAGCATGCACTGCGTTAGTGTGGATTTGGGATTTACCCAAGTCATCACTCCCCTGGCATGAGTTGTGAAACCTGCAGTAGCTGTATTCTCCTCCAGGCCTCTACATTTTAGCATCCCACTGTTGTTTGGAAGGTGAGTCTCCTGAATTAGCGCAATATCAACATGTTGATGCTGTAGGTAACTAAGTACCTTCCTGACCTTCCTGTGGTCATTGACACCTCGCACATTCCACGTTAGAATCTTAAGCCTGGGCAGGGTAGTGCGGCCCGCGCTATCCGCCGTCATCGCCATCGGTGCAGGTTATGTGTTCCGCCATATGTGATGTAGCCTGCCTGTGCCACGTGTGTCCCGTGTCAGCAGGAGATAGGTACATTTTACCTTGAGAAACTGTACAAACCCGCCCCTGATTCCCACCACCCCCCTCCCACAGTAGACCAACCCCAACTTGGCCTAACATGTCAGCTCCCCTCCCAAGAAGAACTACCCTGAGAACAACAAAGGGCTCCCAAGGGAGCAAAAAATACACACAGCGCTGGTTACCAGAGGAAAAGTCAGCAACTCAGAAAGGTTACGACTTGAGGACCGCCCCTAGCACCATCGCCCTGTGACACAATCTTAACGGACCCCAGTACTGCAACATCTTACCAAACACCTTAGATATGAGGCCTCTCCCGCGTACAGACCCCAATATTTGTATACGTGGAATCTACTCCCACCTCCATCCTGGAGCGTTTTGCTAGTCCATATAGTCCAACATAGTCATAAAACAGCATTGCAAACTCATACAGTTCGGAATAATCTCACCCATAAACCAGGTAGGGTATAAAGCAGGAATATCGACTAGCATAAATATCGAGGTAAGAATATCGACTGTAAAAAATATCGTTGTAGTAAATATCGTTGTTGTAAATATCGTTTTTGTAGAATGACAAAAATATCGTCAAAATAAAATATCGTTGAATAGAATATCGTTTAGAGAAATATCGTTGAATATAATATCGACAAAATAATTGAATGTGTAATATAAGTGTAGAATTTTTTTTATGTTTAAATATTATTA
Source organism: Lissotriton helveticus (assembly GCF_964261635.1). Taxonomy (NCBI): domain Eukaryota; kingdom Metazoa; phylum Chordata; class Amphibia; order Caudata; family Salamandridae; genus Lissotriton; species Lissotriton helveticus. The sequence continues at coordinate 1,701,042,800 of NC_136059.1, read as the reverse complement.
ATTAAATGTTTATTTTTATTATTATAGGGATAAAAATGTAATTTTTTTTAATATTAGTAAATATTTTAGGAGCGGGTTATTGGTATTATAGGGGATAAGGGTGGGTAGTAATTTAAAAAAGTAGTGTAAATAATATGTACATAATGGTAAAAAATTAGAAAAATTTAAAATAAATTTTTTTTCAATGCCGAAATTTTAAATTTCATTTAAATTACTGAATTATTGATTACATTGTTTTTTTAAAGATTTAGTAGCGGGTTGTTGGTGATATAGGGGATAAGGGAGGGTAGTATATTAAAATATGTTTAATAAAATTTAAATTAAATTAAAATAAATTATAAATTGAAATATGAAAATTTATTTAATTTATTTGAAATTGAATGTATTATATAATAATTTGGTAATTAAGTGTTATTTTTTTTATATAGTGTTTAATAAAAAAAATTCTATAAATAATACGAAATTAGAAATTTCAATATTTAAATTTCAAAATTGAAATTTTAAATTTTAAATTTTGAATTTCAAATTTGAAATTTGAAATTTTACATTTATTTTTTAAATTATATTATTATAAGTCATGTGTGTAATATTTTATGTTTGTGTATTTGTTATAATATATGCTAAGAATGAGTCAAAATACAAATATACAAAGTTTGGGTTACATTTTAAAAAAAATTTAAACTTTTTTAAAATTGTTAAAAAATTTAGATTTTTGAATTTTTAAATTTTGGTTAAAAAATTTGGTATTGTTATGTTCAAAATAAAATATTGTGTGATTGTAATTTAATAGTCTATTTTGTAGTATAATAGATAAGAGTGGTTATTAATATATATAGTGATGTTTATGTGTTATAATATCACAAATATTATTGTTTCCTGTCCAGCACTTTACCTGACTTATGTAGGATTGGAGTTAGAATAATTCTTTATTATGGTTTCTTGTCCAGCACTTTACCTGACTTATGTAGGATTGGAGTTAAAATTGTGATTTATTTTTGCTTACTGTTAAGTATTTTCTATGTGTTATGTTTTATATTTTATATTTTATAAAAAAATAAATAATTTTTTTTTATATTTTACAATTATTATGATATATAATTTTGCTATATTTTTTTAATAATAAACAAATATGATTATTTTGTACATTTTTACATATATATCACAAGTGTCAACATTTATTAAGTACAATGGTAATATAGTTTTGGACACTTTTTTTATTCATACTTTTCAGTTGTTGATGCAAACATTTTCATATTTTTTAATACACTTTTTTCAAATATTTGTTTACATTCTACATTGCAATTTTTATCATATATACATTGTTATATTACATTAATTAGTATATTAAATTTTAAATTTTTAAATTAAAATGTAATATGTTAATTAATTTACATGTAATTGTATTTTTCTACAGTATGTACATAAAATTGTGTTCAGTGTTATACATATAAAAATAAATTAACAATCAAAAACATATTTTTAATATACTATAATTATTTAATATATAATTATATTAAAAATATTATTGTATATTTTACATTAATTAAAAGGTTCTTTACAAACAATAATACATTTATTACAATACATGGAAAAAATAATGCTATTCATCTCTATTTTTGTTTAAATTATGGGGATTTAGTCCTATTTTAGTTTTTATTGTGCTGCCATTTTAATTTTTGAACTTCACTTTTTTGTCTATCTACATCGTTGTTTGGGTCAATTCAGAAAACGGAACCTCGCGGTTGGGAGCTGCTTCGTGTTGGTGAATGTAAGTTTATTTTACATTATTTTTAACTACATTTTAAGACATTATAGAGTTAGTTGTATTGTGTAAGTGTTGGTATGTGTTGTACTTTACAGTTTATGTGAAAAATACGTGTTATTTAAGGTCTTTATTGATAACGTACTTTGTAAGATATTTATTATGAAATTAAGGTTTATGTATTGTGTAAATGAATTAATTTAGGTGTTTTCCTATGTTTTATATGTTATGTTTAGGCTTAGTGGCTTTCGTATTTATTGTGGGTGAGTTTTGTTTGTATTTATTTACAGGTGTTCGTTTTGGTGAGCTGAGGGATTTTATCGCGTAATTTTGGTTAAATACAGCTAAATGTTTAACTACATTTCTTGATTTTTCGGGGTTTTGGAGCGTTTTTATCGTCATTATTTTTCTCGTTTTTTATGGTTCTGTTCTCGAGAGGATTGCTACGTGGGACCCTTATAAAACAGTTGTTTTTTTCCATTTTGTGGGGATTTTTTTAAACCATGTGGATTTATTTATGTTCTATTCGTCTTGAAGCCATCTTTTTGGAACACATTCTACAGCTGCACAACACTTAAGTTATTATTATATTTTAGATTGGGGTGGATTGAGCTATATTGTGCAATTTTGTTTAATGTCGTTTTATTATGTCTTGTAATAATAGATTACATTTATTTTTACATGACATAATGTAACTACATTAAATAAAAAGGTTTGTTTTATTTATTGTTTGAAATGTTTTTATGTGTTGCTTGTTAAAGGATAGATTTTGCTATTAGTTCTAAGTATTCAATACCTTCAATACTTGGGTACATTCTGACTTTTTGCTGTAGGTATTCGTACATATTTAATGTTTGTTTACTTAGTTTAGGGCCGATTTTAGATAGAGATTGCTCTATTCTTAGTTCTTGGTAGCTTTGTTCTTTTTTGATGCTTTGGATTAGTTTATGAAGTGTGGGTTGTGTTCTTCCTATTGTGGCTTGGAAGGCATTATGCCATCCTTCGACCGCGTTGTTGGTTTTGGCTTTCTGTGCCATAGTACTAGCATACACATTCCACCATGGAATTTGGAATTTAGGTTGTCTGCGGTGGCCCGAACGATGTAATCTTCCCACCCAGGTATCTTCAAAATAGTCTAAGAAGGGAGTTAATTTTGTCTCATTGGTGCGGTAGAAAGGGCTGTCAAGTAGTAAATTGTAATAGTTAGCAACTTCTGTTGTTGGTACAAATGCCAATGCTATTAACTTTTTAATCTGATAAGCAAAGTTACTGTTTGTTGAATATTCAATGCTTAAAGTAGATTTTTGTAAGTGCCTCCATATACTTTGGTTGTAGTGATAATAACACCCTTGTATTGATGTGTGAGGATATATTTTAAGTATAGCTTGAATCATGGCTATTTCAAAGTCTATTATTATTTTTTGTGGATAGTAATTATCAGTAAATTCTTTGATAGTTGTTAAAATTTCTACGTAGGTAGCATTTGTTTTATTTGGCAGCAGTGTATAAATTAAAGGGATATTTGTTTCTTGGTACTCACCATGGATGGTGTAAAGTTGATAGAAAGGTTTGGGACATACTTTAAAAGTTCCGTCCATCATCCAGGTTTCACACGATTTTAGTTTTTGCAAATTGCTATTTGTTGCAAAAATTAAAATTCTTTTATCATGACTGTGGTTATCATACATTAAGAATGTATCTTCATTGTGTGTAATAGTATATTCAGGATAAATTATAATGTCTTGAAAAGTTTTAGGTGCTGGTGGAGTTGGATCAGAAGCTCGTTTTGTTTTTGCAATTAATCTTTTCAAGTTGGGTATTGAAGGTAACTGTCCTGTGACATGTTCTGGCACCTTGCTTAAAACATTTTTCAAAATAGTGGTGCTTGTTTCTTGTGAGCCTGTACTAGCTTCTCTCAATGTCTCTAGTGCTTCTCTTACTTCGACTTCTGTTACATTGGGTGGGTGGTTATGCTCATGTACATTTACAACATTGTTATCAACAGTCTGTGCTCTACCATAGCATGCAGTTGAGTAATATTTACTACATTTCCAATAAGTTTTATTCCCTTTGATTCTTTCTTGGGTGTAGGTGTAACCCATGTAGCTCAGCATTATTTTCCCTTTTTGAGAAGTAATAAAAGTATCTCCTGTTGCCATGTCTAAGGTAGATCTGTGAAGACATATATATTTTTTTTAGTAAAAGTGATAAACATTTCTTGACATGTGTACGTTAAAAGGAAAAAGTGCAAAAACTTACTTCCAATGTTGTTTTCCTGCTAATTATATGTTTTCTGTTCTTATATGTAGATTTTCACTCTTTAATGTTCTGTAGTTGTGGTAAAGAATAATACAAAAAAATGATTTAGTTTTATAGTTGTTTGTTTTTACTTTCTGATTATTAATAGACACAGTGGGTATACTTACTTAATGTAGTAGAAGATGTTGTTAGTTTAGTTGTAGATTGGTAGATGAATTTTCTATAATCTGTAAAAGAAAGTTAAATTGTGTTATTTATTGTATTAGGATCTATTAGTTGGTAATAACATATCAAGTCTTTAGCAAGTTTACTTTGTGACTTTTTAAATTTATTTAAAAGCTTTCTCTGATGCTCCTTAGTCCACACCTTCAGGGTCTTTTGGAGATCTTTTGGGTCCGTGAAGAAGTGGGAATGGCCCTGCCGGTTAATTCTCAACTTCGCTGGGTACAGCATGGCATAGTCCAGCCCCAGATCCCTCAACTGTTTTTTATATGGGGCAAAACGCTTACGCTCTTCCTGCACCTTTGCTGTAAAGTCCGGATATATGGAAATCGCTGAGCCCTCGTATTGCAGGGTCCCCTTTTCTCGAGCAACCCGTAGGGCCGTGTCTCGATCCCTATTGTTCAAAAGTTTCGCGATTATAGGCCTTGGGGGAAACCCTGGGCGGGGTTGAGGGCCCAGCGTGCGGTGCGCCCTCTCCACAATAAACATTGGTGAGAAGACGTCGTCCCCAAGCAACATGCGAAGAAGTTTTTCAACTAATAGTTTTTTTTTTGCAGTTTTTTATAGCGCGAACTAGACCCGAACTGAATCAGGTATCAGAGCGCTTTACATAGCACCAGTTACATTACATGAGGACACGCATTCATTTTAGGCACGGGGAGATTAAGTGATTTGCCCAGAATCACAGGAGGTTTTTGGCGTCGTTACCGAGACTCAAACCCAGATCCCCAGGTCCGAGGTCGAGCGCCCTAGCCGTTAGGCCAATCCCTCTCCCCAGTTCCATTTTTCCGGTTGGGGTCGTCTCGGCAACTCCCATGATCCGTATGTTAGATCGACGCGAACGGGCTTCCAAGTCCTCCGACTTTTCTTGTATCACCTGAAGAAGCTTTCCAATCTGCTGACGGTACTTGTCCAATTCCGTTTGGGCCTCCTCCACATCGGTCAAGCGCCTCTCGGACATGTCCAGGCGCTCCGCGTGTTTGTCAACGCACTCCGCCATGCGATCCATCCGGTAGGTGAGCGCATCAATCTTGGTGCCAATGGATGCCATACTGTCCTGGAGGCCCTTCTCCATGGTGATCAGCAAGCCTTTTATATCCGAGTAAATCGTACTGTCGTTGTCCTTGGACATGGGTGCGCCATCAGCGTCTGGAGCATCAGAGGATTTGGTGCGGCGGCTCTCAAAGGGAAGCTTGCTTTGTGATTTATCGCCTTTGCCCATCGTGGAACGAAGGGTCGCTTGAAGTAGGTAGAAGCCACCACCCGCGATGAGCAGTGCCAGGCAGCAGGCAGCAGGACCGGTAACGCCCGTAGCGTGTCACTCAAGTTATGTTCCGCTGCAAACACGAGTCGCAACGCCGCCACAGGCCTCCTCAGTGCAGCACCCAAGGAAGGCCACCCCTCGCCGTCTGGTGATCGTCCGGAGCCGCGTTGCGACTCCCGATTAATGGCGGCGCAGCCCTTCCGCAGTCTGTGCAGTGGTGGAACAGCAGTAACTCAGCTACACCCCCCAGTGAGAGCGCCTCCGGTCACTCCATGTCCTTCACCTGACTCCTCTCCAGGTCAGCTCTCAGGGCCCACCAAGCACCCAGGGGCAGCAGAGTTAGCAGTGCAGGGGGCAAAGTCTGTGTAGCTATCGTCTACTTCCCGCCATCCAGGGGGGAGAGGGGAGGCCAACGAGGAAGGGTGCTCCATGAGGGAGCAGGCCAGGAGCCCCCACTCACCACTAAGACGGGCACCATCCCGCGATCACGTCGCGCCCCTTAAGTGTGGTCGGCAGTAGGGACGTGCCGCTGCTGTTCTCCGCCAGTCTTGTTGCCGCTTCCAGGGCCGTCCCGCAGGGCAAAGTCAGCCGCCGGGCTCAGGTCCTGCCGCGGCACCGCACGTCGGGTGACGCAGGGCGTCACCCGCCCACCCGAGATCCGCAGCTTTAGGGCCTAGCCGCCGCAGTCTATCGCCTCCCCTCGCTGGCTCTACAGGGGTGGAGCAGGGGGGATATCGCCTGCAAAGGATACTGCAGGTGTTCGGCTAGGTGGGGGCGCAATTTCCAGCCCCTAGGGTCCGTCCAGACAGGATATAGGCAGAATAGTGTGGGCGATGGCGCGGAGCTCTAGAGTCAAGCGTCCGCCATCGACGCTGGCAAGCTCAGCCCCCCCAGCAGTATCCGTTCTTGATGTAGATCCTTACAGGTTCAGATTAGGTGTAAGATGTCTCCTTGCTTGGAGTTGCACAGCCTACACGTGCTTTGGGTTGTGGCCCTCAGCCATGGTGGAAGATGCTGGATGCACGGGAGGATGCCCAGTATGTGCTTTAAGAATTTCATTTTGAGGCATAGGCAACTCCTATGTAGACTCTAGGTATAGACAGAGCTCTTCTCTTTTGCTGTATATTACATGTTCCTTAGCTACTTTTGGCTGTGGCTAATTTCTTCAAAAAGGTGCTAGCATCCTAGTAAATTCCTAAATCTTCTGGATTTATGCACATCTGATTATCGACTTTTGTATTTCTAACTCCACTGAATTGTAATATCTTTATTCCTGTTTAGTCCACTTTTCTGAAGAGTGTTGAAGCTGCTTGAAAGAGATTTTACAGTCCCTGTAAAGTCTGCTAAATATATTAACTTAATTGTTTCTTTACACAGAGCAGACATATCTCGCACTGAATCACATATTATGGGAGATTATGGGAGGGGGTGTCTACCTTTTGTAAGCGGTGAGATGGGGAAATAACCTTTTTTATATGAGCTATAATTGTGGAATTCCCTGATTATTAGCCTGACCACCAACCTGCTGGAAGATCTAGCCATTATCTTTGTTTCAAACAGTCCTTTTTATATCATCATTTGAAATGGGATTTTTATGAGAATTGATTCATCCACACCAGGGCAAACTCTTTAAATACCAAAAACATCTTAAGCCAGAAAATACAAGACAGGGAACGTTTGCAAATATCTTTAAGGGTTTACACCAACCAAGTGTAATTTGCTACATAACATTCATGAAAACTGACTACCATATTTGAGAGAAGAGAATTGTAGTACAACTCAAGGAGAACCCACTAATGTTAATCAGCAATTACAGTTTCTAGGAGGGGAGGGCTTCAAATGCAGGATTTTTTGATTGACCTAATAATATTTTACAGAAAACAATACATTTGGTCTTTTTGTGTTTTTAATAAACGGCTCACGGAAAAGGGTAATAGAAATACCCTGTTTGTATAGATATCTACCATGGTAGACTGTATAGACAACTATGGAAGAAAACTAGAGGGAGACTATTCAACAGAGATAACAAATGCAGACTTAAGGTGAATGTTTCAATTTGTGAAGAATAAATAGCAAGCGACAAACTGTTACAAGCTTAGCAATTAGGAAGTGAAAGCTGCATTGCTCAACCACTGACAGCAAGGAGGGACATAAACTCAAGCAAAGTTGGGTTGCATATCAAACTGTACTTTCTTTGACGCTATAACCTAGCTCCAAAACCATGCAAATGGGTTTTAATGATCAATGGTTACTAAGTCATGTAAATTTAGAGAATTTGTGTATAGAGGTAAAATGAGGGGCTTCTGTAACAGCCGCACTTTATAGTAGTGGTGAAGGAAGAGATAACTTGTCTGGTCAGGTGGGGAATTGTAATAGACTTGAATAGAATTTGATAGATGCATCATCAGACACGGGGTTAATAAAGTATTCATAAACTTAAGCCTGTCAGTAACATGTAGGATGATTATAACTCTAGAAGTGTTAGAGGACAGAGGCAGTGCAGTGAGTAAGGAGTACTGTTTTCATAAGCTTCATTGTTTGCCCTGAAACTTGGTATTCAAGCAGGGCTGTTTGCAGATGGCACGAGAGGTAGTTCACATACCTGCTCTACAGAATAAATCATGGGGATGTTTACTCTAAGAAGAGCCTGAAGCTCTGTTGGCTCTGATAAAGAGATAATGTATGCCTTCTGCGCAGAATGCCCAATCGAATGGCATAGCACTTGGAAATGAATGACACTACCTAGTGGCCAAGAGAATCAGTAGACCTGTGTCTCCCAGCCATACTGATGCACAAAGAGAGGGAAGGGGAGCTAAGGGAAAAAATAGGTCCTGTACTCTGTGCCTGCTACCCAAAATGGACAGTATGAAGTATAGGTGAGGGGACACCTATCTTTCCGTGTGATTAGAGGTTGGAATCGGGGGGGATTCCTCCTATTTGGAGTGTTTCCCTCACACACCGGTTAAGGTGTCTTGCTTCATCATTGGGCGTTTTGCTCCTCGTGGGGGTGGCGCTGCAGTTCCCCATGGGCCCGGCAAGAGGGTTCTTTGGCAGAGTTCTTTTGTAGAGGCATGCCGCAGTGGTGAGTGCGGGTGTGTGGGGATGGTGCAAGTGAATTAAAAATAGCGTAACAGTACCCTGAGTAGTATTTATTCTTGGGTCCGTACGATAAAAACAGGCAAAAAATAAACTGAAGCACCCTGCTTTCAGTGAGTAGGGTTCTTTCTTTCTTCGCAATAAATAGTAAACAATGAAAATAATATATCAGGTCTTAGTCAGGTCATTGACATGTTTCACCCCTATTGGTCCCTAATGGATCCCTGGCATTTCATCAGGACCAGGAGAGTATGTGAAAGTTGAGAAAAATGTCTGGCACAGGGGTTCAGGAAAGAATCCTACAATACACCCTGTGATGTTAACCTAATTCAGGTTGGTGGTCTAGGCGTCTCTGCACCTAGCAGATAACGACCACCTTCATGTGTACATCCAACCTAAAAGAATAAAGAAATGGGTAGAAATCAAAGTTTCAATGCATTTGTGCTAATAGGGATAAGAGAGGTGAGCAAATGTCACAGGTTAAGTGGTAAACATTCAACCCGCGTAGTCACTCCATGCACGATCGTAGCACACATAATTAGTCACAATATTGCAATAAATACACGAAGATGTGTAACTGTAACAATCTCGCGTACCCTTGCAAGTCTGGGAGTGCATAGATACAAGCATACAGTTAGTGACAAAATAGTCCCTACCCCAAAGGTTGTCCGGGGGTGCCTTGACAGCATAAGAAGAGGCTCAAGTGGTTACCTAGAGTAGAGGGGGGTAACATAATGGTTATGGGTCAGCTTTTATGGCAGAAAAAAGCCCCCAGGAATGGAGCTGTGAGAAGACGAGGGCGCGTTGGTATTGTGCTGCTCTGTCATGTAAAGGGAAAACAAAGTACTTACATTGACCTCTTGGTGAACAAGCATCCAAACCTGCCCTTAGCCACTGAATCGCCGGAGAACTGACACTGTAGGATACCCCTATAAATACGGGAGGAAAATGAGGGAAAGGGGAGCTGGGGTGGTCTGCCTCCCCGCTGAATGCGGAAGTGTAGGTGGTGTCAGAAACTAGAACGTTCATAATGGATCGTTATGGCTAGTTAGCGGGCCATCTTGAAGGGACCGGGCATGCTGTAGTGCAGGTCAATGTAAAATTCAGTAAAAACGATTAGGACAAGGTGGGAAGGCAGGATAATGATTTCTGCTTATCAAGTGTAATCGTGCTAATTGCAGAGTAGTGGCCGGTCATCTATCGGTTATTAGCAAAGAGTGGTGGCCATGATTACAAGGTGTAGGTAGGAGGAATGGAAAGGTGGTGGCCATGGTTAAATGAAGGTGGTAGCACACATCTGGAGCTAGGACAGGCATCAGCTAATGTTAAACGGACTCGCCTTGTGAGTGCCTAGAGGCATTCCAACTTGTCAATGCCATCGGGAAGAGGATGGCGAAGAAAAGTGTTTGCTAGATCAAGTTATTATATCATACGTGTTGGGGAGCCATTGAGGTGGAAGTACCACCGTGGCAGGGGATGGCCTACAGATGTGATCTTGTCGTACTGGCAGAAGGAACTCAGGGGTTGTAGGAGGGAATTAAGTCATGAATTCAGCCCATGATATGTCATCATTCAATCCCTGGGTATCTGATCTCAATCGGAACACCCAGCGTTGTTCCTCATTAAACAGCGTCCTAGCTGGCCAGCTAGGTTTACAGTCAATAATAGTCCTGCATATACTGTCTTGTGTATGTTGTGCGTCAAGGAAGTGCAAGCACGCCTTGGTATTCGTTTTCTTGCAGCGTATTGTGCTGCGGTGCTCGCAGATCCGTGATTTGACAGGTCTAGTTGTCATACCCACATAACAGAGTTGGCAAGGGTACGTGATTAAATAGATACAATTTCTAGTATTGCAGTTAGTGTGCCGTTTTTGTTGCCATGGTCTTTGAAGGCCCTGGTCTATGCTCTTCGTTGTGGTAGTGAGGGGGCATATTGAGCAGGATCCACAAGGGAAATTACCCTCGACTGGTGGGAGGGCCCATAAGGTAGGTTGTCTTGTCTTTAGAGCACAGGGACTTGTATGTAAAAGAGAGTCCTTCAGATTCTGTGTGCGTTTATAAGCAAATAGGGGAACTCGTCCTGGAGTAAAATTGCCTGTATTCAGGATTGCCCAATGTTTCTTAATAACTTTCCGTATTTTGTTAGATGTAGGGGGAAAGTTGTCATGCATGTTAGTGTGTCAGTCGAGACTTTTTCTCTGCTCTCTAGTAGGCTGTGCCTATGATTGTTCTTAGCACTCTTGTAGGACTGATGTATCACTCTGTGTGGGTAGCGACGGTCCAGTAAGTTGGATCTGAGGGAGGATGCCTGTCTTTCATATTTGGTAATAGTATTACAGTTCCTGCGTAATCTAAGGAATTGACCTACTGGTAGGTTGCCCCTAGGGGGGTTTTGGCTGGTGACTCTCATAGAGTACCAGACTGTTTCTATCATTTTTTGTAGTTCGTGGTAAGCAAACGACCCTCATGGATGGAGATGGACAGGTCTAGAAATGGTATGGAACTGGTGTTGGTGGATTTCAGATATGGGTCCAATGTGTTGACCCAATTGCAGAAAGCCCCACATGTTTCTGAGTCGCCACTCCAGAACACCAGGATGTCATCAATATAATGACACCACAGTTGTAAGTTATTGCGAAATGGGTTGGTGTCATGCTCAAAATAGTTGGTTTCAAAAGGAGCCATATAGAGACATGCTAAACTGGGGGCAAAGGTGCTTCCCATGCATGTCCCCTGTATCTGGTGGTAGAGTTGACCTTGAAATTCAAAGTAATTTTCTTTGAGGGCCAAGGAGGCTGACTCAACAATAAATGTAATGGGGGTCTTAAATGCCCATGGGTCCTCCCGGTAAAGTATGTTCTCCAGGACTTCTAAAGTAGCGACCTGGGGGATGATGGTATATAAAGATTCGACGTCCAGTGTCCCCAACAGGTCAAACCTATTGGGTGATGGGACATCCGTTGTGTCTTTAAGGTATGTATGAGTCTTCATACAATCGGTCTCAGGAAAAAGTCACAACATTTTCTGAGTGGTTCTAGGAGTGAATTAATGCCCGAGACAATTGGGCATCCTGGTGGAGGGTGCAGTCCCTTCTGAATTTTGGGAGGGTGGAGAAGATTATTGTGCGAGGTTGTTTATTATGAAGAAAGCTCACCTCTTGTTTAGTAATCCACCCCTTCGTCTCTGCTTCCGTGATGAGTCCATTGATCTTGACAGTGAGACATGCAGCGGGATCCGTTTCGATCGGGAGGTAGTAACGTATGTCTGCCAGTTGCCATTGGCATTCATTATGATAGGTTGTCACATCCTGTAGAACAATAGTGCTGCCTTTGTTAGCTACAATAGATATATCATCCATGATTCCTCTGAGTAGGTACTTCTCTCGTTGGGACATGTTGTTGAAAGGTGGGTGTCCACTCGTAAGTGCTATCTCTTTAAGGACAGCCTGCTCAAAAATGAGTATTGGGGGGTGGCAGTAGCAGGAGGTGTGAATCTAGACTTGTTGTGTAAGCCTGTACCCTCATCCAGGGTGTAGAGTTTGTCTTGAAAGTAGGCCCGTAGTCTGATTTGACAATAAAATGGATGTATTTCCTGGTGAAGACGAAATATGTCTTTTCGTGGGTTGGGGACCAATCCAAGTACCTTTTCCAACAAGGTGGTTTCATCAGGATCAAGTTGTCGTAACGAGAAGTTGACTACAAGTGTTTGGGTCCCGTTATGTTGCTCCTCAATAGCATCTGGGCTTCTGGTTCCTACCAATGCACGTTCTTGATGGGTCCTCTTCTTTTTCCTTTTCCTCTGCCCCGCCCTCTGTTGAAAAAAGGGGGGTTCGGGAATTGTTGGTACATCTGGAATTGTTGGGGGGGGCTGCATAGGGGGGTGGTCCCATCCATTGTCCAGGGAACATGTTGGTCTGGTATGAATGTGTTGGAAAATTGGTGAAGAGGGGGGCAGGATGGTTGGTGAAATTACCCCTCTGTCTGTTGAATTGTTCATGCTTTCAAAGCTGGAATCGCTACTCACCGAACCTGATCTCTTGGAGAAGCTGGTTGAGCCCTCATCAGATGATGCATCGTTGGTGGAAAACAGATAATCTTCTTTCGTGTATGGCTACACCTGCTCTCGGTTGAAGCATTTGACATCTTTTCGTAGCTTATTAATTTTCTGTTGAGTGAGATCTTCTTTATGCTCATTCATTTCCTCATTAATTTCTTCCAGGTGAGATATGAATGCTTTGATTGTTTTGCCTTTCTTCAATACATTTCCCTCTATGGTAATCTGAATGAGTAGGGCATTAGAAAGGCGTCTAGCCGTATTGATAACGAAGATGTTATCCGGCTTCGTCCTCGGGATCAGCGTGATGCAAAAGATAAGCCACCTCCTGATCTATCCAAACCTTGAGTGCTACAATAGCCAAAGGTTCAGGAAGGATCAGACGAGGGCAATAAAGCCCGCGGGGAAGGGAAGGGAACAGCGGGGAGGGAGATCTGAAATGACAAAAGAAAGGAAGATGAGAACCCCTTCTTCTGTTCTGTTTCAACACACAAATTAGCCAACGACTCAATTTGCGAAGAGCTCTGACCATGCATCTACCTGTAAAAGAAAACAACAAAAGGCCTCTCTCTGGAAGATACTTCTCTTCACCCTTATCACTGTAGGAGGCACTGGGACCCACACCAGCCACACCTGCGGACACAAAGCACACCGTTGTACGTCCGGTTACACACTAGTGATTGCATGCACAAACACTTATATAGCATAAGCACATACCCCCTTAGTTCTAAACAGAACGTCAACAAAAGGGCTTCCTGAATGTGATGTGTAGCCAATGTTAATGTCTGTATACAAAAAATAATCCTGAGGGGTTAATGTCACCCTGTAATAACGCACAGACACAGTACCTTGTGGGTCCTATGGGCCAAGACACGAAGAACTGGATAGTACTGGTTTTCACCTTACTTGATAAAACCATCCAGTATCCTGAAGAACCCAATGAATGAATGAACCCCAGCCGGGGCGTCAAGACGCAATTTTCCAACTCTTTGACAAGAGGATTACCAAGCCTGGTAATGACGGTGGGTAACTGAAGAGTTTTCGTCCTCCGCATGAGCCGCTGGACGTGGCTCCCCAACGGAGGGCAAAAGAAGCAACAACCCACTTGCAGAAATGAACAACCACAAACGACTTCCTCATGGAGCAGGGCCTCACAGAAAACGGAGGTCACAAACGGTTTTTGCAGATCCTCACCGTTCTGACGACCAAACACTCGTCCTCCGCATGAGCCTGCCCGGCTCTCCAACGGAGGGCAATTCAGTTCCAAAAATGATCAGACAGCCGTCTGACTGAGGAAACACAAGATGAGCTAGGCAGAACGGCCAGGAGTCAGGAACAAACACAGGCGAGCCAAAACAAAGTCTGAAAGTACCAAGAATATCCGACGCCCTCTACAGGCTACATGTCTCCTATATCACTTCCTGCTCTCGCTATGAAGTCTGGGAGACGTAGTTCCCTGATGATCCGCTCGGATTTCAGTTCATGACAGCGGCGCTCAGTGGGAATGTAACAGAAGATGAGCCAATCGCGCATGCACTTCCATGCAATTTTAGAGAATTCCCTGCGAAAAGTGATATCTTCAAGCAGGATCCTTGGTGTTAGGGTGACGAGCAGGCCGTTAGGGGCTATGTTAGCCCTGAGGTATTCTGTCATGATCGACCATGTAGGGCCGGCTTGATCTGTTGTTTCCTTAAGGCTGCTAAGGCTTTCCAGTCCTCTGACTTACTTCCTGATGCCAAGTTACCCTCTACTGTGAGTAATGATGGTGGTCTCAGGATTTCTGCTATGGTGTCATCATCAAAGCTGAGGCCGAAATTGTCTGTCATATTGGAGCAATGTGTAGTTAAATGAGATCGTAGGTGATTAGATGGTAGGTTGAGAAGGAGGGGAAGGGAGGGGGAGGGGGGAAGGGACTAGAGGGTGGGTAGGGTGGTCCTCAGGCTTAGCTCAGGGTACCTACATGAGGCAGCGGAAAGGGGTCTCGTGGTGTGTCCAAGCTGGAAAGAGTGACACCCTAGGGGAGAGAATGGAAAAAAAAGATGCAATGTCCACCGGCTAGTTAGTAAAGAGTAACTGTTTCCAACCTCGAATCACACAGTAAGATAGGTGTCCCCTCACCTATACTTCAGATTGGCCATTTTGGCTAGCAAGCACCATTTGTATTTTTTTTTTAGGAACAGTTACTATTTAGTGATTGGAACGTTTTCCCCAACCATACTCCCATAGTTGGAAGTGTGCCTAAAAGACTTCCTGGTGACCCTTGTCCTGCTGATGCAATATTTCAGTGCTTGTTTTGTATTCAGATTGTGAATCACCTCTTCTCGCCTAGGATTATGCAGCCTATAAAGAATTGCATAAAAACATGATTAATGTGATAGACTAATACCTTAAAATTGAATAAGTGATATGTCCTGTTTTTTTAAACTTTTCATATGATTCAGATAGTAAAAGCGATAATGCAAGTTTCACTTGCGGTCAGGCACTCAGGGAAAGGTCACACATTTAGCATGCAGGAGTTAGTCTCAACCCACCATTCATCAGTCAGTGTATTTAAAAAGGCCACAATGTTTTTTGCTAAATTATTTGCACATCTGGTATCTTGTAGGCCACTTTCTTTAAAATGATTTACACATTTCTGAACAATAACCTGCATCCACGTCATATGAGACCATATCTATGGGTTTGACAATAATGTCCTTATCTACAACATCTAAACCACTGGTTCTCTTACGGCGCAGCCGAATCCTTCCCTTAAAAATGGGTGTTCAGTTTGAGCATGGCTTTTCTGCATATTTTTGGTTGGCAGCTTTTTACTTCTGTTGCGATATTCTCAGTTGCACTGAAATTATGTTTCATAAATGGATTGTTGGTGAGAAAAAACAGATATCTGGTTGCCAGTTTGTGCAGTTCTGAACACTGCTCCATTTTCCATGCCAATATTTTGATGGAATGCCGTCTGCCAATCAGTTTTTAAATTCCCATGCACCCTTCATTACCCCCAAATCAGACCTCCTCGTTCTAGTTCTTACATTATGAGGCTGCCCGGCCCCCAAAAACGCTTGCAAGCGCTTTCATATTTCTACGTGAGCAGAAGATCCATTCTTATTTCTCTGTCCTTCACACAAGATGCTGCGTGGAAATGAGGTAAGACACTGGATTTTGTTTATTTTACCTTTGTCCGCTACTGCTTTAGCACTGGCAGTTGATGCATGAGTTTTCTCCCGCGTTCTCACGGGGCGCTTTAGCTGGGGCGGGGCCAGTCATTCCGAGAGTGGGAGGGGTCATTCTGGCGATGAGGTTGCACTGGGGCCTGCTCTTGCTGTGGTGTGGTGCCCCTGGGATCGTGCGTGTGTCTGGTAGGCGTGCACCAAGGTATTTTTTTTTTACACTAGGATTTTTATCGCGAGATGAGACCTGGGCGTCAAGGTTGCCAGTAAACATGAAGTTCATGCTGTAGCTGGAGTCAATGCAAGTAATGGAGGAGCAACTGGGTAACGTAGCAACAAGCCTTTCCAGTGAAGAGCTAACCCCTGTATCCAGGGCAGACTTACAAGCCCTGATTTATGATGTAGTTTCCTCTGTTTTGGCACAGTGTGCTACAAAGAAACAGATCTATGCCAGATGATGAAGATGAAGAGGAATCATCTTCAAGAGGGAGATATGTGCAAGGAACACGTTTTCCATGTTTCCTCTCCAAAAGATAACCATTAGAGACATTTGATGACAAATTTCCACATGCCCTGAAAATAAATACAAAGCTGGCCAATACGTAGTCAGTAGATGCTTCTCTACAATGCTCCTATGCAGCCTCGAATTTAGTTCTTCAAACAGCCACATATGCCACTTACTCTTCGCAGATGCATTTAAAGGATTTCCAGCTCCTTTTTTATTGTTTGCAAGACAATTAGGATCCAACAGACATTATTGTGTACATGGAACTATTGGCTCAATTTTTTATCAGATTTGTATCAGATGTCTTTTTTGACTTCTTATGGTCCTCAGCAACTTCGTGGGAACCTCGATTGCAGACAGGCAGCACTTGAGGTTTAAATCATGGAAAATGGACCAATCACAAAAGAATCGTGTTCTAGTCTGCTTTCACAGGGGATACACTCTTTTCATATCAGCTTGATTATTTGGTTAAAAAGTCATCAGAAGAGAAAAAGGTGTTGCAGCCCTCCAAATCATCTCGGACAAGGCAATCCTTCTCCAAAAACGTTCTTTAAAATGCGTTCTACAATATGCAGCCCTTCCGAGGCTTGGCTCGTGGTCTTGAGCCGTGGTTGCAGGAAAAACTCGATCACAGATGTTGCACTCCCAACAACCACAGCAACAGAATAGATGACAATAAATCACATATGGTGGTCGGCAGCGGCAGAATAAGCCATTTATAGTTATTGAGAAGAACTCATAACAGACAAATGCGTGCTCGACGTTGTTTTAAAAGGCTACAAAATAGAGTTTGCTTCTCATCCATGTATTGCCTTTGTCATCAAAACGGCAATGCCAATAGATTTGGTGAAGAGACAGAAGATATTAAAGGGGGTGCAGGCCCTACTGCAGAAAGGGGCCATAATTCTGCCTGTTCTGAAAAAGGGGGGGGGGGGGGGGATCTAACCTAGTATGCCAAGAACTTGAAGTTTAAGGTGATCTGTCTTCAGAAGATTATCCCGATGATGGCAGAAGATTTCATGATGACTTTGGACCTTCGGGACAGCTATTTTCACATCCCAATGTATCAAGACTGTCAGATGTTTCTTAATTTTTTGATAGGCAATGAACATTATCAGTTTAAGGTACTTTCGGTTGGCCTGGCAAGTTCACCACGATTCTTCACAGAGATACAAGTCCCAGTGCTGGCACATTTTCACTGAGTGCATGTTTATGCATATTTGGACAATTGGTTAATTTTGACATTTTCTTTTTTAAGGCTGTAGACCACGCCAAGAGGATATGAATGACTCTCATCCCTGGGTTTCTTCTTGAAGGAAGAAAAGTCACAGCTAATTCCGATTCAACAAAAGAAATGTATAGGAGTCCTGTTCAATTCAGAAAAGGCCATGACATTCCTGCACCAGGAGATGGAAGATAATCTTCCACTGCAACTTTGCCTTCTGGTATAAAAACCATCAGCCACAGCTTACAAATGGCTAAAGGTCCAGGGGATGATGTCAGCCTACATAGCAGTGGTTCCTCGGGTCCACTTACATCTCATGCCTCTAGTCCAATATATCCTGGCATACTGGTTCTGGCATTTGGCAGATTATGAGATGATGATTCCAGTCGCTCCTCATTTTTTTTTGCCTTCTCCAGTAATGGTTATCTCCTCACAATCTGAAGAAAGATCTTCCTATATCAGGAACTCTTCCTTTGGTTGTAACAACAGAAGCCGGTGTGTGGGGAAGGGGAGCCACTCTAGAGGATCAAGAAATACAGGGCAGTTGGTAGCTGGGGTTCCTCTGTTATGGTGGAGGAGCGTCACCCTCCCCCTGCCAGCACAGATGTAAAACCTGTAAAATAAAATGATAATAACAGATTTATTATCATTTTCTCTTACTTCACAGGGCCGAGTCCAAGGGGCTGGGGCATCATGATGAACAGCATAGGAGGAGTGGTGGACACTTCTGCTCAGTGCATATGTGGGTTTGGCCGACTGTCCTAGGATGGCCAAACCGACATGCACACTGAGATGTCTACAACCCAAGTTGTGTTGCCGGGTTGGAGACAGCAGGCACAGGCTCCCAGTCTCCATGGGAGTGCAAATCCGGGGCACTTAGGCAAATCTACTACTCTGCCACCAGCATGAGAGAAATGTCTGGTTAGGCCATAGGGGTGTCTGGGAGCTTCAGCCTGTGCTGCAGAAGAGCGGCGATTCAGCAAACGGCAGGTAAGTTATTTCTTTTTTATGTGCCTGCTGCCATCGTCCGTCCACCCCACCTGCCTGTGCTGCCCCACCATTTTCCCTGAGACCAGCCACTCCTGGCAGTTGGTTTACTCTGGAAGCTTTGAATTCATCCATTTGGAGGGAACTATCTGTGATTGGAAGTGCTCTACACATCTTTGCAAGTTGGCTGTCTAGGAACCCAGTTTAGTGAGAATGAACAGCCAAGTGGCGAAGTTGACAAGTGGGCATGCATTCTCCAAAGTGAGCTCTCCTTGCCAATAACATCTTTTTGTGGGCAAAGGAATATCTTCTCCCGATTCACCCGGTGTACATTCCAGGAGTGGTCAATGTACAAGCAGACAGTCTGAGTTGGAATATTCCTTCCTCAATTCAATTCCATCTCTGTGTCCTGGCTTCAGTCCGATGGCTGATCTCTTGTGTCGGTTAATGATGCAAGAGCTTGACCATCTGACTTGATCTGTTTGTATCACCACACAATGCCCTTCTACCCTTGTTTTGCCCAGAGAATCCCTGTCATGAAACATGGGGGGTGGATGCATTGACCCTTCCTTTGCCTCAGGAGTTTTATATGCATTCCTTCCATTTACCTCTCCTTCAGAAGGTGCTTCTGAGGATTTGGGAGAATTCGATGACAGTAATTCTGATAGCTCCATTTTAGCCATGGCTTTCTATATTGACACAGTTAACAAAGCAACATTATAATCCCTGCTGCTATTGGTCCTGAGTCCCATTCAATTCCCAATCTTGTCACCTACCAAGATACGTCAGATAAAACTGATAGCTTGGAAGTTGAAAGGCCTGGCTTGCAATGCTTAGGTTGCTCAAGGGAAGTGACTTTGGATATCTAGACAGCTCACAGGGCCCTCTAGCAGGCAATCCCTCATGGCGGTTCCTCCTGAGGCCCAGCAGCAGCAAATCCCCCCAAGTCAAAAGGAAGCACGAAAACTTGGGGTTACAGCCCCAGTATATATACCACATTTCTCTTTGTCTGCTCTGGCACAGGGCTTAGGGAACCAGTCTCAACTGGTTCTGGGGGGTATTGGAGCACTCTGTTTACAGGGCTCCTCTTCCCCTTTGTGAGGTGGGGGCTCAGTCATCAGACCACCACAGGGGGTTGGAGCCAGCATTCACCCAGGCAGGCACAGACCTATTCAGGGTCAGGGGACTACTTCTCCCACTACTCCAAATGCAGATCCCCTATTCAGCCTAGCGCTGACTCACCCTGCCTTCCTTGGAGCCACACACACCTCACCAGCCCCTGTCACTCCAGAGCCAGACATGCAATACACATCAGGCAGGCACACACATAGCACACAGAAATGCCAACATCTAAAAGTGGCATTTCTAAAATAGTGATGATAAATCTGCGCACACTATTGCGCAGCATTTATTATTACTATTCCAACCATACCAAACTTGACCACACTCCTCCTCTCATATCAGGAATTACCACTGAAACAATTATCAAGGAATCCTCAATGCATTCCTATGAGGGCACCCTCACAGCAGTGAGAAACCAAAATGGCTGTTTGCCACTACCAGGACATGTCACACACTTAAGGTACATGTCCTATCTTGTACCTACAATGCACCCTGCCCATAGGGCTAGCTAGGATCTAACTTAGGGGTGACTGACATGCAGTAAAAGGGGGGGTCACAGACATGGGACACACCTTAGGTGTCACGTCACTGCGCCAGCAACACTGCACGCACAGGCCCTGCAATGGCAGAGGCCTGAGACAGATTTGAAAGGCTACTTTGGTGGGTGGCGCAATCAGCACCGCAAGCCCACAAGTAGCATTTAATTTACTGGCCCCGGGTAAATGAGATATAACATTACTGGGGACTGACAGGTAAATTAAATATTGTATTGTATTGTATTGTAATTGCATTTATATATCGCTTACTACCCCAGACGAGGCGTCAAAGCGCTTTTTCGGTGAGTAGTACGCTACTGCGGGACCCATAGAGGATTAGTGTTGAATTAGTATAGTGAAACATGCAAGTACAATTTAAGTGGTGGATAGGTTAGTCAGTTATTTGGATTTGGAATGATAGCAGAAGGATAGAGGAGGAAAAAGGTTTGTATTTATATAGCGCTTGTTGACGCACGCTATTCAGGAAGCCCATAAAGGATTAGTGATGAATTAATATGGTGAAATATGAAGTCATTTCATGGTGGATATTTAGTCAGATTATTTGGAGTGAGAAGGATAGCGGAGGGATAAAAGGGGAAGAAAGGTTTGCATTCATATAGCACTTGTTACCCCTGATGGGTATGGAAGCGCTTTTGTGGCGAGTAGCACGCCACTCTGGAACCCATAAAGGATTAGTGTTGAAAATTAGTATAGTAAAATATGAAGTAATTTGAGTAGTGGATATGTTATTCAGTTATTTGGGTAGAGAAGGGTAGGTGGCGGGATAGTGAAGGGAAAGAGGTTTGTATTTATATGGCACTTGCTACCCCGGATTGGGTTTTGAAGCGTAAGTAGCACGCTACTCTGGAACCCATCAGGATTAGTGTTGAATTAGTATGGTGAAACATGAGAGTAATTTTAGTGGTGGATATGTTAGTCAGTTATTTGGATTTAGAAGGGTTGGGGAGGGGTAGAAAAGGAAAAAGGTTTGCATTTATATTGCACTTGTAACCCTGATGGGGTGTTGAGTCTCTTTATTGGCGAGTAGCACGTTACTCTGGAACACAATAAAGGATTAGTGGTGAATTAGTATAGTTGAATATGGAATTTGAGAAGTGAACATGTTAGTTTGTTAATCTTAATTGAAAGGGATAGTGGAGGGATAAAAGAGTGAAGGATTTTTCTTTTTTTTAGATCTTAGCAGTAGGAAGAGCCTTTTGGATGAGTAAAAAGGAGTTTTGGAGGGGAGGAGTCAGAGCAAAGAGTTTAAAAAGGTTTGTTTTAGGGGATCAGTATAGTAAAAAGGGGTATCAGATGATGCAAGGAGGGGTAGAGTAGGAGAGAGTCTAGAAAGGGTTATTTTGGCGATCATAGTAGTTGTATGGGATTTGGGATAAATGAGAGAGTGGATGTAGAGGGTATATTGATAGATCTATAGGATGAGAGATAGGGTAGTGCATTGGAAAGAGTAGTAGAAAGAAGTTTGAGATGAGTAAGAAGGTTGGGCTAGAAGATATATTGAGCGAAGTATAGGCTGAGAAATAGGGTAATGCATTGGAAATGCTAAATTAGAAGAAAGTGATATATATATAGATCCATAAGTACATTGAAAGTATATAGATACACAAAGGAGCTAAGTATATGTAGATTAAAGATATTGATAGGAGGCACAGGATGAGAAATAGGGTAGCGCATTGGATATGTTTTTTCAGGAGAAAAGTAATAGACCCACAGATCCAGGTACATGGAAGGTACATAGATGCACAATGGAAGTATGTACATGTAGACCAAAGATGATCTTTATTTATTTATTATAATTATTTTCTCTCAACAACATAATTATTTTACATGTTTATACAAAGTAATACACAAAGATAGGTACATATCTATAGTGAAAGCAAATGCTAATATACAGAGGGCTATGCTGTAAATTTCTGTCTACGTATGGTGCTTATATGGGGAAGAGCCAAATCTGGAGTAGTTTTCTGAAGATAAAGGTGGTTGTTGGTGGACCTTATGTTGGGGGTAAAGAGTTCCATAGTTTGGCTGCTTGAACAAAGAAGGATGTGCCACCCATGGTTTTTTTCTTGTATGGTGGGATTTGGAGGCGAGATGCTCCTTTAGAGTGGAGGTTCCTTTGTTGAATGTGTTTGGTGATTTTATTGCTGATGAAAAGTGGTCCCATTCCATGTATTGCTTTGTGGGTGATACAAAGCAGCTTGAACGTGGATCTTCTGGCAACCAGTAACCAATGAAGGGTTTTCAAGGCAGGGGAGATGTGGTCTTGCGGTTTGATAAGCAAGAGTAGTCTGGCAGCCGAGTTCTGAATCCGTTGTAGTCTTTTTATGGTCGTTCGAGGTCCAGCGTGGTAGAGGCTATTGGCGTAATTGAGTTTGGACAGAACAAGGGAGACCTTGGACCGTGTGTGGAAATCCCAAATGAGGAAAAATTTGTCGCAGTGTATTTATAGTGACAAAACTCGATCTTGCTAGTTTATCCACTTGGGCATTCATCGACAGCTTGGAGTCCATGGTCATTCCGAAGTTTCTTACTTCCTTCGATACTTTAGGCAGTGATCC
This sequence comes from Lissotriton helveticus, assembly GCF_964261635.1. Classification (NCBI taxonomy): domain Eukaryota; kingdom Metazoa; phylum Chordata; class Amphibia; order Caudata; family Salamandridae; genus Lissotriton; species Lissotriton helveticus. The sequence continues at coordinate 1,701,020,024 of NC_136059.1, read as the reverse complement.
CAGTTCATTAGGCCAATCGGCAAGCGGGTTGTAATGTTTCCAATCGCCACACATGAGTATTTCAGTTTTTGAAGCATTCAATTTGAGATGGCTCCAAGTCATCCACTGATCCACGACTCTGAGACAGCTGAAAATTGGTGATTTTCCAATGTCTTTGGGGCATTCCAGTTGAAAGAGTATTTGCGTGTCATCTGCATAGTTATAGCACGTGAGGTGAAATGTATTGATCAGTGCAAGTAATGACTTCATGTAGACGTTGAAAAGCATGCGCAAGATGATAGCACCTTGAGGGACCCCTGCTTTTGTGGAGTACGATTTGGACGAGAAAGGTGGGGTATGGATGACATTAGTTCTGTTTCGAAGGTAGGCCGCGATCCAGTCAAGAGCAGTTCCCTCTATACCGGCATTATAGAGTCTTTGTTTCAGAGTGTCATGGTCAACCGTGTCAAAGGCAGCTGAGAGGTCCAAGAGGAATAGCGCAGCAACCCCGTTGCGGTCAACTGTATTCTTCAGGTCATCCCAGATGGCAAGGAGGGCAGATTCAGTGCCTCTTCCCGGACAGAATCCTGTTTGGAAGTCTGAAAGTATTTCATTCTCTTCAATGAATTGTGACATCTGGGCGAACGCTGCTCCTCTATAAGTTTGCCCAAGAAAGGTTCATTGGTAATGGGTCTGTAGTTGTCAGGGTTCAGTGGGTCCAAGTTTGTTTTCTTCAGTAAAGGGCGTACGTATGGCTTTTTGAGTTCTTCTGGAAATATTAAAGTAGTTAAAGAATCATTGATGATTCTTCTTACTGGAATGGCAGCAGAGGTTGTTAAAAGAATTGTCTTGAAAGTTTGTGGCGGACAGGGGTCAGAAGGGCTGCCGGCAGGCCTGCTTGCTGTGACCAGGTCCATAAATTCACGTGTGAGATGTGTTGGAAGGAACGGAGAGGCTTGATTAGAGCATTCTTGGATTGTTGTTTTGTACAAGGGTTAGTGCTGGTGCTTTGTTTCTGTTTTAAGTACGAGTTCAACGTGTCTGCTTTGTCCGTGTAATGATTTGCCAGTTTGTTTACCACAGAGAGCGCACACACTTTATACTGGACAGCAGTGCTAAAGTGCCCAGAATCCTAAAACCACCAACACCATGTCAGAAAAAAGGCTAGGAGGAAGGCAAAATGTTCAGGGATGACCCTGCAAAAAGGGCTAAGTCTAACAACGTCCATTTCCCACAGCCTTTTTATGGAATACACTTAAGGTACATGTCCTACTGTGTACCTACAATGAACCCTGCCCCATAGGGCTAGCTAGGACCTAACTAATGTTGTAGGCAGCATTTGTGACCCCAGACTTTAGGATGTTGGATGTTGGTGAGATGGTTGGTGAAGTTGGGCCACTGATATACTTTGAACGAGTGCGGCTCTGCTTTGTAATACTAGGCCTTTGTAATACTAGGCTGCGCCTTGTGATACTGCCACAGCGCTGTGTGACTTTGGCCTAACTCAATGTATTCAGATTGACTGGGCTAACACAGAGTATTGACATTGGTTCTTTTAATACACCAACATTATGAAAGGGGAATTGTTTTTACACCCCATTAAATGCTGAGAAGCACCACTTTGATTGTGTACAACTCTGGTCTATTTGAAGAGCCTTTGTTATTTTATGGTTAATTCCAAATGGAGAGTTATTATAATTACTGTTTGTGCACATTTCCTATCCAGTGACATTCTATAGAGATCTACATGGAACTGTATATTATTTACTTTCTCTCTATGTATCCCAGATATTGTGTCTATATTATGCTTGATCTATATGGAACGTTACGTTATGCACCATATACCTATGCATCTATGACATGGTGATTACACTATCATTGACTGACATGGAACTATATGTTATTTACCATGTACCTATGTATCTAAGAAATTTACCTTGTAAAGCGCTCTGATACCCGCATGGGTCTTGTTTGCGCTATATAAAACTTTCAAATAAATAAATAAATAATGGGTTACTGACATGCAGTAAAAGGGGGGTCACAGACATGGCACACACTTTAGGTGTCACGTTACAGCGGCAGCAACACTGCGCGCACAGGCCCTGCAATGGCAGAGGCCTGAGACAGATTTGAAAGGCTACTTTGGTGGGTGGCGCAATCAACACTGCAAGCCCATCAGTAGCATTTAATCTACTGGCCCCGGGTAAATGAGATATCACATTACTGGGGACTGACAGGTAAATTAAATATGCCAAACAGGTGTAGACCAATATTACCATGTTTACCACAGAGAGCACACGCACTTTATACTGGACAGTAGTGCTAAAATGCCCAGAGTCCTAAACTACCAACACCATGTAAAAAAAAAGGCTAGGAGAAAGGCAAAATGTTCAGGGATGACCCTGCAAAAAGGGCCAAGTCTAACAATGTCCATTTCCCACAGCCTTTTTAGAAAGGTTTTCAGAAAGGGACTTTGGGGGCCTCTAGCTGGGCTCTCATGGGCCTCTGCTATGTAGCCAGGGGTCATATGTGGTGCCCCCCCAAACATCCATGCACCGTATGCCAGGCATCACATGAATGTTTAAAAATATTCCTTTTTACTACTGCTGATTGTGCTGCGGCCCTATTCCAGGCCTCAGCACAAGCCGCACTGGTAAAAGACATGTTTATGAACGCCTACCCGGAGGTCACATCATGATCTGGCGGGTGGAACCGCCGGTCTCCATCCTGTTGCGGTGGCGGTTAGATGCTCGTACAACTGCCAGCATCATGAGGCCCATAGTCCGAACGAAGAAATCTTCACCACTGCTCCGACCCAAAGCTATCCGACGATGACGCTCCCTTCTCAGACACCTGCTGCAGCCTTGCTGTGCTGAACTTTACCTTCTCAGAATATTTTTCTCAGAAATTCTTCTAAGTCCAGAGGTAAGCACTGATCGGGTCCGACCAACTTCTTGTATCTGAGCGGCGCTCTGTCCATATTTTTCGACTTTGACCGCTCTCACGCGACTGGATTGAGCGGTTGACGCTTTGAACTTCTAGGCACTAGTTTTCACTAAAAACATTTTAAATTCGTAACACTGGTTGTACTGGTTGGATTGCTGTTATTTTGTTTTCATATTCAATTCAATTTAATCAGTTGTATTTGTATAGCGCATGGCTACCCAGACCGGCCTCTCAGCGCTAGATGCAAAGCACCACCTCCTCGAAACTGAGATGAACCATTTCCTCAAACCACATTTAGAAAAGGTGAATTTTTAGCATTTTCCTGAAGCAGGCTTCTGACGGCAGACTTATAAGGGAAGCCAGCAGAGCATTCCAGAGTCTGAAGGTGAGGAATACAAAAGAGCAGCCTCCACACCTGGTTCTTTCGATTTTATCCACCACCAAAAGTCCCTGGTTGCTAGAGCGAAGCGGCCTTCCTGAAACATAAGGGGTAAGCAGAAATTGAATGATAAGTGCGTCTTTTCCATAGATGGCCTAGTGTGCGATATAGAGAGCCTTAAATGGAATTCTATGTCCAGACCGGAGGCCTCAGATTATGCTTTAATCTTACTTTACTGTTTATTAACATATTTTAACAGCAGACAATTCAAACTCAACATTTCAAAAAACGACCTTTCCCAGTAATCCCCACGTGACGTCATCCACAATGCACCCAAACAGGTCATGCCTCTGCCGATATAATGACAGGACACCCTATCTTGTCCTCTTTCTTTGCTACTCCGCAAAAGAGATAAGTACTTCTGACCTTTATTCTTGTTATTGTGTTATTATGTGTATAGTGATAATAATGTTGTGACCTGCGCATCGCGGGCTGTTTGCCTCATATCGCACACTTGAAATGCGTGCTCAGGTGGCAGGAAGCGGAGGGCTTATCGCTCCGATGATCGTTTCCCATTTCTAGCCCACCGCTCGGGCTTTACGTACGCTGAAGGAAGCCCTGGGATACTGGGCAGAGTGAGCCAAGCTGCCTCGCAAGTTGAGTAACTGCACCTTCGTTAGCTGAATTTGCCGAAGGGCACAGCGTAACGCTTCCCTACGTCCGCGTGGGCAAGTATAATCAAACACTACAGGCTTCACCTGAGGGGCCCAGTGTCACTTGAGTTTACCTCCTGGCGGCCCTAATTGTAGTATTATACTTAGGGCTGCCCCCACAAAGATGCTTGTGCCAGCCTTGCGTGCCTTCCTACAAGTGTGCCCAACAAGACTGATTTGCCTTTCGTTATCATGGCAGAGTGTCAGTATTTTGTTAAGGACGCCTACCAAACAGACATGCAGGATAATCAGGCCGTAGATACCTCAGTGACACATTCTGTAAACCGGGACCTAACTACTGCCCTCCAGCCTTTAACTAGTCACCTGCAGCAGACTGGCCTCATATTGCGATTATGACCCACATCTCCCGCACCTTTACCTCTGATAACGCATACTCCACACCCGACATGTCACCAGAGGAGGTAATTTCCATGCCCTCCACCTCACATGACCCAGACTCTGATCCACCCTCCGCCGCCCCTTCCAAAACCAATGACTCTACCCTTCCACCCCAGAAACATCTGAGGGCCCAATGTGACTGCGTACGCCCCTCCACCCCCATTGACTCTTCTGGACTTTGCCCAGATGCTATCATCCACCCCAGCTCTTCAGCCTGGGCTCCCCTTCCTCCTGTCACAGACTACATCAACGAACGTGTCAGGAAAGGATTTGATAAAGAAGTGCGCAATAGGTTGCGCTCGCAGTGCCCCCTGCCAAACACCATTGACAAAGTCACAGAAACCCCAGAACTAGACCCTTTTTGAAACGCTCAGCCAAAGACCCCAAGAAGGGGATTGACAGGTTGTGGAAAGCCTGTCAGGAAAAGGTCATCGACTTGGCAGGCCCCCTACGCGAAATTTTGGAAATGGCAGTCTCATCTAAAGATACAGGCTTTCCTATCGACCTTGACGCATTTACTGGATGGGCCCAAAGGGCGCCATGCATGCTGGGAAATGCAAATTATGCTATGTCGGCGGTGCACCGTAGATCCATACTCATCCGCATATACCCCAAACTAGGGGACCTGCCCAATGCAGAACTGGATAACTGGAGACAGATTCTTTAGCGATATCAAACCTGCAAACCTTTACAAAGCTTTGCAAAGCACAGTCCTCGCTGCACAAAGTGTTCTGCAAACAATGCCTTTTCGGGTGGGCCGGCCGATACAGAGGGCATTCGACCAGTCGTCCATATACATAAAGCCCTTCCAGAACATACCAAAGCCGAAGCTGCTCCTATAACACAGAGGCACGCCCCAACTTCTATCCTTACAGAACCCATGGAGGGCGCTATCTTTACCACAGAGGTCCTTCCAGATGGCAAGAAAATTTTAACAACTCTTCGGGCGACTCAGGTAAGACTAATTTCCCCTTTATCCATTCAGCTAGAGGGCAAGGTGCAACACTTCCTCCCCAAGTGGAAGTCCATCACACAGGACCTGTAAGTTCTGGAAACGGTCTCCGGTTTCAAACTGAAGTTTTTCGGGACACCTCACCAACCCCTCCTCCCACAACCTCTCCTTTTTCCATCACGATCAAGCTTTTATTCAAGACGAACTGACCCAACTAGGTCAGAAAGTGGCGATCTGCCATTGTCCCCAAACCCACTGGCTTTTGCAGCAACATCTTTGTGGTCCCACAAAAAGGGAAAGGTGCCCGACTGGTCATCAACTTCAAAGAGTTCAATTCTTGGATCCTTTATCGCCATTTCAAAATGGAGGCGATTCATCTCCTCGGAGACCGCTTTCAGGACGGAAATTGGATAGTCCGTCTTGACCTGCAGGACGCTTATCTCCACATTCCCATTTTTCCTACTCATCACAAGTTCCTCCAATTCACGTGGGCGGGTCAATAGTTCCATTTAAAAGTCCTTCCTTTATGTCTGCCCTCAGCAGTGTGGTGCTTCACCCAGGTGATGCGGTCTGTAGTAGAACAACTCTGCAACAGAGGAGTTTGTCTTCTCATATATCTCGACAACATCCTCTTGATGGTGCAAGACAAAGTCCTGTTGCTAACCCACCTATCATGGACCATTCAACTGCTCCAGGATTTAGGCTTTCTAGTCAATCGGAAGAAGTCCAGTCTTTGCCCGTCACAGTGCATAGAATTCCTTTACTTCCAAATTGACTCAGTGTTAACCATCCTCTCCCTTCTCTGTCCAAAGTTGAAAGTAGTTCAGAAGGAAATTAGTTTGGCCCTTTCCAAAGACAGAAGGCCAGATTTACGATCGCAAATGGGAAATCGGACCGTTTGCAACTGCGAAATAGGTCTGGCCCATCTACAAACTCTATTTTACAAGTCAGTAACCTATTACCGACTCGCAAAATAGGGTTTGCAACTTGCTATTAGAAAGGGACATGCTAATGGCGTCCCTTCCTAATACCGAGTCCCACTGGTATATACCATTGTTTTGAGAACGCAATTGTGGTTGCAAAACACTTGCAGTTTACCACCTACTTCAAGTAGGTTGTTAGCCACTCGCAAACAGGAAGGGGTCCCGAGGGGACCCCTTCCACTTTGTGACTGACATTCAAAATATTTTTTAAGAGCAGGCAATGGTCCCAATGACCACTGCCTACTCTCAAAAAACGAAACAGTAAAATTGAATTTTTTCTTTTTTTAAAGGTATACTGTTTTCCTTTAAGGAAAACGGACTGCATTTTTTTTTAAACTACTTTATTTTAAAAGCAGTGACAGACATGCAATAAGTTTACGATTAGCAACTGAAATGTCTTTGACATGTCCCAGGAGGCTCAGTAGGGGGTCAGGAGCTATGCACTTTTGAATGACATAACTAATTATAGAGCATACCTCCATCCAAAATCTGAGACCTTTTGGCATGATGAGGCCAGGTGTGCAAAATCAGCACCAATGGCCGAGCAGCACACACATCTGTCACTGATCATCAGACCTATCTTGTGCAGTGTTACGGGAGTGCAATACAGCCGGTGTCTATATTTAAAATGGATACGCTGTCGGCGATAGTTGAGGGAGAGGTGTTTCATCTGGTTGCAGCAGTATTGCCACTGTGCGGGAGGGAGACCACCGGCCAAGTCTGCGCCCCATGCGCTACAAGCACACTCAGTATCCCTGGGGGAGGCTGCCAATGTGAGGGTGTAGAGCCTTGTGACCATTTTGCACGGGGAAGTGGAGGATTGTATATGATTGAGCACAGTATTGGTCTGAGGAACAAGTGGAAAGGCTGAGTTGTCATTTTTACATGGTGCCCTAATCTGGTAATGGAGCAGCTTATCTAGTGGTGCTGCATCATCAGGCAGTATGAGAAAATTATTGTTGGGGTAAATGTCGGCATTGGTGCGGATACCCAAGTCTGCTGCATGGCGAGCCATGCCAGGTGTTTGCAGCGGAGGGAATGCAGGGCTGCTAGCAAGTTACATTAAAGGTGCAAAGAGTGTTTTTGCACAAGTATATTTGCGCAGCTCATCCCAGGCCCAGCGACAACACTCCACCGTGTCTATCTCGCCACAGGGGGTTATGTGTGGTAAAAATAATGCTGTCAGCAGCGGCCAGGGGGAAACCAGCACCGTCTCAACCAGAACATGTGGCTAGAAGGCGGTGGGTGGATCCAGAAATGGAGGAAGCTAGCTTGGGCGCATAGCGGGTAAAGTCTAAGATCGGGGACCCCCATTCCACCTCTTGCTAGGGGTAGCGTTAGGACGTCGTAAGCGATACGGGGCGGGCGCCCTGCCCAGATTAATGTCATAATGTTGGGCCTCAGTTTAGAAACAAATTTTGATATGAGTGGAATGGGGATGTTTATAAACAAGTATAGGTATTTTGGAAGCACGATCATTTTTGTGATGGCTATGCGCCCATCTATTGAGAGAGGTAGCTCTTGCCACACTTGCATCTTGGTCTCAAGCCAGTCCTTTGCCTTGCCAAAGTTAGACCTCCGCAGTTCGTCCATTTCTCTGGCCGGCCAGATGCCCAGGTATCTTGTAGGACCACTAGCCCAAATGAATGGATAGTCGGTGGAGAATGGTTGAGTTGCATCTGTGAGGGGGAAGAGAACCGATTTGATCCAGTTAACCTGAACCCCGGATAGGCAGCCGTAACGGATAACCTCCCTAGTCATGGGAGCTAGTGTCTCCTGCGGTTCGTGGACATAAATCGTGATGTTGTCGGTGTACATAGATGCAACCAGGGCACGGGATGAGAAGCCAATGACTCGCTGAGTGTGGTGCTGGCGTAGGCGCGCCGCCTGGGGCTCCATAGCGATGGCAAATAACATGGGGGACAGGGGGCATCCCTGCCCGGTGCCCCTCATGATTGCTATGGGGTCTGTTACCTACCCATTAACCTGATGCGTGCAACTGGGAGTATGTAGAGGACCACAATTTTCTGCACGAAATTTGGGCTAAAGCCCAAGCGAGGAAGAAGATAAAAAAGAAACGGGCATTCGAGTGTATCAAAAGCCTTAGTGGCATCCAGGAGGGCAGCCACTGCAGGCAGAGAAGGGTTGATCTGGGGAAGGACAGAGAAGATGGTGCGCAGATTGTGAGAGGTGGTGCAGCCCAGAATAAACCCCGATTGATCAGGAGGAGCTATTACTGGCATCAACAAGAGGAGATGATTGGTCAGTACTTTAGCATACATTTTGTTGTCTGTATTGATTAGCGATAAGGGGCAATAGGAATCGCAGGTCTCGGGGGATTTGTCCAGCTTTAGTAGGAGTGTGATCAAGGCCTCCCGGAGAGATGGGGGAAATCTGCCCAGGTCAAGAGAATTGTTATACATCTCAGCCAAATGTGGGACGAGAAGAGGCACATACTCTTTATAAAACACGGGGTTGAGTGTATCTGAGCCTGGGCTTTATCTCCCGGAAGTCCCGCAATGACTTTGAAGATTTCCTCTTGAGTGAATGGTAGAAGTAAAAAGCAGAAATTCTTTCGATAATGTCTGTGGGGGAGGTGGTTCTACCAGCAGCCTCATCGCAGATTGCTGTGATATAATAGGATGCGCGTGACTGCCTGAGAAAGTTTGCCAGGGCGATCACCCTCACCATGACGGCGAGCGCGGGCCTCTCTACCAAGGAACACTACCTCTCAATCCGCCTCCTCATGAAACTCAGTGAGCTTGGACCTGATGGAGGCAATGGTGGCCGGGCTGGAATCCTGAGATTGTTGGAGATCTAGAGCTATGATGTCTTTTTCCAGACACTCAAGGGTGAACTTGATGGATTTTAACACCCTGAAATGCTTTGCGATGCATTCTCCCTGATCATGACCTTGAAGGCCTCCCAGAGTGTTGAGGGCAAGTCAACGGAGCCGGTATTGCACTCAAAGTAGTCTATTATTGCACCCCGAATATCCTCATGGAACGTGGCATTGTGAAGCGCGTTGGGAGCAAGCGCCATGTGAACATGCGTTGAAGGGTGAGCGGGAATCGCAGGCACAGACGCACCGGGCCTGGTCAGATAGTGTGCGGGCTAAGTGGTCCATTGAGGTAGTCCAGGAGGCAACATCTCGGGTAGTGAGCCATAGGTCAATGTGGGACCAGGTTCCGCCGGAACCAGAGATGCAGTATCCTTCGTGCTCTCTTGGGTGTGCATGCCGCCAGGCATCTAAAAGGGAGTTGTCCTCTAGGATTGAATGGAGGATAGCAGTGGCCTGTGGGTGCTGTGTGCGGTCCCCCGAGCAGTCTAGTATTGGCGACGGTATAATGTGAAAATCACCACCCCATATCAAGGAATGGGGTCCCAGGAAGATATGATTTGCCCAAATGTGAATGAGAAAGCTGGGGTCATCAGTTTTGGGGCCAAAGAGTGCCGCTAGTATCAACAGCTGATTATAGAGGGTGCCAGTGGGGATTACAGGGTTGTAAGATTCCCCCCATTTACGGGAATGCAGCTGAATGAGGTAGCGGGGAGGAGATGCATCTCCTGAAGGACACAATCATCCACACTGTGTCTGTTGAGATGGGCATGCATGAGGTATGCTTTGCGATAGTTGTTCAGGCCCCTAATATTCCATGTAGCTTGAGTATTTGATCCACCCCCACCCAGGAGACCCAAACTTGGAGGACACGATACAGGTACGGGAATCATCCCTTCGGAGTGCATGGGCTCAGCCATTATCCCTTCCCATATAGGCAGGCTGGCCGAGCATTGTATGACTCAGAGGGAGGTAACTTAGGGGCAGTACATGAGACCATGAGCATACCTCTCTGCTGGGGGGAAGGTGAGCGAGATGCACCAGAAGTGGCCCATATTCCTATAAACAGTGTTGCACCTACAGAATTTACAAATTTCTGGATGTCTCGAAGTAAAGTGATCAAAAGCAAGTACGTATGAAAAAATGCAGTTAACATTACATCAAACAGAGAACATGAAATAAGTGCCAAGAGACATGCATAGCTGTGGGGTGGAGCTAAACATATGGGTTTCAGTCATTGTAACTTAGGGGGCTGTCCTTTGAAATGGTGCGGTGGTTCCGCGTAGGAGACTTCTTTGGATGCTTAGCAAAAGTAAGGGCCGCCTTCGGATCAGTGAAGAATCACAGCTTTTACCCACAGTCAATGCGAAGTTTAGAAGGGTAGAGCATTGCATAGGTGATGTGGAGCTGCTGCAAAATATGTTTGACGGGGAGAAAATCCCTGCAACCCACCTGGATTGACAGGGTAAAGTCAGGGTAAAAGGACAAGATGTTACCCTGATGATTGATTTCCCCCAGCTCCCGGGCCCTGCGTAATATGGAGTCACAGTCTCTGTAGTTCAACAAGCGGGCGATAATAGGCCTCGCCGGGGACCCGGGGGAGGGGAGCCGCGGACCTAGTGACCTATGCACCCACTCTACAATGAAGTGATTGCACAGGACCGGGCCAAAATGGTAGTGGAGCAGTGATTCAAGGTAATCCTCCATCCTGCTGGTTGCAGTGGACTCCGGCACGCCGACGACCCGAATATTGTTAGTCGGGAAAGCGCTTCAAGGTCCTCGTTTTAAGTGAGTATTACTTCAAGGATTTTGTCCATCTTGAGGAGTTTCTGTGCACCCTGGGCTCCGGCGTCCTCAGCGTCCAAGACGTAGCATCGAGCTGAACAATGAGGGCATCATGGGAGTCCACCCTTTGTTTAACCTGGTCGAGGCGGCATGTTAAGTGGTCTATTTTCGCGTCTATTGACTGTAGACTGGATTGCACCTCCAGGAGAATGGCACATAGGCTGTCGTCCTGTTCACCAAGGGGGTCAGTCTAGGTAGACTGCTCACCGGCATCATGGGGGCCTCACCACTTCTGCCCAGCCCCGCCCTGTGAAGGTAATCTTAGGTTGTCTAGCATCAGTTTTCCCCATGATGGGCTGGTAGGGCATTGTGGGAACTGTAAAGTCAAAAGGATTTGCCGATGATAGAGCAGTACCATGGCTTGGTGGCATGTCAGACCAGGAAGAGCCGAAAAAGATGTAGTGCAGCGGTTCCTCAAGGAGATCAATACGGGCTCAGGCGGGCCGCGGGGGCCAGCCCTAGTGAGTCCGGGGCCAGAAGCCTGGAGGTTAGGAATGGCCACAGATGTGTGATGGTGGTGCCCTAGGTCAGAACAGGAAAAGCGCTTGTGTGTTAGTGTAGATTAGGCCGCAGACAGTGTCAACGAGGTTGCAGCAAAGTGGGCAAGCCTGAGCCAACAGAAGGTCAAATTGTCTACAGAGGCCTTGTATGCGGCGCGGGGCAGGGCCAGAAGGAGGAAAAGCCCCGGGAGCAGGACCTCCGCACGTAGGATAGAATTTGCGAGGGCCGGTGGAACAGACAGCAGCAGGATAAAGGCGGCCAGTCGATGAGCCCCAGTCACCACCACGAGGACCAGGAGTAATGTCGAGACCTGCAACATGCAGCCCCCAGCTCCAAGAACCAGCCGTGAGGGGCAGGCCGCGAGATCAGGACTTTGCTGCCCCAGTCCTCACCGGCAACAGATGGGGGCGCAGGCTAGCATGTCAGTAAAGGGGGCCCTGAAGGTACGCAGCAGCCTTACTTGGGGTGATACTGGGTGTGAGGCTCATCACCGCCACAGTCGCTGAATCCAGGTGGCCGCACACAAGCAGGACTGAGTCCATGGGACGGCCGAGGTCCAGCCAGGCGCCAGAGCAGCAGGGGCCTCCGCCACACTCCAGGCCGTGGCCCCCCACACCAGCAGCAGGCCAGAGCCGCTGGGCGCCCGGGAGCCCCAGGGGGCGCTGAACCAGACCGGGAACAGGGACTCATCGGTTAGGCGCCCGCTGCAGCAGTGGCAGGATAGGCTCCGCCGGCTAGGCCAGGCCCGCACAGGCGTCTGAGGGCGGCTGGTGGGATTTTAGATCTAAAATGCCCCAGTCGCAATCGCTACAAGGCCCCCCTGAGCAGCAGAGTAGGTACGCTGTGTCAGGCATCAACACAGAGGGCAGAATGACTCCCTCTGATGGCGGATCTTGACGGATGAAATGGCCCGGCTGGCAGAGCTTGCTCAGCGTGCAGTCATCTTGCCGCTTGTGAGACCACGCCCCACTCCAAGGACATTTTAATGTGAAGACCAAAGAATAGAAATCTCAAGTGTAGTTGCCAAGTTTGTTGTTTGAAGATAGGAAATAATTGGACATGTGACCTGGAATTCTCTACGTTTTTTTTGGTTGAAGATAATTGGGCATTGCACTTTAGCTTTGTATAAATTCCCCTTTAAACTCTAAGAGGTACAGACTTCTTTACAACATGTTGTGTGGCTTCATGCTATGCAATATACTTTACCTTTGAGAACTTCTACAGAAGTTCTGCTGTGCTGATACCTTTCTCTGCTTCCCCGCCTTAATAGGGTTTCCCTGACTCCCAGGTGGAATATGGTTTAGTAGATCTCCTTAGACAACCTCATGTATAGGCAAGAGGATCGAGTGATTTTGCATCATTCACTAATGATTTCCCCAGGTTAAGAGAGATACCTGTGGAATGATGCAAACACTTTGAGCGGTTTGTGAAAATTTCGAAGGTTTTGTGGACTGATTTGAATACTTAGAAATTGTGGTTCCAAGTGATTTGTGGACAGCATGTAAGATAGCTACAGAATGGCCCGAGAGAGAACCAGAGAGAGATCCTTTAACTAATGGTCCGTCACCCATAGTAGTGAGGAAGTATAACCAGGTAATGATGTGGTTGAAGTCTAAAATGTCACCCCAAGATATTGACCGGGTCAAGATGGACCATATGACTCAGGAACTTAAAGAGACGATTCATGCATATTATGGTAGACTACTGCAGGTGTTCAAACAATATAGTGGGATGGAAACATTGGAGCCTAAGTTCATGGGACATTTTGGGTCTAGGTTTGTGACAGGATTGAGGCATGAGATTAGCATGATGATTCAGCAGCATTTGAATTTGCTACTGAATAAAGTGGTTGATGATTTCTTGCACTACGCTAAGTAAATGAGATTGACATGAGGAAGAAGAAATTAAAGGAGAACCTCATAGTAGCACAGGTGAAAGCTAGTCAGAGGGGAAGTCAAGGTCCTCCTTTGTTGGGATTGCAGCCCCTATGCAGGGAGTGTACCCTCAGGGACCTCCTGCTATGCAAGATGGAGGTGGGTTTCAGTCCCATGGTAGGGGCCGAGGTATTCTTATTGATCAAAGTACTGGAATTGATGTAGCCACATTGAAAAAGTCTAACCTGTGACACTATTGCAATAGGTTGGGGCATTGAAAGCAGGAAATGATGTCTAAATTCTGCAAATCAAGATCAGAATCCAGGTTTTCACAGTCACAGAACAATATCATATTCAGTGGCAGCATGTTCTTAGACCAAAGTCTCAACATTTTGATGTGCCCTAAGCCCCAGTGATGCACGTTCCACAACCCCGATGCCAGTTCAAGCAGCCACTGGTCCCGATTAGTTTAAAATCAAGTTCCAGATGCAAATCAGAATTCGGTCCAGGGTAACATTCCTTACCAGCAATATCACATGTTTGAGACCATTGAGAATTTTGGTTCCTATGAGTCTGCCTGACGGTGCCTGAGGGGGAGGAAGATTCCGTACTTGGCGCAGTCTCAGAGGTAGACCAGAGTGGCCCATATGTAGATGGTGAGGTAAATGGACATACTGTATCATTATTGGTTGATACTGGTGCTACCTGTTCTACTGTGATCTCCCCATGAACACCTCAACACCAGAAGCTGCACTGCTGGAACATCGAGCCCCTCAAGCTTCTTCTGAAGCAGCAGACAGCCCAGATACCAACTGGCCTTCAGCACTTGAGTAGAGGCAGGGAAAAGGTCCTCCAAGCATCCAAGGCACTTAAGAAGAGCTATTCCAAGCACCTCCAAAGGCCTCAGCTCAATCAGACTGCCCAAACATTCCTAATAGCATGCCAACCATGGGACAAGCACTCACTGAGAACCACAGCTGTTGTTTCATTTCAAAGAATTCACACTCTAACCTGTCCACCAGAGTACCCCCTAGTGACGTTTGTCAGATCAAACTTCCACTCCATTACTCTCCCTCTATGAGGACGAGCACTTGGGACCTCCCCATTTGCTCGGCTGACTCTCCCGGGCACAATCAGCTGATTCTTCTTCTTGAAAATCAATCGAGAGGGGCTCACAACTTACTAAACAGGGGAAGCATTATTCTCCTGCTTCAATCGATCCCCGATCTACAGCATACAAAATCTGCTGACATTTCTGCCATTGACTTCCACTTCCTCCATCTTAAAAAATGTATAAGGAGCTCAAGGTCTTAAAAACCCTGTCCCGTTAATGAGTTTGGCTCCCCATGTAAGCCACTCAGGAGTCATAAGTGCATGCAAAGCAAATGGCCCCAGGAAAACCGAGACACATTAAACCGGTTGGAACTGGCTGCCAAATGCCCTCCAGGCAAGGAATTCTCTGTGACAAGGCAACAAATGCCATGCCAATTAATCTTCAATCAGGGCTAAACTCAACCTATGTTGATGGAATATTCACGGACGATCTTATGCAAAAACTGGAAACGAAGAAGTCACAACATTCTAGAGGGGCTTAGACCACATTGCAGTACAAGAAACTTGGGCTCAAACTACAGTCCCTCTGACCGGGTATGTCGAGTACCAGAAAGCCACCATTAAAATCAATAGACATGGTCGGCCAATGGGAGTCCTAGCCATTTATTTTTATTTATTTATTTTTGCGATTTATAGAGCGCTCAAATACCCAAGGGTATCTCGGCGCTCTGGACAACGACATCTGCTGACGAGCGTAGTTATTCGTTGTATAGCCAAGTTTTGGTCATTTTTCTAAAATTTAGTAATGAGTCACAGGATCTGATATGCAGTGGGAGGGAGTTCCACAGTCTAGTGGCCGCAGCAACAAAACGCTTGTCACCCCATGTGGCCGTCTTGACACGAGGGACCTTCATCAACAATGCATTGGCCGAATGAAGCGCTAAAAATGGCTAGAAATAGAGGCCCAAAATTGCGCGTGGCCTTGAAGGCAATGCATAATGTCTTGAATTTGATTCTGTTCTTTACCGGCAGCCAGTGATACTGTTTGAGAACATGAGAAATCGGTTTGTACTTAGGAGTTTTAGATAACATCCTAGCTGCGGCATTCTGGACCGTTTGTAATTTTTGAATAACCTTATTTTGTGCATTTACAAATAGCCCATTGCAATAGTCTATGGAAGACAAAACCAGAGTGCTAACCAGAGTTTTACCGACATTCAAGGGGAGAAATGGTAGGATTTTCTTTATGACTCGTAATTTATAGAAGGAGGCTGATACTACTGAGTTTGCGTGTTGTGCAAAAGTCAATTTGTTGTCAAATATTATGCCCAAATTTCTGACCTTGGACACGTGTCGGGGGGGGGGGGTAACCTAGAGCAGCAGGCCACCAAACCAGAGACCAAGTTGGGAAAAGATTGCCAAAGGTCATGACCTCTGTTTTTTCAGAGTTCAGCTTAAGGCAATTGCTGGCCATCCAGTTACTGATGGCCAGCATGTCCTTTCGGAATTTCACTGCTATCTTTTCACCGTTGTTGTTTATTGCAAACACCAATCGGCACAGGATGTGATGCCCATGCCGTGTGATTTGATGATTCTCGCCAAGTCAGACCCATAGATGTTAAACAGTGTCGGACTTAGCGACGATCCCTGTGGGACACCAAACGGGAGGGCTAATTGGGCGGAGTGGAAAGTGCCCAAATTCACTGACTGGGTACCTGAGGTACTGAGGTACTGGGTACCTTAAGCTGAATGCCCATTTGAGTGACACAGTCGATCAGGATGGAATGATCGACCGTGTCAAATGCGGCAGAGAGATCCAACAAGATAAGGACCACTGTCCCACCTTAGTCCAGGGTAATTCTAATGTCCTCACCTGCTTTAATCAAAGCTGTTTTGGTTCCGTGCCCTCTACGGAATCCGAATTGGGTATCATCTAAAAGATGATGATCTTCTATGAATTTGGAGAGCTGTGCGTTCATTATCTTCTCCACAACTTTAGCTGGAAATGGTAAAGTTGCTATAGGCCTGTAGTTGTTAGTGTTTTCTAACTCTAAATTAGGTTTTTTTATTAAAGGTTTCAGGATTGTCTTTTTCCAGGCAGTTGGATAAATTCCTGATGAGAACATTGCATTGAAAATGGTGGCCAGAAAATGGGCTATTTGTGTGGAGAATTGATTAAACACAGCAGGCGGACATGGATCATTAGCTGAACCTGATTTCACCGTGGACATGATTTTAATGATTTGATCTGATGTTATGTTGTCAAATTGTGTTAGTGTAAGGTCAGGGACAGAGTTACCGAGTTGTGGTTCTATGAGGTTAGTCTGAGAAGCAACATTAGTGTATATGGGCCCGATGTAGGTAATCCTTATTTACCGACTCTAAAATACCGAATTTTACCGATTCGGTATTCTAGATTCGGTAAATGAGATGTAGCTAAAAATTCGGTATTTTTTATCGAATCGGTAGGATTCGGTAATTACCGAATCGGTATTTACCGATTGGGTAAATGCCATTGATTCCTATGGGCCTTGAGGCCCATAGGAATCAATGTCAATTACCGGGTAACAGGGTGTCACTTTGACACCCTGTTGCACCCCTGATTTTGGCTTGTGTGCCATGTGGCACACATACATGCCCTAAGGGCATGTATGTGTGTCACATGGCACAGGTGTACATGCACAGATGTGCATGTACACAGGTATTCGTTATTTAACACCAAATACTATTTGGTGGTAAATAACAAATCGGTAATGGCCTGTGGCACTGTTTAAAGTGCCACCTACATCTGGATTTACCGATTCGATAACTTTACCGATTCGGTAAATTTACCGAATCGGTAAAATTAAGGCCACCTACATGTCAAATCCCAAATACCGGTCGGTAACGGCCGAAATCGGCCGTTACCGACCGGTATTTGGCGACCTACATCTTGCCCTATGTTGTTTACTTTTTAAAAAAATGGGTTGCAAGGGAGTTGCATAGTTGCTGAGATGGTGTGGGGGCAGTCACGTGTTTGGAGCCCAATAAATCAGAAACTACTTGGAAGAGCTGCTTGTTGGAGTTTTTTGCGTCTTCAATCTGAGCAACGCGTAGTTCTTTTTTTCCTGAATGATTAGGTTTTTATATTTAGCCAAAGCTTCTTGATAGAGAAGTTTCTCTTGCTTAGTATACGACTTATGCCATTGTCTTTCCCTGTTTCTGCACAACTTCTTTTGTTCCCTGAGCAGTTGAGAGAACCAGGGGGCAGATGGAGATTGCCTATTTTTCGAGAACGTTTTGTTTGGTATCAACTTGTCAAATGCCTTATAAAGCCATTTTTCATAGCTGGTTATTGCCATATTGGGGTTAGTAGAGATTACAGGTAGAGTAGAAAGCAGCTGGTCCTTGACCAGCTGATCATCACCACTTTTCCAGGCTCTAAAAGTTATCGGTGGTTGTTTGTCCTTTTTTATGAAGACCTTGGAAGTAGTGAGGATATCAAATATAATTAGGAAATGGTCTGTCCAAACTATTGCAGGATGTCTTTTACTTGAATTAGTTGATAGTTGGAAAAAATGCCATCTAGGATGTGGCCCGTTTTATGAGTGGGACTAAGAACTTGTTGTGATAGGCCTATTGCTTCTAGGTCCTGAAGTAAAGAGGCGGTGTCTTTATATGACTGGTTTTCTAAGTGGAAATTGAAGTCTCCTAAGATTGTGTACGTTTGTTTTGTTGCTATAGGTTCCTTTCAAATGACTTAAAGTGGTGAGAAATTCTGACCTAGAGCCTGGGGGTCGATATAAAAGAGTGCCTTTGAAGGTCTGGGTGGCATTGAGTGGAATAGTGAAGTGAATTGCTTCACAATTTGGTGAAGGAATTAATTCAACCTTAGTTATAAATTTGCTGCGATATATTATCGCAAGACCACCTCCTTTTTTGACGTTCCTGTCCTCTATTATGGTAGTATAGCCCTCAGGGGTGGCTGCTGTAAGATCGGGACCAGAAGCTGCATCTGTCCATGTTTCTGTGATGAACAGTAGATCAAGATTATAATCCATTATCAGATCTGCTATTTCATAACTATGTTTACCTAGGGATCGAGCATTTATAAGGGCTGCTGTGATGTTTTTTGTATTGTTTAGATTTTTATGGTCCTTTGAGGCCGATATTACAGAACTAAGTGGCAGAAAATGGCAGTTAGCACATGCTTTTATGGGTGCTCTTGAAGGGGTGTCCAGTATACATGTACAGTCACTATTAGCGGTTGGGCGTAATTTAAGTAATTCCTTTTGTGAGTAGTGAATTTTCTTTAGTTCTGATTGCTGCGGGCCGGGGGGGGGGGGGGCCCTAGGCCCGAGCCAGGCGCGGACGGGTGCAGACGGGCTTGCCTTTGGCGCGCCCGCTGCGTGCGTCTGCTGGGCATCCGCTGCGCGTGCGCATTAGCTCCAACTAAGCTAAGTTGGCTGGTGATCCTCCTAAGGCCCTCCGAACAACCGGCACTTGCCGTGTCGGACCGAGGCCAGGAGATACAAAGCAATACAGGTAGGTTCAATACAATGATTAAAAATTACGATTTGTTTTAAAAAATTCAGTATTGCAGAGTGGAAGAACTCAATTTGAGCAGCGCAATAGCTTCATGCAGCTAGCAGCTATCTGCCGCATCAGCCGCGCGTTCGCGTTAGCTCCAACTAAAATACTTGTGGTGGCGGGCAGCTAGACCGCTGACCGACTGACCCGGAAGTTGGCTGGTGATCCTCCTAAGGCCCTCCGAACAACCAGCACTTGCCGTGTCGGACCGAGGCCAGGAGATGCAAGGCAATACAGGTAGGTTCAATACAATGGTTAAAAATTACGATCTGTTTTTAAAAATTAAGTATTGCAGAGTGGAAGAACTCAATTTGAGCAGCGCAATAGCTACGTGCAGCTAGCAGCTATCTGCAGCGTCCGCGGCGTGTGCGCATTAGCTCCAACTAAAATACTTGTGGTGGCGGGCAGCTAGACCGCTGACTGACCGACCCGGAAGTTGGCTGGTGATCCTCCTAAGGCCCTCCGAACAACTGGCACTTGCCATGTCGGACCGAGGCCAGGAGATACAAGGCAATACAAGTAGGTTCAATACAATGGATACAAATTACGATCTGTTTTTAAAAATTCAGTATTGCAGAGTGGAAGAACTCAATTTGAGCAGCGCAATAGGTTTGTGCAGCTAGCAGCTATCTGCCGCGCACACCGCGCGTGCGCGTTAGCTCCAACTAAAATACTTGTGGTGGCGGGCAGTTAGACCGCTGACCGACCGACCCGGAAGTTGGCTGGTGATCCTCCTAAGGCCCTCCGAACAACCGGCACTTGCCGTGTCGGACCGAGGCCAGGAGATACAAGGCAATACAGGTAGGTGCAATACAATGGTTAAAAATTACAATCTGTTTTTAAAAATTCAGTATTGCAGAGTGGAAGAACTCAATTTGAGCAGCACAATAGCTTCATGCAGCTAGCAGCTATATCCTGCATCCGCCGCGCGTGCGCGTTAGATCCAACTAAAATACTTGTGGTGGCGGTCAGCTAGACCGCTGACCGACCGACGCAGCAGTTGGCTGGTGAGCCTCCTACATTTCTACATTGCTGCATTTTTTGGCGGAAGAGATTGCTCTGGAAGTACCATGGGCCCAAGCAATTCACCCCAGCATATATCACACTAACAAAAAGTACGTGCTCCTGATCAATAATGTCTACATTAACCTCACCAAGTCTGGGAAGAAGAAGAACCTCAGGGACTTAGTGTCCACTCTAACAGAACTTAAGCTAAAATTGCTGAGAGTAAATGTTCTGTTATCTGGTAATTTTAACACCAACCTATTCGGCGGGCTGATTGATTGTGAGGTTAACAGCCTCGACATCGTGTATGACATCCCAGCCCAAAATGTACCTGCTGCAACTCGAAGAAGCAATTTGGCAAAGTCCTTTATGACAGAGTGCAAGCCCTTACGCCTCAGACACCTCTATGGGCGCTTCAGCGGCGATACACCACCAGGCTGAACGAGAGCCACAGGAAAACTCACCTCCTACATTGACTTTACCTTAGCTTCAGTCAGACTTTTCAAGAACATCAACGACTTTCTTCTAGGGGCCCACTTTTCTAGTGACCATAGACTCCAGCAAATCTATTACTGTATCTGCCCATCAATACTGGAAGTCGCTCCTCTCACCAGCACTGGAGTGTGCACAGAAAATCTTAGATGCTAAAATGAGACAACAAGAACTGTTAGGAATCTTTGTCATGGGTGAGAGCTCTATACAATGCATCCACCGTCCTAAGAATTTCTCCGATAAGAAAGTGGATGCTCTTCATTGACCGAATTCTCCAGAAACTTCAAGCCAACTTTCCTTCACATGTCAAGCCATGCTACTCTTCTTCTAAACCTAAATTCAAACTGACAGAATCCCAGAAGATCCTGAAAGGTGAAGTCAGCCACAATATACAAATTCTTGTCCAACAGCCTTCCTCACCAACCACAAAATAAAATCTAAACAAATCAAGATCCCTTTTTAGGAAATCAATCTGGCTCTCCTAAAAAATAAAGGAAAGAAATTAGGATTTCTGGTCCTGACTGCTGTTTGCTGGTAAGGAAAAGAACACAAAACAAACGGGCACTTTACTCCTGCTTTGTGGTCTTCAAAGCTGCTTTCGATAGGTAGCGTACCAAGGAGCCCCTAATGAGGTAAACTGCAGGCCTGGGGCCTGCCAGCAGCCTTGCTGAGATCAATTGAGCAGCGGTGCTCTCCGAGATGTGCGAAGCCTTTGCGTTCAATTTTATTCTGTCCAATCATTAATCCTTTAGGGGCTGCCTTCTCTATAGGCCCCCGGGCACTAAGACATCGTTTTTAGGTACAGTGGGATATATTCTAGAGGAAGCACTGTGCGCAAAGTCCTTCACAGTCTTAGGCGATTTTAACTTTCATTTAGAGAGTAGCTCAGATTCGGATACATCAGCCCTAACCGAGGTGATGCACTGGGTCGGTTTAACACAAGCGGTCACAGGCCCTACTCACACGGCTGGCCACACCTTAGACGGAACATTTACGAACCACCCTGACTTGAAGGTCTCAAAAATTGATCCAGTCGCTTGGTCCGATCATGCCGCAGTGCTGTTTAGTATCTCCACCTCAACACCTCATAGGGCGCGGCAGGCTAGAAAAACAGCAAGGACCTGCCGGGCCTGGAACAACATAGAGGGAAGTTCTCTGGAGGATTTACTGGTGTCATCCATGGTTACACTGCCATCAGATGTGGACAAAGCGGCGGCTACCTATTCCAACTCGGTTGACCGCGCTTGTACCATTCTAGCCCCACCCAAAAGCTGTCGCCCTACTAGGACGTCTCCGTCGGCCCCCTGGTTCTCAGACGAGCTCAGAGAGTTTAAGCTGGTCTGCAAAAAGCTGGAACGGACTTGGCGCAAAAATTATAATGAGGCAGACAAAAGAAAACTCAAATCAAGTCAGGTGGTCTATAAAAACATGATTGGGAAGGCAAAACAATTGTACTTCACCAACCGTATCAATGGGGCTAGGAGCTCGCTCAAGGAATTATTCTACACGGTTTCCAGCCTGGCTACTCCTAAGCCAGTGATTACGCCCCCCAGCTCGGAACTGTGCGAGAATCTAGCTCAGTTCTTCTTAAGCAAGGTGGAGAACATCTTCCCATCCCTAGAAGTTCAAGTCAGGCATAGCCTGCTAGAATTCACACCGAGGAATCCTACACCCAATTCATACGAGGCCAAATTTCTAAAATGTACCCCGGTGAGCTCGGAAGAGATCAAGAAACAGCTACTAGGCATAAAATCGGGCTCCCCCCATGACCCTTGCCCGGCAACTGTGGCGAAGCTGGCGGCAGCTCCTATAGCCGCCACCTTAGCTAAGCTGTTTAACCATTTGTTTGAAGTTGGGGACTTTCCATCTAGCTGGAAACGGGCCTCGATTATCCCTCTGTTAAAAAAACCCAACTTGAACATCACGGATCCTAATAATTACAGGACCATTGCTAGACTACCGTTACTGGCCAAACTCATAGAAAGACCTATGAATACTCAGCTATGCGTATTCCTAGGAGCCACACAAGGCCTCGCTATATCGCAACATGGGTTTAGAGAAGGTCATAGCACCGAATCTGCCCTGATCAAATCGACGGAGGAGATCAGGAAAGTGTTGGATGCAGGGGGCCGAGCGGCCCTGGTCCTGTTGGACCTGTCTGCGGCCTTTGACACGGTCCACCATAGAATTTTGGTGGACCGTTTGGAAGACTGCACGATACAAGGGAAAGCCCTCAGCATCCTGAAAGCCTTTCTCACCAACAGGGTCCAGGTAGTGGCATTGGGAGAATTCGAATCAAAACCATTTGCACTACCCTGAGGGGTTCCCAGGGATCCTCCTTAAGCCCCACCCTTTTCAATGTCTATGTCTCCTCTCTTGCCCCGGTTATTCCTTCATATGGGTTTGAACTTACATCTTACGCTGATGACACACAGATTGTGGTGTCACTGCTTCCAGGGAGAGAGGATGGCGTGGCCAGTAAATTCCAGGAATGTATTGCAGCAGTTGGTACCTGGATGGCCAGGAACTGCTTAAAGTTGAACTTGGCTAAAACTGAAGTATTACTTTTTGGCTCCAGAGACAACTTTTGGAGTCCGAACCGGTGGCCAAAAGAGATGGGGACCCCCCTATTCCAGTCACGAAGGTCAAGAACCTAGGGGTCCTGATCGACAATAAGCTCTCTTTTAGGCCCCAAGTAAATGAAATGACCTCATGCATCCACTGTTCATTGAAAATTATCCGGAAGATTCTCCCCTTCCTTCCGGAGGAGTGTAAGAGAACGGTGGTTACGGGCCTCATTCTATCGCGCATTGATTGTAATAGCTTATTCCTAGAGGCTCAACAGGGGCTTCTTAACAAACTTCAGGTCCTTCAAAATGCAGCAGCTCGACTTATCACAGGCCTACCAAAGTTTGCATCCGTCTCCCAGGAACTGTCGAAGCTACACTGGCTTCCAGTGCGGAAACGGATTTCTTTTAAATCCCTGTGTATAGTCTTCAAGGCTGTCCGTGGATTTGGCCCGTTGTTTCTAAAACAGCATTTCCAGTGGTATAGACCGGGTAGGCATCTCAGGTCTGCCAACCTGGGGCTGATTAGGACCCCACGTATAAGGAAAGCACGCTGGGGAGGCAGAAGCTTCGTCCTGGGGGCAGCAACAGCTTGGAATGCTTTACCTGTGGCGCTTAGACAGATTACTGACTTGATGACCTTCCGTAAAAGTCTGAAAACTTGACTGTTCACGAACTAGATAGGAGGCTTAGGCCAGGGGAACTATCATTACAGCGCCAGGACACCGTTTGGTAACAGCGCGCTTTACAAATGTTATAAATAAATAATATACTAACACCTGGATGAGGGTCAATCTTGGAGACAGCTCCTGGATCTCAAGGAAGCTTCACACAAAATCATGGCTGAAGCAAGGATGTGTGCTTGCTCCCTTGCTCTTCCATTTATTCATGGCTGATATATCATGGTATTTCGATGAGGCAAACTGTCACCCGCTCAAACTGGGAGGCAGGCGCATGACCCACCTTCTATACGCAAATGACTTTGTGCACCCTTGAAATAAAGGAATTGGGTTTATTGACTTAGGGCTCATATTAAAGATATAGGGGCTCATTACGATGTTGGTCAGAAAGCCTCCGGCCGCAGAGTCGGAAGCTTTCTGACCGCGGTCTGAGGCTTTCCGACTGACACGGTTGGTTGGCGGTCCGACACCCAAATTACGATGTCGGCGGTCGGAGCATAAACCGGTTTGTCATTCCGACGCAGTTCCGACCAGCTCTCGGAGTCTTCCAGCCGGACAGAACCTATGGATGGCTTTTTCGCCATTGAGATTACGATATTGGTTTTCCACAGCCTTTCCGTGCGGCCTTTTTCACATGGAAAGGCTGCCAGAAAGCGACTTTGGGGGCTCCGAGCAGGGCCCCCTTGCTTCCATGGACTATGGTTGGTGGTCAAAGATGTACCTAGTGTCCCCCCTGTAAATCCATGCACCATGTGGCAGGCACCATGGGGAGCCTGCCACAGGGCGCAGGGTTTTATACTAACACCCATTTCTCTATGTGAACCTGTATTACGGCCGGTTTACGGCCGTAACACAGATTCCCATAGAGAAATGTGAGTATCTCACCGAACAGTGTTCCATCACATCGTAATCAAGCGGTCGGAGCCGCCGACCAGAGGTTGGTCGGACCAACATCATGATAAGCCCCTAGTTGGAAAAAGCAGTGAGTTGGGTGACCAAAATAAATACAGAGAATGATGGGAGAATGGGATAACAAGTAAAAAGGAAGCTACAGAAACAGGGAAGAAAATGAAGAGTGAATCAAAAATAGGGACAGTTACAGAATTTCAATTTTTTTAACTCAATATAACTTTATTTGGTCGCAGAACAACCATAAAAGCGTGCATTAATGAATACTCATTAACAGAAGTACACAGAGGGAATTATGTGCATGTGCCCTATTCGAGAGCTGATCTTTAGAGATGAACCTGAAATGTGGGTACAAGAAACATCATAGGTTGACTACCATTTCAAAAATGCTTTGGACTGATCTCGATTGGTTATTTGAGATTGTAGTTTCTAGGTATTTATGATCTGAGTGTAAGATTGCTGTTGTTTGGCTGACTGAAGAACCAGCTAGGGTTGCTCCTAATAATGCACCTTCTGGCAAAGTAGCTGTCAAATACAAACAGATAATGGAGCATTTGAAAAAGAAAGTGCCTGAGAGAGACAGTAATTGGGCAAAGAGTTTGAGGACTTTATAAGAGATGAAAGAATCAACACAAGCTTATTATGAGAGACTTATGCAGGTCGTCAAGAACCATAGTGAAGTTAAAGAACCTAAAAAAGATTGTAGTAGTGGTTTCATCTCTGCTTTTGCCATTGATCTGGGTCTGGAGGTTAATAATCAGACACAGCAAAGTGACATATGCTGGCAAACAAAGAGTATAGGTGACATTTTGTAGCTAGTCAAATACAGCAGGAATTGGTTTGATGCAAAGCAGAAGAAAATCAAAGAGAAGATGATGGTTGCTTAAACTAAGCAATTTTGAGAGAAGTGTCAGGAATCAGTTGATTGGTTAGAATTTGGTATATGTTCAATCCAGCAATGTTGGAATGAATGGGATGTCCCTAATGTTGGAATGAATGGGATGTCCCCAATGCAAGGAGTGGGAAATGGACCAATGCAAATGCAGGGTCATGGAAGAAGAACGGTGAATAATTCTGGAATTAATTCAAGTATCAATGTGTTGAAGAAGAACACTGCTTGTAATTTCTGTGGTAAAATTGGGCATTGGAAACAGGAATGTCAACAACATCCAGATTGAATACACAATAAAAGTGTTCCCTAGATGCAGAGAGACATACAGCCATTAGCCCTGACCTAATCAACTTCTTTGTGGAGTATGCAACGTCTGGAAATATTAAAAACAAGATGCCATATAATTCAGAATACCAATAGAATCCATTGATTCTGAGTAATGATTGTATTCAGGTTTCATAAAAAAATAATTCACAATGATGGTGGTAGAAGGGGGGTGAGGATTGCCTACTTGGACTAGTCCTAGAGGTAGACCAAAGCGGCCCATAAAGTGACGCTGAAGTCAATGGCCACCTTGTTTCCTTTTTAATAGATACAGGAGCTACCTGTTCTACAGTTCATTCTGTGTAAGTCCCAAACCTACCCCTCATTGAAAGAGAAGTCCAAGTTATAGGACTGGGTAATCAAAAAATTGTTAATCAGGCCAGAGCATATGTCCCAGTTGTGAGAAAGTGAGTTCCTGTTTCAGTACCCCCACCCCCACTTTTTGCCTGATACCTGATGCACTTTTCCTAGGTGTGCCCTGGGTCCCTGCCAATCAGGTACCCAGGGCCTGTGTTTCTTCCCTACAAATTATACTAAAGCCTAACCCAATTGGCATCTCTGGCCAGATATCAGCCCCTAGTAAATGGTACCCTAGGTACCCAGGGCATTGTGACCAGAGAAGACCCCTCGGGGCTGCAGCACTTATTGTGCCACCCTTAGGGGCCCTGTACCCACACTCTGCCTTTGCAGGCTGAGTGTCTAGGTGCAGAACTAAGCAAAGAGTCAACATGGCACACATCCCTGTGTGCCATGCACACAACCCCACTGCCCTGGCATACATCAGCCACCCCTCTAGCTGGGTGCCCTATGCCAGTGGTTTGGGCACGGGTGCATGAGCCCCGTGCCCCTACAGTACCCAGGGCCATTCCTTGGCATTGTAAGTACAGTGATGCCATTAAGAGTATATGGTGCTGGGAGGTTGTCATTACGAACTTCACAGCACCGCCATGGCTACACTGAACACTGACAAGTTTGATATCAAACTTCTCAGCACATTAAACCCACACTGATGCCAGTGTGGGATTTAATGTAAAATGCACTACAGAGGGCATCTTAGAGATGCCCCCTAAAACCTAACCTACAATCCACGTCTGGGCTGAGTGGCTGCAGAGGCTACCACACAGCAGACATGTTGCTGGACCCCTGGGTAGAGAACTCCCCACTCTCCTGGGCCTGCAACAATGCACATCCTGGGCGAGGTGCTATGTCTCCTCCCCCAGGATGGACAGGGGGAAGCTTCAAAGGCATACCGCCTCTGAGAGCTTCTCCAGACCATTTGCTGTACCCAGCAACTGGCCCCCACCCGTTCTACCCCCACTCTGACGGGAAGACTGTCGGGAAAAACTACATCAGGAAAGGGGGTGTGCCAACCTTTGCCAACTCCACCCCTCAGGTGGAGGAGGCGAGGTGAAGCACGACCCCGGGCTCTGGCCATCTTGCCCTGCCCAATCCCAGCTAGGCTCCTGCCCCCCTCCCACAGGAGAGGAGCAGGCTAGGGGGTGTACTCACCCCAGGACAGGGACCTATTGGTCCCTGCTCTTTCCCTACCTGTAACGCCCCTAAATTTAGTATTTAGGGGCTCCCTGAGCCTTCCTTCCTCAGATCCAGATACCGAAACAAGAAAGAAGAACAAGAAACAAGAAGACCTGCCCTTCAGCCACCAACTGATTTGGCCCCAGCCCTACCGGCCTATCGACCCTCGAACCTGCTCCTGCTAAACCCTGGCGTCTCCAGTGGTCAGCAACCTCAAAAACCCCGGAGGACCTGACTGCCTTGTGACTCTGACTACCTGGGTCTCCCATGAGCAGTGGTTTTGCTCAAAGCAAGTAACAAGCCCTGGCATCACCCCGGAACCGCGAACCCTGCACACTTTGCACCCGCCAAGCCTGGCCTGTGCTGGAGTGAAACAAGCCCCTGAGGACATCCCCGCGGCGATTCTGACTCAGAATCCAGTGCCCAAGGACCCTCCTCGATGACCCCGATGACGCCAGCAGCCTCTGGACAAAGGACCCCTCCGACCGCGACCAGCAGGGTAAGATTTACCGACCTCAAAAGACACCCCTGCACCCGGCGCCCCACGGCCCCCTGTGCCCAACTCCTGGGTGCCTACCTATCCTCCAAGATCCCAACTTACCCCTCGAAGTGCTGGTCGCTCCTGAAGATCCACCGTCCCCGAGCCTGCAGCCTTTGTTCCCTTTTCGAGATCCTCATTGGATAACATCAAGCGCCCGACGGCTCAAAAGCCCCCTGCACCCAGCCGCCCGAGTGCCCCTGGTAGTGCAACCTGTACCCTATTCTACTTCCCCATTTGTGCTGAGCAAGTGACCAGGAGCCCAGCTCCCACAGCCGCGTGGCCTGCTAGCCAGCAGCCACCAACCGAAGGCCCCCTGTTTCTCATTGGATAACATTGGGCCTAACTACCTCTGCAGCCGGCCGCCCCTGTGCCGCTGAGGGTGTGCTAACTGTACCTACCTGGCCCTGGGGGACCCCCTGAGTCTATGCCCAGAACCTTAACTTCAACAGTCGAGTACTCACCTGGAAACCGATGACTCACTTTCCTGCCATAGGATAACATTGACTGGATTGACTCGAAAAATCTTTTATGTGTGAAGTTTTGAAACTTTAAAAAATTCATCTAAAATCAGCCAAATAACGAATTTCGAATTACTCATCTGTGATCAGGAGGAAAGCCAGTACTATACCTTGTAGCCCAGTACTGGACCGCAAAAGTAATCACAACCGTGTTTGCTAATAATCTAAATTTCTGCCATAGGAAACCATTGTCTGCTTTTCTGTGAAATTTCTTCTAAGTGTGAAGTTTTGAAATGTTAAAATATTCACCTAAAATCAGCCGAATATCGAAATCCGAAGTACTCACCTGTAATCAAGAGAGAAGCCAGTACTGTACCTTTCAGCCCAGTACTGAACCGTAATAGTAATCCATACCGTATTTACTAGTAATCTGCATTTTCTCCATAGGAACCCATTGTCTGCTTTTCTATGAAATTTCTTCTAAGTGTCTACTTTTGAAGACTTGAAGTATTCTTTAAAAATCATACGAAATACTGAAACGCAATTACCTACCTGTTTTAAGTTAAGACCCCAGTGCTGGCCCCAGGAGACCAGTGCTGGATTACAAAAGTAACGCGATCGTACTTAACCTGCAACCTGAATTTTCTCCCATTGAATAACATTGTCAGTTTTACATTAAAAAGTTTCTAAGTGGGAACTTTTAAAACAGCTTTTTATTCATGAAAATTCACTACAGTAACTAAAACGTTTTTGCTAATCTGGTTTCAGCTTAGACCCCAGGACTGAATCTAGGATCTGGTCCTGGGACTACTAAAGTAATCTGTATAGTAATCAACTGTACGTAGATGTGGAAAACTCATTGATGTCAATGCTATAGTCTGTTTTAAGATTGTGTTGTTTACTGTCAATACTGTACTAATTGTGCGCACAAACTCTATTGCTCCTTTGCAAAGTAATTACATGAGAGTACTCATAACGAGAAAAGTATATTTTTATAACTGTTGGTTCTAAAAATAAAACAACTATATCTGTGGATATAAAAACAATTGGCCTGGAGTTCAGTCCTTGAGAGTGTGAAAACCTTTGCTGACTGAGTGTGTACAACAAATGCTTTACACTGTCCTCTGGTACTGCCTTACTGCTCGACCAAGCTACCACTTTGGAGAGTAAGGTCAGTTCTGACTTTAACCTCTGTTATACCTCTGGGGTGGTGGACTCTATACAAACTCTACTCCATTAGTCCAGTATATATAGAGCCACTTTCTCACACCAGTTAAAATAGGGTCAAAGGAAACGAATTATCACTTCATTCTATGTGATTCAACTCCTGTACATTTGTTGGGCGGAGACTTGCTGTGCAAGATGAACCGTGTGATTTCTTGCACACCAGATGGTTTTGCATTTGAAACTCAAGATAAAGATTCAATATATACAATTAAACCACAGGATTCAAAAGTTCAACTGTTCCCAGCCCTAACTAAAGATGATTTTCTTCTGGATTTAAGAAATGCTGTCAAAGAAAAGCGATGGGATTTCTCCGGTAAAAGACAGGATTAATAAAAAGTCCCAAGATGGTAAAAATTGATGTAAACCATAATGCTATTGTCCTTAGAACTGAATATCACAGACTTTCAAGAAAAGCAGAAGAACCCCTCCTGTGATGGGAATTAATAAACTGAGTGGTAAATGGAGAATTGTGCAGGATGAAAAAGATAGAAATAGTGATCTCATGTTGTCCAGTGGTACCGAATCCAGTGATAATTCTGTTCCAAATTCCATCAGATGCAGAATGGTATACAGTTATTGACTTATGCCAAGCATTCATCTTGATTCCTCTTCACGAGGAATATCCGTTTTAATTAGCATTTCAATTTTAAAATAAAGCTCTCGTTTGGTGCCGGATTCCACAAGGGTATACCAAAAGTCCATAAAGTTTTTGCCAAATCCTGGAGAAAGATCTAGAAAGTTTAAGGTTGCAAGAAAACTCAGTGTTGGTGTAGTAGATTGATGACATACTTGTCACATCAAGACAAAAGAAGATTGAAAACTTAACACAATTGCATTGTTAAATCATTTAGATGCCAATGGTCATAAGGTTTCCCCAACAAAAATGCAGTACTCTAAAGGAAGTGATTTATTTTGGTCATCACATTGGAATGGGTACAAGGAAAGTCTCATAAGAATGTGTCTCTGCAATTCTTAAAATTATTCCTCCTACCAGCCAGAGGGAGATGTGGATGTTCCGGGGAAATGTTGACTACTGTGAGCCAAAGTTGGCCAATGAGAGCCACTTTAGAAAGGCACTTAATACTTGGATGTTTTCCCTCACTGACGCTGCTTGTAGAGCACTGGTGTAAAGTATATTGTGACTAAGTTCGCCTCCATTCCCCCCAACCTATTCCACCTGGGTTGGCGTTAAGCGCCAAGATACTCCTTGGAGTGGTAGTAGCGCTATAAAAGTGTACTTTACATTACATTACATTACATTACATCAGTTGATTCCATATTTTTCCTTGATTACAAAACCTTTAGTATGTTTGACCCATGTCACTATAAAGAATCCAGTACCATTCGGCAAAGAATGTTGAGAGGGTTGTGTCAGAATCTCACCTTGTTTTCCGCAGGAGCGATAGGAAGACACAATGCTAGCTCCCAACTTCTCCCTCAACGTAGGCAACCCAACATAAGTCAACATTAATCAAGATCAATGGGGAAGAGAGGAAGGGAAGAGAAAAACAAATTGTCCCTCGGACGCGATACTGTAGTTCGAACGTTTACCCAGGCCGGGCAATGCTCTTTCTACCGGAGATAGAAAAGATTGTATTGTATTATCTTGAATTTGGTGTTACAGGACACCTTCTTAGGGTATTCCAGGAGAGAGGACCAGTCCTTGTCCGTTAGGTCCTTCCCAAGATCTCTGGACCACTTTTTGCTATACAGGGGCGTCCTTGCGTGCGCCCGGACGCCCCTGTATAGCCAACGTATGAGGTGGCGCCCATCGGGTATACAGCATGTGCTTGTGTGTAGGGGGTTATTTGCCACCTGGTGCCCAGTGCTTCCTTACATACCGGACGAGAGCTGCGTGTAGCATAAAGACAGAGCGTGGAACTCCTTGTTCCCGAGCGAAATTCTCATGATCAATCAAGGTGCAGTCCGCAAACAGCGCCCCCAGTGTGGAGATCCTCTCCCCAAACCAACAAAGTATACTCCGCTTAGTTACCAAGCCAGTTGTGGTGGGGTTCCAAGTAGAGGAGTGTTAGAGGCATAGGGGAGGCACTGCTTTGTGTATTGTAAGGCCTTTTCCCAATAAGAAAGCGCAATATGTAGGAACAGGGGGGAGTCAGGAGGTATCCTACTCCGTGTTAGTAGCAAGGTGTGTAGGGTGCCCAGCTCAGGGATTACGGTGTATAGCCAGACTTGTGCAAATTGCACCCCGCAAGCCAGTACAACAACCATGCCAACTGACTTGCAAAGCAGTAGGCGCGTAAATCCGGCACCCCTAGGCCCCATTTGTCTGGCGCCAGCTGCAGTTTACCTAGTCCCACCCTTCTGCATCCGGTTACCCAGCTGAGATCCGATAGGAGTGAATTCAGTGGTTTAAAAATGGAGGCAGGAAACAGTACTGGCAAATTTGTGAAGAAGTACAACAGGCGTGGGAGTAGAACCATCTTAGAAATGTCTATTCTGCCCTTTACTGAGAGGCAACGACACCGAGAGGGATATCTAAGTACGTAGCGCCCTAAGCGCCCTCATTAGATTTCCCTGTAATAAAGCCTGTGGAGTCCTATATATTTGGATACCAGATATTTCAAAGTGTTTGGGCGACTAAGAGGGAAAGCTGTCCAAACTTAACAGTTTCAGGGCGCTCTCCAGGATAAAAGAACGCATGGGATTTCTTCTCATATATGGTTAGGCCCGAAATGCGTTCAAACTGTTTAAAAATATGTGGTATGGGCTCTAAGACGCCCGTCAAGTCATGAGTTTATAAGATAAGATTGTCTGAGTATGCTGACAATACGTGCATTGAGTTGCCTAGGATGAGACACAGAGGTCCGCGTAGCCCATCATCATTGACAAGACAATCGCTCTAAATATAAACTCACAGTAGGAGGGAAACAACGCACCTCTTCAGCCGGTACGAGAGAATAGTGCTGGCAGAGGTCACAAAGAACAAAGTGTCCAACATTGGTGCGGTGACAAGGTGTCCGGCCCTGATGAATCTGCCAAAATCCTAGTGGCAGAGAAACATGTTGGCAGTAGGTAATGGTATGCAGAGCTAACTACAAGCCTTTTTAGTTCAACAGATCACGCCTGATAAAAGAATAAAAGTTACGTGCTTGGTGTGTCTGTTGATTTTAATCACTGTTTGTCATGTAAGGAGTAAATATTCATTACTCTTTCGCACTTCACACATCTGTTCTTTTCTTTTGAACACTTTATATTTTTCTTTTTCTGAACAAAATGACTACCTATGATGATAAAAGGGGTGTAACCTGGTGAGTACCTGCCAGTGGCCCCGAGGGTGGTGCGCCCGTGAGGTGTCATTTTGTTCTTCACACATTTTTTCACGTTTGACTGAGGATGTACTGCGAAAACTGTGAAATCAGACATCACTTTATGTTCGTGTTGACTGTCCTTTTGAAAGCTCATTAGGAATCTCTCTAGTTTTTAGAATAGGACGAGATAGGATATCACACCTGAATATTAAACTGATAAAGTCTGGTGACACAATAGTAGATATTGACATATAGCCACTATATTGTTGAAAACAAGTACCTATTTTGACCATCCAGGGACAGGGTGTTTTGGAATTGAAGTTGCCTAGCTGGAACCCTATTGTTTCTGCTTCCCTCCGGAGTCTGATTGCGAGGGGTTCAAGCGCCAAGACGAACAGCAGTGGTGACAGGGGGCAGCCCTGCCGTGTGCCTCTGCCCACTGGATAAGGTTGTGAGATATGGGCTTCAGAGTGGACTTGTGCCGTAGGGGCCATGTTTGGCACCTTGACCCAACTCATGTACCCCAGTGGGCCACCAAACGTGGCCATAACCTTTATCATATACTCCCAATTAAGGGTGTCGAAAGCTTGGCACAAATCAAGAGAGATGCATCCAGCACCTTGATAGTCATCAGGAGTGGCCTCCATTACATAGTGGAGGCGTCTGATGTTCAGGGAGGTACTACGGGCTGGGACAAAGCCACACTGATCATTGTGGCTCAGTTGTGGCAGGTAGGGGAGTAGCCAGCGAGCAAAGATTTTGCTTAGAATCTTGTATTCTGTAGCTAAAAGCGATAGTGGGCGATAGCCTGACATATCCGTCGGATCTCTACCCGGTTTAGGGAGGGAAGTGACCAGGGACTGCATGGTGGAGGGAAGGAGATTAGCAGTATCCTGGGCTGTTTGGTATAGGCGTTCCAGGTGGGGTTTAGTTTATCAGAGAAGATATCAAAGAACTCCGCCAGCAGGCCAGCAAGACCCAGAGCCTTATTACGTGGAAGTTCTTGGATGGCTGCCTTAATTGCGGCCTTGGTAATGGGACCAGACAGGTCTTTCTGGGCTGCGTGTGTGAGTTTGGGGTAGGTTAGATCGCTCAAAAAGGCTGCCATGGGCTCCTCCGCTGAGTCACCAGGGCTCGGTATAGTGCTTCGTAGAATTCACAATAGGCCAGATTTATTTCTTGCTGTGTGTTCACTGTGGTTCCATCTGACAGGGCTATCTCATGTATAGGAGTGGGAGGGGGTGCATCTCGCAGTAATCGTGTCAGAAGTGCTCTAGATTTATCTGCCTCCATGTGTTTGCGCTAGGTAAATGATTGATAATCTATTGCTTGGAATTGATCCAGCAGTTCGGCGTGTTGTATACGCGCCTCCTGCAGTGCCTCCTTTTTCGAGGGATTGCTGACCGCATCCTGCTCTAGTGAGAGTGTCTTCTACCGACTTAAAATTATTGTGGATCTCCTTTCTGGCCCCCACAGTGGTGCCAATAGCAACGCCCCTAATCACTGTCTTAAATGCATCCCACTCTATGAGGCATGAGGATGCCAAATTGGCATTCTCACTAAAGTAATTAGTGATAGCCGATGCCATAGTGTCGCGGAAAATGGCATCTTCCAGCATCTGCGGCCACAGCCTCCATCTAGGGACAGATGTGGGCATTCTTCCCCAATATAACATGATCTCTAGCAGGATGTGTTCTGAAAAGGTCTTCCCCAGGTATGTGGCGGGGGATACTTGAGCTGCTATGGAGTGGGAACAGAGTACCCTATCTATCCATGTATGTAGTTGGTAGGGAGGGGAGTAGAAGGAATATTCGCAGCTATTTGGGTTTTTAAGGCACCAGACATCTCCCAATGACCAGTCCGCTGCCCATCCACACAGGGCATCTGCTTGCCTGATAGAAACTGGTCCCTGGACAGGGGGATGCGAGCAGTCCATCTGAACATCTAGGACTGTGTTATAATCGCCCCCCATTACCCATGGGTAGCACACCCAGTCTGCCAGCACTGTGTTGAGGCTTGTTAAAAATGTGTCCTGATTGTAGTTCGGAGCTTATATGCTGCCTATGACTATGTGTGTACCATCTAGCGTGCCATGGACCATTAGATACCTGCCCTGTGCATCAGTGCGCTGCTCCAGGGCCACAAACAGGACCCTATGTCTGACCCATATGGCTGCTCCCCTCACAAAGGCAGAATATGATGTGGTGAATACTTGGCCTCTCCATTTTTTTCTGAGCTTAACCGCCTCGGATTCTGTGAGGTGGGACTCATGTAGCAGGGCAAACTGTGCCTTTCGTCTATTCAATTTGGCATGAATCCTATGGTGCTTGTGCTCTGATCCCGTCCCTTTGACGTTCCAGGTGACTAGAGTATACTTTCCCTGCATGGCCATATGTTTGTGTGCTCAGCTTTCAAATCTGCCCAAAGTCGTGAGACGGGTAATGTGTAAAGTGCGGTGGGGTGTAAGTCAGAAACCCAAAGACCCATTTTAACATCCAATATCAGGTCCAGCCCAAAAACTATGCTGGTCCAAACAATATATACAACTGTGTGAACATTCTTCTGAGTTCGGTATGCTTCTGCTGCAGGGGGGGATGCTTCCTACGCTTTGCATAACGCACAGGTTTGTGTGCAACTACATGAATGACTGGACCATGATGCTTTACCAAGGATTTAGAGAAGCTGGGGGGAAGTGAAGGTGTATATAATTACTTGCATCTCCTCAATCAATTTAAGACATCTCTATATCAAAAGAGCAACCCTGGGGAGGGCCCCCCGAACCCAGTAGGTCATTTACACTCTGTGGAGTGATAGAGGGAAACAAAGCAAGACTGTTCTCTGAGAGTGAGTGCATAGTCGTGAAAATGGTTACGGACCTGGCCATCTCTGGATTGTCGCCTCTGTGACAAGGGAGTAGAGTCATTATTACATCTATTATGTATTTGCCCGGCCATACACAATCTAAGGAAGATCCTCCTGAGGCCAATCCTAAGAGAAACACAAGTCAGAACCTGCAGGGCGGCTGTGATGAAATGCCTCAGTGGGTCTTCGATACAACTTTCCTGCAAAATGATAAAATTCCTGACATTTGCTGCTCAAGAGCTCGGAAAAAAGGCAGCAGCAAAAGAGGAACTGGGACATATGGACACTTTGCAGCCGGACCCAGATCCTCCTTGATGCACTGCACAGCCACTCTCCTCCCCCTCCTCTTCTCTTTTATTCTAAGACCCTGCAAGCACTTTACTTGAGACAAGGGGGACAGTCACATTAAATCAAATACAATCCATAACGTGTGCAGCATCCGTTGTTATAACAGTCATTTGCTGGCCCCAATCTTCTAATGAGAGAGCCATTGTCTTATAAAATGCTACTGCTGTTTGTATTCTTCTTGTATATTTAAAAACGCTCTCCCTGCTTTTTACTCATCATGTATATCTGTGTAATGTCGCCCAGGACACGGGGGCATGTTTTATTTTTATTCGATATGTTGTTGTTGTTTACCATATGTTCCACCCTTTTACGATTTTAACAAATCAAATTAAAGTATTCTTATGTTCTGAGTGCATAGTCGTGTCCTCTGAGACTCCGGCGATGAGGGGGGGTCGCAATCCCTGAAGACAGCCACCGTTGCAAGTGCCGACTCTCAATCAATCAATCAATCAATCAATCAATCAATCAAGCATTTATATAGCGCACTACTCACCCGGAGGGTTTCAAGGCGCTGGGGGGGGGGGTTCGCTACTGTTTGAACAGCCAGGTCTTGAGCTGCTTCCTGAAGGCGAGGTGGTCCTGGGTCAGGCGGAGGTGGGTCGGAAGGGAGTTCCAGGTCTTGGCGACCAGGTAGGAGAAGGACCTTCCTCCTGTGGTGGCTCTTCGGATGCGGGGGACGGCGGCGAGGGCGTGGCTGGTCGATCGAAGTTGGCGTTTGGGAGCGTAGAAGTTGAGGCGGCTGTTGAGGTATCCTGGGCCTTGGTTGTGTAGGGCTTTGTGTGCGTGGGTGAGGAGCCGGAAGGTGATTCTCTTGTTGACCGGGAGCCAGTGCAGGTCTCTCAGGTGTCCGGAGATGTGGCTTCGGCGGGGGATGTCCAGGATGAGTCGTGCTGAGGTGTTCTGGATCCGCTGGAGTCTCTTCTTGAGTTTGGCGGTGGTTCCGGCGTAGAGGGAGTTGCCATAGTCCAGACGGCTGGTGACGAGGGCCTGGGTGACCGTCTTCCTGGTCTCGGTGGGGATCCATCGGAAGATCTTACGAAGCATGCGCAGGATGTTGAAGCATGACGAGGAGACGGCGTTGACTTGTCTGGTCATGGAGAGGGAGGAGTCCAGGATGAAGCCCAGGTTGCGTGCGTGGTCTGTTGGTTTGGGTGCGCTGCCCAGGGCGGGGGGCCACCAGGAGTCGTCCCAGGCGGAGGGTGAGGATCCCAAGATGAGGACTTCCGTCTTGTCCGAGTTCAGTTTCAGGCGGCTGTTCGACATCCATTTGGCTACGTCTGTCATCCCTTCGTGCAGGTTGGCTCTGGCGGTGGCGGGGTCATTGGTGAGGGAGAGGATCAGCTGGGTGTCGTCGGCGTAGGAGATGATGTTGAGGTTGTGCTGGCGTGCGATGGCTGCGAGGGGGCTCATGTAGACGTTGAAGAGTGTTGGACTCTCTGCCCTGAAAAGCTTGTTCTGGCGAAGGGCTCCCGACTTGTGCTCTGTGTCGAACTCTCTGATGTTAGAGGGGGAAAAGTAGGCACCAGCCAGTCCCCTGCGGCTTCAGGTCTGTTGAAGAAGTGTGTCTTTTGATCATGTATGATCTTCAAACGGGCCGGGAATAATAGAGTATATTTGAGAACCAGGGCTCTGAGTTTCTTTTTAAGTGTTTGGTAAGAGGCTCTTCGGCATTGGACCAGGACTGTATAGTCCGGGCATAGTGAAATCCGGTGATTTTCGTATTGTATAGGTGATTTCTCCCTGGCAGTTTGGAGCAGAGTGTTGTGGTCCCTATAGTTGAGTATAAGGGCTATCGTTGGGCGCGGAGGGGTGCTCACCACTGGTCTCCCTGTAGGGATTCTATGGCCTCTCTCAATGCAAAAGAAGTCTGACAGCCCTCAGGGGCAACATACTCTCGCTGCCATTGCTCAGCGAATTGGGTGGCGTTAGGTCCCTCAGAGAGCTCCGGCAGACCTATTATTTGAACATTATTGCTCCGTGTCCTTGGCATCTTTGACCTTATCTTGAAGGCCAGCCACCTGCAGCTGCACCTGTGACAATTGCCCTGCATGGTCCTTGTGTTGTGGCAATAGTTCTGTAGGGAGTAGTTTAATGTTCTTCACTGTGGATGCTAGCTTATCATGATCGGCCTTGAGGAGCATAAAGCCGGTTGTCGGGGAACCTATTTGTTACTCTATTGCCTTTCGCGACTGCCTGACCTAATGCAAGATGAGGTCTAGCTTGTCTAGGGCAGTTTCCATGTTGGTTGGTGGAATGCAGCTCATTGAGGGAGTTTGAGTGGCATTGTCCATGTCCTCCTGCAGCTGCATGCCCGCAATATCTCCGGTGCCTTTCCCTTCTTGCGTCCAGTGATACAATGCTGAGTGGGGCCAATCCCTCCTCAAATACCACAGAGCTCAGAGGTTGTAATGCCACCAGATGAAGGAGCGCTGAATACCAACACCAGATCATGTCAGGAGTCAGCAGCGGGCCACACCAGCCTCATGTTCACAGTTTCAGGGGTGGGGCCAGGCAGGAACAGGTACACAGGCGTTAAGCGGCCGGCTAAAGCAGACGAAGCTGCGGGCCGAAGGGTCCGTATTCGGACTCGCAGGACCTCCGTCTACGTGCTAGATAAGGAGGGGGGCACCATGCATCAGGCAGTTGTGAAATGAGCGTAAGTTTGTAAATCACTGGGCCTCCTGGCAGCCTGTACATCTCGCCGCCGAGTGGCTTGACTTGAGTTGGCAAAACTTCTCTCACGCAGCGTCCCGGGCACCCAGGCGGCCACGGCGGCGGCAGACACAGCGTCCCCCAGGTGAGCAGTTCAAAGAGGGCCTAGGCCACACAGGCTGCTGCCGCTTGCAATCCTAAGGAGTAAGGGCCAGAGGCCCGAGGAAGGCCTACTTGAGCGCCACGCCGCAGAGCTAGCACTTCCGTGCGTATGACTCACCGCCAGGCAGGTCAATGCTCCAGAGTCCACTTTACAGTCAGGTGCACTTGGGAAGATCAAAGGGGCTCCGTCCAGCTCTGCTCGTTGTCCCGTTTCAGCGGGCCCAGCAGGCGGGGACCACCGTCCCGCTCCCACAGCTAGAGCACAGCGTGGGCGGGGAAGCTGCTCCAGCACAGCAATTCACAGCTCCGGGACCCTATAGATCGTCCGAGGCCGCCGCCGATGAAGACCCCCACAGCGCACCAGCCCAGAGGGAGACGGCGGTTGACCACCGTGATCAGGCAAGCCGCTGCATATGTCAGAGTGGGTCGTATTCCGTACCTGTTGGGCGATCACCTAGTATTGGCAGCGTGGGTCTCCGGTGCTATTTTCACCCACCTCCAAGCCCGTCGGGGTGGCAGCTCCCAGCCCCATGGGACAGCACAGGCCCGCCAGTCAGGGTGCCGAGCCCAGAGTGTGCACAGCACTCGTCACCAGCAATCTGGAAATTCTGGCTCTTAAGACGGCGTGTGATTTCACACCGCTCGTTCTGTGCCTCTTCTGTTTTCATGCACAGCGGGGGAGGTTTGCGTTCTGGATGCTCCCCAGCTTTGCTGATATTTGCAGAATATTTGGGTCTGGTCTTAGAACTCTGCTACAATGTGGCCGCCTTGTTCGGCCCTTAGCCACACCCCCCACACTATAGCAGGATGATAATGTACCTACAGCAGATTTTGTATATCTAAAGAAGGAAAGAGAGTACTTAAACATATGTATGTGGTTAACACAATTTAGGTCAATGCCTATAACTTCTATTCCCAAGCTACCATATAATATATTGTATTTGACATATGGAAGGCTCAAAGGGAATGCATAGAATTCCAAATAAAAAGAGAAAAAGAAAATACATACATTCCTAGATGTATATCTTTCTAGTCACTAGCCAAAGTCAAAATATAAAAATGTAGAGTCTTAAATGGCATGTACAAACAGTAAGAAATTATAAGAGGGTCTGATCTCAGTCTGTTTTAAACAAACAGATTCATGACATTGTCTTTTGTTTTGTCCATATTTATATTCCTCAGAGGTAAATGATAGAACTGGAATCCAAGAGGCAGAATGCCTAGAAGTACTGTTTATAAACACATGTACACATGCAAGCGCATAGAGAGCGTTGCTCCAACTGTGACTCTAGTGATGGTTATTTAAAGGTGTTTTCTTCCTTTGTCATTGTAGGTTTTATCGATCCATGGAGCTGTGGGGATAAGAAACCGAAGTCCAAAGAAGTTGAGAATCTGAAGGAGCCCAATGATGCAGATCTGACCTAGAGCCGAGGAGGGAGCCTACGAGGAATGCCACTGCAACAAATAGAGACCTGGAAGCAACAGGAAGGGAACCAATGGCAGGAAGCTGCAGTCAGGCAACAACTAGAACGCCTAACAGCTTCCTGTCAGTCCATGCCCGCTTTATTCCATAAGTGATCTGGCCCTGCGCATCTTGAATAGGGATTGCGGCAGGCACCTTGCGGGTATTGCGAGAACATTTGTGTAATGCACCCACCCTCGGAATGCCAGATTGCAATTTGAAGTTTTACCTTTATTGTCATGAAAAAAGTGGGTGTGTCTTTCAATATTGACACAAAAACATGAAGAAATCGTGAGGCCTGTTGCCTACTGATCAGCTGTGTTGGATCCAGTAGCTGTAAGGTTTCCTGGTTGTTTGAAGTCAATTGCAGCTGTTTACATTACAATTCAACAAAGTGAAGGTATCATGATGGGACATACATTAAATGTATTTGTTCCACATTCTATTGAGATTTTACTGGCACGTACGTGAACTCAGCAAATGACGAACATCTGTCTAACCAGATATGAATAAGTCATACTGACAGCTGAAAAAACCTCAATCAGATGATGTAATTCTTTAAATACAGCCAGTAATGTTCCCTATTTGAAATAAAACCTGTGTAGACGAGTACAGAGATGATGATAATGATGTTGAACCTGAGCAAGACTCCATCAGTGTTACAGAATTAAGGTGAAAACCAAGACCTAGAGGTGCCTGCCATGGGGTGAAGGGATGAACTGCACCTCTTCTCTTTACAATGAGAGCATGCATTCCAGTACGAATGCATGTTCCCATTGTAAAGAATAGAGCTGCGACCAAACAGTGTTCGGTCGCATCCTAATTGCTGGGTTGGGAACACCGACAGGAGGTCAGTCGGTCCCAGTACCCAATCGCTGTCAGACAGATTCAGATCGGTCCGACATCAAAATCGGCCCCTAAATTGTTAAGTGAATATTTTCAGATTATGGATTTTAGAAATTGCTATGTTTGCACTTTTGTATTTCCTCTTTTGCATGTGAAAGTACTACACACCTATAACTTCAGATATTTTATAGCTTTTCATGTAATGTGTTTGTTAGTATATTTAAGTAAAATAAGCTTTTGTATCCTAATCTGTCCGAAATACAATGTCTCATTGGAATATCTACCATTCTCTGAAGATGATTGTGTTATTATGGGTTTTAAATGTGATAAAGTTTTGAAAACAATTGCTCAAATTGAGCATGAAATCAGAAACGACTAACACGGGGTATGTGTATAGTTTAAAGAAACCTGGATGAACGCCTCCTCTGCACCCGACATCGCCATCGCCATCCCGGACGGGTACAAGATCATCAGGAGGGACCGCATCAACCAGACCGGAGGTGGCATCGCCATCGTCCACAGGAACACCATCCGCGTCACGACCGACGCCAACGACTCCTTCGCCGCAGCCGAACATCTCCACTTCCAGATTCACACCGACCCTAAGACGACCCTCAGAGGCACCCTCGTCTACAGACCCCCGGGACCACGCACACAATTCAGCGAAGACATCACAGACTTCATCAGCCCGCACGCCCTCCCCTCCACTGACTAC
Organism: Lissotriton helveticus; assembly: GCF_964261635.1. NCBI lineage: Eukaryota > Metazoa > Chordata > Amphibia > Caudata > Salamandridae > Lissotriton > Lissotriton helveticus. The sequence goes on along the minus strand of NC_136059.1, from coordinate 1,700,978,048 downwards.
ATCCTCCTCGGGGACCTCAACTTCCACCTGGAGAACAACAAGGACCGCAACACCACCGCCCTGCTGGAAAACCTCGCCAACCTCGGACTCAAGCAACTGGTCAACACCCCCACCCACTACGCCGGCCACACGCTTGATCCCGTCTTCTCTTCCAGCAAGTACATCACCTTCAGCCATGCCACCGGACTCCACTGGACCGACCACAGCTGCGTCCACTTCAGCTTCAAAAGATCCACGACCCACCACCACCCGCAACAGGTACCTCACAGGAATTGGAGCAAGATCACCGCAGACCAGCTCACCACCTCCCTCAGCCAGAGCCCACCCGCCAACACAACGGACCCCAACGAAGCAGCCCGCAACTTCACACAGTGGCTGACCGCCTGCGCCGACGACCTCGTGCCACTAAAGAACCCTCCCAGCAGACCCAGAAGCAAGAAGGCATCCTGGTTCACCGACGACCTCAAGGACTCCAAGAAGACCTGCCGCACCCTCGAGAAAGCCTGGCTCCTCGACCGGACCACCGACAACATGACTGCCCTCAAACACGCTACCCGCAAGCACCACCAGCTCATTCGCACCACCAAGAAGAAATCCCTGAAGGAACGACTGGACAACAACGCCCACGACAGCAAAGAGCTCTTCACTATCGTCAAGGAGTTCTCCAACCCCAGCACCGGCACCAACGACATCACTCCGTCACAAGACCTCTGCGACTCCCTCGCCTCGTTCTTCCACCGCAGGATCGCCGACATCCACAACAGCTTCGGCGCCCAACCCACGCACCCAACCATTGAACCAACGCCCCCCACCGCCACCCTTCACACCTGGACCACGGTGACCACCGAAGACACAGCCCGCACGATGAACACCATCCACTCCGGATCACCGACCGATCCCTGCCCACACCACGTCTTCAACAAAGCCGACTCCACCATCGCACCCCAACTCCGGAACATCATCAACGCCTCCTTCAACACCGCCACCTTCCCGGAGAGCTGGAAGCACGCCGAGATCAGCGCCCTCCTGAAGAAACCTACAGCGGACCCCACCGATCTTAAAAACGTCCGCCCCATCTCGCTCCTCCCTTTTCCTGCTAAAGTCATCGAGAAGATCGTCAACAGACAGCTGACCGCCTTCCTCGAGACGAACGGATCCCTCGACCCCTCGCAGTCCGGCTTCAGAGCCAACCACAGCACCGAGACCGCCCTAATCGCAGCCACCGACGACATCCGGACCCTGCTCGACAAGGGGGAAACAGTGGCCCTCATCCTCCTGGACCTCTCCGCTGCGTTCGACACGGTCTGCCACCGCACCCTAGTCCAGCGCCTCAGCAACATCGGTATCCAAGAGAAGGCACTGGAGTGGATCATCTCGGTCCTCGCCGGAAGAACACAAAGAGTCCGCCTCCCCCCGTTTCGCTCCGAGGCCACCAAAGTCACCTGCGGCGTCCCGCAAGGATCTTCACTCATCCCCACCCTCTTCAACATCTACATGAAACCTCTCGCAGCCATCGCACGCCAGCACAACCTCAACATCATCTCTTACGCCGACGACACCCAGATGATCCTCTCCCTCACCAGAGACCCCGACACCGCCAGAACCTGCCTACACGAAGGGATGAAAGACGTCGCCGAGTGGATGAAGGACAGCCGCCTGATACTGAACTCGGACAAGACGGAAGTCCTCATCCTGGGATCTTCGCCCTCTGCCTGGGACGACTCCTGGTGGCCCCCAGCCCTGGGCACCGCACCCAAGCCAACCGACCACGCACGCAATCTGGGCTTCATCCTGGACCCCTCCCTCTCGATGACCAGACAAGTCAACGCCGTCTCCTCATCGTGCTTCAACACCCTGCGTATGCTTCGCAAGATCTTCCGCTGGATCCCGACCGAGACCAGAAAGACTGTCACCCAGGCACGCGTCACCAGCCGACTTGACTACGGAAACGCCCTCTACGCCGGAACCACAGCCAAGCTACAGAAAAGACTCCAGCGCATCCAGAACGCCTCCGCCCGACTCATCCTGGATGTCCCCAGACGCAGCCACATCTCCAGCCACCTGAGGAACCTGCACTGGCTCCCCGTCGACAAGAGGATCACGTTCCGGCTCCTCACCCACGCACACAAGTCTCTCCACGACCTGGGCCCCAAGTACCTCAACGACCGACTGACCTTCTACATGCCCACCCGCCAGCTACGGTCCACCAGCCTCGCCCTCGCAGCCGTACCACGCATCCGAAGAGCCACCGCCGGAGGAAGATCCTTCTCTTACCTGGCTGCCAAGACTTGGAACTCCCTCCCCATCCACCTTCGGCTGACCCAGGACCATCTCGCCTTTAGGAAACAACTCAAGACCTGGCTGTTCGAGCAGTAGCATACCCCTCCCCCCAAGCGCCTTGAGACCCTCCCGGGTGAGTAGTGCACTATACAAATGGCATAATTGATTGATTGATTGATTGAAAGAGGAGCATGAATTTGTTGAGGAATACAGACAGAGGGGAGTGAAGATAGTATGAGATTGGAGGACTGAACGAATAACGAATAAGAGAACAGATCAAATCTGAAGAACAAAGAAAAATGTAGATTGTCAAATCTACATCCCAGATTGAGAATGGAATATGATAGAAAGGGTGAGATGTGTATGGCTCCTAGTTAATGTATGAAAATCGGGAACATTGAATTAGTGGGATAAAGTTAATGTGAGAGAATTTATGTTATAAATGGTGATTTTTTGATTGGTGCAGAGACGATTCTAAGAGGATCATTATGCGTGCTGCTTATTTCAATTTACTGTGTAATTGGTTTGGATCATGTTATGTTGCTCTGGTGCTTCCTGGGGTGCTATCATGTGAGTGAAATAAATGATGCAGCTGTTTTGAAGAGAGTGAAACGTGGATCTGGGCAGGTAGTTTTTGATATATTAGGTGCTATTAATAATCTAATTGGTGCAGCCATGAATGACGAGAAAATTAAGAAGGTTGCCTATGCTTTTTGATAGACTTGCTTCTCGAGATGCAATGATTGTGCAAAACTGTTAAGTAATAAATATCCTTCTTGCGAAGAAAGGCGCTGTTCGAAAGGCACTAAAAGTTAAAAAATATTGCACCTCCATACATGATAACAGCAGGGTTATTAATGCATATATTCAAAATGTTACAAATATTTATTGGAAAATTCAAGTTTTAGAAGAACATGGCAGTTGGGAGATTGTAGGCTCCTGAGTTTGTGAGATTGGGAAGGGTTTTAGCAGGGTTGGTAAATGGAATGATAGCATGGGAGAGGGGTCTGCAAAATTAATTCTAACATCTATAATAATTGTAATGATTTGTACAATTGTCCTGTTCCTTTTTTCCAAATTTTCTGTGTGTTTGTTTAAAAATTGTGGGTGTGTAAGGATAAAAGAAAATAATTATAACGAAGGAGAGTGTCAATGTTATAGGCTGCGCCACTCACCTGACGTCTAGGTGGTTCCAAAGGGGGCAATGCTGAATTGCCTCTCCACATGAGCACTAACCTCAGCGTAAGATGATAGACTCTGCACTGGCATCAATACACAAGGGTATGGGGGAATAGGATTGACAAGAGAGAGAGACGTGGATCAGGTTTGATTTCACCTGAACACGGCACGACCCCATCAGCACTGATCACTGTTCACATGCTTCAGCACCTTAGGATGTTTGCAGAGATACTGCTCTGGGCACCTTTAGACATTGGTCTAATTTTTTTTTATATATATTTTTATTAATATAAGATAGACAAGAGGGGATAATACACATATCGGATATCATACTAGAGAGTACTTTACAAACGGTGAATAGGCGAATAAGTCAATGTGATAAGATCCATGCACGGAGTACGAAGCATCAACAGTAGTAGATATATGAGAAAAGAAAGACAATACATTTAACGGCCCCGTTGAGCTAATATCTCCAAGGCCCGTCCACCCATGACACAGGATAATTAGGACAATAGTAGACTCCCATTTATGTGAAAAAGATCAACTCAGGATAGACAAACCACCTCTCGTATAAAAAGGGAAAGGAAAGAAAAAGGCCATAGAACTAAAAAGGCCAAAAAAAAAAAAACATTCCCCCCACCATACACCTCTGCAATGGCTACGGCCTAACCCCACTAGCAGCGTGCCTGTCGCCCAACAACTAAGACCTAAAAGAAGGAAAAGAGTGGAGGAGGAGATGTCATACAGGCCCCCGGTCCCTTTATCCCCCGCCAGAAGCAAACCCCCCTAAATATAGTCAATACATTATAAAAGCAGCAATTACAAGCCAAACAACCGGGGTAGTTTATAAACACCGCCCGACTCCCGCAACATTATAGGATGCAAGTCCCGTATCAAATGAAGCCTTTATATCCAGCCCAAACAATCAAACTCAACCCTGGCCCTTCCGATCTGTCGTGCAAGCTCTCTCCGCTCGAACCGCCATCTCGGTAGGAGAATCAAAGCGTTCGAGAAAGTCAAGACCAGCACCGCAGGATCGAATCCAGAGTTCTAGTACTTTAACTCCACAAATCAAACGAAGATATCTGTCCACCAACAGTAAGTTACAAGGACATAGTTGAACCAACTGGGAGGAGAAGAATGGTAAATCAATCTGATAGGCACTGAGGACATTATCCAGGAGTATAAAATCGGCTGCATCCTTCATGGGCGGTATCGCCATTGAATACGATGAGTGTGTGGTAGTCCCAAGCTCGCATGTTGTTGTTCGGGAGCTGACAAAAAACACCAGATCTGGTTTCCACACAGAGCCCTCTGTCTCAAGCAAGACCAGCTGCGCGGGTAACACATCGTGTTCCGAGTCTGGCAAAGGGTCGGAGTCCGGTCCCAAACATATGTTTTCAGCTGTTGCAATCATTTTGTGAAAGATGGCGGTGACTTGCGAGTGAAGCGCCCCAATGGCGGCCTGTACGGTCTGCAGCGACGGCGAACATTCCGTCCGCTCCATCTCTTCTTGCGAAGCGGCAGATCAGATATTTAACCCCAGAGGTCGACTACTCCTGGAAAACAGGCATGAGCGGAGCGGACGGTAAAAATAAACACTCGTCAATTTCGTGATCTCCACACCGTCGCCGCCAGGTGAGGATCCAGACCCGTCGACCCCGGGAGCTCAACAGGGTCTTCGGGCAACGGACCCCCATCCTCCGTTACAGGAGCGTCGTGCCGCCGTACCCTTGGCATCAACCTGACCACAGTACCACCATCCAGGCCAGTCAGGATATTCTCCACTTCGGGAGACCGGACTCCGCCCAGGTCCCGTGGCCGATGTTGTTCAACTCCAACCCGGATGGGTCAGAAATCGAGGCCCCGGCTTCCACGTTGGGTTAGGCCGAGAATGAAACGCGGCAATGCTTCACCATTCGGGGCGATAAAAACCTCGGGGTTGCACCTTTAGCCTCAGCAACACTTCAGCCACACGGGAGTCTGGTGCGAATTCAGGATCAATATCAGGATTTATCAGCTACTGGCGGAGGTCAGCGGAGCCGGGGGCTTACGTGGCCATCTTGGTTGCTAGCGTAGCTCCTCCCCCATTGGTCTAAATTTGTTTGTATCTGACCCGTAAATGCGCAGGGTATTATTGCCTAGGAACTACACCCTGTCCTTAGGTTTCATATGCTTGAGGAGTTTTATGGAGTATACAACAAGCGATGCGACATGTGTCTAAGAACATCTGGAGCAGTTGAATTGGCCGCCATATCATGGAACACTCTCTTGAATTATGATCATGAACAAGGAAAGATGGGCTTCATCATCACAAGTTGCATAGCAATCTTGTAAGTCCTTCGACTATATTTAATACAGTTCCAAACATATACAATAAACCTCTGAACTTCGAAGAGCATCTTTCTGTAGCACTAGCGACTTGTGTTTCATGCCCTTTTATCATGTACCTCTTGGTGCGCTAGAGTAAAAATGCCATAAATGACAATCTGTCCCTTTGCGAGTCTCTGTAGTGCCAATAATAGTGTTCTAACACCAAGAACCAGAACACGTTACATTTGCGTCATGTGAGTCTGTCTCTGAGGTGCTAAGGGTTATGATTACGTGGTCGGTTCGACGCGCCATGTGTTTGCATTAAACCTTGCTTGCGTTATGTTCTTTGTCCCTTTTCTTTTGCAGAAAGTGGAACTTGCAGGAAAGAAAAATAGAGAAGACTCGGAGGCCGACGGTGCTGCCGAACAGGGAGAGGGAGAAGGCATTAACTGGAAATCCTGTGGGAGCCAGGAGCAGGTAAGTGGTGCATGATGCTTTTATAGCCATGGCTGCATATGGCAGCCAAAAGCACGTGCAGCCGTTGGAGCATGTGCTCAAGTGGCTGGGTGTGGCTGGGCATGGCTGTTAGAACACATTGGTGAGCGCTCGCGCAAGCCACGTGTAAACAGTTGTGTGCCTTTCTAGATTGTGCAGAGTTCAATCAATCAATCAATCAATCAGGTCATTTGTAGAGCGCACTACTCACCCGTAGGGTCTCAAGGCGCTGGGTGGGGGGGGGTGCCATTACTGCTCGAACAGCCAGGTCTTGAGCTTCTTCCTGAAGGAGAGGTGGTCCTGGGTCAGGCGCAGGTCGGTCGGGAGTGAGTTCCAGGTCTTGGCGGCCAGGTAGGAGAAGGATCTTCCTCCTGTTGTCGCTCTTCGGATGCGGGGGACGGCGGCGAGGGCGTGGTTGGTTGATCTGAGGAGGCGCTTGGGAGTGTAGAAGTTGACCCGGTTGTTGAGGTAGCTCGGGCCTTGGTCGTGTAGGGCTTTGTGCGCGTGGGTGAGGAGACGGAAGGTGATTCTCTTGTTGACCGGGAGCCAGTGCAGATCTCTCAGGTGTCCGGAGATGTGGCTGCGTCGGGGGATGTCGAGGATGAGTCTCGCCGAGGCGTTCTGGATCCGCTGGAGTCTCTTCTGGAGTTTGGCAGTGGTTCCGGCGTAGAGGGCGTTGCCGTAGTCCAGTCGGCTGGTGACGAGGGCCTGGGTGACCGTCTTCCTCGTCTCGGTGGGGATCCACCGGAAGATCTTACGTAGCATGCGCAGGATGTTGAAGCATGACGAGGAGACGGCGTTGACTTGTCTGGTCATGGAGAGGGAGGAGTCCAGGATGAAGCCCAGGTTGCGTGCGTGGTCCGTCGGTTTGGGTGCGGTGCCCAGGGCGGGGGGCCACCAGGAGTCGTCCCAGGCGGAGGGCGAGGAGCCCAGGATGAGGACCTCCGTCTTGTCCGAGTTCAGTTTCAGGCGGCTGGTCGTCATCCATTCGGCTACATCTCTTATCCCTTCGTGCAGGTTGGCTCTGGCGGTGGCGGGGTCGTTGGTCAGGGAGAGGATCAGCTGGGTGTCGTCGGCGTAGGAGATTATGTTGAGGTTGTGTTGGCGTGCGATGGTCGCGAGGGGGCTCATGTAGACGTTGAAGAGGGTGGGGCTCAGTGAGGATCCTTGAGGGACGCCGCAGATGACTTTGGTGGCCTCTGACTTGTACGGTGGTAGGCGGACTCTCTGTGTTCTTCCGTCGAGGAAGGAGGTGATCCATTCCAGTGCCTTCTCCTGGATTCCGATGTTGCTGAGGCGCTGTACTAGGGTGCGGTGGCAGACAGTGTCGAAAGCCGCGGAGAGGTCCAGGAGGATGAGGGCCGCTGTTTCTCCGTTGTCCATCAGAGTTCGAAGGTCATCGGTGGCGGCGATGAGGGCGGTCTTCTGTTCTGTTTCAGTGCAGTGCAACCACTGCCACCATGGATATTTTACAGAAATAGTGAATCACACATATATGATACATTGTAAACCTGCCACTGGGAATATTTATGGAAATAAAAAATAAATTAAGAAACCTCAGTAAAACACTTCACAAACTACGGGGGGTGGGCATTCTTTAATAAACCAAGTACCCAGTTGTCCATACTTCTTAGCATACAAGTTGCGCATTATAGAGGCATGCAGTGGCTAGAATTGGAATCCTGACAAGAAGAGACTTAAATGCAAGATGTTATAGTTTGTGTTTACAACTAACTAAACATGATGGAGGAGACAACCAGAAAAAAGCAAAAAGTGATACATATTGTGTTATAATTTCCTGATTAATCAATTCTTGATGTGTTTTTAGTGATTATAGAATAATCAGAGGGGGTATTTTTAAAAGATTTATTATAGATTTATAATTTTGTGCATTATTAATAATGATCAAAATGCAACTATACTCTTGATTTTACATTTAATGACTGAAGTAATGTGATCACTTGAAAAGAATACTTAATCGTTACTGGAGATCTAAATACAACTATTGAACCTCGGGTAGCAACCCCGCCAGATTAAACATTTGAAGAAGATAGTTAATGGAGGAGCCTGCTGTTAGAGACACCTCCAGCGAAATGGACGCCTAGAGCAGCACAAGTGTTGGTACTGGTGCTAAGTTGAGGGTGTAGAGAAGCTAATAGGACAATGCCTTCAGATAGGGAAGACCGGTTCATTAATAATAGACCAGGTCATTTCAGCCGAATTTATTATTTTTTAATTGACATATAATGGTGGCCCTTCTTGTCTTGTATATTGTAAAGGGTTGACAGTGATCACAATGCTTCGAGCTTGACTTTATTGGATAACATAGCGAAGAGACCTTTGACTATAGGTAGTGCAGATATAGGGGATATAAACCATACTGATAATGGGAAAGCCATTCGGTGGGGATGGGTAGTTAAGAACCAAGAGACTTTGGAAGCAGTAGTTCGGCAGGTTAAGAACGATGTAGGGAAACTAAAAGACCTCTCCCTTGAGGACAGAATAACAACACTACAGGAAGACCATGAAAAACTTTTCTCCCTGATTAGAGAGATTCTAGCCCAGGGTAAAAGGGCTGAAACTAACAACTTGAAGGAGGCAGCATGGTATAACAAAACACGCAGGACAGCAAAAGCAGACTTAGTAGCCGCAGTCAAATCCAAAAGAAGGAAAGATTTGGGGAGGTGCAGAGCAGTATATAGGAGGGAGCTGGCTAAAGCCAAGAGAGACTGGGAGAACACCTTATGGCAAAATATGTATTGTGCAATGATTACCAAGGACAATAAATCTTTTTGGAAAATAGCTACAATGAGTGTTAATGGTATCTGGAAAGATCTGGAATATTTTGTTCAACCCCAAGATTGGGTAGCCCATTTTAGTAACTTAAGCTCGGGCAGAGTGGAATCATGTTGGGACAGTGTAGATCTGCTGTTGGCTTCCAAATTGGGAAATCAAAACAACGTATAATGTGAGTTTTGCGAGACCTTAGTGGCCATCAAGTCCAGTAAACCATCCAGAGCTCCTGGGCCTGATAAAATCCCAAATTACCTTTATATGGCCCATCCGGAAGTTTGGGGTCTCTATATTAATTCCCTATCTAATACAATCTTGAAGGGCATGGAGATCCCTCTATCTTGGAAGACGACAGACATTATACCCACATATAAGAAGGGGCAATGTAATGATACAAGTAACTATCGACAAATTAGTTTGGGAGGTGCTCTGCAGTAAAATCTTTTGTAAACAGGTGCTAGCTCATTTCCAAAAGTGGATTCAAAACAATGATGTGATAATGGAATTTCAGGCAGGTTTTAGAGGTGGTATTAGTAAAATAGATCAGGTCTTTCATTTTAATTGTATTTACTGAAATACTGCAGGTATCAACAGGGGCAAATTGTATTTCACCTTTGTCGATTTGCGTGCAGCCTTTGACTTGTTCCCCAGGGAAAAGGTGTGGATGGTCTTGGATGCAATGGATATTCCCTGAAACCTGTTGGCAATCCTAGTGCGACTACATTCAGAAAACTATGCTCAAGTGATTTGGGGGATCGGGGCAACTAACTGACCCAATACGGATTAAACGTGTAGTCAGGCGAAGATGCGTCCTTACACCTACTCTGTTTTCTTTGTACATAAACAGAGTTGCAAATTGGCTGTATAGGGATTGCTGCGATTCACCAAAAATGGCTGGTCGGAGGGTGCCTGCCCTGCTTTTTGCAGATGACACCCTATTGCTCTTGGAAACCCCCTCAGGGTATACAGCTGTTGTTAACTATATTTAATGCATTCTGTGTTGTGCGCGGGTTAGAGCTGAATAGCTCAAAGCCCAAATGTATGATCTTCGGCCCTGTAAAGTAAAAAAATCATAAGTGTAATTTGTATGTGCGCAAGGATCCAATTAAACAGTTCTCTAACTTTGATTATGTGGGGTTAAGATTAACCCAAATTTAAATTGGGCTCTGCAAATAAAAAAATCGTAACTATCATTAATTCATCATACTGCGAGAATATTGAAGATTCATAAACAGCCTCTAGATAAGATAGCTGCCCCTGCCTTGGAGATATACAATGTTATGGCTTTGGGGGCAACCCTGTATAGTTTTAATAATTTGTCAGTGTTTGAAAATAAGTTTATTAGATCCTTATGGGAATACCATTGAATATGTTAATGACTCCTTTGTACATGGATATGGTAATAAACCAGATTACTCAGAAGGTTGAGTGCAGACTCTTGATCCACTGGTGCCGGCTATGGACCTCCCCAAGCGCTAGAAGCATATCGAGTGGGCCTAAGTGATATTATGTCTCCTGCGTGTGCTTGAAAAATACATTGGTTTAGTTTTGTTAAAGTATTACTGGGAAATTTGGTCTAGAGAGATTTTGGTCATCCCCAGAGGAATTAAACTCACTCTCTAAAGCAGGTTTAAAGAACTGTATTGGGAATCTGTGGATGTTCAAACTGCTCGCAATTATAAAGGATCACTGACAGTGGAGGTTATAGACTTTAAACCATTCCATCAGTATGGGCCTTCATTTGATTAAATCACTCCTTCACTCGTTCACAAATTGAATATCCAATTTAGATATAAATCCCTTCCAACAAGAGTTTTTTGCAGCCAGTGGGCCGAAGACGCACCTGTGGGGAACCTCTGCCCCGCTTGCGAGGGGGTTCCAGAATCAATAAAACATATATTATTTTTTTTACCCGGCCTATGGATATTAGTGAACCAAATGGGTAGTGCCCTCATACAGGAAACTGGCCACAAGTTGGCACATGAGGCTTATAGGATTCTCACTACAGACACTAATGATTTGTGGCAATTCCATCTCAAGATTCTTTACGTTGTTTTTTTGTTTTGTTTTTTTTAAACAGATTTTATACGTCAAACAGCACATATAACGCAGAGCTCTGTACCCCAGAAACTTGTGCATAAGAAACGTACATCATCATGACTTTGACTGTTTACATGAGAAAATCAATGAGAAATGTACAAATAAAAACAAACAAGAAAAACATAAGCCCATAAACCCACCCCCCCACCCCCCCATCGCACTAACGTCCACCCCAGAGCCGCATATTACCAGAAACGTAGGTTTGGATTTGACGAAGCAAGTGTATCCATACCAGAGAGAAGTTGTTGATGTTATGATCCATTATGAAGGTGGTCTGATCATTGCTATGTTGCACTTGCCCCTATGAACAAAAGGGATGGGGAGGGGGTGCCTGTTGGACCTGGCCCTTTTTGGCAGGTTCACCCCAAAACTTTTTGCTTTTTCCTAGCCTGTTTCTGTGACCTGGTGTTGGTGATTTTAGGCCTTTGCGCACTTTTTCACTGTGGTACAGTGTAAAGTGCGTGAGCTCTCTGTGTATGTGTGGTGAGAGACCTGCCCTCCCATAGGAATGCATGGGGAATCTGTGTGACCATGGTAATTCCTGATGTGTGGGGAGTGCAGGGTCGAGTTTGGTATGTGCGAACTCGTGAGATTGAATGCTGCGTAATGATGTATGTGGCATGAATGTGTCTAGTGCGGAAGTGCCACTTCTAGACATGTGTGTGCATGTGTAGTGAGTCTGCTGGCACATGATTGGCTGGAGCCTGGCCCCAGGAGTGCCTGGGCCTGCTTGTGGATTGACTATCTGGTTTGAGGATGACAGGGGCTGGGGAGCCCCCAGGAGGTTGTCTGAGTCAGCCCTTGGTTGAATGACTGCATCTGCAACTAGAGTGGTGGGAGGAGATAGCACCTGAGAGTGAATAGGGCTGTGTCTGCCTGCCACAATGCTGGCTCCACCTCCTGCTGGGCGGCTGTCACCTCTGCCCCTCACAGTGAAAGGAGTTCCCTATAACCAGTTGTAGCTGGTTCTCACACTGCCTGGACCCTGCTAGACAAATGAATTTCATGTATAAAAAGAGGCTGTGACCTCTTCTAAAATGTTCTTGATTCTAACTTGAATCCTGCTAGGGGCGTGCTGCTGCTTGGGCCCAGGAGAATCCCTGGGCCCTGCCCAGCCCCTGGATACCTGATGGACCCTGTGCTGGGACCCCCCTGCTTTGCCTGGGGGGATTGGAGGACTTTTCTTTGCTGATGGGCTGGTTTCTCCAACTCTCGATACCAGGACTTTGCTGCATCCCCTGAAGAACTTTGCTGGAACCTTATTTGTCCTTCTAGCACTTGGGAGCGCTGTTTTTCCTGTCCTAGTGCTGGGAGCGCTGCATATGCCTTTATAGCGCTTGGGAGCGCTTTACTTTTAACTTTCTGGCAGAGCGCTGTGGTTATCCCGTGTAGGGAAGCGCTCCTGCCCTCTATGTGCCCCGAGTGCCGGTGCCCACCCGGCGCCTTTATTGCCTATTTTTTGTATAATTCGGGGCTACCCCGTGTATGGCGCCCTAGCGAGTGCCTACCTCGCTTCTATAGTTTAATTGAATTTCGAGGGTGCCCACCCCTCGTTATTGTCCCTGTGCGATCACCGCCGCTGCCCCGGGCCGAGAGGAAGCAGTCGCCGACGTCACAGAAAGGCCGCGCTGGGATTGGCCCAGCTGGCAGAGACTCCTCCCGCGTCACTGGCGAGGAGCTCCGTGATTGGCTGCCCGGGAGGGCTTCCCCAGGCAATGAGCCGGAAGCCCTGGCCGAGAGGAAGATGGCGGAGGAGAGCTGAAGTGCGGCCATGGTCCTCGGGGCTCCCGGTGCGAGGAGGGAGCCCCGCGCCGATCAGGAAGGGACCGGGTGAAGCTTGGTGCACCCCCCGCCCCGGAGAAGCAGCTGGTGAGTAGCGCTGCCGAGGGGAGGGCGGATGAGAAGAAAGCGCCAAGTGGAGGCGAAGTCCCGGTGAGTCAGGGATGTTTCTGTGAGGAGAGGGGGAGCGTCGGGACACATTGCCGGTGTCCGCCCCCCCAGTAGCACGATCACGTGCGCCTTGTGGTTATGAAGCCCACGAGGGCTTCAGGGGCATTTTTACTGATTTTGAGCCCACGAGGGCTCCAGGGGCCATTGTCCTTTTGAGTCCCCAGGAGGGGGACTCCAGCAAAGCGGCGCCACCGTTGCTCAGAGCCCCGAGAGGCTCAAGGTGCCCCAAGTGTTCCCGGGTCCCCCGTGAGGGACCCCACCGCCCAGTGAGGCTACAATTTGTTCTTGAGCCCTGAGAGAAGGCTCGTGGCGGCATTCATTTGATTAGGAGCCCAGAGAGGCTCATGGCCGCATTTCTTTGCTTGGAGCCCAGAGAGGCTCAGGGGCGACCAGTTGTTCAGAGCCTGTGTGGCTCCCACGTGGCCCCATCATTATTGATTCCCAGCTGCCCAGCAATTAGTGGGCAGCTGCACCGTTTAGGACCCTGACTATTGGGACATAGGGCGTCCTAGCCCCAACAAGGCCAGTTGGCCTAGGGACTGCCACAGGTGGTGGCTTATGTAAGTTTTTGCGCAATTGTGTGGTTTTATTACACCTCTGAATGTTTTTAGGCGTCATGTGTTTTTGCGCTAATGAGTTGTGTCCTGGCACCTCTGAATTTTTTTATGCATCATGTGTCTTCCTTGTCCTTGCACCTCTGAATGTGTTTTTGATGCATCATGTGCCTTGTTCTCACACCGCTGAATGTATGTTTTAGGCATCATGTGTTTTCTTTCCTTACACCTCTGAATGTGTTTTTATGCATCATGTGTTTACCTTTTCCCTACACCTCTGAATGTTGTGATGCATCATGTGTAATGTGTTCTTGCAGATACCCCTAAATGTATTTTATTCTTAGGTGGTTGTTCTTTCCAGTACAGGTGGATCCAGTGAGGTCCTGGTTCCCTGCGTGACATTCTCCTAAGGTGGTTAGGGTTGCGTAGGTGGTACTTACCTGTTACCAGTAATTACTGGTTGTGTGCTATACTTGCTAATTTGTGCTACAGTGATTTTCTATCCTATATTCTATGACCTACAAAGTGCTATTTCTGACAGTATTTCTATTTCTGCTAAGTGCTGATTTCTGACAGTGGCCCATGTGGCCCTGTCCTGTACATAATCCCTTGTGAATATTGCCCGTGCCAGTTGGCACAATGTACATGTGTGATTTCTATCTGATGTGTTTTGACAATACAGAAGTTATTTTTATATAACCTTGTGTGGAGTTCCTTTTGTGGTGTGCCTAGGATGTTGTTGCTGTTGTGTGCTGGCGCAAATGCTTTACACATTGCCTCCGAGTTTAGCCTTACTGCTCGTGCCAAGCTACCAAGGGGGTGAGCAGGGGTTATCTTGGTGTGTGACTCCCTTGCCCTGACTAGAATGGTGGTTTCTGCCTGGCTTTGGCGTCAGCCTTAGCCTACCAGAAATCCCAGTTCTAACAGTGCCCATATGAAATTCTTTACCTCATTGTTACCTTGTCTTCTGATCTTTTGCACATATCTTTCTAGAGTACAGAAGGATTACCAACCTGAGCGGATACGAGGGATTTTTAATGCATTTACACTTATTTGGGAATCTACACATCTTTTTGCACATATTCCGAGAGTTTATAAGAATAATTATTGTGAGCGGATATGTGGGATTTATGACGCCCTTGCACTTTACTATAAATTTGCACAAGTCCAGCAGTGTAGTAGACAGTGGGAATTGTGGCATCTTAGACAAAAAAATAGTTGTTTTTTTGTACTTCAGTAGGCCTTATGGTTTTAAACCGTGGGTTCTCTGTTGACATTCTGCCAGCATGAACGAGAATAATGATCGACTGCATCCAATACCTAGACTATACCATAGCACAAATCGCCTTATTTAATCAGATCCAACAGTACAGTATCGATCAGGTTATTTCTTTGGCAGTACGTAGGCAAGTTCTAACTGTACCAAAAACGATCCTATCAGATGGATATACAGTGAATTAAAAAACAATATTAAGATGGGATGAAGAAATTGCCGAAGATATTAAAAGCTTCGCAAGTTTTATTTTTGAAAATTCAGGTCATAAAGACCCGTAAGTAGTTGGGAAGATTTAATAAAGTACATTACAATGAAATTCCCTAGAAAGTACTTCACCCAAGGCTATGCCTTCCAGATTCGGACAACACCGTGGCTCCCATATGAATTGAGGCGCTCTAAGAAAAATGTAAACAGGCCCATGCAACCGTTCAGTGTGAATGGGTTGTGTCAATTTCTCAAAGCTGAAGTGATCTGTCAGAGGAGTACATTGAAAAAAGAGCTCTGGCTGTATAGAACACCAGTTCACAGTGATTTTTGGGCTAGACTCATTCACACCATTAAAAGTAAGGATACAATGAACTTCTGGCAGATGGTTAACACGAAGGAGTTTGGGCTCCGGCCGAGCTAATAATGTAAACTTCAATGAGTAGGCGTGGGTGAGTTATCAAGCAACCCATTTTTTTAAACCAGGACCTTCTGCTGACACTCCAGTCTGCTGCCCAAATGGCGTCTATAATACAGCCGTTTCTAGGTGTAGTCTGGGAGGAGGGCTGGCCATGTTCATCCTACCGCCCAGAGTGGTTACACAACCAGTACAACTTGTAGCAGACCTTGAAGTACTCAGAAACTGCCTGTCTCTAACATCATGAAGAAGGATCTGTGTGGTAACCCTCAGTCACCTGCCTGGCTGACTACAACTCTGCTGATATTAAGCGAATAAGCAATAGCTCACGACCTAGCTGTGCACCATGCCGAATGGGCTTCCACAGGCTGTGTTAAAAAAAGCCCCTAACATGTAGGCAGATAAGCTCTAGTTACTGTTTAGTTCCATTCTACGGACATGGTGGGACTCCATAATTCTTCCAATACAAAAAGGCAAGGACCCAACAAAGCCCAATTACTACCAGCTGATTGCCTTAATTGACATTGAGGCCAAATACTCTGCAGGACTGCTCCTAAAAGACCTGACGGGGTAGGATAAGAAAAGACAAATTATTCCCATGAACGCATTTGGCGATGCAGTGCGTGCAAAGAAATTTGTTTTATTTGTTTGTTTACTTACCTCTGTGCGGCCGTATTCCGAATTTTACTACCCCCCCACCCTCACCTCCCCACATCACAGCCTGGCAGCACTCCCCCCACGGGCCGCTACTGGAGAGTGGGAAGGCGGCGGCCGCCGTAGTGCAAGGTAATGGTGCTTTTAATTAATTGAGAACTCTATGTAATAAGGGTCACCTTTGTAGAATCATGACTTGCTGGTTGAAATCAAGTTCTGTAAAACTATCTTTTCTTTGTGTAGGATGATTTAAAGAGAAAGCAATTATGTGATTGAATTATGCTTGGTTTTCTAACTATGTGTAATCAGGTACTGACAAATATAGAACAGTATTAAAAGGAGTAGTGTGGTTATTGTAGTGCATTTTTTGCGGCTGTTGTAAAGGTTGTAAGTTGTCCTAATTTTTTCAATTTTGTCCTTCTCTTTATTTTTCTCTTCCCTTTTCTTTTCATAGGTGGGTGATAATTTGAACAGCTGTAGAGCTCGGCATGAATTATGTAATAAAATAGTTTTCAAACAAAATGTTTGGGAATTAATTATTTTATATAGACAAAGGCATTTGAGTTTAGGTGTGCAATTGACGTTTCAATGATAAGTTTGACTCAAAGTAGCTATATTTCTTTTTGTTTTTTTGTAGAGAATGATTCACATATACTAGATGGCCCTGATTAAGCGGTACATTTTGCAAAGTGCTTGCTGACCTTTTTGTAAACAATATTTCGGACTAAGTGATTCTTTCTCAATTGTGAAAAAAAATGGACGGTGCCCTTGCTTATTTGTTTATTCAATAGTTTGAAATATACCAGATAGGCAAATTGGTATTTTTTTTGTAGAGGGAGCACCTGCTGGTCTAATGGTTTAAGTTTGCCCAAGTGTGATTTCAGCAGTACCATGGTACCATGGGGTGGATATTTGCACAGTAGGTCCTGCCACAGACTCCAGTGGTCCCTCACTGTAAGGGTCCGTGTGGGGGTGAGGATAATTTGGCACCAGGGTTTAGGACACGTGTAGGCAGGCCCTTTTATTAAATACAGGGTGGGTCAATAACGAGACACAGACTCTGGCTATGCTGTAGTGGAATGGAAGTACCGTGCTACTCCCGTCCGTTTATTTATAGCCTTCTCGCCACGCCTGGCCAGAAGGTGCTACAATGTGTGGTAGTGCTTCCGGGGCTCTGTGGAGACCCTCGGAGCACTAGAGCGCTACATCCCTTCCCAACTTGGTTTTTGAGGAAATCAGTTCAACACTTAACATACAAAATCAGCCAGTCTTTAATTCAGCCTTGGATTTGGCCTAAGGCTGTAGCGCCACTTCCCCCTCACAGGAGTGTGTACTTGACTGCCTAGTTGTGGCGATGATGGTGTTACCACTGAGGTGCTCATAGGCGATGGATGAGCAGTGTCTTCGGGTCCATCTTCTGTTTCTACCCATCTTCTGTTTCTACTCCGACTGTGGGCTCGACAGGGGGCTCCGTGTGTCCTTGGGTAGATGGTATGCGTTTGAACCACGAAACATTTCTAGTCACTTCCTCTCCATTTCTATGCGCTGTTATCGCAGTGCCATTTGTCTCCTTGATCATCCAGGGTTCAGGCTCATACGGTGTGCAAAATTTGCCTCCCGGTCTTCTAGTTCGAATAAGCACTGAGTCTCCGGGATTTAACTCTCTTACACGAGCTCGTCTGTTCTGGCTTGCTCTGTCATTGGTTTTCCTTCTTCGCTCTTGGGTAGGCGCCGGCACGTACGGGGCAGATGTCCAGTTTTCTGCCATGTGTAACAGATCTCTTCGGGGTCCAGCCAGCATTAGAGACCAGGGAGATCTTTGTGTGGTACTATGTGGGGTGCTCCTATACTCTCTGAGGAAGTGTTGGAGTGCTTCTTCTGGATCTTTTCCGTCCACTGTGGCTATCTGTAGGGTCCTATTAATGGTCGTCATAAATCTCTCCACCTCTCCGTTGGCCTGGGGCCACTGTGGCGTGATCCTATGGTGTTTCACGCCTATGCTGTGTAGGAATTCTCTGAACTCGCTCCCCTGGAACGGAGGGCCATTGTCCGTCTTGAGCACCAGGGGAATGCCGAAAACATGGCAAAATATTTGTTGAGAATTGGTTGGACGTGTGCGAAACTGGTTGATGACGCTATGTCCACAATTGGGTACTTGGTGTAGCTGTAAATTAGCACCACCGTGATTCTTCCATCCGGGAAGCTGCCAAAATCCAAACTGACCCACGACCAGGGAGATGGAGCTGGGTCTTCTGTTATTACAGGAGCAGGGGCGTCCGGTGTGCTGGTTATCTGACATGCTCTGCAGTATCGTACTATGGCATCAACACAGATTTTGAGGTTGGGGAA
This sequence comes from Lissotriton helveticus, assembly GCF_964261635.1. Classification (NCBI taxonomy): domain Eukaryota; kingdom Metazoa; phylum Chordata; class Amphibia; order Caudata; family Salamandridae; genus Lissotriton; species Lissotriton helveticus. The sequence continues at coordinate 1,700,959,483 of NC_136059.1, read as the reverse complement.
CCATACCTTTTCACGCATTCGTGCCTTCATCCTTCGAGTCCCTTGGTGGCCTTCATGTGCCAGCGTTGTTGCTTGCTCTTGCAGGGTGACTGGGATCACCACTCGGGACCCCCTCAGTATGAGTCCATTATCCGCACTGCTGAGCTCATTGTGAATCTTCCAGAATTGGGTTAGCCGTAGGCGGTCTGCCTCATTCCACCCACTGACATTTCGCAGGAAGTTCACCCAGGATCCTGTCTGTATCGCTTCCTTGACCCGCTGAATGACTGCATCATTGGCGTATTGGGCTATGATGGTATCAGCTGTGAGCGCTCGGGGGCAAGCCCCTCTGGATATCAGGTTCACAAACTCTTCTGTTGGCATCTCTTGGCCCGTCCCGGTATTTTCGTCAGTTGATGGATGTCGCAACAGGAAATCCGCACGATTTTTCGCACCGGGCCTGTACACAAGGTCCATTTGATATTGTTGTATTTGGATGGCCCATCGTTCAATCCGAGGTGGGGGGTGAGGAGCAGTACCCCTGAATAGTGGTATTAATGGCTGGTGGTCAGTTACCACCCGAAATGGGTGTCCGGAGATGTATAGGTGAAAGTGATTACATGCCCACTTTACCGCCAAGGCTTCTCTTTCTATTTGGGAGTACCTCGACTCTGTCGCGGTGAGCGCTTTGCTTGCAAATGACAGGGGAGTCCATACTCCAGGTTCTCTTTCCTGTGTGAGCAAAGCTCCGAGGCCAACTGGGCTTGCATCCACCAATATCTCTGTAGGTTTGGTTGTGTCGAAGTATGCCATGGTGGTTCTGTCTAGTAGTGCTGTCTTGACTTGGTTGAATGCTTCTTCTTCGGTATGTGTCCATTTCCACGGGCTCTCTTTTTTTGTCAAGTTTCTAAGAGGTTCAACGATCGTGGCTAGATTTGGGATGAATCTGGTACAATATTGTGCCATACCAAGGAAACTTCTCACCTCCGACGCTGTTGTGGGTGCTGGAGCATGTTTGATTGCTTGAGATTTTCGTGGCTCTACCTTTACTCCTTCGGAATCAAACATGTACCCGAAGAATTCTATGGATTTTCTGAAGAATTGGCACTTTTCTTTGTGTAATGTTACTCCATGCTCGGCCAGCCTCTGAAGGGTAGCTTTCAGCCTGTGATGGTGTTCTTCGCTCGTTTTGGCATGTATTAGAATGTCATCACTGACATTGAGCACCCCTTGTAGTCCTGATAGAATTTCTTTGATGGTATTTTGAAATATTTCTGCAGCGGATCATATGCCAAAATTTAGCCTCTTATATCTTCGTAGGCCCAGATGCGTCGAGAATGTTGTTATGTACCGGTTCTTTTCTGCAAGCCTTAGTTGGTGGTCTAATTTGGAGAACCACTGGGCTCCGTTGAGGTCTGTCAGGATGTCATCTACCGTGGGTGTGAGATGCCTTTCTCTCTTTATGGCCTTGTTAGGCATCCTCATGTCTATGCATATTCTTATCTTGCCGGGCTGCCGGGGCTTTTCTGCTATCACCATGGGGGATACCCACGGGGTCGGGCCTGTAACCTTCTCTATGACTCCTTGGTCCTCTAGCTGTGCTATTTCTTGTTCCACCGCTGCTCGGCGGTGGAAAGGAATCCTTCGGTGTCTCAATGCAACAGGTTGTATGGCGTTGTCGATGTGGAGCTTTACGGGCGGTCTCTTGATTGTCCCAAGACCTTTGAATAGCAAAGGGAACATCTGTAGGATGCCTTCTGTTTGCAGAGCTTTCACGGCATTGGCAAACGCAATGAGTCGGAGATCTTCTGCGGTGTTGCTTCCAACAAGCAGGTCAGCTTCTTTGTCGATTACGTGAAATGTTGTCATCACTTCTTGGTCTTCCGCCTTGACTTGTACTAAAGTTTTTCCTCGTAGGGGAAGTGGCTCTTGGCTGCCATATGTCAGGATTCGCGCTTTGGAGGGTATCAGTCATGGTCTGGGTTTCAGAGACTTGTAGTGCTGTATGCCCATCACATTTACCGTGGCTCCAGTGTCAATGACTCCGGTCACTGATGATCCATCGATCTGCATCTGACACTTGGGTTGTGGTCTTCGCCTTCTTTTCAACTCGCTGATGAATGACACATAATAGCATTCATCATCCTCTTCAGTGGATGAGTCATCCAGCTGTGGTTGGTGATGTTGTGGTGTTTTATGACACCGTGACGTTGGGGTGTCATCTAGGGATAGCTGCCTAACAGCTCCGGTGGTTGTCTTCTCCCCGAGAAACTTCGTCCACGAAAACCACCTCTACAAACGCTCGCAAAATGGTTCTGCACCCTACATTTGGAGCTGGTCTTGCCTCGTGCTGGGCAGCCATCTTGATTGTGCTCATCGCGTCCGCAGGAACCGCACGGCGTTCGGCGTTGTGTTCTGGTCGGCCATCTTCCTCGTCCCCCTCTACCGACATTCCGGGCTGCATCTACTCTCTCGGTCTTTATCACAGCTCCAAATTCTGTGGATTAAGAGTCGCCTCCATCGCCGTGGCTCGGGCATCTGATAGCTCGTGTGACCGGGCAAGGATTAGTATTTCTTCGAGTGTGATCCGGGGTTGGCGTAGTATTAGGGTCCTTAGATGTTTGTTACGACACCCTTGAATTAATTGCGCAGTTACTTCTTTTGTGTGGTCATCGTCTGGGCAGGTGCTTATTAGGTCTCTTAGCCGCGCATGAAATGCATCCATCATTTCTCCTTCCCGTTGCCTCGATTGTCTGAACTTGAAGCGTTCGTAGTGGGGGTTTAATTGAAGATCAAAGTGTGCATTTAGTGCTCGGACGGCGGCATCATAATCGGTGTCTGCTCCTGTGTTCGGCAGGTATTTGAATAGTTTGTACAGTTCTGTCCCTCCAAAATGCAGGAGTGGTGATCTTTTCACCTCGTTATCTTTTTCCCTGGTGGCGGTAAAATAGTTGTTTAGTTGTCCCAACCAGATTGCCCACCTTGGCGCTGCTGTACCCAGATCAATCAGCTCGCTAAATGGTGGCAGAGCTTAAATTTGAGAGTGAGCTGAAAGAGTTGGGGGTTGTACCGGGGGTATTACCACCTGTGCTGGGAGTGCTGCTTGCTGTGCCCCTCCTGCGTTAGCATTTGGCTGGTTGGACATTGCTGCGTGGTTTGCCTCTTTTGCTCTCTCTTATTGCATTTACTACTGCTTGTTTCCTCAGGTGTTGCTCTCACTTTTCCCACAATATGTAGCTCCTCGCTTGTCGACCCCTGCTGGTCTGTGGTAGAGCTGTCTGTGGGTTACTTTCTTTGCTGTGCCTTGTTGTCTTTGCCACTGCTTGTTTATTTTATGTAGGCTCTTGTTTTGGGTGCAGTGTGTGCCTTCTCGCTGGTTAGTTTGTCTCCGCTTTATTTGCTGGGCGTCCGTGTGCTTTAGATGCCGTTTCTGGGCCTCCTTAGGCGGTTTGTGCCTCTTTCGTGTTTCGTCTCGCTCTGTGCTGGGCTCGGCCGCTTCTGCGCATGCGCGGGCCTCTAACTCTGCCGGTCGGCCTGTTTCTGCCTGGCTCTTCAGCGCTACTGTCTTTGCGGGCGGGAGCTTCCTCCTGCCGGTGCCCCACGCAGCTTCTGACATACGCTGCTTACCGGTGAGTGCTGATTCGTCCGTGGGCAGGTCCCGGCTTCACCGCTCGTCGCACTTTCATCAGCTCGTCCGGGGCATGCGTTGTCTCACGATCAGGGTGGCTAATGATTATCCCATCCTCGTCACCAGTGTAAGGGTCCGTGTGGGGGTGAGGATAATTTGGCACCAGTGTTTAGGGCACGTGTAGGCAGGCCCTTTTATTAAATACAGGGTGGGTCAATAACGATTCACAGACTCTGGCTGTGCTGTAGTGGACCGGAAGTACCGTGCTACTCCCGTCCGTTTATTTATAGCCTTCTGGCCACGCCTGGCCAGAAGGTGCTACAATGTATGGTAGTGCTTCCGGGGCTCTGTGGAGACCCTCGGAGCACTAGAGCGCTACACTCACGAAGAACCACACTGGATCGCAGAGGAGTAACCTGAGACTACTGCTGTACTCATCCTGCCTGGATTATTTTTAAAATGTTAATCTCTGGGTGATCCCTCTGGGCCCCTCCACAAGTTCCTGGGTGTCAGGAGGCCCCTACCCAGCTGCCTTGTACGTTTTGTAAAAAAATCTTCTCCGGACATGGGGGCGAGTCTCCAAGTCATGTAATCACTGCCACAATATAAGGACGAGATGTTGAGGCTAGGCAGTCCGATCATGACGTACCATCTCTGGTACCACAGTACCCCATTGGCTGCCAGGAGAAAAGGCTCCCTTAGCCAATGGGATTCAATTATTTTTTGAAATATCCGTATAGTTGGAGCACTGCAGGAGGTCCGCCTTACATAATGGCACAGATATCACTATGTTTCAAATGCACATTTCTGAAAAACCTCTGAAAGGATTTATATCAAATAATGAAAAGTGCACTTTCTGAGAAAAGATCGAACTTTCTGGCAAATTTGGTGTAATTGTCTTTTTTATACGATAGCTTATTTTTCTATGTGAATTAACATGGGTAATCAAGGTTATGATTTAAAATGATTAAAGAAACGCAGCATGCCTTTCCTATGAGAGTCAGACCTACCTAGAAATACACAGTGGCTATTGTGTAATTTTTTTTTGATGCTGTAACTTTGCCCCAAAACCATGTAAATGATTTGTAACAAGCCGTGGTTTCAAACCGTGTATGTTTGGGGAATATGTGTGCAAATAGGTTGTCATCTGAGGTATTAATTAAAGGGGATTCTGTTGCAGTAGCAGTTCTTAGTAGTGGGGATGGAAGATAGAATACCTTTTATGGTCGGAGGTGGATGTATACTACATTTGATCATTTGAATGGAATTTTTTGATGCATCTTCAGACATGGGGTTAATGACTTTTGCAATGTATCTGTAAACCCACTTATAACGTGCAGAATGGTTTTGGGGATGGCATCGTGATGTTGTTTATAATTCATAGTTTCATGTGTTTTTTAATTCTTAATCTATTGCTGGATGATGTGTTTAATTTATTTGCTTATTACGTACAAGTGTCTGCGGCATGAATACCAGACAAACAGAATAGTTTATTCGGATTGGTGTCACTACAACGCATGCTTTTACATCGCATGCCTTTACAACGCGGTTTTTACATCGCATACCATTACAACGCATAATGCTTTTAGGCGCTGGATAGTGAATTATTTAATTTACTATTCCAACTCCAGTCCCCGTGGATAGCAGGGAAGGTGTTGGATAGTATATTAAATACATTCCCTATCCTAGAGTGCCCCCCAGCGCATTGCGTTGTAATGGTTTGCGTTGTAATGGTTGCGATGTAATGGTAGTGCGTTGTAAAAAATTCGTTGTAAGTGATGTTCCCCGTTTATTCTTAAACATAAGTCCAACCACCTCTGTTGGCGACATGTTGGAGGATTATAACTCTGGAAGTGTTTGGAGGACAGACTCAGTGACAGAGAGTAAGAAGTAATGTTTTTCCCAGCTGCGCATTTGCCCTGAAGCTGATTTCAGGCAGGGCTGTTTGCAGATGGCACGTGAGGCAGTTCACATACCTGCTCTACAGAATACATCGTGGACATGTTTACTCTAAGAAGAGCCTGAAGCTCTGCTGGCTCTGACAAACAGAAAATGGATGCCTTCTGGGCAGAGTGCCCACCTGAAAGCCATAGCACTTGTGGTCAAAATAATTAGCGGAAATGTGTCTCCCACGCCATACTTCCATATGAGACAATGTACATATAAGACTTTCTGGTTACCCTTGTCCTGCCAAGGTAACATTTCATAGCTTGCTTTGGTATTCAGGTGGTAGAGAATCATTATTCAGGGCTCAAAGTAAATAGCAATTGTTCACATAGATTCGTGCGTGTGCTTGATCTGAATGTATATAATATTTAAATGCCACTAAGGGTGTGGTTCTTCCAAGGAGTGTGGAAAGGTGTCGAAATCAGACTTGAGTGCTTCGCTGAATGTTGAACAAAGCTCCACCTTTTGTGTTATGAAAGGCTCTTGTTGTGATAAGGGAACCCCTTTGCTAATTAAGCTATACAAGTAACTTTTCCAGATAAATGTTACGCATCACCTCCAAATTATCATAACTCGCACACCTCAATACAAGGTGTAGTGAAATAGGTAGCCACATTACATTAACTATAACTGACCACCCTCCCATGCTCTGCAATTTATTATTTCAAATTATGTGATTTGCAATGTCGTACGTATTGTTATGAATGCTATAATTTAAGATGGTATAAGTGGTGTAATATGAAAGGGTATAAGCGGTGCACAGAAAAGCGTGAGTTATAGTTAATGTAGTGTGGCTACTGAGCTCACTACACTTTGTTTAGAGGTGCACAAGTTGTAATAATTTGTAGGTGCTGCACAAATTATACATTTAAGGTTGTATTATTACTTTTAAATTTGTACTGTTTGTGTCGTTTGATTCATATAAAAAGAATAAAGTTATAGTAATGTAACTATGGCGTATAGTGGCGTGGTGTACCGTGTGAGAGGCGTAAATTAGAATAGCGTAGAGTTGAGTGGTGTGGAGTGGTGTGGTGTAGTGTAGTGTGGAATAGTGTAGAGTGAATTGGCATAGAGAGGAGTGGTGCTGAGTGGCATACACTCGAGTGGCATACAGTGGAATACCATGTAGTGCAGTGGAATAGAGTTGAGTGATGTAGAGTGGACTAGCATGGAGTGAGTGGTGTACAGTAGAGTGGCATAAAGTGAAGTGTATAAAGTGGAATTGCGTACAATGGAGTGTCAAAGAGTGGTGTGCCATAGAATGGAATAGCATAGAGTAGAGTGGCGTCGAGTGGAGTGGCATAGAATGGAGAGGCGTAGAGTGGCATGCCATACAGTAGAGAGTGTAAAGCTGAGTGACTTAGAGTAGAATAGCATAGAGTAGAGTGGCATGAAGTGGCATAGGGTGGAGTGGCAAGGGGTGGAGTGGCGTTTAGCAGAGTGGCATAGAGTTGAATATCGTACAGTGGAGTGGCATAGAGTGCAATGTTGTAGACTGGGGTTGGGTGGAGTGGTATAGAATTGAGTGGCATAGAGTAGAGTGACATAAAGTGGAGTGGTGTAGAGTACACTAGCAGAGTGGAGTGGTATAGTGTATAATAGAGTGGAGTGACGTAGAGTAGAATAGCGTACAGTGGAGTGGAGTGGCATAGAGTGGTGTAGAGTGGAGTCGCGTACACTGAAATAAGGTAGAGTGGAGTGGCATAGTCTGAAACTAGATTAGAGTAGAAAAGCGTATACACTAGAGTGTCGTAGAATGGAATATCATAGTGTGGAATGCATAGAGTGGAATAGCATTTGGCTGGAGTGTTGTAGAGCCGAGTAGCGTAGAGCCGAGTGGCATCGAGTGGAATAGAGTGGAGCGGAGTAAAGCGGAGTGGCATAGAGTGGAGTGGGGTAGAGTTGCATACAGTCTTGTAGTGTGGAGTTGAATAACATAGAGTGGAGTGGTGTAGAGAGTAGGGGCACACAGTGTAGAGGTGTAGACTGGAGTGGTGTACTAGAGTGTAGTTTAAAGAGATGTAGCCTGAAAGTGACTGAACGGATATAGATGAAATTTGGCAGGAATATATATTGCACTGTGAAAAGTCTGATGTTTGGTTTTAGCTGTAAAAAGGTGAACTACTATTGAAGTTGTAAGTGACAAAACATATTTATATATTGGCCGGCAGTATACTGCTGTAACATTGCGGTATACAGTGGTAAATGCTGGTCACAAAGCAGTATATCATTGGCTAAGGGCTGAGTTTACAAAAGTACAAGGCAGCCACGTAGTTTCCACAACACTTTGGCTGTGTTTTGGGTTAGGGTCTTACATATAGGTAAGAATTAGGTTTTATTGTTATTCCCTACTGATTTCCACTTTATTACAAAGGTAATAGGGAGAGAAATGTGTTCATATTTTTCAGTATAGTTTGTAAAATTTTATGCAGTGCCACGCTGGTACCTTCAAAGTACCATAGTAGTTACAGGAAAATAAAAATAAAACTGGCAAAAAAATATATATGCTGCAGTAGACTATATTTGTGAAATATAATGTAGTACAGTGTAATTTTTAATTGTTTCAAATGACTAATTAGAAAACAAGTTTGATAAATAGCGCTGTACTCTCTATGTAGGACTGCGGTACTGAATTACTTAATTATTTTTAGACGTAAATATGTAAAATTGAGTGAGATTACACTGTAGTACACTATACTTGTGAAATTTATGGGCCGATTACGATGTCGGTCGAAAAGCCTCTGACTGCTAGTCGGAAGCTCTCCGACTGCAGTTGGAGGCATTTCGACTGACTCGGTCGGTTTGCGGGCCAACTGCCTAGTTATGATGCTGGGGGTCGGAACATAAACTGGCTGGTCATTCTGACTCGGTTCCAACCGACTCTCGGAGTATTCCTGTTGGTCGGAACCGATTATGATGTGAGTTTCCAACAGCCTTTCTGTGCCGTCCTTTCCGACACGGAAAAGCTGTCGGAAAGCGACTTTGGGGGCCCCTAGCAGTGCCCCCTTGCCTCTGCGTCCTACGGTTGGTGATCTATGGGGTACCTAGGGTAGCCCCTGTAAAACCCTGCATTGTGTGGCAGGGGCCATGGGCGCCTGTCACAGGGTGCAGGGTTTACACACACCTCCATTTCTCCATAGGAGCCTGTGCGGTGGCCAGTTTATGCCCATAACATAAGCTCCCATAGAGAACCCTGTGAATCGAACCAAACAGTGTTGGGTCGCATCACTGCGGACCTCTGGTTGGTCGGCCCTGAGTCCGAGACAGTGTCGGTCGGAGGCAACTCCGACTGACATCGTAATAAGCCCCATAGTGTAGTACATTGTATTTCATTTTTTTTAAAATATATTTTTCTTATACTTTTTTTAAGTACAGTTGTACTTCCTAGGTAGTATTGCGGTACTCCATGAACTTTTTTCCCCAAATATATAGAAACGTATCAATAATTTTCTTCACCTATTATCACTTTATTAAAGTGATAATAGGTAGGGGACAATATAAAACCTACTACTTACATTTATCTAAGGCTCTAACCCATAAAACAGGCAAAGTGAGGATAAAAGAACATGGCTGCTTTTATTTTTACCCAATCGTATACTGCTTTGTCATCTCCATATATAGTGAAATACTTTGGCATTTTGCAAAATGTTGCTGTAATTTACGGCCTCAGATATCACTGTTTACGGTCCTTATAACTTTAAAAATACTTACCCTACTTACCTATGCTACAAAAAAGGATCATCTGCACACCATAATCTACAATCCTGCCAAATTTCATGAAAATCCGTTAAGCCGTTTGGCGCTACCTCCGATACAAAAGTCTTCTAAAAATGCATTGAGAGAAAAACGTGCTTTGGGACCCTGACTTTTTTCTTTGTACCCCTTGACAAAACATCATTAAACTTTCCATCATCAGCCAATGTATAAAAAGCTATAGGTCTGGAAAGGTTTGCCGAGATTCATCAAATGGGACCAAAGTTATTAGCGAAAAAAATCTGAGGAATACCTATCTCTGGGAATCCTAACTATAACTGCAGAGTGGCTACTGTCAGTAATATTTACTATTCTTACTCTGAATTAAACCAAAGTAGCAATAGTGTTGGACTTTGGAGGAGTTTGATTTACTATTCCTTCTCCAAAGTAAGCAAAATCAGGGAAAGTGTTGGAATTTGGGAGGGTTATTTTAACTATTCCCAATCAAATCTAAGCAACAGTAAGGAAAGTGGGAGGCTTTGGAGGTGTTAGATTTACTATTCCCACTCCAACTAAGCAACAGTCTGGAAAGTGTTGAAATTTGGAGGGATTAGATTTACTACCCCCACTATAATTTAAGTAAAGTGTTGGACTTTGATGTGGTTACATTTGCTACTTCCACTCCTATCTAAGCAGGAAAAAATTTGGATTTAGGAAAGGTTAATTATACCATTCGAATTCCTAATAAAAAAAAGGATATGAAATACTAAACATATTCAAAAATACAAATCTATTCCTTACAAATGAATTAAATATAATTGAAAATAAAATTAAATAATACAAACATAGGTTTATGAATATAAAACTAACTAAATAAATTTAAAATAAAAATATAGTCCTCCATACTACCCAAAAACATGAACCAAAAAACTTTAAAAGAAATAATAAATAATAAAATAATAACATGAAAATAGTGAATATAATACAAATGAAATCAAAACCATAAATATATGATTGATTTGAATAAGTTTCTTATACTTAGCAATGAGCAAATAATTAACGAAATAAATAAAAAATTGACACAAATAATTAATTAAATAACTTACATTATAAATTACCAATTAAAAATGTTACACAAAAAATATGTTTAAAAAAACTAAAAAATAAATTAGATGACTTCCCACCCAAATCCACTACAAACCCAAGTACCCGTTTTAAAAGGACAAATTAGTAATTGCACTGTAAACAATATAATTACACATTATAAATCACAAAACACACTTACATTAATAAAATATTAATTTGTCAATTACATAATTTGCTAATTTAATTAAAAATTCAATATTAATGAACAGTGAAAGGTTCTAAAAAAACAATAATTCATAAATGAAATAATTTCCCACCCTTTTCCCCTCTAAGATCAGCAGCCCGTTCATAAATTATAAATGAATAATTAAATTATCGACAATGTAATTTAAATTAAAAAAATCACAAAATGCACATAATTAAAATACCAGTCCATTAGAAAATTACATAACTACCAATTAATTATGAAATTAAGATATAAAATACTGTACAATAAAAGAAAACTGTAATTTATCATTTTAATGGCTGCACTCCTTATTTTTCTATAAACCATCAACCCCCAACTGTAGTATAAATTACTAAATACATGTACTAAATAATAATTACACATGAATACTTACAAACTATACAAAATAAATATAAAAGAATAATTATAATATGAACACCTAAAAATTAATATAACAAATCTATTTTAAATATATTAAGAAACAATATTTAATACACCCCATTGAAATAAATATTATATACAATATTTTAAAAAAAAACTTTACATACATAACATGATATTCTTATTATTGGGCTGAGGGAGGTATTTTTAACTAGAAACAATTAAAGGCTAGAGGTCAGTCATTTTACCCAGATTGTTTTATCATTTTTAATGAATGACTGTATGTTTTACTATATGCATTTGTATATTGTTTTAGACTATGTATTGTTTGTCTTTAATGACGGAAAACTGAAATACGAATAAAGATAGAGAGATATCTTACCTCCTATATTTTGTTCATCAATATTTTTGACTTGATTATATTTTTGACACAATATTCGTGTCATTCAGCTTTTGACTCATTTAGTCACCCATAAGAATTGACACAGTTGCTTAACTGTAATAGCTTATTATAGTTCTAACATCATAATGTCTGCTGCCAGCAGCCAAGGTAGAAGGCAGCATAAGTGGCATAATAAAACTTCAGTTTAAAAAAAAAACAATTAAAGGTCCGTTTCTTTCGTTTGATTTGTTTTTTTAGAGTAACAGTGATTTATAGAAAATGTACATTGGCATTTAGGAAATACCTGAGTCAAGATATTCACAGAGACAATGTTTACATTTTGAGATAGTATATAGTTTTTCTGTAGTACTTCTGCACCCATATCTCAGTCCGTCCCCCTTTAGTGTCTGCAGATTTTGCAGCTATGTCCCAGAACTTTCCACTATTCGTGTAAACTGAAAGTGAAACAGGCTAGGCTAGTGTGTCATATGTACACGCTCATTGGGTATCGGGGTTAAATCATCTACAAATGCACCGGGGTCTTCCAGGTACAGTTCATAACCACACTATGACCTCATGTAGGTCAGGGATGAGCTGGATATGCAGTATGGTAAAATAATTAACAAAACCTAGAACTAACACTTACTACTATTGTGGGGGTAGTGTGGATATCTGATTTGGCCATGGGGGAGTTCCTGAGGGTCTGTCACTATAGATTGGGGGGAAGGAGACCCAGTCGTGCTCATCTGGCACCCCGTCCGGCTGCTCCACTGCACATGCAGCCAGTGCGGGCCAAGGCACCCCTAGAATGCCTGAATTCAGCGACCAATTTCCTGATCATCCCACTCATGCAGGGCGTCTCTGTGAGGTGTCCCAGTCATACAGTCAGGGTTAAATCGCCACTTACGCCCCGTTCTGCGGGTCATCTGTTCGGTCCCGGCAGCCATGGACAGCTCCCACTCATCTACCTCCTCCGACCACTGATCAGCAAGTGGTCTCCTATACACCCTGAGCGCTTCCTCCTTCCGCAGCGCTCTCTCTTCCACAGGGGCCCACATAATCAGGTCTCTGATCCAGGTCTCTGCATTAGACCAGAAGTGGACTTCCAGGCATTGCTATGCACCTCCTCACCAGTATTAATGTTAGGTCAATGAACCTGTTCCCAACGTTCTTGGGTTGAGGTTTAGAAAAGGTCCCCAAGTGACACACCTCGAGGGCATTCTCGACAGTTCAGTCCAGAATCACGTTGAGTTTTGCCAAGACCGTACTCCAAAATGCCTGAAGCCTGGTGCAACCCCACGTCATGCGTCTGAGTCTAGGGTCACACAGTGGCATCATCTCCTGTGGTTGCTCCTAATAATGTCCTTGATCTTGTGTGGGATCAAGTGCGTCTTGTGTGTGTGGTTGTATTGGATGTACTTAAGGAGTGTATTGTGGGACGACTTCTGAGGGTATGCTAGCATTCTCTCCCATCTGGTGTCTGACAGGTCTTGCCTCAGTTCTGTGGTACAGCTCACCCTAAGGGCATTCAGAGGTTTCATGGCCATGGTATTTAGTGCTTTAAAGAACCACATTATCAGGTGTCTACCAGAGCCCATTGTCAGCAGTAAGTGAAGGATGGCATAGGTCCAAGGCTGCTCGTCTCCTGTGCCATGTGCATGTGAGCGCCTCCTAGGTGATGACCTGGCCTGCTGGGAGGTTGGTCTGAGCCGATCAGTCATGCAGCCGCTTAAGGGTACCTATATGGTAACAATCATTCACTGTCACTATCCCCGCTTCTGTCCAAGTGCTCTTGCCCTGCTGTATAAAAAGGTGATGAGATCATCGTGGGTTACTCCACTAGTGGGAGCTCGGGGTCATAGAGTGCCGTACAACCCAGACGCTTCACACAATGCTGCCAGTAGCTCAATGCCGTGGATAGGAGGAGACCTGGCCCAGGGATCTTCAGTGCAGGTCTGAGCAGTTTGGCTGACAGCATCCCCTGGTTCCTATTGGGCTAAGTTCCACCAGCCTGGCCCGTCTAGCCACCTGGTGATCTACTGGAGTTGGGCAGCTGCAAAATACACTCAAAATCCAGGACTTCCAGTCCGTCCTCGAGTGGGGCCCCGCGATGGATGTCAAGTGCCACCCTGTGGCGGCCAGTGTCTCAGATTAAGTCCTACAGGAGAGCATCTAGCTGCCTGAACCAGGGTGCCGGACCATCACTGGGAGCTTCATTAAGTAGTAGAACAGCCACAGGAGCATGACCATCTTAGAAAGCGCTATGTGCGCTAAGGGGCAGTATGAGCAATCTCCAAAAAAGGATGCAGGTTTTGAGGGATCACACCACCGTTCCCAGGTTTCCCTCTCACAAGTCGTCGGCCTCGTAGAAGATATGAATGCTCAGGTATCTAACGGTGTGTGGTGACCAGAGGAGGTTGGATGGGCAGCTGTCGGGCAGAGGATATCACTGACTGCCGGGAAGACACATGTCTTAGACCAGTTCACACGTAGACCCAAGTAGGAGCCAAACTCCTCATGGATCCGTAACGCATAGGTGAGGTCCTCTTCGCTGTACAGCAGGTAAATTAGTAGATCATCTGCAAAGAGGGAGATAAGATGATCCCTCCCCTTTATAGTGAGTTCTGTGCCCTTGCTTTCCATACAAACCCACTCTTGCAACTGCTCATATACTATGGCAGAAAGGAGTCGGCGTTAAAGAGCATCTCTACCTCGTGCCCCTAAACATGTCATATGGGTCCTAAATTGTGTACCCTGTCTTGACCCTCACTTTGAGGTTTGCATACACAGCTATACCCACCCCACCCATTGTTCTCTCAGCCCCATACGGAGCATGGCCTCCTGTAAGAAGTCTCATCTCTTGGTGTCGAAAGCTTTCTCCAGGTCCAACGAAATGGCCATGGCTTGTGGCTTGGCTGTCACCTCCTGGTTGTAAATGATATTGTACTCGTCAGCGAGGATGAGAGATGTATTACATGCAGGGAATAGCCCATTCTGATCTCTGTGAATCAGATCCAGCATATGGGGCAGCAACCTGGTGGACAAACCATTTACTTGAGGGATCTTAAAGTCTGTATTCAGCATGGAAAGTGGCCAGAAGTCTGGGACAGCGGCCACTGGGAAGTTGGATTTAGCAAACGGAACAACCAATGCCTCCCTGGTTGTGGCCGTGAGCGCCTCAGCATACAGCATCTCCAGCCTTGGACTAAACACTCCCGCAAATGGAGCATAAAACTCCAGAGGGAGTCCGTCTGAGCCCGGGAACTTACCAGTTGGCATGGACTTGATGGCACATCATTTTCCTGGCCCGTAATTGGGGCTCCCATACCCTATGCTGCTCCCTCAAGTAGGATTTGTAGGGCCCCGAGGGCACCAAGAGTCCCCGTCAGCTCATCCTCAAGCAGCAGGTACAGGGAGACATAGTAGTCCTGGGATGTTGACTTGAGGAGTAGAGTGTTTCTTCCCTCATGAACAGCAAGCGGGTGACAGCAGTTTCTCTGCTCTTAGGGTGAATGAGCCAGGCCAGGAACCTTTCCGGCCTTCCCTTCTCCTATTGAGCGCAGCTAATATGCTCTGTATCTAGGTGTGGGAGTGAGCCTTTCAGAGGCTCACCGGTGCAGGGTTTGCCCTTCTTTGCACACTGGTTCTTTAGACTGAGAAAATAGAGATTGGCACGGAAGCTGTAATATTAAAAAAATAATTTATTAACACTCATGAGTGGAACTACATCGAAACATAACCCTCAGGCACTGTATGAGGCAGTACATGGAGTTCAGAAACCATGGTGCTTATATACTGTGATAGTTGTAGTGTAATCATGGCGGTTCAAAAAGAGGCGGTACAAGCGTACACACGAATAGCTATTCACATATAAGGGTATATGGGAATCACTTAGTCAACAGAGTGGGAAGAGTTACATAGTTGCTGACATCAGTTAAAATAGCCTGACAGTTAAGTCTGTAACAGGTGCATTCTAGCAGCTACAGGCCTTTCTGAGCATGCGCAGTGCTCAGGCTCAGTGCTGAAGAAGTTAACTATAGATGATGACTCAGGCGTAATAGAGAAGCAGGCAACAGCGAAGACGGGAAAGCACATGGTAAACATGTGGCTAACTAAAATGGATGCCACAAACAAAATGGCTTCAGCTCATGCTAACAGCGATCTCTGCTAGTTTCCACATAGGGCTGCATTGTACAGTTCTCTAGTTTCTAGCAACCTTGGGAGGGCATCTGGGTGGGGACTCAGCTTGTTGTCCAGCTTATGAAATGTGTTGTCTAGCCTTGTGAGCTCTTGGTCAAGCTCATGGCGGATTCCCACTGTCTGGCTCAGGCAGTGCCCTTGTACCATCAACTTGAAGGCCTCCCACTCCACCAGACAACTCAAGGCTGTTCCAGGGTTTGTAGCAATGTATTGTTCCACTTGCTTCAGTAAAGTGGCCTGGAAGGGGATATCTGTGAGGGCTGCTGTTTGCCAGTGGGTCATTCCTCCATTGGCTGGAATGACAGTAGAAGTGTGCTGTGGTCTGAAACTGTGTGAACCAGTTACTCCTTGTGGGTTATGTATCGATACAGCGACCATGAGCAGATGAAGCGATCCGACCTTGTGTGGACCTTGTAAATACTAGAGTTATACAAGTAGTCCCTATCAGCTGCTGGTTGTGTGTGCCAGACGTCCTCCATTTCCCAGTGCGATATCCAGACTCTCATTTCTCCCCTGTCTAGTGAGTGAGTGCCTCACTCAGCAAAGGGGTAGAGCGGTCCAAAGAGGTGTTAAGCACACAGTTAGTCGCCTCCAAGGAGCAGTGCCTCCCCAGTCAACTGGCTCAGCTGCACCCAGAGTGAGCTCAGGAAGAGCGAGTGGTCTTGGTTTGGCATGTATATTCTTTCCAGCACCCCTTGTCTGCTACATAGTCGACCCTCCATCAGGACATATCTACCCTCTCTGCCTGCTTTGAAATTTGTGGCCTCGCAGAGGACTCCCACCCTCACCCAAATCAGTGCCCCTCGCTTGAAGGCTGTATATGTTGTCGCATGTGCCCGTCCCCTCCAATTATGCTATAGGTGTTACACCTTCACTTTCATGAGATGTGTCTCCTAGAGCATGGCAATGTGTACACCCCCTCTTCCGTTACATGAGGATTTTGTGGCACTTAGCAGCTGTCCCCATCCCATGTAGATTCCACATCCTTAATTTATAAGTTTTATGTGCAGTGGCCATGATGGGTGTTGTGTTTTTGCTGAGGCAGGGCAGACCGTGCTTCCTCTACAAAGCCCCCCTGTCACTTGTGCCCCTGAGACGATGTCCCATAAAACAAAACATATTTTCCATCACCCCGACTCCAGAGCAGCTCAGCAACGACTGGCCACCCAAACAGTGTTGTTCAAAAGTGAAAGTAGCATGTTTCTCCACCATTCCAGTTCCTCAGGAATGGTGGTATTGGGAGGTTCCATGCCTGACCAAACTCACAGTCTACGTCGACCGCACCAGCTCCGATGCTCTCCTTGCTATCCTTATGGAGGGCCTTTTTCGAACAATGAGAGTGCTGGCACTCTACAGAGGTGAGTCTTTCATTTTTGGCAAGCTTGGCAGGGCCCTTCCCATTTTTTCCCTGATCAGTGTTGGAGGACTCACCTGGCATCTGGGGGGTTATCCTAAGGAGGTGAACGATATCTGGGCTAAGGACATCAGAATCAGAGTCTCCAGAGGGTCACCCCGATGCTGAGCAATCCTCTGTGTCAGATGTAATGTAATGGTGTCTTGTAAAGCGCACGAATCACCCCACATGGGGTATCTCCGCGCTGTAGACCACTGGGGAACCCGTCCTGGCTTTCCCTGTGAGATGGTCCCTACTGGGTATCCCCAAAGTGAAACCAGGCATCCCCGGCATATGTGGGGGGCCATTGTGGAGATGAGGCACGCTAATGCCCAGAGTTGCCGAGTGTGATCCCTTGTTAGAGTAGGCACAGAGGCGAGAATTATCGAGTCCGCTCACCCTGGTCCACGACCCTGCCGCGTTAGGAATTGAACCCTGGTCCCGGGCCGTCCTCTGCTTCCGGGTCTGATGCCTCTAACCAGTGAGCCACACCATTCCACAGATGTTTTGGCCACTTTGATTACTGCTATCGCCTGAATCGCCACTGTCCTATCTATGTCTGCTTGCATTCTTGTTGGCGTCACAAGGGTAACTCATCAGGAGGCCCCCCTGAGTGGCACCTATGTCTTCATTGAGGCCCCATGTCTACTGCACCCCTTGCTGGCGCTCAAACCTTCTGGGTAGGCCTCCAGCAAGGTTCAAGCCATGTCTGGGGCTTGGCAAAAATGGGAGTTACCGTCCATCATGATCTTCAGTTTTGATGAGGGAATAACGGGTACCTCCTTGAGTAACACCCTTTTTACTTCCAGGAAGGAAGCGCGCATAGCTTGGTCTGCTGCAGTGAAGTACAGAAAGATGGACAACTGGCCATTACCAACTCTGAACGAGCCTCCCTCCTTGCCTGTTGTAGTAGCATGTCTCTATCTTGGTAGTGCAGGAATTTGGCAGCCACTGGTCCAGGCGGGCACCCAGGGGCCGGCAGCTGAGTCAGAACCCTGTGCACTCTTTCGAACGCGAATAATGATGTAAGCTGGTTTGGGGTCACCTCTGTGGGTATCCATATCTCCAAGAATTACACCTTGTCTGGCCCCTCCGAGCCCTCAGGAAGGCCCACTATGCACATGTTGTTGCGCCAACTGCGTCCTTCTGCATTTTCTGCCTGATGTTCCAGCTTGCAAACTCAGTTTGTCAATTTGCTCAGCTTTGTTTCGATTGCTTATTGTGTTGGTTGTAGTTCAGTTATTGCTGTCTCTGAATCCTTGACTCTTTCGGCTAGTTTATGGTGATCGGCGTGCAACAGACGCAGTCCAACTGACACTGTGCCGATCCCCCGCTCAACAGTGACTTTTGAATCCTCAGTGGCCACTACGATTTTGTTCAGGGTGAGTCAATGTAATTTGGGCAGTGGATCCAGGGCCATCGGCACATTGAATGGGCCTGGCTGTGTGCCCTGTGACCCATGTGGTGGCCCCTGGGCCCAGGTCTTTAGTTTGCCCATCACTTTCCCCAGGCATGTGGATAGGAGAGGTGTCAAATATCTATTAGGCCCCCATCGAGTGAGGGCTGCCCACACAGTACTTGGCCACTGGCCAACTAACCCCTCCCAGGGCTTCTCCTGGTGCCTAACTCTCACACTACTGCCCTCTGCAGGTACCTGCTCCAGCTTGCCTGCCACCCAGCCTGTCTCTTTTTGAGCCTCTTACAGGGAACCACCAGCAGTCTGTCACATTCCCCTGGGTCTGTTCCATCCACACCACCCTCTGCAGCACTCTCTGGCCCCTGCGCCACCCGGGCTCCCCCTACTTTGGCCCTGTTGCAGGCCTCCCTGTAGGGTATGTGGCTATCGCCTTCTGGCACCCCAGGGTCCAATACTACCCAGTATGCTCCTGCAGTATCTTTGGTAGCTGCCAGGGCCCCCGCTGTCCAGTCAGGCCACAGGTCTCCAGCACATTCTCCCTCTCGGACTTTCGAGTGAGCCCCAGTGTCATGCGGGTAGTGCAGGGCAATTCCCCAATGTCAAAAGTATTGCACTAGGCCCCTTGTAGAGGAACAGTGATGCATTTAATTTTGCACTAGAGATTCTACTTTTCTTCTTCATGTTTGCAAACATTCTGTCATGTAGATCCTATATATCCTATAGAGGAACTGCACTTTCAGATAACATAAACTATGGGATTGGTGGTAGACTGGTTTTGAGCACCCCCACCGGATATGTTATCCTGTTTGTATAAGCTAGCTCACAGTGCCAATAGAATCTCCTCTTATCTGGCAGAGAATAGTTTCTTGTAACCTCAGAACATGACAACCCTGATCCCCCAGGATCGTGGGAACAATATACTACTTTTCGCTCAGTCACTCATGCTCACTTAGTTTGTCTCAGAGATACACAGAATAAACAGTCTGGGTGTTTCAATAAGGATTTATTGAACAGTTGTTATTCTCGTGTAAAATAGATGTGCTGTAATAACCATTAAACAGTAGCAGAGATATATGGTTAGCAGTACTACGAAAGTAAAGGGATGGCACAGTTGTACCATTTTGCAGTAATCATGAATATATACAAGTAGATAAAGCACATGATAAGAAAGTGCGTACTCCTACGATACCTCTCTAACTAGATGTAACTAAATGTACCTCGCATCTGTGTAGGTGTTATGCCAAGAATCACTCTAAGGTCTAGTCAACCCCATTACCTGAGAACGGAGAGCATATGGGACCCTGTCCTGGTCTCGAGTTGGACACCCTGCTAGGGATGTTAGACCACTGCGAGCTGAAGTGTCTGCATGCAGGAACCTCAGCGTCTCTGGTCAGTGTGTCAGCCGGGAAGTCACGGTCTCCTCTGTCTTACTAAGCAAGACATGATGTATATATACCTACAAGTCTCCCCGGAGTCCTACCTTGCTGTGTTACTGTGGCGGCCTAAAGGATGACGTCGGGCATGAAACACTTATTTAGCTAAAACATGTTTAAAAATGTCTATACATTTCTAAAAGACTTAAAAATGTAAAAAGAAAAAAAAAATTGCAGGCTCTAGCTCTAAAAAGTGTCCGTTATAGTCTGCACCACTATAAGCATTAGAAAGCCATTCATGCCCAAATAAATGAAAAGGTACGTCAATTTTGCATTTGAGTTCCAAATTGAGCTTGTTATTAAAAATAGGGCAAATTTCTTCCAGCACACGATCAGTCAAAAATGAGTCAATTGTTTATGTGTCCTGGCTGGGAGATGCATCATTTTCGTTGCTTGCTTCTGCAGTAGACGGCCCTTGTAACACCTCGCAGAGTACGTCAATTGAGCACAGATGATGTTGCACACTGTCCGCAGCCGGTGCTGGAGCAGCCTGTGCGGCATCCAAAGCCTGGGTGTCAGTGGAAGAGCCGGTGTCCATACCAACAGGTGCAGTTACTACCTGCGGTGGCTCAAGGAATGCCGCCATCAACATTGGAATACGATGAGGACAATGCAGAACACGGTCTATTATCGGGTCCAGTAGAGCATTCACGTACAGTTGCACACATGATGGGAGTGTCAAACAAAGGTCTAACACGCATTTTTCTCCTCAAAACAGGCATCAGAGGACAGGTAAGATGCTGTCCAACTAGACTGGTCGAAATGACCAGAACCAAAATGCACTTAGTTCTCTCAGGCGAGGCGTGCCTAGGTGCTGTGCCATTCGGTCACGGTATTTCTGCTCCAGGAGTGCCTTTGCCATCTCCTTGGTGACTGGGACGTCCATTGCGTAGCAGATAGAAGACAATCAGGATACCTGCTATTAGAAACAGGATAAACGGAAGTCCTCCAAAGATGCTTCAGATTCAGATTAAGTGTATGAAGTTTGGTATAACTCCAAGTACCCTCTGAGAGGTGCCTAGCAGTCCAGATCCTATGGTCTTGAATAGGTGGACAAGACCAGTTGTATCAGACATGTTAAAGATACGATTTACCATTTCTACGAAATGGAAAGGGCAGTTTGTATGGATAAGATCCTGTATTTCTGCTGAAGACCTTCCGATCTAGAGATCAAAAGTCTCTCGAGGGGAGGTTAAGGGAGGTTAAGGGCACAGACTTCTGAAAAAGCATGGCTTTCATTCTGCTTAGAGTATCAAACCGTATTAAAGAAACATTCAGTGAAGGCCATACCAGCGCCTACCTGACTGTATGTGTAGATACAAACAATACTCACGGTTACCAGATATGCAATGCCCGGGAGCATTCCGCAGCAGCCTTGACTGTTCAGCATCAAGTAACTCCCATTTGAAAGTAGCCCGAATGCTGGAGTAATCACGGCAGCTGGGGCACCCCTCAGATGACAGGACAAGTTCGCCACAGAGCCATTACAAGCCCCGTGCAGCATTTTATCCTGACTTATGAGAGATCCACTTAAAGCGTTCTCACAGTTTGTAGCGCTTAGAAACCCTTCTCGATCCCCACTCCGGCATCGGAATCTGTATGGTAATTTCCAAGATTCCTTAATGTATTCCCTACCCATTTTTTCATATATGCCTGCCTGCTTTTGTTCAAGGCAATACTGAAACTGAAAAGTAGTGACCGGTAGAGTTATGTGGCTATGGATTAGCCATTCTGTGGATGGTGATTCTGCCACTGTAAATGGTAATGTATCCAGTTTTTCGATGCACAGCATTGCATATTTTGCTCCCCGTTGTGCCATTTCTATCTGTTTATCTGTTAGATTGTATTCAGAAAACAGTGACTTACTGTTTATAAAACCCCAAGGAACATAGCCTGCATGCAAAGATTGCAGCGTCCAGCTCAACAACATAATGGAACGTAACTGAGATTGCCCGTGTTGTAATATGGCCAAATCTTGTTGTAGTATGTCTATTGCAGAAGATACAATGTTGTCTAAGGAATGTGTCCTTGAGGTCAATGTTGTTAACCCATTGTCTCCCACTGCTAGAGATTTTTCTAGGTTTATACGGTCTATTTCCCGTATTCTCTCTGCGGCCTCTTGTTGGGATATTTTCCATATTTCTTTGTAGGCAGCATAAATGCCAGCATATATGAAAATGTTTCTGACGCAGCTTCCTGGGACCTAGTAAAAAATCCTGACCCTGCGCCCAATTGGAACAGTCCAGCCTGAACTGCCAGCCCAGGTCCTCCCTGGACTGGAAACATGCATCCTAGGACCGGTTTCGGGCTTTCAGCCCTCATCAGCAAGGATAGTTTGACTCCGGTGACATGGAGAGCATGGGACCCAGGTCTGGGCATACCCGTCCCAGTCAGGGTGAGAAATGCAAAAAGAGCAATTGATGGACAGAATGCAGAACAATGTCACACATTCCCCCCAGTACAGAGATCTGGGCCTACATCCATCGTTTTTTTGCTCACCATGCCATTCCAGTTTGGACCCAGCCATTTGCAAATCAGTCCTGACCCTGTGCCCAATGGGAACAGTCCAGACCGAACTGCTAGGCCAGGTCCTCCCTGGACTGGAAACAAGCATCCTTGGGCCAGTTTAGTGGTTTCACCCCTCATCAGCCAGGATAGCCGACTCCAGTGGCATGGAGAGTACGGGACCCACGTCTGGGCGTACCCGTCCCACCCGGGGTGACAAATACAAAGAGAACAATTGATGGACAGAATGCAGGTGGTGGATAACCTGGTGATCAAATTTGAATTTAAATCTGATATTGCTCCTTTGGTTTTTATTCTTCTCTACAGACCTCCGCAAAGGATGCCTCTCTTTCCCTACACCTTGGGTGAACAGTTAGGTCACTTGGTAACGGATTATGGGAAGGTTCTGCTGATTGGGGACTTTAACTACTGGGCCAATGACATTCTTGGCGGCCCACAATCAGCAGAGCTGACCGAGCTCCTTTCCGGACTGAATTTAACTCAACAGGTTTCCACGCCCTCGCACATAAAGGGACACATTCTTGATCAGGTCTGGACCCTCAATCTTTCTATGTCTCCCATTTTAGTTGCACCTTGTACCTGGTCCGAACATTACATTATCAAATTTAATGTTCAAATCAATCTTGTGAATTGCCATTCTAGCATGACTGGGCGCACCTGCAGGAACTGGAATAAGATTGAGAAACCTCATTTCTTGCTTCCCTTGCCAGCTCGCTCCCCTCATGCAACTCCTCAATCAACCTGGCTGATACTCATTTGACCAGTTGGTTACTGACCGCCAGTGACAGGTTTGACCCTCTTAGGAAGGTTCATACTCCACGCCACCATGATGCCCAGAAATGGTTTTCAAACGAGCTGAACCATCAAAAACTCGCCTGAAGGCAATTGGAAAGAAAGTGGCGCAGCAACTATACACCTGAAGATAAATAAGCCTCTTTAGATTTTTTGAAAGCTATTTTAAAGGCTAAAGAGGTGCACTTCTCATTCAAAATTTTGGCAGCAACTAACCGCTCAAAGGAGATCTTTCACATTGTAAATGAGCTCTCTAATCCCGACAGCGTTCTGAGTAAACCCCCCCACAAACTTTCTGTAATGCACTGAATCTCTTTTTTATTGAAAAATTCATAAAATCAAATCCAGTATTCCGGTTTGTCAAACTCAGGACCTTAGTTCTCATCCCACGTTTAATCTTAGCACTTTTTTGCATTTTCCTGCCATATGTGCGCACACTTTTAGAAATCTTCTTTCTAAAGTCAAATCTGGGTCTCCCACCGATTGTTGCCATGCTCCATTTTGAAGGACATTTTTACTACCTTTCCTAGCCCGGCTCTCAATCTTCTAAATGAGTCTTTGTCGCAGAGTATCGTTCCGGCAACTTTCAAGGAGGCAATTGTCATCCCCCTCTTAAAGAAGGTGGTATCTGACCCACTTACCATGACTAATTATCGTCCTATTTCCCTTCTCCCCTATCTAGCAAAGATCTTGGAAGCCTATGTCACAGGCTTTCTTACAGACTTTTTGGAGGAATCAGAATTCCTTGATCCCCATCAGGCGGGCTTCCGCCAGTTTACTGCTCCCAGAGTTAAAATGTCATGTGGAGTCCCCTAGGGCTCCTCTCTCTCTCCCCTGTTGTTCAATATTTACCTTCTCCCTCTTGTCCGAGCTCTAAAAGGAACGCAATGTCTGCACTTTCAATTATGCAGACGATTTCCAACTTTTTTTTTCCATCACTAACTCCCCGGAATCGGCTCATACTTTTCAATCCACCTTGCTGTTCATCAGTGAATGGATGAACAAGAATCATCTAAATCTTAATCTGGACAAGACGGAGTTGGTTTTAACGGGTGGCATTGATAGGAGCCCTGGGGACCTCACTTTTGGCTGAGGGAGTTGGGCCAGCCCCCTGTTCCCTCTAGCTCGGCCAAAAGCCTCAGAGTGGTCATCAATCAGGACCTCACTTTGAAGTCTCAGATTAACTCGGTGATCTCCACTTGTTTCTTTCAATTCCGTAAAATAAAAATGATTTGCAGATTCCTCACTCATGATGCCTGTATTCAAGTGATCATGGCCATGGTTATGTCCCATGTCAACAACGCCTACTCCTTATACTTTGGCACCCCTCTCTGTCTTTCCAAACGATTACAAATAATACAAAATCAGGCTGCTCGCCTGATTGTTCATCTTCCCAGGCTTCAGCATATCACCCCTCTTCTAAAGAACCTTCACTGGCTTCCGGTTGCCCAGCTGTGCACTTTTAAGATCGGATGCCTTATTTTTAAGGCACTCCATGGCTGGAGTCCGAAGTTTGTTAACAACATGCTAATTAAATATGTTCCAACGCGCAACCTTCGCTCTGCCCATCAGAATCTTCTACTTACCCCTCGCTTTAGATTAAAACGCACTGGTGGTGCCAGGTTTTCAATCCCGGCCCCCACTTTTTGAAATTCTCTTCTCTCCGACATCTCCGACATCCGCTCCTGCACTAATCTTCTTGGCTTTAGAAGTCTTTTAAAGACTTGGCTTGGCTGGGGACACATCGTTTGCTGTTAAGCGCACTCGTGGACCAGCGCTCACTTTTCTGTTTGTTTCCTGCCGTTTCCTGCTGTGCTGCTCGCCGCACCCGCTTCGCGGGTGCCGCTTCGCAGAGGGATCTCTTGCTGGTGCTGACTCTGCCCGCCCTCGGTGGGGGTGACTTTGGTGAACTTTGGAACCCCAGGGCTGCGAGCGTGCAGGGACTACCTTACCCAGGTGTCCCTGCTAGACCGTGGTCAGCTTCCGGTCCGCTCTCCCTGGAGCTCCGCCCCCCACCCATCAGAAGGCAGTTAAAACCACCTGGGCTTGCTCCTGACCTTTGGGACACATCGTTTGCTGTTAAGCGCACTCGTGGACCAGCGCTCACTTTTCTGTTTGTTTCCTGCCGTTTCCTGCTGTGCTGCTCGCCGCACCCGCTTCGCGGGTGCCGCTTCGCAGAGGGATCTCTTGCTGGTGCTGACTCTGCCCGCCCTCGGTGGGGGTGACTTTGGTGAACTTTGGAACCCCAGGGCTGCGAGCGTGCAGGGACTACCTTACCCAGGTGTCCCTGCTAGACCGTGGTCAGCTTCCGGTCCGCTCTCCCTGGAGCTCCGCCCCCACGCCCTTTCTTAAACACTATAAACACTGCTTGCTCTCCCGCAGCGCGGGACGCAGCCCGGGCGAAGAAAGGGCAAAGACTGGGCCGTTTGAGGCCGTTCGAGGACTACGAGGACTGGGCTGGGCCACGCCCCTTGGTTGGTGCATTATACAGTTCTTATTGGTGTCTACTTCTTAAATATTTAATTATTTATTGGGTTTTTTATTAATCTGTATAATGTGCTCACGGGGCAGTCGGAGTAAAACCCTTATGGCCGCCAGTAACTCCAATCGGACATTGGACGATTTCCTTGTCAAAACTAATTTAGCCATAGATGAGGAAATTAACAAAATGCAGCATAGGGTCTCATTAGATCTCGAAGCCGCACGAAGGCTATCTGAGCACCTAGCTAGTACCATAAAATCCTCCATGGGGAATATTGCCTCTGCACGTACCCCTGAACATATAGCAGGTCCTCAGCCTTTGCTGATCACGGCTGCCATCCACCCAGCCCCTTCTACTCCTTCTCTAACTTCCCCTTCGATCCCTTTACCCACCCTATCGGAACCATTTAAGGATTTCGTCACATCAACTTGCATGTCTGGCACTTTGTATCCCCCTAAAACTAAAATTGACCAATCAACGAATTTAGGTAGGGCTAGGAAAGCAGCAATTTATAAAAAGAAATGTATTGCTAGGGCCATACATGCGAAGAAAAAGGCGAAAATTGCTAGATCTCAATTTTTCAATAGTAGAAGGGCTCTAGGTTCTCTGGGGTCAAAAGATGTTAACACGAAAACCGACCCATGTATTCTGGGTGGGACTGCCGCTCCAGATCTAAATATCTCAGCGGATGTTAGTATCATGGTTGCCTCCCCAGAGACAAATAGAACGAATGATCAAGTTGGGCAGGTGTGTGGATCTTTAAGTGATAGAGGGGGAGATGAAGAATTCCTAAAAACGGTCTGGGCAACGTTAAAACAACTATTAACCCCTTTGGAATTGAGGCTTTCTCGCATAGAGAACAATCTGTTAGAAATGGACAGGACGATAGTTACCCTGGCTACCTTGAGCTTGAAAGATATGGAAGCTAAAAATCCCAGCGAAATTAAATTAGCCCCTCAGGTAAAAGAACCAGTATCCTTACCATTACCTCCACAATTACCTCCAAATATTTCTATGCCATCTCCAATAGTAAAACCCACACCGAAGCCCCGCACGACTACCATTGTAAATCAGACTGACTCTATTCCTAGTTCTGCTGCACCAAAATTATGTCCTTTGCCTAACCCGGCCCATAGGCAGAACTCAAACGCACGAGTTGCGGCACAAAATCCCCCAAGGCAAAATTATAATTCTCAACGGCCATCTAATCGTCCCAACTTTCGTGGAGGTTTTATTGACCTTCCACCAGAAGCGGGGCCTTATGTCATTATATTAGCCGGAGTTCCCGAGCTGGACCAGCACTCCCAGGAGAACCAGCATTCATTGAGAAACAAAGTCATTTATTGGCTTAATTCTAATACTCAGCTTCCTGTTCAACATAGAAGCAGTGTATTAATGGTTAGAAGAGTGCCCTGGATAGGTCCTACACCTAAGTCCCTGGTAGGTGACTGTATAGTTGTTACTTTTGCTGATCCTCACACAGCACAGCACCTATGTGCACGGTCTTCGTATGAAGCTAATCACACAATAGTCCTGAGACCCCTTACCTTTTTTTACCCCCCAAGAGATCACTATGTTAAGGAAAATCCATGGACTATTGTCCATAATATTAGACGGACAACAAATAGGCCTGATGGCTATAGCCAGCCTAACTGGTGGCAAGGTGCTCCTAACACTAACATGCTTGGTTACCCACAGGAGGTGGCTGGGTGGTTTCCAAATAATATTCCTTTGAGAAACCGCTTTGATCCACTTGTGGGCATGGATGAGCAAGACTGACCATCACAAAATTCCCCTGGTAATGCCCTGATAGTAGGAGAGCCTAGCCAAAGGGAGGAGGGGGAAAGTTGTAACGATAACTTATGGGAGAACGCTCCCATGGGTGACGATCGCACTTCTAACCCCCATGCTCCGGAGGCTGGTATTAATATAGAAAGTGCATCAAGCACAACTACTTTAGTGCAAATCCCGGAAATATCACCTGAGTCAGTCAGAAAGAACCAAAGCGAATCAAGGATGTGCCTAATTTCATGGAATATTGCTGGGCTTGCCTCAAGATTGGAGGATGAGGCATGGTTAGATTTTGTGGGTGTCTGTGACATTTTGTGCCTCCAGGAAACATGGAGCCGTTCTGCGCAGAATATTGAGGGCTTTTTTGCCCTTAACACACTAGCGGTACCTTCACAGGCGGGTAGGGCCAAGGGTGGTTTAATGACAGCAATTTCGTTGAAACTGTGTAAACCTGTAATCACTAAGATAGTTGACACCCCATGGTTTCAGGTGTTGATGGTGGTGAATTTGTTCCCTGAACCATTGTTACTAATTAATTGGTATTATAATATCTTTGATAACAATGAGATAACTGTTATGTTGAAGTTGGAGGAAGCCATAGCCAGGGCACGTCACGAGCAACCACTACTCTTTGTCATCTGGGTGGGTGATTTTAACTGCTCGTTATGCACCCATGGGGACACGAAGGTGTGTGGTTTAAGAGACTCTTATGACTTTCCCTTGACTCACTTTAAACACACACCCCAGGGAGATGCCTTAAATAATATCATTATTTTAAATGATTTATTCATAGTAGAACCCTGGGTCGGTCCAGATTTGGCTCCAATACCAACCTTCCAGGGAAGTAGAGGTATAACAAGTTTCATTGATTTTGCAATTATCTCCAGTGGGTACTCTCACTATGTGGACAAACTGGAGGTAGTTGTTAACGCTGCCAGTGACCATAACCCTTTGATCTTATCCCTTCTGTGTCCTGTTAAACCCAAACATTCTGTCTGGGAACAACCAATAAAGTATAACAGAAATCAAGGTATCACTCTTAAATGGGGCAAAATAGACGCAGCAGGTCTTGAGGATGAAATAATACATGGACACAGCCAAGAATATGACGCATGTTTATCATCGATAGCTAACCCCGAAAAGGTTATAGGGAATTTTGAGTCACTATGTGGGCATGTAGCTGAACGGCTTACAAAACCAATTGGGAGAAATAAAAGGTTAGGGCCCAGGTGGTTTGATGCTGCATGCTCGGCAGCACATAAATCCCTGAAAGTGGCATTAAAACAAAAACCTAGGAATATAGAATTGGTTAGGGTGTCTAGATTGGCCTATAAAGAAGCCATTAGAACAAGGAAGCTGGATCTTAAAAATAGAGCTTGGGAAGATCTAGAAAAGGCCTCAGAATTGAAAGACAATAGGCTTTTCTGGGAAGTGATTAATCGTCCCTTTTTTATAAGCAATGGCAAGGACAACATGGTGATGCAGATCGCATGTGAAACATGGGAATCACACTTCGGGGATATTTTTAATCCACATAGAATTTCACTCAACGAACCCCCAATAGGAGACTCTAGGGATTTGGTGGTTTCTGAATCCTCTTTGTCCCTAAGTTTATCGCTTTCCTTACAAGAAGTGGAAGATGCTTTATTGAAAGGCATATCACTAAAAGCTCCTGGTCCTGACCTAGTCCCATTGGACTTTTTTAAGCATAACATTAAGATTTGGGCTCCTCTTTTGCTAAACGTATTTAGAGCAGTTGTCATTTGCCGTATTCCAACTTCATGGAAGGAGGCAGTAGTGGTGCCGATTTTTAAGAAGGGCAACAGATCTGATCCTCGGTGCTATCGCCCAATCTCACTTATCGATGCATCATGTAAAATATTGGGCAGGGTCATATTAGCCAGATTAGAAACCTGGGCAGACTCGGTGGGCCTTATTGTGGATTCCCAATACGGGTTCAGAAAAGGCAAAGGCACTGTTGAACAGTGCCTGAACCTGTCTCTGATTATAGGGAAATACGTGAAGGCAATGAATTCTTCCATCCATCTTGCCTTCATGGATCTCTCTAGTGCATTTGACACTGTCTGTCGAAGCAAGTTGTGGAAAATGATGGAGGCCCTGGGTTTCGAGGAGCCCTTGGTTCACTTGCTTCGTAGACTTCATGCAGCAACCACTGTAGCCATAAGGTTCGGGCCAGGGGGAGAGAAAACGAAATCCATTCCCTCGACTGAGGGCGTCCGTCAGGGATGTATTTTAGCCCCCTTTTTGTTCCTAGTTTATACTAATGGGCTGGAAAAATATCTGTTGGACCACTGCCATGATTTTCCAAAGGTTAATGGGAGGAGCATACCAATGCTCTCCTATGCCGATGACACGGTATTAATGACACTTACAGGAAACAGTATGCAGCACTGTCTTGATGCTTTCCATAATTTTATGTTGGATCTAGACCTGAAGGTAAATTTTACCAAATCTTTTGCCATGGTCTGTGGCCCAAAGAGCACAAAAACCAGAAAGTTTGTAGTAAATAATGACATCATTGAAAAGGTGGAAAATTTTAACTATCTGGGAAACCTTTTCAACAACAAACTAAGTTGGGCCCCTTTAATGAAAACTCGAGTCCAGAGTGCTAGTCGCTCAATTGAAGGTTTGTTCCGCTTCTGTGGGAAGTTGGGTCAAAAACCTGTCAAGCATCTAAAAACTTTGTATATAGCAAAATGTTTGTCGGTAGCTACCTATGGGGCAGGGGTTTGGGGAATTGAAAGCCCTGACACAATACAAACCATGGAGAACAAATTTCTAAAGCGGGTACTGGCTATCCCAAGAAGTTCTTCAAATAAATTTGCCCACGAGGAGATAGGTCTGAGTCATGTGAGTGATACCATTCATCTTTCCCCCCTATTATTATGGGGTAAAATATGGCTATCAGAGGATTTACAGCTGTCTAGAGACATCCTCCGGGATTGTTTACAATTGATGAACATGAATAAGATCCCGTGGTTATGCTATGTTAATGTAACACTCCATAAAATAGGCTTGGGTGACATTTTTGATAACCCCGAAAATATTCGGGGAGATATTAAATCTGTTATCAAAACAAGTTATTGGAAATCCTCGCTTGTGCATTCCTTGGTTAGTACTCACGCTTTTAAGGTTACTTTACAGCATCAGTTTTATTTAACCTTTACAAATCATGTACAATGGCGATTCTATTTGACGAGGTTTAGGTTACACATTTTGCATTTTCTTTTTGCGTTTCCTAAACAGGGGAGTTGGTGTGAGAGACTGCCCCCCTGTCCCTGTAACAACAGAATAAGCCAAAGTACTATGCATCTTGTTCTCTTCTGCCCCCTATACAAGGATCCGAGAATTAGGTTTATTAAGCCGATCCTTAAGGAAAAGCAACCATGCCACTATAAAGAGGGTTATGACCATTTGCTATCTCTGTCCACATCTGATGTTTGCTGTGCAATGCTAAATTTTATACGTGTGTCACTTTCGATTAGGAAACGGTATGGTTAAATTTGTTCCCATGAACTTGTCTGTAGCCCATGTATATTGTTGTTTTTGACTTTGTTGTCTTAGATCTCAATGTAATATGGGTATTTGGAAATCATGATTATTTTAACCGAATATGATTGAAAAGTTATGGGCCAAAACTGTGATTATATTAACCAAATGTTTTCTATCACTAAAATAATGGTATACCTTTTTAATTGTTTTTAAATGAAATTTAATTCATGTATTTAAAATGTACATTTTGACTTTTATGGTTCTTGTTTGAATCGAATAAAGTTTTTGATGATGATGATGACTTGGCTTTTTCGACAGGCTTTCTGAATCTTTCTCTAGAGCTTGGATTTCGACCAGATTAGCGCCATGAAACCTCCCCAGTGTACGTGCGCTCTACAAATTCAATTTTAACATAACATAACAACACTGTCATACATTCCCCCGAGTACAGAGATCTGGGCCTAAATCCATAGTTTTTTTGCTCACCATGCCATTCCAGTTTGGACCCAGCCATATGCAAATCAGTCTTGGCCCTGTGCCCAATGGGAACAGTCCAGCCCTAACTGCCTGGCCAGGTCCTCCCTGGGCTGGAAACAAGCATCCTAGTAGTAGGACCGGTTTCAGGTTTCACCCCTCGTCAGCCAGGATAGCTTGACTCCAGTGGAATGGAGAACACGGGACCCACGTCTGGACATACCCATCCCACTCGGGGTGACAAATGCAAAAATAACAATTGATGGACAGAAAGCAGAACAATGTAATACATTCACCCCAGTAAAGAGATCTGGGCCTAAATCCATCGTTTTTTGCTCACCATGCAATTCTAGTTTGGACCCAGCCATATGTAAATCAGTCTTGACCCTGCGCCCAATGGGAACAGTCCAGCTCGAACTGCCAGGCCAGGTCCCCCTGGACTTGAAACAAGGATCCTAGGACCGGTTTTGGGGATTCAACCTCATCAGTCAGGATAGCTTGACTCCAGTGGCATGGAAAGCAAAAGAATGATGGATTAAACCCAGATCCTTGTGACTGGGGGTGAATGTTTGCATTATCTAGCATTCTGTCCATCAATTGTTTCTTTTGCATGTGTTTTGGTCCTCGTCATCAGGAGTTCAACTGAGTGTGGTACACATACAGTAAGTGGATGATCCATCACAAAGCTTTCACATTGTTCAATACTGACACTTGTTGCAGCAACGACTTTGAGACATCCGGGTAATGCTAAAGCTACAGGATCTAATGTAGTTGAGAAATAGGCCACTGGTCTAGGGGCACCTCCATGTGTCTGGGTGAGTGCAGTAAGAGCACAACCTTCCTTTTCATGGCAGAACAGCAAAAACGCTTTGTTGTTATCAGGCATTCCTAAAGCTGGAGCACGACAAAGGCACTCTCTCAGCTCCAAGAAGGCAAGGAAGGAATCGTTATCTCAGGGTACCAGATCACTTACGACCTTGTGGGTCAGCATCTGTAAAGGCTTTGCCATCAAAGAGAAATTTGGACTCCATTGTCGGCAGCAGCCAACCATTCCCAAAAACATCCTGAACTCTCTCTGGGTGGTGAGCGGATTCATTTTCATGATCGCCTCCACTCGCTCTGGCGCCGACTTCCTCTTGCCTTTCTCAATTAGATGACCCAGGTACTGAACTTCAGTCAGACAGTACTGAAGTTTGCTTGGAGGCCCCTTATGCCCATTGTTAGCCAGGTAATTCAGTAAGGCAATAGTATCATTCCTGCAAGCTTCCTGTGTTTCTGATGCAGTGAGGAGGCCATCAATATACTAAAATAGCACTGAATTTTGGGGCAAAACCAAACTCTTGAGGTTCCTCTTCAAGACCTGATTGCAGATGGATGGACTTTCAGTATACCCTTGAGGGATATAACACCACGTTAAGGCATGATTCCCCAGACGGAAAGCAAATAAAAATTGGCTTCCTCGTGCAATGGAATGGAGAAGAATGCCTGTCAAAGGTCGATCAAAGTGAACCGGACAGCTTCACAAGGACTCTGAAATAGGATCACAGATGTATTCAGTACCACAGGACAACAAGGAATCACAATAATATTCACCTTCCTAAGGTCTTGAATGATGCAGTACTTTCCACTTGGTTTCTGCAATCCCATGATGGGTGAATTGCACAGACTTCCTATGATCTCCTGTGCAATCATGGACTCAATCAAAGGTGTAATCCCTACCATCGTTTCCAGGGTCAGGTTGTACTGTGGTGTTCTCAGAAATTCTGCATCAGGCTTGCTCTGTATGCGGATTGGCTCAACTCCTCGAATCAGTCCAATTTTCTCCCCAGTGAAATCTCATACCATTGGAGAGACTGTGTCTCTCAAGTCCAGGAGCATGTCTTTCACTTTCTGTAAAGGAAACATGACTACGCAATGATTTTGATTTGCTAGTTTGAAAGCAATGTCATCATCATTAGCCTGCATCTCAATTCCCTTTGGCATACAATAGATGGTACAATTCAATTTACATAAGAGATCACGACCTAATAAACAGACTGGACTCGAATCACACACCACAAACTGGTGATGATCCTGGAAGGTTCCGATCTTCACCAGCACCTCTTCCGTCAAAGGTTTTGTTATTCGTTTGTTGGCAACTCCGACAACTTGGATTGATTTTCTCAAGAGGGGTAGGTTTGGAACTACTGCAGATCTCACAGTAGAACAGATAGCACCAGTATCTATCAAGAATGTAATGGGATGACGATCTATGTCTGCTTTCTATATATGGTCCATTCTGGTCTACCTCTAAGACTGCTCCTAGAGTACCGTCTTCCTCCCCCCCTCAAGCACCGTGATTGGGGCGGTCCTGATTAAATCCATATAGGGCTTCCATAAAGGGCATCTGATGGTACATTTGATTGCCCTGTGAGATTCTCAGAGGTTGAGACACTTGCACTAACTGATTCTGATTCCAACCCGCATTAATGGATCTTGGCAATGTCACCATCGATAACTGATTTACTGCATCTGTCACCTGCACAAGTTCTCTCTCCTGCACCTGATTTGCCAGATTTAAGAAACACTCGCACTTCCAATGCCCGATCGTGTGACTAAAATGACAGGCAGTTGTCCTTTTCAATGTAGCAACATCTATCCCCATTTTGGGATCAATGGGGACACCTCTCTCTCTCTCTTTCTTGTCCCGCTGTGCTTGGTGTGCCCTGTGTAAGCCCCTTGCTGCGGGACCCGGAGCGCGTTGGCCTAGGCGCGCACGTTCTTAATTAACAGACACCACACAGTACTATTGTTGGGTGCCGGCTGCCCATCCTCGGGCACGCCCCTTTTATTTATAGCTGTGCGCATCGCCCGGTGGGAGGGCATGTGTGCGCCACATCCTTTTGCAGCCCGGGCAGAGTGCTAGGCTACTCAATCATTACATCCCATCCCAACTTAGTCCTTGTCCTTTATGGTGGGAGCCCACCAACCCCTTACGTGGCATACACAGTCCTTGAGGCAGGAGCTGGGTCTGGGGTTCTCTCTCAGTCTGTACCTGGGGTGACCACCCCGGGTACCGATTTGGGGATCTGGTGGTTTAGGTGCCATAGACGTAGCCTCCCCGTCGCTTGGCGTCATTGGTCCTGCTTCTGGCATGCTTCACTGTGCGCTGCATGGCCTGTTGGTGGCACGGCACTCATAGGAATTTCCTCTGGGTCTGTACCATTGTCTCCTCCGGGGTCCTGGACATTGTTGGCTTGTGTGTTAGAAAGAGGCACAGGTACTCTTTTGAACCAGGATATATTTAGGGTCACGTTCTCTCCACCTTTCTCTACTGTTATCCTGGTCCCTTTTACACTTACCACCATCCAGTGGCCCGACTCGTACCTCGTTCGGGATTTTCCTGGTCTCCAGTCTTTTATTATCACTGTGTCCCCTCTTTGCATTTCTCGGGGATCCGCTCTCCTGTTTCGGCTGGCGGGGAGATTTTGCCTCTCTATCTGCTTGAGGGTGTCTTCTTCACTGTGGGGAGGCGGAGTGCACCCTGGGCACATGGGGAGGGTGTCACAGCGGGTCCCATTGAACATCATCGCCCATGGCTTACAGCTTGTGGTGCTCTGGTGGGTGCTTCTGTATTCTCGGAGGAATAGCTGGAGGTGTTGCTCAGGGTTCTCGTTCTCTGCCACGGCAATCTGCAGGGTTTTGCTGAGGGTCTTCATGAACCTCTCAACCTCTCCGTTGGCTTCTGGCCACTGTGGGGTGATGCGGCTATGGTGTATGCCGTGGTGCTGCATGAAGACGTAGAATTCAGTCCCCTGAAACGGAGGCCCATTGTCGCTCTTGATTTCCTTTGGGCATCCAGACATTGCGAAGGCTTTCTCGAGCACTGGGGCAACCCGGTAGAATGCGGTGGAGCTGACAACTTCTACCAGGGAGTACTTGGAGTAGCTGTTGATGATGACCACGGTCGCCCAGCCATCGGAAAAACGCAGTTGATTCTCACCCTCTCCCACGGGGCCTTCCCATGCTCCTCCGTCCGGACCAGTGCTGGTCTTTCCGAGGCTCTGGTTAACTAGCAGGCTGGGCACCTCCCCACAGCCTCCTCCACCCGGACCTCGAGGACTCGGAACCACACCTTTTCTCGCATCCGGGCCTTCATCTTTTCAACTCCTTGGTGTCCTCTGCGAGCCAGCTCTATTACCTGATGCTGCAGGGCCACCAGAATGACAATTCGTGACCCTCTTAGCAGAATCCTTCCTTGAATCATGCTTAGTTCGCTCCTGATCCTCCACATCTTCATGAGGCACTCTCTCTCCGGACCGGCCAAATCGTTGGCCGATTGCAAGAACTGGTGCCAGTGTCCCCCTTGGACGGCTGCGTGCACTGTGGTGATTATGGGATCGTGTTCTGCCGCAGCGGCAACGTCCTCCAGTGTCAGGGCTTTTGGGCAGGTGATGGTTTGGATCATGTTCAGGTGGGCTTTGAGCGCCTCGACGTCTGCCTCCTCGCTCTGGTTCTCTTAGGGTGCTGGATGTCTTGATAGGAAGTCGGCGGGGTTTTTGGATCCTGGCCGATAGGCCACTTCCATTTTGTATTGCTGGAGTCCGATGGCCCATCTCTCTATCCTTGTGGGCGGGTGTGGTGCTGATTCCCTGAAAAGCAGCACCAATCGCTTGTGGTCGGTAATAACCCTGAATAGCTGGTGGTGTTTCCCCCTCCTGGAGGTAGTGTTTCCCCTGTCACATTTTTGGCACTCTTCTTCTTAGACCACCTTTCCTCCCACTTGTCTAACATACTCCAAGCCTGTATTCCTATTACCAGCTCTCTTTTCCTCCAGTGTTCTGGTGAGCTAATCTCAACTTCACCCTGGCCTTCTTCTCTTCCTCAACCTTAGCTTTCATGAGTGCCAACTTCAAATTCATTATGGTATGTAGATTTATTCAACTCAAGAGAACAATTTCTGGAGTTGGGTACAGTGGTACGCTTGAAATCTGCAGGAAGGGTAGGGAAATGTCTGAAGGAAACTGGAGAGCAAATTTGGGGTCTCACTCTGAGGAAAACCTTTGCTAAGGGGCTAAAGAGCCTGACACTGAAGCACACCCTGGTTTTCTATCATGGTACCATCCCCAGAGTACAACACAGTTTCTTCCCTGCCACACATTTTTCTAACTTGTTCTTAACAAATCTAGAGAGATTTCCCTATCCTTGTTTTAGGAGGCCCTCTACTCTCCCTCTCCAAATACAGATCCCTCTCCTAATCTAAGGACAGGTTGTTAACAGAAACATGGTTGGGTGAGTCATCCAAAACGGCTATTCCATCTCAGTATAACATCTTCCGTCAAGATAGACAGAAGGGGAGGGGAGGGGGGTGGCTCTGGTTGTTGACAAGCGGGCTACCTGTTCCATCATTCCGATAGAACCAATTACAGGTTCTGAGTCCCTGGCATTCTCTATTACCCTAGCCCCCCATCAGGCTTTTAGTGGGCTGTTGGTCTACAGACCCCCTGGCCCGGCGGGATCTTTTTTCGACGATTTCCAAGCAGCTGTGGCAGGGTTAGCTTTGAGGGTGGAGCATTGTGTGTTGGCAGGAGATTTTAACTTCCATATAAATGAGGGTGAGGATCCATATGTGATTAAGCTATATGATATCACGGCTCCCTTCGGTCTGGTGCCTTTCTTATCTGGCCCCACACATGACAAGGGTCACACTCTGGATCAGGTCTTCTCCACTGCGCCGTTGGAGGACATAGAGCTTGTCCCGGTGCTCTGGTCCGACCACATGCTTGCCAGGTTTTGTATTCGTGGCAGGGAGAAACCGTATTGTACTGCGTCCAGATTACAGAGGCCTGCCTCTAGGGCACTCCATCTTGTGACTCCTGAGATCTTAGCTCAGGCTTTTCTTGAGCATCCGTGTCCCCTCACAGGTGACTTAGAGCAGGATGTGGATTCCTTGCAGTTGTGGCTGACTGATAGGCTGAATGATCTTGCCCCGGTGCGGGCGCCTAAGGCTACGTTTAAACGGGTCTCTGCTCCGTGGTTCACGGAGGCGCTATTTTCCGCCCGCCGCCAGTGTAAAGTGGCTGAGAGAGCTTGGCGCTCCCAGTATGACCCGGTGGCTAGACTTGCCTATAGGACTGTTATTAAAGCCTACCACCGTCACATCCTTCGCGAGAAAAAGGATTTCTTTGCAAGGAGGATTGAGGCAGCTTCTAATTCCTGCAAGGAGATCTTTACTGTGGTAAGGGAGTTTATAACCCCTCGATCTCATCTCTCTCAAACCTCTCCCTCTGAGTCTTGGGCCTGTGACCTTGCTCAGTTTTTCACTAATAAGATCAAGTCGATCCAGGACTCCTTTTTGGGGAAGTCAGTGGAAGTTCTTCCCAGCTGTGGGGTTGGGCTAGATTTTGTGCCTACTCCTGACTCGGTTCTGTCTGTCTTCCCGCCCATTTCTCTTTCTACATCGTGGGCACTCTTAGCTAACCTTAAATCTGGGTCACCGCTAGACCCTTGTCCGGCCAAATTTTTGGGGAAGATGGCCGAGGTGGTCAACCCATTGTGCAACCCACTTTTGAACCGCTCTTTGAGGGAAGGGATGGTCCCTCAGGCCTGGAAGCGGGCCATGGTGATCCCCCTTCTCAAGAAGCCGGGGTTAGATCCTGAGGCGCCGGCCAATTATAGGCCTATATCGCTGCTTCCAGCGTTGGCAAAAATTACGGAAAAGCACGTCCATAGTGTGCTCTCTCGTTTTTCTGGAGTCTAATAATTTGCTGCACCCGTCTCAATCTGGCTTCCGGCCCAATTGGAGTACTGAGACGGCGTTGTTAGAAGTGTCTGAGGCTATTAGGGAGATTCTTGATTCTGGAGGCAAAGCCATGCTTATCATGCTCGATTTGTCGGCGGCTTTCGACACCGTCCCCCATGAGGGGCTCCTCGCCAGACTTTATGACATCGGTCTGAGGGGGACGGTGCTCAGCTGGTTTACATCTTTCCTAGCCGGCCGTCGACAAACGGTCTGGGTCCCCCCGGGTTCTGCTGAGATGCCGCCATTGGGAGTCGGAGTTCCGCAGGGTTCTGTGTTGAGCCCGACTCTTTTTAACATCTTTATGACCCCCTTGGCGGCACTGGCGGAGTCCTATGGGGCCCAGATCGTTTCCTACGCCGATGACACCCAGCTTCTCTTCACATGTAGGAAAGGGGAGGATTTTGATGAAGGGAGCATTCGGGATTGTCTCGGGGTGGTGTTCAATTGGTTCCAGCGGAACAGCCTTAAATGTAACTCCGACAAGTCGGAGGTGTTTTTTGGCTGTGCCGCGGATCCTGATTGGCATGCATGGTGGCCGACAGATATGTTTCCCCCAGCTCAGGCATCCCAGGTGGCCAAAAACCTGGGAGTTAAGATCGACAACAATCTGACTATGAGATCTCAGATTCTTGGCCTCACGGGCTCATGTTTTGGCATCCTTAGGATGCTCCGGAAGTTTCTTCCTTTGCTCTCTGAAGAGCACAGGAAGATAACGGTGCAAGCTCTGATTGGCTCCAGATTGGACTACGCCAACGCACTTTACTTGGGTCTTCCGGATTATTTACTGCAGCGATTACAGGTCGTGCAGAACTCCGCGGCGCGTGCTATTTTTGGCCTTCATAGGCGAGCCAGAGTGTCCGGTCTCTTACAGTCACTTCATTGGCTGCCTATCCGTAAGCGGATAATTTTCAAGGCACTGACCCTGGCTCATAAAGCGCTCTTTGGTCTTGGAGCTAAATATCTCCAACGCAGGCTTGTTTTTTATCGTCCTGTCAGAGCATTGCGCTCTAATTCTCTGTTTCTTGCTGTGGTGCCTCGAGTCAGGAAGGCCCGGATTGGGGGACGTTCTTTTGGTTTGAGGGCGCCCCAGCTCTGGAACACTCTACCACTGACCTTACGTTGCACTTCCAATCTGTTGTCTTTTAGGAGAGGCCTACAAACTTGGCTTTTTACTCTCTAGTTGTGCTGTCCAGTTGGTTTCTGAATATCTGTGTTTGTTATGTTTTTTATGAGCTGCCACTATAAAGCGCCGGGACACTCCGTTGGAGTAGCCGTTGCGCTATACAAAATAAAGTTAACATAACATAACATAACATAACATAACAGGATGTCACGGTCTACTCCCACCATCCTTG
Organism: Lissotriton helveticus; assembly: GCF_964261635.1. Lineage (NCBI taxonomy): Eukaryota > Metazoa > Chordata > Amphibia > Caudata > Salamandridae > Lissotriton > Lissotriton helveticus. The sequence goes on along the minus strand of NC_136059.1, from coordinate 1,700,920,004 downwards.
TACATGTCATTGCACTGTGCAGGTAATACTGTGTTTCTGTCCAGCCCAATGCTTATCTTTTATTCAAAAAGAAAGTTCTTTAATCACACAACAGAATTGAACACTAGACGCAGTTCATTTTGTTCAATTGAAATTGCAATTAAATGGTTGAATATTAGCTCCTGTATCTGGTGAGTGCTACGCTCCCCTTTCTGGTACTCTCTCCCCACTTGAGTGGTCCCATTGGCAATAGTTCCTGGCATGCTGCAGGTATAGGCATGAGATAGGTAAAGAGTGAAGATTCCTTCACTTTAACCCCCACTGGTTAGATGCGCAAATCACTTCAGTAGTTCTCCCCCCAGGTATAAGACTTGGACGAATGTTCTCAAATCCACCCACCAGATTCCTCAGCACACCTTTAGTCCCTTGCTCTGTTCACAGGCTAAGGTACACTTTACTTGCTTCATGGAGTTGTAGATTTTGTGGTATGATGGGTGTAGCTTGCAACCCTGTCATTTGCAGTGTCAGCTCTTCATTGTAGGGGCTTCAGTGGCAGCTTCCCCTCAGATCAGGAATTGCTGGATGAGATTGGCATGGCAGGTCTTGCATAGTGGCATGGCATGTTTATAAGTTGTGACTCTTTCTGCCTAATGCAGATGGGCGTCCAGGAGAAGCAGTTTTGACCTCTCAGGCCAATTAGGCTCCACTTTAAAGGGGATGCGGCTCCTCCTCTCTGGCGTTATTGGTGGCAGCACCAGCTCTCGGGCCCACAGAGACCAATGGCTGATGCAATTATATTTATTTCAATATTTTTCGAAAGCGCGAACATGACCACCAGGGTATCAGAGCGCTTTACAGTTTTATAAGTCAAAGAAGGATACAAGGGGTAAGAGCAGAGCAACCAAACAAAAAAAATCTTAACAGTCTCATAAAACTGGGCGCCTTAGGGAGCATTAGAAGCAAGTAATCCAGGCAAAAGTTTCTTCATCCGTATTGTTTTTGCTTCTTTGAGAAAGGAAGTACAGGGATACATTCTATGTTGCGAACATGGGCACAGGGGTATCATAGCACTTTACAGTATAACAGTTGCGAACGGAATAAGCGGAGGTAACAGGACCAACAGATCCGCAAAACAGTCTTCATATACTCAGACCAACTAGGATGTCCTCCAGCAACTTGGAAGCTCCATTACTATGGCAAAAAAGTCTTCATCAGTATCATTTTAACTTCCTTTTTTAAAAGGACAATAGAGGGCTTCAACCTGACTTCAGGCGCTGAGGAGTTCCATATCCTTGGGGCTTGATTGTACGTTTTTGTTGTTGTTAAATTTTTGTGGTTTGAGCAGTAATGTGCTGGCACTTCTAGAGGATCTAGATCCACCCGAGAGCTCCAGTTTTGTGTGAGATACATTGGGGTGTTGAAATGAATGGCTTTATGTGCCATACATGCAGTTTTGATGTTGTTTCCTAGCTTCATATGGGAGCCAATTTAGGGATATCAGCTCTGGTGTGATATGATTGTTTCTTTTCGAGCCCATTAAAAGCCTTGCAGTGGAATTGAGGGTAGCCCTGAGAGGGGCAGTCTTCGATCTAGGAAGGCCACAAAGGGTTGCGCTTCCATAATCAAGCTTAGAGATCACTAGGGCTTGCGCGGTAAGATGCTGAGTTGGAAGTTCGCTCCTTTGGTGAGTGTACTAATGTCCTTCTGCATGTTCAGACTCTTGTCTAGAATTATTCCCAATGAGCTTGTGGAATCAATGATGTGTGTCGTGCAATTAAGAGCTCTTAGTTGTTTCATCCATTCTTCGATTACTGGAGACTGTATGGGTGGTGCGATAAAGAAGAATTCAGTTTTAAGAGCGTTGAGCTTCAAGTGGTTGCATGTCAACCAGCATTGTGTTTTCAGTAAGACAGAGTTGAGGGACCTGATATCCTCAGGGGAGGTGACCTTCATGTACAGTTGGGTATCATCGGTGTACAAGTGATAGTGAATGCTGGATGATTGCAGAATGTTTGTAAAGGCTCCATGAACATGTTGAAGAGAGTGGGTGATAGTGTGGATCTGTGTAGAACCACCAGAGTGACCATTGAGGGCTGAGAGGCTGAGACGGGACTGGTTCACCTTGAAGCTTTGGGTTCTGTTGTGGAGAAATGAGGAGAACCAGTTTAGTACAGGCCCAGAAAACCCCATCCTGTGTTTCAAGAGGTCAATTAGGTTGTCATGCTTAACAGTATCAAAAGCTGACAAAAAGTAGAGGAGGATCAGTAGGCAAGATTCCCTTGGATCTAGCAATCCAAACGCATCATCTACAATGTGGGTGAGAGCAGATCCTGTGCTATGACCTTGGCAGAAACCAGATTGAAATTTGTCCAGGAGTCGGAATTGTTCAATGTGATGGCAAAGCTGGACGTGCACCCGTTTCTCCAGGAGCTTTGCCAACGTGGGGATGTTAGAAATTAGGCAGAAGTTGTATAGGTCAGAGGTATCTGTGGATGGTTTGTTTGGAAGAGGGGGTAACCCGCTTGCAGAAGTGAAACATTGACAGTCTTACTCCAGAGTGGCAGTATGGAGGCTCTGATCTCAGAGAAGAAGTTTGATGGCAAGGGGTCGTTGAAATGGTTAGATGGTTTCAGAGTAGCCAGAGTTTTGCCCAAAGTACTTTCTTCCAAAGTTTTTAAAATACTCCAAGGAGCGTTGTTTTTGGGGGCAGAGACGAGCGGGCAGGACGTCATCTGACCAAGTAGGAAGCAGGGTTTTAGGAGGTGCGATCAAAAGGTGCTCCAAGGCTGACCGTAGTTCAACTTCAATCTTAGTAGTCTTATCAGAGAAGTAATCTTTGCAGTTAGACTGCGTACCGAGACCCAGTGAGGAAAGGTTGGGTTGACTGTTTGATTGATGCTTGATCAGCTCGAACAGCTTTTTTGGACTTTTTTTACTAGCTCTAATAGGTTCCTGAAAAAGGTGTCTTTAGAGCATCTGATGCGTTTGTTATAGATATTTCTTAAAGAAAGATCTCAGCTTTATCGTTGTTCCAAAGTTTGGAGACTTTGGAGGACAGTCTTTTTAGCTGTAGAGGCACCATCAAGTCTAGAACACTTGTCATGGAATGCTTATAGTGGTCCGTAAGGTCATGAACATCAGCTCAGTGCTTGTAAAGTCTTTGGTCAGAATAACACGGGACTGGGTAGGGAGTCTAGGAGACTCCATTCACAACGGCGGTCACTCTGAATTTTGCTCTGTTTGGAATCTACTATCTCTGAGTGTTCCTCTTACCAGGAACATTTGGGCTTCTCATCCTGAACATTCTCTCCTTTGGCAGACCAGACACTATCCTTCCATCTCACAACAGGCAAGCTGGCAGGTTTTTAGGTACTAAGCATACCCTTTACTCCTTCAGCATAAAATGCAGACTTCAGTTGATCACCCTTCACTTCTGCAAGACTGGTTTGGATACAACTTTGAAACACATTTTCCATATAGGGGATGTGGATTTTCTGTCTAAGGTTTCAAAACCTGTTTGTGTTGATTCTCTTTCAAATGCCATTTCCACGCTGTTCTCTAGACACTTTATATGTGTGGAGTGATGTCTTTGACATCAGGTAGCAAAGGGACTTGTTCCAAGCAGGGGTATCCAAAACAGGCCCATGATGAAGTGTGAGTTCTTTGCACCTGGCTGTCATCAGCCTTTGTGACATAGTAGAGGCAGAAAAAAGGGCAGGCTTTCACTGGAAATGTCCTCACTATGAACAAGGTAAGAACAAAAACTGTAGCTTGAACCCTCACTTGTATCAACCTCCAAATGGCAGTGCTGTTGAAGAACTAATCAGCAATTGTTTGCTAACAGGCCCTCATGGTGTTTCTAAAGGTAGATTTGTCTCCATCCTGTTCACGTCAATTTCGGGGTCACCATCCTCAAGCCACAGAAATACAGGCCATAAACGTCCACTGACTGGGGAAGATAACATTATCCTCCCTCTAATGCCATGCTAATTGAGGGCATCCAAACAGGATACCACTGGCACTAGTACTCACACTCATACAACCAAGAGTCCTACTACCATACATGTGCACTGCACATACATACATGCTTGCCATACACAGAGAATGTCAGTGCAAGGTTCTGAGATTCACATACCAGCAAAACTTTACACGAGAGGGGTTTGTAGACCACGCTCTCATTTTCAGCATGCCTAATCTGTACATTTTGAGTTGACAGCCTGGTTCTTCTGTCTTGCTAGCCTCAGCAGCACTCTAATGATGTTCCGTTAATACACTGGTTGTGGTAAACACCAGATATTTGGTTGCCAGTCTGGGCATTCCTCTATATTTCCCATGCCAATATATCAGTGGCTCTTAATTCACAGCAAATGTTATATTTTCATTCCTATACTCCTGCACTGTCTTTGCTGCTGGATATCTTGGTATCAGCTGACGTTTTCTTGTTGTAATTGCAGAACTCATTTTTAAAAGCATTCCCTAATAGGGTTTTGCCATTTGTATGACCGCTTTGAACTGCCAGACAGAAGTGAGATGACTGAGAATTGAACTTCTGCAGAGAGCTAAACCAGCTGGAGGATGCCATTTGTTGGCAGTGTGATCCTGGTGTTGCCACTGTAACTGTTCTCTGAGAGGGCATTATTGCATGTCTGATCTCAGGATTTCTGTTTCATGCCACCAAATTCTTTTCACGATCCACCTGTTGCTCTTAGGGACTTCCTTCTTCAAAAAGCCCACCCAAATAGACGGCACAAATCTGCGGCATGGATCCAACATCTTGGTAAATATGTAATCCTTGTAGACCACTGTCTCAGGGTTCAGACTGTAATCTAACTGTAAGTACAAGAGTATGTTGCTAAGTATCCTACAGCTTTAAAATGATTTCATTTGTGAATTTATTTGCATCATTCTCCTCGCAAACTTCAGCACATAAATCAGAGGAAAACATATCTCATTGCAGCATTGCTATCAATTACTGCCTGTGCGGTGTAATCAAAAGGCACAATCATCTGATAATGTGTTCCTGGTTCAAGGTTCATGTCAATGAGCCAGGTTTGTACTGTATCTTACAAGATAAGGGAATTCAGTGCTGCATTGCCTGAAGTAGTCACTACAATGGACATAAAACAAACACAAGAAACCTGTTGCCCACCTCAATGGTCAGCTGCACATTGACCATATAGTAAACACATTTTTGTGCCAAAAGTCGGGAGACAACAGAAATAGTTATGCATGACCACATTTAACATAAACAGATGCTTGTGGGTCTTGATTATTGATTTTGGGCCATATGTAGGTTGCCCATTTGCGATCGCAAATGCTGAAATTCGCAGAATTTCAGCATTTGCGATCGCAATTAGGGTAGTGTGCTATGTAGCACATAAAAACCCACATGCAAAATAAGGAATCGCAAAATTTGCGATTCCTTAATTTGCAATTGCATTTAAGGAATCGCAAATTGCCATTCCTTAAATGCAATGTAGGAAGCACCCAAGTTGTGCGAATTGTGGCTTAAGGAATCGCAAAATACCACCAACTTCAGGTTGGTGGTAAATTGCGATTTCTTCGAAAAATGCACTTTTAGGCATTTTTCAAAGTGCCATGTGGGTCACATACATGCCCTTAGGGCATGTATGTGGGCCTCATGTGCACACATGTTAATTTCAGGGGTACAAACGGTGTCCTATTGACACCCTTGCAACCCTGAAATTGCATTCTCAATTTGCGATTCTCTAATTGAGAATCGCAAATTGAGAATGTCTTCCAATTCATTCCTATGGGCCTTCTAGCCCGTAGGAATGAATAAGAAGGTATTCCTTATTTGCGAATCTCTATTTGCGATTCGCAAATAAGGAATAATTGGGATTCGCAAAAAAAATTGCTAATTCTACCTACATTTCGTTTTGCGATTCTGTAATTGCGATTCCCAAAAAATCGCAATTTGAGAATCGCAAAACAAAAATTACCTACATACTTACTCAGAGCTAGAGATCTGAGCCACTGGGAAAGCAAGGATCTTCTTGATGTAAAAAAGGAGTATCAAGGTCTAAAAACACATGCGGTTCAATACACATGCGGTTCAATATTAGTCCTGATGAAAAATTAGATAATTCAGGGGTCACTGTGTATATCTTCTGATTATGTCAAGTGCGGCATGATTCCAAGTGGATAAATCATGCCACAATCCCGGGGTTCACAATCACAAATCTCTTCTAAGTGACAGTGAACAACATTGCGTTAGACAGGACATTAATTTGTGGTGCCATACATGACCCTATCAGGACTGCAAGGAGCCTTGGAATTTGGGGCACCTACAACTGTTCCTCCTGCGAGTGCTGGTTCTAAAGGAGCTCGCATTAGACACTATCACTTAAAAGAGATTTGTGATTGCGAGCCACAGGATTGTGGCATGATTTATCTACATGGAATCACGCTGCACTTGGCATAATCAGAAGATATATACAGTGACCCCTGAATGATGTCATTTTTCATCAGGACCTAATATTGAACCGCATGTGTTTTTAGACCTTGATGCTCTGTTTTTACACCAAGAAGATCCTTGCTTTCCCAGTAGCACAACTCCTGGAAATCCACTGATCGTAGGACAAAAGCAAAAATTCACCAAAGAGGAAGTCATACAAGCAATCAAGTAACAAAACCTTCACAAAGCAGCTGGTGCGGATAAAATTCTCTCTGATGTTTTCCGAAACCAGTTAACTCTTTGGTTCCCAGTTCTAACTTGCACTTTTAATAACATCTGATCCTTAAGACAAATCCCACGATCATGGAAAAAAATCTATAATCGTGCCTATTCACAAAAAAGGGTCCATGAGATCTTGTGGCTAACTGCCGGCCGATTTCACAGCTTGATGGCGTCTGTAAAATATTTGCCAAATTGCTTTTAACATGCTTATATCAATAGCTGGAAGTAAGGGATCTGATACACCATATCAAGCAGGCTTCAGGAGGGGCGAGGGCACCATAGATCAGGTTTTTAGAAGCGCTTAAAAAAGTCATCACTTTATTTGGTTTTTGTTGACCTTCAAACAGCTTTTGACAGCTTTGATCACTCTATTCTATGGCAAATCTTAAGTGGATTGAGTATCCCAGATTAAATCCTCAAGCTCCTCATTGCAATTCATTCTGCTAACACCACAAGGATTATATACAGCACTAGAGATGAATACACAGCAGAGATGTCAATACAGTGAGGCAAAAAACAGGGTCGCGTTCTTGCACCACTCTCTACAACTGCTACATAAACTATATTGTAAAAACTCTGCAGGGCCTCAATTTGGATGTACCTAAATCAGGCAATGAGCAAATACCAATCTTGCTTTTTATTGATGACACGGTACTGTTGGCTAGAACATAGCTATTGATGCACTGCCTGCTGAAAGGCTTTGAGTCGTTTTGCACCACTAGGAAATTGTCCATCAATGCTGAGAAAACAAAATACATGATCCTCAACCATACACAAAAACTACGAGCTCCTTTTAAGGTTTACAAAACATCTTTAAATCAAGTATCCACCTACAATTATCGAGATATCAGACTGGACGACAAATTCAAGTGGTCTCCACAGTTATCAAAAAGCAACATCATTCTGGGCCAGCAAGCAGGAGTTGTGTTGAGATTTGCAAACTTATGTGGCAACCACTCAGTGAAGTCATCACCTTGGCTCACAAAAAGAAATCAAGGGCTGCTTGTTTATATGGCCCCGAGATTTGGGGACATAAGAAGACCGTATAAATACATTGTAGAGAGAAAAATTTAATTCATAGGCTATTACTTCAGGGCTGTGGCATGCCAATGCTGCCAGTGAGAACTGAATTAGTTCTAGAGAAAATTGAGGATTATACTTAGGCTTTCCTGTTTTCAGTTTCTATTTATGGTAAATTCTGGTGGGGTTTTTTCAGTTTTTTTAATACCTTAAAGAAACAGTGGTTATCAGTGGTTACACATTTTCGCGCCACTAAAAACAACAGAAACAGTGCTTTTCCGGTGTTTATGGAATTTTAATTTTATTTAATTATCGCTTGCTTTCTGCACTGATGGTGCATGTCCAAAGGGTATATGAGATCCAAATAATTTTTTACTGCACCAGAATGGACTACAAAGTCAATAGCATTCGTCATTAACTCTGTAGATTGTAAAGATGCTTTCAGCATATCGTCTAGCAAGTGACAAGGATCCCTTACAGGGAAGCGCTTCAGCTCAGGTATCGATTTTGACAGACCATCATAAAACTTGTTCACATACATAGCTGAATTACTGCAAATACAAACAATATCACTTCAATCTTTATTGAACTTGGTGGGAACTTTTTTCAGCAGCATTCCAAGTGATACTGCGTTCCATTTTTTCACCACTATCTCAGATGCTTGGTGACAACATTCTTTTCACATATACCTGTCACTACATCTTGCAATAAATGTTTAAATGTAGGGGTGCTTGGTAATTCACTTGGAATCAATACTGACTCACTATAAAAGAGGGCTGATGTATCAAAGGATTTCACCTATTCTCTGTCTGTGGGTAAATGTGACGGTACATACTAGGAAAGATTCTTATGAAACCAGCCATTTTACCTATCAGTGAAATCAAATGTAGCCAAAATATCAAATAGGATTTTGATATTTCCTGATTCTCTACAGTTTATAAGATAACTAAATAAGACTTAAAACACTGCATCTTTAGACCAAAGACCACAAACCTGAAAAAAGCAGAAGGAAGAAGAGACAATGTTTTAGTGACATCCTTAAATAACAAAACTCAAGCAGAATAATGTTAACCCAGTCTTTCTTGATGCTACCTTGTATAACAAAGTTACAATGTATTGGCCCCTTCAGGAAGAAATAAAAATGACTCTTTAACTCATATTTTCCTTTCTTTGAATACCACTTAGTTTGTGGTTGCAAAGGCTTTTTTTCAGTGTTTATATGTTTACACCGGTGAAGGCTATTTTCTATTTGGTGGGGTTTTATCAGTTATTATAGGTTTAAACCTAAAACCATATAGCCTAATTATACTGCATTGGCTCTATTAAAATACTGATTACATATATGTTCCACAAATCGATTGGCATTGTACAGACTAACTTTACTAGACATCATGAAACAACAAGATCATCATAAGATTCCATGGGTTTTCCACCTGTCAGATGCTCTGATTAGTATTGGCCTGAAGGAATATTGGCTCCATCCAGAAACGATCACAAAGGAAAGTCACAAAGTAACAATAAAGGCCTATTGGAACCACAAAAAACAAGTGAACTTTAAGCTTCTAGGAGGCATATTATCAAGCAGGGCGTTAAATATTATCACCGTTTTAGTGGCAGAAAACTGTTGCTAAAGCGGTGATAGTGGGCTTGATAATATGGCCTTGTGAACTCAAATAGAAACCCATGTTCTGGTGTGAACATGGGCTTCTATTGGAATTCTCCAGGGCATGTTATCAAGCCCATTATTGCTTCTTTAGCAGCAGTTTTATGCCGCTAAAACGGTGATAATTTTAACGCCCTGCTTGATAATATGCCCCTAGGTTCCTTGTCAAAATCTTACTGTTCATTTAATCAAGATCTGGCCCCTATCGACTGCATGATATTTACCCGGTAGAAAAAGATCTCTTCATTTAAAATTAAGACTGGGAACATTCTTAGTGGGTTCAATACCCAAAAGGTGGTCACCATCCAAAGACGACAGGTCAGATCACTGCCTTTGCTCCTTGAGAGTTCGAGAGACTCTATCTCACTTTCTTCTGTTGTGCCACTTCATGCTTTGCTTTCGCAAATTTTATTAGTGACCACTCTTCCTAAATTTCAAGATCAGAACATGTAAGAAGGCAGAGGTTTTTTGAATGAGAACTGATGAGAGAGTTATTATATTGACTGTCTTATTCTACATTCATGCTGCATGGAAACAAAGAGCAGAAGCTTTCTTAAAAAGGGCTAAGGGGTCGCTGCTTAGCTGACCATATGGCAAGTTGCCATTTTTTGTATTTAGAAGATCAACTTTTAACAGTCAATATGTAATCTAGCCCTATTAGATAACAATGGCATCCAAACACTCATACATTACTTGCCAATGTGACTGGTAAGTAAAGTTTGCAATGTTATACAGGTCTCATTGCTATAAGCAGGGACTTGGACGAAACAAATGACCTAGCTTTAACAACATACATTTATATTTATTTAGCGTGCTTTTATCTGATCTCCTTTATAAACATGATCATCATGGGATTTTGTAGTAGTATTAACTACTTTGCCCAATTAAGAACAACCAAGATGGTAGGCTGCAACTTAGATGTAATTTAAATAGTTTTAATGGATAATTGATTAAATTGTATAATTTTTGTAGCTGGACGTTTTATGAATTTTATGTGTTTGTATAATGTAATATTTATTTTGGCCAGTTTGGCTGAAAACAATAATTTGATTTGAATTGAGGAACTTCAAGTTCATGGTCACCATGAGCTCTCAATGCTATATCGTGATGTAAAGACATCCTGTTGTCAGGCATTGCTGGTAGTCACTGGACAGCGAAGAGTCAGATTAATTGGAACTTCTTGTTGCTGGGCGGCAAGATCTTGGCGTGAACGGGCCTGTTGTCATACACAAATATCCCAATACTTTTCTTGAGGAGAGAGCTCAATGGATGCCACACCATGGGTCCAGGGCCTGAGGGGCACATCTTGGGGATAAGGAACTCACTCTAGAAGAGACCATGAGGACTGAGGCATCTCCTGTTGCAGGTCCCAGCAGCAGATCAGCTGGGCAGTTGCAGGGAGCCTTTGGAGCTTGTTATGTCCCTGGAGCTCAAAACAGGAGGTCCGTCAGCTGACCCTTGGAGTCACGTCCACCTGGTATGAAGGGTGCATGTCCAGTCTTCCTTCTCATTAAGCCGGGCACCAGGCAGCAGATCAACAGAGTAGCAGGGCAGAAGAGTTGCAGCCCTTATGACAGTGAAGTAGCACAGCAATCCTTCTGTAGTATCCACAGGTCCAGAGGTGTACTGAAGAGTTGGGTCTGAGGGTCCACCATTTATCTCTGATGCCTTCTTTGAAGGAGGAAAGGTTTCTGGAGAACTCCCTTTGAAGCCCTTGAAGTTGCCTGCCTCCCGTGGCCTGGATCAAAGCTGTCTGCATGAACAATGCAGTGGTGACAAGTCCTTTGTGTGAAAGCAAGGTACAGCCTATTCCGCTGCAAGTGGGTCTGTGCCCCCCTTACCTGCTAGTTGATGGCCCACCCAGGCACACCTAATCCCTCTATTGTGTGGCTGTCTGGGAAGAATAAACTAAGCCAAACTGTCAACCACACCCATTCATGTGACCTAGGAATAGGCTGCAGGCATCAAATGGTTAGGGCAGGCAAAATGTCAACTTTCTAAAAGTGGCATTTTGAAAATTGTAGCTTAAAACCTGACTTTGCCATTAAAGAAGATTTTTCATTATAATTTCTGAGACACCTGTTACCTATCAAAAGTTAGCCCTGAATAAATGTAATCACGCAATCCAATGTTATCTTGTGGGAGAGGTAGCATTGCAGTCGTATAAAATGAATTTAGGAGTTTTCATTACCAGGACTTGTAAAAGTTAAAGGTTCATGTCCAGACTTTTAAATAAACGGCATCCCGCCCTATGGGCTGCCTAAGGCCTGCCATAGGGGTGACATATATATTACAATGATAGTTTAGGCATAGCAAAAGCTTTATTTTGCCAAGTTGACATGGCAGTTTAAAATTGCACATGCAGGTTGCAATAGCAGGCCTGAGCTGTGTTTAGAAAGGCTACTCAACTGGGCGGCTCAATCAGTGCTGCAGGCCCACTAGTATCTATTAATATACAGGCTCTTTGTACAGGTAGTACCATTTTAGTAGGGACTTATAAGTAAATTAAATGTGCCAATTGGGTGTAAGCCACTTTCACCATGTTTAAGGGAGAGCGCACAGGCACTTTAGCACTGTTTAGCAGTGGTAAAGTGCACAGAGTCCTAAAAACCAACAAATGGGGATTTAGAAAACAGGATGGTGAAGGCAAACATTTTGGGGATGACCCTGCAGAGTGGACCAAGTCAGGCCCGGACTGGCCATAGCGGGCACCGGGCAATCCCCTGGTGCGCCGCACGGGTGGGGGCCGGTTCTGGGTCCCTGGGGGCCGTTTTTGTTACAGGGCCGTTTTTGCAGCTTAGCTGCAAAATCGGCCCTGTACAAAAAATCGTCTGAAACCGGCCCCGGCAAAGAGCTCGGCGGCACCTTCAACCTCCCCGAGTGGGGAGGGGGGCTGGCCGTGCACTTTGCCAGGGCTGGTTGTTGTTCCCAGTCCGGCCCTGGACCAAGTCCGACAGTTATGAATTTGGTTACAGTAAGGTATGGTGTAGGGCATCTGTTATGTTATGGTCGGAGTAAAGGTTAATGTAGGTTAAGGGGTTTGATTCACAATATGGTAAGATGGTATGTTAGTGATGGTGTAAGAAACTGTAGGAAAGAGTGACACAGGAGTCAGTACGAAGGTGGCGTCCCCCTGTGAAATGACAAAGAAGGGAGAAAAGGTTAAGGTTAAGCATAGGGTTAAGGATGAAGTAACATTTAGGTATTAGGGATAAAGTTAATGTGAGTCCATGCACAATTCTTAAATATGGTGGTAAAACGTCAAGATTTTAAAAGATACAGGCATGGCAGTTTTCTTCCCAATAATTAATACAGGAGTATATCTCTCAAAATACAGCATGGAACGATATTGCCCACAAAACTGTATCTTATTGTGTATAGAATGCGCAAAACATATACCTATGCACACAAAAAGCACTCTATGAAATGCATGAAAGGCCATTATGAGAAGCAGCTGTAAGGAGGCTACGCGTGATACTATTAGCATTTTCCCCTCAGGCCTCTTCATCCTGCAGAACCTTCAGCTGCATAGGCCTCTTTCTGACTGATACCCTCATATGAAAAGCCCTTTTTAGGTCTCGCCTATGCAGCACGCATGTGCCGCATAGGAGAGAGACCTAATGCTATCGGCACAGCTTTGGGGGCAAAAACGTGCACGAGTTGCATTGCTTGCAATGGCAAAGCGTGCACGTCTGGCGATTTCCTCGTGGGAGCGCGCAGGGCCATATGGTCGCACGCTCCTGCAAGGGAATCGTGCAGGCACCCTCCCTACTGCCGCGCGAGGCGCGCGCTTGTCTTTCCTCTTTCTTCCTCACTGTCTCTTACACGCTCTTCCTCCTACTCAGTCACTGTCCCTCTGCCTGCCTCAGTGCCCGTGTTTCTTTCCTTCTGCCTTCCTTCCCTTCATCTCTATGTCTTGCACCTTCGCTGTCTCTCTGTTTGACCCACTGTCCTTGTTTCTCTCATCTCTTTTATCACTCTGCCTTTTACGCACTGTACTTTCTACTCAAATCGTTCTTTCCTTAGGTCTTCCTCCTTATCTCTTACGCACTCAGTACCCCACCCACTGACTGTCTCCCTGCCTCTTTCAGTGCCCATCTCTCTATTCCACTCTCCCTCTGTGGCAATCTATGTGAATATTTCTATCGCAGACTCTCCACGCGTCCTTGCTTCAACTTCTCCCTATCATTTTTCTTGTAAATGTTATTTTTTAGTTTTAACAATTTTCATCATTAAACATATTCATATATGCAATCATCAGCATATCGCATTTTCTGCGCAATATACGCAGGTTTAGGCTTTTTAGCAGGGCCTGACATCCCCAATTTGCTACCAAAGCACTCCTTTCACTAAATGTGCTTTTGCAGTTTATAATTCTTTTTTTAATTTACCGTCCCAGGATTGGTGTTTTCCATCTTGGAACAATATGTTAAAAGAAGAAATGGAATCTATGCACACAAGTCGCCACACTGGAGTCAAAATGGCCAATTTGTCATTATGCATTAATTCCAGTTGTGCCGGTTATAGTGGATATGTTTGTGTCTCACAGTAATGAGTGAGTCACCACTCCTGTGTCTCTGGTAATTTGAAATAGCTGCATTCTCAACGTTGGCCAACTCCTGTAGCACGCGACAGACCCTGCCCGTTCTGACTGCTTCCTGTTCTGCAGAGGGTTTGACTATGCTTGACATCTCCTGTTTTCACTGTATATTGGGAATTTTAACTTATGCTTATAATACTTTTCAACTTGTTAGTTTTGTAACTGTGCTGAGGTGCGGGCAACAAAGGAATGTTGGCCCTGGGGCTCACGTAACCACGAAAACTTGAGTTTTTTCTTTTTTACAGACTCCTAGTGTCTGAGATTATTATTATTATTTTAAACTCTTTTTCTTTTTTTCTGATTCCAGTTTATCCTGTACCACAGATCAGACGAGGTAAAAAGGAGCAATTAATTTGCTTTTTTTGGGCGGATCCGCTAAATCCTCCTGGTACCGCTTCTCTGTGGATGTTACCCACATTTGCATTGCATGTCTTTAGTCACTCTTTGTTCACTCCTCTTTTACTTATGTAAATTAGGGTATTGTGTACTTCTAACCCTGTCGCTATCCAGCGTACGTGCAGCCTGCGACTGGTGTACATTAATCTGTGGATGCAGAAGTTACGCTCACGCAGAGTATTTTACTTACACGCAGATCAGGGTAATCACACTTCATATTCTCTTGAGCAGTTTCTGCCAGTGTTCCAACTTGTGCCTTTTGTGAATTGCATTTAACCAGAAATTAGAGCAAGTCTGTTTTACAGTAAAGGGAGCTTACATACTCATTCATTCCTGGTCCAGTTCTTTACTATATGCACTATGACAAGCAAGGCCTCACCACTAACACATATAAGCATAGGCACAAGTATTTTTTACCCTAAGGCACTGCTTATTGCCTCACACATAATGACATGTTACATCATCCATGACATCATATTTCACGCTCCATTAACATCTTTCATAACATTACTTTGGGAAGACAGGGTATGGGCTTTTTGAATAAGCTTTAAAATTAGTTCCATCTGTGCACAAACTATTTAATCATCAAATTGGTATACTTTCTTCTCCATGGCTAAATACTCAACAGGTCCAAAAGGCGAGACTGATTGCATTGCAAATGCTTGTTATGGTAGAGGTGAGTAGTGCACTGAGTGAATTTAAATGGCATTAGAGTCAGTGAAACTGTGGTTCAACAGACCTTCTCTCGCCTACAAGCATAAAAATTAAACCCATGGTTTGTCCTTCAACACTGTGCTTCAGACACTCACTAGGCACACGCCGTGGCAAAGCCTGGCCTATATTATAAACCATCCAGCATATTGCACCCTGTGTTGCATATGCCATGAAGCCTCAGGATAGGGCACCACCAGCACAAAACGATAGTCCCCTCCCCTCTTGCAAAGGCAGTGAGGCCCCCTCAGGCAGCCATATCTCTTAGATGTTCATAGGTAATATTGGATTGAAAGGGGGGCCTCAAGCTCCACAGGGGCTTGTGTTACCCCCCTAAACCAGCCTGCAGTTAGCTCTTTACTACAGCAGATCTTTCAACAGCCACCTAGTCAGCTATAAAGAGTACACTCTGTTTTTAGGTGCAATCAAATGTAAAAGCCAAAAACAGGAAACTCACCATTGATTACAGTAGTCATTTTGGTTGTAGATGAGTGCACTCTTTTTGTACAGAACACACACCATGTGTGCAACAGCTGAACAACCTGAGTAATACCTGCTCCTATTGCTCATGAATCAAGCACACACAGCTAAGGTACAGCTAAATTGTTAAGCCTCAGGCTAAAAAAAAGCCAGCACAGCACATAGTTTCAGGCATATATTGGAATATTGAAATATATGCCTAGGCAGAGTCATCACTCTGTATGTGTATGCCTTGATTCTTCTGTAGAGTACATCAGAAATAGGAGGGCCGCGCACACCTTCTGCCTAAATCCCGCTGGAGTTGAGCACAAAGGTACACATCGAGAGATTAAACAAGCTCGATGGATTTCAAAGTCTGGTGGTGTGCTCCAGCAATGTATGCATTCTTTGATGCACTCTCTTGCAAGATGCAACTCGATTCGATCTGACTGCAAGCGGATCCGAGCACCGATCTGCAGATTCACACAAGATGGAAGGAGGATGAGCTCAGAGGAATGCTTTGTGTGCCTGTGTATATGAATTGAATTGAATTGAATAGCTTTATTTGATTTTTCAAGAAAATCATAAAAGCACCCAATATAACAGATAATAAGTATGCCTATCAGCGAAACACAACAATTCAAATACTTAAAAAAAATCTATAAAAAAACACAAAATACACTAATAAAACATTGAAATCAGTATAAGAATAAATAACAGACTAATTGTACACAGCATAAAACACTAAGGCCACAAAAACATGGCCCCTGAATGACCCCAGATAAAAACAAGTCAATGAAAAACAAATAGTAGGGGAATTTAACAACTGCAAAATGTATATGAAATAAGAGGAGTTCTTATTCTGAGTAATGCTGGCAAAAAGATTTAGGGGGATATTCACAAGGACTCAACTCCGATTTATCCCCACTCTAACGCAACAAATGTGGAGATAGAATTAACACCCCATTCACAAGCTGGGACAAACTACAAACATACCTGTATTCCTGCAATAACTGCCCCAACATTTATCTCCACAGTGAACACCTCCAACTAACCCTAATGAAATGCAGAGTAGGCGTTCCTGTGCAAAAACACACGAAAAAAACCACAACACCACTTTCACAACGAAATGCAAGATCTGCGATACGGACCACAACCACTGATAAGGCGCAGAAGCAGCAGGTATTTAACACCTGCCACCTGCAGGTGTAAATCCGGTTGACTACCTGCAGTAGGCAACGGAGCCCCGCACACAGCCACACCCGAAGAACAAACAACGCCAACATCATGCAGCTCGGAGCCCCAACAGGGCCACTGCACCCATCGCCACCATCCCCAGGACCCAGACCCACCCCCCTTCCACGAACCACCACAGAGGCAGCGCAGAATAAGACAGCGGACGTACTGAAAACGCACCAGACTCACAGACCTAACGCCCGAGGAAGTCATTGCCCACTAAGGGCTCAAAAGGACAACCATCATCCGCATCATGACCCACATCGCCCACAGGTTGACGATCTCAAAACAGCGGAGAACCAACATCCCTCCGCAGACAAAGCTGCTGGCTGTGCTGCACCTGTCGGCCTCTGGTACCTTCCAACCAACAACTGCCAGAGTCGGAAAAGTCTCACAGCCAGCCCTATCAAAGTTCATCACACCTGTCCTGGAAGCCATCCTCAGCTTCATACCCCAGTACCTTCACTTCCCCCACACTGCGCAGGAACAGCAGGAGACCAAGAAAGGTTTCTATGCCATAGCTGGATTTCTGGCTATGTTGGGGGCAATAGACTGCACACATGTCCCTCTTGTGCCCCCTGCGGATAAAGCACACCACTACCGTAACAGAAAGCACACGTATTCTATCAATGTGCAGGCAATAGTGTACCACCGGGGACTCTTCACCAATGTCGTCGTAAACTACCCAGGTAGTGTGCACGAATACTACATCTTCCGACACTCCATCATCAACCAGCGCTTCCAGGATGGCACGTATGGAACTTGACTGCTCGTTGGTAAGTGCCAAATGAACACACCATACACCTCAAAGCCACCATCACACAACACACAATTGTGGGAATGCACACATGACCAAATCACATACAACATGGCACTCAACATACCCACCTACCAGACAAGACAACACCTCTCATGGTGATCCTGGTCTACCCCTGCACACAATACAGCCATATCATGGCACCACAGCCACTCAACAGATGTGGAATGCAGCCATGTGCGAAGGATGCAAGTGACCCGTGAATGGCAATGTACACAACGCAAGTGAGGCGTGGATGTGCAGGACAGACATGGGTAGGCAAACCACAGATATGTCCATGCAGACCACAACTGCTGGTGACTGGAGAGTAGCTAACAGTGGACGCAACCATGTCACACCAGGCTGGGGCTCAGATAGCGGAAATGCTGCTCGCTCCCCCCCTTGTGTGCGTGAGCGTAGTGGGTGGGCCCTGAGTACGCCAGGGTTGCGCAGGGGTGTGGACAAAAACCTTGTGGTGCGAAGCGTGGTTTTCTCCCAGAAAGGCCAACGTCACTGACAGGGCAGCGCCCCGAAGACCGCCACAAGGCCGATGCCATGAGCAACGGAACCTGTGACCCTGTGTGACTGCTGCACCCCAGGACGCTGATACCCAGACCCGCACTAGAGTCAAAGGGGGCCCACCCGAGCTGGCGCAAGCTCCACGCCCCGGTCCTGCAAGCCCTGCAGCCTCCGCAGACCCTCGCTGACCACCACGGCGCTGGCCCACATTACTCCTTTCTCATTGAGATACTCCACCGGCGTCCCCTTCATCACAGTGGGTCCCACATGTGGAACTGTGTCTTGAGTCCTGAATGTCAGTGACCCCAAATCCTTGGCAGCGGCCACAGCGCCAGACTCCCTTTGATCAGTGAGGCATAATTCCATATGGCAGGCTGGTGACTCGTGGTGCCACTAACCCTGTTTAACGCATGCCAGTGACACGGGGTGCCACTAACCCTGTTCTACGCAAGCCGGTGACACCTGGTGCCACTAACCTTGTTCAACGCAAGCCGGCGACACCTGGTGCCACTATCCCTGTGCACCGTGAGTGACCATCAGCCTCCGGCGGAACATCGTTGGTGTCTGAGCCTGTGGCCTGGGTGTTGTCATCAGCCAAGAGCAGGTACGGACTTGGTGTCTGGCATGAGTCTGTGGCATTCATATTCTACATGTTGCAGGATACAGCTGGCATGTGCCCTCTGCATCATACCCTGCGGGTACTCCTTCCACTGTCCACCGAGTCACTCCGCGACACGCTCCTTCAACTTCGACGAGAACCTGGTCTATACTCGTGATCCTATCCCAGTCTCCCGCAGGTCAGTGGTCCGTGGGGATGGGCCCGTTCGGCCGCTGTGCATCCGGGGACACTAACCCAGTGCGACTCAAGTCATCGCCCCTTGTAGTCCTGCCATTGCTTTTCCAAGTGCCTGATGACTGTTGGAGTTGTTGCCAGCACCAGCTACTCCCTGAGGGCTGGCTTTCACTCACCCCACACACAGCCAGCACAGGCGTCACTGGATTAGTGGGCCTGCCAAAACATCCTGCCAAACCAAGTATTGACTCTTTTCTCCCTGCACTGTCACAGGTGATCAAGGATATGCACTCTGCCCTTGGATGATGACACCCCTCCGAGATCTGAACACACCCGCCCAGAGGCAGTACAATGCAGCCCACATACGCACCAGGGGCATCGTTGAATGCACATTTGGCATGTTGAAGTCATGTTTCATGTGCCTGGACGGCACGGGTGGTAAGCTCCTGTACAGCCCAGAGATCGTGTGCAAGATGATCGTTGCATGTTGTGTCTTGCACATCTGTGTACGCACCAAGTCCCCTGGGATCCCAGTTCCAGACTTCCCAGACGATGATGGGGACGATGGGGCAGGTGGCCCACATCCCACTGCAGCTGCGGCAGGAATGGCCCGTAGGAACACCATAATTGACAATTACTTCTCATGAGCACGTGACATTGTGGCCGTCCCTGGCAATCATGGGACAGTACAAAATGTATAAAAATACAGCATGTGTGAATTAAACATTGCAGTTTACAGGTTGTACTAGTACATTGTGATGTCACGGTTCCCTGCTGGGTCAGATGTGATTTGCCATGTGGTGCACATTTGCGGCACCAGTTGTGGCCTGTATTCTGTTGTGGAGGTGCTGCTGTTTGTACCAGGATGTTGTCAATGTCGAGGTGCACTCATACTTATGTGCGCATTCTGCACGGTTGGTGATTCGCTCCTGTGCTCAGATTTGTCTGCCACTGGTCCCTTTCATGCAGACATCAAGTCTGAGATGTTGCAGACTTGGGTAACTTGTGTCCTTTGTCGAGTTGTGACAATTGGGCATGGTAAGTCCACAGATGTGTCGTTGATGTCAAGGGTTGTTTGTGCAGGTGGTTGTGTCCGAGTGTGACCCTGCTTCATTCCGGTTGTGGTCCGTACTCAGCCACCTCAGTGTCGTGCCGTGTACATTGTCACTGTGATTGGACAGCAGCCATGCTACTCGTCATGTGGTGTCTCTTGCATTGTCAGCGTGGCTGACGTATATGCCTGTTTGCTTTGTTTTGCACGTGTGCATGTGTTTTGTTTGTGTACTTGTTGTTGTGTTGTGTGTGTGCCCCTTTGGGCACATGGTGTATGTGGGACTACTTGGTGTTTGTGTGTGTGCTGAGTCATTGTGGATGTGCAATGTGCAATGCTTAGCTGTGCATGTGTGCCATTGGGCATGTCTCCCCCCGGCCACCCACTACCTGGTCGGTGCACACCCTGTTGATGTGGTGACGGGCATGGTGGACAGTGTCCGGATCCCCTACTCTTCTCTTCGTCTCCCACCTGGTGACTGTGGCCACCATCTTCTCCATATCATTCAGCTCTTGGTGTTCTGCTGGCCCCCATCCTCCGGGGTGCATTGCTGCTTCCGTGTTGGCAGCAAGTTTCTACTTGGTTTTGCCATTCACATCAGTCCAGGGCCTTTTGTGCTGTTCCATTGGCATCCTCAGCCATGCAACAGCTTTGTGAGGGTCCATGGTGGTGTGCCATCTCTGCCTCTTTGTTGCCAATGACACATTTGAGGTGCTGTACAGTTGGTGGTGGTGTTCTGGCTCATCCGTGGCGGTACTCATGTTTTCCTGGCGACTGTGCCCTGTCTTCCTCTTCCTCTTCTCATTGGCCTTCCACGGGCCTTGGATTCCTGGGTGTTCCTCCATCGGGTTTGTGGAGTTCATGTTGTCCTCTGCAGTGGGTCAGGGTGCATTCGTGGTACTCCGCAGTTGGTGTCGTTTTTTTCAGAGTGGCATTTTCCGCCTGCTGTTCTTATGCTTTTTCACGCATTACGCATGGGTATTGCTGGCCTCGTGCTGGTTGTCACTGTTCGTTTTGGGCACATCGTGTGTTTTTCCGCGTGTGGTTTGTGTTTTTATCTCCATCATGGTGATTGTATTGCGGACATTTGCAGCGGTTTCAGCAGACTATCGCATGCTACCGCTTTGTTGTGAATTCCACGTTAACGATGGGTAATTTTCCCGCAACCGGATGCAATGTGTAAAGGTGTGTTAGCTTTTTTGGGTGATGTTTAGCACACGTTCTTGTGAATATACCCCTCAGGCTTTTATGAAGATTCATTGCTAAAGTAATCTGACAGAATTGTCTGCTCACTTGGACAGCGGCATAGCCAGGGTGCCATGAGCTAAAATGCAATGATGGAATATCCCCCCTCGGCCCCTTGTAAGTAGTAAACACAGCAATCATTCAGGTTCAAAGGCCCCGTAGACCCACGGGCACCGGTGCCACTTCACATGCTGCACAATGCATAGCTAAACCTCTGCGTTTGGAGCTGTATGAGCACTGATAACCCTAAAGAATGAGTAGCATGTTTATCTGATCAGTGTCAGCTTCGCACTATATGTGTAAGGAGTTGATTGAACTCTGCTCCTGCTCCTATATAAAGTGATAACATATGACTCTTTCATGTTATGAAA
Source organism: Lissotriton helveticus (assembly GCF_964261635.1). Lineage (NCBI taxonomy): Eukaryota > Metazoa > Chordata > Amphibia > Caudata > Salamandridae > Lissotriton > Lissotriton helveticus. The sequence continues at coordinate 1,700,898,465 of NC_136059.1, read as the reverse complement.
TGCGCAGTGTAACACAATCCTAGCTACATGCATACTTATAGTACTAGAGTTGAGTGAAAATGTATCCTAACCTGCTGATGGAACACAAGTATCTAAATCTATGTGTTCAGGCAAGGGTTCACTAATTAATCTTGTTGTGCCTGCGGTTCAAGCATTTCATTTTATTTCAATGCAGACATTCTGCTCACGGGGCTTCTTCTCACAGATTACCAAACACAATTATTTTTTTCAGATTTTAAAACCTTTATTTAAAATAAACTGTCAAAATTCAGAATTGCCGCATTTCATAATACATTACATACCAAAGGCATCAAATGTAAACTTTTAATACTAAATAACGATCACCTTTCACCAGGCAGCTTTCTGTTCTGGTAACCCTCATGCAGAGTGAAGTTTTGGTCACCAGCCAATATCTGGCAATAAAACTCCTGGAATGCGTGAATTGACATCCATTTATTCCTTGATTTCAGATAAGATTCTAATTATTATGATCAATGGCAATATTATGCGGGTGATTTGGACGCTATACAAATCAACATAACATAACATTTCCTCGTTGAGCCACAATTGCGTTGTGGTAAACTTCAGCTTTGTCCAGGTGAAGCGGCATAGTTTTTGGTTTCTTCGTGATTACTCGTTAGAAACGGTATATTCCCTGGAGTTGCTGCTTGCTGGCTTACCTTCAGCGCTCCCTGAATGTGCACTTAGATTTTTGCTAAAATTGATGATATTTGAGCACATGATCTCAATCCCCGTTCTTTGGATTGCTTCTCCTTGGCTAAAAGTTGTGTTTAAGCCAACTTGCCTGGTCCATGTATCTCTGCATATTCCTAATTCTTTCTTTGTTTTGGATAATCTTCCTATGTGCAATCGGCCCAGGAACGCTGTCCTGATGATCAGAAACAATGGTTGTGCCCTACTTGAGTATTGTAACTGAATGTTTTCCACCCTTCAACAGACACCCAATATTTAGAAATTCTACGATGTTGTCAAAGCCTTGCTGTTCCATTGATCTGTTGCTGTTAAGATATTTTTCAGTCTAGGAGCAGCGGCCTGCAATCAATGAAGCTATATGTGCTCTGATGTGGCTCCTGCCGAACTCCATGGACATGCACCAGAATCATGCCTTAGTGGTCCCTGATCACAGCACTGGACCCTAGAGGAATGTATCTGATTGTTGCCTGATGCGTGATGGCTGGTCCCCGGGCAGTGCATTGAAGACTGGGGACAGGGGGAGAGTAGATGCCAGCGTGAGGCCTCTCATGGAGCAAGATTGCACGAGGCAGCAGTGTGGCCTGATCTGGACCATGAAAGGAGCTCAATTTGAGTACGGAAGAGAGAGTTGTTGCAGGGCCTCAACTGCTACCTGCATTGGAGTAGCTGAGTCCCAGTGAGGGAGAAAAGCTGCTGAGGATGGTGGAAACATGCTTAGTGGGACTACTACGGCTTCAGGATGGCTGCTGAAGTAAGATTGGAAAGGACTTGAAGATGCCCTAATCACTTATATAAGCAACTAGCAGCCCGTCCCGACCTTGTCCGGGAGCTTTCAGGCTTCACCCTACCCCCGCCTGCCCCGACATTGCCCAGCAGCCCGTGCCCCCGCCCGCCCCGTCCCCCGCCTGCTGCCTGGCCCGACCCTCGTGTGGCCTGAGTCAATCCCCGTCCCTGTGTCCCGCCTTCCTCGACCCCCGCCTGTCCCGACATTGCCTTTTGGCCGTTCCCCGCCTGCAGCCCGTGCCCCTGCCCGCCCTGTCTCACGCCTGCCGCCTGGCCCGACCCTCTCGTGGCCTGACTCAATCCCTGTCCCCGTCCCCCGCCTTCCCCGACCCCCGCCTGCCACGACATTGCCTTTTGGCCGTTCCCCGCCTGGCCCGACACCCTCCTGCTTACCTTTTCCGCCGCTCCTGAGTTCACAGCTCCTCGCCGCTCTGCTCCTGACCGCTTGTCCGCCGCCGCTCCTCCCCGCCCAATGTACGCCTCTCCATGCTGCTCTTCACGTGACCGCTCCTCCTCCGCGCCATGGCCGGAGCTCCTCTGATGCCGCTCTGACGCCGCTCCTCGACGTGAGCACGCACGTTGCGGCCGGCTCTACTTTGGGGGTGACTACTTTTTTTTAAATATTAATTTTTTAAATAAGGTTTATTTTCAAACTTTATATAGCCTATAAACATCTACACACCCTGGTGATTTCTACGGTGTATCGGGTGTGTAGATTGGCGCAGTGGTTCCGGAGTTTACCCGCCTCAAAGCCTGAAACTTTCTCCTTTATTATAGTAGTATAGATGAAAGAGGCCTTAACCATGAAATATTAAAACCTACCACATGTCTTGCCTAATATATAAAAAATATACTCAGTTTTTATTTATTGCTGTCAAGTTTAATACATTAAAAAAACATTAATCTACTTAGTAACACAAATTATCCACATTTAATACAGAATACAAACACCTTATTATGTCATCAATACATTTTATTCCTGCACCTCAATTGGAAAAACACATTATTAAAAATCATACAATGGGGCTGACGGGGAAGATGGCAGCTGACTGAAGAGCTCAGTCATGAGCTCCTTGCCTAAGGGGATGATACTGCCGACAGCGCTCACCGGGACAGACTACGAACGGAACATCGGGCAATGACGGTCATTTCATCAAGAAATATATCGCTATCCCTCATAATGATCGGGCAACAAAACTCCACAAACATTCTTAGCCTACCTGAGCGCGCTTCCTGCTCTCTTCGGAAGACATAAAAAGATTTATAATCCAGCTACTAGAGGAAAAAATCCCCTGGGCCAAATCAGTTAATCTAAACGAAGACATCCAAAGAGTACCCCTTCAGGAAGGGGAAGTTTAGGAAAAACCCAAGAAAAGTTCTGATTAACTTCATGACATACTCACTAAAAGAGCGAATACTTAGTGAAGGCCTAAAAGCTGTATCTTACACAAAGGACGACTGGTCCTGCAAAATCAGATCAGATCTATCTAAAACTAACCAAGATAGACAATGGGAGCTGGGCCAACATATACCTCAATTGAGGGCACTCGGAGCGAATGTACAGATGCGCTTTCCTGCGCTTCTCAAAATCATGTGGAACAATAAAATGTTCAATATAAGAGACCCGAAAGAAGTGGAAAGGCTAATAGAACAAATCAAGACCCACCAGGAAGATCAATCCATTTCAAAATAGGAAACAAACTATATAGCTGCCAAAAAAAAAATGGCCGTAGTACCTGTGGGAAAAGAAAAGGAAAACTTGAATAAACCAAAGGCAAGGAGCTCGAAAAGGGCAATTTCAATGCCCAGAAAGAAGAAGACAAGGGAGACTTCTCCAGGGTGGAGGAGGGGAGACAATGCACAGAAATTCACCAGAAAACTCAAAAAAAGAAAAAAGAAAAAAAACAAAGCACACAGTGGGGAGCAAAAGAGGGAAAAAAGGAAAAAAATTAAAAAGTCCTAATATAAATACCTGAGGAGTATAAAGGCCCAGTCGGAAGATACATAGACCAGACCAATGATGACGGATATCGGTAAGAGCTTAAGAAAAGAACTTAAAATATCAACATGGAATACGAATGGACTGAGAATTAAATCACGGAGAATGAAGATACTGGAGTACATAAAGAACTGCAATAGCGAAGTCATTCTATTGCAAGAATCGCATGTAACAAAAGAGGAGTGGGAACCGATCTGCAAAACTGAGATAGACCATTGTATTTGCACAAATCAAAACTGCAACATAAAGGGTGTCGCAATCATTTAAAAAAAATCTCTGAAAGCAGTGATTGAAAAAACAGAAATTGACAGAAAAGGCAGTTGGGCCATCGTGACGGCAAGAATCTATAACAACACATATACACTGGTGGGCTACTATGGGCCAAATTCCGATGACCCTGAATCACTTCAGAAAATATATGCCAACCTACTAGCAATCAATACTCCGATTATAATGGGAGGAGATTTTAACATCATACTAAACCCCTCTGAAGACAGACACCCTGCAAAGAACCTGCCCAACCTGCCAAAAATGAGAGAATGGGTGGGGCGCTGTATGAAAGACCTAGGCCTGGCGGACGTATGGAAAGAAAAAGGAAATGTAAATCAACGATTCACCTATAAAAACAAAAGACTAGGACATGCATCTAGAATAGACTTCTTCCTTATCAGTAGGGGCCTGGTAGAACAAATGGAAAAGGTGGAACCATTCCCAGCCCACATCTCGGACCACTCCGCGGTACAACTCATCCTGATGCTAACAACCTCACCTCTTCCCCAGAGGTGGACTGTGGATAGGAGTATCTTCTTAGTCCATGTCTACAATGAAAATCTAGCAGATGAAACAAAACTGTTCTTTGATCTAAATAATGCTGGAACCTCAAAACAAACTGCTTGGGACGCCTATAAAGCTATTATCAGAGGGATAATCCTTAGTATCGCATCACACAGGAACAAAGAAAAGAAGCTATTTGTTGAACAGATTGAAAACGACTTGTTATCTCTAGATGCGGACATCAAAACTGCCAAATCTAGCAAACCAATTTCTGAAATAGAAGAAAGCATAAGAAACAAGAAAACAGAGCTGGATGACTTCCTGGAAACAAGAGAAAGAGATAAATGGGAAGCCAGTAAACTCTCACATTATGAATACGGAGAAGGTTGCGGGAGGATCCTGGCTTGGAAAGCAAAAACCGAAAGAACTAAAAATAGGATCACAAAGATACAAAGAGAAGGTCATCCAGGATACACCTCAGAAAGCAATGAAATTAGGCAGGAATTTAAACGCTTTTTTGAGGATCTTTACACAGAAGACCTATCTAGCACTGGAGACCAAATACAGAACTTCCTAAATGGTATTACTACTCCGGCAGCATCTCAGGAACAAAAGCTTGCTCTAAATCAAGAGATCTCGAAAGAGGAAGTGAGAGCGGCAATCAAGACCCTTAAAAGAGGGAAAGCCGCTGGCCCAGACTCCCTACCAAATGAATTATATCTGCATCTCCAAGAAACACTGCTAACACCTCTTAAAGAATTTTTAAACTGTATATTTCTAGAAAACCAAACACTCCCAAATTCCTGGAATGATGCAATAATCACCATCATTTTAAAACCAGGGAAAGACCCAAATAAATGCGAATCATACAGGCCCATCTCCCTCTTAAATACGGATTACAAACTATACACGCAGATTCTGGCAAAAAGACTAGGGGCAGTGGCAGGGTCCCTAATCCATCAAGACCAAAAGGGCTTTATCAAAGGCAGGCAAATACATGAACTATCCCACGAGCTCATCGCGGCCATAGACATCGCAACTCACTATACTGTTCCTCTATATGTAATAACTTTTGGCGCAGCAAAAGCGTTTGATCGAGTCAGCTGGCCCTTTCTGAATGCTACCCTAATTAAATTTAACCTAGGTGACAAAATCGAAAAGGCTATATCCAACATCTATGCAAATCCTAACGCAAAAATACTAGTAAATGATGCTCTTACTGACAACGTATTCATAAAAAGAGGCACAAGACAGGGATGTCCCCTGTCTCCCCTTTTATTTAAGTTTTATATTGAACCATTGGCTGTTCTATTAAGGGGGAAGAAGAGATCAAACCCTTTAAACATGATGGATGGGAGAAAAAAGTGGCATTATACGCCGACGATTTGATGATATTTCCTGGAAATCAAGCGAACTCCCTCCCCAAAATAGAGGAAACCATAGCCCAGTTTGGAGCCGTGTCTGGCTACCTGGTCATTCAAACCAAAACAGAAATTCTTGAGTGGAACACAGCCTCAGGAAACCCTCTTATAATGTATATAAAAATCATACATTATAAAAACACTTGAGTTGAAGCACAAAAGGGACTTTGTTTTTATACCTTTATACAGTCACAACCGGCATGATTGGGGTGGTAAACAATTTCCTAAGTTAACTTACCTTTACCGGCCTGGTCCTGTGTCGTCCCGCGTCATCACTGCTTCTCTGCCCTACACCGGAAGCTGGCAGCCTCCCTCCCCTCCCCTAAGCCAATCACAATGCTGCAATGGCAGCATTGTGATTGGTTGGGACGCCGAGCACACAGGCTTCTATGGGGAGGCCATTTTCTCCATGTAGGCAGCATGCAACCTACATGGAGAAAAGGGCGAGTGTGTATGACTGGTTTGGTCGGCCCTGGGGCATTTCTGGTGGCATCGCAAGGTGAGGGATCATTGTGGACAGGTGTACCCCAGTGAGTGGGAGGAGATGGGCAGACACAGGTGAGCGACCTGAGCCCTGGTTAGGTGAGACTCCTTGCTAAGAGGCAGCACAGTAAAAGACTGAAGCACAATGCTGTGTGCACTGCATGAGATTTTGTGCTGTTTTGGGGACACTGCTAGCTGAATTGTGCAATAGAGCACTGAGAAGTATTATGTTCCCTGGGCAGAGGTGATTTCAAATTAAAGCATGTCTGCTGTATGCAGCACTATGCTCTGAATATTGAAGGGGCAGTAGAACTCTTCTGTAAATGGAGAGTGAGGGCTACATTGCTTTCCTCATTGGAGTGAACCCTGAAAGGCAGGACCCAGAAAAGGTGATGGAGACATTGAACTGAGTAGTATCCCTTTTTGGGTGATAGGGAGGGTCATTGGGAAACCAGAAAGCTGCATTGTTTCAGGTGAACTTGATAGGCCCTGAGGTAATATCGCTCTGAGCGGGGAGGTCAGCTTTACTTGGGCTCTCATGGAAGGCAAGATCCTTTGTTAACATTGTGGTGTGAAGCACTGAAGAAAGGGTTAAAAATGAGCTGGAATAGGCCACCAAACTTGGAGGAACTTTCCCTGAGTAGGACCCACAGAGAGCTGTGGAGAAATGAGACAGGTCAGAATACGCCAGATAATATCCTGACACCCATAAGACAATCCAGAAAAGCACTGGAGAATAAAATTCATGCACTAGTCGTATGATCCTTAACCTGCTGTAAGCTGATCAGCAGAAGACAACAGAAAGGTTCTTGGTGAACAATAATATCCTGGATGATCTTCAGCCTGCAGTGAAAGAAATCCACAAGCAGATGCCTGGAATGCAACAACAGCCCGTGCGCTGGAGATCAGAGCAGAAGATGCAGAAGGGGAGTCTCGCTGCAATAATATAAGAATTGTAGGGCTCCATAAGTGGTTGGAAGGCCACAACACTTGGATATTGAACAAATCTTGCTGGAAGGTCTGTTGCAGTGCTTCATCATAGAAAGAGACCTTAGGATACATGTGGGCTGCTTACAAAACGCTCTTTTCCTCAGAAATTAAAGAGTCATGGGACTGATTGACTCAAAGGGCATCTGATTATGGTTAAAAGGTTCCCAAACCATTGTCTTAAGAACTGCGAAGGCTAAAAATGAAGAAAATCGACTAACAGCTGGGGACCTCCAGGACGACAAGGGGGCAGATTGTTGCTGTGCAAAAAACTTACTCAATGCTGCCAGTCAATGGGACCGGGTGGATGTAGGTTGTTATCATATCATGTTGGTACTAAAAAGTGTGCATGTTGCGAAGACCATGAAGAGTGCATGTATTGTGCAATTTTGATTCTAGCAGGATGACGGTAGATGGCACAGGACATTACCTAAGTCTAAGCTCCACCCTAACAACTCGCTGAGTGTTAGGTACAAGAGGTTTCACATTACACAATAGGTATGCATGGGTGTCAGGGCACAGCACTGGACCCTGTGGGAAAACAAACCATTGGGGATGCTATTCGTTTGATGTTAAATACTAGTCATGGTCATGCAAATGTCAGTTAAGAAAGAACTTGTGGAAGCAGCAATTGAAGAGTCGCTGGTTGGGGGAACTTGAGCAGAATTCTGCCATTTGCCTACCCACTTAAGATTAAGCATACATGCCCTGAGTTTCTTGATGATTAACAATGGCTAGCAGTCACAAGTATATTTTGACGTCCTGTGGCCGTATTATGTATTGGCATTGTTTGCACCCGGCGCACCTTTGAAAAAGTGGCCCGGGCTCAAACAATGCCAATGTGCCCCATTATGGTGAATGCGCTGCCCTAGGGGCACCCGCAAACGTCCGCTGCCCTGGGGGCAGCACATTCATGTGAAAACACGGAACAGCTGCTTCATGTTTTCAAATTGCAGGCGGCACCCACCCTCAATTTCAAAAGGGTTTAGAGATCCCCTTGCAGGAGGGTGCAGTCAGTCAGACTGTACTTGCCTGGAGGGTCAATTGGACCCCCTTTACCCCCTGCAGAGTGCTGCTGTCAGGTGCGCACTGACAGCGCGCCACCTTTTAAATGGTGTACTGTCAGGGCGCCTTCTGATGGCTTCTTTGACTCTGTGCCCGCCTATGTAAAACAGCGCGGGCGCTGAGTCAAAGGAACTCCCTCATTTGCATAGGGCACACCCCTTTGCAAATGAGGGAACGCCCTCTATTGATAGGAATGGCAATTTAAGTGCACCAGTGCTATCAGTATTATAGAAGGGGAATCACAAGTGTCTGCGCAAACGCCCGTTGCGCCAGTTGCGCCCCCAGGGCAACTTATGAAATACGGCCCATGGAATGTGCGCAGGTTGGGGAGCTTGTTAACCCATTACGTGCGCCGGTCGGTGCACATCCGTTGGCCAATGCAGCCCCGCCCGCGCAATAGAACGCCCGCACCGCGGCAGAATTGCTGCCGCGGTAAACAGGTTAATGGACATAGAATACATGCTTACATCAGAAGAAGATTTATCAATATGGTGATTCTTCAGGGAGACACTGAACTTGAAAAATTGTGTCATAGGTGGAGAGATCTTTTATTTGGTGCTACACACTCTTATTGCTGTAGTGTAATTATGCAAAATTAAATAAACATTGTACAAGATTAAACAAGAATTATGCGAGGGGCATGACCCATTCTTTAGCGCTAATTTCTTGTGTAGTGTCTAAAAATAGCCTGAGGATGCATTTTGCACTAAGAAAATAGCGCTAAATGCAACAGAACATGAACAGCAGCAGCCAGCTGTTGCTTGTGCTTGCTAAGTTTATTGTTCTTGTGCACCTGTGGTAGGATTTTTGTGTCAAATTACTCCTAATTGCACAAACAGGCGTTGTTGCATAATTCTTGGTCATTTTTCATCAAAGGACTAATGCAGAATTACTCCGAGTACTCCGGTGTAATTAAAAGTTCACCTTGGCCTATTGGTGCATAATGAATCCTGAGGAAAAAGACTATTCTTATTATTCACATGTTGTTACACATCATAGAGGAATTGATTTATTCCTGTGTTACCCGCTATTCCTGAGGGAAACTCATCACTCTGAAAATCTGTGTAAAACACTTTTGGACCATGCCCCAAAAAAGCTGATGTTGAAATGAGGGGTACATATAAGCAATACTCCATTGTGGCACCTGCAGCCTGAGACTTTGCTTGACTCACAATACAGAGTCACTCTCCGAACTGTGATCACACAAGTTTGTGAAGAAATTTCAGGCACTGCCAGAGACTTGACCATTGAGTGTGAAGCCTTTAAATGAACAATAAGGAGCATTTGTATGAGCATGACACAGAGGGCCCGATTCACAAAGGAACTTACGTGTAGTAAAGTTATGAGAGTGGAGTCTGCAGTGCACCGTGTAGAGATTCCGTCCCAAAAGTGACCTGAAACAAAGCATAGCATGAGAAACTGAAATTATTAAAAATGTAATGAGGCACACTCAGTTAATAAAAATGAGGAAAGACTACAGGGAATCCCTAGATAGGATGGGCCTTCATCATTATAAAGCATACATTACTAAAAACCATAGTGAAAGAGACAAAGTGGGTAGAATGCTCAATTGGCTGATTAGATCGCACACAGAGCAAATATCAATCACTTCACTATATACATTATATAATATCGTAGGTAGCAAGCACTCAAGTCAATATAAATGGAACGCTGAATGCTTATTACTCAGCCCTGTATGAGCAGTCTGGAATGCACATGATTAGGGACCACCAGGAGTATTTCCATAAAGCCCTGCTAAAGAGACTACCACTTGAACAGCGGTCGATGTAAGACTTGCCATTAACGGTTGAGGAGTTGAAGGCTGCATTAGAAGGACTAGCCATAGGGAAATCCCCAGGGAGTGATGGATTACCCCAAGAGTTTTACATTGTTGATAATGACATAAATGCATCTCAATTACTGAAAGGCATTTCTGACATATTGTATTGTATTGTATTGTAATTGCATTTACATAGCGCTTACTACCCCTGACGAGGCGTCAAAGCGCTTTTTCGGCGGGTAGCACGCTACTCCGGGACCCATAGAGGATTAGTGTTGAATTAGTATAGTGAAACATGCAAGTACATTTTAAGTGGTGGATAGATTAGTCAGTTATTTGGATTTGGAATGATAGCAGAAGGATAGTGGAGGACAAAGGTTTGTATTTATTTATCGCTAACTTGTTGACACACTCTATTCAGGAAGCCTATAAAGGATTAGTGGTGAATTAATATGGTGAAATATGAGGTAATTTCAGCGGTGGATATTAGTCTGTTAGTTGGAGTGAGAAGGATAGCGGAGGGATAAAAGGGGAAGAAAGATTTGCATTCATATAGCACCCGTTACCCCTGATGGGTGTTGAAGCGCTTTTCTGGCGAGTAGCACGCCACTCCGGAACCCATAAAGGATTAGTGTTGAAAATTAGTATAGTATAAATATGAAGTAATTTGAGTAGTAGATATGTTATTCAGTTATTTGGGCAGTATATTTGTATAGTTGAATATGGAATATGGAATTTGAGAAGTGAACATGTTAGTCAGTTAATTTTGATTGAAAAGGATAGTGGAGGGATAAAAGAGTGAAGGATTTTTTTTAGGTCTTAGCAGTAGGAAGAGGCTTTTGGAGGAGTCATAGGGGAGAGTTTAGAAATGTTTGTTTTAGGGGATCGGTGAAGTAAAAAGATGTGTCAGATAATGCAAGGAGGGGTAGAGCAGGAGAGAGTCTACAAAGGGTTATTTTGGCGATCATAGTAGTGGTATGGGGTTTGGGATAAATGAGAGAGTGGACGTAGAGGATATATTGATAGATGTATAGGATGAGATATAGGGTAGTGCATTAGAAGGAGTAGTAGAGAGAAGTTTGAGATGAGTCAGAAGGTTGGGCTAGAAGATATATTGAGCGAAGTATAGGCTGAGAAATAGGCTAGTGCATTGGAAATGCTAAATTAGAAGAAAGTGATAAATATATAGATCCATAAGTACATTGAAAGTATATAGATACATAAAGGAAGTAAGTATATTTAGATTAAATATATTGATAGAGGCTCAGGATAAGAAATAGGGTAGTGCATTGGAAATGCTTTTTCAGGAGAAAAGTAACAGACACACAGATCCAAGTACATGGAAGGTACATAGATGCACAATGGAAGTATGTACATGTAGACCAAAGATGATTTTTATTTTTTGATGAATATTATTATTATTATTATTATTATTGTTATTATTATTTATTTATTTTTAATTTTTATTTTCTCTTAACAACATAATTATTTTATATGTTTTATAAAGTAATACACAAAGATAGGTACATATCTATAGTGAAAACAAATGCTTATATACAGAGGGATATGCTGTAAATTTCTGTTTCCGTATTGGTGCTTATGTGGGGAAGAGCCAGATCTTGAGTAGATTTCTGAAGATAAGGTGGTTGTCGGTGGATCTTATGTTGCGGGGTATAGAGTTCCATAGTTTGGTTGCTTGAAATGAGAAGGATGTGCCACCCATGGTTTTTTTCTTGTATGGTGGGATTTTGAGGCGAGATGCTCCTTTAGGAGGTTCCTTTGTTGCATGTGTTTGGAGATTTTATTTCTGATGAAGAGTGGTCCTCTACTATGCCCAAGACAGTGTAATAACTCTGCTGAAACCATGCAGGGATCCCTTAAATGTGGGATCTTTTTGCCTTTTATTAATGCTAAATCTAGATGATAACATTTTGGCTAAATTACCAGCAAATAGACTCACTCAACTCTTGCCTGAATGTATCCAACTGAACCAGTCAGGCTTCAATCTAGGCAGGAATACTTCCTGACTATCCACACCTGGTAAATAATTCTCAACTGGGAGCTGAAGACCAAGCAGTGTCTTCAACAGATATGGAAAAAAAACATTGATGCACTGAACTGGTATTTTTGCAGATGGTGGTGGAAGAAATGGGATTTGAAGTTGAGATCAGTGAAACAATCTGAAGTATTAAACATTAAAGCTAGGTAACCACAACGATCTAGACTACTGGAAGTAGCCAAATACTGATGAAAAAAGGCCATATCAGTACATAGACAGATGCAGCATACACCCCAGAGCTTCCCCTGTGGACACACCCTAAATTGCATAACATAGAAACAACTCTAGGCAGGGTCAGCTGGAATAGCGCCAACATAATAATGCTTGGTGACATGTTTGAAATTCTTAAATTACTACTCTTTGACGAACTGCAAAAGACCACACAAATACGAATTGGGCAATGTCTGACACATGGTGCATTAACTAGATGTAGGAAGCTGGCTTTTTATGTACCAAATTGAGGTGAACTATGTAGAAAGTCCAGACAACCCTTATTGGTTTACAGGGCTTAAATTAATAATCGCAAGTGCTCTCTTTTGTGGTAGGAGCAGTTTAGGCTTATCAGAGGGTAGTGTAAAGCATTTGTTGTACACACAGAGGCAATAAATGACACACACTCAAGAAGAAACTCGAGACCAATTAAGTTTTATATTATTTTAGACCCCAAAATCATCAGAACCAGGTAAGTAGTGGTTTGAGTCCTTCCGCCAGGGTAGGGAACAAACGGTGTCCCTCCCTCCCTTCCAATCCTCCTTCTCTACCATCTTGCATGAGGTTCCTCAAGGCTCGGCAGTTAGCCCGATATTGTTTAACATCTATATGAAGCCTCTAATAGCGGTCATCAAACAATATAAGATCGAAATTGTTAACTACGCTGATGACACGCAGTTGATTCTTTCCTTGGAGGGAAATGAATCAACCTCCTTGGAAGAATTTCACAACTGCCTGCGAGCTACAGCGGACTGGTTGAAAGCCAACTCTTCGCAATTTAACACAGGAAAGACCGAGGTGTTATACTGCCCAAGGCCTAGGGTACACTCCCTTCTACCCAGCAACTTCTGGCCAGTGGATTTTTCTCCACTGGTGCAGCCTGTAAAGGTAGTACGGAATCTGGGCGTGATGTTTAATAGCGTCCTTACTCTGGAGGCGCAGGTCTCTAAGGTGGTAGCTGGCTGCTTGACCATCATTCGCCTCCTGAGAAAAATCCTTCCTTTGTTACCGCCTCGTGCTCGGATAGAGGTGGTGCGCTGTACCGTGCTCAGTAGGCTAGACTACTGTAACTCCTTACTGTTGGAGTCTCCAAGCTATCTCATGGATAGACTTCAGAGACTCCAGTCTGCAGCTGCAAAATTAGCCCTGGGGTGGCCAACTAGATCCTCCACCTCAGGGGCTCTGGCTTTGCTGCACTGGCTCCCAGTGAGGCAGAGGGTGATTTTTAAGTCTCTCTGTCTGACCTTTAAAGCCCTCCATGCGTTAGGCCCTGCCTGTTTACAAAGGAAGTTTTCATGGCATGTACTGGCCTGCAATCTACGCTCCTCCTCGGCCAGGTTGGTGACCATACCGAGGTTTAGGAGATCCAGAGCAGGAGGTAGATCGTTTAGCGGGGCCGCGGCGAAACTCTGGAACTCTCTTCCCATCGAACTTAGGCAGGTCCCTGGCCTTCTTGCATTTAGAAGGCCCTTGAAAACGTGCCTTTACCCAAATCCCTAGCTTGTTTCAGCTGCCCCCCTCTTTTTCGATACGAGTCTCTCAGCGCCAGGATGCCTTTCTGAGGTGATAGTGCGCTTTAGAAGTGAAATAAATAAATAAAAATAAATAAGTACTTTAGATGTTATCAATGTTTACAGTACAAACAGTAGAAAATGACAGCTGTCATATTTGAGGCGAGCGCGGTAATGTTATCCTATTGGAGAAAAATTCACTGCATAGGTACATTTACAGGTGACTTACAGGACTGTTCTTCTGTACTTAAGGTAAGTAGGGGCCACGGTCAGAGAAATCACCAACAGTTCAATGTTACCTGCCCTGCGGTGTCGTTGCAGAAGTGCTTTAAGCAGTGGTAGCCTCGAACACTACATGCTAAAGTCAATGGGGAAAAGTACTATAAGATAAGGCTGCAAAGGGGGGACTCAGGGACCAATCTGGCAGAACCCAATGGGAGCTTGGCTCTTGAGGGTCTCAGGATCACAGAGACACTATTGGTTTACATGAGCCCAGGGTAGGGAGCTCGGGTGCAGAGATCTTTTGTCCGATGGGTCTGGGAGTTAGAGGCTCTCACGGTTCTGGGTGTACCCACAGAAGAGAGAAAAGAAACACAGCAGGGCAACTCTCAGTGTCGAACAGGCCTCTGTTGGAGTTACTCAATATGCAGTTATGCTTCCGCAGTGGTGGTGTTCCGACTGAACATAAACAAGTCTTGGTGCTTGCAACTGGTTCCAGTTCCTCAGTATTGGTGCAGGGCAGCTCTTGGGGGTCCTGATATCTCCAAACTTGGCCGAGAGATGGATCTGAACTTGTGGAGCACAAATACCTTTTACTGGAGCACAGCTCCCTTGGTGGCCCCAGGGATCAACAAAATGCTATATCTGGCAGTTGCAATCTAGGCCTACTGGCACAGGGAAGTGGCCCCTCCACTTCAAAGGAGATGATGCTGGGTAGAGGAAGTGTTGGACAGACCTCCAAGGGTTTGGGGAGGTTGTTCTACTTCTGGACGAGTTGGTGTTGGTGATTGTCAGGAAAGGTGGCAGTCAGGTAGGGTTTATGTTATGTTATGCTAAGTCATTTATAAAGCGCAAACGGTTACCCTGAGGTGTCCTGGCGCTCGTTATTTTCTCCTTACAGCCACAGCCTGAGTCTGCTAAAATGCCGTCTAATTTGAAAACAACCACGTTTTCAAGGCCTTTCTAAAAGCCAATAGATCAGTGGTCCCTCTAAGATAAAGAGGGAGATTATTCCAAGCCTTGGCTGCTCCATAGATGAATCTCCGTCCACCCCAAGAGACTTTTTTTGCAGATGGGACAACAACCAGTTTGGCACCTGATGAGCGTAAGTTTCTACTAGGTGAGTACCACAAAAAGTGTTTTTGAAAGAATTCAGGTCCTTTGAATTGCAGTGCCTTGTGCACTATACACAAGGCTTTGAACAGTACTCGCTTCTTCACAGGGAGCCAGTGTAATTTCCTTAAACCATTTATAACTGATGTAAATTTGGGCACCCCTGTCAGAAGTCGGGCTGCCGCATTTTGTAATCTTTGCAATTTATTTATACATCTTTCCTGCATATTCAGGTACAAGCCGTTGCAATAATCAATCTTTGACATTGCAAGTGCAGTAACCACTGTTTTCCTACTTCCAAATGGTAGATATGGAAATATTTTTTTAACTGTTTTTAAAACAAATGCCATGGAAGATGATACCGCATTAACTTGTGCACTCATATTTAACTTGTCATCCAATAAGACGCCAAGATTCTTTACCTTTTCCACTGGTATGGGAAGGGTCCCCAATTTTGGTGGCCACCAAGCTGGACTCCAGAAATTAGCATTATTCCCGAAGAGAATGACCTCAGTTTTATTAGAGTTCAACCTCAAACAATTTTTTGCCATCCAATCCCCGACCACTTCCATACAATTACGAAAGCGCCAGTTCATGCCTGTTTCCTGCCCTGAGAGAAAGGGGTCCCAGTGGCGGACATTCAATTCATAGACATAAATACAATTAAAGAAACCATAAATGAGAGATAAGCTTACAATGTATTTATTCACAATGTAAGCGCGTATTCAATATCATAACATAGAATGAACAATTATAAACTGTGCAGTGCCCCAGGGGAAGAGGGGGGGAGGGAGTGATGAGGTGAGGATGGTGTGAATTTAAGGAATGGTGACTGTAAAATACACCCAACTGGTGTAACCACGTTTGTATATCAATTTAAATATAAACCAAACTCGACCAAAGGTTCAGTATATAATTTGATTCATTTCATACTCCACATAAACAACAATGTGTATCAATCATGGGGTGAAGCTGAAGAACAAAGAACAGATGTCGACGTTTCGACCCTCTCAGATTGCAGGATTAGTAGTACCCTTGCTGTGGGGTCTTCATCAGGACGGGATGGGGGCAGGAGACCAGATTGGTTGTAGCTCGTCGTCAGTTTGGTGGAAAACAGGGTAGGATAACTCGGGAGATGTTTGAACATCAATTCATGATGTGTAGATGCAGTACAGCCCACAAGTAGGAAGATTAAACAATCACGTTATGTCCCGTGGACTTGTTGTGGCCGGGACGTCCGTATGTAGATTTAAACTTCATGGGTCCCCTTTAGTGTAAAACACCGAGACAGCACCGCACTAAAGCAGAGTCGAAGGCAGAGTCAATCTTTGCTCTGGAACTGCTCGTAACAGGCAATGGCGCCATTGCCTGTTGCGAGCAGTTCCAGAGCAAAGATTCTTTGTTCTTCAGCTTCATCCCATGATTGATACACATTGTTGTTTATGTGGAGTATGAAATGAATCAAATTGTATACTGAACCTTTGGTCGAGTTTGGTTTATATTTAAATTGATATACAAACGTGGTTACACCAGTTGGGTGTATTTAACAGTCTTCTAATCAGAAGTAGGGGAGATGGAATATTGATCCATTCACTTTCCAAAAGATATAGTCTAATCACAGGAGAAAGGATCACTTGTCCTGATCAACCTTAGGTGTACAGGATGGAAGGGGGGGTTGAAGTCCCAATATTAAGACCCTCAGGCACGTGATGGGTATGGTGGTGTCTTAAGCGGTATATCTTGATTCTCCGCTTATAATTCACGTGTGTGCATAATCATTAGGTCTATTAGGTTATGCAGCCTCCACCAGGAGGTTGTTACCCAAGGTTGGTGCAGTAGTGAGCCAGAAATAAAGAATTTGTTAAAAAACCGAAAACCAGGAAGTCAAAAAGTTTTATTAGGTCTGGTTTCGGGTCTGGTAAACTCAATTATAGTGCATCTTGTTAACTGGATAATGAGTTGTAGTTGCACTTTGAGTGTCGAAAAATAGAACTGGTAACAGGAGGTTAAAAATTGGTCGACATGTTTCTGCCTCAATAGCCTGTGTTCTAGGACTTACGGGCATTCATCAGGACCGTGAAATGACGTGCAAAGAAATGTTAAATATGGTGTCAAGAAGTGAAAGGAAAAAGGTTATTGACCTGTTCCTATGTCTTGGAGGTCTTATGGTACCTGTAATGAGTAAACACAAGGTTTCAACACACACACGGGGTAGGGGATGGGGGGGAGACACACACCTATAGCAGAATTCTGCTACACATTTCTATCCATCGATAGATATTAAACAACTAAAAAATGGCAATACTTTTGTAGACCGTTCTCAATCATTGCAATGTCAACTCTCTTGTATCCTTTCTTTACTCGAGCAACGACCTATAGCATACTTACAGGTGGACAGACATGCATGTATTGATATAGTATCGTGCGTTCGTATTCGGTATATAGACTTTGTGCTACTCAGACAGTGACTGTGTCTGTTATTCATTCTTTAGGCATTCTGGGTGTTAAGAAAGTGATGTTGATTCAACGTATTGTGCCTATTATTCTATTTTTGTCGTGACATGCAAGGCATACTAATCGCTTGGTGTGCCTAAATATAAGTGTGTAGTGAGAAGTCATGACACACACACAGGCCGATTGGTTATAGATACTTCTAGCGATTACCTCGCGCATTATTTTTGCACACTTCCTTCAGTTGGTAGAGATTTTGGAGCGGGCTAAAGGGGAGGTAAAATGAGGAATTGTTAGGGCGGCTGTTTTTGTACTTGCGGTTTTTGGAAGACGCGGTCGAGTCTGTCTCCTCGCTACCTGTTGCGCCTCGTCCTCAGCTTGCTTGTGTGCGCGCTGCTCTGCTCTTACCGAACCGGAAGTGGTTCGCGTTCTTTCCGGGTCATTTATGAGGGTCTTACTGTGGGGCGGTGCTCACGTCCTCGCCACTTTCCTATTGGCGTTGTCTTGGGGACCGTAAACATTGTATTTCGTAGCGGTGCGTTATCAATTTTATATGTTATTTTATATAACGCTCGCTATTGTTTAGGCAGAACAGATAGATGTTGATAGTCTCGCTCTATTTAGAGTGCAGTGTGAGTCTCGCTCTATTTAGACGGTTGTAGATGTCTTAATAATCAGTGTATGACCGCCCCACAGTAAGACACTCAAAAATGACCCGGAAAGAACGCGAACCACTTCCGGTTCGGTAAGAGCAGAGCAGCGCGCACACAAGCAAGCTGAGGACGAGGCGCAACAGGTAGCGAGGAGACAGACTCGACCGCGTCTTCCAAAAACTGCAAGTACAAAAACAGCCGCCCTAACAATTCCTCATTTTACCTCCCCTTTAGCCCGCTCCAAAATCTCTACCAACTGAAGGAAGTGTGCAAAAATAATGCGCAAGGTAATCGCTAGAAGTATCTATAACCAATCGGCCTGTGTGTGTGTCATGACTTCTCACTACACACTTATATTTAGGCACACCAAGCGATTAGTATGCCTTGCATGTCACGACAAAAATAGAATAATAGGCACAATACGTTGAATCAACATCACTTTCTTAACACCCAGAATGCCTAAATAATGAATAACAGACACAGTCACTGTCTGAGTAGCACAAAGTCTATATACCGAATACGAACGCACGATACTATATCAATACATGCATGTCTGTCCACCTGTAAGCATGCTATAGGTCGTTGCTCGAGTAAAGAAAGGATAAGAGAGAGTTGACATTGCAATGATTGAGAACGGTCTACAAAAGTATTGCCATTTTTTAGTTATTTAATATCTATCGATGGATAGAAATGTGTAGCAGAATTCTGCTATAGGTGTGTGTCTCCCCCCATCCCCTACCCCGTGTGTGTGTTGAAACCTTGTGTTTACTCATTACAGGTACCATAAGACCTCCAAGACATAGGAACAGGTCAATAACCTTTTTCCTTTCACTTATTGACACCATATTTAACATTTCTTTGCACGTCATTTCACGGTCCTGATGAATGCCCGTAAGTCCTAGAACACAGGCTATTGAGGCAGAAACATATCGACCAATTTTTAACCTCCTGTTACCAGTTCTATTTTTCGACACTCAAAGTGCAACTACAACTCATTATCCAGTTAACAAGATGCACTATAATTGAGTTTACCAGACCCGAAACCAGACCTAATAAAACTTTTTGACTTCCTGGTTTTCGGTTTTTTAACAAATTCTTTATTTCTGGCTCACTACTGCACCAACCTTGGGTAACAACCTCCTGGTGGAGGCTGCATAACCTAATAGACCTAATGATTATGCACACACGTGAATTATAAGCAGAGAATCAAGATATACCGCTTAAGACACCACCATACCCATCACGTGCCTGAGGGTCTTAATATTGGGACTTCAACCCCCCCTTCCATCCTGTACACCTAAGGTTGATCAGGACAAGTGATCCTTTCTCCTGTGATTAGACTGTATTTAACAGTCACCATTCCTTAAATTCACACCATCCTCACCTCATCACTCCCTCCCCCCCTTCCCCTGGGGCACTGCACAGTTTATAATTGTTCATTCTATGTTATGATATTGAATACGCGCTTACATTGTGAATAAATACATTGTAAGCTTATCTCTCATTTATGGTTTCTTTAATTGTATTTATGTCTATGAATTGAATGTCCGCCACTGGGACCCCTTTCTCTCAACACTGTTACTACCCAGGTCCCAGTGACTATAATTGGGTGAACCCCCTCTGTTATACGCTGCTTCCTGTCCTGGCAGGAGGGACACCACAATCTGTGTATCGTCTGCATAAGACGTGAGGTCAAAGCCCAGATTTTTAATGATCGCGCCAACGAGGAGACGTACACATTAAATAAGGTTGGGCTCAACGATGATCCCTGTGGCACACCACAGGGCAGCACAAACGGCTTAGATTGAAATTCGCCCATGGAGACCACTTGTACCCTATCATTTAGAAAGGACTGCACAAGCTCCCACGCCTTATTGCGTAATCCACATGCCCTTAGACGGTCCATCAACAAATCATGATGGCCCGTATCAAAGGCCGCAGATAAGTCCAGTAGGATCAAGGCGGCATTACCACCCTGATCCACTGCTTTCCTGATCTCATCTGTGGTCTTTATAAGTGCTGATTCGGTGCTATGACCACTTCTGAAGCCAAATTGGGATGCATCCAGTGCTTGGGTCTGATCCAGAAAAATACCATTTAATTTAATTTAACTCCCTCTCGATTAGTTTTGCTGGCAGGGGAAGTCTGGAAATAGGGCGGAAGTTATTAGGATCCTTAGGATCCAAAGTTGGCTTTTTTAAAAGGGGTAAAATAGATATCACTTTCCAAGGTTTAGGAAAAATGCCTGTTTCAGTCATCTTATTAAAAATTGATGTGAGCGCTCAGGTAATGGGTTCCATTGCCAATTTGGCAATGGCCACTGGACAGGGATCATTTGGGGACCCTGATTTAGCTGCCTCGAGAAGAGACTGCGTTCTATCCAGGGATGGTGCCTCAAAGGTATCCAGAGTTCTCAATGGTTCTACAGGGGGGATCTTGACCTCCCTATCAACAGAATCCTTAAGAGTGGTAAAAATAGCCTCTACTTTATCCAAAAAGAATTCGGCGTTATTTTCGCAGAGATCCTGGTTCGGCTGGATAAAACTTGGCCGAGGAGATGCCAAATCCGCAACAGTTTTAAATAGATCTTTGGCAGAGTTCTTAGCTGAGTCAATTTTACAAACATAAAATTCTTGCTTAGTACTGAACAACAATTTCTTATAATTATTGAGCTCAGTTCGATAAGCCTTCTTGTCTACCTCCTTATATTACTTTCTCCAGGTTCGCTCCAAATGTTTACACCTGGATTTTAGATTTTTCAGATCCTCTGAGAACCAGGGAGCAGAAGGAGCTAACCTTCTGGGTCTAATGCTAATGGTAGGGGCTAGTTTCTTGCAAGCTCTATCCAACCAGTCTGTATAGGTGCTTGTCTCTTCTTCCACACCTAGATATGTTTGTTTAGATGTTACCCTAAGAAGTCCCCGCAACTCCTCTCCGTTCAGTTTATTCCAGGATCAGATATTAATTAATTTTTTTGTCCGGTGTATTAACCATCTTTTGGCTTGTGAGAGATACTTCAAACTGAACTGCCGCATGATCTGTCCAAACCAGCGGCATAACTCCTATGTATCGGAGATCTGGATGATTGGTAAAGATACCATCCAAGGTATGTCCAGCCACATGTGTGGAATCCGTTACCCGTTGCCCAAGGTTCACACTACCCATTATGTCAATGAGGGCAACCGTATCTGGATTGGAAATGGCTTCTAAATGAAAGTTAAAATCGCCCATGATAGTAAAAGTTTCTAGGCAAATACCATCTTCAAGTAAGTTGCCCATAGCCTCAACAAAAGGGCGTCTAATGTTAGGTGGTCTATAGACAAGAATACCTTTAAAAGAATGGTGATGTGAGAGATTAAAATTAAAAGAAAGTGCTTCACATTCCGCATTTTGTACTGTATAAAAGGCAGTCTTCATAGTACTAGGATATATTACTGCCAAGCCCCCCCTTTTTTTCCCTGCCTATGCAAAGTGTGGCATGAGAATCCTGATGGGGTGGCCTGTATCAAGTCCGGCCCTGAGGCTTCATCTGTCCAGGACTCGGTAATAAATGTTAATTGAATATCATTATCTTTGATAAATCTAGCACACTCAAAACTGTGTTTAACCAAAGATCTCCATTCAACAAAGTGCACCTAACAACTTCCCCTTTATTTTTAGGAGTTTTGATTAGACTCAATCGCAGTTTATTTATCTGTAAGTATTCAATATCTGGTAAAGATGTTTTACAATCAGGACACTTCAACGACTGTGAAGTAGCGTTTAAGGCCATACAGATACACTTTGCTCCTGTTACACCTTTATTCAGGCTTAACAGTACTGACCTGGAGTAATGAAGATCCATAGTTTCCTCTGCCCTATTTGATACAGGGGTCCTAGCGCTTAGTGCGATCTGGGCGCGGACGGGCACAGACGGGCTTGCCTTTAGCGCGCCTTTGGCGCGCATGCGGCGAGCCCGCTGCACACGTCCGCTGTGCGTACGCGTCATAGCCCAAGATATAGCGTGGTGAGTGGGAAGACTAGACTGCTCACCAAAGCTATCCCCAAGATGGTGGCCCCGCTGTAATCACCACACTGGAGCCCCCGAGCATGAAGGAAGATTCTGGTCAACACTTCTCAAGTCTTTGACTCATCTTTGTCCTTCTTTTTCTTCAGGAAAGTGAATCTGAGTTCCTGGTGTCAGGGGGACACCTAAATACTAAATGTAGGGGCATTAAGAGCAGTGAAGGGTTGTAGCCAATGGACCCCTCACCCCTGGTGTCACTACACCCCCTATATGACCACTTCCTTTTGGGGAGTGGACATAATCTTATGATGGTGGAACCCTTCTTTCGTGGAGCACATCGGGTAGCCCACCTTAGGGGTTTGATTAGCCTGGTGGTACAACATGCTTACTGCATAGCTAATTTACTGCCTGTCCTGTTGTTAAAAGGGCCTCAGGGCAGTGGGGACATCCCCCGGGGTTACATGTCAAATGCAGCAGGGGCTATGAAGCCCCTCGCCTGGATTTGCTTAATTACTAGCAAACCTGCTGGAGAAGGTGTGAACATCTTCCTCTGGAGCAGACATTAATTCTGGCCTCTGAGAGAGCACCCTTTCACCTGCAGGGGGTCACAAACTTGTCTGTGGTGGAAAGCTGGACAATACCAGTCAGTCAGCGGACTCGATATTGGTAGGTTTTTCAGAGGGCAACTCTAAGGTGCCTGCTAGGTGCATGCCATCATAAATCCAGTACTGGCAACAGTACAGATGTATTAAGACAAGGTGCTTGATACCAAACACTATAGTTTCAGTAAAGCCATCATGTAGCTGGGGAACTCGTAATGATCAGAGCCCAGTGCATGTACTTAAGATGGCTTCCCTATTAACTTGTATCATCTAGTAATTGAACTAGACAGCCCAGGGGCATATCTGCTCATGTAGATATGTCCTCACAAGTAGTATAATGCACCCTGACTCAGGGCTATAAAGCCAGCTGTAGGGGTGACTTACATATATTACATGCAGTTACTTAGGCATGGCATACAGTGAGTGTGCCATGTCATGTTTTCTCACATGATTTGCACTATATCACACACTCTGCAATGGCAGCCTGCATGTAATTTGTATGGGGGGGTCCCTTAGGGTGGCATAATACATGCTGCAGCCCTATGGGACCTTATCTAGTACCCATGCCCTAGGTACCAGGGGTACCATTTCCTAGGGACCTACAGGGGTGCTAAAGCGTGTGCCAATTGTATCCCAATTAGACCATTTTACCTTGTTTTTAGGGAAAGACCACTGGCACTGAGTCCTGGTTAGCAGGGGCCCAGTGCGCAACAGTTAAAAAACATCAGTACCAGAGGTAAAAGTGGGGATGACCATGACTAAAAGTGGCACTTTCCTACACAAGACACATAAAATCTGGATGGAGGGGAATGCCGACAAACAACACACAACACTCTGCAGCAAATGCTAACACATAGTAGAGCCAGGAAATCTATCATAACCTTATATTAATGTATCACACAGCAGTCCAAAGTAGACATATCTGCTCTAAGGGAATTGTGGGAACATGACTTAAGTAGGCAATTAATGCCTAAGCAATATGGTACTTGAGTATCCATGAAAGGTCTCTTGTCTTGCACAATATACATTTTATCCAACTAAAACTACTCTACAGAACATATTTAACACCTTATACATTGCATAGAATAAATACCGCTGTTCTTAGTGAAACTCCTAGGTATCAAGAAGATGGAGAAGATATCGCTCAGAATTGCTCAAGTTGTATGAAACTCACTCCATACCAGGAAGCACCTTAGAAGATGGTACAGGAGGTGACTGGCAGCATCTATCCCCACTCTTTACAAGTGAATATACTTGGTGTATATAAAAGAAAAGAATAAAAACAGCAAAACTAGAAAATAGAAAATAGATTTGCAGACTTGGCAAGTAGCCATATCCTGGAAAGCAACTCAGGCCCCATTACTGGACTGTTGGACATGAGAACTGTTAAAATGGGCTGTGGCAGAAAGCGATTCTCACAACGCATTGCAACGTTGAATGATTGTAAGAGTAAATGTGATGATGTAGGATGCAATGATTGCTACACTTTTTTAAAACAAGAAAACAGTTGTATTATTTTATTTTAAGAAAAGTACGAAACATTGCACCAAAATTACTCATACAACATATAAACTCATCCATTTTGTGAGTTAATATAATTTTTTTCCATATCAGGAACACCAAGAATGTAAGGATTTCCAAACACTTTGAATGTGCTAATCTCAAACGATAAAACCTATTGGGCATGCAGTGGACATTGCATTCCCTTAATATGTCTCCAACCATTGATTGGTGCAAAGGAAGGCGGGGGCAGACTCCAAGGGTGGAGCCTGGCAGGGAGAGCATGCAGTCCTGTTAATATATCAACCCTGACATTTTCAATCCTGTCCACCTGTGTTCTATCAATATAACTTTATAGGGGTTTGATGGCCTGCTCCTCCATTTGTTTCAGGAGGAGGGTCCGCTGTGTATGTTGAGACCCTATCTTATCCTGGGTCCCTCGTTGCTGAAAAGAGGATATGCAGTTCTCTCATGTTTGTGTGTGCGTACTCATTTGCCCTCTGCAGCTGTCCAATTGACGAGCCCCTAGTTCAATCTGAGCATAATGTACCAGTAGTTGTGTGCATTGTTGGGGGCTTGGCCAAAGCGTGGACTTCCAAGTGATGGCGACGCTTCACACAATGATTGTTGCAATTAAGACAAAAATGGATGATCTAACCCCATAGGTTGCTAAACATAGGATTACGAATATCCACCACAAACTGCAAGAACATCTATTTATTGCTCCTAAATTAGGTAACACAATGGATGGTAGTCCACCAATATATTTTTCACACTGAACATGATAGGGGAAGTTTAAAACTGGAGCTTTTAATTTTGGGGACATCACATCGACCTCCACTCCATGCAAAGCAGGATTGGCAGTTGTTCAGTAGGTTATGCTTGATTGATAACAGGGTTTTTATAAATAAAATATTTCCCTCTAGATGTTACATTATGAGGGCACCACATTTGTCTATGTCCTGGTCTTTGTACTGTGTTGTTTTTGTTATGTACTATAATGGAAATGGCACTATTAGTTACTAATTTGTAGGCGTAACTGTTGAGTAGTCTAAAGTGTATGTTCTGCTTTTCTTAAATGCAAAAAGATAATAAAACATTTTTAAAAATTGTTCCATCTGTTTCAACAACATTCCATTCCTAGTGCCAAAATGCCCATTTGTGAGTGAAGATTGTTACTTTATAAATGCCAAATAATAACCAAAACAAAGTGGTAATTCTTGGCAGCTTGCTTGCCAAACGAAGAAACCAAAATTAATCGATTTGTTCAAATCATGTAGGGGCATATTATCAACGGCCAGCGATAATTATCGCTGGCCGTTCTTAGCGTGATAGTTCTTAGCTGACAGTTATCGCCATGCTAGCGCTGTCTTAACATCGCATAGCGCAATGGCGATAATCAAACTGGCTGTCTCAGAACTGTCTTTAGTTAAATTCCTCCAAAACGGAGGTACTTTTAATAGGCAATGAAACTCAGAGATGGGACAAAAACTGGTGGCCCCCCACACTAGGACCTCCACCCATTCCTAAGGAGGTAGTTAAAAATTTGGGCGTGATGTTGGATAACTCACTTTCTCTTGAGACTCAGGCCAAAAAAGTGGCAGGCACCTGTTATGGTTGCCTACGCTCTCTCAAACCCATTCTCGGCTTCTTTGAGCCTCCCACTCGTCAGGTTATAGTCCAGGCTCTAGTCTTATCCCATCTAGACTACTGTAATGTTCTTATGCTGGGCTCTAACCTGACAGTGATAAATAGGCTACAAAGAGCTCAGAATGCTGCCGCTCGTATTCTGTTTGCACTACCAAAAACCTGTCATACCTCCCCGATTCTTCGACGCCTGCATTGGCTCCGGATCAAACAACGCATTCAATTCAAAACTCTATGTATAACCCATAGAATTCTGTATGGCTCTGGTCCCCAAATTTTGCAGGGACTTTGTGCCCTATATGCCCCCACGCGTGCCCTCCGCTCGGTGGATTTATCTCTTGCCGGTACAATTAAGATCCGGAGGAGTAGAGCTGGTGGCCGCTCCTTCAGATACCTGGCCCCGAAACTATGGAATTCTGGCTCGGGCCACCACTAACCACATGCTCTTCCGGAAACAGATTAAAACCTGGTTGTCTTCTTCCATTTTAACTTACTCTCACTGGCTGCTCTGCTTTACCTTCTGGCATGTCCATAAGCGCTGGGACGCCCTGTTGCTGGGGTAGCCATGCGCTATATAAACAAAATTAACATAACATAACATAACATAACATAACATTCCAGCGATAGCTTGTTTCCCATGGAACTTGCTAATTTTCCAGCGATGTTCCATTGAAAATGGCGATAACCTTGCTGATACGACCCTGTGGTGGTATCAGCATAATCCACCTCCAATATAAAGTATGGGTATGTCAACATTTTTGCAGACGTTTTCGACAAAAACTAACGTCTGCAAAAATGCCTGGGCCTCCTTGTAAATATCGCGCTGCGCACATCAGCTATATTTACAAGGTTGTTTTGCCCAGTGACGCCCACTTTGCATCTCATTAGAGATGCAAAAGGAGGCATTAGGTAAAAGGGTGCTAACATGCGCTAATGCATGTTATCACCCTCTTGTTGATAGGACAAAAACAATATCTCTGCTTTTTTGTCTTTTAAAGCCAAAAAAGGGAGAAGGCCCTTGATAATATGCCCTGTGGAGACAAGGTACATACAAATCTCCTCAAATATTGCACATTCTGATACCTCATCACAGACAAAATGTATTTTACTAGAATAATAAATTCTTTAAAATTCCCTGGTGTACATGACAGCTGTGTGGTTGTTAGGACTTTCTCCCGATCATGGCCCATAATGAAATAAAATATTTGGAACACACTGGGGCAGGAATGGCCCATACACTGTTAAATAAAAGTCTTTGTATCACAGTACTGAGCACGTGTCAGAGCACTGAGCTGAATGTGCAGATGTCTCTGCGATAGATCTTTTTAGATGCCTGATAAAAAAGGAAGAGTTAACATCATCCAAATGTTTAATTTACAGTGCAGCCCATTTGGCTTCATAGTGAGGACCCAATTGTCGATATATGGGATTAAATGTAGATTTATTGCAAATTCAAAACCAAACTGATGTATACACGCCTCAAGAATAAGTTGTAAAAGTACAGGATTATTCCAAATCGTCTGACAACATTTAGTCTGAGCAGCATAAAGCATACAGGAAATTCAGTAATAGCAATGTAGAAAATAAGGAGCAAAATCTGGTGAATAGTATATGATTTTTGGTCCTATATATGAGTAAATCTAAGTAACTTAAAATAAACTTGAACTAAGTAGTATTAATTGCGGAAACCCTAATTAGAGCCAGTAAAGCAGGAAGGCATCAAGATTGTGTAGACTTCTGTAGACATTCTCCAAAATCAGGAGTATTGCATAGCTTAAAGCCACACAACAGAAATATAGCAAAGAGGTCTGTGCCACTTTGAGTCTAAAAGGAATCTGCCTAAAGCTAAAGTGTGACCACAAATTTAACTCAACAGAACATTTATGTATTTATTTATTTGTTAGATTTATATTCTGCATGGCTGCCCCAGCGACGGGGCGTCCCAGCGCAGACCAACAACTCCCAGACAAGAAACCGAGACAAACAGCATTAAGCCGGAAAAAGCCAGGTCCTAATGGCCTTCCGGAACGCAAGATGATTTTGAATTGCTCTGATGGATCCAGGGAGCGAGTTCGACAGTGGCGCAGCCAGGCAGCGGAAGGCTTTCCAAACACGCGGGGTGCATGCCAGTGCTAAGGTGGCAGATCTTAAAGGACGCCGGGGTGCATAGAACTGCAGCAGTCCCCTCAAGCCAGCCGGTGCCTGCGGCGATAAGATCTTATGCGCCAAACAAAGCGTCTTAAATTGGATACGCTTTTCTATCGGCAGCCAATGAAGCTTCTGCAGAACATGGGAGACCGAACAGGTGTACGGGAGGGCCAACAGCATACGGGCAGCAGCGTTCTGTGCCCTCTGCAGACGCTTGACGCTAGCCTTGTTTGCGCCTAAATATAGGCAGTTCCCCTAATCCAATCTTGACAAAATGGTCACCTGGAGGATGAGTTGGCGGACTTTCGGGGGGAAAAAAACCCAAGAGCGGTTTCAAGCCCCTCAGGACACCGAAACACATCCCAGCCACAGCTTTAGATTGGGCGTCAAATGTTAGTTCACTGTCGAACCAGATGCCAAGATTTTTGACTGTCTCCTTGGGCAAGGGGGCAGGTTTCAGCTGGTTGGGCCAATAACTCTCGGACCACGTCCCCCGATCTTTCCCAAACAGCAGGATCTCGGACGTGCCAGCGTTCAACTGCAAACAGTTCGCAGCCATCCTGTCCGCAATCACAGCAAGATCCTCCTTAAACTTCAACAGGTTTGTGAAATTTTTTGGGGAGAAGGCAATCACCAGCTGGGTGTCGTCAGTGTAAGATACCAGTGCCAAGCCCCTATCCCTCGCCAACACAGCCAAAGGCTGGACATAAATGTTGTAAAATAGGGGACTTAACACTGAACCCTGCGGTACACCCTGGCGCATAGCAAACTGCTGTGACTGGAAAGGTGGGACATGGACTTGGAAGGACCTCTCTTTCAAAAAAGACCGAAGCCACTCCAAGGCCAGGTCTCTAATGCCAATTTCCTGTAGGCGTTGCAAGAGTGTTGCATGGGAGACAGTGTCGAAAGCGGCACTTAAGTCCAACAGGACCAAGGCCGCTGAGTCTCCAACATCCAGGTTGGCCCAGATGGTCTCCGTGACAACCAACATTTGAGAATCCCACATCATGTGTCCCAGTAGTTTTCCACCGACTCACAGTAGAACTTGGCAACCTTATTTGATACTCCCATCGCATGATCTGAACATCAGGATGTACTTGGATTCCTCCCGTCTCAAGATATAACATGAATAGGTGTCCTCCCTTTGTTCGTTAGCACCTCTCATCCTTGCCAAATGTTCTCCTGTGCCTTACTATCTCTCATACACAATATGCCTTTCACTAACTATGAGATCATATGAACGCATCTGCAAACAAGAAAAAACATTGCAACCCGAGCAAACTTTCACGTTGAAGGTTAAACATTACAGTCCAAATGCTTAAGGCCTTTGTTCACGCTACCTTAGCAAAACACTTCAATACACATTTAAATGCATGATTATGGATACATATGAAGTTATAAAATAAATGCAGGATACTATTTAAATAAATACGTGTGTATACAAGAGTTAACAAAATCACTCAGAACTGTACGGCAGGCAAAGCCCAGGCTTACCTAAGTGACGCTCTCCCCCCATCAGCCCGAAGCAAAATTCTGTCCATTAGATTAAGCACTTTAGGAATTACAGATTTCAACTCCGCTTGGGCCCGAAGGGGGGATGCCCCAAACTGTAGACTCTGCCCCTACAAGAGGGAATCGTGGCTGCACCTCTTACGCTGCTGCCCCAATCTCATCGACGAATGTCGGCGACTATTGCGCCCAATTTGTACCATCAATGGAATAAAATCTTGTAGTGAAGCGTCAACAATGTGCTTTTCCAATTTCAGCACAACAACCCTTGCAAGACTGGGGAAATCTATCCACCACATCAGGACCACCTTAAAAACGGAAAATGCACAGAATAATACTCTGGAGAAGAGCATCATAAAACCCAGCGGAAGATAGCTGAGGTGGTCTTGATTGTGCACTGATGCCTTACTGCACTTCCAGCACCCTCTCTAGGATAGCGCCCACATGATAACTGACCAGAGGGCAACAGGAATGAGTCACAGCGCTAAAGCGCTATCCATCGTCACAGAACATCGTGGGATTTTGGATTGCGATTAAGGCCATACCTCCATAATTACAAACTCTGGGGAAGGCTGTTTATGGTGGCCCTAGGAAGGGGCGGCAAATCTCTTTACCAAAAACTTTTACATTTCTACCACAAACCAAAGTTTTTTTTTTTTACTATTCATTTAGCTGTAATATGTTGACTGCTTTTACTGTAATTATTTTAACTAATTGTACAGTTACTAAATAAAAATGCAAATATATGAGAACTGCAATCTTATACCACTGTAAGGAAAACATTAGTTTGCACTCGCATGTAAATGTCTGGATTATTCAGCAAATGCACCTTCAGTATTTCGGTCAAGGGCACCATTTTATGTTAATATTAAAGCACACAAATATGTGGTACTACATGCACGTATATTTAGCATAGTCAAGACTTGAACGGGTGGAGCCAGTGAAACTGGTATCCTGACTTTTATTTTGGCCCTGGTGTCATGCTAATCTGGGCCTGACAACGTGTCTGGATGCAGATCCTTATGCAGGGGCAGAATGTAATCACTTCTACCCCAGCCTTGGCATGTTACCCTTCAGAATATCCTCAGATGGCAAGATACAGGTAAGTGGCATGTTTTGGGATCCTGTTGACAGAGAAAGTGTTACTCGTGTGCCGCAAAACCATCAGAGAAATTGCACCAGTTTATAAAGAATTATATTGTTACTAGCAGCCCGTCCCGACGTTGTCCGGGTATGAATTGCTGCCGGCCAGTAGTATATTGTTTTGTAGGATTTTGTTTTGATAGCATTTCTTATCTGTGACAGGCCTGTGAAACGCTCCGATTCACAGTGCACTGCTGATGCACTTAAGAGTGCGCGTTCAGTAGTGTGTGAACTCGAGTTTCCCTACTTTATTTTTCCTTGCAATATTATATAGCACAAACTCGACAACATGACATGAGCATAATTTACATTACATTCATTTGTGGTAGGCACAGGGAGATGAAGCTATTTGCCTGGAATCACAGGATGTTGAGCTGATGCCGAGATTCGAACGTAGCTCCCCAGCTCTAAAGTTCGCAATTCTAGAACTTGTGGCGGGAGGTGTGTCTAAAAGTGTATGTCGGTGCTGGCCATCAATGAGAGAGACCTGTGCATTTTTCAAATGGGTGGTGAAAAAATATGAGTATGTTGCTGGAGATGTGGGCCGCCGTGCCACCAATGTACTTACCGGGGAAGGGTAAACACCCATTATTCCGCAACTTTCTTTCCGCATACCATCACTCCGCATACTTTCATTACGAAAGTACCATGACTCCGCAATGCCATTATAACGCATGGCATTACATTTTATATGCTTTTACCACGCATACATTTACAACGAAAATCGTTGTAAATGCATGAATGGTAAAAGCATGTTTTTTTTAATGTTTGGATAAGGTAAGCATGGGTATAGGGGTATTTGTTTTGGGGTACTGAGGTATATGTTTTGGGGTGTTTGGGTATTTTAAGGGTTCAGATATAGTTTTGGGTTATGGGGTACAGGGGTAGTTTTAGGGTTTAGAGATAGGTATGGGTTTTGGGGTACAGGGGTATTTTTAGGGTTCAGGGCTAGGTTTGGGTTTTGGGGTATAGGGGTATTTTTAGGGTTCAGGGGTAGGTTTGGGTTTTGGGTTACAGGGGTATTTTAAGGGTTCAGGGTTAGGTTTGGGTTTTGGGGTACAGGGGTATTTTAGGGTTCAGGGGTAGGTTTGGGTTTTGGGGTACAGGGTTATTTTTAGGGTTCAGGGCTAGGTTTGGGTTTTGGGGTACAGGGGTATTTTAAGGGTTCAGGGGTAGGTTTGGGTTTTGGGGTACAGGGGTATTTTAAGGGTTCAGGGCTAGGTTTGGGTTTTGGGGTACAGGGGTATTTTAGAGTTCTGGGGTGGTTTTGTGGTACACTGGTATTTTTAGAGTTCAGGGCTAGGTTTTAATTTTGGGGTACAGGGGTATTTTTAGGGTTCTGGGGTAGGTTTGGGTTTTGAGGTACAGGGGTATTTATAGGGTTCAGGGCTAGGTTTGGGCTTTGGGGTACAGGGGTATTTTTAGGGTTTAGGGATAGGTTTGGGTTTTGGGGTACAGGGTATATTTATAGGGTTAAGATGGGTTAGTGTTTAAGGGTGTTGGGGTATTTTAAGGAGTAAGGATGGGTTATGATTATGGGGTGCAGGGGTATTTAAAGGGAGCAGGGTGGGACAAGCACACGATATGAGACATGGCATGAAGGGTGGAACGTACCACACGCCCCCAGCGTTTGTCACGCCCCAGCACACGCCCACAGCACCAGGCAGACACGCCCACAAGGGACTACTTTGCTGGCACGGTTCTTTTACCTTTTAAATGTATATGGTAGGCGTCTGCATAGCCTATGTCCTTCTGCTGCAACTGCCCTTTCCAACGCTGTATTGGGTGTTGTGATTGGTGCTGTGGTTCCTGAGATTACCCGCCTCAAAGGTTTGGGCTCTCTCTTTATTATATTAGTATAGATTACCTCTATTCTGTTGAAGGTAGTCTTCTAAGGGAAGGATTTTAGGCTTCTGCACCTCGGTTTAGGGGGATATGCTGAGCTGAAACCCTGTAATGATACTAGAAAATTACTTTGAAGATTCAAATAAGCACAACATCTTGGTTATCAAGTTACATGCCTTTTCCAAAGCAATTAATGCAAGTCTGTCGAAATTCAGTTCTTTTAGCACATAATGACTCTTTATTAGTTCGTTTTTGATCTGTTTACATATAAATGTTTCACGAAGTCTCAAACAAGTTCTGGTTGATACTTCCTCAAACAATGCCTTTCTGAATGCAGTCTTAATCGGGTCTTCTAGCAGACCACTTCATATGTACTCCTGGCTCCCAACATATGGGTGGAGCCAAAGCCCCTTTCTAGCAGTGGCAGGGTGGAGGGTAGTAAACTCCGAAATTGGGCCGGAGTTGAGTAAATAAATAAATAAATAAAACGAATTACATTGCAAGCTGCATCGCCGATTTGGCGTTGCAGCTCATGCAATGTGAGACAACGGGCAGTCCCCAAGGGAATCTTGCGAATGATTACTTACCATGCTTCGAGGTGAACACCTTTGTGACGCCCCCAGCACACGGCCACAGCAGACGATCTGATTAATGTACGACCCAGATGGCATGAAGTGCGGAACGTAGCACACGCCCCCAGCATTTGTCACGCATTTGTCACGCCCCCAGCGCGCCCCTTGATGCGGGGCAATTGCGTAATTGGCGCTTCACGTGGCATGAAGGGCGGACACACGCCCACAGCGCGGACACACGCCCACAACGTTTGTCACGGCCCCAGCGTGTCACACCCCTAGCGCGCCCCTTGATGCGGTGCAATTACGACTCACATGGCATGAAGGGCTGAACGTTCCACACGCCCCCAGCATTTGTCACGCCCCCAGCACACGCCCACAGCAGAACGCTGACACGCCCACAAGGGACTACTTTGCTGGCACGGTTCTTTTACCTTTTAAATGTATATGGTGTATTGAGTGTTGTGATTGGTGCTGTGGTTACTGAGATTACCCGCCTCAAAGGTTTGGGCTCTCTCTTTATAATATTAATATGAATATATATCACATGTGAACAAGGGCTGTTCCAGCCCGAAACGCGTCTTGCCCTTCTATCCAGCTGTAAATGCAATAAAGAACCTGTAATTCGATCTGGTGGTCCGTCTCCTGCTTACTTCGCCGATCCGAGCTGGGATTGGAGGTGGTGCCTGGAGTTTTCGTGCATATATATTACCTACTGGCGGTCGCCAGTAGGTATATATAGTTAGGATTTTTTCTCTATGGGTTTTTTGAAAATTCTATGTCTAATAACTTTGGCGTTTGTGGACGGAATCGGCTGAAATTTTCAGGAAAATGGCACATTTTGTTTCTGAGCAGCCCTTGAAAATTTGGGGGGGGTTCGTCCAGTGGGGGCCGAGAAAAAAGGGGGGTCCCAAAACGTGTTTTTAACATTGAGTTTTCCATAGGGCGGTTGGCCTCACTTTTAGCCCGAACGGCTGAATGGATTTGCACGAAACTTGGCAAAATTGTAGGGACTGGTAGCCCGATGTGCCTTTTGTAGGTCTCAATATATGTGCTCCAGTGGATTTTGAGAAATTAACGTTTAAAAAAAGATATATATCTGTAACAGCGGACCGGTTAGCGCTCTGGTTCGCGGACTTTTCGCGCAACGGAGCTTTGTGAAGCGAAGCTGATTGGTTCTCCGGCGTCTGTCAACATTCCAAACAGTCCGTAGCGGCCGCCATCTTGTCTCTCGGTAGGATCGAGAGACAAGAGGAGGTCAAAACAAAGGGGGAAATAACTATAAGGGGGCATAGTAGATCCTCGCTGACCCCCTAGGTTTGATGTGGAGGTTTTAAAAGGGCCCCGCGGGGCAAAAAAAAAACAAAATAATAATAATCGAACGGCTGAATGGATTTGCACGAAACTTGGCAAAATATTAGGGACTGGTAGCCCGATGTGCCTTTGCTAGGTCTCAATATATGTGCTCCAGTGGATTTTGAGAAATTAACGTTGAAAAAAAGATATATATCTGTAACAGCGCTCCGCTTCGCGTACTTTTCGCGTTACGGAGCTTTGCGAAGCTGATTGGTTCTCCGGCGTCTGTCAACATTCCAAACAGTCCGTAGCGGCCGCCATCTTGTCCCTCGGTAGGATTGAGAGACAAGAGGAGGCCAAAGCGAAGGGGGAAATGACCATAAGGGGGCATAGTAGATCATTCCTGACCTCTTAGGTTTGATGTACCATTTTGCCAAGTTTGGTGTAATTCCGTTCAGCCATTCAGGCTGTAGACGTATGTAAATGTCCTATGGAAAATTGCATGGGGAAAACACATTTGAAAGTGTTGAAATTTAGAACCAATTAAAATGTTACTTTGGTTTTGTATTTGTGTGTGATGAAAGTTAATTGGTTATGTATATATGTCAAATGAGAGGAAACCACAGCCATTTTGTGATACTACTGTCTGAGGTACATTTGTGAGGAATTTTTGGTGGTGAATTTCTGGTGTTTGATTTACACAGTACTAACACTTCTGCTACTTTTAAAAAGGTGAGTTGTTAATTTGTAAGGGGAACTATGTTGTACACTTGAAGATAATTTGAAAAATGTTTTCTGTTATTTATTTGCAGTCCTTCTGTTATACTAAATACTTGATGAAGTTAGTTTTATATTATGTATTACTAAAAACGATAAATGAAAGTGATTATTTTTTTCTGCAATTTACAGCAAGCAATTTCAAAATAAAATGGCTCACAATGAAGAGACCGTGGCAATTTCTTTTGAATTGTCCACTACATTGATTGAAATTGAGAGCACCAATAATGAAATATTGTCACAAGGAGGACATGACTTGTATGATTCCATTAGATTGATTGAAATGGACAGCACCAAGAATGAAATATTGTCACAAGGAGATGACTTGAATGATTCCACTACATTGATTGAAATTGAGAGCACCAATAATGAAATATTGTCACAAGGAGGAGATGGCTTGTATGATTCCATTAGATTGATTGAAATGGACAGCACCAATAATGAAATATTGTCACAAGGAGGAGATGACTTGAATGATTCCACTACATTGATTGAAATTGAGAGCACCAATAATGAAATATTGTCACGAGGAGATGACTTGAATGATTCCACTACATTGATTGAAATGGACAGCACCAATAATGAAATATTGTCAGAAGGAGGAGATGACTTGAATGATTTTTTTGATCAATCTCTTGATGGCGAATTTATCGAGTGTTTGGAGACCATAGAGTTACAAGAATCATCATTGCAGACTTTTAATGAGGAGATTCCAGATGAGATGATTGAAGAGGAAATTACTGATGAGGACATGTTACTAGTTGTTTCAAATTTAGAAAATTCTGAAGAATAAATTTATATTTAGAAATCAAAAATTGTTTGAGACATTATTTATTTTTATTTTTAATTTATGAGGTTGTAGCGAAGTGATTGTAGTATAAAATGAGACTTATAGTATAGAGTGCAACATTTTTATGTTACATGGTAAGTTTACTCATATTTACTTCCCTTCTGCCACTATATTATCTCCAATGTGTATTTGACATGTCTTCTTCATCTCCGGCCTCCTTTCTCTCACTGTGTGTCTCCGATGCATCTTATCGCTGGTATTTTGTGTAATTACAGAAGAGAGTAAAATAAAATAGTTCGGAACGTGAAAAGGGGGCAAAGTAGAGTACTCCTCACCCCCTAGGCCTTTTTAGGCGGTCCCAAAAGGATCAGTTTCTGCTTTCCTGAGAGATTATGGTATGAGTTCCATATACCACAATAACTTGCATTACAACATGCAAGATATCTATCTCCTATTACCAACTTTTGGAGATATTCGCGCTAAGCGCGAATATCTCCAAAAAGTAACACCTGCCCTGAGCAGTTCTTAGCCATGTTATCCAATGGGAGGTGGATAACATGGCTAAGAGTATTAGCTCGGTAATGCATGAATATCGCTGACTTTTTAGCGATATTCATGCATTGCGGCCGTTTATTATCGCATTTGCGATAAACCTTGATAATAGTAAGGTTTATCTTCGATAATTTCTGACGATGCTTAGTGGTAAAAAATTGGTTGGTAAGCATCGTTAGCGATAAATATCGCTTAACTTTGGTAATATGCCCCAACGTCTGTTAACGTTCGATTCGAAGGAAATGAGGAAGTGTTGAAAAACATTGTCTGCGCCATCTTGCCTTTTTTGAAATGCCACACTTTTGTCGTGCACGGCAGCCATTTTAGATGTCTTGACCAGACCCACTCTCTGCACGCTGTCGATTCGTAGCATGGCTCCTCACCCTCGTAAGCATCTCCCCCAGGCACTGGTCACCACCGCTCTCTGTCTTATGCATGGGCAATAAACCTTCCCCCATCTGCGCTGCTCTTCCCTGAGAATCACACTCTGTGCCCGCCCGACACCTCCCTTTCGCCCTATTCACTACCGCACCCTCTGACACTCCTCTTCCTCTGTGTCCGAATGTCCAGGCCGGTCCTAGGCTATCAGCTAGCCCTGCAGATGTAGTTTATGGCCCCAGCTGTAAAGAATCACCCCTCTTCAAAGGAGTTATAGTAGATCAAGGCCCACACCCGATGTGATCCGTCACAGCACACGCGTTCCTACTATCTGAAAACCATCCTGTATTGTGATTGGGGAGGGGACCGAGCCTGAAGCGGAAGATTCCAGGAATTACTCTTTGTACATCAAAGTTTTTACAATTATGTGTCACATTAAAAATATATAGCACTCCAACAAAGTAGTAGGAATATAAAACTTTAATAACATATAAATATATACAACAAAAGAAAAACAGTAAAAACATTTAAACAACGAAGAGACCGTGGCAATTTCTTTTTAATTATCCAATAGATTTATTGAAATTGACAGCACCAATAATGAAATATTCTTGTCAGTAGCGGTCTGTTGTGCGAATAGTTCCAAGGCAGCAGAACGCGCTGAAATCTAGATGGCACGAAAGTGATGTCTAGTAAGTTGCCGCCCAGCAAAAAACGGCGTGGGGCGCCGCGGGGGTGAGTGAGTCCAGTAGGCACCACAGCTATTCTTACCGGCATTGCAGAATTACTGCTGGGGACAATGCCTGTGCTGTAGCAGGGTCACAGCAGAAACAAAAAGGATTCTGTTGAAGATGTTGTTGGTTTTCAATTTGAAAACAGTTCTGGTGTCAACTGCTATGCTAATGTAGTGGTTAATGTTTTGTTTTCTCTAGAAAATGTAAAAGAGGGGGAGGCAGTCCAAAGTTCCGTTAAAAGGGCAAAGGAAAGGATCGGTGGTTTGAACTATCAGTCAAAAAGGGGAGGGGGTGCAATAATTTTTCCTACCGGGTCACACTGTGCTTTCACCGGAAGTAAGGTCTGCAGGATTGTAGTAATTCAAAGTGAGGCTGGCGCCAGCATGGGAGCGCCGACGTCCCGCGGATACAGTTTCGTCACTCCACGGGCGATCATGGCAGTCATTCCCCATCGGGGGTCGGAGACTCCCGCGGCTCCTCTAGAATCTTCAAGGTCGTGGAGGACTACGGTGGTGGAGTCAACCAGTGACCGGGCCATTTCTTTATGTTGGGCCCGCTCTTGCCAGGTCGACCGCCATTTTGAGAGTTCGGCAGCTACCGGCGATCGCGGGGTCACATGAGCGGACGGGCTCCACCCTGCCGGGCGAGACGTTGCAGCATGGCCACAGTGGAAGAACCGTTATCTAGGTCGTTCCGAAACTGTGCAGCACTGTAGTTGTTAGGATGCCACCGCCTGGAGCGCTGAGGGTGCAGCTGGGAAGCCTCCACCTGGGGAGGCGGGAGAGGCCTGTTCGCACCGTCTCTCCCTCCCAGTGCACCCCACGGCGTCTCGCTTGAGATTTGTTATGGCCGGACCAGGCGATGAGGACGAGGGGGGGGTCGGAGGCATGTGCAAGACATCCCCCTCCAGTGTTGTCGCAGCCATTATAAAAGAAAGAAGTGTCCCGTCCGTCTTCGGGCCGGGCTTCCGGTGGATGTCGGCCGGACGCCCCTGGCTCTGGCCCCATGAACGGGTTTCTTGGTTTATCGGCTGCAGCCGGATCCCGTCGGCCTCGGCCCCCCGACCGTTGGTGGTCGGACCGGAAGAGCATGTGGCGGGACTACCTGCAACTCTCAAGGGCCACCGCGGACGGACTGGGAGAGAGAGGGGAGGGTCGAGGAGACATTCCCCCCCCCTGCAACTGTTCAGCGTTGTAAAGGCAATCCCCTGGCCGGGTCCCGCTGGTCTCGGCCTCTCCTCCGGCTACACCCTACGTTAGGATCTCCTGGCCGAGGCGTGGCAGCAGGACCTGCCTTATATGGGCTGCTCCCGGCTGGGCGTAGCCGGAACCCTGCCCCACCTTGGAAGTTTCCAGAGTGGGGGTGGATGTTCTACTGACTTGCATTTTCCCTAGTCTATCGATTTTTTTGGCGTGGCAGGCGGTGGGACAGCGAGGGGTGATTTGGTTTCTCTTACTGTTTTTCTGGTCTCTCACCACTGGCATATTTTAACGTTTTCTTGTTTCTAGGACATTAATAGGTTTTATCATTACGTTATGTTATCGTTTCTTTGTTCGTTGTTTAATAAAAGTTCATGTTCATCAGTGGCCTACTGATTTTCGTTTTCCTATTTTTTTCTTTCCAGGTTGTTTCATGGTAAAGTTTCTGTTAACAGGATACAGTGATCACTTCGTTATTATTGCATATGTCCTTTTCACTAGGGGTGCTCTCTGGTCGGGCCAGATGACGTATCTCTAGTAAATGGTCCGGGTGAAAAAGGTGCATCAATCAGTGGGGAGTAGATAGGCATGACAGATTACAACGGGGGAGAACGGTCCGCATTACGTACCCTTTCACTACTTGCAAAGATTTTCCTACGTTTATTTGCAAACAGGGAATACCTCCAAAAAGAACTAATTCCCAAACAGTCAATGTTCGGACAATCAATCAATCAATGAGGAATGAAATAGGTACGACGTGTTAAAGGCTTGCGTTACCTACCCTTCACTATCTGCAAAGGGAGATAGAATATTCCTATTCTTCCTCGTTTGCAGGTAGAGAAGATCGTTAAGAGAATTAACTTCGAACAATTCAATGCTCGATTGAAACAATCAACAAGGGGTACTGTGAACACAAATGAACGCCGCTTATATACATACGCATTGCTATTTTCAACAGGTTGTTCCTAATGTTTCTATTTTAGCGAGGTCAAAAGAGATCCCATTAGTGGCCTACTGATTTTGCTCGATTCCTTTTGTTTTTTTACACGATTTTTCGCTATCTGCAAAGACTAAACAGAGTATTGCGACTCTGTGCTTGTTTGTAAATAGAGAATGAACCAAAGAGAACAATCAATCAAATGGAGAGAGAAGCAGGCACGACGGATTACAAAGGGGGAAAGGGCTGCGTTAACTACCCTTCACTATCTGCAAAGAGAGAGTACTCCTAATAGAAATGAGGGGTGGGGGGCAGCAATCAAAGCAGATCAGTGTGCATAAACACGAAAAAAAAAATTCTTACCACGTACTTGACATTCGACAGCTTATGATATTTGCTATTAAAAAACCATTGAAATTCACTGAAAAAACCATAGGTTATAGACCATATATAGTTAGGAATTAGCATTTACAAAACCTTGAAAATTCACTGAAAAAACCATAGGTTATAGACCATATATAGTTAGGAATTAGCATTTAAAAAACCTTATTTTACTCACACAAAACCATTGAAATTCCATATATAGTTAGTTGCACTAACTATATATTGCGCACCCGCAATCCACTGCTGATGATGTCACATATTACATCATTCATGACATGGTCAGTGACATCACTGATGACATCACTGATGACATCTCAAATGACATCACTGATGACATCACTGATGACAACATCCAGTGACTATGTTTCTGTAAAGTTAAAATATGTCTTACATATTGAAGAATGAGTGGATGTATAAGTGTCTGGACGAAGGATTTAGTAGGTGCATGACTGAATGTATGAGTGAGTGATTAAATGTGTCTCACTGAGTGCATGGGTTAGTGACTAAACTGTCTTAATTTGTGCATCATTATGTCTGTTGTTCTGTAAACTGCTGCATGTGTTGATCAGTAGCTATATGAGTAACTATATGGGTTATTGATTGATTGCCCAAGTATTTGCATGGGAGACTGAGTGTGTGTGTGGCTGGATGGGAGGTGTGTGACTCTGTACAGATCAATGTGTACTTGTATCAATGATTGTATAAGAGAGTAAGTATGTGTTAGTATATGGTTGAAAACGTAAGGTGCTCTATGTTTAACTGTATAGAGTAGAAAATGGAAGTGTGATTGATTCTTTACAGGACTGACTAGGTGTGTGAGTAACTCCATGGATGAGTGGCAGAGTGTGAGTGTCTGTATAGGTGTATGAGTGCATATGATTGTGTTGTAAACATGAGTGATTGTATGTATGAATGATTGTATGGGTGAATGAGTGAATGTGTGTGTAGACGTAGGAATCAGTGAGTACGTATGTAGTAACTAGTATTGGTGTGTCAATGGTTTCAAAAATTATACTCTGTTTTTAACACTGGGTGAAACAGAGGTTATATTAAAATGTGAGGAGATGCATTGTATTGTCACATGAATGATATCATCAGTGATGTGATCATTGATGTCAAGTGAGATGTCATCAGTGATGTCATTTGAGATGTCATCAGTGATGTCATCAGTGATGTCACTGACCATGTCATGAATGATGTAATATGTGACATCATCAGCAGTGGATTGCGGGTGCGCAATATATAGTTAGTGCAACTAACTATATATGGAATTTCAATGGTTTTGTGTGAGTAAAATAAGGTTTTTTAAATGCTAATTCCTAACTATATATGGTCTATAACCTATGGTTTTTTCAGTGAATTTTCAAGGTTTTGTAAATGCTAATTCCTAACTATATATGGTCTATAACCTATGGTTTTTTCAGTGAATATATATATATTTATATTGATACCCCTCGGTTCCTTTTCGCCAGAATTTGCAGCGCTCTCTCGCCGGTTCGTAAATCCCGTGGCAGAACCACGCCGCATTTAAATCCACAACCAATTCCCCCAGCTGGGAGAAAAACGGGATGAACTCGCGTTTGTCTTCACTTATGTGCTTTTTTATTTAATCCTCACAGCATGGAGTTTCTCAAGCAGGCAGGCACAAATCTATGTGTTTCAGGATAGCATATCCCTTGTTCATGATTAATTTGGCTCCAGGCTCTCAGTCTCAATATAGTGAGTCACATTATTACATCATTTCCTGTTTGATGTTATTTTGGCCCTCGGCCTTCTGTATGATGTAGTTTTCTGCAATTTTTTTAATAATTTTTTTTATCCGTCTGCATAGCCTGTGTCCTTCTGCTGCAACTGCCCTTTCCAACGCTGTATTGGGTGTTGTGATTGGTGCTGTG
The DNA here is from genome assembly GCF_964261635.1 of Lissotriton helveticus. Lineage (NCBI taxonomy): Eukaryota > Metazoa > Chordata > Amphibia > Caudata > Salamandridae > Lissotriton > Lissotriton helveticus. The sequence continues at coordinate 1,700,856,329 of NC_136059.1, read as the reverse complement.
GTTACTGAGATTACCTGCCTCAAAGGTTTGGGCTCTCTCTTTATAATATTAGTATGGCTAGGGATCATATCGTTTTAGGAATAATTGTCTTTTCCCTTATTTTTTGCTTTCTGTCCACAATACTAGAGTAAAAAATAATTCTCTCCTGTACTGAAATTTAAGTTGTAGTGTTGCGATTAATGTTGCCACAATTTAGTCACTCCTTAATTTGCAAATACAAAGTTTCAATATTATTACAATGCATGTTCCAATGTCATGCTGACTCTCTCAACTATGTGATTTCAGGACAACAACAACTTTCAAAACAGAAGTTCTCCTGAGAAAACCAAAAACCTCTCCTGCCACCTGCCAAGATACACTTTAGATTCACTCTGCCAAGATCAACACTCAAGTAGGGCTTTGGCAGTGCCACCTCCTTCCAGAAACAACACTTACTGGCAGTTAGAAAGGAAGAGAGGTCCCTTAAATAACGTGGATCTGTCTAAGACAGCTGCCAGATCTTGTTGTCTCAGTAGAGTTTGGCTGCTACTCGACTGATACTCAGGGGCCACAACCAGCTCCTGACAGTTTAATTCAGGGCAAAAAAATACTTAAAGCCCTTAAAACTTGTCAATGTTTATTCCTGATTAATTAATTGGTATGTAAAGTGATTGCTAAAGTCATTCGTCACTTTTTAAAATACTTATAATTTTTGCCTATTATTTTTATTGATCTAAAACAAATAAAATGTACTTGCTTACTTACTATAAGCCCTCTGTAAGGCTGCTCATATGTTGACACAATTTGGTAGAGAGAGTCTATGCTTAAGACCACAAGATGGTGGTACGCAATATGTGGCTCCAACCACATGGCGACTAGACTTGTGGTTCTGAAAATTCTGGACTCATATAATAATTCTGAACTCGAGAATTATACTTCGTCGAAACATGACGAATTTGGTATCAAAAGACCGAAAATGACGAGTACATTATGTACAAGTATTTTCAGTATATTCAAGTGACAATTTCACCTCGAAATCGTCATTATCGTTTTTGAACCCTTGGCTTCCATTTTGTACACAACAGCCATTTTGTGTGTTGCCCTTTACATAGGCCTTAATCCAGCTAGATTCCACCTAAGACGGATACGAACACCTTCATCGACTTTCCTATGACCTGTGCAAGTTGGAACCATTGCCCCAGGCCGAACTCGTTAGGTCAGTTCCCCTCCCAGTGGCCGAGCAAGATAGCATCAAGGCTCAACAAGCCATAAAACCATTTTCAGCGCACACACCTGCCGTATCTTGCTCGCATCTGTCTCTGCTCTTTTTGCTTCACTTGCTTTATGGTGGGGAGGTGCCCGTTTTATTGGGGGTCCACCGATATCTGATGAAATGTTGGGCCTTGCCGGGTGATTTGTTGTAGGCAGCACGAAGTGAAATATGGACATGTCATCATGACTCTGCTTTTTCTTTGTACTAGAGATCTGTCAATGATTTACTGTAAAACCAAGAATGTTTGCCTGAAGCTTAAAATTCTGTATAAGAAGAGAAGCCTGATTTTGTAAATTGAAGCAGTCTCCTGAGAATATACTTCCCCGTGTGTTGTACTTCTAGGACACCTGTTACCTTGGTTGCAGCCAAATAAAATCGATCCTTGACTTCACCTAGAAGACTCTGAGTTTCTGTGGTCTGAATCAGGAAGAACCCGAGGTCTCTGGGTGTACCCTGACACCGCTGGGTTGCCGGTTCTGTGCCAGTTCTTAAAAACCCAGTACCTCAGCTGGCGCCCAACGTTTGGGGCGATTCCAGTGGTACCAGTCAGCCAAAGGTTCGTGAGGAGCTTCGTGTGAAAATTCCGGAGGACGGCCGACCACCTCATCGACCCCTGCATGTCGACGTGGTCCGAAGGTCTTTGCTGCGAGGTTCCCCGCTTCCCAACGGCTACAGAGGACTGCTGCCCTGGCTATCGCCCTGATTTGGACCCTTGAAGTTTGGTAGAGCGAAACACTAAGACGAGTCTTCTGGTGACGTCATCGATATCTCAGTTAAGTATAAGTGGAGCGTCTCCCAGTCCTTAGTTGGCTTTGATTTGGAGCTTGCAAGCGCCAAAGCCGAAGGACTCGTGTATTCACGAGAAATATCGTAATCGATAATCCTTTGAAGTTTGGAGCTAGACTAGAGAGCGAAGATGCCTGGTCTTAGACTTGGAAATTTGTTTTGTCTTGGTTGTAATGATAGGGACTCCCGATTGGAGGACTCATGTCCGGTTCCTCCGGTTGGAACTCCAACTTACGAGTTATATGTGAAACATGGGGTAGGCCCCATCACATATAATGAAGTGTGGATCAAATACACAAGAAAAGATGGTGTTTTAAAATGGCCCCAATATGGCAGCTTTGATACCGAAATCTTAGATAACCTTGAAGTTAAACTCTTTAAAAAGAAAGCCCGGCCGGCGATGTTTGAATCTTTCCGCCTATGGCGTAAGGAGGCCAAACAGAAGGAAATTAAATTAGCTAAGAAAAATAAGAGAGAAGGGAGACTTTCAGTAATGCAAGCTGCTATGCAGTTTAAAGACAATGAAGAAGAGCAGATGAGTGAGCAGTTGCACAGGCAACGTAAAATGGCAGTAGATAAATGCTATCCAGTTTTGCCATCTCTTCAGCAAGAGACGGCAAAAGAGCGTGAAAAAGATCCTTTAATGTCGCATTTATTAAGTTCGCCACCTCCCTATGCACAAAATGCCACGACACCCCCGCAACCTTTAGTTGCCCAACCTGTTCCTCCACAGCACCCACCAGCTGTTCTTCAGCTGGCTCGTACTCCTTCGATGCAGCCTCCTCCAGGCCCACCGACCACCTCTGCTTCACCTGTGCTTTCTACGATTTTGCCTAATGTACTTTCTACTTCTCCTAATGTTCCCTCTACGATTTTGCCTAGTGCTCCTTCTATTTCTCTTGATGCCTCCTCTGCTATCGTCTCTCCCTCTGCCTTATCTCACCCCGTTGTTCCACCCGTTCTTCCTTCAGTTTCACCTTCCATTCAGCAGAAAATGGCCAGCACTGTCACTAACCTTTTCTCACCTCTTTTTGGGTCGCCTAAAACGACCCCTAACATGGGACGAAGACAGTTGCGAAGTCGACTGCCTGACTATCAAGAGAGAGACTCACTTAATGGTTTAGCACAGAAGTGGGTTATGGATACTGTAAAGTATGATGTAGAGTCTGTCATGGAAATCTTCCATCAATGGGAAGCACAGACGCAGAGATATGTTTTTGAACAGATGTGTGTTTTCCTTTGTGAGGATTTGGAAGACAATGATCTGGAATGCAACCCGCAAGAGTTGTGTCGTGTACGGTTCAAGTTTGGAGAGGGCATGATTGTAGGTCCTGATGTGGAGAAAGCGGTGGAGATATTGCTATCATATCAAAGTAAGGGGAGCAATTCTGGGTCACAATCTGAGCCTAGTGCATCTAGTAGGAAAAAGGCGCAACAATACCCCATGAGAGAAGTTCCTCCACAATGGAGAGAGGGTGACACAACTGTTAACCCACCTATTCTGCCACACTTTCAGCGTGTATGGGTACATGTCCCATGGAAGCGAGCTGAAGTTTTAGCACTTAAACAGACATTACCTGATCCGCGTAAAAATCCTGCAGAGTATTACAAAGAGTTGTCACAGACTGCTGGGTCATGTATCATGAATTTAGCCGATATCGATATGTTATTTGGGAATGTTGTTCCACAGCCTTTATGGGGTAAAATTCGTCATACAGATCATGATCAGGAATTAGGTGACTCATGGGCTAATATTACTGCTGCAGATGCCTGACAAGTTGGTGGTGCTAAGCCTGAGCCTTTGATAGCAGAACTCCCTGGTAAAATAGTTGATTACATGAAAACGATAATGCCTGCAATACGCGTAAATTGGGATAAATTGTCTGCATGCAAGCAGAAGAAAGAAGAAACTGTCTCAGATTTCTTCACCAGGTTTGAAGAAACATTTGTCGACCACAGCGGTCAAGATATGACCACAGAAGGTGGTCAGAGACTGTTCGTCGATAAATTTGTGCACAATCTGCTTCCAGAATTGTCTAAAAAGTTAAAGGATTCAGAAAGTTCTTGGGCTGTGTCATCTTCAGTCCAGATATTGGCTACTGCACAATATTACGAAAATAGAGACAAAGACGAGAAAGATAGAGCAGAAAAGAAAACTAAGGAGGTGAAAACGAAGGTTTTGTTACAGCAAGCATATCCGCCACATGGTGGTGGTGGTCAAAATAATAATGGTCAGAATAACTATCAGAATAATTTTCAGCAGCCTCAGCAGTATCAGAGGAACTCGCAAAGAGTCGAATACGCTCAGCCACGTGTCCCTGTAGGCCCCAACCAGTGTTCGTATTGCAGGGAAGAGGGTCATTTCAAGTACAGTTGTCCTATTTTGTTACAGCGTGCAAATGGTGCTTCTAGTGTAAGAGGTCGTGGTGTTCAGCAAGCGCCTAGAGGTAGAGGACGTGGAAACGTCCCCCACAACGCACGTCCCCTTCCACCCCAAAATTCTATGAATAAATTCGATCAGCAAAATAATGCATCTGACAGGACAGCTCAATACTATGTTGATGATTATTATACAGAAGATGAGCATTGGGAAGGTAATGATTGCTAGGACAGCCATAGACAAAGAGAGGGAGTTGTTTTAGTTCCAGTAGATCAGAGTGGACCTTACGTTGAGGTGATTACATCAGGTGTGTCAGAGCCTTTTCTGTTGGATACTGGTGCTACAAAGAGTTCTATTATGCACTCCAAACTCCCTGGCGCACCTTTGTCTGGCGAAATGAACGTTTCTGTAGGTTTTTCTGGCACCCTGGTTAGGAACCCGATTTCTGACCCTTTGTCTCTTTCTGTTGGTCCTTGTGAATTGGAAGCACCCCTTATTTTGACATCAGGTTGTGGTGAAAACCTGTTGGGTTTAGATCTGTTAAAAAGGTTGTATGCGACTTTGTACTGTTCTCCTGCTGGAGTACAACTTACACTGGGTAAGAACGTGGTTTCTCCAATATATTTGTCGAGGGATAAACTTCCAGCGGAATTGCCGTTTTTTCCAGATATTCTTTGGGCCTCTGGGCCTAATGATGTGGGTCTTTTAGAAATACCACCATATGTTGTAACATTGAAAGCCAAAGTTCAAATGCCACGAATTCCCCAATACAAAATATCTAGTGAAGGTGAAAAAGCTTTGCTAGCGATCGTTTACGAATTGATCGAAAAAGATGTGATTGAAGAAACACGAGGCAACGTTTGCAATAGTCCTGTTCTGCCTGTCCTAAAACAAACTGATCCCTCTCAGCCACCTGTGTACAGATTCGTGATTGATCTGAGAGAGGTGAATAAAATAGTTGTGCCACAATTCCCAGTTGTCCCCGACATTACCACACTATTGACTATGATTCCAGCTTCTGCCTCTTGGTTTTCGGTGATCGACCTGAAGAATGCTTTCTTCAGTATCCCGATTGCTGAGGAGAGCAGGGATATTTTTTCCTTCAGTTTAGGAGGTCACAGCTTCCGCTTTAAACGTGCTCCACAGGGCTACTGTGAAAGTCCATCAATATACAGTCAAGCTCTAAAAACACAGCTTGATACGATTGTTTTACCTAAAGGTGCTACTCTTGTACAGTATGTGGATGATTTGCTCATTGCTGCAGATACTGAGGGAATTTGTAAAAAGGCCACGCTGTCATTATTGCGTCATCTGTGTGATTTACATCACAAGGTGTCACTTTCCAAACTACAATATTGCCGACAAGAGGTGACCTACTCAGGTCACCTCTTATCGAAGGAGGGAAGAAAACTGACCCCAGAAAGAATTCAGGCAATAGCGAAATTGAGTGTGCCAAAAACACAGAGAGAAGTGCGTGCTTTCCTGGGCATTACATCGTACTGTAGACAGTGGATTCCAAATTTTTCGTTAGTGGCCAAACCCTTGGTGGCATTAACGTGTAAAAATACACCCAATCCCATTCCTTGGTCTGAAGAATGTCAGAAAAGTTTTCTCGAATTGCGCACAGCATTATGTTCGGCTCCTGTGTTAGGTACTCCCAACTATAGTAAGCCTTTCACATTGTATGTCCACGAGAAAGAGGGCTGTGCATTGTCAGTGTTGACTCAGTTATTTGGAGGTAGGCAGCGTCCATGTGTCTATTTTTCGTCGACTTTGGATCTGGTAGCTAAAGCATTGCCAAGTTGTTTAAGAGCCACAGCAGCAGCAGCTGTTTCTATTCGACAGTCTGCTGGTCTAGTAATGAATAATACACTAGTCGTGATGGTCCCACATGCAGTAGACACGTTGTTAAATAGAACCAAGACACAGCACCTAACTAGTGCTCGATTGTCCAGTTACGAATTAACATTACTAGCGAGTCATGTGCACATAAAAAGGTGCAGTACCTTAAACCTAGCCACATTGTTGCCAATTATAGAAAAATCAGGTGTTTCAGAACACCACGATTTTTTTCTTAGAACAGAGGAAGAGACGAAAGGGAGAGTAGATCTATCCGATACTCCTCTTGCTGAATGTGATGGTACATTGTGGGTGGATGGGTCATGCTTCAAGCTCCCGAATGGTGACACGACTGCAGCATATGCTGTTACGACTTTGCATACAATTGTTGAAGCTGCACGTGTCCCACATAATTCAGCTCAAGCAGCAGAATTAATTGCACTCACGAGAGGATGTGTGTTGTCTAAAGGAATGAAAGTGACTATCTACACTGATAGTCAGAATGCATTTGGAGTGGCTCACAGTTTTGGACGATTGTGGAGAGAACGTGGGTTCCTGACTTCGCATGGAGCTAAGATTCAGCATGGTCAGTTGGTGAATGAGCTTCTTGAATCACTGACCTTGCCTCTGCAGATGGCGATTGTGAAATGTAGCGCTCACAAGAAGGTGACTGATGATGTTGGTCGTGGAAATGCATTTGCTGATGAGATCGCGAAAGAAACGGCAAAGAATGTAATGAGCCGAATGTACGTTGCAGGCCCCGCGAGATGGACTGGTGATATTGGAATGTGTGAAGATACAATAGAGAGTGTGAAGTCCATCCAAGCTGAGGCCACAGAGAAAGAGTTGAGCACGTGGAGAGAAAGTACGGGTAGACTGGATGCAAATGGTTGCTGGATTGAATTATCAGAGCATCAGAGATGGTTGTTACCCGATGCATATGTGCTTGCAGTGGTTACAATGGCTCATGGAATGGCTCATATCAGCGTAAAAGGGATTTGCGAGTTATTGGCTCCAGTATGGCAGAATCCAGGGATTCCCAAGTGTGCAGAGACTGTTGTCAAGAACTGCATGGTGTGTCTAAAACACAATCCTGGGAGGGGAACCCCAACTCCAGCTGGTCATTTTGCACCTCCTACGTATCCGTTCGAGGTTTTGCAGCTAGATTTCATCCACATGGAGAGGTGCAACAACTTAAAATACGTACTCGTTGTTGTTTGTGCCTTCTCAAGATGGGTAGAAGCCTATCCCCTAAAGGACAACACTGCCTTGTCCACAGCCAAAGCCCTTGTGAAAGAGTACTTCCCCAGGTTTGGAATGCCTAGAATGGTCTGGTCTGATAATGGAAGTAAATTTGTGGGTCGTGTGATGAAGAGAGTGTGCGAGGGGCTAGGTATTCGGCAGAAGTTCCACGCTGCAAATTACCCCCAATCAGCTGGATTAGTAGAATGCTACAACGGCACTTTAAAACTTAAACTGGCCAAAATCCAAGCGAGCACAGGTCTTAAATGGCCTGACGCTCTACCCTTAGCACTCCTGTCCACCAGAATGACTGTGCATTCGCGAGTGAAACTTAGCCCGTATGAGATCGTTTTTGGCCGGCCAGCCAACATATGGGGAGTGCCTAGACCCACAAAATTCAGTGAGCTTGAACACCCTGTTTTGCTTGATTATCTGCATGAATTGACGGCTAAACTGCGTGTTTTGCATCAACAGGTTCGCGACACCCTGCCTCCGGTCTCTGAGACTCCGGGACATAAGATAGACCCTGGATCCTGGGTCTTGGTCAAGAATTTTCAGAGAAATAAGAACGACCAGCCCAGGTGGACCGGACCGCATCTCGTCCTTCTTTCCACAAGATCAGCTGTTCGGGTGGAGGGGAAGGCCAACTGGGTCCACGGGATCCATTGTAAGAAAATCCCTTTTCCTCTGCCTTGTGACCAGTGGGTCCAGAAGGGTGTCGCTGACCCAGAACCTGATACCGTGCCACATGTCATACCTTTCAGTGAACTCAACAACGTGGGCACACTGCTAGTGTGCACATCCCAACGGTGGGCACTCCCTCTGGTTCGTCGTTTAAGACAGACTCCTTTATGTTTTATGATTCAAGTTTATTGTTATTTCATTTAAATTTCAATGATTATGGATTCAGTTCATTACATTCATTTGAGTTTCATACTTTGGTCATCATGGCCAACAGCGCTTAGTTGTTGAAAAAATTTGGAGTATATGAAACTCAAATGAATGTAATGAACTGAATCCATAATAATTGAAATTTAAATGAAATAACATTATCGGCGCAAACGGACGGTTACGCCACCAGCAGGAGCACCCTTACATAAAGAACCTAAAACACACGTTTTTCAAACAACTACATCAACTTCGCTGTGCACCGCACTTATTGTTCTTTTCATACCTTTCAGTGACACACGGGTAAAAGGAACTGACTCTGAACAAGAAAATGAGAACATTTCGCACGAGGCTGTGCCACCATCCAAGCTATTGAACACTACAGAGCCGGAACTTTTGTTCCAGGATCAAGCAATACCTGGAAGACAATGGTATAATTTGAGACCGAGAAATACGAACTAGTAAAAGCGATTTTTTTCCAATGTTAAGACCAAGACCCATGGACTAATAAAAAAAATATTATTTTTCCTTCCAAACCCTATTTTTGAAAAAGCGCAGCTCTCCCATCTGAGAAACTTGCTCATTTTTTTTTTTTTTTAACCGCCATCCGGGTTCCGCTGCTAGGGCTGCGGTTGCTCAAAAGTCTTTGGGGCGCAGCTGACGACGTTCGGTCGGTAGTTCTGGTTGGTCCAAGGGAGTTGCCCTGGACCGACAGAAGCACCCCTTAGCAGAATCAACCTACCACCGCGGGCAGCACCTTAGTGAGGATGGCGTTTTCCAAGATGGAGAGACCTGCCAAACCAACGAACTTTAAACGCAAATTATGCAAAGTGATGACAAAGAAAAGTTTTATAATATTGTGCATTTTTATGCTATCTAGTGTAATGATATTTTTGATCAGTTATGTTTTATTCTCTTTTCGTGTAACATTTGCACCCACTGTATCACCCATATCTCCTCCTACTATTTCCTCCCATTCTTTCCACCCTCTTCCTGACCATGAATCCAATAGGAGATTGGAGTTCATTAATAACTCCTTTGTTCAGCTCCTGCACCAACACCAACTTGTAATGAACACAACTAACTGTTGGGTGTGCGGTCTTATGCCTCACACCACGGATAAAGGTATCCCTTATCTGGTCCTGCCCTTTAGTCAGAATGGTTCTGTATGGGCATATAGGACAATGTTCATATATGCACACGAAATCTACCCCCTACGTTCTGTAACAGACAATCCTAGAAAAAGTGCTCTAGTCAAGGGTATAGTAGACATGATTAAGGAAGGTATTTCTTATGAGACTATCCAGAGAGATGAGACACTAGTATACATAGGATGGAACATGACTGGATATGGAGCTACTCTGAGTGAGAAACAGCAAGCTAAGAGATCGTCCCCAATTTGGATTGTACCCCACCAGGGTCATCTGTGTCTGCAAGGTAATGGCACGATTCCCAGGGCTCAGTTAGGGAAGAGTATCTGCACTAAAACATATGTTTTCGCAGCCCAGACTTCCCCCGCGTTCTTAGCAGCTAAGGGTACTTATTTCATCTGCCATGATAGAGCCTATACATGGTTGCCCCCTGACTTTTCGGGCTCATGTTTTGTTTCATTTCTGTTGCCCCCCACCTACACAGCAGCGGCAGATTACCACCGGACAAGGATAGTTAGAGATGTCTTGAGTACAGAAGACACTGCAGGTCAAGAATTTGGGGACTTCGCAAAGGGTTTTCTGCCGTTCTGGGGATCCATGGCTAACAGCAGGAACATAAGGCAGTTGACAAGGGTAGTTGAGTCCACCGTGATTGAAACTGCTGGTGCCCTTAGTAACTTGACTGCTGAGCTCCAGTCGGATCGACTTATGACCCTTCAGAACAGGGTCGCTTTAGATGTCATACTTGCAGACCGAGGTGGGGTATGCAGATTGATCCAATCTAGTTGCTGTGTTTTCATCCCAGATAACGCTCCAACAGTGTACCAGGCCATCTACAAACTACATAAGATTTCCGAATCTATTCATGTAGATAAAGGAGATTGGTCATTAATGGGATGGTTCTGGGAACTGATATCCGCCTGGGGATGGAAAATTCTGATGGTCATTGGGATGGTCTTAGCCATTCTTTTCCTGTTCTGTCTGTGCGTACAGTGTGCTCCTGCAATATGTGGCCTCTGTGTTACATCATGTGTAAGGAAGCCTGTATCAAGAGACGAGCTAAGTACTAGATTGATGTTACAGCAACATCTCCATGACTTTAGGAATGTAGATCTGGACTCAGATTAGCATGAGGATAGATTAATTGCCTATGTAAGGGCAAAAGGAGGGTTTGTGGTTCTGAAAATTCTGGACTCATATAATAATTCTGAACTCGAGAATTATACTTCGTCGAAACATGACGAATTTGGTATCAAAAGACCGAAAATGACGAGTACATTATGTACAAGTATTTTCAGTATATTTAAGTGACGATTTCACCTCGAAATCGTCATTATCGTTTTTGAACCCTTGGCTTCCATTTTGTACACAACAGCCATTTTGTGTGTTGCCCTTTACATAGGCCTTAATCCAGCTAGATTCCACCTAAGAAGGACACGTACACCTTAATCGACTTTCCTATGACCTGTGCAAGTTGGAACCATTGCCCCAGGCCGAACTCGTTAGGTCAGTTCCCCTCCCAGTGGCCGAGCAAGATAGCATCAAGGCTCAACAAGCCATAAAACCATTTTCAGCGCACACACCTGCCGTATCTTGCTCGCATCTGTCTCTGCTCTTTTTGCTTCACTTGCTTTATGGTGGGGAGGTGCCCGTTTTATTGGGGGTCCACCGATATCTGATGAAATGTTGGGCCTTGCCGGGTGATTTGTTGTAGGCAGCACAAAGTGAAATATGGACATGTCATCATGACTCTGCTTTTTCTTTGTACTAGAGATATGTCAATGATTTACTGTAAAACCAAGAATGTTTGCCTGAAGCTTAAAATTCTGTATAAGAAGAGAAGCCTGATTTTGTAAATTGAAGCAGTCTCCTGAGAATATATTTCCCCGTGTGTTGTACTTCTAGGACACCTGTTACCTTGGTTGCAGCCAAATAAAATCGATCCTTGACTTCACCTAGAAGACTCTGAGTTTCTGTGGTCTGAATCAGGAAGAACCCGAGGTCTCTGGGTGTACCCTGACACCGCTGGGTTGCCGGTTCTGTGCCGGGTCTTAAAAACCCAGTACCTCAGCCTGTGAATGCGATAACTGTCTATTATGCAAAGGGTGCTAAGCCACTCTTGGTGAGACCTGGTTTCTAATTGAATATTGGGTCCTGAGACAATGCGAGGTCCAAGACCCAGAAGGGGCAATCCAAGAGTGCCTTCGTATTAGGGCATTGACTACTGCCCATTCCCTGGGACATCGCATAAATTGGTGGTGGCAGTGTACCGTCTTTTGTGAAATTTGTAGTATGCCAGACCCTTTTCTCTGTTTCACTGAGTGCAGTCTAATAACCCACTTCATGTAAAGTTCAGCAGTTTTTGAAAACCCAGAACCTTGCTCTGTTATTCTATAATATGTGTTTGTTGAGAGTGTGTGCATGTGTAGAACAAGTATAGTAGTAGGATACTGTGTTTGTATGAGTCTGAGTACTGGTGCCAACTGTATTCATTTTGAATGCCTCGTGTTTAGACTAGTACAAGATGTATTGTGAGGCTTACTTTCCCAGACAGTGGAAGCATGTTGCCTACATTCCTGTGGCTAGAGTGTGGGGACCCAAGCACTGAAGCCAGGAGGATGGATACAGGGTTGCCTACAGAAATTCAACGAGGGCCTTGTTAGCAGAGGACTGTTAGTTCAACCTGATCACTGCCATTTGGTTGATGGTAGGAGTAAGAGGTGGTGCTTTGGTTCTGTTGTTCAGGGTGAGGATGTTTCTATGCAGGACCTGCCCTTTGACTGTCTCTGATTACTGCTTCCGAGGGGTGATAATAGCGGGTGCAGAAAACTCACGCCCACTATGTGGTCATATTTTGTATACTTGTGCTATGTGCTGTGAGAAATTCACTTTGCTGTAAAGCTGTGCCTTAAACAGCCTGAAAATAACATTTGAAAGGAAAACCACCCTAAACCGGTAATGAACCCTTAGAAAGTGGATCTACATCGCTTGTCTTTAAAAGCTATACAAAAGGGATATCCAAACCACCGCACTTTTCTTCATTTCCATGTTCTTCATAGTCAAGGATTGGGGTGCTCACCAGAATCCACCCTGAGGGCCTAGTGCTGTTGCTATCACCTGAGGGGCCCACACGAAATGAGCTGCTGCATCAGCCTCCATGTACGCAACTGCCCAAGATGAGTCTGCATCGGCCTCAAGTGCTGAATCTGTCAAAGTCAAGTATTCGCAAACTGATGCAGCGAGATTACCAGCTTGGGTTTATTCAAGATACTCACCTGGGCCCATAAAACATTCAAACAATAAGCTTGTTGTATTTCTATCTAGGACCCTAAATCGATATTCCCGATTTATGCCCTTATATGGTCATAACAAACAATATCCTTATTATATGACCTGGTTTCTTTCATTCAGACCAATCTGGCAAGATTGCATCTTACCTGTGCTTCGATGTATGCTATGCGGAGAAGAATGCGTGTTGGATGTCTGTCTTACACTACCATCAGCAGTACCAATGGATATAGATACCTTGCTAGGTCCGGTAACGACTCATGCATCGTGTTGTCCCCAGCAGTTACCTATTCTGATGACGGCATTCGTTGAGACTTCACCACTACGAGTTTGTGGTAGTGGAGTACGAGATGAGAGCAGCACCACACAGGTAGAACCTTCTGTGAGCATTGCTGATCCTGACATCGATGATAGCAATCATTCTCACACATGCACTGTTTCGGCATTTTCGAACTTGGTCGAACTTTCACCTGATGTTGTAGACCAATTTTTTGCGAGTCTGTCTGATATGATGCTCTCTCCAGTTAACGAGAATAACTTTTAAAAACAATGAGCACACAGCGTTCCCTGAACTCTGAATTCGGCCGTCAGTTTTGATAAACACAGCCACTGAAAACATTTGGAACTATTTTTCCCCTGAAAGCGAAAAAATTTTTTTTCTCACTTGCTTAATATTTACCTTTTTCTGGCACATGTACTCTGCTTAAAGTAGAACTATTCTTAGAGAACAGAGCTTCTATTTTTAGGATACTAGAGACAATATTTTACCTCAGCCTCTAGCACATGAACGGCATTTTGTATAAATATGTAATGGAATGGTCTCGACCTTCTTTTCTGTATTCAGAGCCATTTCATGTGTAATTTTCGCAATTCATTCAGCTGATATAAATATGCATTTTAACTGAATGATACCACTGCTTGAAAAGCGTACAGTACCAATATTAATTTTCGTGTATTTACCATACACCATTTCAAATGCGATTTAGGGGCCTCATTTATGAGAAATGACGCATCGCTACGTGAAAGCAGCGATGCGTCACTTCTCAGTGCACACTCCTTGCGACATTCCTGATGCGTCATATTTAATGTATGACGCATCATGTCGCAAGGAGTTACAGATAAGTCAGTATTTTTGACGTATCTGTAAGCGCAAAGGTGACGCATTGCCGGAGTGTCACAAAAGTGACGCAACTCCAGCAATGCGTCCTTTCACATGGGCCTGCGTCAGTCTTACGCCTGCTGTGAGGCAGGCGCAAGATTTTGACGCAACTATGTCCTAAAAGTGATGCAGTGAAATCTCATAGATTTCACTGCGTCACTTTTACGACCCTTCCTTGCGTCAATACGCCCCCCTTGCATACATTATACCTGGCGCAGGTATAATGTGGCGCAGGGGTTTACAAAGTGACGCATCTACCCAGATGCGTCATTTTGTAAATATGGCGCAACAAGGTGCATTTTTTACGCCACTGGTGCGTCACAAAAAGTGACGCACCGGCGGCGTAAAAGTGATGCAAGGGCTCATAAATGAGGCCCTATGTATTTTGGGGTGGGTTGGAAAACACACATGCGTCGTTATATGTTTACTATTGCTTAGTTTTAGTAATGATGGACATTATATCGTCGAGTGGGTGTTGTATTTTTATCTAGGACCCTAATTCGATATTCCCGATTTATGCCCTTATATGGTTATAACAAACAATATCCTTATAAAGGCATAAGAGTCATATCCATATTTAGTAATAGCCCATGCAGTCCAAATACGGCAAGGCTACTCCCCTAGACTCCTAGAAAGTACAACGCGTTCTTTAAACAAACCAAGTCTCCAGCACCCCGGGAAATCCCCCTGCTTTTGTTTTGATTTGAACAAGAACTCCTGGAGTCCAGAAAGAACTGTTAGTTCTTAGTGACGTCTTATGTCCAACCTTACGTAAACGCAAAAGTAAGTAAACGTCCCTCAAGATCTATTCTAAGAACTGTATCTCTACAGGGGCAGATGACTGTTAGCTCATCTATTGGTTTACAGTAATTCAGGTATTTTATACAAACAGATGAAATTTTGTCAAGGGTCACACCAACAATAAATCGTAAATAAAAGCAAGAGTTACTCTAAGAGTAAGAATATAAACATATTTTATTATATCATCTCATACATTAGGTTCATAGTGTACCTTACGTAAAACCCGGCACCTTTCAGGTATAAATATACCAACGTTGCCTTAAGCAAACACACGGTGGTTTGGAGCAGAGCGGCTATCTACTTGCCCGAGAGCCCAGCTGATGTGAGAGCCCACGGAAGCCTCCCCTCCCTTTTTGACGCACTGAGAAAGACGCTGTCTTTTTCTCCACCCGAGAAAATCCAGCTCCGGTGTTTCCAGCCACCCTTGCGGGTCGCTAGGAGAACGAGTCCGGAAGAGAGAGATACAAGACCTCCCACATTCTATTACCAAGGTACGGAGCTGACTAAACCCTTAAGAGAATTCTTTATTCAGAGTGCTGAATCTGTCAAAGTCAAGTATTCGCAAACTGATGCAGCGAGATTACCAGCTTGGGTTTATTCACCATACTCACCTGGGCCCATAAAACATTCAAACAATAAGCTTGTTGTATTTCTATCTAGGACCCTAATTCGATATTCCCGATTTATGCCCTTATATGGTCATAACAAACAATATCCTTATAAAGGCATAAGAATCATATCCATATTTAGTAATAGCCCTTGCAGTCCAAATACGGCAAGGCTACTCCCCTAGACTCCTAGAAAGTACAACGCGTTCTTTAAACAAACGAAGCCTCCAGCAGCCCGGGAAATCCCCCTGCTTTTGTTTTGATTTGAACAAGAACTCCTGGAGTCCAGAAAGAACTGTTAGTTCTTAGTGACGTCTTATGTCCAACCTTACGTCAAACCCGGCACCTTTCAGGTATAAATATACCAACGTTGCCTTAAGCAAACACACAGTGGTTTGGAGCAGAGCGGCTATCTACTTGCCCGAGAGCCCAGCTGATGCGAGAGCCCACGGAAGCCGCCCCTCCCTTTTTGACGCACTGAGAAAGACGCTGTCTTTTTCTCCACCCGAGAAAATCCAGATCCGGTCTTTCTAGCCACTCTTGCGGGTCGCTGGGAGATCGAGTCCTGAAGAGAGAGATACAAGACCTCCCACATTCTATTACCAAGGTACGGAGCTGACTAAACCCTTAAGAGAATTCTTGATTCAGATTCTTGGCAAAACCAACTTAACTTAAACTGCTACTTACTTACTCCTTCCCACGTATTAGGCTTAGGTCAGGTACACCGGGGTAGGCGTATTTAGAAGCACCAGTTGAGTACGTTAGTCAATGTTTTTATGTATGTATATATTTTATCTATTTTAAAGTATCATATGGCTAAGAAACCATATCAATGCTTTTACAGTATTATTTTATAATACTCCTTTTACTGTACGCACTTTATTTCATGTTAAGTATTGCAATTGTGGCAATTCATTTCTCTTGCATGAGAAAGAAGACTGCTCAATAAATAACACCTTTTATTGAAAACGCCCGTCTCTCTATTTCTCTGCACTCTGGTGAAACTAAGTATGCACAATTGACTGAGTAAAATAGCTGTCTATTGTTTTCACAGGACTCTAGAGATACACTCTTATTCTGAGGGAGCAAAGTTGTCATGTTAAATGGTTGTCAGAAGCTAATCCCTTCTTGTCTAAGTCCGGAGAGTTAACTCTTTCCTGAACATTCGAGATAGTTTCTAGTGACCTCTGAGCTAGCTGGCGAAACTAATTAAGTCTAATATAGTCAGTAGAGACCTAGTCGACCTCAGTCCTACGTCTACACTACTGTTTATATTATTCCAATGCGCAGAACCTATTGGGAATATAGGAACTACACTACAAGCTGGCAATCGTACGCTGGTGATCAGGACTTATTTTACCTTGAAATGTATCTTCTACCTATACACCAATTCTTACCAAACCTTAACACTTTAGCACTTAATTTCCTCTGGTCGATAGATCAGGTTGTTAGTATAATAGGTATAAATGACACTGGCTTGGCATACAGTAGAATAGAGACTGCAGTGGCATAAATTAGAGTGTCATATAGTGGAGGGAAATAGAGTAGAGTAGTGTGGAAAAGTGTAGATTGGGGTGGCGTACAGTGGATTAGCATGTTGTAAAGTGGAGAGGCATACACTTGAGTGACGTAGACTGGAGTGGTGTCGAGTAGCACCTCATACAGTAGAGTGAAGAAAGTCGTAGAGTGGAATATTATAGAGTGGAGTGCATACAGTGGCGTGGTAGATAGTAGAGTGGAGGAGAGTGTTGTACAGTATATTGTTGTAGTGTGAAGTGTAGTAGAGTGGTGTGGCCTAGCATATAGCGAAGTAAGGTGTCATAGAGTGGAGTGTCATGTTTTACAGGAGTGGTGTGGAGTGCAGTGGAGAGACATAGCATTGAATCGGGTAAACGGCCATAATTGGAGTGGTGTCTTCTACAGTTCAGTGGTGTGGTTTGTCGTAGAGGGTTGGAAAGTGTTGTAGAGTGGGGGGGAGTGTTGTACAGTGGAGAATAGGGATGCAGAGTAGATTAGAGGGTTGTACAGTGTAGTTTAGGAGCTTAGCGTGGAGTACAGTGTGGTGTAGTGGCATAGAGTGAAGTAGAGTCTTGTAGAGTGGAGTTGCATAGAGTGGAGGAGAGTGTGGAAAAGTGGTGCGGTGTAGAGTAGAATGTAGTACAGTGGCATAGAGTGAGCTAAAGTCTTGTGCAGTGGAGTGGAGTTCAATGGAGAGGTGTAGCAAAGAGTGGAATAGTGTGTTGTAGAGTAAAGTGACATGCAGTGAAGTAGAGTGGGCTTGCATAACAGACAGGGGAGTGGTGTGTTATGCAGTGGAGTGGACTCTCGTGGAGTAGAGTAGAGTGCAGAACACTATGGTGGAGTACAGTGGCATAGACTGTTGCAGAGGTGAGTGGCATAGAGTAGCACACAGTGGAGTGGTGTAGAATGCAGTAATTGAGAACAGTGGAGTAGAGTGGAGTAGTGCATCTTAGAGCTGAGTATAGTAAAGTTGGATGGAGTAGCACAAAGGGAGTTGCTTAGAGTGTAGCAGAATAGATTAGAGTGTTATAGAGTGCCATAGAGTAAACTAGAGTGCTGTAGACTCGCATTGACAGAAGTACCTTGTTGTAGGGTGGAGTACAGTGTGGTAGAGTCGAGGGGCTAAGGCTTTTGTTGAGTGGAGTACGGTGTGGTTGAGAGGAGTACTGTGGAGTGGAGTTGACTAGAGTGGAGTGGCACACACTGCATTAGCCCAGAATGAAGCAGCATGGAGTAGAGTGGATGGAGTGCCGTAGAAGGGAGTGGTGCAGTGGAGTAGGATAGAGTAGATTAGCACAGAGTGGAATAGAGTGGAGCTAGATACAGTTGAATAGCATAGAGTGGAGTGATGTTAACTGGAATGGTGTAAAGTGAAGTGGCATAGAGTGAAATAGCATACAGTGGGGTGGTGTTGAGTGGAGTGGCATAGAGTGGAGTGGTGTACATTGAAATAGCGTACAGTAGAGTGGCATACAGTGAAATAACATAGAGTAGAGTAGCATAGAGTGAAGTGGCGTAGAGTGGAGTGGTGGGTGACAGTGTGCAGTGAAGTGGCCAAGATTGGAGTGGCAGACAGTGCAGTTGAGTACAGTGGAATAGTGTATAGTGGAGTGGCGTAGAGTGAAGTTGCGTACAGTTGAGTAGTATGGACTGCAGTGGTGTAGAGTGTAGTTGCAAACAGTGGAATAGCGAAGAGTGTGGAACTGGGTAGACTGCAGCGATGTATAGTGGAGTGGCATACAGTGGAGTAATATAAAGGGAAATAGCATACAGGGAAGTGGTGTAGAGTGGAGTGGCATATAGGAGAGTGTGGTAGAGTGGAGTGGCGTACAGTTGAATAGTGTAGAGTGGAATAGCATACAGTAGAGTAGTGTGGCTTAGAGTGGAGTGGAATGGAGCCGAGTAAGGTACAGTGGAGTGGCGTACAGTGGAGTGGCATAGACTGGAATAGCGTGCAGTGGAGTGGTGTAGAGTGAAGAGTGGTAGAGTGGGGTGGCGTACAGTGGAATAGCCTGTAGTGGAGTGGCGTACAGTTGAATAGCATGTAGTATAGTGGCGTGGAGTGGTTACAGTAGAGTTGCATATAGTGGAGTATGGTGCAGTGTATTGGCGTACAGTGGAATAGAGTACAGTGGAGTGTCGTAGAGTGCCATGGCATAGACAGGAATTGCATAGAGTGGAGTGGTGTAGAGTAAAGCTTCATACAGTGGAAGAGCATAGAATGGAGTGGCGTAGAGTGGAGTAGCATAGATTAGAGGGGCATAGAGTGGTGGGGTGTAGAGTGAAGTGTGGAGTGGGGTACAGTGGATTAGCATACAGTGGTGTGGCGTAGAGAGGAATAGCGTAGTGGAGTGGTGTGGTGTGGCGTGGCGTGCAGTGAGGTACACTGGAGTGGCTTACAGTGGAGTGGCATAGAGTAGAGTGGCATGGAGTGACTTGGCATAGACTGGAGTATGGTACTTTAAACAGACGTAGCATAAAAGTGGGTGATTTATTGTTGGTCCCTACCTATTACCACTGTATTAAAGTGGTAATAGGTGGTTAAATATGTTTATGATTTTCTATATATTTTGAAAACACGTTAAAAATATTTAAAAGAACCATGCTAGTAGCTACAAGGTGCCCTGGTATTACAGGAAAAATGAAAAAAATACACTGTATAACACTATATTAGTTAAATATTGTGTAGTATGGCATATTTATCATTAAAAGAAAAAAGTAATTTCTGTAAAGAATTAAATATGTAAAAAATGAAAAATAGACTTTAGTACAATATATATTTGTGAAATAAAGTGTAGTACAGCGTATTTAAAAACTTTAATATATATTTTTTTAATGTTTTTTAAGTACCTCGGTACTCCATATATATTTTTTAAATGTATAGAAAACTTTAAATAATTTCCCTTACCTATTACTACTTTAATAAAGAAATAGATATGGGAAAATATAAAATAAATTACTTACCTATATCAATGGCTGTAACCCAGAACACAAGCAAAGTGTACTTAAAACAACATGGCTACCTTTAACTTTTATGAAGGCAGCCATTAGCCAATCTCATAATGCCTTATCATCAGCATGTACCACGACACATGTTTAGTCTACTGTATATGCTGTTTGGCTTCTCTTGAACTACAATTTTTAGTCATGTTACATCACCACCCACTTTATCTTTGTACTATACCCAGGGGCCTTCTATTGTGTTTTTGATTTAGATTGCGGGGATATGGCACTTGTTGGTCTCTAAATTTCCTTTGGTCCTTCGTTTGTGTGAGACATACTTTTTACATTAAACAAATAATTGCAATAAACACTGATCAAATGTCTTAACAATATTACATCAACAAAATAATTCACAACACAATCTGAGCAAAAAATATTTTTACATAAATTGCAAACATCTATACAGCAAGATACATATTAATAATATGGTAGCTGTGTTTATGGATAATTCTTCAGTGGCACCTATTTTAGAATGGAATACAATCACTGTATGTTTGTAGCTACTGGCATTCGGATGTCAGTTTTTGTTGCTCAGGAATGAAAGTCACATGACAACAGAATTATACATTTAAATGAAGTGCTGCCAGAAAGCCATCTGTACAATTCAACAACTACAGGGATTTTTCAGGCTTGTGATCAATAAGGGGGCCAGGGACGTTTAAATGAACTAAATGCTTGTCGAAGTCTCATCACAATTATGGCTTCAAAATAACAGGCAGTCAGGAGTTTACATGATTCAAAGCAGAGTTTGGTTTATCAAGTTTTTTTTGTGGTTTTATAAAGGGGGCTTTTCAATCCTGACATGGCAATTATGTCTGTATTTATTAGAAAAGTGTCTGTCTAATGTGAAAAATTCAACTATTTGTGTATATATTTGGTAGATTTTTAAAAACATTTCGGTGAATACTGCATGATTATGTCATTTAATAGTTTTATGAGACTTCTGACAAGGTTTAAAAACCGCGACTGGTGCAAAGTATTTTGTTTATGTTCATCATATGCTGTAGTATATATTGGCTTTTTAAAATTGCACTCAGTGGATTGAGAAAGGCTGCTGCACAGCCGAAATGCGTTTCTACATTGTGCTATTGGGTCGTGGAAGGCCCCATGCAATAAAGATGTAATTACTAGCATCTTCGTGTGCGTGCTCTCTTTGGATGGATAGGGAGGCGTGTTGATTAATAAATATATATAGATAAAATATTTTTCAAAAGTATCAAACTATCACTATAAACATTACAAATAAAACATAAATTAGCATTTACCATAGAAGGACATAACTGATTCAAACCAAAACTAAACTAACTATTAAAATTAAAGTATAAACACCCTTAACCAATTAAATTACACAAACAATTACATCAATATTATAGAAGGCACACACATTTTATCAACTTAATGCTGCCAAAACGACAAAATGTGAAAGACAAGGAAATTCTGCCGGATTATCTGACCAGACCCTGATCAAATAAATATATACGTATCAACTACTACCTTCCAAAGTATGTAAAACGTATATTTAAACTAAAACTTACTTTTGATTGAAATTATAATTGTAAAATAACAAATAATTACCAAAAAACTTGCCAATCTCTATCTCATTTCATGTACTTACTAAAAGATAATACTACAACTTCGAGAGAGTATTAACCTGCCAGAAAACACTGATCACAAACAACATAAAAAAGTAAGTATATGTAAATTATAAAAAATTGAAACTCAACACAAAACCCAATAAAATGAAACCTAACAATCTCACCCTCTACAAAAGACCAACAAATAAACATTTAAAAATGAAACTGACGCTCTTTTTTCCTTCCAACAGAAAAGAAAGCACTTGGTACACCCCCCCCAAAATGTTTAAACATTTTTAAATTGCAATTCTTTATGCTATAATACTATTTTCAGACATAATGACAGAAAGAGCAAAATCATAACATCTCAGAAAGCAAAGCAATTACTAACATGGGCTACACCTACAACCAACAAAGTACATCAATGGGAAATGGGAACTGGAAATGTACATAGGGCAGTATTATGAGTACGGCGGTCCACAGGCCAGCTGCACTCGTGGTGGCAGTCCGATCACCGCCATTCTGTGGATCTGCCTGCACTATTTAGAGTGTGTAGGTTGGACCGGCATTAGACCGCCGGCACCTCTGGGATAAAGGATACAGCTGGGCCGGCGGTCTGAAACAAGCCTGAATATGCTGGCAGTGCCGCTGCCGGCACAACCAAGTATATTAAGAGTTGCCTTTTCACCATCCATTTCATGGTGGTGAACCCACCAAGAAAAGGGTGGCAAGGCGCGAACTAAGAGGGCCCTAACAGGATCCCCTGCTGGATCTGGGCCTAGAGCTACATGCAGGAGGGAACATGTTGTGCCCCCCTGTAATTGCACCCAATTCCTGCACGATGTGGCATGCAGGCCACACTGTGCAGGAACGTGTTGCAGGTGCTGTCACAACAGTGGGCTGCATGTTAGGCTCTCCTATGAGTCTAACAGCCCATCACCATGAGATCACGATCCGCCCGCCATGGATTAGACTCGTAATCTGAAGGGCAGGCGCACTACGGGCTTGGTGGTCCTCCTGTTGGCGCAGAAGTGGTGGACCGACAGGAGGACCGCCAAGCTCATAATAAGGCCCTAAATATTATTCCAGTGATACCCCTCCAGCCCCTAGAAATTACTAAGACATCAAAATAAGTGAACACTTAAAAATAACACATAATGATGAATCCTTCCTGTTATATGACAACCAAAAAAATTATAGATGAATCCTAATACTTTCTACAGTAGATAACTTACTAAACTAAGCCATTGTCAAACCTGGATGACGGCTGGGTCCTTCAAAATGTGTCCCAAACCATCCACTCATATGAACACCATACATGGTGAATACCAAAACACAAATATTACTACTACCAAATAAACAAAGAAGGACTTACTACAAGCTCTTAGACCACATTAAACATAAAACAAATAACTATTACCCTACAAAAATTATCAAAGATTTTGAACAAGCCATGATTCAAACCATTTTAAAAGCATAACCAACACACCCATACAAGGCTGTTACTACCATTTCAATCAGAGCATTTGCAGATACCTCAACAATCTTCACTAAGGGCCTGATTAAAATTTTGGTGGTGTGGCGCCAGGTCCGCTCTGCCGCCTCACCATCAAAGCCATGGTCAGACTGCCCGCCAGATTAGGAGTTACCTCCTGTCTGGGGGGCTGATTTTTGGCGTTCCCACTGTAGTGCCTTGGAAAATGAGCACCACAATGGGAATGCCAAAAACAATTCCTGCACACCATGTACTGAAAAGTCCATGCCTTGCAGGAATTGGTGCCCATGCACACATGGGGGCACATGTCCTAGCAGAGGAGGCACAGAGGGCCCTGCAGGGCCCCCTTTTTACCTCTCCACCATGGTGTTCAAGGAGTAAGAACCTCCATGACATTGCTTGGAGAGAGGAAACCCGTGATATGTTTGGCGGGACAGTGGAGGTCCTGGAAAGCATATTGCGGCCTCCTGACCACCACAACACCACTGCTAAGTTGGACTGTGGCAGTCAGACCACCCGACTCATAATAGGGCAGTCTGGAGACTGCTACCACAGCGCCGCCACAAGCCTGGCTGTACATAGACTGTCAGACTTGTAATCGCGCCCTAAGTGTGGAATGTGCTACAAACAGTCAATTTGCCTATGAAATAAAACAAAATGATATCTCTAGGCTATGTCCCTGTCACTGAGTAGCTAATCACTACAATTTACTAATAGAAAGCCTTTCTACCAACGAAATGAACACAAAGGATGCCCTCTAATGGATTATTTCGAAGATACTTGGGTTGGCTGACTGCATCGTTCTCGTAACAGGCACCATCCCAAATTCCAAATACCAAGGTGGAATGTCTATAACAGTACATTGGCACAGAAAGCCAGAACAACTCAGTGGAAGGAATGCACAATGCCTTTCATTCAACACTAGGAAGAACCCAACTAACACTCTATAAATATAGAGATGCATTACACAAGACCAACGCTCCCAATGACTACAAATGGAGAAATCTGTACCCCAAATAAACCTAAACCTAAACTTAGCAAACAAACCAAAAGAATGTACAAAATGCTAAAATATTGCTTAGCAATAATACCAAAAGCATACTATAAAATAAATACTCACCTACAAAACTTCCAAAAAAGTATAACATAATCTTAACCAACATTACAAATAGTTTTTAATATAAATAATAAAGATAATATTTTCTTACATCAGTCACATTACATAAAACTCTAATAATATATACATTATTAATATAAAAAAACTAAACCTCACCAACCAAAAAGCTCAATTTATTATGTAATATAATTGCAACACATAAAATACACAATTCCAAATAACAATCACATAATACTTACATCAATAATAAAATATAACATTTTCCACCAAAAAAATAAATAAATTAAATATTGCTTACTGTTCTGTGGCAGCAGATCACCCTCTGCATCCAGGTAGTTAAAAAGTATAAACGACGAAACAGGGAAAATATTTTCCAATAAGTCCCCAAAAATGAAAAAAAAAAACAATCCAAAAGAGATCCATCGAGGCATTTCAAAATATTTAGGAATGATAAAAAAAACTTGAAAAATGGTTAAAAAAAAGAAACGTCTCTGAAATCCCAACCAAAAATTAGATCAAAGTAAAAAATATTGGTTTATTCTAATCCAACATAGATTTCCTTTAAAAAAAAGGTAAATCCACATGCTCATAGGATATGCTCGTACAGAAAAACCTTCATAGTAAAACAGAAAACCTACCCGTAAAAAACATTACATTCCCAAAAGTACATATTTACACTTATTCATCAATAAGCAAGTAACATAACAAAATATCACATAACATATCAAAACATTACTAAAACACTGTATGAAAATGTAAACCTACACACTAGTGAAAAACATTACTATTAATACAACTAAATGTACAATATTCCTACAAACAACTCTATAACTAACCTCTCGACCTTTCCCTAGATTTTTCACTACCCTCAAAACCCTAAAAAAAACTAAAAATGACTTACCTGTTCGAACAAAGAGCAATACTTTACCGTGACCTGGATTTCAGAAAATAGACTAAACATAAGAGAAATGGAAGATAGCTGTAAAAAAAGGCTGCTAAATTAAACAAAAAAAGACTGTCTTCCGATAGAAATAAATGGGAAAATAAGTTAAAATTGTTGAATAAATGTTTTACATTAAAAAAAATATATATTAAATATGTAAAACATGTAAAATAAATTGTTAAAAATTTGAAAATAAATTGTAAACGTATACATTAAATAATAGTATAGAAAATATACATTTATTTAATATATACTGTAAAAATGTTTGTAAAGATTATGTTAAGAGAGTGTATATAAAATGATTTAATAAATGTTAAAATATGTTAAACAATAGAAAAAACATCGAAAATGTACAATATACAATACTATCTAAATATGATTTACATTGCTTAAAAATAAAATTTTTATAAAAACTTGTTTTATTTATGTCGCTCTCTCTCTCACTCCCTTTCTCTTTCTCTCTCTCTCTCTCTCTCTCTCTCTCTCTCTCTCTCTCTCTCTCTCTCTCTCTCTATATATATATATATATATATATATATATATATATATTCACTGAAAAAACCATAGGTTATAGACCATATATAGTTAGGAATTAGCATTTAGAAAACCTTATTTTACTCACACAAAACCATTGAAATTCCATATATAGTTAGTTGCACTAACTATATATCGCGCACCCGCAATCCACTGCTGATGATGTCACATATTACATCATTCATGACATGGTCAGTGACATCACTGATGACATCACTGATGACATCTCAAATGACATCACTGATGACATCATCTAGTGTCTGTGTGTTTTTGTAAAGTTTAAATACGTTTTACATATTGAAGAATGACTGGATGTATGGAAGACTGAGTGTGTGTGTGGCTGGCTGGGAGGTGTGTGACTCTGTGCATATCAATGTGTACTTGTATCAGTGATTGTATAAGAGAGTAAGTATGTGTTAGTATATGTGTGAAAAGTATGGTGTTCTGTGTTTAACTATAGATGAGGAAATCGAAGTGTGATTGATTCTTCACAGGACTGACTAGGTGTATGAGTGCATATGATAGTGTTCTAATAATAACTGACTGTATGTATGAGTAATTGTATGGGTGAATGAGTGAATGTGTGTGTAGACGTACGAATCAGTGAGTGCGTATGTAGTAACTGGTATTGGTGTGTCATGATGTCATCAGTGATGTCATTTGAGATGTCATCAGTGATGTCATTTCAGATGTCATTAGTGATGTCATCAGTGATGTCACTGAAGTATGGTGTTCTGTGTTTAACTGTATAGATGAAGAAATGGAAGTGTGATTGATTCTTTACAGGACTGACTTGGTGTGTGAGTAACTCCATGGATGAGTGGCAGTGTGTGACTGTCTGCATAGGTGTATGAGTGCATATGATAGTGTTGTAATAATAAGTGACTGTATGTATGAGTTATTGTATGGGTGAATGAGTGAATGTGTGTGTAGACGTAGGAATCAGTGAGTGCGTATGTAGTAACTGGTATTGGTGTGTCATGATGTCATCAGTCATGTCATTTGAGATGTCATCAGTGATGTCATCAGTGATGTCATTTGAGATGTCATCAGTGATGTCATCAGTGATGTCACTGACCATGTCATGAATGATGTAATATGTGACATCATCAGCAGTGGATTGCGGGTGCGCGATATATAGTTAGTGCAACTAACTATATATGGAATTTCAATGGTTTTGTGTGAGTAAAATAAGGTTTTCTAAATGCTAATTCCTAACTATATATGGTCTATAACCTATGGTTTTTTCAGTGAATTTTCAAGGTTTTGTAAATGCTAATTCCTAACTATATATGGTCTATAACCTATGGTTTTTTCAGTGAATTTCATTGGTTTTTTAACAGCTAATATCTGTAGCTGTAAAATGTATTCTTCTTTAAATCCAAAAATATAGTTTATATGTTTATTAATAATTTTTTTTTTATTTATTTTTTTCTTCGTTCCCGCTTCGCGAATCGGGAAGCTTCCCGTTAGCTGACCATGATGCCGCGAAATAGACCGCGAGCCGGTAAACGTTTCTTTACCGCAAGTGCCGCGTTAGAAAACAACATCGTGACGCCTCCCGTCCGCATGACGTTTCACGTTGTCGCGTGATACGTCATATGACGTGCTACGTTAGCGAACTGGTACGCGAAGCGAGTCGCAAAGCGCAGGTTTCTGGAAGCAAACCGGGAGGCCCTGCAAAGCGCTTAACGTAAACACAGCAAGTCATGTGACTTGGTAATAACACTTTTCATTGGTTCATTTCACTTTTGGTTTCCTAATGATGTAAGACTAGGTCATATAATCTAAAATGAACACTTTTGATTGGTTGAGAACTCTTGTTTTTCCCAAATGATGAAAATCCCTCCTTCTTTCCTCACTCTGACTTTCATCATTGTGAGAGAAAGACCCTTTGTGATCACTGAGCAATGGCTTCTTTAGTAGCTTCAGCTGGTGCTTCCCCACCACCTCCACCACATCCAAGGAAGAGTGGACCACCTGCTCAAGTTATAATTCAGCAAGAAGAGGAAGAAGAGGAAGACGAGGAAGAGCAGGAAGAGAGGCAGTTTTTGCCTGAGGAACCCAGGACGTCTCACCGGAAAGAAAACTTCATTTGGCAATTTTTTTAAATTCCCAAAGGTCAGAAAAAAGTAAATGCAAGATACGTAACTTGCCTTATATGTCAAGATAGACTGTCCAGAGGAACCGAGAAAAAATACAGTTTCGGAAACTACACAATGCATCGCCATATGACTAGGTGGCATCCTAACAACTACAGTGCTGCACAGTTTCGGAACGACCTAGATAATCTCCCTATTATGGCCAGAAGATCTGTTGTACCGGAAGTAACGGGACCAGAGGGCAGGGAGATGGTGCCAAATATACAAATGAGATTTGGTGAAGTAAAACACACCTGCGTATTTTGCGATGGATTCATTTGCTACGGAGAAAGAAGCATCACTCTGATCAACAGAGCTATTGACTATCATATGCAAGTTTGTACGAAACGCCCAAAATAATAAATACTTTTTTTTGTTTTGTTGCTCCTGTTGAGCCCTTTACAATGAATCGTTTTCATTGCCCCCTCCAAGAAAAACCCCAAAAAATATAAAACTGTTCAGAAAAATTCAAAAAAAGTAAAAAAATGTTCCGAAAAATAATAAAAAAAATTTAAAACAACAAAAACAATAAAAAAAAAAGTTATTTTCAGAACTACCTCCCCGTTATTAAAACATTGGTACAATATTTGGAACTGTGCCAACCTCTATTTCTCTTAGTTCGCTTCCCAGTTCGCTCGCCGGTACGCGAACCGGAAGCGAACCAAAAACAGTAAGTATAAGGGAAGGAAACAGACACTTATGTTAAAAGAAAGACAGCTATAGGGGAGTAAACTAGAGATACTATTACCCGTAATCCACTGCTGATGATGTCACATATTACATCATTCATGACATGCTCAGTGACATCATCAGCAGAGGATTGCGGGTTTTTGGCAACGTGCCTTATCCACGGTTTAATAACGCTGCCTTTTGCTTTATATAAGTTTTCAAATTGTATGAAATATATACCAATAGGTCGTTATGAACCTTTAGGTAGTGCTTTTCTTCATGAGGTCTGGTCGCTTCCATACACATACAGATGTTTCAAAGATGATCAAGAAGTTTATCTGAATGGAGAGGAATGCACTGAGACGCCAGATCATTCACTAATGTGTAGGCACATACAGTTACACGGTTCATGCAACAAACACCGACCAAATATGGCTTGCGTGTTGCAAGGCACGCCAGTTCCTGCTATCATCCCCACGTTCAAGTTGTTGGAAAATGGTAGTTATTTGATGCTCAATAATGAAGATTGTTCTGAGTTAATTAAAAGTATTCCTTTTATCGTAACAGTAAGTGAACGGGTTATTTGCTGCAGAAATGTTCTATTTTCTCCCACACATGAACATAGGGAGTTTTCAATCTGGCCACAAATACCAACCTTGGGAGAGATTTCAACGGCATGGCAAGAATAAGAGCTCTTTTGTCTCAGAGAGAGGTGGCCTTGAGTTCGGCCCATGAAACTTTCGTGCTTCACATAGCGAACACCCGTACAGAGGTGCAGACCCTTTTCAATTCAGATTTGCCTTTCAATTTCAGCAAGATGGTTCGGACTATCTTTAACGCATCCTCCACAAAGACCCTGGCGCACTTTTTTAAAGTTGTTACCAGTGGTCTCGTGACTTCATTTGAGAAAATCTTTGGAGTCATCCCTGCTTTCTTTCATTCTATTTTCTCCACTCTGCTTCGTGGATTGGCATTTTTACTTGCATTACCAGCGGACGCTCTTGTGCTTTTTTACATTTTTAAATATGGATGTCCCTCCTATGCAACCTCCCACCCTGCAGCTGCTGACACTGTTCCGCAATCGCATGCTAGAATATTATGGCACAATGCCGTTGGCGATATTAAGCACGGCATATGGATTATCTTTTCGATTCTCCTACTTCACCTGTGTCCAGCCTGTATTTCACTGCCTGACCTGTGATTTCGATTGGGCCATTGATTTGTGTCTCTGCGGACCGGTTTCTCCTGACGTCGACTTTAATCAGCTGATGACTCCTATCATTACTCACGAGTTGGTTTGTCCCGGCGAAAGGATTATGGCTGTGGCATTGATGCATGGACTAATTGGTCCCTGGAATTTATTGGCGGCAGCACAGTCTTTCTTGGAACAGAGCTTTCTTGAAAACCCACCGAGCTGTCCTCTGATGGTGATAGAGGATCCGGTGCTGGGAGAGCACGTATGTTCTTTTCCGCTTTTAAATTGGATGGCTGAACTGTTTTCGGATGAAGACGGTGACTTCCTATTGGAGGCTGTTGCAGCTTATTTTGCATACACAGTTATGTCATAGACCTTTTTCATGTTTGATATGCTTAGTACTAGCATTTCATTGACAATTCATTGACTTATTTGTCAAGTTTTTATTATTTACCTTGCCTATTGGCTTAAGACTCGATAAAGTACTTGGCTGTTTTATTTTTCTTTAGCATTAAATTTTCCTAGTTTTTAATGCTTTACCTTGCGGACCGTCCACATATAAACTTGCAATCTGCTCTCATGAGATGGCACTTCTATTATCTTATTTAGTTCGTTTCCGGATCATGGGGAGGTGTCATCTAGGTCCTGGATATCTTTACACCGTGTTAAGTTAGCATGGGCTCATTACCGGTTTAAACACCATTTTTCCTTTTTTGCAACTTCTGCACACGACACTTAGTTGTTGATTTAGCTTTCCACCTAGTAGTTCATCGTGGTTTACATGAGAATAATATGTTATTGCTCTACTATCTGCTTTGCTTGTTAAACCTTATCTGTACAGCGAGTGCTAAAGTTTCAAGAACAACACGATACAGAATTGTTATGAGGTCTGATCTCCACGACTTCATACTCATAACATAAGTGCAACTTCTGCCAATTCTGGGCATGAGGCGGGTTTTATATTGCTTTGCCGAACACACATACACAACAGTTGATGCGGTTCACATGAAGAGAGAGCTGGTGTATGCTGATGTGATTCCTTCAAATCTAAGACACTAAAGTATGGGCACGCCCTAAACCAACACAAAGAGACCTTCTTAGCAAATAATATAATATGTGTATTAGGGAGGGTGAGATATAAGCAGCCGCGGGCCGTGGAGGGAGTTACGGTGAGGCAGGGAGGCGGGGAGGGGGAGAAGCAGGGTGGAGCCCTCTCTACCCTGCCCCTCCCCCTCCCCGCCTCCCTGCCCCACCGTAACTCCCTCCACGGCCCGCGGCTGCTTATAAGTGTTGCTAACTCTTATTCATTTACAGCATGTTAACATACTGTCACCATTCGCTTTTTATGTACTAGTAACTATGCTGGTAATTTTGCTACTGATAATATGTGTACTTGATTTCTCCACCCTGCTTCTCCCCCTCCCCGCCTCCCTGCCTCACCGTAACTCCCTCCACGGCCCGCGGCTGCTTATAAGTGTTGCTAACTCTTATTCATTTACAGCATGTTAACATACTATCACCATTCGCTTTTTATGTACTAGTAACTATGCTGGTAATTTTGCTACTGATAATATGTGTACTTGTATTATCTAAGATACTACGCCTGAGAAGACGGCATTAGTAAATAAACATTTCAAATACACATGTGTTCTTCTTAACTCCATGTTCTGGTTTCTAAGAAATATATAACGACCGACTGTTCATGAGTTCCACGTATCCTGAGGTACTATAAGTTCATATTCTGGATTGTCTAAACATTGAGAGTTTGTTATATCCAATGTGACACTGTACCTAGCTTGCTAAGGAGTTTTTGATTACTAACGTGAGTTTTGGGACACCCTAATTCGCCGAGGTTCCAATCCTCTGTCCACAGTTCTGTGTGAGAACAGAAACCCTGCGACAGGGGCACCCCCGACCCTTGCTGGAGCTTCATCACACTTGCGATACAACTCCAGCAATGCGCCACCTTTAGGGCACAGATACATCACGCATCTGTGCTGTTTTTGCCCCATGATGCGCCGCATTGTAAATGCAGCACACCATAGGTGACGGAACAGCGGCACAGAATGACTAACACATCCCTGGTGATGCGCCAGTCATCATAAATGTATCCCTATGCTTCTTATCTTGTTAGAGATGAACCGCCATATGTATCATCAAAGTTTTTTGCATTTCCTAAATAGCGAACTTTAAGGAATAAATAGCGATTCTTTACCATTCCTAGTTTGCGATTAGCTATTTGCTAATTACAAATTACCCATTCATTTCCTTCATTTCCATAGGGCGGTTGGACTCACTTTTAGCTCGAACGGCTGAATGGATTTCCACGAAACTTGGCAAAATTGTAGGGACTGGTAGCCCGATGTGCCTTTGCTATGTCTCAAGATATATGCTCCAGTGGTTTTTACGAAAATTAACTTTGAAAAATATATATTGGGCTACATTGGCCTATATATATGTTGGAGCCCAAATGTAGCCCAATGAAGCCCAATGTAGCCCAATGTAGCCCAAAGATGGCCGCCAGACACACAAAAAAACAAATGTAGCCCAAATATCAGCCAGATGTAGCCCAACTATAGCCCACTGACAGAATGACCAATCAGCTTCGCAAACCTCCGTTACGCGAAGCGGAGCACTGTTACAGATATATATCTTTTTTTGAACGTTAATTTCTCAAAATCCACTGGAGCACATATATTGAGACCTAGCAAAGGCACATCGGGCTACCAGTCCCTAATATTTTGCCAAGTTTCGTGCAAATCCATTCAGCCGTTCGATTATTATTATTATTATTTTTTTTGCCCCGCGGGGCCCTTTTAAAACCTCCACATCAAACCTAGGGGGTCAGCGAGGATCTACTATGCCCCCTTATGGTTATTTCCCCCTTTGTTTTGGCCTCCTCTTGTCTCTCGATCCTACCGAGAGACAAGATGGCGGCCGCTACGGACTTTTTTGAATGTTGACAGACGCCAGAGAACCAATCAGCTTCGCTTCACAAAGCTCCGTTGCGCGAAAAGTACGCGTCCTGGGACGCTGCCCGGTCCGCTGTTACAGATATATATCTTTTTTTAAACGTTAATTTCTCAAAATCCACTGGAGCACATATATTGAGACCTACAAAAGGCACATCGGGCTACCAGTCCCTACAATTTTGCCAAGTTTCGTGCAAATCCATTCAGCCGTTCGGGCTAAAAGTGAGGCCAACCGCCCTATGAAAAACTCAATGTTAAAAACACGTTTTGGGACCCCCCTTTTTTCTCGGCCCCCCCTTGACGAACCCCCCCCAAATTTTCAAGGGCTGCTCAGAAACAAAATGTGCCATTTTCCTGAAAATTTCAGCCAATTCCGTCCACAAACGCCAAAGTTATTAGACATAGAATTTTCAAAAATCCCATAGAGAAAAAATCCTAACTATATATACCTACTGGCGACCGCCAGTAGGTAATATATATATATATATATATATATATATATATATATATATATATATATATATATATATATATATCACTGCTCCGTTGCACTTTTCAGTCATGAAGCGCCACCGAATGGGTGCCGGCATCGCGGAGATGTGCTGCAAATTAAATCCAAGCTCCACTGTTCCCCTTAGAGTCAACAGAAGCCAGCACTCACGGGGCAGTTGCAGAAAATTTTATTCCCTCAAAGCAACAAACAAACGCGTTTTAGCGTAGCGCCACCGATGAAGGCGCTACGCCAAAACGCGTTTGTTTGTTGCTTTGAGGGAATAACCGCAGCAGCAGGTGCTTTTAAAATGAAAACATGCTTGCAAATAGGCCGCCCCCACCCCAAGTCATCGCCCGGTGCGGTGGCACCGATCGTGCAGCCCTAGAGCCGGCCCTGATGGCATGCACCTCAGGGTAGATGATGGACACTAAAGAGGTGGCATTTACTATTCCCAATCCAATCTGAATCAAATTGGGGTAGGTGTGGTTCACTAAAGGGGTGACCTTTACTATTTCTACTACAATCTAAAGCATTTAGGCATTGTGTTAGACACAAACAAATTGATATACACAATCAATATTCCATCCTTATACGTAATTTTTGATGTATAGTATAACATAAAAATTACTTAGAATAATCCAGACACACAACCTACCTAAAATTAAACATTAACATATAAAATAATGCCAATCACTATTGATAATTAATATATTTTTGTTATTATTTATTACTGTTAAAAAATGTTGATACGTAGCATAAAATAATTCAAAATAAAAATGATAAACATTTGAAACAAAATTTCAAAATATATATAAAAAATAATGTTATTATATTCAAATTGATACATTTTAAAACGTATATTCCCAACAACAGAACCTATACGAATAATAAAGATAATAAAATAACATTATTACAATTTTGTTAAATGTTAAATAAATAAATCTTTAACATATACATATATCTTAATTTTAATATAATAAATGATACTTATTTATTCTATTTCCCTAATGTCATTATAAAACATTTCAATAACTTTCTAAATAAATGTAAAAAAGATTTTTTTTTAAATGATGAGCAATGCAATGATGTCAGAGTAGAGACTCAGCCGACTGAGCAAGTTCAAATCCAGGTTGCTATAACGATTCCCTTCCGGAGACCGACAGATAGGAGGCACATTCCCTTGCTCAAGGAAGTGGGGCTGGGGGCCTTTATGTAATCCAAGCTCATGGTGTGATTGTATGCTGGGATGAGAGCTCAAGAAAGGTTGTTCCTCTCCCAGTGGCGGGATATAAGAACATTTAGTGGCAATAATGGAATGATATGCACCATGATATGTTTAAAAATCGATGACACATTTGCCATCATTCCAGCTGTATGATGTCCTACTTGTTTGTCCTTATATGTGTGATGGGTAAAAAGTAGGGAAGAATACTCATGTACAGACAAGAAATTCACCTTCTATTGAAGCATAGACAGCTCATCTTTTATAGCCAGACGTGCCAACAGTAGAGATTTGTTAGCCCAAATATATTCTCCTTCTCTTGTATTTTAAGTTTATGTCTACAGGGGAGTGCCTCTGCGCTCTGACAGAAAAAATATCAACATTCCTTAGTTTAGGGTAAGTTATTGGAAGTGAAACTTAGGTGTATGGCCAGAAGAGATTCAATAAAAGCAAACACAATCAGATCGAAACTGGTTAATGGCGTAATGCAGAAAGTAACAAATGTGTCTTTAATCTGCGATGTAACTTCTGGTGGCGTACTTCAGTGGGATGCTACTGTCAGGATTAGTACTATCTTGTGGCCATCAAACCATGAGTCAGTATCTCTGTGGCAAAATTGTGTTTCTGTGTGTTCCCTCCACAGCTTGGGGTGTGCACAAGAATTCTATTCTTTGTCTTTCCACTTCTTATATTCCTGCACCTCATTATGTCTCATCACACTCCATTTCCATATTCTCTTTTCTGATATTTTGTTGTTCCTATTCTTGCTTTTGTTTGCTAACTCACCCATTTCCATGAGATGTATCTGTCCTCCTTTTTTCTGACTCTCTCACTGTTTCCACTGTTCCACACATGTTCTCCCCATCTACTCTAACTCTTGCTTTTTAGTGGTATCAAATTGTCAGAGACTGTAGAGCTTGCATTGGTTATCCTTCAATTTGTTTCCACTGGACAAGTCTCCAGGTAAGATGTCTTACTTGGCTGATTGATCACCAATGGTGCCTTACTGATTTGACACAACTCCTGACTCCATCATGTGCACAACTCAACTCCAAGCTATATATTTGGTTAAGCATTTGCAACCACAATAGCATCTCCATAGCAAATTATATTCATGCCTTGCTCCATGCCAACAATACACATTAAGATCAATCCCTGGCACCATTATTCACACACAGTGGCTCCAAAATATATTTAGATTCTGGCAGGCACTCTGACAAGCCCATAAGGTTTGTAGTAGTTCTGCCTCTGCCCATCCTGCAGCACACCATCAACCATATTTAGGAAAAACAGAGCTGTAATAGTTTATTTCCGATTAAATTGTTCCCAAAAACACAGAGGGAACTCTTTTGTCACAAATCAATATGGGACTGCCCACCATATCATGGCAGTCAGCTCTGCATTCTACTTTGTTTTTCCGTAACAATCCTCTAATGTGTGGGTTGTGTCTGAAAAACAAACAAATGCCATTAACGTAGAAGGAGGTTTCTCCTTGTATGTGAGGGTCATCCAGGTTTTTTTCTTTTCTGGGTCCATGATGCCTTTCAGTGTCCCACAATTTTAACACTTTTAAATTGGGCAATCCATTTGCCATCGCAATGGTGTATCCTTATCAAGTTTTATTCATAATCTTCCCTACACCAACAAATCCAATTAATCAAAATCCCTGACACTATAACCCACATCAGAACGCCAAGCTATATAGTTGGCAAAGTGTTGCTACCACACACCATAACACATCAATATCAAATTGTAGACATAATTCACACTAACATAATAAACACAACTTCAAGCATAATCATACACACAAGACTCCAGGTGGCACAGTTGGCTCAGCATTGATCACCTCAACAACAAACCTGAATTCCATTGCTAACAGACTTATCAACCATCTAGAAAACGTTCACTAATATTTATCACAACGGCATGCACATAGAAATGTAAACCAAATAATGGGCAAAAATGCTTCTAAACATAACAGTCAACTGAAGATATGCAGTGAATAACTACACCACAGCAGAACTAAGCATAATGGAACATCCTTCAGCTCACACATCTGTGGCCAAAAGGTTCGAAACAGATGCATAATAATAAGTTATTGGCCACTGTCCAGTATAATCCTAGAAATGTACCATTATATTTTACCCCTTGCTGTCACAGTTATGATGCACCTCTAAACAAAGTGAGCACTACCAAATCTACAGACAACGTATCACTTTGATTCCTGTCAACAACTAACCCAAAATCCAAAAAAGACACCCAGATTTTGAAAATGCTATGGGACCATACAAATAGAAGAACTATACAAATGAACATAACAAAAGCTTACCATTTTGAGTGCTTGGCACTACTAGTGGGCAGATGAAAATCCACATGGTGGTCAACGTACATAGCAAAAGACAAGGCCTTGAGGAATACAGAGCATTCCTGTAGGAATTTCAGGGTCAGTTTCTACCCTGGAGATACCAAAATGCTACACCTAGTATTGACGTCCTTCCAATTGTTTGTGTTGGCAGTAAGAAGTGCTAGTAAATTGACATTCGTTAAACATGTTATAAGCTACCGTCGGGAGGGGATAGCTGCAGATGCCTTGCAATGTTTTATCCATGTCGGCTGGACACATCCAATGGAGATATAGAGGTTAGCAGAAATGGGGCAATCAGGGTGAAGCTACAAGTAGGCCCACACTCAAACCAAAGATGGCAGGCCAGCATTTGCCAGCTGCTAAACAGGCATGGCCAGTCTCCTAGGCAAAAGTAACCACTATCTCCTAACACCCAACATAAGGTCCTAGAGTGATTGCAGGTCATGGTAATGGAGGATTTCCTTTTCTTACTAAAGGCTAGCAGCTGTAAAGACATTACATTGAGGATTAAAAAATAACTGCCAGCAATGGTCCATTCAGTTAGATGAGGGATGAGGCAGAGAAAGGTAGCAGGTGAAAAGATTAGGCAGGCTCAATAAAACAGCAAGACTAAAGTCAAAGCAGTTTGGAGAAAGTGGAGTATTTATTTGGATGCTAGATGTTATTTTTTGCTATTTTAAATGTTGCATGCTCTGTTATGCTAGTTTATGGCTTATGTTATTTTCTGCTGTGTTCTTTGATGTCGTATGAACATTGTTAATAATTTCTAGGCAAAGCCTTTTCTCCTAAATCACCAAGTAGCATACAGGCTCTCATCTGACTTTGCAATACTCTTCCCTTTTTTTACTAGCTCTATTTTGGAGAGCGTGAAATGTGTTTTAAAGCTTTTCAACCCACCCAACGATTCTGTATGTGCCTTATGTGCCAATGCAGTCTGCTGCAACTTTCTCCTAGTATAATATTTTCCGTGACTTTCTATACAGCCTTTGTAATTGAATTTACACTGTGATGGCCATATAATTTTATTGCGAATTATCTATTTGAAATATATTATTAGAAAATAGTGCCTAATATAGAGACTTATATGACTAGGAAGAGTTTCATTAACTACCGTGAGAAATATATGAAGCATTAGGGAGTTTTAGACAATGACGTTTACATTAACCCTGGGCGTAGTTCGCGTAGCCGCACTCCGCGAAGCTACGCGAAGCCGCACTTGCACTCCGCGAGCTACGTGTAGCTCCGCGGACATGCGTAGTAGCTTGCTAGACCCGTTCGCGCGCCGTTTTTCGTCTTCGGGAGCGCGGTGCGCGTGTTCGGGGCGCTGCCTGCATGCTCGCAATAGCTAGCGCGCTAAGTTACTCAATGAGGTTTGTCCCGCCCGCTTGCGTTCCCTTATTTCCGGTTCCGGGTCACAAGTAACGTGTTCGCGTTGTGTTAGACATGTTCGGGAACTCATCTTCTCGTTCGCACTGCCAAAGTGCGTGATCGCGTCAAATATCGCGCGAACTTACCGCGGCGGTCGCGACGGGCAGAGCCATCTTCGATTTCACACTCTGGCTATGGTTTTGGGCCTACTTCAGCATCTCACTCCTATCTCTTCCATCCTGGTCTTTTCCCTCAGTTTTTCTAACTTTCTTTACTTCTTACCTATTTCTGTCTGTGCCTAGGTGTATATTTCTCATTTTATTTTTACTTTTACCACTTTTTTTGCAACTTTTCTCTTGTTTTATATTACTTCCTTCTTTTATCTTTCTTCTTTCTTCCCCTAACCTTTTTGTCTTCAACTTTCCTTCTCCCCTCCACCCAGAACCATGGTGAAGGGTGCCAGCAGAATCGGCGGCTCAAAGGGCAAGGCGGCTGTGCCTAAAAAAACCAGGCTGCCTTGCGGCAGAATGCGCCCGGCAGGAGTGACGCCCCGCCAACTTTTTGGGGAGGAGGAGTTGGCCGCCCTGGTCTTTTTTATCCAACGTCACCTCCCCTTGACTTTGGCAGCAGGCGGCAGGCCCGGCTCCGGATACCAGCACATTGAAGAGCGTCTCCGGCGGTGGGCGAAGGTGCGCCGTGCAGTCTTCCGCTGCTCCGGTATCCGGCGTACCCACCATCAGCTGTCCCACCGCTGGGCCGACATTTTGGACCGGGAGCAGGACCTGTTGGACCTGCTTGGTGTGGAGGTTGTGGGTCTTGGTGAGTGGCTACCCCAAAAATAAAGTGTGTATATATATATATATATATATATATATATATATATATATATATATATATATATATATATATATATATATATATATATATATTTATATACATATAGATTATATATATATATATATATATATATACATATATATATATATATAGTTGTATAAATATTGTTATTGTATCTTTGTAAATATTGGCTGAATAAGTAACGCGATGACTGTTGCCCCTAGTTACATTTGCGATGTATTCCGGTATATCTACTGTCATTGTATGACAGTGTTCTTGTTCTTCACTGGCTCTTGCGTGTTGTTTCAACTTGGCGCTAGCTGTTGCTGTTTATTGATGTGAGATTTTCTTTATTGCTGAGAACTGAAGTTAGTTAATGCTATTAATAGAGTCTTGTCCTTCCTTTGTCCGTCAGTGAAATAACGGTGGATGGATAATTGTACGTTGTTTGCATATTGTAGCATTTTTTTCACGGCCTTCTCTTCTGCATGAATGGAATCCTTTTCTTGCAAAGAATGCTAACGTTACTTTGTTCTTCTTACCTCAGCCAGGGCCGGCTCTAGGGGGCATGTGCAAGCTGTGCAACTGCACAGGGGCACCAAACTTCAGGGGCCACCGCACCAATAGATATCCTTAATTTAATAATACTCTAAGGATGGATACATATTTGCGTTGCGGCCCCTGGCATGGATTTGTTGCCTCCGGCTCTGTTCCACTGTAGCAGTGTGATTTGCAATTATGTCTATGTTTCACATCACTCAATGTATTTATCTATGTTTATTATTTTAATTTTTACATGAACCACAGAACCCAGGGGCAAGCAGAATACAGGGACCGAGTCGGCGGGTGAACCACCAGTTACACAGAGCTCCTCTACTGAGGATCCTGCTGCTGTCCCCAGTAAGTCCAACAGTGCTTGTTTTTTCCTCTGTAATGTGTCTGCAGTGCTTTGTCAATTGACAGCAACCAAGTAGGCATCCAGAATGATGTTTGTCTAGTATTTTTGTAAACGTTAGTATACCACTACTAGTCTTGTGGGTATTCTTCTATCTCCTATGGAGTTATATACATATTACACAACTATGTAACTATGCACACGAAAATTGGATGTTGTTGGTACTGATAGGCAGGTTGGACCTTACTTACACCTCAGTCACAGAACTCTGAGGAACGCACAATTCACTGAACGTCAGCCTATATGGCCTGAGTCATTGGTCTATTGTTCAAATCACACTCCTGAACCCCAATACCAAGATGCCGAATGCTTTTAGGACACAAACCGTTACCTAAGAAACCCCCTTTTGCTCACTCACTCGTGTGAGTCTCTAAGACAACAGACACTGAAAATAAACTTCAGAGTCAAAGTGGTCATTCAAAAGCTTTATTTTGTTAGAAGTAAGTAAGTAACATCAATGTTTTTAAGTGCTTCCGTCCAATACGTTGAAGGGCCCACCAGAAAAAATCCAGAGTTAAAACAGGCATAATAAAGTAATCAACATTTGTACAGCTACTAGTGCACAATAGGGAAATGTGGCAACTATCGGAGACCTCTCACCAACGTATACTGGTCAGATATTCCTCTTTTTTTGTAAGCTATGGAAATGTCCGCTTCGTAGAAGGCAATCTTCTCACCTGCCGAAAAATAATGACAAAAGTGGTGCACGTTAGACAGTATTAAATACATTTATGCCAGTTTTATGCAGCCATGCTAAAAAGAAGTTGTAACCTGTAAGCAAACTCTATCCCACAATCCACATAGAAAACTTAAATACGGGCCCTTTTACTTTCCCACCTCTTCAGGTGTATGCATTGAACAATGATGTGTTGCCCCAGAGCGTCTTCTAGTACTGCGCAACAAGCTGCGAGTTAACACATGCGCAAAACTGGATACATTGATGTACAAAGGTTACATAGTTCACTTCCAATTTCCAAGGACTAGAGTAGCAGGACAGATGAGATGAGCTTGGGTACCATACCATAACAATGAATGCTAATAATATGTGTAGTGACTCTGCTGTACTATGCAATGTGGACTCATACTGATTACGTACGTTGGACTTAACTGTTTTGAAGAACTCCATTCTTGGTGAACAAGTACAAAGGGGGCTGTGCATCCATCTAAAAAGGCGTACTTATTTTTATAGGTGCAGAACCCTTACCATCGACCAGTGCCGACGGGGACAGCGGCGCTGCTTCAGCGCTCCCGGCGGGGACAGGAGGAACAGAGGCACCTACACCAGCAGCAGTGGGGGGGGAGCCAACAGCGGCGGGCGATGGTAAGTTACATTCAATAGTGATCTGCATTACTTGGTGGGAGGGGAAAACTTTCTCACTGTACTCTACTGGAAAATATATGATGTTACCTTTACTTGTCATTAGCATGCTAAGCATTACCACTACAGTAATGCAAGTGCCTGATAGCAGTCGGATGCATGGGTTGTTGTTAAAGCATGTAAAGGGGAAAACACAGCTGCCAGCGTGGTTGGGAGACACACCCAATACCGGTGGTTAGTGGATAGTCTCAGCAGCTGCGGTGTTTTGGGCAAACCCAAAGGCAAGGGAAGGAGGGGACGACTGGGTGCATGGGTCGTTGCTGGTGAAACACAAACCAAATAAGGTTTGTTGCGCGGTATAAAGTATTATAGTCTTTACTAGACATGTGCTACTAGCTGCCCCCTGTTAATTAATGTTACTTTGAGAGTGTTCCCGCCTTCCCGGAACAAAAGGAGATATGTAAAAGACAGGTGTTCGTTCTAATGTGTGTGACCGTTGAAGTACACCCATGCTAATAGGGCAGGCATAAAGCCGTGACAAAAAGTCCGACAAATTAATAGAGGCTGTAGAATGTTCAAGATAGACGCAACACAATTTCTGGTACTCAGCTTGCTTGCTAGTGCTACTGTGCCGCCCACTATGTGTTGAATCAATGTTGTGTTCTTGATTTGCGGGGAGTTTGGATTAACAATTCTGTTTCTTTCTTTATAGTTACTCCTTCCCAAAAACCAACCAGGAAGGAGTTGGCAGTCCGGGCCCGGCAGCGGAAACTGCAGGCAATTGTAGAGGCCTACCGCCGGCTGGTGGATCAGGCCGAGGAGGAGGAGGAGGAGGCGGCGGCAGCAGCTGCTGCCTCTTCCAATGCCCCGGGCCCCAAGCCTGCAGGACTACGTCGCCGTGGTCAGGCAGCCGCCCGCCGCCGCATTGTTACATCTTCGGCGGCCCCCCCACAACAACAACAACAACAACATGCATGCAAGTGTAGGTGCCGTGATTTCAAAGCAAAGATTCTCCGCCGGGTAGCGAAGTTGGAGGAGGAGCGGAAGAAGCAGGAGGACGGTCTAGAGGAGCGTGTCAAGATACTGGTGGACAAACACCTGAAAGCCCGCCGGCTTTGAAATGGACCCTGTTTTTTGCCCCTTTTTTAATCCTTTTGTTGGTGGGTGGGATGTGGGAGTTGGGGTGTACATTTGGGTTGAAATTTGGTTGGGGTTAGGGGAGGGTAGGGACAGCTCTGGGTCAGGGGGTTACATTAGTTATATATTTTATTTTTCTATTATCATTATTAAAATATAAAAATAAAACAAAGATATTATTTTCACAAGAAAACATTTGAAGTTCATTTGTGTTTGTTGGGGGGGTGGAGGGGGGACTGTTTCACCAAATAATGTACGTTGTGCAACATGAACATGCACTACGAACGATAAATTAAGTACTGACTGCACCTGTAGTAGTAGGGTCACAAGTGCATAAATAATTTATATTATTAAATAACATGGGAAAATTGCCCATCACGTGAGTCTGAAGTTACTACTAGTATACTTTAATTCCATGCACATTTGCTCAGAGTCGGCTAAACAATCCTATGCAATGCATTGCATCATTCCTTTAACATACCTGTCCTAGTTGTCAGGGAAGAAGAGCTCGTCCTCAAACTCTGTGCGTTCAGACAGAAGTAGGTCATGTAACCCAGTAGTGAGGACGTCTTCTTCACACTCGCTTTCTTCATCCGGCGGTGATTCACGTACTTGATAGTCTGGTGGTATGAAGCGTTGATTCATTTTTATCATTGTCAGCCGCTCCACGCTTTTGGGGGAGAGACTAGTCCTTTTCGATGTGACAATGGCACCAGCAGCACTGAAAACCCGCTCAGAGGAGACACTGGCTACAGGACAAGCCAGATACTTTATCGCCAGCCTGCTCAGCACTGGCCACTGTCTCCTTCTTTCATACCAATAGACCAATGGGCTTTGCTCCATGAACACCTCTGTTGTGTCATCCAGATAGGCCTGAACCATCCGCTCAATGTTCATTGGTGCTCGGCTTTGCTGGTCCTCTTTTCCCTTTGCAACAGCAACGGACTTACCCATCCCTTTCTGTATAAAAAAAGCAGTTATGCTTTTGGTTGGGTCTGCTGAATCAGATCGTGTAGGTGCTGCTTTTGGTACTGTTGGTGCCTGCTGGAAAGCAGACGCACTGCTCTCACGCTGTGAAGAACTTGCGTCAGGAGTACTTGGACTGGCCTGGGCTGGCAGTGGCAGGCCTTTAAGTAACAGCCGTTCAGTTTCTAACTCATTAGCTTCCGCAGCTATGGAAGTTTTGTACTTGTCAACATCCTCATCTGAAAATGGAATTACTTCGTTACTGCTGACAAATAATTTGTACCGTGGATCCAAGATTGTTGCAGTTATGTAATGTTCACCTGACACAATATTGTTGAGCCTTACATTTTCACACAAGCGGTTGACTAAGCCCTTGGCTAAGGTATATGCATCAACTTTTTGTTCGTCACCTTCGTATGTTTCACAGACCTCCTTCACCTGTTGCTCAAGCATGTACAACAATGGGATGGCTTGGCCCATAGTACAGTCCTCCCTGCTAACTGCACGTGTGAAGACCTCAAAGGGTTGTAGCATCTCTGTGATGCATTTAATGAGGTCCCACTGCCACATCTCAATGGTCAGGGCTTTAAGATTAACAGTAGGATCCCCTAATCTTCTTGACATGACATAAGCATTCAGTGGGATGTACTGCTCAAAGAGACGCTCAAGCATGAAATAAGTTGAGTTCCAACGTGTTGGGACCTCCTGTATCAGTGCTTTGACTGGCAACCTATGCTCTTGCTGAATGACCCGTAGCAGCTTCCGTCCTTTGAAAGAATGGTTAAAGTGCGTGCATATTCTTCTGCAGATGGCCATTATGTTGCTGACTTTGGCTTCATTTTTCAGAAAGTCTTGCACGACTAAGTTTATGCAGTGTGCCAAACAGGGTACCCTGAAATAATGTCCTTCTCTCATTGCCTTCACTACATTACTGCCATTGTCGGTGGAAACAAAACCAATCTTAAGGCCTCTTGGTTTCAGCCATTCAAAGACCTTGTCATTAAAGTCAGACAAAATGTTTTCAGCAGTATGACTTTTGTCCATACCAAACATGGCTATAGTTGCATGTCTGCGCGTATCATTAAAAATTCCAGCAACGTCACGGAGGCCTGAAGTTAACTTGTCTTTAACACCTGCAAAAGAGATCCAGTGTGCGGTGATGCACATGAAATCTGTAGCATCGCAACTGCTCCACATGTCTGTTGTCAGGTGGATACAATGGACAACACTCTGTTGTAAGGCTTTCCCAATCAATTCCAGCACATCGTGGTGTAGTGCTGGAACAGCCACTCGGGCAAAATAGTAGCGACTGGGAACGTTCCATTTTGGGCAGAGGGTTGCCACTAATTCCAGAAATCCAACAGCCTCAACAAATGAAA
Source organism: Lissotriton helveticus (assembly GCF_964261635.1). Taxonomy (NCBI): domain Eukaryota; kingdom Metazoa; phylum Chordata; class Amphibia; order Caudata; family Salamandridae; genus Lissotriton; species Lissotriton helveticus. The sequence continues at coordinate 1,700,811,731 of NC_136059.1, read as the reverse complement.
ATGGGAGAAGGTCCAGTGCTAACATTTTCGCAAGTTTGGCATTGTATAAACGTGCTACTGGGTGGTTCCGCTCGTACTTTCCCTCCTGCCTTAACATGCTAGGAATGGTAAGCTGCTTTGCATGTCTTTGAGTTGTGCTAGACGGACCACCTTGCATCGCAGACTTTGCACTCCTTGGTGTTTCCAGCTGACTCTGGTGCCACTGAGAAGTTGCAGATGCGGAGGATGTGGTCTTTACCACTCCAGTGCTGGCGACAGGGGTCGATTGTGTACCACTCCTAGATAGAAGGTCATCGTCTCCCTCTTCTTCTACCTCCTGATCAACCATGAGTGGACCTTGTACCACTGTATCCCCACCAACAGGAGTGCTAACATTTTTTAAGCTTGCAAGGTGGTTCTCCCACCTGATCACGTGTGTTTTTTTCAAATGGGTCGTTTGGCCTCCAGTCCCATAGTTTGTACCAAGCTTACCACGACTAACATTGGCATGACAAATGGTGCATACAGCAATGTTCTCCTGAACTGGGTGAACCGTAAAGAAGTCCCACACTGGGGAGGTAAACTTTTGTCTCCTGCCATAGGAAGAGGAGGACCCACTGCCAATGCCGGATGGACTGGAGGATTGTGGAATTTCACTATGGGACAGCTCAGTCCTAGTACTGCCACTACCTCCTTCTGTTGAAGTGGCGCTTCTGCTGGATGTCGGATGCTGCCGGGCCTTCGCTGTTGAAAAAATTGGAGCTGGTGTTACTGTGGGTGTTGAGTGTGTAGGAGTTATGCGTGGTACCTGCTCATCAGTCATTGCAGCATTTCTGGATAGGGTGAAAATGTTTGTCTCTACATCCTCTGCACCAGGAATAACGCTTGTGATGATGACAGTGTCAGACCCGTCTTTATCACCAGCAGTATCCTGCTCACCTACATCGACCTCCATAAGTTCAAGCCTGCCTGGAAACTTCCTTTTTCCTAGCATGGTCTTCTTGGGATGTCTCTCCTTTGAATGCGCAGATAGTTGTGGCTGCCAATCCGTATCAAGGTCATCGGAAGGGATGCTTTGCGAAGAACTCGATGCACTAACCCTCCTTTCCCTTGGTGAATTCGAAGGAAATAGATCACCTACAGAAGTGGCTTCCTCTTCTTCTTGCTCGGAAGGAGGCTCTACTTCCTGAACTGCCCCGACTTCGGGAGGAACAACTACTACTATTTGGTGCGGAGATGGTGGTTGTTGTTCTTGAGGAAGTACTATTGCGGGCTGGGGTTTTTCAACAACAACTGTTGCGGGCGGTGGTTGTGGTTGTTCAACAACTGTTGCGGGAAGTGGTTGTGGTTGTGGGTGAACAACTCCTATTGCGGGCGGTGGTTGTGGTTGTTGAACATCTACTGCTGGCGGGGGTTGTTGAGCACTTCCATCTTGCGTGGATTGTGTACTACTTTGAGACAGCGATAAGTTTAGTTCTGGCTCAGTATCACTGCTCGCAAGCAGAAGGCTGGCTACCTCTTCGACCCTCATCATGTGCTTGGCCCTGGGATGCTGGCTTGCCCCCACTAATGCAGATGTGCTGGTCCCAGCTTGCGCCCCAGACCCCGCTGCTGCAGGCGTACCTTTTGGGGTGCCAAAAAAGGTTTTGGGGTCCATACCAGACTTAAGTGACACTTCCTTCTGCTGTTCCTTCTTCGCAGCAACTTTCTTTGTGGTGGAGGACCTGGTAGCTTTCTTAGGGCCCATCTTCTTCTGATGTCAGTCAGCTCACAGCAGCACAAATTGCAGAGATGTCTGGTCAGATGAGTCACACACCACACGTGGCGTACAACTGAAGGAAGTCCGTCTGGCGGTAGAACGAGCGATGGATGAAAAAACAACCAGCACCTCCTCAGTCTTTTTTGTGCACCTACAAGTAAAGAAGGCAGAACAACATCAGTCAAACAAGCAGTAAGGCAACATGAACAATTGAAAGACACACAGGTCAATGTATAAAAGACAAAACAGAAGACTAATAATACCAGTCCAGCAGCACCACAGCTCAAAGGCCACATGAAGTCCAGAAAGAACCAATAAAGTGAAGCAGGCCTATAGATACCAATATGGACAGAAAAACGAGGATGCCTGCTGCACATGACAGGTTAATGTGCAAGGAATAAATAGCCCATGGCTAAGACAGAGGTTGTAAACATAACACCGCAAAAACACATACAAAGAAACCCCTGCCCAGGCTCCCAAAACAACAACCAAATGACAAATTCTGTTTTTTTGGGTGCACAAGAAAGACCTGCAACATTTTTGAGAAACTTTTATGCAACTCGGGACATATTGTCCGCGAGAATGCTAAATCGGCATGTTCGGCAGCGCGAACGGAATAAAAAGTCGTGTTCGCGTTCCCGAGCAAGTACATTGAGTGCGCGAACACGACAAAAAATGTAAGTTCACGTGCTCACATGGTGCGAAGTTACCAAAACTACCCAAGCTGTATTCCTAGGGTTACCTAATGGCAGAAATTGACAGAGTATTTAAAGTTTAAACACACCCAAAACCAGAAATACCCCACACATAAAAATAAGATTTTCTATATCAATCCAAGCCATCCATGATTTTCACATTAAGGGTACACCACAAAAACAGTTGATTAACTTTCATGACCCTATGAGTAGTACCTATGGCCTACTGCCAGAGTAGGCCACAAGGTTGGAGGCCTATGCCTATGGCAAAAGCACAAAGGAAGGACACACAAAATGGCCGCCGACATAGGGCCTGGCCACCAACAACAACATGGCAAAATCACAAAGGATGTATACACAAAATGGCCTCCACCACATGGCCTGGCCACCAACAACAACATGGCAAAATATATCACAAAGGAAGCATACACAAAATGGCCGCCACCACATGGCCTGGCCACCAACAACAACATGGCAAAATCACAAAGGATGTATATACAAAATGGCCTCCACCACATGGCCTGGCCACCAACAACAACATGGCAAAATAAATCACAAAGGAAGCATACACAAAAAGATCACCACCATAGGGCCTGGCCACCAACAACAACATGGACAACTTTACAAAATGGCCTCCACCACATGGCCTGGCCACCAACAACAACATGGCAAAATAAATCACAAAGGAAGCATACACAAAATGGCCGCCACCACATGGCCTGGCCACCAACAACAACATGACAAGAAAGAGAAGACAGACAATAATGCCTATGGCAAAGGGACAATGCTTTGCTTCAGAAAATGGACACACCACACCACCGCCCAAATTGGTCACCCCACCCCAAAAAAAAAAAAAAAATAACAGAGGAGAGAAAATGGAAGTGGTCCATGCTCCAAAAAGAGAAAAGTACTACCAAAATGAGAACATAACATAAATGAGGAATTTTTAGGTGCACAAGAAAGACCTGCAACATTTTTGAGAAACTTTTATGCAACTCGGGACATATTGTCCGCGAGAATGCTAAATCGGCATGTTCGGCAGCGCGAACGGAATAAAAAGTCGTGTTCGCGTTCCCGAGCAAGTACATTGAGTGCGCGAACAAGACAAAAAATGTACGTTCACGTGCTCACATGGTGCGAAGTTACCAAAACTACCCAAGCTGTATTCCTAGGGTTACCTAATGGCAGAAATTGACAGAGTATTTAAAGTTTAAACACACCCAAAACCAGAAATACCCCACACATAAAAATAAGATTTTCTATATCAATCCAAGCCATCCATGTTTTTCACATTAAGGGTACACCACAAAAACAGTTGATTAACTTTCATGACCCTATGAGTAGTACCTATGGCCTACTGCCAGAGTAGGCCACAAGGTTGGAGGCCTATGGCAAGAGCAAAGTGGCTGGAAACATTAAATGGCCGCCAACACATGGCCAGGCCAACCACAGAAAGTTAATACAATGAACTCATGCATGCCTACACACTAACTACATGGGGTACTAGGGTCACATATTGGCTTAAAAATTAGAAACATTTTAAATTCCACAAAATGCAATGTTAGAAAAAAATTACAATTTGGGACCTCATGAAAGTACAGGCCTCCATCAATAATTTCATTCCAGGATTGAATACTGTTGTTAAAAAAAAAATCAAATCAAACAAGCACAAGTCTACATCACTCATACATTACACAAACTTACTTGAAAAAGAGAATTCCAATTCAAAAAGTCCTCATTAAATCCAAGGTAAATCAGTAATGCAGCCAACACAGACAGAAAGTGATCCTTCCAGCTCAAAATCCAAAGGAAAGTGAGCACCACATGGACAAAGCACTGGGAGGAGCCTGGTGGACAGGAACAGGAAGTTGTAAACTCAAGAGCCCTTCCTCCTTACTCTGCAAAACAAGAGTAGAAACAAAAAGAGGGGTCCTTCCCCCCTAAAAATAAAGCCAAAGGTACAACTTTAAGGTTTTTTGCTTTTTTTTCCTAACCAAAATGGTAATTTATTATGGTTTTAACATGCTCGCGAGTTATTCTGTGCAAGAATGCAGTTTCTGCGTGTTCGGCAACTCGATCTTACCAAAAAGCATCCTCGCGCATCCTTATGACGCTATCTCGCATCAAAATGACGTTATCGCGTTCGCACAGTCGCACGGGACTGTGCGAGAGTGTTTCCAAACATGGTGTCACAAGCGACCAGGAAAAAACGAACGCAGAACGAAGGTAAGCCATTGCCGCGCACGCGATAATGTTATTCAGCGCGCGAGAACTACGCTACGCACCGGATTGCGGAGTTATCGACAGCTACGCGTTCTCCGCGGAACGCGGAGCTGCCGAAACTCCGCAAGCTCCGCGAACGGAGCGTAGTTCTTCGCCCAGGGTTAGTTTACATGTAATATGCCTATTTCGGAGTGACAGATCCATGTCAAGAACATCTGTCTCTATTGTGCAAAAGCAAAATGTATAATGCCTCCTCTCACGTGTGTCTGGGATTATTACCTGATTATTACCAAGCTGAGTTTCCCATTCCTACATTCTCTCTTCTTTCTTGCGCCTTCCGAGGTTATTCTGTTGAGCTCAAAGTAGAATTTTGGGTAAAGTTTTAGAAGGAAAGGTGTGCAGAGGAAATATTTTGAGGATTCTCTTTGCTTTTCTACTTACTCTCGTTTATTTAATTTGATCTAATTTCAGAGTATGAGAAACGCAATAAAACATACATTTGATTATTTGTCCCAATGGCTTCGATAACTATATTCACTTCTCACACAGGAGTGAAAGTTAGACTTCCTGGTGGATGAGATTGGAAATATTGCTGCCTCTAAATCACCACCCTCAGTCAGGATTTCGTTAAGGGTAATGCAAGGGAAGAGACACTTTCGAATTCAAGAGAGTTATTTGGGACAGTGGAGGGTAAGCTCTTGGCGATGGGTTCACAAAAACAAACGGCCTCATTTACAAGGCCAATGCGCCGCTGGTGCATTACTTTTTTTGACGCACCGGCGACGCAGTGTGTCTGCCCATATTTACCAGGCCACGTAAAGTCACCGTGTGAAATTTCACGGCCTAGGAAACATGGGCCCCTTTCATGCATTACTCTGCTGCATTGCAGACGTCGGCGATGTAGTGTCCGAGACTCGTGCAGCAGTGGTGATGTGAAGGCGCTGCATCAGCAAAGTTTTGGCAGCGTTGTAAGTTGTGGTCGTTGCATCGTGCAGTCAGTAAGCGGTGCGGTGTCCATGGCTTCGGTGCAGGCAGCGGCAATGAGTCGATTTCGCTGAGAAATCCACCAGTTCCGATTGACGCTTCGGTGTCAATACGTTGTTTCTTGGGTTGCAGCACCAAACACTCACGTCCAAGGACCCAGGCCTTAATGTTCTCGACTTGGGAGAGCAGGATTCACAGTAGAGGATCCCAGGGGCTGGCAGTAAGATGCAACTGAAGACTTTGATATCCCTGAGACTTAAGCAACAGAAGCCAAGCACAAACAAGCCCATGGAGAACCTTTAGAGATGCAGGATGTAGAGAGTCAAGTCCAGACCTCTCACTCACAAGCAAGAGGCCGCAGGTCACCACAGCAAAGCAAGCAGCAAAGTGGCAGTACCTCCTGGCAGCACAACAGCTCTTCTTTCATGTAGAGTTTTCTCAGTTCCGGAACTGTTCAGAGTAGATGGTGTCAGAGGTCCAGTACTTATAACCATTTTAGCCTTTGAAGTAGGGAGATGTCAAAGAAAGGACTTTTATGCACAAGACCCTGCACTTCCTGCCCTGGCTCCAGACTCACTACTGGGGGGTATACAATCCTTTGTGTGGGGACAGACACAACCCTTTTCAGTAAGTTTAGCCCCCCCTTCTCCCTCTAGCTCAGGAAGACCCATCAGCCTGGTGATGGGCCATCAGGGCATGAGTGGCACACCTGAGCTCCCATTGTACGTGGCTGTCTATAGGGAATAACCGAAGCCCAGCTGTGTTTTCAAGAGAAAAGCAGAGGGCACAGAATGGTTAAAGGAAAAAAAGCCAACTTTCTAAAGGTGGCATTTTCAGACCTGCAATTTAAAAACAACTTTACTAAAAGATGTGTTTTTAAATTGTCGGTCCAGAGACACCAAACTTAATTTTCCTATATTTTCCCAAATGTAAGTTACACTTGTAAAATGTTACAAGGCAGATCCAATGCTAACATATGGGAGTGATAGGCTTTGTAGCAATGAAAACCGAATGTATTCATTTTTTCACTACCAGGACATGTAAAACTTAAAAGTACATCTCCTACATTTTAAGTACACTGCACCCTGCCCATGGGCTGTCCAGGGCCTACTCTAGAGGTAAACTATGTGCAATAAAAAGGAAGGTTTAGGCCTGACAAGTAAGTTAACTTGTCTCAGGTTGGAATGGCAGTTTAAAACTGCGCACACATGTTCTGCAGTGGCAGCCCTGAGACATGTTTGAAGACTATTCATGTGGATGGCACAATCAGTGCTGCAGGCTCGACTAGTAGCATTTGATTTACAGGCCCTGGGCACATTTAGTGCACTGTACTAGGGACATATCAGTAAATCAAAAATGCAATCATGGAGAAACCAAAAGCCATTCCATTTAAGATGCAGAGCACATGCACTTTTGCACTGGTGAGCAGTGAAAAAGCGTATAGAGTCCTAAAGCCAGCAAAAACTAAGTTCAGCACACAGTCAAAAACAGGAGGTCAGAAGGCAAAACGTCAAGGGAATCTGCAGCAAATTATGCCAGGTCTAACAGTGATCCATTCCACTCTAACATTGGCTGAACTATTTGTTGTGTTATAACTCCGGCCAGTCCGCTATGCTACCTTTCACCACCTCTACTTATGCAAGCACTGTGGGGCATTCCGGCAGTGTCAGACCGCTGGTGTGCTTCTGTTTTCTCTCTTTCCGTATCCTCACCACCAAACCCTGTTTTCCCCGCACAGGATTTTTTGAGGTAGTTGTGCCTCTCTGCTTTCTGAGAAATCGATACAGGGAGATTGGTGGATTACCTTCTCAATCCAGTGCTCTGTACTCCCGCTTGAATGGCGGATTCCTGAAAGACACTGCTTTTAAAGTTTTTCAAGGTGATATTGTAGTATGCATTAACACTGGCAGTATGAAACTGACTCCAATGGTGACTATGCGGATGGTTGAACTCTTATCCTACATTTGCAGCAGCTATGCAAATAGCCTGTAAGTTAAAACTGTGCTCCTAGCTGTAAACAATACTGCTACCCATAACATTCCTTCATGTTAGGGATTGAGATAGGATGCTTGCAACACAGATCACTCTTTTTGGAATTATATGAGGTTTCATTGGCTACCCATGAAGCACAATTAAAAGTCCAGTCACTGATTAACCAACTGTATAGCTTTTAAATTCTGAGCTGATCGTCTTTTGGCCATTATTTCCATAATTTTCAAACTGTTTTTTATCCTGAAGTGGGGATTACTGGCCTATGCATTGAATTACTCTTGACTCAATCTTTCTCAAATGATGCTAAACGGCTCTGTCAACGTTATGTTGATTAAGTGTTTCACTCTGCTCCTGGCAAATGAGCAATAGGATATGCAGTGTACAAATAATATTCCAGCAATATGTATTACCAGTGCAGGTTCCAACTCCCCATTAAAATCAAATGGATTGTAAATTATCCATCTTTGCTTTCTGTCTACCTCTGTTGTCTGTATTATATGTTCTCCTCAAAAGCAGCATTGTTTTCTCACACAGTGGTGTTATCAAACCGAGTCTGCATAATAAACTCCATGTCTGCCTATCACCTCAGTCTTTGGTGCACATGCAAGTGGATCCTTCATATGTACACTTATTGGCTACATACTTTTCCAATCTCCCCATTTGCTGGTGATACTTACAAACACTTCCCAACTTAACATGCCATGACACCATTTTCTAGAATTCGTCTACACTAACACGTTAGGTTTTATCATTTGTGGCTCAAGGAAACAACAAAATGTGTTAAATCAAAAAGAGTGGACTTATCACGCCCAGGAGCATGCTGGGATATGCTGATGATCATACCAAGTCACAACTGGGGGCAGGAGGAACAGTGGGATTTGAAACACTCAACTGAAGTGCAGGGCCTGGCCAATGGCAAGGACCTGCCCCTAGAGTACATTATGTAAAGCTAAAATCTAAAAAAATGCCCAGAATAGAATCCATCTTGGTTGATACGGCTCGGTCACTTGTAATGAGGGCACAGGTGGTGCATAATCCCCCTTCCTTTTCAAAAACATGAAGGGTAAAGTGTGTCTAATAGTGCAAGAACAGCACAAGCAGCAGCAATTCAAGCTCATATCACTCGGCTACAATAGGTACAACAGAAAAGTCAAGCTTGTCCCTGTCTCCAGTGCTTCTGTTGCTGCACTCAAAGCAAACATGGATGATGGCTCCGTGCCAACCCCTCCTGTCCCCCACCCCCAGCTCCGCAGGCTGCTGACTCCCCAGGCACTTCATTAATGTGCTGCTCTGGGATACTACCTTTCATCAAGGAAAGTCAAGAGCTGAAGTTCTACCACCAGAATCTGAAATATATGCATTTGTACATAAAGATAAGTGTATACATATACATACACGATTGAAGAGATTAGACTGTCCAGTATGTTCCGTGGTGGTGCTGATTATATATGGACATTGCACTTATTCTGTCCAAAATGCCCTTCTCACCCCCAATGTTTTAAATATTAGTAATATTTAAAACATTGGGGGTGAGAAAGCCATTTTGGAGAGAATAAATGAAGTGCCCATACACAATATAGGCATATTTTTTCATAATTAAAATTATGTTGTATATTTTTGGGGCACCTCTTGCAGGGAGGTGTGTTGATTTATAATGTTATTAATTTCAGAGAAATGTGGGTGATTTTAATGTTGAATTTAGGGAATTTGGTGAACACTTGTATATTTCAGTAAGTATTTGGATAAAAATGCATATTAAACTCGCAGACAAATCAGTGAGATTTGCATTCTGACTACTGATTGTACTGGTGGGTTTATACAGCAGAAAAAAGCTGTACGTTTATTAGTTGACAGATAAATTGTTATATTTATAGTTCAAAAATAGTTCAAATTTAAGGCGAGGAGGTCTTAGAGATAATGAAAGGAGATACGTTTAAAACGCATTGGAAAAGCCGATAGGTTTCGCCTTTGCGAATTCTATTGGTTCAGTCAATGTTTAGTTAGATATGTTGCACGGCAGAGCGAGCTGCTGTACAACATGGCTTAAAGTGTAGATAAAAAAGTGCTATCAGCGGGCAGCATTGACCCTGTCACAGGGCTTTTTTTATTTGCATCTTTAAGCCACAGCAGCTCATGCAGCTGTGCAACATGTTTTTTAGGTCTCACGTGGCGTACTGCGCACATGCGCAGTCAAGCTCGCGAGATTTTATGTTTTAGGGTGAGTTTCTGTAGCGAGGGTTAAGCCCCGCCCCTCTTCTCTATTGGCTGGCCTCCCAAACGGTGACCAGCCATTGGAGAAGAGGTCGCCATGACGTATTTCTTTCTCTTTAAGCCCCGTCCTTTTCAGACTGGCTGACTTGACTTCCTGCTGGCGTAAAAGCTTTCTTATCTTCTTTATGGGGCCAACAGGTGGCCCCATAAAGAAGATAAGCACGCTTTTACGCCACCAGTAAGTCAGGCCAAGCCAGTCTAAAAAGGACGGCTCTAAAAGTGGAAAGTTGACATCATCCTGAGCGCTTGTTCCGAGCGCTTGTTTTCACTCTTCTTGTCACAGACAATACTGCCACCCGGAGGAGGAAGCCTGTTCCTGGCCCATTAGGAGTTTGTGGAGTCTTCTTGAAACGGGGTTTAAGGGACGCTTGGGACCCCCTCATCTGCTGAACTGACAGTTCTGTGTGCGGCCGCACCCCACCCGTGAGATGAAGGAACGGCTGCTGCAGACGTGAACGGTAAGTGGGTGAGCACCACCACCACCTCACCCTCTTACCCTCTCACCCTCTCACCTCCTCTCACACTCTCACCCCCTCTCATCCTCACCCACCCTCTCACCATCTCTCACCCTCTCACCCCCTCACCCTCACACCCTCACCTTCACACCCCCTCACACACCCCACACCCCCTCACCCTCTCACCCTCACACCCCTCACCCTCAAACACCCTCACCCTCACTCACCCTCACACACCCTCACCCTCACACCCCCTCACCCTCACCCCCTCACCCTCACACCCCCTCACCCTCACACCCGCTCACCCTCACCCCTGTCACCCTCACCCTCACATCCCCTCACCCTCACACCCTCACCCTCATACCCCCTCACCCTCATAGCTATATTTACTTCCTCACAGCTATATTTTTTAGACTGCAATTTCGTAAAATATGCTCACTGAAAAAATATCTGCTCAAGTATGTTATAAAGCTTAGTACGCTGTATTTCTGATGGCACCAACACATCTCCAATTCCTCTTCTGTAACAATTGGACAGTCTATTACAATATAACGAGTGACACCATTGTTACAGTAAAAAGAAAAGGAAAATAAAGTTATGAATACAATAGAAGAACAATACCGAAATACTTTCGAGCTCTGAATATTTTCATAGCTGCTTTTCTCCTGTACTTAAAATGTTTGATCTTCGTGGCAACAGGTCATAAACTCCTCTGAGATCATTATGACTGTAGAAAATATAATATACATATTCACAGTATATGATCAAAAGGGGGGAACAGACTAAAAACCGGAAGCTGGTGACGTTGCTTATATATCTTTATTCTTTGCGCCGACGGGTCATGAACTCCTCTGAGATCATCATGACTGTTCATATTATAATATACATATCGACAGTATACGATCCCCAGGGGAAAACAGACTAACAACTGGAAGCTGGTGACATTAATTATAAATCTTTAGAGTTTGCGCCGACGGATCACCAATACCCCTGAAGTGAAGTATAGTGTCAATATTATAATATAGAAAGTCACAATATATAAGCTTAAAGGAGCCAAAAAAGGAACAATGTTTGATGTAATCTGTCTGTTTCTGAAAACAAGCTGCCGACGTTACAGAAAAAAAAGGCAAAAACATGCAATAACACTTTTTTCTAGATATAAATGTTTAAATATTGACAAAAAGCCACGTATTACAAAATATCTACTATGCCATAATCAAACAACTTACAACTCCGGAATATGTTTTGTTGCCGCAAAACAAGAATCCGGCGCTAGAAAAGGGAACCTGCTTCACAGAATGGACACGGATAAATAACTTGCGAAAACAAAACGAATTGAACAATGGGTGTGGTTTATATACTTTTTAGTTAGTGAGTAGTCTATGGAAGGAAGATGCGGCTCCGCCTATTTAGATGTCACGTTTTATAGTTTACACATGCTCACTTTTTAACTGTTTAACTTGTTGGGAAAAGTTACAAAATGTGAAGCTATAAAGGTTTCGATTTCCATCGTAACAAGTATAAGGTCCTTAATATGTACATACCTGGGAGAGTTTAAAAACTGTTACCCGGCGAACTGTGTCATTTGCATTCTCATGATTAAAAATATCTAAATAGAAGACATAAAAAAAATATCGTTCACAATAGAAAAAAAAATACGTGCTAATATATGTCATCACTATGCTGTTAAATTAAAAAAATGCCAGCATTTGTAAAGAGTGCAGCTACTCCGAGAAAGGTGTCCCGGCGATCAGGGGCGTTGGGAAGATTAAGCAAGGTGTTGCCCACAGTGAGGTAGTGGTGGGCTATTATGCTGCTTGAGCCGGGAATCGAACTGTGAACACTGTTGTTCTAAGTCAGGTATCATAGGTGCTGCATCACACTTTTTCCACACTTATGTGTTAATTACTGCTAATTAAGTTTTAAATATTGTTAAATTATAAGTAGGGCTCCCAGTTTTAAAATACACGTGGAAATATACTCATTTCAGATTTATTTTTTCACAAAGCCCAAAATATATATGGGTAAATACAGATACAATTATTATTTTTTAAATGGATAAATGCAGACGGAATTGCCCAAAAAATAAATACCATAAAACCAGAAGCCATAATTATAAGTTATGAAAGACTACTGTTAAGTTAGTTTTCACTATAAAAAATATACACACCTTTTTAAAATCTTCTTAAAAAGCATTATAGGTTATAGGGACATTATAGTTAGAAATTAGCATTTAAAAAAACCTTTGAAATTCACTGAAAAAAACATAGGTTTCAGGGATGTTATAGTTAGTTGGATATTTCACTCATTCAAAACCATAGAAATTCCGCTGTTATAGTTAGTTGAGCTAACTATAACTCGCGCCCCCGTAATGCACTGCTGATGATGTCAAATATTACATAATTTATGACATGGCCAGTGACATCACTGATGACATTAATGATGACATCTCAAATGACATCACTGATGACATCACTGATAACATCATCCACGTCAAAATCTGATGCAACTCCTCACACTCTAATAAAACCACTGTAAAATACAGACTACCATTCTTGAAACCATCGACACACCAATATCAGTTACTACATACACACTCACTGATTCCTAGGTCTACACACACATCCACTCATTCACCCATACAGTCACTCATACATACAGTCACTCATCAATACAACACTATCGTAATGCACTCATACACCTATACAGACACTCACACACTGCCACTCATCCATGGAGTTACTCACACACCTAGTCAGTCATGCAAAGAATCAATCACACTCCCATTTCCTCACCTATACAGTTATACACACACCACCTCACTTATTCAAACATTTACTAACACATACTTACTCTCTTATACAATCACTGATACAAGTACACTCCAATCCAGACAGCCACTCTCACAATCAGTGACTCTCATGTATAGTCATTTATATACTCCAACTCTGACATACATTACCTTTTAGATATGTAGTTACTTGGACAGTTTAGTTACTAACCCATACATTCAGTAAGACACATTTAATCACTCACTTATACAGTCAGTCACGTATATACTAAGTCCGTCATGCAGACATTAATACAATCACTCATTCTTCAATACACCGTGGCATATATATAAAACATATTTAAACTTTACAGAAACACACAGTCACTGGATGATGACATCAGTGATGTAATCAGTGATGTCATTTGAGATGTCATCAGTGATTTCATTGGTGATATCACTGACCATTTCATGAATGATGTAATATGTGACGTCATCAGCAGAGCATTACGGGGGCGCGAGTGCAGAATTTCTATGGTTTTTTATGAGTGAACTAACTATAACGTCCCTGAAACCTATGGTTTTTTCGGTGAATTGTATATGTATATATATATATATATATATATATATATATATATATATATATATATATATATATGCAAACTACCTGAATGGGTCCGGTTTCGTTGTGTTCCTAAAAGGCAGGTGAGCAAGCAGCGAAGTTCCGTGAATATATATATATATATATATATATATATATATATATATATATATATATATATATATATATATATATATATAAAGTTTCACAGTTGCCCATATGCAGGATGCACTCACTGTGAGCAAACTCCAGTTTGGGGAGGAGACCCATGTTCCCAGCATCATATATTCAAAGCCCATTCACGGCGGTAAAACCGACTCACGAAGGGATAGTGAGAATTAAACGTTTTATTTTCCCACTCCGTTCAAGTAAGGAAATAAGGTGGAATTTTGCGGAATGAGATGCATGATTAAGGATAGTCCACAATTAACTGTTTTTCTAAAGGCATGATGTAATTATGTATAGATTTAAATAGAGTGTTGATTAGTATAAACAACAACACTCCAACAGGTCTGCCACAAATTAAGTTTCACAGTTGCCCATATGCAGGATGCACTCACTGTGAGCAAACTCCAGTTTGGGGAGGAGACCCATGTTCCCAGCATCAGCAGAGCCTGACGCGTTTCAGGACAACTGCCTTTCTCAAAGGCTTTCTGCAATTGAAATGACTGCCAGCTACGTGAACATCAGCGTTTGTCCCTCTTTTATTTTGATGACACAATCATACTCAGGTGAGTTATACATCATTGTTGCATTCTGGGGCTGATAGTTTGTAGTAATAGAACCCAAGTGGGTTGCAGGCAGTCCTTACAATCCAATCTTTAAAATCACAGGAACACAGGCAGAGTTCGTCCCCGTTCAAATTTCTTGCTGAACAGTCCTGCTCCGCTGATGCAGCGCACCAGCAGCGGGACCGCGAGGTAAGCGGCGGTGCCTCCTTCGACCGGGTCGGCCGATACAAATTAAGTTTCACAGTTGCCCATATGCAGGATGCACTCACTGTGAGCAAACTCCAGTTTGGGGAGGAGACCCATGATCCCAGCATCAGCAGAGCCTGACGCGTTTCAGGACAACTCCCTTTCTCAAAGGCTTTCTGCAATTGAAATGACTGCCATCTACGTGAACATCAGCGTTTGTCCCTCTTTTATTTTGATAACACAATCATACTCAGGTGAGTTATACATCATTGTTGCATTCTGGGGCTGATAGTTCGTAGTAATAGAACCCAAGTGGGCTGCAGGCAGTCCGTACAATCCAATCTTTAAAATCACAGGAACACAGGCAGAGTTCGTCCCCGTTCAAATTTCTTGCTGAACAGTCCTGCTCCACTGATGCAGCGCACCAGCAGCGGGACCGCGAGTTAAGCGGCGGTGCCTCCTTCGACCGGGTCGGCCGATACAAATTAAGTTTCACAGTTGCCCATATGCTGGATGCACTCACTGTGAGCAAACTCCAGTTTGGGGAGGAGACCCATGTTCCCAGCATCAGCAGAGCCTGACGCGTTTCAGGACAACTCCCTTTCTCAAAGGCTTTCTGCAATTGAAATGACTGCCAGCTACGTGAACATCAGCATTTGTCCCTTTTTATTTTGATGACATAATCATACTCAGGTGAGTTATACATCATTGTTGCATTCTGGGGCTGATAGTTCGTAGTAATAGAACCCAAGTGGGCTGCAGGCAGTCCTTACAATCCAATCTTTAAAATCACAGGAACACAGGCAGAGTTCGTCCCCGTTCAAATTTCTTGCTGAACAGTCCTGCTCCGCTGATGCAGCGCACCAGCAGTGGGACCGCGAGTTAAGCGGCGGTGCCTCCTTTGACCGGGTCAGCCGATACAAATTAAGTTTCACAGTTGCCCATATGCAGGATGCACTCACTGTGAGCAAACTCCAGTTTGGGGAGGAGACCATGTTACCAGCATCATATATTCAAAGTCCATTCAGGGCGGTAAAACCGACTCACCAAGGGATAGTGAGAATTAAACGTTTTATTTTCCCTCTCCGTTCAAGTAAGGAAATAAGGTGGAATTTTGCGGAATGAGTTGCATGATTAAGGATAGTCCACAATTAACTGTTTTTCTAAAGGCATGGATGTAATTATGTATAGATTTAAATAGAGTGTTGATTAGTATAAACAACAACACTCCAACATGTCTGCCCATTTTGAACACTTGAATGAATTGTTTCTAAGTCACTGATACTTTTTTGTTTAATTGTAACTTTATTTAACCATTTGCAAAACATTGTTTAACTGACACTGAGGAAGGCGGTTTCGCCGACACGCGTTTGTCAGTCCGACACCAGAATAAATCTTTGGAAAGAATTAGCTCCAGTGTGCACTCAAACTTTTGGCAACTTGATGATCATCAAGTTGCCAAAAGTTTGAGTGCACACTGGAGCCAATTTCAGCTGGATTCTCGCCTCGTACTGTAGCCAGTTTAATGATTTTAGATCCGGTGAGATGTGTGTTTCTTTTTGTTCCAAGAACAAGTCTGGCTGCCGCGTTGAAGGAAGCTCCTAGAGGGGCCATTTTGTTTCAAGGTAAGACACATAGTGTGGCACTACCATAATCCAGTCTGGGTAATACTAGGGCTTGGACCGTTTGTTTTCGGTCTTCTCGTTGTAGATAGAGTTTAAATGTCCATAGATTGTTGTAAAAGTTAAGCGTGTGCAAAGGTAGTGCAGTTTACAAGAACCAAAAATACACAATTGATCTCCAGGCACACATGTGTTGCCATTGGACAAGGTGCTAAAGTGTAGAATCCTTGAGTAAGTACTCAACACATCCCCACTGCCAGTCACCCCCATTACAGATGCTGTGGCTCTCTTCTCGTGCCAGCCACTGGTCACTACATCTGATTGAGAGCAATAGCTGCCTGTGCTGTAATCCTTGGCAGGAGCCGCATCAATGCCTGCCCACTTGGTTTAGTAATGGACTGCTGTTTGCTCACCTGCTGTACAGCTGACTGTCACCTATTTGACTCGGGCATGTCTTGGGGGTCACATGGTGCCCATGGAGGTGTATTGTGCTCACGACTTGAGAGATTACTTCCTCTTCAGTCTGCTGTGAGAAGGAGCAGCTCATGCACCAACATGTGGAGAGATAACAACAGCGGGAAGGGGGTAGGTGATAGGGAGCAGTGGAAAGATGGAACACATGCACTCATATGGAGTGCGGGCATGAAATTTTAAAAGAGCACATTTAATGCACTGTGCAGGCAAAACATTAAAAACAGTTCCACAAAAGTGGATGAAAATAGTATGTGGGCCATGGGACACTGATAAGAGAAATACAAGAGGAACAACAGGTAATAGTACTGTTGGACTTTGCCCTTTTTGCAGAGTCGTCCCTAAAACTTTTTGCCTTTCTCCTAGCCGTTTTTCTGACATGGTGTTGGTGGTTTTAGGACTCTGGGCACTTTAGCACTGCTGTTCCGTGTAAAGTGCCTGTGCTCTCTGTGGTAAACATGGTAAGATTGGTCTACACCTGTTTGGCATATTTAATTTACCTGTCAGTCCCTTGTAAAGTGGTATCTCAGATACTCGGGCAGGTAAATAAAATGCTACTGGTGGGCTTGCAGTGCTGATTGCGCCACCCACCAAAGTAGCCTTTCAAACCTGTCTCAGGCCTCTGCCATTGCAGGGCCTGTGCACGCAGTGTTACTGCCGCTGTGACGTGGCACCTAAAGTGTGTGCCATGTCTGTGACCCCCCTTTTACTGCATGTCAGTCACCTCTAAGGTAGGCCCTAGCTAGCCCTATGGGCAGGGTGCATTGTAGGTAAAAAGTAGGACATGTACCTTTAGTGTGTGACATGTCCTGGTAGTGACAAACAGTCAGCTTGGTTTCTCACTGCTGTGAGGCTGCCCTCTCATAGGGTTGCATTGGGGATTCCCTGATAAGTGTTTCAGTGGTAATTCCTGATATGAGAGGAGCAGCGTGGTCAAGTTTGGTATGGTTGGAATAGTAATAATAAATGCTGCGCAATGGTGTGCACAGATTTATTATCACTATTCTAGAAATGCCACTTTTAGAAGTAGGCATTTCTGTGTGCTATGTGTCTGCCTGCCTGATGTGGATTGCATGTCTGGCTTTTGAGTATCAGGGACTGGTGAGGTGTGTGTGGCTCCAGGGAGGGCATGGTGAGTCAGTGCTAGACTGAATAGGGGATCTGCATTTTGAGTAGTGGAAGGAGTAGTCCCCTGACCCTGAATAGGTCTGTGCCTGCTAGGTGAATGCTGGCTCTGCCCCCCTGTGGAGTGTCTGATGACCAAGCCCCCACCTGACAAATGGGAAGAGGAGCCCCGTAAATAAAGTTCTCCAATTCCCCCCAGAACCAGTTTAGGCTGGTTCCCCCAAGCCCTGTGCTAGGGCAGACAAAGGAATTTGGAATATAGGTGCTGTGACCCCATGTATGTGCTGTTCCTGTACTTCTTTGTGTCGCGAGGGGGGACTTGCTGCTGCTGGGCCCCAGGAGGAACCTCCACGAGAGACTGCCTCCCTGCTGGAGGGCCCTGTGTGCTGGCCTGCCTCGGCCCAGCCTTGTGCCCTCCTGAAACATAGAGAGTTGAGTGCCTTGTGCCCCCTGAAACTTGGAGAATTGAACCCCTTGTGAGCCCTGGGTCTCTCTCCCAAAACGGGGAGAGTGCTGGGATCCTGCAGCACTGAGCTGCGACCTACTTGGAGGGAATTCCGGCATGGAGATTCCCCCATGTTTATGCCAGAGAAGCGGGTGCCCACCCCTCATTTGTGCGGTTTTGGTGGGAGCCTAGCCCGCATTTATGCTTGGCTGGAGGCGGGTGCCCACCCCACATTTTGGACGTGTTTTGTAGCGGGAGTCCACTCTGTGACTGAGCTCCTTTGGCGGGAGCCCACCCCACATTCGCCCAGAGGACAGGAGAAACAGAGCGTCCATCCGGAAGCCAGGCAAGCTCCTTGACTCTGGGCGGGGCCAACAGAAGGAGGCTGCCGAGGCTGTCAATGGCAGCACAGCTGACTAGAAGTCAGCACAGGCCCGAGCGGGGCTCCCGTGAGCCATTGGAAGCCCCGTGGATGCCCCGGCAGGCAGCCTAGGACGTCCAGAGCCTCGAGGGCTCCACGTCGAAGTCCCGAGCCCTAGGAAAGGCCCAGGTGACATCAGGAGTATCCCTGGAGACCAGAGGAGTCCCCGAGCCACCCCGGTGAGTGGGTCTTCCCTTTTGCTACTGCTTTGGTGCCATTCTTTCTGCGGATCTCAGCTGCACCGCAAGAGAGCGGGCAGCTGCAACGTTTGGGCCATTTAGTATTTAGGGGCCCCGGAGTGGGGCTTAGAGGGTACCATGGTGCCCGGGCTCATTTTTACAGTTGCCCCGCCGGACAGTGGACAGTTGCAATGTGGGGGCCATTTTATTGTTGAGTCCCAGTGGGGACCCAGGAGGCACAGTGGTGTTAGTCCTTCTTTGTGCCAATCCCAGCTGCCCTGCAAGAGCGCAGGCAGCTGCAATGTTTGGAGGCCATTTCTCTTCTTAAGGAAGGGGTAAGTTGCACCCTATGCCCCAGCGCATCTGTGCACTGTGTTTTCGCTGCCAATGCAGCCAGGGGGCCATTCGAGAGGCCTCATTCCACACCTGACATTTCTGGACATAGGGCATTGGAGCCCCAGTGTAAGGCCAGTTGGCCTGGGGTCAGTTTCTAAGGTGATGTATGCACCTGGTCGGTGTACTGTGGGGGACTGAATGTTTATTGCATAATGTGTTTATGCTTCAGATGTTTTAGCATGAGGTGTTTTATGCTAATGCGAGGCCTATTGCGTAATATGTTTATGCTAATGAGGTTTGGGCCTAATGCGTTTTATGCCTAATGCGATGATGCTGGGGTAATTATTGTACCAGTAGCTACTGGTTGTGTTTTATATTTACTTCCTGCATTCTGATGGTTCAGACCGTGGCTCGATTGGCCTGGTACTGTATATAAGCCCTGTAAATATTGTTTAGTACCAGTTGGCACAGTGTACATTGTGTAATTATGATTCTAATGTGTTTTGAAGAATACAAAGGCTATTTTTATATAACCTTGCATGGCGTTTCTTTTGTGGTGTGTTGCTGCTGTTGTGTGTGTGTGTTGCGCAAAGGCTTTACACATTGCCTCTGGGATAAGCCTGACTGTTCGTGCCAAGCTACTAAGGGGGTGAGCAGGGGTTATCTTCGGCCTGTAAATCTCTTGCCCTGACTAGAGTGGTGGTTTCTGCCTGGCTTTGGCACATGCCCTAGCCAACCAGAAATCCCATTTCTAACAAGTACGCTACAGCCAATAGAAATGGAGGAAAAGTAAGTGGCAAGCACACAAACCAACAAAAAGAAGGGCAGGATGTAAGCCCCGTTTAAGATTCAAATTAAATACAATAGATTTCGCAAGCCCAACACAAACGCTGTGCAGGCGAAACATAAAAATAAAGAGTACACATTCTGCCACTTTTAAATGTTTTTAGTCTAGAACACCTTTAAGAAGGCATTTTTTTGGCATGCGGGTTCTGAAAACCATTTGGGCAACAGGCAAATGTATACTGCAGACAGTAGCGTAGCCAGTGTGTGACTCATGGGCCCTAGTGCAAGGAGGGGACTGAGTCCCGGAGGCTGCTGACTGTACCATAAAATACCTAAGTATACAAAAAAGTGACGGATAAAAAGCTTGAATTAATCTATGCCACTAGGAACCGTTTTTCAATTTGATTGGCTCTGGTTCCAGGTGGTAAAAAGGGCAGCCCCTGTTTTTTGTGCACTACATCCTCCACAGAGACATCAACTGCCAGAGAGAAAATCATCAAACTGTGTCTCAATATCCTTGCTACCATAATCACCCATTTCATCAATTCCTCACAATCTGGGGATGAACTCTCATAGCACTATATAGTATACTAAGCCTATTTCTTTTAAATGCTTTGTTTCTTCTTTTGTAGATACCTTTGATACAGCAAAAATATGCAATGGGAGAGAGGTTCTCAATCTCTTGATTTCCATAGGATGTCAACCTGAGCCTTTTTTCTTAACAAGAATGCAGTGCAGTTCCTCCACTATGTCAGGTGAATAAAGGCAGCATTAGGCTAATGGATAGCGAAATTACTTAAAGCCTATCATGGTTACATGCCCATTGAATCATAGGAAACATGGTTCACGTTAAGAAAATGGATTATAAATTTGGTTGGATGGGAGCCCACCACAAGGAATAAGGCCACAAATTTATTATGGTAAAGCACAGTTTAAAGTATTTAAAGCTGGGCTCATCCTCCTGGTAACTATGGTACAAAGCAGACTGGCTTAACTTAAAAATGTGTCAAATATTTAGCAGTAACAAAACTGCTAAAATATAAAACCTCAACACAATAAATATCCCCCAAACAAATTGGAAAAAGGGAAAATAAACATTCAATGAGTAAAATGACATCAAAATGACACAAATGCAATAAGGGGAAGCGGAGATAACATTTTTGCAAGATTTAATTCAAAAAGCACCAAGAAAAGTAAAGTACCAATCACTAGTCACTGTTTGCGGCTTAGCAGGACCAATGTGCGATTTCAGGCTTATCACAATATAGCCAAGATCGAATACTCCAGGTGGGTTCATCCTGGTCAAAACCTTTACCATTGGACTCAGTCTTTGAAATGGAGATTGAAATATTCCAGCAGGGCAAGGTTGCAGGGCTGTATCTGTTGATATCCTCTCAAAGTCAGATAGCTGTTACAATGCAACCAGACTTGGCCACATTAAGAACAAAGACAGCTGACTTGTCAGATGAGGCTGTTCAGTCACTGACTAGCATTATTCCTCTTCCCGTAATGAATCTATGACCCATACGCATCCTGTGGATATGCCAGCATGGTTTTCTAATATGGTACGAAGTGGACTGGTGTGCACACTCACAAACATGTACCTAATGTGTATGTTATGGTTCCTCCAGCCAATTCTATTGGATCCCCTTGAGCATTATATCAGTGACTCAAATAAAATACATGTCTTTCTCATGCAAGTTGATTTGCATATCTTTGTCTGCCCAACTGTGCTTCCAGATACACAGTCTAAGGAAACCTTCAGATTTTTTAGTTTATGGAAGGATGCTACGAGTTTGGTGTTTGATTGGCAAACTGTTACTGTGTCAGTTAATAGAGTTACTGAATTTGAGGCGAGAAAAAAAAAGATCTTGTTGATTACCTTAAAAGCAAAAGAAATGCAGAAAAATTGTACGAATAGGTAAGAATAGATCATGTACATATTATGCAAGAAACTGGTTTCATGCATTAACAATTCCCAGGGCATATGGAGGAGTGCGGAGGCTTAGTACCAATCAGTGACACCAAGGAGCAGAACACGTTGTAGTGATGGAGTTTCAGCAGGAACCACAAACAAATGAACAAAGAGAAAGAGCCCTGATATTCTATAACCAAGGTACACAAGGGAATAGAAGGGAAAGAAAAATAGCAAATTGGTGTATTGGAACACAGGGTGATGAATTATTTGGCAAGCGAGACTCACCATACACCTATACAACATACTTAGTTTCCTAAATGAGGTGAAGGATTTAATGCTTGCTCTGCCTATGTCAACTCTGAAGTGAATGTCAAACCCAGAAGTGAGCATCACAAAGCTAATTAGTAGTCTAGTCTATTGTCTCAACCTTCTTTGCCCACTCTTCCAAAGTTTCCAATTCCTTCCCCTACCGAAGTTAAGCTGGTTAGGAATGTGTAGTTGATTCTTATTCCTGTTCTGAGACGCATAGTTCTTTTCCTACGTCTTCACAGCCCAAACTAATGGGCTAGTGTCAGAAACCCCATCGTGAGAAAAGATCTCATTAATCTAACTCTCATTTATATGAGAGGTATCTAACCTTTTCTGAAATAAGAGTGGCTTTTGCTCAAAGAAAATCATCCAGAACTGCTAAATTTGTGTTATAATATTAACCACATCAGACAAGATTACATTAGTGGACACCATATGAAAGATTATGAGCTGTGACCTCCTCAGTTCATTAGACATGATTTCTAGCAGTAATGTAAAATGGCTTCATCAAATGTGGAATGCCACAACGTGAGTAAAGCATTACAGGCATGGCTGCAAAGGCCGGGGAACCCAGGTAATAACTTTAGTAATAAATTTCCCAAAATTGCATAACTTATCACCTAAAAAGCAGCTTTAAATATATTTTGGTAATCCAACCATTTTTTGCCCCAAATATTAATAATATTAGAAAATAGGTTTGTTTACATCAACGGTTTGTTAAACTCTATCACTGCATAAAAACACTGTAGAATTAAAAACAGTTCAAATCCTGAACCCCTCTTTAGTGCTAATAAAAACCTCGCCCCGCACATGTTAGATCCAAAAGTTCACTTTAAAAAACAAATCTTATTGCATCATCCCTACACAAAATTCTATATTTCCTAAAACCAGGTTTTAAAAAACAATGACATAAAGATCAAACATATACACATTCAGTTGAAATGCCAATAGAGGAGCAGCTCATTTCAAGCCCAAGTTGTTTATTTTATTATTTTTTTAATCCTCATTTATCGCCATGGTTCCAAACTACTGACAACTTAGACAGGAGAGAGAAGAAAAGGAGTGCCGCCGTGCTGCCTCAGTCAAGACTGGTAGGGAGGACGAATTGTGGGTGCCCGATCCCAACAACAACGACTGGCTCCCCCTTAGTTTGACCCCTATTGTCCAATTGGCAGATGTTGACCAATCTCTGGTTGCCTCGATTGCTAACAACAAACCATGTACCGGGCGGAAGAGGGAGAGCGGCCAGGTGAAGTAGCAGGGAGGTTGTACCATGGCAACATAATCATTGGAACTGGAAAAAAAAAACAGTTCTCTCAATAAGACCAGTCTAGTAGGTGCCAAAAGGCTCTATTATCTTGTTTCCCTGCCCTGGCAAGATCTAATTTTGAGATCTGTAGAAGCGCAGTGTACCAATCATGAAATGTAGGCGCAGAAGACTCTTTCCATCGTTTGCATATTTCTCTACGGGCCACCAGGATGGAATAGAACAGGAGATTCTTCGTAGTGCTGTGAGTCAGGTCCATTATTCCAAAAATTACAAGACGCAGATCTATCACTACTGTGCATCCCATAGCAGTCGAGAGCTTGCTGCTTATTGAATCCCAGAAAGAAGTTAACTGAGGGCACTCAAAAAACATATGTGTATCCGGGGCTTCTAAGAGACCACAACGTGCACAAGCCACTGGGGCCCCTGGTGAGAATTTAGAAATCCTTTGTGGAGAGTAGTAAGCCCTATATAGAGTGAACAGATGGTTCCTACTAAGCCAAGCTGGCTTAACTATGTCCCATAATATCTTGAAGGACATAGACCAGAGATCGTTTGCATTAAGATCTGAGGTCAAGGAGCCCCACAATTGATTTGGGAGATAAAGTTCCCCATCTATTTCATCCATTATTAGTGTATACCAGAGAGAGAGACCTCTTTTTTTACAGGTGGTTGATCTACTAGAAGAGATTCAAGATAACTACCTCTCCCTATTGGAAACTTATTAAAGCGTGTACCTTGTGTTGTTGGTGCTTGAGCCCAACTAGATATTTGTAGATATTTAAATCTTGAAAGGTTGGGCCCAGTTTTACAAGCTAAATCTTCCCAGGGGAGCAGAGTCCCTTCCACAAAGAGATCTCCCCATACTACTATCCCAGCTTCTCTGAGTGGGACTGCCAAGGTATCCCCCACCCAACCTGGGGCCCCCGGAAAATCCCAAATTGGTGCTCTACTAGAGTAATACCCCAGTTGTGTTGAAGATCTTATCTTAGCCCAAGTTTTTGCCAAGCCCTGCAGCACCTTCAATTTCACCTTTTTAAAGAATTTGGGGTCGCCAAACTTAAACAAGAATCCTGACTGGCCTATTCCTTCGCCCTTCAATAGTGATTCAAACATACTCCCAATGCCCTCTGCTGTAGGTGTTTTTAGGAGCATACGCACATGGGATAGCTGGAATGCCCACGCGTAGATCTGCAAGTCTGGACCGGCCAAGCCCCCCTTCTCCCTACGGCGTCTAATCTTTTTCCAAGCTATCCTTGGATTTTTATTTTTCCAGATAAATGAGGTTATCTCACCCTGTAACTTGGCTAACAAGAAAGAGTCAAAATTAAGGGGGATTGTATTAAATAAGAAAGAAACCTTCGGTAGGATGGACATTTTCACCAGATTTAATCTGCCCAGTAAGGAAAGGGGAAGATGCATCCAAGCTCCCATTAATTTTCGACATTCTTTCGCTACTAAAGAAAAGTTGGAAGACGCAATCAGATTGATATCTTTAAGAATGTTCAGCCCTAACTTTAGGACTCCTAAATGCCTTCTGTGAATACTGAAAGTCTTAAAGTTAGGATTTTTGTCAGTTTAGGAGAAGTAAAGTAGGACTCCAAACTTAAGGGCTCCTAAATGCCATCTGTGAATACCGAAAGTCTTAAAGTTAAGATTTTTCTCAGTTTAGGTGTCCTAAAGTTAGGAGTCCTAACTTTACTACTCCTAAACTGAGAAAAATCCTAACTTTAAGACTTTCCTCTGTGTGCGGCAGTGTAAGATCTCAGTGCACTGTAGCCAAGGCTTTGTGTGTCAAGAAACTGGCCATGCATGTGAGTGTAGCTACAAAAATCCGTGGCAAATACCATTCTAAACATTTATTTATGACAAGAGTGAAAAAAGTGCATCTCCACACATACAACTCTTCATAACAGGGTCTTTTCGACAGGTTTGCAGTGTAGATACATACACAATAACATGACTTGTTCACACAGGCATGTACACTGAAGGTTGTACATTATAAGATGTTACTGAACACTCTCAATTGGAGGACTGTTCATTTTAGTTTCCCACCTTCAGTATGTAGAGAGTATTTGAATATACATGTATGTGTGGAGGAGCTGAAAAGATGTGTACCCACTTTGATCTTGGCCCTCGG
Organism: Lissotriton helveticus; assembly: GCF_964261635.1. NCBI lineage: Eukaryota > Metazoa > Chordata > Amphibia > Caudata > Salamandridae > Lissotriton > Lissotriton helveticus. Next base: position 1,700,786,066 of record NC_136059.1, on the reverse strand, counting down.
TGAGGCTACAGACAACATGCGGGTACCATTCTCTGCAGTGCAAGTACTTTAAATGGACTGAAATTGCTGAGGGATCTCTAAAAGGTGCGTAGCCAAAGAAGTGTAACTAAGAATCCTTAAAAAAAAAAAATGGCTGAAAACTTTAGCAGGCCACCATCCCTGTGATGGCTGTGATTCCTAATGAGTTGCAAATTGCGACTTTCCTCATTAATATGCCTGCGGTCTGACTATTTGTGACCCACTCACAATCGCTAATGAAACTCAAAAGAATTTCATACATTAGGAATACCGATTTCCAAATTGCGACTTGGAGAGAATCATAATTAGGAATCAGTATTCCTAACGTTAGCACATCTGGCCCTAAGTCTTCTTTTATTTTGCATTCTTCGATTCTCTTACTTTCTAATCAAGAAACCAAAAAATAACCGGGATGAAAGGAAAAATAGGTTTGAACACAGTACTTACTCCTGACAAAAGGTAAATCAAATTATACCTGGCAGCATTCATAGACAAGTGGCTGCTCAGTGGGTAAGCTGCTTTCTGGTTGGTTGCAGCAACACTCTTTACTGCTGAAGCCTGAGCACTGTAAAAATGTGCGACCTTCAGGGGGGCTCTTAAATGCACAGAATGGAGACCTAATCCCTTGCAGTGCAAGAATCAGCAGGATTTATTTATGAAAAGATGTCTACATCCATCTGCAATAACCACAGTTCAACTACTAACGGCCCGATCTTGATGTTGTACGGAAGGTACTGATCTGATTCGGAGCCTATGTTTTCGACCGAGTAGTCCCCCCACTCCGAACAACCAAGTATGATGTGAAGATCTCCTCCGCGTTGACTGAATCTTTTCGGAACCCGATTCTGTCTGTCCAACTCCTTCCGAGCTGAATCGTGCCACGCAATGGAGCCAGATTCCGACCGAGAGAGAACGATGCACGGTTCAGACAGCTGTATTGACTCGATGTCAGCGAGACAAAATGGCTGTCGGAATTGGACTTCGGGGGGCTGTAGCAGGCCCCCCTTCACCCGGAGCCCTCTGACTCAGTCACGAGGGGCTGCAGAAGGGTCCCCTGATTCAAGCATGCGCAGTGTGGTGGGAAAAATGAGGTTCCCGCCACAGGGTGTACGCTGTTCCCCACCCACCCTTTTTTTGCTATGGGAGCCTGTGTACGCATCAGTACAGAGGCTCCCATAGAGTTCAGTGGGAGTCGGAGTGAACCGAGTCCGTCAGCAGATGGCTGCATCATACTCGTTCGGTCGGACTCGCACAGCTTGATTCGCTTGGAAAGTTGTCCAGATCCGATTCGTACGGAGGGCTTTCCTAGCGAGAACGGAATCGGGTCCAAACTTTTGAACATATGTAATAAGTGGTATGATGGGATGGGATAAGCGCCTGAGTTTCTTTCTGCACCTCTGACGGTAATCACCCACCATAAAGAATGAGTAGTACCTGGGCTGAAGACAGAGGCCAGTTCTTTCAGTAAGGCGAGAACCTTTGTGCCCCGCAGAGCTGCAAGGTGGCCACGTGCTTTGTGTGGTGGGAGGTGGTTGTTGGGACTTTGACATCTGCTGTTGGGGAGCTGTCCTGAGAGCCCTTGCTGTGACGTAAACAAGTTGTTGTGACGTGTAAGTAGTAGTTTATTGTGTGTTTTGAAAGATCGCGTGTGAGTGTTGAGGCTGTGCCCTCGTGTGTTGTTGATGTAATCGATAGAATCAACTAGAAATGAAAAACACATTGCACATTTATAAATAAATAACACAATGATGTGGTCAATCATAGTTTCCTTACATTTTTGCATGGCTCCTTGCAATCATGCTTCACAGGTTGCAGGTTGGCAGTGCTGCAATTGCAGAGTCCAGGTCTAGGCAAGTAAAGTTACTAATCTTAATGATACTGCTTTACTGGGGGCACGTGATTTAGCATGCTTGGGCAGGGTCAGAAACTACTTCTCTAAATAAATTAAACATGTGTATAAAATTAAACACTGAGTGCTTGTCTTTTGAACACACCTTTAGCTGGGACTTACAAAACATCAGTATGCCGTGTGTCATGCCCTTAAATGCTGAACAATGCTAATTACTGCATGACCTTAAAAAATACATTAATCTGCAAGGTATGGGTCATGCCCTGAGAGCCATGGCTGCCTGTGAAGCTCAGCAGCCTCTCTCCAAAACTAATGCAGCAAACAGCATGTGAGGAAGCCACATGCTGCACAACTTGTGACTCTCGGCAACTCGATACAATGCAGTGTAAGAGGCACGCTCCTTGTGCACCCCTCTTCCACAGTGGTCCGTTGCTGGCCCAAGATCGCAGCCTCTGATCCATGTGCTCCTTCAAGCAAGGGAATATTGTATTCAAGCTGCTCACTTTTTAAAAGCAAGAGCTGCCACATGTGTCTCGGTGATGTGTAAAGTGTGCAAGCTTCCCAATGGAGTTTGCGCTGTTCAGGGTTGTTACATTGCGCACGCGCACTTGTGCACACCCTACAAGGAACTCAGGTTGTGAGGGAGAGTAGTGAGGCACAATAGTAGTGCTAGAGTTACAAAGTAGCAAGATAGAGATGAAGGGTTAAAATAAGTGGAGTAGAGAGAAAAGAGGTGAAGTAGAGAGACAGAAGTGAGTAAAAGTAACAGAGGTGAGATTAATAGATTAATAATATACTGAGGTAGAAAGAAAGAAGGGGTAATGTAGAGGGAGTGGGAGAGGCAGATGTCAGGTAGAGAGGTGTATATAAAGAAACATGTAGAAATAGATGTGGGTTTGTGAGAGAGTAGACCCAGCAGTAAGGTGCAGATATGTAGAAAAACTGAGATCTTGGGTCACAAGGGTGAGCTTAAATAGTGAGCCCTGGGGTCGACCAAATCAGTCAGTGCCCTCAGAGTGGGCAACCCACTCCCCCCTGCCCTAGAGCAGGAATGCTCACCCTCCCGCCCCCAACCAAACCCTTCTGTTTTCTCGCTGTGTGAGAAGCAGAAACATAAAATGGTATTTATAATACCATTTTATGTTTCTGCTTCTCACACTGCGAGAAAGCAGTGGGGTGATGTTCCTCCACCCACATGGAAGAGCTGCCCCTGCTGGGAAAAAACCCCTCTCTTTTATGACATTCAAGGCAGCTGTAACTGTGCCCTGTGAGGCCCAGAGACTATAGGCCACTTCATACTTTTATGTACCAATATCTTGGAGCACAGATGGTTCTTTTTACACCCCTTATTTTTAAAATATAACACTCAACGCTGCAAGAAAGCCCTGAAACTTTGCAATATGGCAGACTCGAGGGAAATACACCTTGCAGTAGCAGCATACATTTACTCAGCATGGAAATTAACAAGATTGCATCTGAGATGAGCCAGGATTACCTGGCTGCTGCAGGATACAAAGTGGGTTTTCCCTTTGCGACATCCCTGGAAAAAGTGCAAGTATCACAGTTAAACTATAAGTCATGTACTTAATGTTACTGTGCTTGGTCCCAAACGAAACACACCAATTGCAACACCCGCAATTGTGCATACCTGATCAAATGCCCTTGTGACCTCATCTACGTGGGCATGACAACTCGCCCCGTAAAAATCAGAATCACAGAACATCGTAGCAACATCAGGTGTAGGAAAACTAACACAAAGATGTGTGCCCCCTTTACAGAAGTAAATCACACTATAAACGACATACTTTGGACCATTTTGGAATCACATCCTCTGATTAGCAAGGAAGCTCTTTTTAGAAAAGAGCAACAATGGATATTCTGAATTTCGAGCCACATTGGGGGCTTCAATGACAACATCCCATGGGTGGAATTAAATAACACCTAACCCCTCTACTTTTCATCTTGTGCTACCATTGTGCTCACTTTTGGTAACACTCCACTCAGGAAACCACAACTGTTGTATTAACATCTCTTTTTTGTTGCCTTTACTTTCTGAATGGCACCAATGACCTGGTTATATTTCTTCTTATCAGGACAGTCCTCTTATCGATACCAGTGCTAGCCACCTCTTGCTAACAATAACACCGTTGAGCATTTAGCGCAGGACACTACAGTACTCTACAATACACTTAATCTGAATTGATGCCTGCCCCTGCGCCCCATTAGATACCTGTCCATAAATTTGGAACAACACACACCACTTTTGATTTAGTAGGAGGGGTCTTACATATGGAGAAGCGTGGCTCAATGGTTAGAGCGGCAGACCCTGATGCAGATGTCTGGCCCGGGACCAGGGTTCAATTCCCGCCTTGGTGCCTATTCTAATCATGGGTCCAACTCTGGGCAATAGCTTGCTTAATCTCCACAACGGCCCCAACAGCGCTGGGATGCCTGGCTTCACCTTGGGGGTGCCCAGGAGTGGGCATTTCACAGGGAAAAGCCAGGAAGGGTTCCACAGCGGTATGCGTACAGCGCCAAGACACCTCAGGGTATAAGTGCGCTATACAAGTACGAATTCATTTCATTTCATATGTAATTACTTATGAGCATTGTATCACGCACGAGCCTCTCAATAAAGCTCTATTGAAACCCCCAAGATGGCCGCCCTCCGTCACATTCTAGTGTTTCTCACTAGTATGCAATGACGAAGCACACTTATTCTCAACGCTGAGAAGGCAGTGTCACGGGAACCAGAGCAGAGGTAGGATGACCGCTAGTTTTACGCCATCCTAATGTGAGTACTGACCTAACTCCGTCCACATTTGAGTGATTGAACAAGAGGCCGGTAAGACTGTGTTTTCCTGTGTTTACGCTTAGACGCTTGCGTCTGCCGGCCTCTTGTTTATTTTATTTTTCAGAATCGAGCAACGAGGTGCTCTTTTGGCAATCCTGTCAGTACTTAACCTCATTACCAGGGGTGAGTGGTTGTGTGAAATTATGCTCAAATGGTATGCGATGTGTACAACTCCGATAAAGTTGCCAATATGATACCGGTGTTTTTCTATCCACTTTGGCGCAGCTTATAACTACACCGGCTTGTGGCAGAATTGCACACCGAACAAACTAGATTACACGGGGTGCATGAGTAACACGCGGAGTCTTACCTGACGTTTTTAGCTATGCTAATGACACCATGAGCCCTTGGCGAACGGCCCTTTGTAACGTACCTACCAGCACTAATTATGTCTTTGTGACAGTATCACAATATCCCATATGATCATATTGCCAAACAAGGCATTTCTCCACTTTTTTTGTCCAGTTTGAGCGTGTGTTATCCAAGCTACTTGCTATACAGTGCTATGTGATGTGCACTGAGTCATAGTTGTTTTTAACAAACCAATGGTTTATTTTATCCACCACAGGCCTCCTCAGGCAGCAATAAGTAACCACATGTAATCACTGCACTATCTGTGGACTATGTTGCTACCCAGACCCGGTTCTGGAAGTATGGGAACTGTAATAATTTTGATCCCACCTTAAATTTTTCAGGTCTCAACAGTTCAGGTCTTCACTTCTGGAATACCAAAAGCAACGCTGGTGAAAAGACGGTACTCAGCACTGGCTTTGCAGTAGTGTTAGAGTTAGGATAAATATATTCCTTTTTAGACATCTGTCCTGAAGAATTGCCGATTGACCCATTAGGGGCAGAATGCGGGAAACATGTTGACCATTTACACTAACTAGATCCTATAGGATCATTGGCTCCAGACAGGGTTCACGCTAGGCTAGTACACCCCAAAAATAAAAATGTGTTCCATACGGGACAGTACCAAACCTATTTTAAATCACAATTCACACTCATTTCTCTACCCTGACCACATACCCTCACTCACCCAACATCTGTCTCTTAAAAGATCTCCGGCAAAGAGCCCCATCGCGGGTGCCCGTCGGGCATTGCAGCGCCGTCCCGAAGAGGAGCACAGCCCAATGATGAAGCATGACATCCTTCGGGTGTGTGAGGGCAATGCAGAAGAGACCTGTACACTCCCCTTCCCCCCTCAAAAACTGCACATCCATTTCACTTACTGTGCTTTGTACATCCTGAGGTCATAATAGGAATTTGGGTTTTTAAATTAAGATTGCCTTACTAGATGCTTTCTGAATTATACTTATTTAATTGCTTTGGATGCAGTATCGAATGCAGTTTATACATTTGCGTCATGACAATTGTTACCACTATTTGCACTTCATAAATTATAATGATTATTTTTATTGTATGGCTATTTCAGCTGAAACAATAAAGAATGATCTGATCTGATCACTATACGAGTGTGTGCTGAGCAGCCAAATTAAAAAGGAATCCATTATTTATGCACACTGTTTATATTAATTCGTTCCTAGATGTGGGTCCATTGGTCAGCATCTTGGAGCTACATCGTCTATGAATGTTGCTTTATTTGGGATCCTATTGGTTCGCCTTCGATGACTGTGTCCACCTCTCATCTTGCTGTACCATATTAATGTAAGGATTTGGATGCACAGAATGTGGGTCAAAATCTGGAAGCAGAGGCCTAAATCTAATATGACAGGGGCCCTAAGTATGGTTCTAAAACAAAATCTCTTCCAAGACCCACCTCAAATGAAAGACTTCAGTAAACTGCCAAAAAGCACTATTCTTCTACTTTGGATCCAAATGGAGTAATTCACTCACCTGTCTCTCAACATCACCACCAATGAGGCATATAACGATAATATGAGGGCCAATAGTAGAAATGGGGCATAGGATAAGAGAGAAAACAGAGATACTGGATACCACCCCACATTGACTCTAAGCTCTGCTGTGCACTAAAGTGGGTATCTAAAGCAATAGGAGATATCTTACTAACCTTTCATGAAAGTTCTGCATGCATCTGTAACATTTAAAATGGTATAACTTAAGTGTATCTCCTTGTGTCCTGTGTTATGTTGAGGCATAGCAACAGATGAGTAACTTTACATATGTTCAACAACAATTCTCCCTTATTGGTAACACAAATGCCACAATTTTTCATAACTATAGACTATCCGAGAAGATAAGCTTAATTTCTACTTGACTCTTTTGCATCTGTAAAAGTAACTAATAGGCAATAGTATTCTATAGTTCCTATAGTTAGTAGTACTTATGTAATTTGCTAAGAAATGTTAGTACCTTATGCATATATACATATGATGTGTAAAAATTATCTTGATTTGAGAATTATTCCCGTTCTTTCACAGGATCTCAAGTGTAAATCAGCAATTCCTAAAGTCATTAACAATGCTCTAAGTTACATTTTCAAAATAGTCTAAAGTTTATTCTCAACAAAACGTGATTTTCAGAATGCTTCTCAGTTTTCACCAACTGTCCAACAACATATTCTCAAAGAGGAAACTGTTCTGTGCAAAACAAAATGCTGAATCTGTGTTGCAAAGACCTGACTACAGCAACATTGCAGCACAGTTGCATAACAAGGATGCTGTGAAAAACGAGGAGCGTTATACCAGAAGAAGGTTAAAGTGACCTTATATTTGGGTCTAGTAATAATATCTTTCTTCATGTAAAAAAAAAAGAAATGTGTTGAAATTCACTGAAAAAAACCCAATGATTAAAGTAACGATTAAAATGTCAGTTAAAAAATACAATTTTAAGCTCAAAAGAACACTGAAATTCCCCACTAAAGGTTTACAGAGCTAACTATAACTTGTGCCCGGCCATGCACTGCTTGTGACCTCACATATTACATCACTCATGAGATGTTCAATGACATAATTGATTAAATCACTGATTGCATCTCACATGCTTGTTGCTTGTGTCATATATACATGATTTTGTTACGACATGGTGATTGATAGCAAGAACATTTCAGTCCCTTCATTGGCTATCTGTCCTCCAATGAGAGTGGATGTTGTACTTTTTAAAGAACCAATTACTGTGCGTTGTGTTGACTGGCTTTTCTGCACGGAAGAAGGCAAAAAGGCCACAACGTATCTGCATTGAATAAAGTCTAAAAAATACCCCGTGAGTGCTCTAATGTTCGTTGTAGTAGTTGTGAAACTAAAGGATCCTACCCCCGTTTAATCAATGCACCTGTTGTGAGTTTGGCGGTCGCTGATGGGATTACGTGCAAATGGATCTAATTACAGACTGCCTGAACTGCCGCTGTCTGATCCTGTTGATCCAACCAAGGTCATGGAATATTAAATCCAAGGACGCCAAGCCATTCGACTGACGCCTACGGGAGCATGTTGTGTGGGATCCAGCGGCAGACAAGGACCGTTACATGCACAGTATTGTGTGATTGGACTGGCCATGAAGTTTGGCCAAATTAACATGTCGGAACGGTGACTGGTATCCTATGGTTCATAGGGGAGAATAAATAGAAGAGCAATTAGGCCTGCAATAGTTACAATTACCATTGTGGATTTCCGACACGTTTTTGTTCCGACATGGTGATTGATAGGAAGAACATTTCAGTCCCTTCATTGGCTATCTGTCCTCCAATGAGAGTGGATGCTGTACTTTTTAAAGAACCAATTGCTGTGCATTATATTGACTGGCTTTACTGAATGGAAGAAGGCTAAAACGCCAAAATGCGTCTGCATTGAATAAAGCCTAAAGATTACTCCATGAGTGCTCCAATGTTGGTTGTAGTAGTTGTAAAAGTAATGGGTCCTACCCCCGTTTAATGGATGCACCCGTTGTGAGTTTGTTGGTTTCTGGTGGGATTACGTGCAAATGGCCCTAATTACAGACTGCCTGAACCGCTGCTGTCTGATCCCGTTGATCAAATGAAGGTCATGGATTATTAAATCTAAGGACGCCCAGCCAATCGGCTGACACCTACGGGAGCATGTTGTGCGAGATCCAGCGGCAGACGAAGGGCGTTACCTGCACAGTATTGCGTGATGGGACTGACTATGAAGTTTGGCCAAATTAACATGTCGGAACAGTGACCAGTATCCTATGGTTCATCAGGGAGAATAAATAGAGAAGCAATTAAGCCTGCAATACTTACAATTACCATAGCACATTTCCGACACGATTTTGTTCTGACATTGTGATTGATAACAAGAACATTTCAGTCCCTTCATTGGCTATCTGTCCTCTAATGAGAGTGGATGTTGTACTTATTAAAGAACCAATCACTGTGCATGTGTTGACTGATTTACTGCACGGTAGAAGGCAAAAACGCCGAAACGCGTCTGCATTGAATAAAGACTAAAAAATAACCAGTGAGTGCTCCAATGTTCATTCGAAACTAACAGGTCCAAACCCTGTTTAATGGATGCACCCTCACCTGTAATTCCTACTTTGTTGTGTATGTCTTGGAATGTTAATACATTAGAGAGGGCGTATAAGGGAAATATTTACTGACCTTGCATTGTTATAATCCCTAAATACAGTGAAAAACAATGTATAACAACGGGTCAAAAAACAGAGAGAAGCTATCAGAACAACTATGTGCTATTAGTAGGATACAATCCATGAATCCAAAGTATTCATGGTGAAAAATATGTTCCCATCAGATACCCGTCCTGTACCGCCCTACATCATTTGGGATCCTTCACCAGAAGGAAGTGAAATAAATTCCACTATGGATTAGGTAGATTGTGTCCTAATCGTGTTTGAAGGATACAATGAGGGATTAATGAAAACTATATGTTGGTATCAGTGGGTAAAAATAATTAGCAGTGCAGAAGATGCTATGTGTAGCATGTGAATAAGTGAATTAATATTGGGTTGTAGGAATGGAAAGAAAGAATTTTAATAGGATCCTACCCACACCCAAGGTTAAAAAACAGTGCAAAGTAGTGTTAACAAATAACTACTTGGATGTAATCTAGGTCGACATGTTTCTGCAGATTTTGTAGGCTCACACGATACCTGTCTGCTTCATCAGGACCTTCACAATAATATGCTACTGCTGGTAAATATGTCTTTAGTGATTAAATCATATCACCTGAGATCGCCAAACAGAGTGATCCAGATGGTCACCGTCAGATAGACGAACAAACATACACACAGAGAAAAATGCACATAGTTAATAACAATAGCTTTAAACACAAGGACAAACTCTCGTGATGTTATATATTTTGCCAAACAATAATGGTCACTGATTGCTCTCTAGTCAACCTGGAATCAAGGCAAAAATGACCTAGTAAAGATAAACAAAATAAATCTTTATATTCACTCACCCACAATCTGGGGAATGAACTCTCCACCTCACCCGGCTACAGCTCAGGTACAAATGGAGCACCGCTCTAGTGAATGTAAAAGGAGAGAAACACCAGTGATAGAGGAGGACCTCTCTGAAGCTTTATTACCAAACACACCCTTTCCCCAACCTGTTCGGTTTGTAGCAGTCTTATGTTTCAACGTGGTATAGGGAAGGTCAATGATGTTTTAAATTAGATACAGCTAAGTTTAGCGCTTTTTTGAAGATATATGCGCTAGAGCTACTTCTAGTGCAAACTGAATAGAGCGTCGTCCAGATTACCCGTATATATTTAGCGGGTGTCTTTACTAAAAACAGGTATCGACAATGCTCTAAAATACGCTTGAATCTCATTGTAAGACTAGCAACCCATCAGCGAGGAAAGGTCACTCGAGCTCACATCGTTGGTAATTCGTTCCCCAAACCCTTACCTGTCCATCGGTACTCCTCGCCTCCGTCTAGGCTGTCAGTGGGAGGTACCTGGACGGACAGGAAGCGGTTATTTGAATTCTTTTTCGTGGACCGACGGGAGAGTCACGTGACAGACTCCGTCGCATGCGCCAAAACTACACGGTTGGTGGGAATTGTAGTTCGCATGCTGGAATCATGACGCGCTCGATCACACGCGCCAATCAGTTGGGAAATGTAGTACGCTGGCGGGTTACGGCCGCATACATAGATAGATATAGAAAAGACACTTTCAATCAAAGGGTCCTAGTCGATGAATATGTCGAATGATACTCCAAATACCAAAGGTATAGAAAATCCTTACCGCTAGTCAATGAGAGTTTCATTTTGTGCTCGATACATTGTGCTAACCTACAGGTTAGTTTTAATCAATATTCAAATATCAGTGAAGCTTTGTACATCAATGCAATCGAACTTATGACTAGCTATTAGCAAGCATAAATTGTATATTATTTATATTGTTTGTGGAACCACTGTCATTAGATTTAAGAATGTGGAAAACAAAATTACAGCAGTTAGTGAAAAGTACACGCTAATAGTTTCTGGTACTTTAACACCAAAATCCCGGGTATACATCACCGTATATAGTGGACAATTTGCCCAGAACCTACAACGACATCCAAGGGATGTCCTCATTCAGGCCTGTTCTATCTGTTTGCAGTTTGTACACCCATCTTTGTTCCCTTTTGTGTAAGAAGGTACTTATGTCTGTAATATGTTTAGGAATTACTGGTTGTTCTAGCACTGTCCAGTGCAGATCAGTCGGAGCATGTTGGGCCTCTAAGAAATGTTTGGTCATTCTTGTTGCTTGCTTATTGCAACGTATCGAGCTTTTATGCTCGGAGATCCTGATCTTTATTTTTCTCGTGGTCATGCCCACATATTTCTTATCACAAGGGCAACTGATTAAGTATATGAGGTTGGAACTATTACAGTTCGTAAACCTGCGTTGTTCCCATGGATGTTCTGTGCCGATGTTGATTATGGTAGATTTACAGGTCTGAGGACATGCTGCACATTGTCCGCACGGATGGTGTCCGATTACAGCAGGCATCTCCCACAAAGTACCTTTCATTTTTGGAATTTCCACCTTGGTCTTGTATGGACCAATTTGTCCTTCAGGTTTTGTCCCCTTTTGAAGGCAAAAAGGGGGACAGGCAATTTGTCTTTTCCCGTATTTAGAATGCCCCAGTGTTTTTTAATAATGCTAGTGATTTGGTTTGATAGTGTACCAAATGTCGTGACGCAGGTCATTCGTTCTGTCTTTTCTTTGGGAGGCATTATTTCTAGTAGGCTGGCTCTGTTATTATTTGCTGCACGTTTATTTGATCGGTACACCAGTTGTTTTGGATAGTCTTTCTCCAAAAGGTCTCGTGTTAAGTTCCTAGCATGTGCCTCAAAAGAAACTTGGTCTGTACAGTTCCTCTGTATACGTAAAAATTGCCCATAGGGCAGATTGTCCCGAAGGGACTTAGGGTGGCAGCTATGGTAATTCAACAAAGAGTTTCGGGCCATAGGTTTCTGATAGAGCTCTGATATGAGGCCATCGGTCGTACCAATGATCATTAGATCTAAAAAGGCTAATCTGCATGTATTGTATTCCATTGTAAATTTTAGATAGCGGTTCTTCTGATTTAGCCACTCATGGAATTCTTTGAGTTGGATTTCATCCCCACGCCACACCACAAAAATGTCATAGATGTAGCGTTTCCACGCTCGCAGACACTTGAGATGGGGGTTGGTGTCTGCGAGCACGTGCTGCTGTTCAAATTGATGCATGTATAGATTAGCGAGACTAGGGGCAAAAACGCTGCCCATACTAGTCCCGCTAATCTGCAAATAAAGGGAATCTTCATATGAGAAGAAGTTCTCTGTCATAGCTAGTGTTGCTAAGGTCATAATGAGTCTAACAGGAGTTATGGAGTTCAAGTCTCGTGATAGCAATAGCTCTTCTATCACCTGTAGAGTCTCCGTTTGGGGTATAGATGTGTATAAGCTCTCGACATCGAACGACACCAACTGTGTTAATGTCGTATTCAATGTCGGGTAGCAATCTTAAAACATCTTTCGTGTCCTTCAAATAAGAGCGCATCTCTTGTACCATTGGTTGGAGAAACACATCAACAAAGGTCGACAAAGGTTCCAGGAGTGAACCTATCCCAGATATAATGGGACGGCCTGGTGGAGGGCGTTGGACCTTGTGTATTTTTGGCAACTGGTAAAAGTAAGGGGTGACAGGGTTGGATACTTGGAGATATTGACCCTCTTTAGGAGTAAGCCAGCCTTCTGCTAGTGCCTCCTCAACGATATGAGCTATGATATTAGTTAGTCTAGCTGTCGGGTCTTGTTTGAGTTTTCTATATGACCGACCATCGTTGAGTTGGCGTAAGCACTCATTGCGGTATGTTTCCACATCGAGGATGACCACCCCTCCCCCCTTGTCTGCTGGTTTTATCACAATGAGGGGGTTCTCAGTTAGATCCTTAATAGCAGTTTGTTAATCTCTAGTCAAATTAGAAAACATCCTCTGCCTGACAGTGAAGAGTTCTCGTATGTCATGGTTGACTGCTTCTTCAAAGGTAAGTACCTTTGGAGGTTGGCCTAGTGTAGTTGGGTTAAAGGTCGAAGGTTTCTTCAATCCGGTATTGTTTTCGGGGCTGCATTGCGAATTTGCAATTGGTTTATTCGCAAACATAAAATGAAGCCTGATCTTACGATAGAGTTTGCTTAATTCAATTTGAGCCTGGAATGGATCCGTGCGATTTGTTGAGACAAATCCAAGGCCTTTGTTCAATACTCGCTCTTGGGTCTCTGTTAATTGTTGTGAGCTCAGGTTGATGACTAAACTGGTCCCGCTGCGGTTGATGGTTGATCCTGTGGAATCTTTTTCCCACTCCTCAGATCCATGGTCTGAGGTGGTATGTTCCAGCGGACCTGTCCTTGTCTGGGAGTTCTTTGACGGCCCCGGCTTCTCCTGCCCCCCCCTAAAAAAGACTGTTGGTTGTAATCTCCATAGAATGGGGGCGGACCGTATGGGTTCATTATAGGCGGAAAAGGTGCTTGTCCCCACGGTGAAGGTTGCTACCAAGGTGGGCATTGTGGTTGGGGGAAGGCTTGATTATATCCTCTCCACCCTCTCCTCAAAATGAAACTCTCATTGACTAGCGGTAAGGATTTTCTATACCTTTGGTATTTGGAGTATCATTCGACATATTCATCGACTAGGACCCTTTGATTGAAAGTGTCTTTTCTATATCTATGTATGCGGCCGTAACCCGCCAGCGTACTACATTTCCCAACTGATTGGCGCGCGTGATCGAGCGCGTCATGATTCCAGCATGCGAACTACAATTCCCACCAACCGTGTAGTTTTGGCGCATGCGACGGAGTCTGTCACGTGACTCTCCCGTCGGTCCACGAAAAAGAATTCAAATAACCGCTTCCTGTCCGTCCAGGTACCTCCCACTGACAGCCTAGACGGAGGCGAGGAGTACCGACGGACAGGTAAGGGTTTGGGGAACGAATTACCAACGATGTGAGCTCGAGTGACCTTTCCTCGCTGATGGGTTGCTAGTCTTACAATGAGATTCAAGCGTATTTTAGAGCATTGTCGATACCTGTTTTTAGTAAAGACACCCGCTAAATATATACGGGTAATCTGGACGACGCTCTATTCAGTTTGCACTAGAAGTAGCTCTAGCGCATATATCTTCAAAAAAGCGCTAAACTTAGCTGTATCTAATTTAAAACATCATTGACCTTCCCTATACCACGTTGAAACATAAGACTGCTACAAACCGAACAGGTTGGGGAAAGGGTGTGTTTGGTAATAAAGCTTCAGAGAGGTCCTCCTCTATCACTGGTGTTTCTCTCCTTTTACATTCACTAGAGCGGTGCTCCATTTGTACCTGAGCTGTAGCCGGGTGAGGTGGAGAGTTCATTCCCCAGATTGTGGGTGAGTGAATATAAAGATTTATTTTGTTTATCTTTACTAGGTCATTTTTGCCTTGATTCCAGGTTGACTAGAGAGCAATCAGTGACCATTATTGTTTGGCAAAATATATAACATCACGAGAGTTTGTCCTTGTGTTTAAAGCTATTGTTATTAACTATGTGCATTTTTCTCTGTGTGTATGTTTGTTCGTCTATCTGACGGTGACCATCTGGATCACTCTGTTTGGCGATCTCAGGTGATATGATTTAATCACTAAAGACATATTTACCAGCAGTAGCATATTATTGTGAAGGTCCTGATGAGGCAGACAGGTATCGTGTGAGCCTACAAAATCTGCAGAAACATGTCGACCTAGATTACATCCAAGTAGTTATTTGTTAACACTACTTTGCACTGTTTTTTAACCTTGGGTGTGGGTAGGATCCTATTAAAATTCTTTCTTTCCATTCCTACAACCCAATATTAATTCACTTATTCACATGCTACACATAGCATCTTCTGCACTGCTAATTATTTTTACCCACTGATACCAACATATAGTTTTCATTAATCCATCATTGTATCCTTCAAACACGATTAGGACACAATCTACCTAATCCATAGTGGAATTTATTCCACTTCCTTCTGGTGAAGGATCCCAAATGATGTAGGGCGGTACAGGACGGGTATCTGATGGGAACATATTTTTCACCATGAATACTTTGGATTCATGGATTGTATCCTACTAATAGCACATAGTTGTTCTGATAGCTTCTCTCTGTTTTTTGACCCGTTGTTATACATTGTTTTTCACTATGTCTTGGAATGCCCTTGCAATCTATGCTATATCGGCAGCACAACACTGATGGCCAAAAAGAGGGTTCTAGAGCATATGAGGGATATCAACAACAAGGACCAACACGACCCCGATTGCAAGGCATTTTGAGACACATCACTACTCAGACAATTCCGAACTCCAGTATTTCATCATTGAACAAATCAACACCAAACACAGAGGAGGGGACAGGGTATTGCAACTGAGGAATCAGGAATCTAGGTATATCATTGATCTAGGAACTCTCTATCCTGGGGGGCACAATATAGATGAAGAGATGGCCATACACTTACATGATGATTAGACAGTGGTTTTTATGGTACTGCGCCTGTGTTTTACAATTGTACTACTATGTTGTATAGTATGTATTTTAACTAACCTGTCATCATGACATCTGACTGTATCTTTTCTATCTTTCAACAGGAGGAAAGGAAGGGACCAACTGGTTTGGACAGGTAATTCTACTTGGGTTCCATACCCTTTTCTTCATGACATCATCCTACTGATGTTCTGGTCACCTCAGATAAGGAATCTTTTCTTTCTTTGGATTTTCTTTATATTTCATCACATACCACAAGTTGTTATTGTCTTTTGAGATGGGGTCTCAAATCATTATGACATTCAATATGTTGCAATTCAGCGGAGGCAGCATGTTAAATATTAGCCATGATTTACATTTGTTTTGATTTACTTCAAGCATGATATTACTGTAATATGGGTGCAAACTTTTGATTGTACTTTCACCAAACTGGGAATTGATCACAACAACTATAATGTCACCAATATGACCACTTTGGAACTTCACATTGCCTATCCCACTATGGGTAAAGTATTGCACATGCTGTAGGTTTTTATGTTCAGGCACTATGTCGCTTAAAATCCTTGTGAGGTAGAGCTATTAATCTCTGTTCCAACAGGTTTATACATATACTGCTATAGTGCCATTTTTAACCACAAGGAACACAGCACTTGCAGTTTAGGTATTTCATACCACTCTGGGAGAGGTATCCTTGAGGTACACTCTCTCGCTTGTCTTACTCCTTCTCCGCTATGAGATCTCCCACTTATATGTACTTTCAAATAATCTGTCAACAACGAATATGTACTTTTGATGATTTTGAATCATGCAGTATGCACCAATGTTTACATTCAAAACATCTACTTTCACCATTTTTTTAAGCATTAGGGGGTCTTAAAACAAATGTTATAGTAATTGCGTTCTATTACGAACATGGTATTGTCCAAACATTTGAACATGGCGGCTACAATGGCGACATTAGTCCTATGTGGATGTCTCTGTGAGACCCGGTGTTACAGTCCTACCTTTGTTGCACATTTCCCATATGTAATGAACTACGTCTCATTATTTCACTTTGTGTGATCAAGGCCGCTTGACGGGCGAAACGTGCCACGTTAATGATTTATGACAAAATAAATCTGTGTTTGTAGATGTTGCAGTGTTATTCCTAAGAGGGCATCTTCCTCATTTTAAACTTTGAATTACTCAGCCGGCTGCTCTGCCGGTTGACGCGCCACCACCCGAGGGACTCCAGTTTCCAGCAGGAGCTGTTTTGTTTTGGATATATATATATATATATATATATATATATATATATATATATATATATATATATATATATATATATATATATAAATTCACTGAAAAAAACCATAGGTTTCAGGCCTTATATAGTTAGGAATTAGCATTTAAAAAAAACCTTTGAAATTCACTGAAAAAAACATAGGTTTCAGGAGTTATATAGTTAGGAATTAGCTTTTACAAAACCTTTGAAATTCACTCAAAAAACTATACGTTTTAGTGGTGTTATAGTTAGCTGGACATTTTACTCATACAAAACCATTGAAATTGCTCGTATATAGTTAGTTGTACTAAGTATATATCGCGCACCCGCAATCCACTGCTGATGATGTCACATATTAGATCATTCATGACATGGTCAGTGACATCACTGGGCCAACTAGCCCACCTGGAACCTCCAGTATGCGCCAGGGGGCTGCATTGCAGAGGTGTAATGAGGCTATGCCCCTTGTTACACCTCTCTGCAACGCAGCCGCCTGGCGCGTTTGCAGAGGGGGAACTAATTCCCCTTGCATAATGGGGGTCCCTGGGGGCCAACTAGCCCACCAGGAGCCTCCAGTATGCGCCAGAAGGCTGCATTGCATAGAGGTGTAATGAGGCCACACCCTTTTTTACACCTCTCTGCAACGCAGCCCCTGTGCATGTTTGAACAGGGGGAACTAATTCCCCTTGCATACTGGGTGTCCCTGGCAGCCATCTTGTGCCTTGTTAGAACCAAGGCACAAGAAAGCAGTGAAACAAAGGTGTGAAACTCGCAAAGGGGCCAGAGTAGAAACACCCTGACCCCCTAGACCTGCTCAGGGGGTCCCACAAGGACCCCCAAGGCAAAAAAAATAATATATATATTTTTTTTTAAAAGTCGCGGGGTACAAAAAAACAATAAAAAAATATAAAACAACAATAAGAATAAAAAAACAGTTCTTTTCAGAACTACCTCCAATTTATATAAAAATGCTACATTTTTAAAAAACTCTATCTTTCTTTTTTTCTCCAGGGTACACGTACCGGTACGTGTACCGATACGTGTACCGGGGCGCGCACCCCCTCAAAAAAATAAGAAAAAAAATAATGAGTGTGTGTGTGTGTGGTGTGTTTGTGTGGGGGGGCGGGTGTGGGGTGTGTGTGTGGGGGGGTATGTGTGTGGGGTGTGTGTGTGTAGGATGGGTGGGTGTGTGTGTGGGGTGTGTGTGTGGGTGTGTGTGTGTGGGGGGGTGTGGGGGGGGTGTGGGTGTGTGTGGGGATGAGGAATGTGTGTGTGGGTGTGTGTGTGTGTGTGAGGTGTGTGTGGGGTGTGTGTGTGGGGTGTGTGTCAGAGGTGGGTGTGTGTGGGGGGTGAGGTGTGTGTGGGGGATGTGTGGGGTGTGTCTGTGAGGTGTGTGTGTGTGTGTGTGTGGGGGAGTGAGGTGTGTGGGGGTGTGTGGGGTGTGTGGGTATAGGTGGGGGTGTGGGGGTGTATGGTGTGTGTGTGGGTGTGGGTGTGTGGGGTGTTTGGGTGTGGGTGGAGGTGTGGGTGTATGAGGTATGGTGGGGGGTGTGTGGGGGGGTGTGGGTGTGGGGTGTGTGTATGTGGGGGTATGTGTGTGGGGGGTGTGTGTGAATTTAATAGGTTTTTAAATGCTAATTCCTAACTATAACTGGTGTGAAACCTATGGTTTTTTCAGTGAATTTCAAAGGTTTTTTAAATGCTAATTCCTAACTAATATAAGGCCTGAAACCTTTGTTTTTTTCAGTGAACTCGCAAGGTTTTTTAAATGCTAATTCTATTAGCGGATAACATTTATATATGTTAATATCCGTATGGATGCATGGATCCGTATGCACAGAGCAAAGCCCACATTGGGAGCTGAAGATAGTAGAGCGGTGAAATTAATTCACAGCCTAGATGTAGTTATTTGATTGAGAAAACCAGTGCCACGAAACCCCCGAAGAAGGGATTTTTTTCCCGAAATGCATTGGGTGACTGAAAATAAAACGTGGTACAAGGAAACAAGGACTCTCCTGTGTTTTTTGCAAAAGTTTAAGGATTGAACATATGGATATAATGGATTGGAGTGAAAACAGAGACAAGCAATGATGAACTAAACGGTGAAAATTTGGAGAAATTGAACTTATGGTGTACGAATTTAATTCATTAAATTCATTAAGATAGGTTGTGCAGCTAAATGGAGACAGAAGTGTGTCTCCTTCACGTTCTTTAGTCATTTGCAGTGCGGATGGGCGAAGCACATATAGCTGGCACGCCGAAAATGAGTAAAAAGGAAATAGACAGAAATGAGTGGACAAACATGAAAGAAGCTGGTGTGCATCTCTCCACACTGTTTACACTGAATATCCGTATGGGACCACCTGAACAGCCCTAGGGGGGTCAGAGTGTTTCTACAAGGCCCCCAAATCTTTTTTTTTTCTTGTAAAAAAATTAGGTACGCGTACCGTAAGCGTACCCCGCGATTTTCCGATTTTTTTTTTTTTTTTGGGGCCTTGGGGGTCCTTGTGGGACCCCCTGAGCAGGTCTAGGGGGTCAGGATGCTTCTACCCTGCCCCCTTTTTGAGTTCTACAAGTTTGTTTTTCGGCTTTCCTGTACTTCAGTCTACCGAGGCACAAGATGGCTGCCAACAGTTTCTGTTTTGGAGTGTTGACAGACATTGGCAGCCAATCAGAATGCAGCTCGCGCACTAGAGGTACACGTACGGTACACGTACGTGCGCGTACCGTAAGCGTACGGGTAAGCTCACGGGTAAGCTGCCATAGATATATACATTTTTTTTAACCTAAATTACTCAAAATCCTCTGGAGCACATATCTTGAGACATAGCAAAGGCACATCGGGCTACCAGTCCCTACAATTTTGCCAAGTTTGGTGAAAATCCATTCAGCCGTTCGAGCTAAAAGTGAGTTTGACCGCCCTATGGAAATTAACATGGGGAAAACACGTTTTGGGACCCCCTTTTATCTCGGCCCCCGCTTGACGAATCCCCCCCAAACTTCCAGGGAAGGACCGGAGCGGTGCGAGGCAAAGTTAAGGAAAAATTCAGGAAGATTCCTCTACCGGCGCCAAAGTTATTCCCAATAGAATGTTGCGATTTCCCTATGGAAAACAATCCTAACTATATATACCTACTGGCGACCGCCAGTAGGTATATATATATATATATATATATATATATATATATATATATATATATATATATATATATATATATATATATATATATATATTACCTACTGGCGGTCGCCAGTAGGTATATATAGTTAGGATTTTTTCTCTATGGGAGTTTTGAAAATTCTATGTCTAATAACTTTGGCGTTTGTGGACGGAATTGGCTGAAATTTTCAGGAAAACGGCACATTTTGTTTCTGAGTAGCCCTTGAAAATTTGGGGGGGGTTCGTCAAGGGGGGGCCGAGAAAAAAGGGGGGTCCCAAAACGTGTTTTTAACATTGAGTTTTCCATAGGGCGGTTGGCCTCACTTTTAGCCCGAACGGCTGAATGGATTTGCACGAAACTTGGCAAAATTGTAGGGACTGGTAGCCCGATGTGCCTTTTGTAGGTCTCAATATATGTGCTACAGTGGATTTTGAGAAATTAACGTTTAAAAAAAGATATATATCTGTAACAGCGGACCGGGCAGCGCTCCGCTACGCGTACTTTTCGCGCAACGGAGCTTTGTGAAGCGAAGCTGATTGGTTCTCCGGCGTCTGTCAACATTCCAAACAGTCCGTAGCGGCCGCCATCTTGTCTCTCGGTAGGATCGAGAGACAAGAGGAGGCCAAAGCGAAGGGGCAAATGACCATAAGGGGGCATAGTACATTGTCGCTCACCCCCTAGGTTTGATGTGGAGGTTTTAAAAGGGCCCCGCGGGGGGAAAAAAAATAAAATAATAATAATCGAACAGCTGAATGGATTTGCACGAAACTTGGCAAAATTGTAGGGACTGGTAGCCCGATGTGCCTTTGCTAGATCTCAATATATGTGCTCCAGTGGATTTTGAGAAATTAACGTTCAAAAAAAGGTATATATCTGTAACAGCGCACCGCTTCGCGTACTTTTCGCGTTACGGAGCTTTGCGAAGCGAAGCTGATTGGCTCTCCGGTGTCTGTAAACATTCCAAACAGTCCGTAGCGGCCGCCATCTTGTCTCTCGGTAGGATCGAACAGCTGAATGGATTTGCAAGAAACTTGGCAAAATTGTAGGGACTGGTAGCCCGATGTGCCTTTGCTAGGTCTCAATATATGTGCTTCAGTGCATTTTGAGAAATTAACGTTCAGAAACAAGATATATATCTGTAACAGCGCTCCGCTTCGCGGAGATAAAATTATATGTGTATTACCTAGCTGTTGCTAACACCAGTTAGCGACGGCTAGTAGAAGATAGCGACCATCTTGGGCCCCACTTTGCATGTGAGTGATATTTATCACTAATGACATGCAAAGTGGGCATGCCAAGATGTTAGCGACTGGAAACAGTCGCTAACATCGCTATCTCCTATTATCAACTTTTGGAAATATTCGAGATAAGGGCGAATATCTCCAAAAGCTACCACCTGCCCTGAGCAGTTCTTAGCCATGTTATCCAATGGGAGGTGGATAACATGGCTAAGAGCATTAGCTCGGTAATGCATGAATATCGCTGAGTTTTCAGCGATATTAATGCATTGCGGTCGTTTTTTATCGTATTTCCGATAAACCTTGATAATAGCAAGGTTTATCTGCGATAATTTCTGACGGTAAAAAAATCGTTGCTAAGCATCGTTAGGGATAAATATCGCTTAACTTTGGTAATATGCCCCAACGTCTGTTAACGTTCGATTCGAAGGAAATCAGGAAGTGTTGAAAAACATTGTCTGCGCCATCTTGTCTTTTTTCAAATGCCACACTTTTGTCGTGCACGGCAGCCATTTTAGATGCCTTGACCAGACCCACTCTGTGCACGCTGTCGATCCTTAGCATGGCCCCCCACCCTCGCAAGCATCTCCCCCAGGCAGTGGTCACCCCCGCTCTCTGTCTTATGCATGGGTAATAAACCTCCCCCATCTGCGCTGCTGTTCCCTGAGAATCACACCCTGTGCCCGCCCGACACCTCCCTTTCGCCCTATTCACTACCGCACCCTCTGACACTCCTTTTCCTCTGTGTCCGATTGTCCAGGCTGGTCCTAGGGTATCAGCTAGCCCTGCAGATGTAGTTTATGGCCACAGCTGTAAAGAATCACCCCTCTTCAAAGGAGTTATAGTAGATCAAGGCCCACACTCGATGAGATCCGTCACAGCAGAAGCGTTGCTATTATCTGAAAACCATCCTGTATTGTGATTGGGGAGGGGACCGAGCCTGAAGCGGAAGATTCCAGGGATGACTGTTTGTACATCAAAGTTTTTACAATTATGTGTCACATTAAAAATATATAGCACTCCGACAAAGTAGTAAGATTGTAAAACTTTAATAATTTATAAATATATACAAGAAAACAAAAATAGTAATAACATATAAACATTTTTAGAGAAAAACAACGAAGTAGCGGTCGGCTGTGCGAATAGTCCCAACGCAGCACAACGTCCAGATTTCCGGCGTGGGGCGTCGCGGGGGGTGGGTCATCAGTAGCAAACTGTTGTGCGAATAGTTCCAAGGCAGCAGAACGCGCCGAAATCTAGATGACACGAAAGTGATGTCTAGTAAGTTGCCACCCAGCAAATAACGGCATGGGGCGTCGCGGGGGGTGGGTCATCAGTAGCAAACTGTTGCGCGAATAGTTCCAAGGCAGCAGAACGATGGCACCAAGGTGATGTCCAGTAAGTTGCCGCACTGGTTTTGGTATCCTACAATGCTGCTCCGAATAACGGCGTGGAGCGCCCCGGGGGAGGCGGCGTGAACGGGCCTCTCCAGGTGGAGTGTCATCTGTTGTAGTGGGGCGCCCCTTTACCGTTTCAGTTGCCATTCCGTCCGTTTTTGGTCCACTGTGTCAAAAGCCGCAATTCAGCTGAGTTGCGCCCACTCTTGCGGTGCAGCGATAGGCGGCTGTCACAGGACTCTCAAAATGGCGGCAGGCTGTTTCCTTTTTGGGCCTGGTCCACTGAAATGGCCCTGGGACACCTTGGAAATCGGACGCTTGTCTGCTAGGTCTTGGACCCCATTCTCGAAAGCGTCCCCTCCGCCTTGAGAATTCATCAAAAGTTTTGGGGGCTCCGACTCCTGCAGGCTTCTGGTGGGGAGCGGCTGCCATGATTGCTCGCGGAATGACCACGACTGAGCTACGAGATGGTGGTGCTTTCATGCTGACGCCAGCTTCAGTCTGAAACATCCAGAAACAAGGTGGGGCTTTCATCGTTTGGGAAAAAAAAAAAGTTTTCATCCTATGAAAAGTGTTGTTTTTAGGTCACATGATCAAGCCTTCCATCATTAGGAAACCAAAAGTAAAATGAACCAATGAAAAGTTTTATAAACAAGTCACATGACCTGTTATGCGGCATAGGGTGTAAAATGCGGAGAAAATACGTTGGCACGTGAGGCGGCGTCAGTAGCGGACCGATGTGCGAATAGGCCGAAGGCAACACAACGCGCCAAGATCCGGATGGCACCGAGGTGGTGTCCAGCAAGTTGCAGCACTGGTGTGGCCATCCTACAATGCTGAAAGTCGGCGTGGGGCGCCCTGTTGTCCTGTGAGTTTGCGTCAGTAGCGGACCGATGTGCGAATAGGCCGAAGGCAGCACAACGCGCCAAGATCCGGATGGCACCGAGGTGGTGTCTAGTAAGTTGCCGCACTGGTGTGGCTATCTAACAATGCTGAAAGTCGGCGTGGGGCGCCCCGTTGGCCTGTGAGTTTGCGTCAGTAGCGGACCGATGTGCGAATAGGCCGAAGGCAGCACAACGCGCCAAGATCCGGATGGCACCGAGGTGGTGTCTAGTAAGTTGCCGCACTGGTGTGGCCATCCAACAATGCTGAAAGTCGGCATGGGGCGCCCCGTTGGCCTGTGAGTTTGCGTCAGTAGCGGACCGATGTGCGAATAGGCCGAAGGCAGCACAACGCGCCAAGATCCGGATGGCACCGAGGTGGTGTCTAGTAAGTTGCCGCACTGGTGTGGCCATCCTACAATGCTGAAAGTCGGCGTGGGGCGCCCCGTTGGCCTGTGAGATGGCGTCAGTAGCGGACCGATGTGCGAATAGGCCGAAGGCAGCTCAACGCGCCAAGATCCGGATGGCACCGAGGTGGTGTCTAGTAAGTTGCCGCACTGGTGTGGCCATCCAACAATGCTGAAAGTCGGCGTGGGGCGCCCCGTTGGCCTGTGAGTTTGCGTCAGTAGCGGACCGATGTGCGAATAGGCCGAAGGCAGCACAACGCGCCAAGATCCGGATGGCACCGAGGTGGTGTCTAGTAAGTTGCCGCACTGGTGTGGCCATCCTACAATGCTGAAAGTCGGCGTGGGGCGCCCCGTTGGCCTGTGAGATGGCGTCAGTAGCGGACCGATGTGCGAATGGGGCCAAAGGCAGCGCAACAATATTTTCTGATTTGAAGACACCACAAGGCGCTGAGATGCCAAGATCCGGATGGCACCGAGGTGGTGTCTAGCAAGTTGTGGCACTGGTGTGGTCATCGTACAATGGTAAAAGTCGGCGTGGGGCGCCCTGTTGGCCTGTGAGATGGTGTCAGTAGCGGACTGATGTGTGAATGGGACCAAAGGCAGCGCAACAATATTTTCTACTATATTTTCGGAGTAGAAGACACCACAAGGCGCTGAGATGCCAAGATCCGGATGGCACCGAGGTGATGTCTAAGTTGCGGACCGATGTGCGAATGGGGCCAAAGGTAGCGTAACAAGATTTTCTGTATGGAAGATACCACTAGGCGTTGAGATGCCAAGATTCGGATGGCACCGAGGTGATGTCTAGCAAGTTGTGCCACTGGTGTGGCCATCGTACAATGGTAAAAGTCGGCGTGGGGCGCCCTATTGGCCTGTGAGATGGTGTCAGTAGCGGACTGATGTGCGAATGGGGCCAAAGGCAGCGCAACAATATTTTCTGACTAACACCACAAGGCGCTGAGATGCCAAGATCCGGATGGCATCGAGGTGATGTCTAAGTTGCGGACTGATGTGCGAATGGGGCCAAAGGCAGCGTAACAATATTTTCTGTATGGAAGATACCACTAGGCGTTGAGATGCCAAGATTCGGATGGCACCGAGGTGATGTCTAGCAAGTTGGTGTGGTCATCCTACAATGCTGAAACTCGGCGTGGGTCACCCCATTAGCCAATGAGATGGCGTCAGTAGCGGACCGATGTGCGAATAGGCCGAAGGCAGCACAACGCGCCAAGATCCGGATGTCACCGTGGTGGTTTCATAGTTGAGAGGCACTTCATCTGCAGTGGGGCGCCGAGATCCGGATGGCACCGAGGTGATGTCTATCAAGTTGCTGTACTGGTGTGGTCATCCTACAATGCTGAAATGTAGTGGGGCGCCCATTTACCGTTTCAGTTGCCATTCAGCTGAGTTTCGGCTGCTCTTGATGCTACAGCGACAGGCGGCTGCAAGAGGACTCTCAAAATGGCGGCCTGTTCTTTGGATTTGGGCCTGGTCCACTAAAATTGTCCTGGGACACCTTAGAACTCGGACGCTCGATTTTTTTTTCCTTTCCTGTACATGCAAAAAAAGGTAAATGCCCGGTATGTTACACGCTTCATCTGCCACGATGAACTCTCCAGAGGAACCGAAAAAAAATATAGTTGTGGTAACTATACCATGCATCGTCATATGGAGAGGTGGCACCAATTAATTATAGTGCTGCATAAAAGAGAGATTTGGAGGAGAACCCCTGACCTGCTAGTACATTCATCAAAGAAGTGGCACTGAGAGCTTCAGAGGCAAGGGAAACGGTCCCAAATATTTAGAAGAACTTTGGAAAGATTAAAATGACATGTTTAGATTGTGGTAAATTAATTTCATGTGGGCAGATGAGTGTTACTCTAATAAATACAGCATATGAACATCATCCTAGTCGATGGTTGGTAGAGACATTTTGACTATATCCTGGACCTGCCCGTCCTCGCCCAAAATGGCGCCGGAATGAATGGGACTCGTAACTCCTTGTTGTGTACTGGTTGCAGAACCTTGAAATCACGAGATACGTATGCAGTTTTGAAGCACATGGCGGGCGGGGACGAGAATTGATTGAATATTTCGACATCCCTATTGATATTAAGTTCTGATGTGTTATTGATTACTGTACTGTTGAAAATTCGAATTAACGTCACCCATGGTACTTGCCCGCAAATGTATATCTAGATAATTTTATTGTAACTGGCCCTGTCGTATTTTAATTATAAAATGTACGTCCACCGATTCCGTAACTGTTAGACACCTTAGTTTTTGCAACCTAATGGCCCGCCCGTTACGTTCCTCTACAGTGTAAATGTCTATTCATCATATACGATTACAGTTTGCTCCGTGGCAGGCCCACGTGGTTATAGGCTCGTATTTGTATAATGAAATTTTCACAATAAAGGTTTTTAAAAGAAAACATGGTAGTAGTGTATACATTGGTAAAGTTTTTAATAATAGTCACTGTTTTAGAATCATTAAAAGGCAAGTGAAATAAAGCAGACCAATTACATGAAGGGTAAAAGGTATAATACGAAGGAACGCAGTAAAGATAAATGGTCAAGGGCTGTTGTGTTTTCTATTCCTGCAACATAAAGTGATTGATAAGAATCTCATATTCAGGCGTATCGGCGACTAAGACAGCAGGTCGACCCTCTTTTGCTCAACGGCTCCGTCATGGGACGAAAAAACGCTCTTTTTCTCGAAAAAAGAATATATTTTACTTGCAGGACAGTTGTAAAATTTCCGGGAAAGTACATTAGCCTGGAACATTACAACATCTATTTAAGAGAAAATAATGTTCGGAAGTAATTAAAAGCGTAATTTTTAGGTCATATGACCAAGCCTTTCATCATTAGAATAAGAAAAGTAAAATGAACCAATGAAAAGTTTTATTAACAAGTCACATGACTTGTTATGCTTACGTTACGCGCTGCGCGCCCCGGATGACTTCCGGATGCGCTAACGCGGCGCGTCATATGACGCATTACGCGACAACGCAGGTCCAGAATATAGTCAAAATGTCTCCACCAACCAGCGGTCGGAACACAACCCCTTTCAGCAGGCTAAATAGTTCTGTTAAATGACAACAGAAGGGACAGGCAACAAGAACCATCAGTCAAAGAGGGGAGGGCTAGTTCTTCTCTACCGGGTTACATTGGGGCGCTACCGGAACTGATTGAATTGGTAGTCTACAGTGTTTCTGGATGTTTCAGACCGAAGCTGGGGTTAGCATGAGAGCAGCACCATTTCGTAGCTCCGTTGTGGCCATTCCGCAACCAATCATGGCAGCCGCTCTTTATCGTTATTTTGGGCGGGGTGGGTGGCGGAGCCGAGCTGTTTTGCAGCCATCATTGTGTGGAGTTCAGTTCATCTCACTAGTTTTGTATTTGTCATGAGGGGTTGTTCCTAATGTTTCTATTTTAGCGAGGTCAAAAAGAGATCCCATTAGTGGCCTACTGATTTTGCTCGATTCTTTTTCTTTTTTTTTACACGATTTTTCGTTATCTGCAAAGACTAAACAGAGTATTGCGACTCTGTGTTTGTTTTTAAATAGAGAATGAACCAAAGAGAACTAATTCTAAAACAGTAAATACTTGGATAACAATCAATCAAATGGAGAGAGAAGCAGGCACGACGGATTACAACGGGGGCAAAGGCCTGCGTTAACTACCTTTCACTATCTGCAAAGAGAGAGTACTCCTAATAGAAATGAGGGGGGGGGCACCATTCAAAGCAGATCAGTGTGCATAAACACGAAAATGTTTTCACTTACCACGTACTTGACATTCGACAGCTTATGATATTTGGTATTAAAAAACCATTGAAATTCACTGAAAAAACCATAGGTTATAGACCATATATAGTTAGGAATTAGCATTTACAAAACCTTGAAAATTCACTGAAAAAACCATAGGTTATAGACCATATATAGTTAGGAATTAGCATTTGAAAAACCTTATTTTACTCACACAAAACCATTGAAATTCCATATATAGTTAGTTGCACTAACTATATATCGCGCACCCGCAATCCACTGCTGATCATGTCACATATTACATCATTCATGACATGGTCAGTGACATCACTGATGACATCACTGATGACATCTCAAATGACATCACTGATGACATCACTGATGACATCTCATTTGACATCAATGACCACATCACTGATGATATCATTCATGTGACAATACAATGCATCTCCTCACATTTTAATATAACCTCTGTTTCACCCAGTGTTAAATACAGAGTATAATTTTTGAAACCATTGACACACCAATACTAGTTACTACATACGTACTCACTGATTCCTACGTCTACACACACATTCACTCATTCACCCATACAATCATTCATACATACAATCACTCATCTTTACAACACTATCATATGCACTCATACACCTATACAGACACTCACACTCTGCCACTCATCCATGGAGTTACTCACACACCTAGTCAGTCCTGTAAAGAATCAATCACACTTCCATTTTCTTGTCTATACAGTTAAACATAGAGCACCTTACATTTTCAAACATATAGTAACACATACTTACTTTCTTATACAATCATTGATACAAGTACACATTGATCTGCACAGAGTCACACACCTCCCAGCCAGCCACACACACACTCAGTCTCCCATACAAATACTTGGACAATCAATCAATAACCCATATAGTTAATCATATAGCTACTGATCAACACATGCAGTAGTTTACAGAACAACAGACATAATGATGCACAAATTAAGACAGTTTAGTCACTAACCCATGCACTCAGTAAGACACATTTAATCACTCACTCATACATTCAGTCATGCACCTACTAAATCCTTCGTCCAGACAGTTATACATCTACTCATTCTTCAATATCTAAAACATATTTAAACTTTACAGAAACACACAGTCACTGGATGATGTCATCAGTGATGTCATCAGTGATGTCATTTGAGATGTCATCAGTGATGTCATCAGTGATGTCACTGACCATGTCATGAATGATGTAATATGTGACATGATCAGCAGTGGATTGCGGGTGCGCGATATATAGTTAGTGCAACTAACTATATATGGAATTTCAATGGTTTTGTGTGAGTAAAATAAGGTTTTTCAAATGCTAATTCCTAACTATATATGGTCTATAACCTATAGTTTTTTCAGTGAATTTTCAAGGTTTTGTAAATGCTAATTCCTAACTATATATGGTCTATAACCTATGGTTTTTTCAGTGAATATATATATATATATATATATATACTGAAAGAACAAGAGTTACAGGGACGTTATAGTTAGCCTCAGATTTCACTCATACAAAACCAGTGAACTTCAGCAATTATAGTTACCTGAGTTAACTATAACTTACACCCCTCCAGGCACTGCTTATGAGCTCACATATTACATCACTCATAACATGGTCAGTGATATCACTGATTATTATTATTATTATTATTAATTATCATTTATTGTGCGCATGGCTACCCTAAGGCATCCCAGCGCTAGCGGCAGCACAGGTGAAAGTAGGCGTCTAGCAATTACTCTTCCGGAATAGCCAGGTTTTAAGAGACTTCTGTAAATTAAAATGGAACGTTTTTAAACGTAAGTTGAGAGGGAGAATATTCCAAAGTGGCTATGTTTTATGAAAAGGAGAAACCTCCACTACGCATCCTATTAAATTTTGGGATACAGGCTTGATTTCGATTCGCCGAGCGTAGAGACTTTTTAGGAAGGTATGCAGTGATCAGAGACTGGTTGAAACAGAGGCCTGTGCCAATAGGAGTCTTGTGAGTAGTACATAAGGCCTTAACCGCATCGGTGCGGCGCATTTTCCCGCTGTGCGCTGAAGATTTTAAAATACCGCGGTTCATGACGAGCTCAGCTCGTCATGAGCGTACGAGAGGTGTACCTCATGACTAGCTCAGCTCATCATCAGCGTCGATGTGGTTAAAGGAAATCCTTTCCTCAATTTGCAACCAGTGATGGGCTTTCAAACTGGGCCTGGCTGACAGCATTTCACAAGAGCCAGTCAGAAGTCGTGCAGTACAATTATGTGCCACCTGAAGCTTCCTAAGAGTGGATTTTGTAGTTCCCAGATACAGTGAGTTACAGTAGTCCAGGCGCGAAAGAATCAGGGCCTGGACCACGACTCTCTTTGCCTCCATGGGCAGTATAGGGAGGACTTCCTGCAGCATTCTGAGGATTCCATGACAAACCCCTGATACTGCCACTGCTTGCTGGTCAATTTTAAGAGATTTATCTAGCCACACGCCAAGGCTCTTTATCTTGGCCTTCGGGACTGGGGGGGATCCCAGGCATGGGGGCCAGGACAGTGTGGGGGCTAAATTAGCTGTATTGCCTAGACATGTAATTTCAGTTTTGTCTCCGATAAGTTTTAGACATGACTGTTGCATCCATGTGGCAACCTTCTCCAGACAGAGTTCCAGGTTTGAAGGAGCAGTCCGCAGATGGTTTAGAGATACCACCAGCTGAGTGTCATCAGCATAGGTAACTACTTTAATCCCACATGGCTGGATGACCTTGGCCAGTGGCCTCATATATACATTAAAAAGCATGGGACTCAGATAGGACCCCTGGGGCACTCCATAGTTGAGGAGTAGAGGCCCAGAAGTGCGAAGACCTGAAAAGTCCTTCCATTTACGAAAGATTGAATCCAGGAGATGGCTCTTCCTGTTACCCCCGCTCTTTGGAACCTTTCAATAAGAACATTGAAGTTGAACGTATCAAAGGCCACGCTAAGGTCTAAGAGGATGATGGCCGCTACTCCTCCCTGATCTACTATCCTCCTAGCTTCCTTGACCACAGCCGTTACTGCGGATTCTGCGCCAAGGGTGGAAGCCCATCTGAGAATGATGTAGAAGCTCATGTGTTTCTAGAAAATATGATAGGGTAGAGTGTATATGTTTTTCCAAGAGCTTGCTAAGCATGGGTAGCAGGGATATTGGGCGGTATTTACTCAATACTTCGGGGTCGAGGTTAGGTTTTTTCAGCAGTGCTTTTGCCATGGCGTGCTTCCAAGCTGGTGGCACGAGTCCATTAGAAATGGAAAGGCTTAGCACCTCCTGGATGACTGGTAGTACCAAGTCTCTGACCTTGGAAATGATATGAGGAGGGGCAGGATCTAAAGGAGAGCCTGATTTTATTTGGGTGAAGATTTTAGATAAAGTCTCCATATCCAGGCGTGGAAATTCCTCCAGGGTAGGATTGGTTCCTTCCACCACGCTCATTGGATTTGACCCATCCTGACCAGTAGCTTCAGTTAGAAGGGTTACAAAATCACTGGGCCCTGGGGAGACAGGGAAAGCACTGTAAATGGATTGTATTTTTTCCTGGAAATAATCTGCCAGTTCATTACATTGATCACTGGTTGCGCTTGAGGAAATGTCCGGGGGAGTAGGCTCCAAAAGACGCTTGGTGATCCAAAAAATGTCCTTAGGTGCGTTTGCTGCTGCCTTGATTTTTCCCTCATAGTATAGTGCCTGTGCCCCTTTGATTTTGGCCTGATAGCTTTTTATGGATTCTCTCTAGGTTGTTTTACTGATTTTACTGAAATCCTTCCTCCATTGCCTCTCTGACTGATAACATGTCTGTTTGAGCAGTCTAA
The DNA here is from genome assembly GCF_964261635.1 of Lissotriton helveticus. NCBI lineage: Eukaryota > Metazoa > Chordata > Amphibia > Caudata > Salamandridae > Lissotriton > Lissotriton helveticus. The sequence goes on along the minus strand of NC_136059.1, from coordinate 1,700,754,422 downwards.
GCCTAGGTGAGTACCAAGGAGATGTTTTTTCTCTCATCCTATTATTAAAGTTTTTAACAGGGATGACTCTATCCAGTGAAGATTCCAACCAACCATTGAAAGTCTCAGATGATGAGGTAATGTCTGAGTCAAACATAGGTTTTGAGTTGTTAAGCTTCAGCCTCAGCGGAAAGTTTAGACCACAGGCGGGCTTGCCTGTGTTCCTTGGGTTCATAATGAGTGAGTGTTTTTAGGGAAAAAGAGATCATTAGATGATCAGACCATGGTAGGGCAATAGGAGTCTCCACCGTCAGTTCTATGATATTGGTAAACACGGGGTCTAAGGTGTGACCTTTTATGTGAGTGAGCCCTACGACTTTTTGTTTGAGTTGTAGTGCAGCGAGATCTTTTATGAGCTCCGATGGCTCACCTTTACTAGGATCCTCAAAATGTAGGTTAAAATCCCCTATCAGCGAAAGATTGCTGGATGACTTAGCTAATAAACCGGCAACTTCTGGTAATGAGGTGAGGAAATGGCCTACAGGCCCTGGCTGCCGGTAAATAAGAATCCCAGAAAAGGTAAGTACGGGTGATAGTGATATGGGAAAGGATAGATTCTCACAATTGAGGACTGAGTTGGGCTTGACTTGACATTTGAAGAGATCTTTATAAACGATGGCGATGCCACCTCCTTTTTTTCCTTGCGCTGGATATTATAACCTGAGGGCAATCTGCAGACCACATCAGGGGCTGAGTCCTTATGCGTCCATGTTTCAGTTAGAAATAGAACGTTCGGCTTAATGTCCTCAATGAGCATCTTTAGCTCCCCTGAGTGTTTAAGGAGAGACCTACAGTTAAGGGAAACCATTTTGTTCATTAGAGAGGCAGGGCCCTCTCTATTACATCACTGATGACATCATCCACAGGATGACTCACTCAACCTTTGGTTTTTTAAGTGAATTGCTAAGGTTTTTTAAATTCTACTTCCTAACTATAACGTCCCTGTAATCTTTGTTTTTTTAAGTTAATTTCAAAGGTTTTCAATTTCTGTTTCCTAACTATAACGTTATAAGTTTTCTTTAAATTCTATTTCCAAACTATAATGTCCCTGTAACCTTTGTTTTGTTAAGTTAATTTCAGAAGTTTTTCAAGTTATGTTTCCTAACTATAACGTCCCTATAACCTTTGGTTTTTTAAAGATGATTTCTATGTTTTTTTTAACTAGTAGTCGTGTTTGCAGAGTGGTGAAGAAAGGGGGCATGGCTTTTGACGACCTCTTAGCAATCCCACTGTATGGGACTTACTGGAGGTACCAGGATGGGTTGATGGCCCTCACGGACCTTCTGCAGCTAAGGGGACTTCATCCCCTAACCAGTAGTGCACCAGAAAGTGTGTTTGCAGAGTGGTGGAAAAAGGGGACATGTCTTCCAAAGCCTTATTAGCAATCCAGCTGTATGGGACTTACTGGAGGTAACAGGATGGCTTGTTGACCCCCAAGGACCCTCAGCAGTTGAGGGGACTTCATTTCCCAACCAGTACTGTGCCAGGAGGCACGTTTACAGAGTGGTGGAGAAAGGGGACATGGGCTCCAAATACCGCTCTGCAATCCTGCTGTGTGGGATTTTCTGGAGGTAACAGGGGGGCTTGTTGGCCCCCAAGGACCCTCAGCATTTAAGGGGACTTAATTCCCAATCAGTAGTGCATGAGGAAGTGCATTTGCAGAGTGGTGGAGAAAGGTGGCGTGGCTTCCGAAGACCTCCAAGCACTCCCCCTGTGGGACTTACTGGATGCAGCAAAAACATTGTGTGCCCTGTGCAACCCCATTTTTTGCTGACTCGTACTGGGAATAACTGGCTCTTACTGACCCTGGGTTCTTTCTAACCAGGCCCAGGGCCAATGCTGTGTTGAAAACACAAGCGGAAACACCCACACTCATTAGGGTACACCATCTATTAGGGTGCACTTTCAATTGGCATGAGCTACCTTATATGTTCCTAGTAGATAATAGGGCAGTGGGATTAAAACTACCTATTAGTCCCTAGTATATTATAGGGCATGGCAGTTTAGATGCCAGCTACCCTTTCTGCACTTGCATGTGTGCACTGCTGAGCGCCTGAGGTCATTCTAAAACCAGCCCTGTGTTGCAGCTCTACTTTAAAAAGTAAATTCCCTGCAAACTCGTCTTTGGTGGTTGGGGCATTTAAAATGTGATAATCTGCAAAGGTTTTGCATATTAGGTACCCCTAGGATCTCCCCTAGGTGTCCCAGGGGTGGGGGATCATGTAATTATAAGGAGGGTTCTTGAAAAATATGTTTTATATGCCTTGGGGGTAGAGAAATTGCACGGTTCACTTTCCCCAAGCCTCCCAAAATAGACGTTGATTGCTAGGAGCACTGTGGAGTGTGGAACTACATTATATTTGCATATTCAGAGCGTCCAAGATCTCCCCTAGGTGTCACAGAGGTGGGGGGTCACGTACCTAAAAGCAGGGTTCCTATACAAGATGTTTTATATGCCCTGGTGTTGGAGAAATTGCAATTCTAATTTTCCCATTGTAGGTCCCAAGCTACATAGGATAACATTGCAATAGTTTATGAACACATAAATATTGCTAGGAACTGAAAAAATATCACTCAAGGACTTAGGAGAATGGAATTGATAAATCCAAGAATATGCTATTGTTGAATTTATCTTGAAATATACAGAAAATAAGTTATATGACTTTCTTCTCTGTAAGTTAAAATTCAGCCTGCCTGTAGTCCTCCCTGATTGGTCAGAGTTAACAGGATTTCCCAGTCTGCTTTGATGAAGTGATAAGCGCCTCACCCAGGGAGAGGCTATCTGTTAGAGAGAGCTCTGCTACACAGGAATGCCATTATTTAGAAAACAAAGGTCAGGTTGAAGCCACTAAGGTCCTCGTGTGGCCTAGGCCCCTTATTATTTTTAGACAGCGTTAGGCAGGTAAAACAAAGTAAAGTAGTCCAGGCTGGACTGGTTATGCAATATATGCAGGGACATAAGGTTTGGTATGAACTCACATTTATTAGCAGCATAAACAGAGTATGATAGTATAATTCTAGTAATACTTCTGGTGCTCACACAAAAAGTAAAAGTGCGTGAAGTGAGGGGTGTTCGTGACATTAAAAATAACATTGCATTGATAACAACAATATGCAAAACTCCATTAAGGATAATAAAAACAGACATCAAGAAATCAACTATAATTGCAATCACCAAATGTTTACATGGAATGTGGATGACCCGTGCCCACAGACTGAGTAATCTATAACTGCCACTGGATATGATAGGTCTTCCATAATGGGAATATATTTAGTCCGTTCTTATTTAAATTCTGGCTTATTGTACCATGGCCTGGAATTTTTTGATATTTTATTGTGTCTCTAAATGTGTTTTAAACTAACTTATTGTGTTATTGTACTTATTGATGGAGTAATTATGGACTTATTTCTAGTGTAATTTTGTTATTACAATGAGGATGGAATGTTAAGACATTATTGTTTTAAATGTAAATGTCTTTTATGATCATGTATCGAATAAAGACTTTCTAATCGAATCGAAAACTCCAATTAGCTGTATTGCCTAGACATGTAATTTCAGTTTTGTCTCCGATAAGTTTTAGACATGACTGTTGCATCCAAGTGGCAACCTTCTCCAGACAGAGTTCCAGGTTTGAAGGAGCAGTCCGCAGATGGTTTAGTGATACCACCAGCTGAGTGTCATCAGCATAGGTAACTACTTTAATCCCACATGGCTGGATGACCTTGGCCAGTGGCCTCATATATACATTAAAAAGCATGGGACTCAGAGAGGACCCCTGGGGCACTCCATAGTTGAGGGGTAGAGGCCCAGAAGTGGATTCCTCTGCGAAACCCTGAAAAGTCCTTCCATTTACGAAAGATTGAATCCAGGAGATGGCTCTTCCTGTTACCCCCGCTCTTTGGAACCTTTCAATAAGAACATTGAAGTTGAACGTATCAAAGGCCACGCTAAGGTCTAAGAGGATGATGGCCGCTACTCCTCCCTGATCTACTATCCTCCTAGCTTCCTTGACCACAGCCGTTACTGCGGATTCTGCGCCAAGGGTGGAAGCCCATCTGAGAATGATGTAGAAGCTCATGTGTTTTTAGAAAATATGATAGGGTAGAGTTTATATGTTTTTCCAAGAGCTTGCTAAGCATGGGTAGCAGGGATATTGGGCGGTAGTTACTCAATACTTCGGGGTCGAGGTTAGGTTTTTTCAGCAGTGCTTTTGCCATGGCGTGCTTCCAAGCTGGTGGCACGAGTCCATTAGAAATGGAAAGGCTTAGCACCTCCTGGATGACTGGTAGTACCAAGTCTCTGACCTTGGAAATGATATGAGGAGGGGCAGGATCTAAAGGAGAGCCTGATTTTATTTGGGTGAAGATTTTACATAAAGTCTCCATATCCAGGCGTGGAAATTCCTCCAGGGTAGGATTGGTTCCTTCCACCACGCTCATTGGATTTGACCCATCCTGACCAGTAGCTTCAGTTAGAAGGGTTACAAAATCACTGGGCCCTGGGGAGACAGGGAAAGCACTGTAAATGGATTGTATTTTTCCCTGGAAATAATCTGCCAGTTCATTACATTGATCACTGGTTGTGCTTGAGGAAATGTCCGGGGGAGTAGGCTCCAAAAGACGCTTGGTGATCCAAAAAATGTCCTTAGGTGCGTTTGCTGCTGCCTTGATTTTTCCCTCATAGTATAGTGCCTGTGCCCCTTTGATTTTGGCCTGATAGCTTTTTATGGATTTTCTCTAGGTTGTTTTACTGATTTTACTGAAATCCTTCCTCCATTGCCTCTCTGACTGATAACATGTCTGTTTGAGCAGTCTAAGCCTAGGTGAGTACCAAGGAGATGTTTTTTCTCTCATCCTATTATTAAAGTTTTTAACAGGGATGACTCTATCCAGTGAAGATTCCAACCAACCATTGAAAGTCTCAGATGATGAGGTAATGTCTGAGTCAAACATAGGTTTTGAGTTGTTAAGCTTCAGCCTCAGCGGAAAGTTTAGACCACAGGCGGGCTTGCCTGTGTTCCTTGGGTTCATAATGAGGGAGTGTTTTTAGGGAAAAAGAGATCATTAGATGATCAGACCATGGTAGGGCAATAGGAGTCTCCACCGTCAGTTCTATGATATTGGTAAACACGGGGTCTAAGGTGTGACCTTTTATGTGAGTGAGCCCTATGACTTTTTGTTTGAGTTGTAGTGCAGCGAGATCTTTTATGAGCTCCGATGGCTCACCTTTACTAGGATCCTCAAAATGTAGGTTAAAATCCCTTATCAGCGAAAGATTGCTGGATGACTTAGCTAATAAACCGGCAACTTCTGGTAATGAGGTGAGGAAATGGCCTACAGGCCCTGGCTGCCGGTAAATAAGAATCCCAGAAAAGGTCAGTACGGGTGATAGTGATATGGGAAAGGATAGATTCTCACAATTGAGGACTGAGTTGGGCTTGACTTGACATTTGAAGAGATCTTTATAAACGATGGCGATGCCACCTCCTTTTTTTCCTTGCGCTGGATATTATAACCTGAGGGCAATCTGCAGACCACATCAGGGGCTGAGTCCTTATGCGTCCATGTTTCAGTTAGAAATAGAACGTTCGGCTTAATGTCCTCAATGAGCATCTTTAGCTCCCCTGAGTGTTTAAGGAGAGACCTACAGTTAAGGGAAACCATTTTGTTCATTAGAGAGGCAGGGCCCTCTCTATTACATCACTGATGACATCATCCACAGGATGACTCACTCATAACGTCCCTATAACCTTTAGTTTTTTAAAGTTGATTTCTATGGGTTTTTTAACTAGTAGTCGTGTTTGCAGAGTGGTGAAGAAAGGGGGCATGGCTTTTGACGACCTCTTAGCAATCCCACTGTATGGGACTTACTGGAGGTACCAGGATGGGTTGATGGCCCTCACGGACCTTCTGCAGCTAAGGGGACTTCATCCCCTAACCAGTAGTGCACCAGAAAGTGTGTTTGCAGAGTGGTGGAAAAAGGGGACAATGTCTTCCAAAGCCTTATTAGCAATCCAGCTGTATGGGACTTACTGGAGGTAACAGGATGGCTTGTTGACCCCCAAGGACCCTCAGCAGTTGAGGGGACTTCATTTCCCAACCAGTACTGTGCCAAGAGGCACGTTTACAGAGTGGTGGAGAAAGGGGACATGGGCTCCAAATACCGCTCTGCAATCCTGCTGTGTGGGATTTTCTGGAGGTAACAGGGGGGCTTGTTGGCCCCCAAGGACCCTCAGCATTTAAGGGGACTTAATTCCCAATCAGTAGTGCATGAGGAAGTGCATTTGCAGAGTGGTGGAGAAAGGGGGCGTGGCTTCCGAAGACCTCCAAGCACTCCCCCTGTGGGACTTACTGGATGCAGCAAAAACATTGTGTGCCCTGTGCAACCCCATTTTTTGCTGACTCGTACTGGAATAACTGGCTCTTACTGACCCTGGGTTCTTTCTAACCAGGCCCAGGGCCAGTGCTGTGTTGAAAACACAAGCGGAAACACCCACACTCATTAGGGTACACCATCTATTAGGGTGCACTTTCAATTGGCATGAGCTACCTTATATGTTCCTAGTAGATAATAGGGCAGTGGGATTAAAACTACCTATTAGTCCCTAGTATATTATAGGGCATGGCAGTTTAGATGCCAGCTACCCTTTCTGCACTTGCATGTGTGCACTGCTGAGCGCCTGAGGTCATTCTAAAACCAGCCCTGTGTTGCAGCTCTACTTTAAAAAGTAAATTCCCTGCAAACTCATCTTTGGTGGTTGGGGCATTTAAAATGTGATAATCTGCAAAGGTTTTGCATATTAGGTACCCCTAGGATCTCCCCTAGGTGTCCCAGGGGTGGGGGATCATGTAATTATAAGGAGGGTCCTTGAAAAATATGTTTTATATGCCTTGGGGGTAGAGAAATTGCACGGTTCACTTTCCCCAAGCCTCCCAAAATAGACGTTGATTGCTAGGAGCACTGTGGAGTGTGGAACTACATTATATTTGCATATTCAGAGCATCCAAGATCTCCCCTAGGTGTCACAGAGGTGGGGGGTCACGTACCTAAAAGCAGGGTTCCTATACAAGATGTTTTATATGCCCTGGTGTTGGAGAAATTGCAATTCTAATTTTCCCATTGTAGGTCCCAAGCCACATAGGATAACATTGCAATAGTTTATGAACACATAAATATTGCTAGGAACTGAAAAAATATCACTCAAGGACTTAGGAGAATGGAATTGATAAATCCAAGAATATGCTATTGTTGAATTTATCTTGAAATATACAGAAAATAAGTTATACGACTTTCTTCTCTGTAAGTTAAAATTCAGCCTGCCTGTAGTCCTCCCTGATTGGCCAGAGTTAACAGGATTTCCCAGTCTGCTTTGATGAAGTGATAAGCGCCTCACCCAGGGAGAGGCTATCTGTTAGAGAGAGCTCTGCTACACAGGAATGCCATTATTTAGAAAACAAAGGTCAGGTTGAAGCCACTAAGGTCCTCGTGTGGCCTAGGCCCCTTATTTTTTTTAGACAGCGTTAGGCAGGTAAAACAAAGTAAAGTAGTCCAGGCTGGACTGGTTATGCAATATATGCAGGGACATAAGGTTTGGTATGAACTCACATTTATTAGCAGCATAAACAGAGTATGATAGTATAATTCTAGTAATACTTCTGGTGCTCACACAAAAAGTAAAAGTGTGTGAAGTGAGGGGTGTTCGTGACATTACAAATAACATTGCATTGATAACAACAATATGCAAAACTCCATTAAGGATAATAAAAACAGACAGCAAGAAATCAACTATAATTGCAATCACCAAATGTTTACATGGAATGTGGATGACCCGTGCCCACAGACTGAGTAATCTATAACTGCCACTGGATATGATAGGTCTTCCATAATGGGAATATATTTAATCCGTTCTTATTTAAATTCTGGCTTATTGTACCATGGCCTGGGATTTTTTGATATTTTATTGTGTCTCTAAATGTGTTTTAAACTAACTTATTGTGTTATTTTACTTATTGATGGAGTAATTATGGACTTATTTCTAGTGTAATTTTGTTATTACAATGAGGATGGAATGTTAAGACATTATTGTTTTAAATGTAAATGTCTTTTATGATCATGTATCGAAGAAAGACTTTCTAATCGAATCGAAAACTCCAAGTTAATTAGTCGTAATGATAGAGTTTTGGTTGTAAAGGAATGCCAGAGCATGGAAGAGGACAGCCACAGAACGTCAGGTCCATCTATCCCATCCCTTCTGTCCCAGCCAGATAGCAGGTTTAAGGAAGGATTCTGCAGATGTTAGGGGGAGGAAAGGTATGGAAATGAGCCATACTGGTGGTTGGTTTAACTCGTTCTTAGTCCTCTGCTGAGATTTCTGCCATGTTGAATTTTGGAGGAATAGTGCTTTCTGGGAGAAGATAATGCCACACATTGGAGGAAGTAGTCATGCTCTGGGGAGTTGCCTTACACCCCACTGGACAGGAGTGCTCTCTTGCTTGATGCCAGAGAACACAGGTGCTGAACCTCTCAGATCTGTTGCTTGAAACTCAGAGAAGAAGAAGGCTTGCCATGCTGGAACCTTGATTTGCACCACCATGCCCTGCATTCTGACTGGCTGAGCCTGCTGAATTATCTGGAACTGCAGCCCAGTGGATGTAACTTCCTTCTGCAGGAATAGAGAGTGGACTCCCTGTAAACTATGGGTTAACAGAGCTCACCTGGAAAATCACCCCCAAAATTTCCCGGCATGGAGTGCATCCAGTGGCTTTGTAAGGGTTTGGTCCAGGTGCAATGTGGAAATTGCGGTCGAAAACTTTCAAAGACCATCTTGGATCTTACAGACCCTTGGATTGTGTTTTAGACACCTTGGATCCTCAAGAGGAACTTAAGGAAGAAGTTCCAGAAGTTTGGAGAAGTTTGGAGCAACTTTGGAAAAAAGCTCCATAAGGTGACTGATTCAGCCGCAAGAGACAAGCTGGCCACCTTCTACTGCGACCTGGCCAGGATTACAGGTTCATCCCGCTGAAGAGTGCCAGATGTCCGACTTCCAGAGTTTGACTGGGAGCTCCCTGAAAGTCAAGCCATCGAACCCTCACAAGATCCGGACTGGTGAAGAGCACTGAGGGACACGATGGCAAATGCTTCCGAAACGTTTCTAAGTCCGAAGGTACATTTTTTACCGGGGCCTCACACTCAGTGTATCCATGTAGGGCTCTTTCGTGGTCAGCCTCTAAGTTTGACTTTGTCCCGGTCAAGCCCGACCAGATGTCACAGAGTGGCGCTAAAGGTTTCTATGTGCTAGAAAGTGTATAATCTTCAAAAACTCATATCAACGGTACCCTACATTGGATGCTTGTTATTTTGGTGTCGTTTTAAAGATAAAAGTATTTCCTATATATATATATATATATATATAAATTGATGTTGGACTTGTATTGTGTGTTGTATCTTCATTATTCACTGAATTTGTGCTTTTCAATGCTTTGTTTACCTGTTTCTTAAGTTGAGCCTACCTGCTTGCAGACAAGCTACCCAGGGTTGAGCATGGGAATAATTTTGTGAGACCTGTACTGAGCCCTAGGCTGTGTTCGTGGCCTTATTGCCAGTGTTAGATGCATATTTACCACTACTAATAACCCACCTTCTTATAAAGGAGGTAACAGAATGGAGGTTCCTGGCCACCAAGGACCCTCAGGAGTCATGGGGACGTCATCCCCCAACTAGTAGCGCACCAGTTGTGGTGAAAGGGTGTGGGGCCTCTGGCTACTTGCTGGGACAGCTCTCTAGAAAAACTAGAGAGGCCTATTTCAGCCCTTGGGACCTTATTCCCCAGGTGTTTATATATATATATATAAATATATACACAAACAAAATGGGCACTCTGGGAACTTTTGCTGTAAACATGTTTTATTGCAGCAGCAGTGCTGACAAACCAGCCATGTTTCGGCTTACTCTTTGTTAACTATGACAAACTGCAATTTGCAGTTCCTATTCAGTGTCACTTATAACCAATAGGTTATAAAATGGTGCACAGTTACTGCAAGGCCATCTTTCTCATCGCTCATGGCAGCAATCTTGAGCTGAAGTACTTTGTCATGATTAACTAAACCATGTATTAGTATGCCCCTCCATTTACTTTCTGCACTCCCGTACCCAGTGGAATGATCGGTAGCTGCTTAAATTTGTCACATCCTTTTGGTAAGTGTAAATAAACTGTTCGCTTTCCAATAATATAAGAAATATCATATCAAATTTAGAACATTAATTCATAAAAAGAATTTATTTGATATACCAATGTTTAGATTTTTTTCACAATGGAATCCTCGTATTTATACAAATTATACGGTTCTTTTGTTTGGAGTTAAAATATCAGTACAGTATATGGTGTTGGTGTCCCCATCAGCGTAAATTAATTAGTGCGGAAATCAGTTAATCAATTTTTCACAATCAACTGCGGAATGACTTTTGCTCAGCCAATTAACACATTCAACTTTATAAATTTCATCCTGAAAACAGTCCATTAAATTTTTGTCTTTCGCTCTCTTCTCTATATACTTGAATAGTCCATCAACACAGGAGAGCGCATATAGTATAGATATCACAGCAGGACTTCTCCATATTTCTCCCAATGGTCAAAATTCCCACCATCAATTGGCTCATGGCGTGTGGATTTTAGGGGAGATATAACCAAAGTGAGCTATCCACTTGTATTCCCCATGTCTCCTCCATCAAGTCTTTTCTTTATAATTCATTGTACTACAGCTATAACTCTTAAATGATTATCTTTGCGTAGATACTCCTATCCTAAATCGGAGGCAAATTTCTCATCTGTGGTGAGCCTAGTGGGACTTTTTGTTTCTAGCTCTATGTTTTAATGTGACTCCAGTCGTCTAGGTTTAGCCACCCCAACTCACTGATTAGGGGAACCCTATCCAAGCAATAGAAACTTAATTGTTCTCATGGAGGGTCTGGAAATATTGGGCAACTCGGTATGTAGGATTGTTCTTGGCAATTGCTTGTATGTGTTCTAAAATCATGCGATTCAGACCTCCCCTTAACTTGTTTTCCCTTGCACAAAACTGCACTAAATTTGGCGCACCAAACCTTAGAAGGCCAGGCAAACCTAATTCCATGTTTGCTACATAACCACCTATGGAAGGCAATGGCATAGGCATATCAGAAAATGCCCTTTTATTATAAAGTGCGGCAGAACCATAACTGTGCATTGTTTCTAGTCTCTCTCTCTATCTCTCTCTGTCTCGCTAGATATATATATTTATATATGTATAATTATATATGTAGATATAGGTAGATGTATATATATGTGTGTGTGTGTGTGTGTATAGCTATGTAGACATATATTATCCGGTTCACTGACAGAATATCGACAGTCAAAATATCGACTTGCCAAAATATCGAGGTAAAAATATCGAATGCCAGAATATCGACGTCCTCTCTACAAACAGGTAAGTATAAAAATATCGACTCCAAAATATCGATAGGAAAAAATATAGACAGTCAAAATATCGAATTTTTTAAATATCTTAAAATTAATTTAAAACTAATATAATAATAAATATAACTAATTTAAACATACTTAAAATACTTAAATAAACTTATAATTAATAAATAATTAATGTAACTTTAAAAAATGTATTTAATTTAAAAACATATATATATATATATATATATATATATATATATATATATATATATATATATATATATATATATATATATGAAGACAAAGCTCCTCCTCAGCTCGCTCTGCGCTCGCAGACACCGCCTCCACGCCAGCAAAGAATGAGGACCGGACCAGCAGAGTCAGCAAGATGGTAATTTATTTTAAAACAACAACAGAACCAGCGACGCGTTTCGGGCCAAAAAGCCCTTGTATTTAATTTAAAAAAAATATATATATATATATATATATATATATATATATATATATATATATATATATATATATATATATATATATATATATATATATGGTTGAGCAAAATGCCTGAGCATTCAAGGGGCACTCTGCAGGGCTCTGCCCTCCGGGCTGTTGGTTTCCTGCACACGTCCTCACACTGTCACAGTTCTGAATTGCCCGACGCGTTTCTGGGGGAACCTCCCCCCCTCCTCAGGGGCTGCTTCCTTTGGACCCTCGATGCTGTAACACGTGATTTCGTGACCTTTTGTAGATACAAGCCCCACCAGGTAGGCGTGTGTTTTCATCCACCGTCAAACCCAGCATTGTGGGACTTGGAGTCACTCTAGTGATGCATTTAAGTTCATAGGCTTTTAAGTAAAGTCGAGGGTCTAGGATCCATTTAGCATGCGATTAGATGAATGCTCAGGCATTTTGCTCAACCATATATATATATATATAAACATATATTACCTACTGGCGGTCGCCAGTAGGTATATATAGTTAGGATTTTTTCTCTATGGGTTTTTTGAAAATTCTATGTCTAATAACTTTGGCGTTTGTGGACGGAATTGGCTGAAATTTTCAGGAAAATGGCACATTTTGTTTCTGAGCAGCCCTTGAAAATTTGGGGGGGGGTTCGTCCAGTGGGGGCCGAGAAAAAAGGGGGGTCCCAAAACGTGTTTTTAACATTGAGTTTTCCATAGGGCGGTTGGCCTCACTTTTAGCCCGAACGGCTGAATGGATTTGCACGAAACTTGGCAAAATTGTAGGGACTGGTAGCCCGATGTGCCTTTTGTAGGTCTCAATATATGTGCTCCAGTGGATTTTGAGAAATTAACGTTTAAAAAAAGATATATATCTGTAACAGCGGACCGGGCAGCGCACTGGTTCGCGGACTTTTCGCGCAACGGAGCTTTGTGAAGCGAAGCTGATTGGTTCTCCGGCGTCTGTCAACATTCCAAACAGTCCGTAGCGGCCGCCATCTTGTCTCTCGGTAGGATCGAGAGACAAGAGGAGGTCAAAACAAAGGGGGAAATAACTATAAGGGGGCATAGTAGATCCTCGCTGACCCCCTAGGTTTGATGTGGAGGTTTTAAAAGGGCCCCGCGGGGCAAAAAAAAATAATAATAATAATAATTGAACGGCTGAATGGATTTGCACGAAACTTGGCAAAATATTAGGGACTGGTAGCCCGATGTGCCTTTGCTAGGTCTCAATATATGTGCTCCAGTGGATTTTGAGAAATTAACGTTCAAAAAAAGATATATATCTGTAACAGCGCTCCGCTTCGCGTAACGGAGGTTTGCGAAGCTGATTGGTCATTCTGTCACTGGGCTATAGTTGGGCTACATCTGGCTGATATTTGGGCTACATTTGTTTTTTTGTGTGTCTGGCGGCCATCTTTGGGCTACATTGGGCTACATTGCGCTTCATTGGGCTACATTCGGCTAATTAGCAAATAGCTCATCGCAAACTAGGAATGGTAAAGAATCGCTATTTATTCCTTAAAGTTCGCTATTTAGGAAATGCAAATAACTTTGATGATACATATGGCGGTTCATCTCTAACAAGATAAGAAGCATAGGGATACATTTATGATGACTGGCGCATCACCAGGGATGTGTTAGTCATTCTGTGCCGCTGTTCCGTCACCTATGGTGTGCTGCATTTACAATGCGGCGCATCATGGGGCAAAAACAGCACAGATGCGTGATGTATCTGTGCCGTAAAGGTGGCGCATTGCTGGAGTTGTATCGCAAGTGTGATGAAGCTCCAGCAAGGGTCGGGGGTGCCCCTGTCGCAGGGTTTCTGTTCTCACACAGAACTGTGGACAGAGGATTGGAACCTCGGCGAATGCATTGCTGGAGTTGTATCGCAAGTGTGATGAAGCTCCAGCAAGGGTCGGGGGTGCCCCTGTCGCAGGGTTTCTGTTCTCACACAGAACTGTGGACAGAGGATTGGAACCTCGGCGAATTAGGGTGTCCCAAAACTCACGTTAGTAATCAAAAACTATTTAGCAAGCTAGGTACAGTGTCACATTGGATATAACAAACTCTCAATGTTTAGACAATCCAGAATATGAACTTATAGTACCTCAGGATACGTGGAACTCATGAACAGTCGGTCGTTATAGATTTCTTAGAAACCAGAACATGGAGTTAAGAAGAACAGATGTGTATTTGAAATGTTTATTTACTAATGCCGTCTTCTCAGGCGTAGTACCTTAGATAATAAAAGTACACATATTATCAGTAGCAAAATTACCAGCATAGTTACTAGTACATAAAAAGTGAATGGTGATAGTATGTTAACATGCTGTAAATGAATAAGAGTTAGCAACACTTATAAGCAGCCGCGGGCTGTGGAGGGAGTTACGGTGAGGCAGGGAGGCGGGGAGGGGGAGAAGCAGGGTGGAGAATACAAGTACACATATTATCAGTAGCAAAATTACCAGCATAGTTACTAGTACATAAAAAGCGAATGGTGACAGTATGTTAACATGCTGTAAATGAATAAGAGTTAGCAACACTTATAAGCAGCCGCGGGCCGTGGAGGGAGTTACGGTGGGGCAGGGAGGCGGGGAGGGGGAGGGGCAAGGTAGAGAGGGCTCCACCCTGCTTCTCCCCCTCCCCGCCTCCCTGCCCCATCGTAACTCCCTCCACGGCCCGCGGCTGCTTATATCTCACCCTCCCTAATACACATATTATATTATTTGCTAAGAAGGTCTCTTTGTGTTGGTTTAGGGCGTGCCCATACTTTAGTGTCTTAGATTTGAAGGAATCACATCAGCATACACCAGCTCTCTCTTCATGTGAACCGCATCAACTGTTGTGTATGTGTGTTCGGCAAAGCAATATAAAACCCGCCTCATGCCCAGAATTGGCAGAAGTTGCACTTATGTTATGAGTATGAAGTCGTGGAGATCAGACCTCATAACAATTCTGTATCGTGTTTTCTTGAAACTTTAGCACTCGCTGTACAGATATAGTTTAACAAGTAAAGCAGATAGTAGACCAATAACATATTATTCTCATGTAAACCACGATGAACTACTAGGTGGAAAGCTAAAGCAACAACTAAGTGTCGTGTGCAGAAGTTGCAAAAAAGGAAAAATGGCGTTTAAACCGGTAATGAGCCCATGCTAACTTAACACGGTGTAAAGATATCCAGGACCTAGATGACACCTCCTCATGATCCGGAAACGAACTGAATAAGATAATAGAAGTGCCATCTCATGAGAGCAGATTGCAAGTTTATATGTGGACGGTCCGCAAGGTAAAACATTAAAAACTAGGAAAATTTAATGCTAAAGAAAAATAAAACAGCCAAGTACTTTATCGAGTCTTAAGCCAATAGGCAAGGTAAATAATAAAAACTTGACAAATAAGTCAATGAATTGTCAATGAAATGCTAGTACTCAGCATATCAAACATGAAAAAGGTCTATGACATAACTGTGTATGCAAAATAAGCTGCAACAGCCTCCAATAGGAAGTCACCGTCTTCATCCGAAAACAGTTCAGCCATCCAATTTAAAAGCGGAAAAGAACATACGTGCTCTCCCAGCACCGGATCCTCTATCACCATCAGAGGACAGCTCGGTGGGTTTTCAAGAAAGCTCTGTTCCAAGAAAGACTGTGCTGCCGCCAGTAAATTCCAGGGACCAAGTAGTCCATGCATCAATGCCACAGCCATAATCCTTTCGCCAGGACAAACCAACTCGTGAGTAATGATAGGAGTCATCAGCTGATTAAAGTCGACGTCAGGAGAAACCGGTCCGCAGAGACACAAATCAATGGCCCAATCGAAATCACAGGTCAGGCAGTGAAATACAGGCTGGACACAGGTGAAGTAGGAGAACCGAAAAGATAATCCATATGCCGTGCTTAATATCGCCAACGGCATTGTGCCATAATATTCTAGCATGCGATTGCGGAACAGTGTCAGCAGCTGCAGGGTCGGAGGTTGCATAGGAGGGACATCCATATTTAAAAATGTAAAAAAGCACAAGAGCGTCCGCTGGTAATGCAAGTAAAAATGCCAATCCACGAACCAGAGTGCAGAAAATACAATGAAAGGAAGCAGGGATGACTCCAAAGATTTTCTCAAATGAAGTCACGAGACCACTGGTAACAACTTTAAAAAAGTGTGCCAGGGATTTTGTGGAGGATGCGTTAAAGATAGTCGGAAACATGTTGCTGAAATTGAAAGGCAAACCTGTGTACGGGTGTTCGCTATGTGAAGTACGAAAGTTTCACGGGCCGAACTCAAGGCCACCTCTCTCTGAGACAAAAGAGCTCTTATTCTTGCCATGCCGTTGAAACGTGTCCCAAGGTTGGTATTTGTGGCCAGATTGAAAACTCCCTATGTTCATGTGTGGGAGGAAATAGAACATTTCTGCAGCAAATAACCCGTTCACTTACTGTTACGATAAAAGGAATACTTTTAATTAACTCAGAACAATCTTCATTATTGAGCATCAAATAACTACCATTTTCCAACAACTTGAACGTGGGGATGATAGCAGGAACTGG
This sequence comes from Lissotriton helveticus, assembly GCF_964261635.1. Lineage (NCBI taxonomy): Eukaryota > Metazoa > Chordata > Amphibia > Caudata > Salamandridae > Lissotriton > Lissotriton helveticus. The sequence goes on along the minus strand of NC_136059.1, from coordinate 1,700,737,931 downwards.
CGTGCCTTGCAACACGCAAGCCATATTTGGTCGGTGTTTGTTGCATGAATCGTGTAACTGTATGTGCCTACACATTAGTGAATGATCTGGCGTCTCAGTGCATTCCTCTCCATTCAGATAAACTTCTTGATCATCTTTGAAACATCTGTATGTGTATGGAAGCGACCAGACCTCATGAAGAAAAGCACTACCTAAAGGTTCATAACGACCTATTGGTATATATTTCATACAATTTGAAAACTTATATAAAGCAAAAGGCAGCGTTATTAAACCGTGGATAAGGCATGTTGCCAAAAAACCCGCAATCCTCTGCTGATGATGTCACTGAGCATGTCATGAATGATGTAATATGTGACATCATCAGCAGTGGATTACGGGTAATGGTATCTCTAGTTTACTCCCCTATAGCTGTCTTTCTTTTAACATAAGTGTGTGTTTCCTTCCCTTATACTTACTGTTTTTGGTTCGCTTCCAGTTCGCGTACCAGCGAGCGAACTAGGAAGCGAACTAAGAGAAATAGAGGTTGGCACAGTTCCAAATATTGTACCAATTTTTTAATAACGGGGAGGTAGTTTTGAAAAGAACTTTTTTTTTTATTTTTCTGAACATTTTTTTACTGTTTTTGAATTTTTCGGAACAGTTTTATATTTTTTTGGGTTTTTCTTGGAGGGGGCAATGAAAACGATTCATTGTAAAGGGCTCAACAGGAGCAACAAAACAAAAAAAAGAAGTATTTATTATTTTGGGCATTTCGGACAAACTTGCATATGATAGTCAATAGCTCTGTTGATCAGAGTGATGCTTTTTTCTCCGTAGGAAATGAATCCATCGCAAAATGCGCAGGTGTGTTTTACATCACCAAATCTCATTTGTATATTTGGCACCATCTCCCTGCCCTCTGGTCCCGTTACTTCCGGTACAACAGATCTTCTGGCCATAATAGGGAGATTATCTAGGTCGTTCCGAAACTGTGCAGCACTGTAGTTGTTAGGATGCCACCTAGTCATATGGCGATGCATTGTGTAGTTTCCGAAACTGTATTTTTTGTCGGTCCCTCTGGACAGTCTATCTTGACATATAAGGCAAGTTACGTATCTTGCATTTACTTTTTTCTGACCTTTGGGAATTTTAAAAAATTGCCAAATGAAGTTTTCTTTCCAGTGAGACGTCCTGGGCTGCTCAGGCAAAAACTGCCTCTCTTCGTGCTCGTCCTCCTGTTCCTCTTCTTCTTCTTCTTGTTGAATTACAACTTGAGCAGGTGGTCCACTCTTCCTTGGATGTGGTGGAGGTGGTGGGGAAGCACCAGCTGAAGCTACTAAAGAAGCCATTGCTCAGTGATCACAAAGGGTCTTTCTCTCACAATGATGAAAGTCAGAGTGAGGAAAGAAGGAGGGATTTTCATCATTTGGGAAAAACAAGAGTTCTCAACCAATCAAAAGTGTTCATTTTAGATTATATGACCTAGTCTTACATCATTAGGAAACCAAAAGTGAAATGAACCAATGAAAAGTGTTATTACCAAGTCACATGACTTGCTGTGTTTACGTTAAGCGCTTTGCAGGGCCTCCCGGTTTGCTTCCAGAAACCTGCGCTTTGCGACTCGCTTCGCGTACCAGTTCGCTAACGTAGCACGTCATATGACGTATCACGCGACAACGTGAAACGTCATGCGGACGGGAGGCGTCACGATGTTGTTTTCTAACGCGGCACTTGCGGTAAAGAAACGTTTACCGGCTCGCGGTCTATTTCGCGGCATCAAGGTCAGCTAACGGGAAGCTTCCCGATTCGCGAAGCGGGAACGAAGAAAAAAAAATATTTAAAAAAAAAATTATTCATAAACATATAAAATATATTTTTGGATTTAAAGAAGAATACATTTTACAGCTACAGATATTAGCTGTTAAAAAACCAATGAAATTCACAGAAAAAACCATAGGTTATAGACCATATATAGTTAGGAATTAGCATTTACAAAACCTTGAAAATTCACTGAAAAAACCATAGGTTATAGACCATATATAGTTAGGAATTAGCATTTAGAAAACCTTATTTTACTCACACAAAACCATTGAAATTCCATATATAGTTAGTTGCACTAACTATATATCGCGCACCCGCAATCCACTGCTGATGATGTCACATATTACATCATTCATGACATGGTCAGTGACATCACTGATGACATCACTGATGACATCTCAAATGACATCACTGATGACATCTCAAATGACATCACTGATGACATCATGACACACCAATACCAGTTACTACATACGCACTCACTGATTCCTACGTCTACACACACATTCACTCATTCACCCATACAATCACTCATACATACAGTCACTCATTATTACAACACTATCATATGCACTCATACACCTATGCAGACAGTCACACACTGCCACTCATCCATGGAGTTACTCACACACCAAGTCAGTCCTGTAAAGAATCAATCACACTTCCATTTCTTCATCTATACAGTTAAACACAGAACACCATACTTCAGTGACATCACTGATGACATCACTAATGACATCTGAAATGACATCACTGATGACATCTCAAATGACATCACTGATGACATCATGACACACCAATACCAGTTACTACATACGCACTCACTGATTCGTACGTCTACACACACATTCACTCATTCACCCATACAATTACTCATACATACAGTCAGTTATTATTAGAACACTATCATATGCACTCATACACCTAGTCAGTCCTGTGAAGAATCAATCACACTTCGATTTCCTCATCTATAGTTAAACACAGAACACCATACTTTTCACACATATACTAACACATACTTACTCTCTTATACAATCACTGATACAAGTACACATTGATATGCACAGAGTCACACACCTCCCAGCCAGCCACACACACACTCAGTCTTCCATACATCCACTCATTCTTCAATATGTAAAACGTATTTAAACTTTACAAAAACACACAGACACTAGATGATGTCATCAGTGATGTCATTTGAGATGTCATCAGTGATGTCATCAGTGATGTCACTGACCATGTCATGAATGATGTAATATGTGACATCATCAGCAGTGGATTGCGGGTGCGCGATATATAGTTAGTGCAACTAACTATATATGGAATTTCAATGGTTTTGTGTGAGTAAAATAAGGTTTTCTAAATGCTAATTCCTAACTATATATGGTCTATAACCTATGGTTTTTTCAGTGAATTTTCAAGGTTTTGTAAATGCTAATTCCTAACTATATATGGTCTATAACCTATGGTTTTTTCTGTGAATATATATATGTATATATATATATATATATATATATATATATATATATATATACATATTATTAACAAAACATATACAATATTTTTTCCGTAGGATAGCGAGAGGGTTAAATTTACTATTCCCACTCCAGAGAGTGCAACAGTAGGGAAAGCGTTGGATAGCTTAGGGGTAAAAATTACTATTCCCACTCCAGAGAGCGCAACAGTAGGGAAAGCGTTGGATAGCGTAGGGGTAAAAATTACTATTCCCACTCCAGTGAGCGCAACAGTAGGGAAAGCATTGGATAGTGTAGAGGTAAAAATTACTATTCCCACTCCAGTGAGCGCAACAGTAGGGAAAGCTTTGGAGAGCGTAGGGGTAAAAATTACTATTCCAACTCCAGAGAGTGCAACAGTAGGGCAAGCGTTGGATAGCGCGAGGGTAAAAATTTAATATAACCACTCCAGATAGAGCAACAGTAGGTAAAGCGTTGGATAGCGTAGGGGTAAAATTTACTATTCCCACTCCAGAGAGAGCAACAGTAGGGAAAGCATTGGATAGCGTAGGGGAAAACAAATAACTATTCCCACTCCAGAGAGTGCAACAGTAGCGAAAGAGTTGGATAGCGTAGGGGTAAAAATTACTATTCCCACTCCAGTGAGTGCAACAGTAGGGAAAGCGTTGGATAGCGTAGGGATACAAATTACTATTCCTACTCCAGAGAGTGCTACAGTAGGGAAAGCGTTGGATAGCGTAGGGGTAAAAATTACTATTCCAACTCCAGAGAGCGCAACAGTAGGGAAAGCGTTGGATAGCGTAGGGATAAAAATTACTATTCCAACTCCAGAGAGTGCAACGGTAGGGAAAGCGTTGGATAGCGTATGGGTAAAAATAACTATTCCCTCTCCAGAGAGTGCAACAGTAGAGAAAGAGTTGGGTAGCATAGGGGTAAACATTACTTACTATTCCCACTCCAGTGAGTGCAACAGTAGGTAAAGCGTTGGATAGGGTAGGGATACAAATTACTATTCCTACTCCAGAGAGTGCAACAGTAGGGAAAGCGTTGGATAGCGTAGGGATAAAAATTACTATTCCCACTCCAGTGAGTGCAACAGTAGGGAAAGCGTTGGATAGCGTAGGGGTAAAAATTACTATTCCAACTCCAGAGAGCGGAACAGTAGGGAAAGCGTTGGATAGAGTAGGGATAACAATTACTATTCCAACCCCAGAGAGTGCAACAGTAGGGAAAGCGTTGGATAGCGTAGGGGTAAAAATTACTATTCCCTCTCCAGTGAGTGCAACAGTAGGGAAAGCGTTGGATAGCGTAGGGGTAAAAATTACTATTCCAACTCCAGAGAGCGGAACAGTAGGGAAAGCGTTGGATAGAGTAGGGATAACAATTACTATTCCAACCCCAGAGAGTGCAACAGTAGGGAAAGCGTTGGATAGCGTAGGGGTAAAAATTACTATTCCCTCTCCAGTGAGTGCAACAGTAGGGAAAGCGTTGGATAGCGTAGGGGTAAAAATTACTATTCCTACTCCAGAGAGTGCAACAGTAGGGAAAGCATTGGATAGCGTAGGGTTAAAAATTACTATTCCCACTCCAGTGAGTGCAATAGAAGGGAAAGTAAATACTTCATATATAAATATAAATAACATAAATATTAATGCCAATTACAAATTAATTAAAATATTTTACAATTTTATAAAATATATTAATTAATCAATTAAAATTACAAATAAAAATTAACTAATAATAAAAATTACCTACTAATACTAATTATTTACCAATTACCAATAAATTAATTTACAATATAAAAATAATAAAAAATTAGACACAAATAAAAATATTTAAAAAATGTGATTACTTACAATGAAATTACTTCACAAGCTATTCCCCTATAAACACACAACCCACTACAGAAAATAATGTAATAAAAGTAACATATTTATCAATTAATCAATTACAATAAATTACAAAGTATATTTCAATTAATTACCAATTAATAATTAATGAACAATTAATACTAAATAAATACCAATAAATAAAATAACATATTTAATTAATTATAATTAACTTACTTCCCACCTTATTCCCCTATAAACCCACAACCCGCCTCAGAAAACAAATTACTAAAATTAACATATTTATCAATTAATCAATTAAAATTAATTACCAATTATATTTTAATTAATTACCAATTAATAATTAATTGACAATTAATTTTAAATAAATACCAATAAATAAAATAACATATTTAGTTAATTATAATTAAATTACTTTCCCACCCTATTCCCCTATAAACCCACAACCCGCTACAGAAAACAAATTACTATAATTAACATATTTATCGATTATTCAAGTAAAATTAATTACCAATTAGATTTTATTTAATTACCAATTAATAATTAATTGACAATTAATTTTAAATAAATACCAATAAATAAAATAACATATTTAATTAATTATGATTAAATTACTTCCCACCCTATTCCCCTATAAACCCACAACCCGCTACAGATTTATATTACACAAATATTAAAAATTAATATTAACTTACCTTAAATTCGATATTTTTGTTGTCTATATTCTGTCTAGTCGATATTATGTCCATTCTATATTTTTGATTCGATATTATGTCCATTTTATTCGATATTAAAATGTTCTAGTCGATATTTTGGTAGTCTATATTCTGTCTAGTCGATATTATGTCTATTCTATATTTTTTACTCGATATTATGTCTAGCCGATAATAAAAATTCGATATTTTGACTCTATACCATATTATCCTTTTGGTACAAAATAAAAACTCTGATTGGACATTTCATGTTTATATATAATGTTAAACTATCTGCTATTAAATTTCACATCACTTCAAAAGTGCCAGTTCTTGACTGCTAGACGAAGCTACCCGAGAGATTCAGAGACGCTTGAGAGCCCAACTTTGCATTCCAGAATCATGCCTTGATTACAAATGTCTTGGATATTCACAGTTACTAGTTTTGAGAAGTTTGCTTTCTCCGGTAAATAATATGTTGTTGTAGTTCTATCTAGGACCCTAAATTCGATAGTCCTGATTTATGCCCTTATGTGGTTATAATAAATAAAATCCTTATAAAGGCATAAGAATCATATCCATATTTAGTCATAGCCCATGCTGCCCAAAAAGCAAGGCTACTTCCCCAGGCTCCTAGAAAGTACAACGACTTCTGTAAACAAACCAAACCTCCAGCAACCTGGGAATTCCCCATTGCTTCTGTTTTGATTTTGTCCTAGAACTCCTGTGAGTACTCTAAGAACGGCCAGTTCTTAGTGACATCTTAATTGACGTCTTATGTCCAACCCTACGTCAAAACCAGGCACCTTTCAGGTATAAATATACCAACGTTGCCTTAAGCAAACACACGGTGGTGGTTTTGGAGCAGAGCGGCTATCTACTTGCCCGAAAGCCCAGCTGATGCGAGAGCCCACGGACGCCGCCCCTCCTCTTTGACGCACTGAGAGAGACGTTGTATTTTCTCCTGCCGAGAAATCCAGCTCCGGTGTTTCCAGATACCCTCGCGGGTTACTGGGATATCGAGTCCTGAGAGAGAGATACCAGACCTCCTGCTTTCTATTACCCAGATACGGAGCTGACTAAACCCTTAAAGAGAATTCTTGATTCAGATTCCTTGGCAAAACCAACTTAACTTAAACTGCTACTTACTTACTCCTTCCCACGTATTAGGCTTAGGTCAGGTACACCGGGGTAGGCGTATTTAGAAGCACCAGTTGAGTACGTTAGTCAATGTATATTTATATGTATATATTTTATCTATTTTAAATAAACATATGGCTAAGAAACAATATCAATGCTTTTACAGTATTATTTCATAATACTCCTTTTACTGTACGCACTTTACTTTATGCTAAGTATTGCAATTGTGGCAATTCATTTCTCTTGTATGAGAAAGAAGACTGCTCAATAAATAACACCTTTTATTGAAAACGCCCGTCTCTCTTTTCTCTGCACTCTGGTGAAACTAAGTATGCACACTTGACTGAGTGAAATAGCTGTCTATTGTTTTCACACAACTCTAGAGATACACTCTTATTCTGAGGGAGCAAAGTTGTCATGTTATATGGTTGTCAGAAGCTAATCCCTTCTTGTCTATCCAGGGAGGTTAAACTCCTCCTCGTTTATTCGAGAAGGTTTCTACTGACCTCTGAGCTAGCTGGCAAAACTTAAGTCTAATATAGTCAGTAGAGACCTAGCCAACCTCAGTCCTACGTCTACACTGCTGAATATATTATTCCAATGCGCAGAGCCTATTGGGAATATAGGAACTACACTACATGGCGCCCAACGTTTGGTAAGGCGATAAATCTAACGCAAGACGTTAGAGTAACTCAGTCGTGCTTTTTCACACAGAACCCTTTTCCCTTAAATACTTCAAAAGACGTCTGGAGTGGGTAAAAGGTTAAAATCCGCCGGAACTTAGTAGGAAGAGATTCCTGTGTAAAGTTTTTGGTTTAGTCAACGTTGAAGGATACAGTGTTCCAAAATATTGTGCACCTAATCTTTGTTTCCTTGAAACTTGATCTGCAACAAAAAACCTTTCTGTCAGTAAAAATGGTAGAAAGTGAAGACGAAAGGGAGACAGCTAGAATAGCAGCTCAACTCCTAGCAGATGACACGAGTCTCCAAAACAATGACCCGAATATTATACTCATTCCGGTCAACATAAGAAAAACTATAACTCTTAAATTTATAGAAAATGGACTGACCGCACGAGGTGGTATAGTCATATTCGTGATAGAGGCCCATGAATTTCGGCAGACAGAGGTATTCTATTCATGGATAAACTTTCCAGCAGCAAACGCTGTAACACACGAATTCCACTATTACAAAATAGAGGAACCTCCGGATGTATACACTCCGTTCGAGGAGATTGAAATCCCACTAAATTACCAAGAGCACCTGCTCTGGTTTAAAGGCGCCCTAAAACATAATAATCACATCACCAGGCTCGGTCCACTAGGTAGACCAGGAGCAACGTGGCCGGTTCTAGCCAGCTACACACCACATCCAGACATCGAAAAAATGTCAGTACCAGAACTTTTAGCACAGCTAAAACAACTGATTAAAATACATAGACAATTAGTCCAATATGTAATGCGGACCACAACGGTCCAACCAGCAATTAACATTCCACAGCTGACCCCTCATCAGGGGAACACAAACAAAATAACACCACAGAACATACAATCCTGTCTTGGTAAAACACCCGCAAAACGGGAACAAATTCCATTATGGTTAGCACAAAAAATCACTCAAATAGAGGCAGTATTTCCTAATACTACACCTACTGAGAAAAACAGAATTCTGACTATCTGTCTTCCAATGGGGATCGCACCACATGTGGAGGACTGCGACACTTGGGGCACAGTCTTTGCTTACATTACCACAAAAACACATGGTGTTCCGTCCATGGCGGTAATACCAGATGTGCTAAGACAGATTCAAAATGAATACGGTCCAGAACCTGCTCTAACTGTGGGTATGAAATTACTGAAAGACTTCAAGCAGGTCTCGGCTATATTACTAGCCAACATAAAAGGAGAAGCAGCATCTGTGGCGATCCGCCAGAAATTGAAAGAAACAGATATAGCAGAACAGCCATTTGAACTTGCCAGAATCATAGAAAAATCCTATGAAGAACTAGGTAGAGATAGTTTGGGTGGGAAACCAGTAAAACCCCAACTAAAAATCCTGAAAAAATATTTATTAAAAATAATCTAAATACTCCTAAAAAGAGCTGGGATGGAAATAAACAATCCACTCCCAAAGAAAAAAGATTCCAGTCCAGAGGAAGGTCTCCTCAACGAAGAGAAAGATCTCCTGACCGAGGAAACAAGTCTCCCCAGAGGGAGCCCTCTGAGAAAAGATACAATCTTAGAAATAGGGATAATTTGAAAAAACCTGATAGATATCAAGATATTGATACACGTCCCTCTTGATCTTTTCAGACTTCCTCACAGAAATGGGAAAGAAGAGGACGGTCAGAAAACAGGGAAGAGCACGTCAAGTCCAAAGACAAGGAACCTGCTCATCAAAGTAAAAAATTACAATTTCCAAGTAAGAAGGTAGCCAGTATTAAAATAATTAAACATGCAGAGGATACTGAGGACACAACTGAAAAACGGAGAGTGGGCCCAGACAATGCTAGACAGCGCAGCAGAAGTGACCATAGCTCGCAAGATCTTGATGAATGTTCTGGAGACAGTGGACACGAATGAATACATTCAAGTGGAAACTGCAGATACCAGAGTTAGCAAACCTCATAAAATATACGAGATAACTTTACGTATAGAGGGAGATAAGACCAGGAAAGTAAGAGGTCTCCTTAGGGATAATCTCTCAAAAGGCTATGACATCCTTTTAGCTGAGAAAGACTGACCACCAGAGTTTGTCAGGGAGTGCCCTCATGGCGAATAAATGATTATGCCTGCCTTCTCAAATCAGATTCCAATTCATAGAAAATATACATATGCAAGAAAATGGGCAGTAGCCCAAGCTCCTGCATTATACAAAAATCATGTGGGATGGGATGAGGACTCTCCACCTCATAAAATCCAGTTAAAATGTCAACCGACTGCACAAAGGCAGTACCCAATTAAGCAAGAAGCTAAAAAACAAGTCAGGGAGATCTTAGATCAACTTGAATACCAGGGGGTGATTGAAACATGCACCTCACAAATGAACAATCCTTTGTTTCCTGTCTCCAAGCCAGACGATTCATATCGTCTAGTTTTGGACTACAGACACCTTAACTCATGTTGGAAAACATTTGCAGTACAAAACTCACACAGTGCAGCACTAATGAATAACATCGTGCGCAAAAAATACAAAACGACATTAGACATCTCTAATGGATTCTTTAGTCAAAATATTGCACCTGAGAGCAGGTATTTGACCGCGTTCTCAATAATGGGGTCGCAAAAACACTTCTGTCGACTCCCACAGGGATTCAAGAATAGCCCAGGATTATTCTCAGCAAGAGTAACAGAGTTACTACAAATATATGATGATGAGGCATTATCTTATGTTGATGACATCTATCTAACAGATGATGACCTGGAGACACAGTTGAAAAGGGTGAACACCATAATACTTGGTTTCGCAGCTGAGGGTTACAAATTCAACTTTAAAAAGTCACGAATTGCCCATCTAACTGTCCTGTTTTTAGGATATGAATTATCAAGTTAAGGCAAAAGCCTAGCACACAACTTCTTAGAGAAGTGTGCTGTACTCCAAGCACCAAAAACGCTGAAGAACTTACAATCAATACTAGGTTTCCTGAATTTCAGAAGAACATACATTCTAAATTATGCGGAGAGGGTTAAACCTCTCTATGAATTAATAAAACCTGATTTTAAACCAATCAATTGGACTCAAACACACACAGAAATTTTAAGATCATTGCAAGCAGACATGTTAGCTAAAACAAAATTGCAAACACGCGAAAACATACGCAACCTTGTAATCCGAGTCATCCCAGGAAGATGCGGATTCACGTACCTAACCTCTAATGAGGGAGAAACTGTACCAATAGCATACAAATCACACTTGTACACACAAGCTGAAATGAAATTCAGTTCCACTGAGAAAATTCTAACTGCGGTTCAGACTGCTTTAGCAAAAGAAAGAGCCCTAGCACAAGGTAAACGAATAATAATCGTTACACCAGTACCAGCCCTAGAAGCGGTAACAAAAGCAAGCATTCCAAATGCTAAAGCACTACATCCAAGATGGATACAATGGGTTAATTCTCTTGCTACAACAGACGTAGTATACGAATTTGATCCTAATTTAAAAACACACAAGAATTTCTCCAATATGAATATGAATGTCCTCTGCCGACCGAAATCCTGCCTCTAGAACATTACGGCTGTATAATATATACAGACGGATCAGCACAACCTGCAGTTGGGGGTAAACAAGCTTATAGTGCTGCGTGCGCGATTGTTAAAGGTCGTTGGCACAAAGGAAAATTTAGACCATTGCTCACTAAAACCCAATCTCTAGGAGATTGTACAGCTCAGCGAGCTGAACTACTGGCTTTTAAGATGGCGCTTGAAAATACCGATCACGAATCCCCCACACTAATAGTGTGCGATTCATATTACTGCGTTCAGTCTTACAATGAATACTTGCAGAACTTGGTTCAAAACGGCTTCAAAGATGCGAAAGGTGGCACAATCAAGCATAAAACGCTTTGGGAACAAGTAGTTCTTTTACAGAAGGAACTACAAAAGACTTAAGTGATACATCAGCGTGATGGCGTTCACGCTGCAGGGAATTCATTGGCTAACACAGCCACAGCGGAAGCAACTAATCCGGCTTCCGTAGCCACAATAAAGCGTTCAGAAAAATACATAGACGGGGAAACCATGCTGGCGGTAAAAACGTCTTCTAAAGGCGACTGTGCAGCATTGCCTCTGAACTATCCACTCATTTATACATACATAATTGATGCAAACTCCGTTCCTTTTGCTCGAATCCCTGGAGTGGGGGATAGAGTGATTCCAAACACGAACAGGAGAATCTTCTTGATTCAAGAAGCACATATGGGATTAGGTCTAAGGCACCAGGAGATCATGAAATCTCTGAAAGAATTACAATCAGAATACTGGTGGCCGGGGATGAGCCTGCATAACTACAAATTTGCAATGGGCTGTCCAAACTGCAACAGAGATCGCAGTGGCGAATCGGCCGGAGTAATGCCAGGACCCTTCTTTTAGAAAGCATAAGGCTATCTATACGCAGAAATCCAATAGGAGAAATGCGTCCCATTAATGTTTAAGACTAGATTCTCTTACAATGTAGGCCCCAGCGCTCGGCTGACGCCATAACTGTTATAAAAGATTTGCGATTCCGTATCGGCACATACGCAATTGGCATGCTACATTCTGACCAGGGTCCTGCTTTTAGCTCTCGAGCTTATAAGGAGGCCATGACCAGCATGGGCATTGCATTGCGGTACTCTTGTCCCTTCCATCCTGAGGGAAATGGGATTGTGGAAAGAAAAAACCGGGAAATAAAGCAATCTATAACGGCGAGGGTATTAGGTTCGGGGGATGGGTGGGTCCAACATTTAACAAGTGTCCAACGTAGTCTTAATAATCTGCCAAGAAATTCTCTGATAGGTTTCAGTTTGTACGAACTATTGTTCGGAACAAGAATGCATATTCAGGACCTCGATAGTCAGACTTCAGTGGTAGAAGAAAAATGCTTTGATATCAAAGATCGTTTGGCTATTTTACAGGACTTAAATGAAACAAGAAAAGGCCTGAGCAACGTAAAGTTAAAACAGCAGCCAACAGCCACTGAAGATGAACCACCTGTCCCAGCAAGGCCTGCCTGGATTCCAAAGATTGGGGATCTGGTCAGAGAGAAGATCGCGGTGAAGAAGGAATTTGGGCCGTCTTACAGAAAAGCAGTACCTGTCTTAGCTGTCAGCGGAACGAGATCAGTTGTACTGCCCCCCCTTGCTGGTAAAAAGGAGAACCGAGTTGTATCCATCGACCTGGTAAAACCACAATCATGTGGCCAATAATAAGTAGTAGGCCCAGTGGACTCCCAAGAAATAGCAGAGTACCAAAACTTGCTACAATACAAGAGGTTCAAACTGAGAGACTAATCGCATTTGATAAACCTGCAGTGAATAAAAAAGGACTATGCAAAATGCCATGGAGCTTGTGCCTCTTGAAACCCAAATTGCAACAGTTCGTCAAGAAACATCAGTCTATCACGATGAAGCCTCAGACTATGCTAATGAAACAAAAAATGCAAAAGCAACTGAAAATCCGGAAGCAATTCCAACAATTGACAGAACTGCATCTGGCTACTTCATCAATTTCGATAACTTTTCTGAAGATCCAAGCGAATCGGAAGAAACGCCAGCAACAAATACTTTTAAAGACAAAATACCTGAACTTCTACATCAACTCAAAGAAAACTATCTGATTTCTCCATGGATTGAATTTTGGATTGTGTTAGGTGTTCTTTTCCTCCTCCTTTGGCTCATCGTGGTTCTTAGCTTGGGAAAATTCATTGAAGGAAAATACAGTACAATGGACACAGCAAGTCAGAACATCAACTTGGTCCTCACAAGTCATCTCACATCGAGAAAAGAGAACTATCATCAGTGAATGTCACCGCCAATCCAATACCCGGTGGGGTAGCATGGGACAAAACGGATTATGAAATCTATGGCCCGTTGAGCTCTTGAAATATCCACATCAGTTCAAGATTTCATTAAGTGACTTTGTAAAACCAAGTACATTCTCTGATGATTGGGACTTTGAAAGTATTAATGATATGATGTCACATTTAGTAATGTCAGCAAAATGTACAGAACATGATTACTTACAGGGTTCATCAAATTATGAAGAAATGTATTGTTATAATCACTTTGCACATCACTATTTGCATAAATCTGCTCAGCCTAGAAATGTTTTTAATTATAATCAATGGGAACATTGTGCAACTCCACCTCAAAGCAGTTCGAAAACATTTTTCGAGAAATTCCCATACTTCTCAGGGTTTAACACAAGTGATGCAGAAACGTTTTATTTCAAACTGTTAAATAAGACAGGGGGTAAAAACAATGCTGAGTAATACTAAATTGATCTATTCGGAAACATTATATGAAAAAATGATTACATTTGGTTTTGATTTCTGGAAAAACAACATTGAAACAAAAACCATCTGGGGTACCAAAGATTGGCAGGTCCAAGGTTTAGAAGCATTATTTAGAGCCTGCATGATCCCAGAGCAAATAATATTCTTGAATGATACCATTCAACAGATAACCTGTCTTGGCCTAGCCAAGACAAAAGACTTAAACAAACCGTCTATTCCAAAGCCAACACCTGACAGTAATAGCACTACAGATGTTGAGATAGACGTATCCCATATTTTTAACCAAAACAGAACACATCCTGATTGGAAAAAATGGTTGATCTGGCCCACAGACACAAATAACTGTCAAGATAGATTGCTGAACAAAATACAGGGGTTCAAAATGACCAGGCCAGATCCTAGATACTCCCAGAGACAACATCCAGGTATAGTCACAACATACAGTGTAGGGAAACTCTGCCTCGAATGGCTACAGAAATCCACACTGGCTGAAATTAAGCAACACTTGACTTTACTTAAAGACGGTGCTGACTTGCGTGATTTCATAATGGGACCACGCAAACAGCGTCAAAAACGTTTCATAGCGGCCGGTATATACGCTACGTACAACGAAGCTTGGAAAGTAATGCAAATTGAAACAGCGGAAAAAATACGAGAAATTGATCGTATTAATTTGGAAAAATCACTTTCTGTTGTGGACAATGGATTAATGACTCTATCCTCCAGAATATATTCACTGGACAGTATTGTATCATCTGCTATTGATATAATAGAGCAGGACTTACTAATGTTACAACACGGTCAGTCCCAATTACGTTCTATTGTACAGCTTGGCTGGACGTTGCAAAATCTGCGTTCAGGCTACGTGCCCTGGCGTTTAATCAACACAACGTCATTATTCTCTATCTTTAACCTTACTGATACACAAATCAGTTTGGCACAAAAAGGAGCAGACTATACGATTCTGAGCATTGAAAAACTTGAGAGATTACCATTGACAATGTCAGAAAGACCTGTCATTGAATGGATAATACACGGAATAATTACAATTCCGATAACAACTTTCCAATTTAAATACTGCCAAGAGTATATACCAGCGGGCAAGTATGAAAGGTTGGGTAAAGGGTACATCAAGTCATCATGGAAATTACCTTATACACACACATGTTACAGTGAAAAGAAACAGAATGTATTTCTTAGTGGTAAAAATTGTAAACGATCACTAAGCGGTATACTTCTATGTCAAGGCATTAACCTGCATGGAGCCTGCGAAGGGTCTTCAAATAACCTTTCATGTCACCAGCACGGCACACCTGCAACACAAATAGAGCCATTCTTTAGACGGCTTTCTAACGGGAGCTATATTCTAATAGTGGACCACAGCTGTTGTGGCATGGTGCCAGGGAAAGCCTATCTCGTCAGCGTGAGTTCCATGGTCACTTGCTGTATGCAAGTATTGTATCCAAACAGCACTCCAGATACGGAGGCAACAATTTGGCCTTCTTTGAATATCTCTTCTATTCGAATTGATACTTTAAGCAGAATGAAGTCTGTTCTTTTACAGACAACTGTGCCCTTAACGTCATCAAAAGAAACGTATGATCTGCAAGTCGCAAGGACAACGGCAGAGATACATACCCTTTTATCAACAAATTGCCCCGTGCATTTTGCAGAAAAGCTAAGCCAAATCCTAAATATGTCAGATACTAGTGGCATCCCACATGTATTTAAGACAATTTTTTCGGGACTGTTAACACCCTTCAAAACAGTTCTGGGCATTTTTCCTAATTTTGTCCATTCTGTCTTTGGCGGCTTACCACTTCTTTTGGGACTCGTAGCAGGAATTTTATTTTTTATCCTTCTGCTCTGATATGGCATGCCAAGTCGCAGACAAGACTCCGGCAACAATGGAAGAAACGATCCTAGCTATACGCTATCGGGACCGCATAACTAAAGTCCTTGGATTAGCCCGGCTAAGAGATCTGAATATGACCTGGTTTCTTTCATTCAGACCCATCTGGCAGAATTACATCTTACCTGTGCTTCGATGTATGCTATGCGGAGAAGAATGCGTGTTGGACGTCTGTCTTACACTACCATCAGCAGTACCATTGGATACAGATACTTTGCTAAGTCCTGTAACGGCTCATGCATCGTGTTGTCCCCAGCGGCTACCCATTCTGATGATGGCATTCGTTGAGACTTCACCACTACGATTAGGGGGTAGTGAAGTACGAGGTGAGAGCAGCATCACCCAGGTACGACCTTCTGTGAGCATTGCTGATCCTGACATCGATGATAGCAATCATTCTCACGACTGTACTGTTGCGGCATTTTCAAACTTGGTCGAACTTTCACCTGAAGCCGTAGACCAATTTTTTGAGAGTCTATCTGAAATTATGTTCTCCCCTGAACAGAAAGAATAACTTTTTAAGCAACAAGCACACAGCGTTCCCTGAACTCTGAATTCGGCCTTCAGCTTTGATAAACAAAAGCTACTGAAAAATTTTTGGAACTGTTTTTTCCCCTGAAAGCGAAATTATTTTTTCTCACTTCCAAAAATATTTACTTTTTTTTTGGCACATGTACTCTGCTTAAAGTAGAACTATTCTTGGAGAACAGAGCTTCTATTTTAGGAACTCTAGAGACAATATATTACCCCAGCCTCTAGCACATGTACAGCATTTTGTATTAATATGTGATGGAATGGTCTCGACATTCTCTTCTGTATTAAGAGCCATTTCATGTGTAATTTTCGCAAATCATTCAGCTGATAATAATATGCAATCCTTTTTTTGAATGATAACACTGCTTGAAAAGCATACAGTACCAATACTCATTTTCGTGTATTACCATATACCATTTCAATATGCAAATTTATGTATTTTGGGGTGGTTTGGAAAACACATGCATCATTATATGTTTATATGTTTACTATTGCTTAGTTTTAAGTAATGAGGGACATTAGATCGTGGAGTGGGTGTTGTAGTTCTATCTAGGACCCTAAATTCGATAGTCCTGATTTATGCCCTTATGTGGTTATAATAAATAATATCCTTATAAAGGCATAAGAATCATATCCATATTTAGTCATAGCCCATGCTGCCCAAATTAAGCAAGGCTACTTCCCCAGGCTCCTAGAAAGTACAACGAGTTCTGTAAACAAACCAAACCTCCAGCAACCTGGGAATTCCCCATTGCTTCTGCTTTGATTTTGTCCTAGAACTCCTGTGAGCACTCTAAGAACGGCCAGTTCTTAGTGACATCTTCATTGACGTCTTATGTCCAACCTTACGTCAAAACCCAGCACCTTTCAGGTATAAATATACCAACGTTGCCTTAAGCAAACACACGGTGGTCGTTTTGGAGCAGAGCGGCTCTCTACTTGCCTGAGAGCCCAGCTGATGCAAGAGCCCACGGACGCCGCCCCTCCTCTTTGACGCACTGAGAGAGACGCTGTCTTTTCTCCTGCCGAGAAATCCAGCTCCGTTGTTTCCAGATACCCTCGTGGGTTACTGGGATATCGAGTCCTGAGAGAGAGATACCAGACCTCCTGCTTTCTATTACCCAGGTACGGAGCTGACTAAACCCTTAAAGAGAATTCTTGATTCAGATTCCTTGGCAAAACCAACTTAACTTAAACTGCTACTTACTTACTCCTTCCCACGTATTAGGCTTAGGTCAGGTACACCGGGGTAGGCGTATTTAGAAGCACCAGTTGAGTACGTTAGTCAATGTATATTTATATGTATATATTTTATCGATTTTAAAGAAACATATGGCTAAGAAACCATATCAATGCTTTTACAGTATTATTTCATAATACTCCTTTTACTGTACGCACTTTACTTTATGCTAAGTATTGCAATTATGGCAATTCATTTCTCTTGTATGAGAAAGAAGACTGCTCAATAAATAACACCTTTTATTGAAAACACCTGTCTCTCTTTTCTCTGCACTCTGGTGAAACTACGTATGCACACTTGACTGAGTGAAATAGCTGTCTATTGTTTTCACACGACTCTAGAGATACACTCTTATTCTGAGGGAGAAAAGTTGTCATGTTATATGGTTGTCAGAAGCTTATCCCTTCTTGTCTATCCAGGGAGGTTAAACTCCTCCTCGTTTATTCGAGAAAGTTTCTAGTGACCTCTGAGCTAGCTGGCAAAACTTAAGTCTAATATAGTCAGTAGAGACCTAGTCGACCTCAGTCCTACGTCTACACTGCTGAATATATTATTCCAATGCGCAGAGCCTATTGGGAATATAGGAACTACACTACAATGTGTGATTAAGTCTGCACCCCAGATACATTTTAGCAAGCCAAACATATTGCAATTGACTGGGACAAAAATGGCACTATAAATACTGGTGGAGCGCCCTTGGAAGTGGTTACCATTTCTCATCCGATTAATCTTTGAATGAGAGGCAAAAGGGAGTCGATATTCAATAAAACAATTTAAAGCTTGTGTAGCCCATTTAGCCACACAATAAGGACCAGGAATCGGTAACTAAAGTTAAGTGGGTTTCTTACAATTTAATAATCATTCCAGTAAATACACAAATCAGAAACATATTATAAAAGTAAAGAATTCTATACATGGGCACATGAAGTCGTTAAAGCAGATTTTGACTTGATTCCATAAAGCAAGATTTTGACTTGATACAATAAATGCAGTCAGAACAATACAGACCCTAAACATAGGAATCGGTGTTCCTTTAAAAAACTCAGCTACTCCTTCCTTTAAATATGAATGGATTTCTGAATGTAAATTGTGATCAGGTCATAGGGAAAGGTCTCAAAGAAATTCAGAAAAGTGGGAAGGTGTCAGCATAGTGAAGACTTCTGGAGAAATCTTCTAAAGGGTTCAAGTATTTAGCATAAAACCACACACTCGCAAGAAGAAAAGGAAGACACGGGGTCTGCACCTTTCAAAATCCAAAGGGATATGCTCTAAACTCTAACAGTGTTTACAGTAATTGAAACACATAGATACTCCAACATCAGCTGTATCTCTTCACACCCTTCCAGAGAACAATTGTGTTAAACTCCACATTGTGCAAACGGCAACATTACCAGACTTTCTTCATTTCATAAGCTCTTCATGCTCCTGCCAAGATTTCCTCTCTCAGGCCTCACTATCAATAATACAATACTCCTTTCTTTAACTATGAAATCATGAGAATGCACCTGCAAAAGAAGGAACAGAAAAGCAAGCAAAATGCATTTTAAAATGAAGGCCTTTACCAATGGACGCAATATGGACTATGAGACTATGAGACTATGAGACTACGAACTGGCGAATGATCTCAGGAGTACGGACTGCCCCCCCCCCCTTTTTTTTTTTTTTTTTCTCTCTTTTCTTGCCTTATTCTCTCCTTTCTTCTTTCCACTCATGTATAAGCCTCTTCCCTGTATGTAAAATTATATTTTTCTATATACAATAAAGAATTTCGGAAATTAAAAAAAAAATGAAGGCCTTTAGTCAAGCTACCGTTAGTCAAGCATTTCAATGTACACTTTGAATACATGATTACAAATGCACGAATGTCTTCAGAAATAACTACCATGAATAAATGAACAATGAATAAATGCGTTCATTTTTACTTATGCAATGTGTTTTCCAATAAATACAATATGACTTGAGACATAAGTGTAAGTATTAAAGCAAAAACTATCACTTCATTGTTAAGCTAAACGATATGCATATGTTTTATAGGTGTCTCGTTTTCTACAGTGAATGCCCTTCAGCGCACATTTAACCCCTTGGGCGCGGCCGCGATTCTGCGCCTGTGTGGTCATTTTAATACGTGGGCGGGTTCATGATGGCCCCCAGCCGTTATCAGCACACGCCCACCGTGATGCATGACGGCTGGGGGCCGTCATCAGCATGGAAGGGGTTAAATGCTTCACTTCACATTAACAAGGTTAGGCACACAGTGTATATTGTCAATTATACATTAAAAAAGCGTTTTGGTGACGTGTAAGGGTGGAATCTAAATTGCGCTGCTCCACCAAGATATGTGGATTTTGGTGTAGCAAGCACCCAAATCACGTTATGACCCATTTTTGGGGGGTTAGTGCTCATTATCATACTTGAGAAATGTGGAATCCTAGTGTGACAGATTTTATCAGTTGTAATACATATAGAATCACCAACTGGGACACACATTACTAAGGCTTCGGCGCCTGCCTTGTATGGAAAACTGGCAGTCTTCTCTTTGATACTGCCAGGCTGGACCCTTTGACTTCAAGCATTGGACAGGTGAGACAGGAAGTCTCATATTCTTCCCCACACTGTTGAAGTAGCGGAGTTTATTCTTTTGGACAACGTAATGCTAGTGCGGTGCAAGGGGCAAATTCAGAGCTGCCATCTTGATCAGGTTTGATCATACTGCCTTCTTGCTGTCAACCTCCACATCCTTATATCTTTCTCCATCATATTGTCCTCCTATCCCTCTCCTTCATATTTTCACGTCACTATTCTTCACATTCTCATGTCGATGACCCCTTGAACAATTATAGGAGCATCCAAATTGTATGAAGCATGGTTAGAGAGTTGAGGAATCGAAGAACTGCTGAGCACGTGCACTGACAAGGGAGAGGCAGGGGGTGGTTAATGGAGGGGGACATGGAGTGCTGATGACTGGCCAGGGGAAACTGGAGCACGAGATCCTATGTAATGCATTTCCAGTCCTGTTGCACCACGCACTGCGGAAATCTTCAACTCCTCTGCATTATTCTGAAGAAAGGCAAACATTCAATCGTTTTGAATGGTATTATGGATTTTACTGATTAGAAACCTACAGCCAGATGTATCAAAGGGTTTTACCCATTCTGTGTCTATGGGAAAATGTGTTTGTACATATATCCCCTAGTGCATATGTTATAGGGTTGGCATTCTCTTGGAACACTGCGGTTTTAAAGAACAACTCGCTACTTATCTGCTCATATATTTTTTCACCAGACTTGGAGCGCATTCTCAAATCTAGAGTTGATCTAAGAAGTACATATTTCACTTATCTTTGGTCTACCTTGTGGTTATATTGGGAGAAATGTGACCCCAGCCTGCTGACTGTGCACTCACAGTCTCTGGAGACATGCAGGATTTTGTCCAGAGACACCCAGTGCTGCCTGCAGGCAACATAGTCCTCTAGCAGCTTGGTTTGTGTTGGTGTCTGCTGATGAGGTTTCCACCTCAGCACAAACCCTGCTTCTTAGCAGGCCTGATTTATAAACTAATTCGCTCCAGCTGCTCCTTGCCGAGCAGGAATGTATCAGACAAAGGCTTCGACAGAACAGGCGCCCCTCCCCTCTCCCCCTTCCTACTCCCTCTCTCCGGAATCCAGGCAATTTATATCCGTTGGGCCTACACTCGTGATTTACTTCGACCTTAATCGGCGCGCGTCGTCTGAGGCTGTTTCAGGCATAGAACGTCTATTTTGAATAAAGCTAGAAAGCGAAGATGCAACGGCTGAGAACGTTTTCATCTTCCATCAGTGTCCACACACGTTCATCTGAGAGATATTGGGAGCGTGCCAGAGGCCTGACGGCAGCTGGCTAAGCCCCAGAAGGAGAATAATAACAGACGGAAAAATACTGCACTCGCATGATTATGTGAAGAATCTGGATGTGGACTGAAGGAGACAAGGACATCCTTTTCTCAATGAATTTCCTTCACCTCACGTCTTGGTGGGTGTCTCAAAAACAACCACTGTGGGCAGCAAAGTCAATATTTATAGCTACTAATTTATTGAAAACTAAAGGCACATAAAGAAAGAGTCCATGCTATTTATTCGTGCTTCAACGCCTCGTCAGGGATAGCGCTATACAAATGCAATTTTAGCAGCTAGACTCTTGAGTTCTTGACGAGACAAGCACATATGGTGCACTGTACCCTATTTTTAACTCCAAAGTTAAAATCATATAGTTGCCACGTCAACATGATTTCCATCAATGGTCCAAATGGAAAAATTGGGACAGATGCCCTGAAAATTATTGGTTAGCCATGAAGACTAACGATGCAGTCTTTTTTTTGCTTTCTCTTGCGTGACCTGATTTACAGATATGTTTCACTTAGAGTTATCTATACCATAAACCATAATCCAGCAAAGTTCTTTCATTCCCAATCTGGTTTTTGTATTTATTGCTTAACCTTAAGAGTCGCAGTGTTTATTTTCACTGATAGTGGATGCCCACATGAGTAGGCGTCTGGTTCAAGTGCAGACAGAGGTGTAGCCTTCTACTGACGTTTAACGTGAGATAGACTCATGTCAGTAGTCATATTTTATTCCACAGAGACAGGGACGGCATTTAACTGATCCATATGCTTTAATACTCGATTTAGACAGCACACAACATAATGGATGCAATGCAGAATTAATCTCAGCCACTGTCAATATTTACTTTGAGCCGCATTCCAGTGCATCAATTTTATCTCTTATGTTACATGGTTTTCTGTTGCATACCTGCAGTCATTTGAGTGAGCTGCAACATTAATGTGTTGAAACCGATCTCCTCCACAAACCATAGTTCCCAAACGTTCTTTCATTGACTTTCTAGTTTCTTAACTGTTGTTTCAATCTAAGATTTGGAATGCTTGTTTTTATTGGAATTGGGTGCCTACCTCAAGTGTGGACTGAGATTTGTCCTTCAGAAGCTTTAGCACAGGGATATTACATGTTGGGAATTGCATACATTTTATTTCACATTGATGGCATTTAATCAACCAATACAATTTATTGCACAAAATGTTTGGATAGAGCGCAGGAATTAGCAACTTGGTCACATTCCAGTCCATTGTTTTTTTAGCCCTTTCGTGTGCCATTACAGACAGGGTCTAGCCAAATGCAAAACAGTCTTACCTCCACCTGATAAATCACGATCTAAACCAAACTGCAAGGCCAGGTCCCTCTGAACAAGATCACAATCCACCAGAGACCTGTTTCTACCTTATTGGGCCTCATCAATGAGGTGGAACTTGAGCTCATTGTCACAGCGACCTTGAGACCCATGTCTGGGCATAACCATCATAATTATGAAGATTCACTTAACCCCTTCCGTGTTCATGGTGGCCCCCGGTCGTCATGAGTCACGGTGGGCATGTGTGCACGACGTCCGGGGGCCGTCCGAACCAAGCTCAAGAATGGAATGTCCAGCACCACGGCATAATTCGTGCCGCGGCCAGGGTGTTAAGCAGTATAAAAGGTGATATTGTGTTATTGTTTAGATCTTCAGTGCCATTACAGACAAAGACCAGCAATATGCACTTCAGTCTCGGTCCTACCCCAAAAGGGATGGCCCAGTCTAAAATTTCTCAACAATATTAAACATGACACTATCCAAATTCCTTGTATGATAAATTTGCTAGAAAACAGACTGTTAACATAGCAATAAAGAGTATCAGTGGTGGTGGATTGCTGCTTTCTACTTGGAAAACTGACACCCCTATCATAGCAAGGCAGTACATAATTTGAGCCAGTGGTATCCGGTGATCAGCACCGGCACTTAATCATCAACACCGGCGCTTTTCATGGGCACCAGTTTAGGACACATTAATTTGTGGGGAAGTTAAGTGATTTGCCCAGAACCACAGGGTGTTGAGCCCACATCGAGACTCCAACCTCGTTCCCCATCTCCAAAGTCGGCAGCTCTGGCCATTACCCCACATCCTCTCCCCACTTTCATGGTTAGTAGTTGGTTCTTCTTTAGGCGGTGCTAACAGAAGAAACAGGCTGGTGCAAGCTGCTTCCTGACAAGAGAGCCAGCACTTATTTTTTTAAATAAATTAACCACTGTAGCAAGCTTACAGCTTTTCTGTTTTTCCATGGACACATGTAACCTTATTATTATATATTAGTCTAGTGCTTTTTCCTTTTGCTGTGCAATTTAACTATGTGAACTCATTTATGCTTGTTTCAGTAATGTTTTCACAGACCCTTTCAGTGCCCTCTTGGTGTATATATGTTATGATACATAATATCCAAACATCATTAAGTCAAAACAAGTCAGGGGCATAGGGGCACTCCTCATGACCAGGATGTTTTGTTTTCATCTAGCCTGAAGAATCATGTGTTACCTGCGAATAAGGCTGGAATCAGCACTACATAATTTGCTCTACACATAACAAGATTCTCTGCTTACTGTCTTGTTGTTTTATTATTTTCTCACAATGAGCACTCATTTCATGAACTCAACAGTGGGCGACAGGAAGTATTGGGTATCCGAAGATCTTATATCCTTTTCCAATAATAAATCTTAAGCCCTCCCATGCAACATCTCCGCAACCCAACAAAGTATGCAGATGAACTGTTTTCTGTTCATGGCCTGGCTTTCTCTAGTTCACTGCCAGTCAAGAAACCAAAGTAACCACATTCAGCAACACATCTCTGTCAACATGAACAATACCACAGAAACAAAAAATGTACCCCAAAAAAATGCACTGTCCAACTTTTACCCATATCCAGCCAACCTGCATTGTCAAAGTCCTTGAGCTGATCAGCACCAGTCAACTCATCATACATAAATTGACACTGTTTCCTGATTGTATATCCAGCTTCCTTGTTTAGAGTGGCAGAAATGGCCCTGATTAAGGCCAACCAATGTACTCCTGTTGCATGATCTCTCAGCAGCCCTTGACATCACTGATTATGTGGTGCTCCTCATCTCCTGCCCTGACGCAGGCAAACGCACAGTTACTGGAAATACAAACTGATTTTTAATTGCCCAGGTACTGGGAAAAGTGACATACGGGTGGCGCAAGGGGCTTGTAAATAAGCCCCCAAGTACCGTTGCGCAACATGGACGTCACTTTTCCAAAGTTAAAAATGATGCAAAAGGTGCGCAAGAGTCTTGTTAATAAGCCCCCTAGTACCTGGGCAATTAAATATGATAAAACACTATAATATTTTGAAACTCGGATGGAAAATGAACCAATATAGTTCTGGAACTATTGCTATGTAAGTATAGGTTGGTGAGGATTTAACATAAAGTTTTGAAGTCTATGTACATATACAATAATGTATTGTTTGTTTTCTGTAACAGTGCTTTGTAAAGTGTCACAAAGTTATTCAATATAATACAATACAATTCTAAAGAAAAAGAAATCAGTATATATGCAGGGAGACAAGCACTAGTATGTGAGAGGAGGTAGGCAGTCATTTCGTAAAGTACAATCTATTTAAGAGCCTTTATCAGGACCAGAGAGCAATGGTTGATGTAACCTTTAGATAAAAAAATTCTGTTGGGATAGGCCGGCAAATAAAAAAAAAAAACTACATAATATTCACTTTTTGTTTACATATGGGTAGGGGAAAATGACAATTTGTGAACTAAAGTTCAAAAGGTAACCAGTTGTGTCTTGTTCAGAAAGCAACCAAACCAACTTGAAGCCCATCTGCCAATCCTGGTTTAACCTGTCCTATCCTCTTTCTCTCTCTTATTTCTAACTTTTCTGTCCTTTCCTCCTTACACCTACTTCTCTATCAAAATGTAGCCAGCAAGGGGGTAACCGCATAAACAGCACTGTAGTAATGTTCTTTGCCAGCAGTGGTTAACCATGCAGCAGCATTTGTGATTGTATACAATTTATAAAAATAAAATATCTAAAAAAAAGATGCCAGGCAGTTGAAGTAAAGGACTAGTTTAGTTAGTGAATACCCATTGCAAAGCCAGTTGGTCTGGCTTTAATGAGCGTATACTTGCAAGCAACACTTGATAATAGCTGTCTTTGTTTATGTTGGTTCATTAAAGCCAAATCTATTGGATTTGGTGATAATGGTGGTGGTAATGGTAGTGTTGGTAATAGTTGTAGTAATAGTGAAACAGGCGGTGGTAATAGTGTTGATAGTGATGGTTGTGGTATTGGTGGTGATGTTTGAAATGATTTTAGTGATAATGGTGGTGGTAGAGGAGGTGGTGGTGGTACTAAAGGAGACTGTGGTGACAATCATGGTGGTAGTAATGGTAGTTGTGTTGGTAGTGGAGGTAGCCATAGTGGTGGTAGTTGTAGTAATATTGTAGATGGTATTTGTAAATGGGGTGGGATTGGTAATGAGGAGGTAATGGTGGTAATAATGATAGTGAATATGGTAGGATTGATGGTAGTGGTAATGGTAATTGTGGTGGTAATTGATGTGGTGATAGTTGTGTTAATGATGATGGTGGCCATGGTGAGGATAGTGATGGTTGTAGTGGTAACGGTGGTAATGTTGGTGTTGGTAGTTGGGTTGAAATCGTAGTGGCAATGGTGGTAGTGGAAATGCTTGTAATGGTACTAGTGATTGTGGTAATGGCTATGGTTGTAGTAATGAATATTGTAATGGTGATTATGCAGGTTGTGGTGGTATTTATTACAGGTGGGAATGCTAGTCATGATGAAGGTAGTAATAGTGATTATGGTAAGGTCAGTAGTGATGGTGGTAATGTTGGTGGTGGTAATAGAGGCAATGATGGCTGTAATGTCCTTGGTAGTAATTGTGGTGGCATTTGTTGTGTTAGCCATGGTAATGACTTAAACAAACAGACCAGTGTCAAAACAGAAAAACACATTTATTCTACTGTCTAAAGGTCAGGCTTGCACTTCTTACTTGTAAAAGCATTTGAAAGCCCTATTGTGATCCCAAACAATTCTGAATGGCGAGCTACTTCGAGATAAACCAATGAATGTGCAATGATTCACAATATTTTTAAGACATCAAATAGTCCTTCATGCATTGTAATAGAAACACCCCAAATACCCCTATTATGAGTTGCACCCTACTGGTGTAATGCAAACCCTGCACCCATAATTAACGGTACTATGAGGTAAGTCCCTCCGAGTATCATGCAATTTTGAGTTAAATCCCATAGAATGGTGAAGAACTATGCAGAACTTGAAATACCAGGAGTAATTCTGTGGGCTATGTCTTATTTCCAGAAGGTTGATACATGTTTACCACAAATGAGGGTGGTTAATGTGTGTGGAGGGCTTGTCTGTGCAGTTGGAGATCCAAGTGTGGAGTTCCCTGGCTTCAAGCTGGCGCTGGTTTCCATGGTGGGGTTGTCGCGGATGAGGGTGGAGTTGAGTTCCTTGTTGGTGACTTTGCTCCAATTCCTTCGCAGGGGGCTTGGGTGGGTTTGGGTGGCTTGGGTTTGTCGATGAGGAAGTGTATGCAGTGGTGGTCGGTCCAGGGGAGTTGTGTGGTGTGGCTGTAGTGGATGCTGTCTCTTCCAGCAAAGATGGGGTCGAAGGTGTGTCCTGCCTTGTGGGTCGGTGTGACGGGGCAGTCCCCCAAGGGAGTCTTGCGAATGGTTTCTAACCACGCTTCGAGGTGAAAGCCTATGTGACGCCTCCAGCACAAGGCCACAGCAGACGATCTGATTAATGTACGACCCAGATGGCATGAAGTGCGGAACGTAGCACACGCCCCCAGCGTCCCCCCTGATGTGGCGCAATTGCGTAATTGGTCGCTTCACATGGCATGAAGGGCGGACACATGCCCACAGCGCGGACACATGCCCACAGTGTTTGTCACGGCCCCAGCGTGTCACGCCCTCAGCGTGCCCCATGATGCGGCGCAATTACGACTCACATGGCATGAAGGGCGGAATGTACCACACTCTCCCAGCGTTTGTCAAGCCCCCAGCACACAACCACAGCAGAACGCAGACACCCCCACAAGGGACTACTTTGCTGGCACGGTTCTTTTACCTTTGAAATGTATATGGTGGCCGTCTGCATAGCCTATGTCCTTCTGCTGCAACTGCCCTTTCCAACGCTGTATTGGGTGTTGTGATTGGTTACTGAGATTACCCGCCTCAAAGGTTTGGGCTCTCTCTTTATAATATTAGTATGGATGACCCACACCGACGCTCTTCGGCCCTGAGTGCTTTTTAGATGCTCCCAGGCCAAGGCAAACACTGCGTTCGGCCCTTTCAGACCCACCCAGGCCAAGGCACACACTGCATTCGGCACCCCCAGCATGTGTGAGACAACGGGCAGTCCCCCAAGGGAGTCTTGCGAATGGTTACTTACCACGCTTTGAGGTGAACGCCTTTGTGACGCCCCCAGCACACGGCCACAGCAGACGATCTGATTAATGTACGACCAGATGGCATGAACTGCTTAACGTATTACACGCCCCCAGCGTTTGTCACACCCCCAGCGTGTCACTTGATGCGGCGCAATTGCGTAATTGGCGCTTCACATGGCATGAAGGGCGGACACACGCCCACAGTGCGGACACACGCCCACAGCGGTTGTCACGGCCCCGGCGTGGGACGCCCCCAGCGTGCCCCTTGAAGCGGCGCAATTACGACTCACATGGCATGAAGGGCGGAATGTACCACAAGCCCCCAGCATTTGTCACTCCCCCAGCATACGCCCACAGCAGAACGCAGACACGCCCACAAGGGACTACTTTGCTGGCACGGTTCTTTTACCTTTTAAATGTATATGGTGGCCGTCTGCATAGCCTATGTCCTTTTGCTGCAACTGCCCTTTCCAACGCTGTATTGGGTGTTGTGATTGGTGCTGTCGTTACTGAGATTACCCGTCTCAAAGGTTTGGGCTCTCTCTTTATAATATTAGTATGGATATGGATTGATACCCCTCGGTTCCCTTTCGCCATAATTTGTTGCGCTTTCTCGCCGGTTCGTAAATCCCCGCGGCAGAACCACGCCGCATTTAAATCCACAACCAATTTCCCCAGCTGGGAGAAAAACGGGACGAACTCACGTTTGTCTTCACTTATGTGCTTTTTCATTTAATCCTCACAGCATGGAGTTCCTCAACCAGGCAGGCACAAATCTACGCGTTTCGGGATAGCATATCCCTTGTTCACGATCAATTTGGCTCCAGGCTCTCAGTCTCAATATAGTGAGTCACATTATTACATAATTTCCTGTTTGATGTTATTTTGGCCCTCGGCCTTCTGGATGATGTAGTTTTTTTCAATTATTTTTTATACATTTTTTTATCCGTCTACATAGCCTATGTCCTTCTGCTGCAACTGCCCTTTCCATGGCTGTATTGGGTGTTGTGATTGGTGCTGTGGTTACTGAGATTACCCGTCTCAAAGGTTTGGGCTCTCTCTTTATAATATTAGTATGGATAATAGATTGATACCCCTCGGTTCCTTTTCGCCAGAATTTGCAGCTCTCTCTTGCCGGTTCGTAAATCCCCGCGGCAGAACCACGCAGCATTTAAATCCACAACCAATTTCCCCAGCTGGGAGAAAAACGGGACAAACTCACGTTTGTCTTCACTTATGTGCTTTTTCATTTAATCCTCACAGCATGGAGTTCCTCAAGCAGGCAGGCACAAATCTACGCGTTTTGGGATAGCATATCCCTTGTTCACGATCAATTTGGCTCCAGGCTCTCAGTCTCAATATAGTGAGTCACATTATTACATCATTTCCTGTTTGATGTTATTTTGGCCCTCGGTCTTCTGGATGATGTAGTTTTTTGCAATTCTTTTTATACTTTTTTATCCGTCTACATAGCCTATGTCCTTCTGCCTCAACTGCCCTTTCCATGGGTGTATTGGGTGTTGTGATTGGTGCTGTGGTTACTGAGATTACCCGCCTCAAAGGTTTGGGCTCTCTCTTTATAATATTAGTATGGATAATAGATTGATACCCCTCGGTTTCTTTTCGCCAGAATTTGCAGCGCTCTCTCGCCGGTTCGTAAATCCCCGCGGCAGAACCACGCAGCATTTAAATCCACAACCAATTCCCCCAGCTAGGAGAAAAACGGGGAGAACTCGCGTTTGTCTTCACTTATGTGCTTTTTTATTTAATCCTCACAGCATGGAGTTTCTCAAGCCGGCAGGCACAAATCTACGCGTTTTGGGATAGCATATCCCTTGTTCACGATCAATTTGGCTCCAGGCTCTCAATCTCAATATAGTGAGTCACATTATTACATCATTTCCTGTTTGATGTTATTTTGGCCCTCGGTCTTCTGGATGATGTAGTTTTTTGCAATTCTTTTTATACTTTTTTATCCGTCTGCATAGCCTATGTCCTTCTGCTGCAACTGCCCTTTCCAACGCTGTATTGGGTGTTGTGATTGGTGCTGTGGTTACTGAGATTACCCGCCTCAAAGGTTTGGGCTCTCTCTTTATAATATTAGTATGGATGGAGATGCCTGTTTAGACTTTCAATGTTGCAATCCTCATTGCACAGAGCCATTGCCAGTGAGCAGAGCTGCAGGGAACGAGTGACACTTGTTTTCCAACAAAGGGCTCTGTGTTGCCTGTTTGGACTTCAATCTTCTGGTTTTTACCACTGGTAGGAAGACTTTCAGGGGCGTTGTTTCAGGGTTAAGAAGATTACCTTCACCTCCAACACATTTAGGGACTCACTTTCATACAATGCATTTGTTAAAAGTTGCTGCAATTAGTGCACCTGACTTTTGTTGGCACACTGTTTTTAGCAAACCAACATGTGTTCAGACATGTTGGTTCACAAAATTCCGATGCATAAGGGGTCACAAATTGACCTATCTCATTTATATACATGAGGCAGGCTGTAAATTACGACCCACTACATATCAATGCCATCACAGCGATGGTGGCCTACTGGGATCAGCAGACCACGATGCCTGTTATTGTTTTTAAATTAAGATTTTTTTTTTTTAAACACAGCCAGTTTCCCTGTATAAAGGTAAACATGATGCATTAAAGAAAAGAAACGTTTCAAAACCTTTTCTGACGAGTAAGCAGAGGTACTAGGGACCACTGCCTACATCCTAATAATTTTTTGTACTACTTTGGCAAAAGGGAATGGGACCCTTTCCTAGTTGTGAGTGGGTTACCACCGCATTTGTGGTGTCAATAACCTATCAATGATTTATGAGTGCAATTGCAGTCGCAAACCATTGATACATACGATAAGAAATCGCAAATTGGAAGGCAAACCCTAAACACGCCCCTTTCAATTTGAATGTAGTCGCAAACCTATTTTGTAATTTGGTAACTAGTTACCAAATCGCAATTTGGGTTTTGAACATACCCAAAAGCTATTTTTCATTTGCAAGGGGTCTGATTTTGTGATTCGCAGCCTTTGTGATCGCATGGTAGGTTCGAGCATAAGGCCCTTTGTTGCAGGAATTAATCATACCTGTTTTGCAAAGGCACTACAAAATTCCCCTAGCCATACTCTGAGGAGTAGGTTGTAATATCTCTTAAAAAAGCATAAAACATTCCAGCTTAGGAAACATCTGTAGCTAAAGGTACACAGTGACAGTAAATTATTTTCTTGGTAGCATAGCCAACCTGGCTGGTTCCAGAGCTGTAGAATCTGGCTTGGAGGAACTATCTTGATCTACCTTTAACTGATGCATTGTAAAAGCAATCCATATGTTTATTGGCCTGCATGGACAAGCATGGAATATTAAGTCTCTTCTAACTCATTCACATGATTTCGTTCTATCAGTCACAGCAGAGTTATTATTATATTTTTTACAAGGTTAACCAAATGAAAAAAGGTTAGCCATGGCTTGATTCTATGTTGTACCTCAGAAAAAAGATTGTCAAAGAATATCATTAGAATATAACACACTAAATGTTGTTAATTTTAACTCACTATATTTACTATAGCAATTGAACCCCTTACAAATACATTGAACAGTCATCCACTTGTAACAAGGATAAATGGGAATATTCTATCTCATGATATGCCTGTCTTATCTTGCTCAATTTCGCAACCCTTGATAAATGCATGTACTTCAGCTTGCTAATTTTCTCTACTGGCGTACGGAGAGGTTGTATGGATCTGAATGCTTAGGACTCCAGTGGAACTCCACTACTAAAGCTTTCCAACCTTTCATCTCACAATGACGTTTGCAAGACAATTGGATACTAGAGCCATATCCATCTGCCATCCACTCTTGAGCAGACTGTTCATCCATTCTTCCAATCATGCTCTCGCTCTTTCATCATCCTCTACCTTTCCTTGTTATGTTATGTTATGTTATGTTATGGAGAGTTTTGTATAGCGCTCAGCTACTCCGTGGAGTGTCCCGGCGCTTAAAACCCTCGGCGGTACAGATGGGTGGGGAACAAAACAGAGCACCTACTGAACAAAGAGCCAAGATTTAAGGTCCTTCCTAAATGCTAAAAGATTGCCTTTTGTCCTGAGAGATAGAGGCGGAGTGTTCCACAACTGTGGTGCCAGACGCTTGAAGGAGCGGCCGCCACACCAGGCACGCCGAATCGCTGGTACAACTGCCAAAGCCAAAGTGGATGACCTGAGTGACCTAGAAGGCTGGTAGAACAACATCCGTTACCGGATGTACAAGGCACCTGTGCCATGAAGTGCCTTGAAAGCCAAAGTAAGCGCTTTAAAATCAATGCACTTTCTAATTGGAAGCCAGTGAAGGCTATTAAGAAGATCGCTGGCACTGGCTCTCCAATTAAGGCCATAGATGGCACGCGCAGCAGAGTTTTGGACAATTTGCAGGCGCGTTAGGAGGAATTCCGGGAGGCCAAGATACAGCACATTGGCTTAGTCCAGGCGAGAGCCTATCAGTGCCTGCACAGTGATTCTTCTGTGGTCCAGCGAGAGTAGGGGCAGAAATTTCCTGATCATCTTTAGGAGACCAAAACATTTGCCCACTAGGCCCAGAACCTGCGGTTTCAGAGAGAGGCCATTGTCAACCTGCACTCCAAGATTTTTGGCGACCACCGAGTCGCTGGAGGGGGGAAACATGGCTGCCGGCCACCATGACTTCCACCTCGGGTCTGGAGGGCACTCGAAGAACAGCACCTCAGATTTATCGGAGTTACACTTGAGGCTGTTTCGCTGAAACCAGTCGAATACTGCCTCCAGACAGCCTCTGACGATCTCACCATCAAAATCAGAGCCCCTGTCACACGAGAAAAGGAGCTGGGTGTCGTCAGCGTACGACACGATCTGAGCTCCATGGGCCTCCGCCAGTGCCGCCAAAGGGGCCATATAAATGTTGAAAAGCGTTGGGCTCAAAATTGAGCCCTGGGGAACACCCACCTCCAGTGGTGGCACCGTAGCAGAGAACGGGGGGGCCCAGACCGTTTGTTGGCGGTGATCTAGAAAGGACTCAAACCAACTATACACCGACCCCCTCAGGCCAATCTCCCGGAGTCTTAAAAGGAGGCGGCTGTGGGGGATGGTGTCAAAGGCCGCCGAGAGATCCAACATTACCAGAATTGCTTTGCCCCCGGAGTCCAAGATTTCCTTGATGGCCTCCGTGACTTCTAGCAGAGCTGACTCAGTGCTCATGTTAGATCGAAAACCCAATTGCGAATGGTGCAGAATATTATGCGTCTCCAGAAAGTTGGTGAGGGTTAGATGGACATGTTTCTCCACAATTTTCGCAAATGATGGCAGAAGGGAGATAGGTCTATAGTTTGCATGGGCAGTGGGATCCAGAGTGGGTTTTTTCAGGAGTGGCAGAATAAGAGCCTGTTTCCAGGACTGTGGCACCACCCTTGTGCTAAGGGAGAGATTGAGCACCGGATTGACTAGGGGTTGATCACATGACCAACTTTTGCAAGAAATTTGGCGGGACAGAGGTCAGGAGGGGAGCCTGATTTTAACTTCGTACGAAGGTCCAAGGAGGCCTGAGGAGTGAGGGGTGGGAAGTTCAAAAGGGAGGGCCCCTCAGCGTCTGAAGATAGTATAGGTCGAGACACTTCCTGGGCTGTGACCACACCAACAGCAGAAAAAGAAGCCTGGATGGATTTAATTTTACTGGCAAAGAAGTTAGCTAACTCAGTAACCCAATGCTCAGAATGCGAGCTTCTGGGGGTACACCAGGAGGAAGAAGTGAATTCCTTCACTATCAGAAATATTTCTTTACATGAGTTAGTGGCTGCCTCAATTCTTCTTGCGAAGTAAGACTTTTTTTCTGCGGTGATGTCATAATGGTACTCTTTGATGGATTCTCTATATGCTACTTTAGATATGGAATCATAATGCCGACGCCATGCTCTTTCTGCTTTTTTACACTGCCGCCGCTTCTCTGCCAAAGCTGAAGAAAACCAAGGAGCAGATGCTCGGGAGGAATTTATGCGGTCGACTAGGGGTCGGGCCAGTTCATTAAATTGCTGAAGAAGCCAGGTCTGTAGGTACTCCAGATCAGTCTCAAGAGTGCCTGTCCGCTGGCACGGGTAGGAAAGTAAGGCCTGCGCCAGCATGTCTGGAGAGACACGATGGAAGGCTCTGACATTTTGCATTTTACGGGAATGCCCACTCGAACAGACTTTTTCGGAGAGGGTGATCTGAAAGTTCACTAAATAGTGGTCCGACCACAGAACTGGCACGGGAGTGGAAGTTTTAATCGGGACGGTTGAGAACACTTGGTCCAGTGTATGACCCTTGGTTTGTGTGGGGGCCGAGAGATATGGGATGAGTCCCAATGAAGCAGTGGTGTCGCTGATCTTAATGCTGTCTGCTATATCCTCAATATCCATATGGATATTAAAGTCGCCTAGAAGCAGGCAATTCTGTGATTTTATGCATAGTGCAGAAATTACGGAATGGAGCTCCTCATGGAAAGAGCCTATACGGCCAGGAGGCCTATAGACCAGGAGACCCGAACACGATTGATATGGAGACAGGGAGAGAGAGAATCCCAAAGTCTTGCATCCGTGAATGTCATCCGTATTTATAATTGAACATGCAAAGCGCTTATCCACCACCATTGCAACCCTACCGCCCCTGCCTTTGTCTCGGTCTTTCCTGAAGATGACATAGTTGGGGGGGATCGCTGTGGCTATGTCCAGGCCCGAACAGTCACCCAACCACGTCTCAGTAAGAAAGAGACAGGTGGGCTTTTTGGGCCCGATTCACAAAATGAACTTAAGACTAAATCCTAAACTTACTTCTATTTGGTATTCACAGAGTGAACTTACTACTTTCGGGATTCACAGAATGAACTTACTACTTTCGGTATTCACAGAATAGATTTAAGACTACTAACTTTAGTCCGCACTCGGGCCGTAAATTCCGACCCGGAGGCGGAGCTTCGGGCGTGGGGCGGAGCTTGCGGCCCGGAGGTGGAGCTTCCGGCCCGGAGGCAGAGCTTATGGCCCAGAGGTGGGAATTTGAACCATGGCTAAATCCCCACCTTTGAGCCGGAAGCTCCGCCTCCAAGCCGTGATCCCCACCTCCGGGCCGGAAGCTCCGCCCCAAGCCAGAAACCCCGCCTCCGGCTGGAAACTCCGCCTCCGGGTCAGAATTTACGGCCTGAGTGCGGACGTAAGTTAGTAGTCTTAAATCTATTCTGTGAATACCGAAAGTAGTACGTTTATTCTGTGAATCCCGAAAGTAGTAAGTGCCTTCTGTGAATACCAAATAGTAGTAAGTTTAGTATTTAGTCTTAAGTTCATTCTGTGAATCAGGCCCACAACCTGTCAACAGATTGAAAACGTCCAGTGCATGCTTCCCTAGGGACCTAGTGTTTAATAGTAAAAAGTTGCTTTTATTGGGACGCCGAGACTACAGACTGCACCATACTTTACTTTTAATTAACTTATATATATATATATTCACTGAAAAAACCATAGGTTATAGACCATATATAGTTAGGAATTTGCATTTACAAACCTTGAAAATTCACTGAAAAAACCATAGGTTAGAGACCATATATAGTTAGCTGGACATTTTATTGACATAAAACCAATGAAATTCCATATATAGTTAGTTGCACTAACTATATATCGCGCACCCGCAATCCACTGCTGATGATGTCACATATTACATCATTCATGACATGGTCAGTGACATCACTGATGACATCACTGATGACATCTCAAATGACATCACTGATGACATCTTCTAGTGTCTGTGTGTTTTTGTAAAGTTTAAATATGTTTTACATATTGAAGAATGAGTGGATGTATGGAAGACTGAGTGTGTGTGTGGCTGGCTGGGAGGTGTGTGACTGTGCATATCAATGTGTACTTGTATCAGTGATTGTATAAGAGAGTAAGTATGTGTTAGTATATGTGTGAAAAGTATGGTGTTCTGTGTTTAACTGTATAGATGAGGAAATCGAAGTGTGATTGATTCTTCACAGGACTGACTAGGTGTATGAGTGCATATGATAGTGTTGTAATAATGAGTGACTGTATGTATGAGTGATTGTATGGGTGAATGAGTGAATGTGTGTGTAGACGTAGGAATCAGTGAGTGCGTATGTAGTAACTGGTATTGGTGTGTCATGATGTCATCAGTGATGTCATTTCAGATGTCATCAGTGATGTCATTTGAGATGTCATCAGTGATGTCATCAGTGATGTCACTGAAGTATGGTGTTCTGTGTTTAACTGTATAGATGAGGACATGGAAGTGTGATTGATTCTTTACAGGACTGACTAGGTGTGTGAGTAACTCCATGGATGAGTGGCAGTGTGTGAGTGTCTGCATAGGTGTATGAGTGCATATGATAGTGTTGTAATAATGAGTGACTGTATGTATGAGTGATTGTATGGGTGAATGAGTGAATGTGTGTGTAGACGTAGGAATCAGTGAGTGCGTATGTAGTAACTGGTATTGGTGTGTCATGATGTCATCAGTGATGTCATTTGAGATGTCATCAGTGATGTCATCAGTGATGTCATTTGAGATGTCATCAGTGATGTCATCAGTGATGTCACTGACCATGTCATGAATGATGTAATATGTGACATCATCAGCAGTGGATTGCGGGTGCGCGATATATAGTTAGTGCAACTAACTATATATGGAATTTCATTGGTTTTATGTCAATAAAATGTCCAGCTAACTATATATGGTCTCTAACCTATGGTTTTTTCAGTGAATTTTCAAGGTTTTGTAAATGCAAATTCCTAACTATATATGGTCTATAACCTATGGTTTTTTCAGTGAATTTCACTGTTTTTTTAAAAGCTAATATCTATAGCTGTAAAATATATTCTTTATTACGTGACGTATCACGTAGCCACGTGAGACGCCTCATGACGCGTCGCATAACCGTGACGTATCGGCTCTGCAGCGCAAATAAAACCCGTAACGTAAGCGTGCCGGAGCATGCTTACAGATATATATATTTTTTTAACCTTAATTAGACAAAATCCACACGTGCACATATCTTGAGGCCTTGCAAAGGCACATCAAACAAACAGTCCCTACAATTTTGCCAAGTTTGCTGGAAATCTATTCCCTTAATTTTTTTTTTACTGTTTCTCTTGGTTTTCCCCTTGTTACGCTTACCAGGACGCTACCCGGTACGCGAACCGGACGCTCCAAAAACATAAGATGGCGGACTCCCGTTACGCTGCCGGTTAGCTGCCCGGTTCGCGTACCGGGTAGCGCCTCTACCGCGAAAAATCGCGGCGGACTTTAATATCCCCCTCATCAATCCTAGGGGGTCAGGAGGGGTTTACCTTGCCCCCTTTCCTTCATTTCCCCCTTCTTTTTTCACCACATCTTGTCTCTCGAACCTACCGAGAGACAAGATGGCGGCCGCTCCGGACTGTTTACAATGTTGACAGCTACGCTGCCGGTTAGCTGCCCGGTTAGCTGCCCGGTGAGCTGCCCGGTGAGCTGCCCGGTTCGCGTACCGGGAAGCGCCTCTACGGCGTAAAATCGCCCAAAATTTTTATTTTTTATTTTTTGCCCCGCGGGGCACTTTAATATCCCCCTCATCAATCCTAGGGGGTCAGGAGTGGTCTACCTTGCCCCCTTTCCTTCATTTCCCCCTTCATTTTTCACCACATCTTGTCTCTCGATCGTACCGAGAGACAAGATGGCGGCCGCTCCGGACTGTTTAGAATGTTGACAGACACCGGAGAGCCAATCAGCTTCGCTTCGCGAAGTTCCGTTACGCGTCAGGTACGCGAACCGGGGCGCTAACCGGAGCGCTGTCACAGATATATATATTTTTTTAAACGTTAATTTCTCAAAATCCACTGGAGCACATATATTGAGACATAGCAAAGGCACGTCGGGCAAACCATATCTACAATTTTGCCAAGTTTCATGTAAATCTATTCAGCCGTTCGAGCTAAAAGTGAGTCCAACCGCCCTATGGAAAAATGAATGGGAAAAACGCGTTTTGGGACCCCCCTTTTTTCTCGCCCCCCCCTTGACGAAACCCCCCCCAAATTTTCAGGGGCTGCTCAGAAACCAACTGTGCCATTTTCCTATAAATTTCAGCCAATTCCGTCCACAAACGCCAAAGTTATTAGACATAGAATTTTCAGAAATCCCATAGAGAAAAAATCCTAACTATATATACCCACTGGCTATCGCCAGTAGGTAATATACATATATAAACATATATAATCTGCATATCTATATAAATATAAATGCATGCATACATATACATATATGCATACATATGCATGTTATTTACATGAAAGTTTTAAAAACACTAATAAAAGCAAAGCTAAAAAGCCACCTCATTACAAACAGAATGGCTTTAATTTAAACGAGGGCGAGATCTATTGCATTTTCAATGCTTGTTTCTTTGGTTCTATCAAGAAGGCATTCAGATGTGTCACACATTTGCCATAAATTCTGAATGTTAGCACTCTAGTTGCTCATTAGATCACTGTAGTAAAGCTAGTGCTCACCAGGGAAGTCTGCTGCTAATCATGGTTTGCAGCCATTTTCCCGCATTTTTTATCCCGCAGACTTTCAGTCCGCATACCATTATCCCGCAAGGTCATTGACCTCGCATACCATTATCCCGCATTTTTTCAAAACGCATGTGCATTTATTGCGCATGCCTTTACAAAGAATTACGTTTTAAAGGCATGTATGGTAAATGCATTTGCGTTGTGAAAACCACGATGACGAGAGAGGTAAGTGGGTTTGTGTTAATTTTTTCGTGGGTTAGTGATTGTGTAGTGTAGTGTAGTGTTGTGTAGTGTAGTGTTGTGTTAGTGTAGTGTAGAGTTGTGGTGGTTGTTTAGTGTAGGGTCATGCTGGGGGTAGTGTTTTAGGGTTTAGGGTTGTGTTGTAGTGTTTGCGTAGTGTAGGGTCATGCTGGGGGTAGTGTTTTAGGGTTTAGGGTAGTGTTGTAGTGTTTGCGTAGTGTAGGGTCATGCTGGGGGTAGTGTTTTAGGGTTTAGGGTTGTGTTGTAGTGTTTGCGTAGTGTAGGGTCATGCTGGGGCTAGTGTTTTAGGGTTTAGGGTAGTGTTGTAGTGTTTGCGTAGTGTAGGGTCATGCTGGGCGTAGTGTTTTAGGGTTTAGGATAGTGTTGTAGTGTTTGCGTAGTGTAGGGTCATGCTGGGGGTAGTGTTTTAGGGTTTTGGGTAGTGTTGTAGTGTTTGCGTAGTGTAGGGTCATGCTGGGGTGTAGCATTTTAGGGTTTAGGGTAGTGTTGTAGTGTTTGCGTAGTGTAGGGTCATGCTGGGGGTAGTGTTTTAGGGTTTTGGGTAGTGTTGTAGTGTTTGCGTAGTGTAGGGTCATGCTGGGGGTAGTGTTTTAGGGTTTTGGGTAGTGTTGTAGTGTTTGCGTAGTGTAGGGTCATGCTAGGGTGTAGTGTTTTAGGGTTTTGGGTAGTGTTGTAGTGTTTGCGTAGTGTAGGGTCATGCTGGGGTGTAGTGTTTTAGGGTTTTGGGTAGTGTTGTAGTGTTTGCGTAGTGTAGGGTCATGCTGGGGGTAGTGTTTTAGGGTTTTGGGTAGTGTTGTAGTGTTTGCGTAGTGTAGGGTCATGCTGGGGGTAGTGTTTTAGGGTTTTGGGTAGTGTTGTAGTGTTTGCGTAGTGTAGGGTCATGCTGGGGGTAGTGTTTTAGGGTTTTGGGTAGTGTTGTAGTGTTTGCGTAGTGTAGGGTCATGCTGGGGGGTAGTGTTTTAGGGTTTTGAGTAGTGTTGTAGTGTTTGCGTAGTGTAGGGTCATGCTGGGGGTAGTGTTTTAGGGTTTTGGGTAGTGTTGTAGTGTTTGCGTAGTGTAGGGTCATGCTGGGGGTAGTGTTTTAGGGTTTAGGGTAGTGTTGTAGTGTTTGCGTAGTGTAGGGTCATGCTGGGGGTAGTGTTTTAGGGTTTAGGGTAGTGTTGTAGTGTTTGCGTAGTGTAGGGTCATGCTGGGGGTAGTGTTTTAGGGTTTAGGGTAGTGTTGTAGTGTTTGCGTAGTGTAGGGTCATGCTGGGGGTAGTGTTTTAGGGTTTAGGGTAGTGTTGTAGTGTTTGCGTAGTGTAGGGTCATGCTGGGGTGTAGTGTTTTAGGGTTTTGGGTAGTGTTGTAGTGTTTGCGTAGTGTAGGGTCATGCTGGGGGTAGTGTTTTAGGGTTTAGGGTAGTGTTGTAGTGTTTGCGTAGTGTAGGGTCATGCTGGGGTGTAGTGTTTTAGGGTTTTGGGTAGTGTTGTAGTGTTTGCGTAGTGTAGGGTCATGCTGGGGGTAGTGTTTTAGGGTTTAGGGTAGTGTTGTAGTGTTTGCGTAGTGTAGGGTCATGCTGGGGGTAGTGTTTTAGGGTTTAGGGTTGTGTTGTAGTGTTTGCGTAGTGTAGGGTCATGCTGGGGGTAGTGTTTTAGGGTTTAGGGTTGTGTTGTAGTGTTTGTGAAGTGTAGGGTCATGCTGGGGGTAGTGTTTTAGGGTTTAGGGTAGTGTTGTAGTGTTTGCGTAGTGTAGGGTCATGCTGGGGTGTAGTGTTTTAGGGTTTTGGGTAGTGTTGTAGTGTTTGCGTAGTGTAGGGTCATGCTGGGGGTAGTGTTTTAGGGTTTAGGGTAGTGTTGTAGTGTTTGTGTAGTGTAGGGTCATGCTGGGGGTAGTGTTTTAGGGTTTAGGGTAGTGTTGTACTGTTTGTGTAGTGTAGGATCATGCTGGGGGTAGTGTTTTAGGGTTTAGGGTAGTTTAGTTGTTTAGTGTATGCTAAAGGCATATTCGTTCTAAAAGTTTTCGTTATTTTAATTTGCGGCCTAATAGTACATGCGGGATTTTTTTAGCGGACTGATGGTATGCGGGATTTCGTCATATATTCGCTAATCATACTTTCTATGGCAAAATGAACCCCCTCATTTTGTTCCTTTTTAAATTAAATGTTTTAAGAGTTACCACTTTATTCCAATCAAGATGGCTTCAGGTGTGCCATACCTTTGTAATAAGTAGGACTGTTAGCACTCTAGTTGTTCTTTAGAACACTCTGGGACATTCTGTCATTGGGCTATAGTTGGGCTACATCTGGCTGATATTTGGGCTACATTTGTTTTTTTTTGTCTCTGGTGGCCATCTTTGGGCTACATTGGGCTACATTGGGCTACATTGGGCTACATTGGGCTACATTTGGGCTCCAACATATATATAGCCCAATGTAGCCCAATATATATTTTTCAAAGTTAATTTTCGTAAAAACCACTGGAGCCTATATCTTGAGACATAGCAAAGGCACATCGGGCTACCAGTCCCTACAATTTTGCCAAGTTTGGTGTAAATCCATTCAGCCGTTCAGGCTAAAAGTGAGGCCAACCGCCCTATGGAAAATTGCATGGGAAAAACATGTTTTGGGACCCCCCTTTTTTCTCGGCCCCCCCTTGACGAAACCCCCCCACATTTTCAGGGGCTGCTCAGAAACAAAATGTTCCATTTTCCTGAAAATTTCAGCCAATTCTGTCCTCAAACGCCAAAGTTATTCGACATAGAATTTTCAAAAATCCCATAGGAAAAAAATCCTAACTATATATACCTACTGGCTATCGCCAGTAGGTAATTCACTGAAAAAACCATAGGTCATAGACCATATATAGTTAGGAATTAGCATTTAAAAAACCTTATTTTACTCACACAAAACCATTGAAATTCCATATATAGTTAGTTGTACTAACTATATATCGCGCACCCGCAATCCACTGCTGATGATGTCACATATTACATCATTCATGACATGGTCAGTGACATCACTGATGACATCACTGATGACATCTCAAATGACATCACTGATGACATCACTGATGACATCTCAAATGACATCACTGATGACATCACTGATGACTACATCCAGTGACTCTATAATTGTGTAAAGTTAAAATATGTCTTACATATTGAAGAATGAGTGGATGTATAAGTGTTTTGATGAAGGATTTAGTAGGGGCATGACTGACTGTATGAGTGACTGATTAAATGTGTCTCACTGAGTGCATGGGTTAGTGACTAAACTGTCTTAATTTGTGCATCATTATGTCTGTTGTTCTGTAAACTGCTGCATGTGTTGATCAGTAGCTATATAATTAACTATATGGGCTATTGATTGGTTGCCCAAGCATTTGTATGGGAGACTGAGTGTGTGTGTGGGTGGCTGGGAGGTGTATGACTCTCTGCATAGATGTGTGAGCAGTTGATTGACTAGATGTATGGGTTCAAAAGTGCATGTGGAAACAGCTGTATGGGCAGTTGACTGTGTGCATGAGTGTATTGGTGAGTGAATGGATATCTCAGTGCTACATGTTAAAGTAAGTACATATGTAAAATACAGTACATGTGAGAGTTGACATATATAAATAACTGTGCATAAGAGCCAGTGAATGTGTGAGTGGCTGTATGGATCATTGTGAACTTGTATCCAGGATTGTATAAGTGCGTAAATATGTTTTAGTATATGTTTGAATAAGTAAGGTGTGTATAACTGTATAGTTGAGGAAATGGAGGTGTGATTGATTCTTTGCATGACTGACTAAGTGTCTGAGTAACTCCATGGATGAGTGACAGTCTATGAGTGTCTGTTTACACTGAGTGTATCTAAGGTTATATTAGAGTCTGAAGAGGTTCATCGTATTATCACATGAATGATGTCATCAGTGATGTGATCAGTAATGTCAAATGAGATGTCATCAGTGATGTCATCAGTGATGTCATTTGAGATGTCATCAGTGATGTCATTTGAGATGTCATCAGTGATGTCATCAGTGATGTCATTTGAGATGTCATCAGTGATGTCATCAGTGATGTCATTTGAGATGTCATCAGTGATGTCATCAGTGATGTCACTGACCATGTCATGAATGATGTAATATGTGACATCATCAGCAGTGGATTGCGGGTGCGCGATATATAGTTAGTACAACTAACTATATATGGAATTTCAATGGTTTTGTGTGAGTAAAATAAGGTTTTTTAAATGCTAATTCCTAACTATATATGGTCTATAACCTATGGTTTTTTCAGTGAATTTTCAAGGTTTTGTAAATGCTAATTCCTAACTATATATGGTCTATAACCTATGGTTTTTTCAGTGAATTTCATTGGTTTTTTAAAAGCTAATATCTGTAGCTGTAAAATGTATTCTTCTTTAAATCCAAAAATATATTTTATATGTTTATTAATAATTTTTTTTTAATACTTTTTTTTTGTTCGCTCCCGGTTCGCGAACCGGGAAGCTTCCCGTTAGCTCATCTTGATGCCGCGACCCAGTCCGCGAACCGGTAAACGTTCCGTTAGCGCAACTGCCGCGTTAGAAATCAACATCGTGACGCGTCGCGGAAGCGCGACGTATCACGTTGTCGCGTAATGCATCTTATGACGCGCCGCGTTAGCGCACCCGGAAGTGCTCCGGTACGCGAACTGAGACGCGAAGCGCCGCTCCCCGGAAGCGAT
Organism: Lissotriton helveticus; assembly: GCF_964261635.1. NCBI lineage: Eukaryota > Metazoa > Chordata > Amphibia > Caudata > Salamandridae > Lissotriton > Lissotriton helveticus. The sequence goes on along the minus strand of NC_136059.1, from coordinate 1,700,694,463 downwards.
CCGCGGTGCGTCGCGAAAGCGCGACGTATCGCGTTGCCGCGTAATGCGTCTTATGATGCGCCGCGTTAGCGCACCCGGAAGTGCTCCGGAGCGCGAACCGGAAGCGATCCGGGGCGCGTTCCGCAGCGCGTAACATAAGCGTAACAGGTCATGTGACTTGTTAATAAAACTTTTCATTGGTTCATTTCACTTTTGGTTTCATAATGATGTAAGGCTAGGTCAGGTGACCTAAAAATAATACTTTTCATTGGTTTAGAACTATTGTTTTTCCCAAATGATGAAAACCCCTCCTTCTTTCCTCACTCTGACTTTCATCTTTGTGAGAGGAAGACCATTTTTGATAGTTGAGCAATGGCATCATTAGTTGCTTCAGCTGGTGCACCCCGACCACCACCTCCACCTCCTCATGGGAAGAGAGGACCACCTCCCCAGTTCATCAGCAACACAGAGGAGGAAGAGGATGAACTAGAGGAAGAGGAGACAGAAGGACCACAGTTCTTACAAGAGGTGCCCCGGGTTTCCCATCGGAAAGCCAGTTTTATTTGGCAGTTTTTTTCACTCCCTCGAGGGCAGAAGAAAGTAAATGCTAGGTATGTCACCTGCCTCATTTGTAAAGACCGGTTATCTAGAGGCACTGATAAAAAATATAGCTTCGGTAACTATACAATGCGCAGGTGGCATCCATTGAACTACAGCCAGGCAGAGATACGTGACATGCAAGATAACCCAACAACAACTCCTGTGGCCAGGTCAACATCACTGATATCGTTGACAGGAGCAGAGGCACGGGAAACCGTGCCAAACATTCAGGAGAACTTTGCTCATATGAAATGTACCTGTATGTATTGCGGTGCATTGCTGTCATGTGGTAACATGAGCATTACGTTAATCAACCTAGCTTATGTAAATCACAATTGCCCTAACCGCCCCAGACAGTAATTTTTTTTTTTGCTCCTGTTGAGCCCTTTTCAATGCCTGTTTTTTGTTGTTTCCCCTCCATCAAAAACAAAAAAAAACATAAAACTGTTCAAAAATACAAAAAAACCAAAAAATGTTCAAAAAAAATATATAAAACAACAAAAACATTAAAAAAAAAGTTCTTTTCAGAACTACCTCCCCTTTCAAAAAAAAATTGCTAGAATGTTTAGCACTCTGGCAAGCTCTATTTCTTTTAGTTCACTTCCCCGTTCGCTTCCCGGTTCGCGAACCTGGAGCGAACCAAAAAAAAAAAAAAAAAAAAAAGAAGAGTAAGTATAAGGGAAGTAAACAGAGAGTAATGTTAAAAGAAAGACAGCCATAGGGAGTAAACCAGAGATACTGTTTAATAGATCTATTTACCGAAGAAAAGATGGAAGAGGGTATAATTGTGAAAAACAAAATAGATAAGGAAGTGAAAGAAAAAAAAGAGAGTAGAACAATAACAAAGAAGAGTTTCTTGGAGAATGTGAGTGAATGTTCAAAATCAGATTAAAACATGTGGAATAACAGAGAGAAAAAACAGAAAACAGAAAAGAAAAAATAACAGAAAAAGATTAATTGAAACAGCAAAGAAATGTAAATAACATAGAGCCATATCATCAACATAGGCAATAAAAGTTTTGCAGCTTTTATCGGCAGAAATGTGTCGCTAAAGCCGCTTTTGCGGCGGAAAACTGCCGCTAAAACCACTTTTGCAACAGTTTTCTGCCAATAAAAACAGCAATAATTTTATTGGCTGTGTTCATAATATGCCCCTTAGTGTGCTTCAACTACACAGAAAAAGCATAATGAACAAGTAGTGAAAGAGTGATCAGTCAAAGACACTAAGAGTAATAGAGACGGAGTGAGTGAACAAGAGTGAGGAACTATGAGAAGAGAGGGACTGAGAAAAGGAGTGGAAGGAGTAGAGTAAGTAGGTAATAGAGAAAGGAATGAGGGAAGTAGCAAAGGCAGGAAACTGAGGGTTAAAGAAATGAAGCTGTCGAACTACTAGTAGGTGAATGTGATAGAAATGTAACGAAAAGAGTACAAAACATTTACCTTATAATTGTCGTTAACTTACTCACTTTTTGTTTTTATACTTTCAATCTGTGAAAGAGAGAACAAACATTTGAAAAATATTAAAACATGTATTTAAAAATTAGAAAAGACAAGGGAAAAGATTGAAGGACAAACAGTTTTTCAACAACTTTGACACTTACAAAAGCTTCAGCTTCTGCATGCCCCCTACACAGTGCTAATTATATACATTTTAAACTGATGGTATCTTGCTGGAGATGAACTGAAACCTATCTTGCAACATGGTGCATCTTTTACACAAAAGTGACCCACAATGGAGCAAAAGAGGGGCACGGCCACCATAAATCTGACCCTAACATTTTAAATGATTGTTTGAAGATGCCGATAAGGTGTAACCTATCCACAGATTTGTTTCAGGTAAGTCCTACTCAGGGTTGCAGATGGAATTTAGGTTTGTTGAAGAATACAGAGGAGATAATACATGTGGAGGCCTACCAACGAAGTGAGTCATGTCCACTGCACTCTTGAACAAATGTCAGACCTCCTCTGTCTCCAGGAACAGGCCTAAACCTCATCTACACAATGTGATGTGTAATGTTAGGAAACACAGGTAATATAATTGAAAAACGTGCATTTTTTTTTGCTCATTCCACAATCATATCACCTGTGTTTCCTTTGCTTAGGTATCTCATTGTGGAAATGTAGTCTATCATATGAAAGACTACGTAGAATATGAGCACTGTATGCAACAACTTTGACACTTACAGAAGCCTCTCCTTCTCCATGCCTCCTACACAGTTCTAAATGTACATCATAAATGCAAACAGTACAGAATTAATTATACATGTTAAATGGTTTATTTTTGCTGTTCTCAGAATGTATCAAATTTCACTAAAAACAGTGACTTGAAGGTATTCATCATATAACAGCGGGGGGAAAAAACCACAATCAAAATGATTGTGTTTAAAAAACCCATACAACATAACAAATCAGAATTCAGAACTCCTTAAAGTTAACTTACTTTCCATGACGTCGAAGGATGTCCTATGAACAGCTTACACTCTGTTGTGCTGTTATTACTTTCAGACCGCCACTTTCTGAAAGAAAACCTCCATCGTTTTGAAAAACATGTTACATACAATAAATGACTTCTTGCTCTCTACCACACGTTTCCACAAGGCCAAATCATGTCAGAGCCATTTATAACTCTTAGAATTCTTGTAAGCCAATCCCGTCATGTTGTATTTCCGCAACTTTCACAATTAAAATGTTGAAGATCATTTTCACAATCCTGGACTAGTAAGATCTTCCCCTTCTTGCTCAGTCATGTTCTACATTTCCTATGACACTGATACTGCTTACTATGAAGCAGACTTACACTATCTCTATGACTACTACAATTATTTAATTCTCTACATCACTTTTAATCACAAAGCAATATAAAACAGTAGACAGCATTGCAGACTTACATTCCCTCTACTCCATGTTTTGATTGGCTGCTTCAATTTGCTTATAAAAAGAAACAGTTTTTCTGAATTCATTCAAAGTGCACTTATTTCTCCATGACGTCCAGTGTTATGGTAAGAAGTTATGTCTCTGTACTACACTTATCCTCAAGGCCAAATCGTGTAGGAGCCATTAGAACTTCTTGAAATTCCTCAGAGCACATCCCGAGATTCTTTCCCTAACATTTTGGTTTTAAAAACACCAGGTAAGAGTTTTTAAGGTCATACGGCAATTTTTTTGTGAAAATTAAAACAGAATCATTGCAGAATGACCAGCCATTTCTAGACTTTAAATAAGCTGTGTAATGTCCTGATGTTATTGAAGGACCGTCATGATATATAATTGCTGCAGTTACAAAAGTCCTTCCTGATATTGACAACTGTGAAGCCACAAAATTTTTAATTAAAGTTGTCAATTTTGTTCCATCAGGCCTACATCGTTGGAACATTAAAATAACATACTGGCCATATGTTCGTATAAATAATGTGGACATCATTTCAGATTTACATTGGCTACACTCCATGTTGTGATCAGCTGCTTTTACTAGTTTATTAAAAGAGACTGATTTACTGACTGGCAAAGTTAAATATATAAATCTTTCTGAGTCTACACTAGTAGTACTTGATACCCTACAGTTCTCGCAGTCATGCTGCCATTGATAAGAAAGCCCAAACAGCTGATCTACATCTACACCTTCAGCATGCAATACATCAAGCATATACATTAAAAACTCCTGAGAATCTTGCTGAATATTTTGAGAGAATTGTGTTTGGCCTGAACATCTGTCCAACAGATTTCGAATTTCAGACACACTTTCTATTTTTGTTCTATCAGTGCTACATTTCTCTAACACAGAATTTAACAAACTGCAAAATCTTTGATCAGAATTGACCACAATCTCTTCTTTTACATTTTCTAGAGAAAACAAAACATTAACCACTACATTAGCATAGCAGTTGACACCAGAACTATTTTCAAATTGAAAACCAACAACATCTTCAACAGAATCCTTTTTGTTTCTGCTTATAATTTCAGGTTCATCGACTTTTCGTCTTTTTGCTACAACCTCCCCAGTATTGGTCACATTTCTTCGTTTCCGGCCTACCACACGTTTCTCAAACAAAGGATATTGAGGCAAATGTGGCGCATACTCTCTTCTTAACCTATTGTATTCCTTAACACAATCTAGATCCGCACAAATGTTTGTGACATCACACTCAATCAAGTACAATCCCGATAAAGTTCTAACTCGTGACAATGCCACATATGCCATACCCTCCTTGAACACAGAACTGCCAATATTCACCAATGCACTGTCTACACTTAAACCTTGCGATTTATGGATTGTCACCGCATATGCCAAGCAAACAGGAAACTGCTTACGGCAAACATATAAGTCTTTTACAAGCAAAAATCTAGCAGAACAACGACCAATTAGCTGTACTTCCTCAATGCCATCAAATTTAATTTTTAAAAATTCAATTCCATCTCTATTTCTGTATTTTACAAAATCAACAACATTACCCATTGATCCATTTACCAGACCTCTTTCAACATGTAAATTCCTTCTTAAAATTATATGGCAGTTCAAGCACCCATTCAGAGTCTTTTCAAAACCTGCAGTTTTAGATATAGTCTTCTCTAATGAATCCAATTTTGTTTTCAAATTCTCAGACAAAATAATTGTTGATCCCATATGCTCTACTCTGTCAATAGATTCCAGTTTCACAATCTCTTGCTTTTCTAAATGCAACATTTTGTTGTTGAATTTGGCACATTCTGCAAGAGTTGGCATCAAACATATTCCAGATTTCTTCTCAGTAATTTTCTGAAAAATATTCTCAGGCACAACATCTTGTTCTGGATATAAATTTGACAGTAATTGTGCATGTAAAGCTTCTTTCCCATGCTCGGTCACTTTTCCAATTCTAACATCTTGTAGAATAGTCTTGTAAACTTCATCCTTCGCCTGACGCATATTTTCATGCAGTTCAGCATAATTGAAGTTTAACCATATATTGACGTTGCCAATGCTCCCTAGGCACTTCTTGGTATCTTCATGCGTGAGCATTTTGAACACAGGTTGCCCTTTCACTGGTGTCAGCTGCAGAAGATCTCCGAAAACAATGATGTGTTTGCCACCAAATAACACATCATACTCTGTTTTGAGAACTTCTTGCATTCTCAAATGCACAAAGGCAAGCATGACATTGGAAACCATGCTTACTTCGTCAATGATAAGAAGTTTCATTTTCCTCAAGATTCTTGAAACTTCACAACAAGCATCTCCAGATAGCTTGTGATATTGTAATTTGTTGTCATGCTCCACTGGCAGCATCAGTAAACGATGTAAAGTAATCCCTTTAATGTTATGTGCTGCCAGTCCAGTTGGAGCGGTGACAACACAAGACAGCGATGACTCTGTCCTTTCCTGCAAATAACATGAAATTGCTTTAATAAGGAAACTTTTTCCAGTTCCCGCTTTTCCACTCACGTACAGTCGGACAGGCTTCAACGACGTACATGAGCACTCTTTCTTCTCATGACTTAATCCATGATCAATTTGCATGGTAACTTCGTCATATATTTTCCTCTGCTCAACGTTGAGTTGTCTTTCCAACTCTTCTAAGTTAACCGCATCCTCCTGAGCATGTGCCATGGCTCTTTCCACTTCATTCATAGCAGTGGCAGCTTCATTTTCGATAACAGGTCCTCCTAGTGGATCCTGACTCAATGAAGCAGAACTCTGACTGTCCTGAGAACTGTCTCTGGCAATCTCGGCTGCAATCGTTGCTTCCTGCTCAATTTCCGCATTCAACATTTCTACATATTTGGGAAAAGCAGGACATTCTATGGTCTCCTTGGCAGCATTGAAAGAGTCTTCGTAACAGAGGAAATCTCCAAGCAGTTCCTCTTCTGCACGCCAAGGCTTGAAAAGTTGCAAAAGTGCTAAATAGAAAAACTCATTTTTTTCAGGAGATTCGCCACTCAATTTTCGATGGTTTACCAAGTGGCATTTTCTTTGCTTGACCAGACATCCCTCACTTCCTATTACAGCATACACTCCTTTCTCAGTATCTTCATTGATGTTCCTCTTGAATATGTAATTTTGAAGAACCTCATACAGACAAACATTCTCGAGGTGACTGCTTCGATTTGGATAATATGTATCCAACATGTTGGTCTTCAAAATGTCGGTACTGTTTGGCTCCTTTTCCGCCAAATACTCAATTTCCCGCACAGGTTTCAGAACTCGATTACGCGTTGCAGCAAGACCAAGACTCGCCCAAACGATACTCCTGGACTTGGCATAGAGACTTGCTGAAGACAACCGGTCAGAACATTCGTAAGCTCCGATTTCTCGATGCGACAACATCTTCAGACTGAAACTGTACAACTTCTTACTGAGGCTCTTTTCATGGGAAATGTCCTCCCACATATCCTTCAATTCTGTCTTCTCTTTTTTGGTGATGTAAGATGTCACATACCGAGCCACAGCCATACAGTTATCAGCCACAAACTGTATATCCATGTTAGCATTCCACATGGACAAAATCACCGGGTTGTAGTCGTTGATGTACTTGGACTCTTCGTTCCTCTTCAAATTGTATGTGTTTTTAGGTGATTTCTTCATCACATTATGTCGCAGCGAAGACATCAAACTGTTTACTCTTCCTTTAGAAATCACCGGTCGTGGAAAGCCGAAACGACATTTGGTGTAGAACTTGTCCTTGTTTCGGAATTTACGACGACAGTACTTTCCACATCGAGGGCTTTGGAAACGTAGAACTTTTTCTCTTAGGCTTTTCTTCTCCTTTGCGTTTGGAACAGCACACGTAGAATACTGTTGTATGAAACTCATCACTGAGTCTTCTGGATTCGTTCCAAATTTAGGTGCATCCTTGATCCACAGCAGCATATGTATATGAGGAGCACCTCTTGCTTGGTACTCCTTTCTCCAGAAGAAATCCAACACCTCTCCAAGAGGTGGATTCTTCTTATTCATGATGAAAGACATCATAGCTTCAAATCTATGATTGAAGTACCTGCATACATTGACTGGATCCAAAGAGCACAGTTCTCCGGGTGTCTTGAATTCGATGTTTTCGATGTTTCCATTTGCCTCTCGTAGAAATTCAAGTAAGTCTTCCCAGCCATACTCGGCACAGCTCAGAGTGAGGAACCATGTGGGAGTTCCTAAGTTCCTCAGCATACATTTTAAATCACCATGACGACGGTACCAGTACTCATTAGTACCACGCTGACACGCCATGAGATTAATCAGGTGAGAATCCAAAATACTGTCTTGGACATTGACTTTATCCATAAAGTCACTTGCCGAGATGTTTTGCATGTGTATACCACTTTTCAAGATGTGGTTCACTGCATATGACAGTCCAGACAGATCGCTTTCAAACAGGAGATGAAACAAATAGGGAATGCATTGTCGAAGCCTAGCATCTCCTGCATACAATCGCAAAGTCCGGTATTCAGAAGCAGGAATTTGATGAGGTCGCTCATCATATCTTCCTCCCTGACCTGTTGGAAAAAGCTGTGGGAAACACCGAGCTTCCAAACTTTCCTCCCAAACACTAATGGGACTTCCTTTGGCTTGTTTCATTTGAAACAACTCAATAGCATTCCCCATGACTTCCTTGGAATGCAAAGGATGAACACTATAATGTTCATATATTTCTTCACTAGTACAGGGTTCTACTTTCTCAATTTGACCAGCACACAAATCGCTATCCTCTTCCTCACTTACTTCCTCTTCTGCAACATATACATTCTTATAGTATTTATTATTTTTTTTCAAATACAATGTTGCCTTTTTAACTTTCCTAACATCCACTAAATCTTGCCATATTTTCTTATTCTTTGTCGGAACCCCATTAACTAAGATAACCAGAGGTTCCTCTTCCACTTTTTCTACTCCAATTGTGTTAATGTTTTTCTTCAAATCTAGAGGCAAATAAACAACTCTTCCCTTTAATCCTCTCTGTAAATCTGATGGAGGCAATTTCCCTGTCTTTGGCTCCATTCTTACAATAGCCTGAAAGGGATGGATACTTTGAATCAAAATAGATTCATAAGTATTTAAATCCTTCAATTCAGAAGGAATCTCAACCAATTTCAGATTATTATGAACTGCTCTAGCAGGCATCTGGTTTTGATTTAATTTGTTACAACAATAAGTACACACACGTTGATCCAATCCCAAATCAAAACAATTTTCTACCATCAAGTATGTTGTGAAATCCTTCCATTCACTATTATTTTCCCTTTCACTTTTTGCATATAAATCCACTAACTTAGTCTGATTCTTATAATAAGTGCGTCGACAACACACACAAGTGAAATTTGGCCTCTCACTTGATTTCACCTCAAACGTCGCAATTTCCCTCTGGAAATTATCTGTACTGGAAACCTGTACACTATCTTCCACATTACCCTCTTCTTCTTGGTCAATTTCAACATTCTCCTCTTTACTTCCAAAGTAACAAAACTCAATTTCTTCACATATATTCTTCACATCTATTTCAGAACCATGCAAAAGAGCAGCGCATAATTGTTTAAGCATAATTGCTGGACTCTTAGCATAATACAACATTCTAACTAATTTCCTCACTTTATTATGATGCACTGCTAGCATCCTGAAATGATGAAAAACACTCTGGCATACTCTCCTGGAAAGACAAGCCAGTGAATGACCATGCAAACCTGTCACTTCTCTCACTCTGCAAGGATCTAATTCTTGCAACAACTTCATTTTCTGCTTCAAACTTTTCTTATTAAATGACCGTACAAAATCACAAAGCAAATTGATGGAATCCTGTCGCACACTGCAAATACTACTACACTTCCAGGTGTACACAGGACCCTTAGGACGTCTTCCTAAAACCTCATTACCTAACACCTCTTCTATCTCTGTTGTCACAAGTTTTTCTTTTTCAACTGGACAACCATCTTTCACTTCATAAGCTCGACCACTGGTGTCAACTGCATGCACCAAATCATTATCCTGGAAATAACTCTCCTCATTAAAAAATGCCTCACAGCTTGAACTATGCATCCATTCTCCAGAAAAAACTTCACAAAAATTACTACGATTAACTATTCTCTTCCATCTACTATTTCTTTTGAAATCATAAATTGCCTTGTTTAGCTTCCTAATTCTATTGATTATCAAAATAAATAACTTACGTTTAATTTCAAATGCCTGATCAATAACTTTCTCAACTATTTTTTTTCTCTTATAAAAAACCACTTTCTGTTGACCTTTCTTAATATTTTTTAACAAATTGCCAATTATCCTGTTGCGAAACATTCGTTTACGAATGTCCCTAAACTGTTGTTTCCCTTTTACTATCATGCACAGAGTTATCTCTTGCTCTAGCAGTAACATTTTTCATTGGCCTTTCCTTTCCGTTTGAATTGCTTCTCTTTTTCTGGTCTGAAACATTTTCTGTAGTAATATTTTTTTTACTACAGATATTTCTTATGAATGTTTTTGTACTCTTACCCGGTGCTTTCTTGGTGACTTGACAAATCTTTTTGTTAGAGGACTGCTGCTTTTTTTCATTGACCTGCTGTCTTTGACGTTTTGCAGCCTTTCTCAGTCTTTCTTTGGTTGGCATGCTGAAATCTTGAAATGATCTGCAGTTGAATCTGTGGTAAAATATAATAAAAAATGTTATTAACCACTATTACCCAACAGTAAATCAATAACAGTCATCAAAAACTTAACACACTACTTGACATTTTTACATAGAAGATTTTTTAGTGCTTGGCAAATTTAGAATACAGAAATAGCAGAAAAGAAATGGAATTTATATTCATTTTACCTGTGCTGTTTTATATGTGAATCTGATCTAATTTTATGAGCATATTTTAATATTTTATTGAAGACACTACACATAACCTGTTTTTGAAGGTGTCTTTATTTTTAAATTAAACGGTTTACATTTTTACTTTTTATTTATTATAAATTTTTAAAATAAATGTTTATAGTTCCATAGGCTCAAGCACGTCAGCTTCCCATCCTATGTCATACAATTCTGACAAATCTGCATCCTTATCACGTTCTTCTTCATCCTCAGGATTTAAATCATGCAAAGGATCAACATCCACTGATGTTTCAATTACGAGTTCAATGATGAGGTCGAAATCAACTGATTGCTGATTGTCGCTCATGTTGATGTTGTCTTTATCTTTAAAGAAAGATAACAACAATGAGATGTTGCAGAGTAAGAGACAAATCTCAGAGATTATAATAGTAAAATTGTTTAACAAGAGTAACATTTTGCAGCTATTATTTAGCCATGTCCAGCGATGCTGAGGAGGTGAAGCCTATGTCCAATTTGTCAGTGAACAGGACTCATCTCTTCTTAACCTTGGATAAGCCTCACCGACTCTGTGTCCCCTGCACATACTTAAATGTAAAGGGGCAGATTTATGTTAACTGGCACATCCCCAGGGATGCACCAGTTAACGTGCACCACTGCTCTGCCACCCATGGTGTGCCGCATTTACAATCAGATAGGACAAAGCTGCGTCAAAACCCTGCGCCTGCTTGAAGCAGGCATAGGTCTTGACGCAGCATTGTGGAGATGGGGCACCCCTGAGCCTTGCTGGAGCTGCATCGCACTTGCGATACAACTCCAGCAATGCGCCACCTTTACGGCACAGATGCGTCACGCATCTGTGCCGTTTTTGACCCATGGTGCGCCGCATTGTAAATGCAGCACACCATGGGTGGCGGAACAGCGGCGCAGGATGACTGGCACATCCCTGGTGATGCGCCAGTCATCATAAATCTATCCCTAAGCTTCTTATCTTGTTAGAGATGAACCGGCATATGTATCATCAAACTATTTTGCATTTCCTAAATAGCAAATTTTAAGGAATAAATAGCGATTCTTTACCATTCCTAATTTGCGATGAGCAAATTGCTAATTGCAAATTACCCATTCATTTCCATGGGCCAGGAGGCCCATAGGAATGAAGGTGCAATTTGCGATTAGCAATTAGCTAATCGCAAATTAGGAATTTTTCCAAGGGTGCAGGGGTGTCTCAAGAACACCCTGCTGCACCCCTGAAAAAGAAATTTGGGGGCATATGGCACACATACATGCCCTAAGGGCATGTATGGGCGTCATATGGCACCTTTTGGTTTTTTGGAAAAAAAGCTTTTTGAAAAGAATTTGCAAATTACCACCAACTAGAAGTTGGTGGTAATTTGCAAATCCTTAATGGCATTTTTTGCATATTTTTTGTTTGATACATTGCATTTAAGGAATCGCAAAATTTGCAAATCCTTAAGTGCAATCGCAAAATAATGAATAGCAAATTTTGCTATTCCTTATTTTGCATCAAACTTGTTTGATACATACCATTTGTCTAATTAGCATTCGCAAAGGCCGAAATTCGCAGAATTTCGGCCTTTGCGAATGCTAATTAGCTTGATACATATGGCCCCAAGTGAGGCCTGTCTTGCAACATGGTGCATCTTTTGCATCACTGCTGCATCGGTTTCATGTGGCACGTTTTTTTTACAGCATGACACATCTGCCTAAATGCATCAATTTGTAATTTTGTCGCCTCATAGCAAATCTTTTGCACCGCCGCTGCATCACAAAAGTGACGCACAGTGGCGCAAAAGAGGCATACACCTATCATAAATCTGTCCCTAGCATTTTAAATGATTAATTCAGGATGACGATAAGGTGTGGCCTATCCAGAGGTTTGTTTAAGGTGAGGCCTACTCAGGGTTGCAGATCAAAGTTACGCTTGTTGAAGAATACAGAGGAGATAATACATGTAAAGGCCTACCAATGAAGTAAGTGATGTCCACTTCATTGTGCCAGTCATCATAAATCTATCCCTAAGCTTCTTATCTTGTTAGAGATGAACCGCCATATGTATCATCAAACTATTTTGCATTTCCTAAATAGCGAATTTTAAGGAATAAATAGCGATTCTTTACCATTCCTAATTTGCGATGAGCAAATTGCTAATTGCAAATTAGCCATTCATTTCCATGGGCCAGGAGGCCCATAGGAATGAAGGTGCAATTTGCGATTAGCAATTAGCTCATCGCAAATTAGGAATTTTTCCAAGGGTGCAGGGGTGTCTCAAGAACACCCTGCTGCACCCCTGAAAAAGAAATTTGGGGGCATATGGCGCACATAAATTTTAAAAACATTCCTTTACCTCAAAAACGATTTTCAAGTCATAATTTGAAAACACTGCCCACGGGGAAATGACTTAAAATGTCCTTAAGACACATGAAAGTGTTTTTTTAAAGCCTTTGCAACTTTTTTAGGTCACTTTTAACATGGCTATGTAACTCAATCAATCAAAATCTAAATTTACCATGCACAGGTGGGAGCATATTTACAAGGAATTTGCTCCACGGGGAAAGGTCTTTTAATTTAATATGGGAAAAATAACATCAGAGACACTGAAATGCCTTATAAAGAAGCATACACCATTATGTCCTTGTCATAAATTTGAAAACCATTCCTTTTCCTCAAAAACGATTTTCAAGTCATAATTTGAAAACACTCCACATGGGCAAATGACTTAAAATGTCCTTAAGACACATGAAAGCGTTTTTTGATTGCCTTTGCAGCATGTTTGGGTCACTTTTTACATGGCTATGTAATGCAAACAATCAAAATCTAAATTTGCCATGCACAGGTGGGAGCATATTTACAAGCAATTTGCTCCACAGGGAAAGGTCTTACATTAAAATGGGAAAAATAACATCAGAGACACTGAAATGCCTTATAAAGAAGCATACACCATTATGTCCTTGTCATAATTTTTAAAACCATTCCTTTTCCTCAAAAACGATTTTCTAGTCATAATTTGAAAACACTCCACAGCTCCTATGCACAAAAACACCCTGTCAGTACTAATACTTCACATTTTCTCCAATTACAATTTCTCAAAGAAACAAAATCTATTTGTAAAACACTTGAGGCAAAGCAACATTTTAAAAACACAACTTTCTTCATAATTTTCTCCTTAAAGCACACTATTCTCTATCTAAATTAAATAAATCTTTTCTCACCTTAGCAAATACTTTATGAGTTTCAAAACAGTCTCAGAAACCCACCACGTTGTCTTTAGCAGAGCAAAAGGTATGCACTCCAGAGTCTGCAGCTATCAAAAGCACAGAAATGCTGTAATTCTTCACACATATCTCTCATGTCACCCAATCAAAACTCTTCCCTCACTTTTTTCAAATCAAAACCCTTCCCCCCTCTGCCCTCTCTGCCTTTTTTGCATAGCAACCACCTCTTGGAAGACCTCTGGTGTTTGCAAGTTCACACAACAATGTTTCAATTGAACTCTGAACTCTCAGTGCACCTGCATATCCAGTGCAATCTTTCATTTAATGATTTTTTCTTGACCACTCAAAATACATCTTTCAAAGAACTCATCCATGCACCCTAACTTTCTGTTTTCAGCAATCAAAATCCACCTATCACTGTTACTGCTTCATTAACACAGAAACTCCACAGTTTTTTTCATTTTAAACTCTTATTTTTTCAACTGCCATTTCATTGCCACACTTCATCTGACTGCAGCAGAACCTTCTCTCACCATGTTTTCTGTCTGGATTGTTGGACATAGTTACATCTACTGGGCTCAGAGGTATGCTTATAACAGAAATTTACCTAACCTCAATTTACAAGATGTGGAAATTAAGTGGTTTGGCCACAGAGGATTAAAATGTCACCAATTGATACCATTGGTGAAAACCTTTATGCATTTGCCAAAACCTGACCTGTTAATTGTGCACTGTGGAGGTAATGACTTGGGCACTTTGACTGGGGTAGGTCTGGAAATGCTTTTAAAGGACACCTTTGAGCAATTAATGGCACTTTTTCCTCAGACTGCCTTGGTATATTCAAATATATGCCAAAGACAGAAATGGAGGTGGTCGAACCAATTTTGTCCACAAATTGAGAAGTCGAGGAAGCATGTAAACAAATCTGTTTCAGCTTACATGAGAGACCATGGAATGGGCTCCGTGTACAACAATAACTTGCGTTACTACATGCAAGATATCTACAGAGGAGATGGAGTTCACTTCTCAGATGAGGGCAACAGAATTTTCATTCTGAATTTAAGACTGTGCATTGGTACCTACTTATAAGTACCTAAATGTACCATAAACCCAAAAGCTCTTCTCAGAGCTACCCTACATCTGATCACTCACAATTATTATTTTACTCTAACTTTTTTCACTAATTTTCAACAAAGTACGCTCCCCGGAGCGCTACCCGGTACGCGAACCGGAAGCTAACCTCGCGAAATTTAAAAAAAAAATGTTTTTTTTTCGCACATATGGGCCTCCTCAGCCACCCTCAGAAAACCTAGGGGGTCAAGATAAGTCTACCGTGCCCCCTTCTACCCATTCTGAACATTAGTTGCCCTCCATCTTGTATCTTAATTCGACCGAAACACAAAATGGTGGACTCCCGTAACGCTTCAGGTTCGCGTACCGAGGCGCTCGCCAGTTCGCGTACCGGGGCGCTCCCCGGGAAGCGCTCCATCAAAAAAGGTGGGAAAGTAATTTACAGAAAAACGACTGGAGACACTTTCACCAAATATAGATTAGCTCATACTACATACCAATCCCTATCATTTTCACAAATTTGATTGAAATTCCATTTAGCCATTTAGCCTGTAGACCTCTCTAAATACCGTGAGGTAAATTACTTCACAAAACACATCTGAAGTGTTGGAATTGACAACCAATGAAAATGTTACTTTCATTTTCTACTTTTTTTACCTGACATTTGATTGGTTATATACCTGAATATATATAAAGGAAGAGAAGGAAACACACCCATTTTGACTACTACTTCCTGGTGTACATTTCAATTGGATTTTCACTAATCGCTTCAACTTCTTTGTAAAGGTAAGTTGTTATTTTAAAAACTGAAGTATATTGTGCACTATCAGTTAATATGGTAAACTTTTTCTGATAGTTATATACTATCCCTCTGTAGTAGTTATAGATTTAGATAGACTTCTCTGTTATAGTTATGGATGGAGTTAGGTTTCTCTTGTATAATTATGAATTTACTTACGTTAAATCACATACACTTTTTTATATTCCTACTTCCACTCTGATACTATACACTGCCCAAAGATAAATTCACTGATAAAAACTGCCTATCTAAAATTAATCCCAACAGTGCCCTATCTCTACTAATATATATTTTTTACACTCTTTTATATTCCTACTTCCACTCTGATACTATACACTGCCCAAAGATAAATTCACTGATAAAATCTGCCTATCTAAAATTAATCCCAACAGTGCCCTATCTCTACTAATATATATTTTTTTTATCCAAATTTCAGGCAACATGGAAGGCGAACAGAAAGTTTCATTTCAAATTGTCCTGCAAGAGAGCAGCCAAGAATTAATTGATCCAAATTATATAGAATTTATGGATGAAACTTGGGACCAAGAACTACTGCAATGTGTGCAAGCAGTAGATGACCTCCTTCAAAATGAGGACATTTTACACCCTCAGAGATTACAAACTATGTTCAATGAAAATGACGACATTTCAGACAGTGAAATGTTAGAAATGTTATTAAATTTTGAAACACAATCACAATAATAAATAATTGCTTAAAAAATAAAGAAATTAAAAAATAATCAACAAAACCAACAATCAATTAACATACAGTATTTGAAAAGTCTATCATTCTTTTTTCCTTATAGTACGCTCCCCAGAACGCTTCCTGGTTCGTGAACCGGGCGCTCCCCACGCAAAAAAAAAAATATATATTTTTTTTTTTTTGCCCTGCGGGGCCCTTTTAAAGCCTCCACATCAAACCTAGGGGGTCAGGGAGGATCTACTATGCCCCCTTATGGTCATTTCCCCCTTTGTTTTGGCCTCCTCTTGTCTCTCGATCCTACCGAGAGACAAGATGGCGGCCGCTCCGGACTGTTTAGAATGTTGACAGACACCGGAGAGCCAATCAGCTTCGCTTCGCGAAGTTCCGTTACGCGTAAAGTACGCGAACCGGAGCGCTGCCCAGAGCGCGCTTACAGATATATATCTTTTTTTGAACGTTAATTTCTCAAAATCCACTGGAGCACATATATTGAGACCTAGCAAAGGCACATCGGGCTAACAGTCCCTACAATTTTGCCAAGTTTCGTGCAAATCCATTCAGCCGTTCGGGCTAAAAGTGAGGCCAACCGCCCTATGGAAATTAACATTGGAAAAACACGTTTTGGGACCCCCCTTTTTTCTCGGCCCCCCCTTGACGAACCCCCCCCAAATTTTCAGGGGCTGCTCAGAAACAAAATGTTCCATTTTCCTGAAAATTTCAGCCAATTCCGTCCACAAACGCCAAAGTTATTAGACATAGAATTTTCAAAAATCCCATAGGGAAAAAATCCTAACTAAATATACCTACTGGCGACCGCCAGTAGGTAATATATATATATATATATATATATATATATATATATATATATATATATATATATATATATATTCACTGAAAAAAACATAGGTTTCACACCAGTTATAGTTAGGAATTAGCATTTAAAAAACCTATTAAATTCACTGAAAAAAACATAGGTTTCACACCAGTTCACTCATGACATGGTCAGTGACATCACTCATGACATCACTGATGACACCATCCAGTGAATGTGTGTCTTTTTAAAAAATAAATATGTGTTATATATGAATATGTAAAAGTTGATGGAAGAATAAATGTTGAAATAAGTGTTTACATGGATGTTTTAAAAAAAAAAACTGATTGGTTAACTGGGTTATTAAGTGTATCTTACTGAATACATATATTAGAGAGTAATGTTTAAATATTTAAATATATGTATTAGTGTTTCACTTTGTGTATAAGTGGCTGCATGGGTTGGTGAGTAGCTACATGTGTATCTATATGGGTTATTAGATGTTTTTCTTAGTATCAGTATGAGTGTTTGTATGGTTTGGTGGGTGTATTACTTAACACATAGATGCATGAATGACTGACTCTCTCTTTGTATGTGTTTGGAAGACAGCATATGTGCAGGATTGTATGGGTGGATGAGTGTGTATATATGTGTGTTAGTGAGTGAATGACTGTCTCACTAGTGTCTTTATCAGTAACTACATATGTTTTAATCTAGTATATGTGAATATTGATGTATATAAGTGAGTATATGTGAGAGTGAGGGATTGTAAGAGTTCCTGTTTAAATAAGTATGTGTTTCTATAAGTGATTGTTTAAGAGAGTAAGTATGTGTAAGTTTCCTTAGAAGTAAGGTGGTAGTGTGTGTATAGCTGTATATGCAAGTAAATGGATGTTCAATAGTTTATTTGCATGTGTGAGTATGTGTGAGAGTATCTTTTGGATGACTGTCGGTGTGTAATAGGATGTATAGGTGTATCACTACATACGATGAGTGAGTATATGTATGAGTGACTATATAGAACTGTTGGTGAATGAGTGGATGTGTATATAGATGGTGGAATTATTGAATTGGTTGTTGTAACTCGTATGGGTATCTGGATTTTTTTGAAAATGTTAGTTTCTATTATTGAATATGTGTTTCAAGGGTTACATTACAGTGAAAGGAGGTCTGTCACTCTGTCACAAGGTTGGTGTCATCAGTGATGTCATGAGTGATGTCAATGACCATGTCATGAGTGATGTAATATGTGACGTCATCAGCAGTGCATTGCACGCGCAAGTTATAGTGAGTCCAACTAACTATAACGTGGGAATTTCAATGGTTTTATGCGAGTAAAATTTCCAGCTAACTATAACTGGTGTGAAACCTATGGTTTTTTCAGTGAATTTAATAGGTTTTTTAAATGCTAATTCCTAACTATAACTGGTGTGAAACCTATGGTTTTTTCAGTGAATTTCATAGGTTTTTTAAATGCTAATTCATAACTATAACTGGTGTGAAACCTATGGTTTTTTCAGTGAATTTCATAGGTTTTGTAAATGCTAATTCATAACTATATATAGGGACTCAAACCTATGTTTTTTTCTGTGAATTTCATAGGTTTTTTAATAGCTAATTTCTATAGTTATGAAATATAATATTTTTTATAATAAATCCTATATTGTATATTTATGTAATACTATTTTTTTATGTATATTTTTCCCTTTTTAAAAACATTTTTTTGCCTTGGTGCGCGTACCGGTGAACGCACGGGTAAGCGCAGTGTTATGGCGCGCCCCGGTGCGCGTACCGGTGAGCGTCCCATTAGCGCCATTGCCGCGAATGAAAACATCATCGTGACGTATCGCGTAGCCGCGTGATGCATCTTATGACGCACGGCGTAAGCGCACCCGGAAGCGCCAGAGCGCATACGATCGCGCAACATAAGCGCCGCCGGGCGCGCCCCCGGGCGCGCACCGGGGCACGTAGCGTAAGCGCGTCGGGTCATGTGACCTGAAAATAACACTTTTCATTGGTTCAGAACAGTTTTGGTTTCCAAATGACGAAAGCCCAGGTCATGTGACCTGAAAATAACACTTTTCATTGGTTCAGAACAGTTTTGTTTTCCAAATGATGAAAGCCCCCACCTTTTTTCCTCATTCTCACTTTGTTCTTTGAGTGAGGAAGACCTGCTTCTATTGATAGAGAAATGGCTACAGTAGCAGCAGCAGCTGGAGCATCTGCACCACCACCACCACCACCACCACAAGGACCACCACAACATCACATTGGTGGTGAACAAGAAGAGGAGGAGGAGGAGGAGGAGGATGAGAGAAGGCGGTTCCTGCCTGAAGACAATCCCCCATATAAACCTAAGGAGCACTTTATGTGGGAGTTTTTTAAAATTCCAAGGGGTGCAAAGAAGGTAAACGCTGCAAAGGTGACCTGTCTCATCTATGGCGCTGTACTATCCAGGGGGAACCCTGCCAAAAAATATTCATTTCAGAATCACACAATGATTCGCCACATGCAACGATTGCACCCCAATAACTATTCTGCAGCAGAGGTGAGAGAACTGTGCAGAAACCTTCCCCAATCGTCTTCCAGAACCTCAACAAGCAAAGAACCCACTCCATCGGGTCCAGAGGCAAGGGAGATGGTCCCAAACATACAAACCAAGTTTGGTGGATACAAAATCGTTTTTATATTTTGTGGAAAAACAATTACCTATAGTGAGCAAAGTATTAATCTCATCAACCTTGCTGGTGACAACCACAAGTGCCCAAAGAAAACTTAATTTTTTCCTGTTTTTTTTTGCTCCAGTTGAGCCGTTTACAATTCCCTGTTTTTTGTTTGTCCCCATAAAAAATACAAAAAATATATAAAATTCTTCATAAAAGCCAAAAAAAGTAAAAAATGTTCAAAAAAAATAAAAAATATATAAAACAACAAAAAGAATAAAAAAACAGTTCTTTTTAGAACTACCTCTAATTCATAAAAAAAGCTACATTTTTAAAAAACTCTGTCATTCTTTTTTCTCCAGGGTACACGTACCGGTACGCGCACCGGTACGCGTACCGGGGCGCGCACCCAAAAAAAATAAATAAAAAAATAAAGGAGTAAGCATGAGGGAAGGACACAGAGAGAGTGATGTTAAGAGAAAGAGAGCTAGAGGGAGCAACACAGAGGGACTGTTTATTACATAGTAAAACAGAGAGAAGGTGTAATAGGGTGTAACTAAGAAAAGGAAAATGAATAAGGGAGCGAAAGAATGGAAGAGAGAGGAAGAAAACTAAAGCAGAGGTACTGGGAGAATGTGAGTGGGTGTTGAAAGTAAAAGGAAGGACAGTAAAGGATGGGGAATGAGGGGTAGTGACGGAACCGGAGTAAAGGAACAACGGTGAGGGAGGGTGAGAAAAGAGCAGTGAGTGTAAATAAAGAGGGGTGAAAGAGGGTGGATAAAATTGAATAAGGGTAAGACATAGGGAGTGACAGAGAGAAAGGACAGAGAGAGTAAAGGAAGGAGTGACTGAAAGGGTCTGAGTGAAGCAGCAAAGAAAGGTAAGTGAGGGAGTGTGGGTGAGTTTTAGGGAGTAAGCATGACGAAAGAGTAGTGACAGAGTGAGGGGACAGAGACAGCGACGGTAAGAGAGACAGAGTGAGGGAACGGAAGTGAGGAACTGTGAGGAACGGAAGTGAGGAACTGTGAGGACAGACGGACTGAGCGAAGGAGTGAGAGGAGTGAAGTAAATGAGTAAGGGAATGAGTGAGGGAGCAAAGGAAGGGAACAGAACATAAGGGAAGTAAAGCAAGGGGGACTGAAAGAAGTTGAATGTGGTAGGAGAGTAAGGGAAAGAGGAGTAAACATGGAGGATAAGAATAAGTGAGGGAAGCAGAGTAAGGAAACAGGAGTGAGGTAGGGTGAGAAAATAGTAGTGAGGTTAAAGCAAAGGGTGATGACAAACTACATTTTTTTAGTCACACTTACCATATAATTAATGTAACTTTAATTACATTTTTTTACTACACTTTGTATCTGTGAAAGAGAGAAGAAAAAATAAGTTATAATTAGTAAAATATATATTTTAAAATAAAAGATACAAGTGAAGAGGTTAAAAATCATAACAGTGTATTAAGAAATAAAGTACGAGTGAAAGACACAGAAAGGCAAATAAAGTAATGTAGAAGGACAAAAAGAGGGTAAAAGAAAGAGAAGGAGAACAAATTACTAAGAGTAAGGCATATACATTCACTGACAGAGAGGAAGAGAAGAATAGAGAAATGAACTGAAGGTAAGAAAGATCCTAAAAGAATGTGAGTTAGCAAAACTAAATCAGGAAACAGGAGTAAGTAAAAAGAGAATGACTGAGAGGGAAAGGAGTCTGATTGAGGATGCATTTAGAAGAATGAGGAATGGAAGATAACTAAGAGTAAGTGAAGGGGAGTCATAGAGTGAAGGGATAAAGGGAGAGAGGATAATATAGAAGGATTGAGGGAAAAGGAGTGAGGAAGTTAGTAGACAGAGAGACTAAGGGAAGGACTGAGTGAAGTGGAGTACAATGAGTGAGGAAAGGAAAATGAGTAAGGGAGCAAAAGAAGGAAAGAGAGGAGAAGAGGACTAAAGCAGTGGTACTGAGAGAAAGTGATTTGGTGATGAAAGTAAAGAGAAAGACACTGAAAGATAGGAAATGAGGGGTAGTAATGGAACCGGACTAAAAGAAATGGGGTGAAGAACGATGAGAGAGGAGCAGTGAAGTTGTTGTAAGAGAAATGATAGAAGGCAGATAAACACAAGTGAACATAACACAAGGAGAGTGAGGGACTGAGGACATAGAGGTAGTGAACGGAAAATAGAGAGAAGAGGTCAAAAGAAAGGAGCAAACAAAGATAAGCGAGGGAGAGTGGGTGAGTTATAGTGACAGAGTGCGACAATACTGGTGAGTGAGGAAAGAGGAATTACTAAAAGAGCAAAGGAGGAAAAGACGGAAAAGGGAAGTAAAGCAGAGAGACTGAAAGCTGAAAAGTGGTGCAAGGGAGAGAGGGGATGCAGACAGTTGAAATGGAAATGAGGGGTTGTAAAAGAAGTGGAGTAAACGGGTGTGAAACAGAGTGAGAGAAAGGCAGTGTGAGTGAGTAAAGAGAGCTGAAAGAGAGAGGAAAAAGGAAAGTGAGTGTGAGACAATGGGAATACAATATAAATTACACAATACAAACTATAGAATAATTTGTACAACATGTTAGATAGTTTATTTTTGCTGTTCTCAGAACATATTGAATTTCACTAAAAACAGTGAGTTCAAACTATTCATCATATGACAGCAGGAAAAAAAAACAAAATCTAAAAGATTGTGTTTAAAAAAAAACATATAAACTTACAAATCACATATGTACACTAATCTTTGATTTACTTACTTTTCCTTTAGGCCAAATAGTACATCATGAAGGTCCTTTTCGTTGGAAGGTACTCTACTGTTCTCTAAAAATTCAATTTCATCGACTTTCTAGAAGAAAAACTCCAAGAACATCTGAAATATGTTTCAATGTTTTCATATACTCCTTGTGTTCAGTCATGACTCTTTGCTCATTCCTTCACCTTTCCTTAAGGCCAAATAGTGTCAGATGTATCAGTATATTTTCAAATTACTTAAAACAAACTCTAAAATTACCGTTTTCCCGACGTTCTGAAAGAAAGGCTCAAACAACATTTTCACAATATTTAAATATTCATAATTCCATCTCTGGCTCTCTCATGTTGAACATTTCCTATAATACTGATATCACTTACTATGCGATTCACTTACCGTACCTATATGAGAACTATAATTTTTATATTATCTTCATCACTTTTACTCACAATATAATTTTAAACAGCAGATTAACTTTTATTAACTGTTCCCGTCTTTATAGGCCAATTACTTTTACTTAAATTTCGGTTCTAAAAACACTAGGTAAGAATTTTTTAAGTCAAAAGGCAAACGTTGTTTGAAAGTCAAATGAGAATCCTTACAGTTAGTCCAACCTTTTCGACATTTAAAACAAATTGTATAATGCCCTGATGTTGTTGAAGGACCGTCATGATAAATAATAGCTACAGTTGCAAAAGTTCTTCCTGAAATTGATAACTGAGAAGCCATGAAATTTTTAATAGAAGTTGTCAATTTACTTCCATCAGGTCTACATCGTTGGAACATTAAAATGACATATTTACCATAAGTTTGTAAAAATAATGTGGACAGCATTGCAGACTTACATTGGGTACACACCATATTGTGATCAGCTGCTTTAACTAGATTATTAAAAGACACTGATTTGCAGTCTGGTAAAGTCAAATATATAAATCTTTCAGTGTCTATTCTAGTACTACTTGATAAACTACAATTGTCGCAGTCATGCTGCCATTGATAAGAAAGGCTAAAAAGATTTTTTATATCTACTCCTTTATCTTCCAATACATCAAACATATACATTAAAAATTCCTGACAATCCTGCTGAATATTCTGTGAAAATTGTTTTTGACCAAAACATATGTCTAAAAGATTTCGAATTTCTGAAACACTTTCTATTTTTGCTCTATCACTGCTACATTTCTCAAACACAGAATTCAATAAACAGCAGAATCTTTGATCCCGATTTTCAACAATCTGTTCTTGTAAAGTTTGAAGGAAAAAAACAACATTGACCACTACATTAGCATAGCAGTTGACACCAGAACTATTTTCAAACTGAAATCCAACAATATCTTCAACAGAATCCTTTTTCTTTTTCCTTACAATTACAGTGTCATCTACTTTTTTTGTTTTTGCTACTACGTCACTGCAATAATTGTCATTTCTTCTTTTTCGACCTACCACTCGTTTTTCAAACAGAGGATATTGAGGCAAATGTGGAGCATAGTCTTTTCTTAACCTATTGTATTCTTTAACACAATCTAGATCTGCACAAATCTTTGTCTCATCACACTCAATCAAGTACAATCCTGATAAAGTTCTGACTCGTGATAATGCTACATATGCCATACCCTCTTTAAACACAGAAGTTCCAATGTTCACCAGAGCACTATCTACACTTAAACCTTGAGATTTATGAATTGTCACCGCATATGTCAAGCAAACAGGGAACTGTTTTCGGCGAACATATAAGTCTTTTACAAGCAAAAATCTAGCTGAACAACGACTGATTTGTTGTACTTCCTCAATGCCATCAAATTTAATTTTTAAAAATTCAATTCCATCTCTGTTTCTGTAATTCACAAAATCAACAACATGACCCATTGCTCCATTTACCAGACCTCTTTCAACATTTAAATTACTTCTCAAAATGATACGACAATTTAAACACACATTCAGAGTCTTTTCAAAACCAGCAGTTTTAGATATACTCTTCTCTAATGAATCCAATTTTGATTTCAAATTTTCAGACAAAATAATTGTTGCTCCCATATGCTCTATTTTATCTATAGCTTCCAGTTTCACAATCTCTTCATTTTCTAACTTTAACATGTTGTTGTTGAAGATGGAACATTCTTTCACAGTTGGCATCAAACATATCCCAGATTTGTTCTCAGTAATTTTCTTAAAAATATTCTCTGGAAGAATGTTTTAATTTGGATACAAGTTTGAAATTAATCGTGCATGTAAAGCTTCTTTCCCATGCTCACTTAGTTTTCCGATTCTTACATCTTGTAGAATATTTTTTATAATCTTCATCCTTTGCCTGTCGCATATTTTGAAGCAGTTCTGCATATTTGAAGTTTAACCATATATTAACGTTTCCAATGCTTGCTAGGCACTTCCTGGTATCTTCATGCGTGAGAATTTTAAACACTGGTTGTCCTTTCACTGGAGTCAACTGCAGTAGATCTCCAAAAACAATATTGGGTTTTCCTCTGAATAAGACATCATAGTCTGTTCTAAGAATTTCTTGCATTCTCAAATGCACAAAAGCAAGCATTAGATTTGAGACCATGCTTACTTCATCAATGATAAGAAGTTTCATTTTCTTCAGGACTCTCGAAACTTCAGAACACGCATCTCCAGATAGCTTGTGGTATTGCAAATTATTATCATGCTCAACTGGTAGCATCAGTAAACAAGGTAAAGTAATCCCTTTAATGTTATGTGCTGCCAGCCCAGTTGGAGCGGTTACAACACAAGACAGCGGTGATTCAGTCCTTTTCTGCAGATAAGTTGCAATTGCTTTAATCAGAAAACTTTTTCCAGTTCCCGCTTCTCCACTCACGTACAGTTGGACAAGCTTAAATGATGTACATGAGCACTCTTTTTTCTCATGACTGAATCCATGTTCGATCTGTTCTGTGACTTCGTCATGTATCTGTTTCTGCTCAACGTTCAGTTGTTTCACCAAATCTTCTAAGTTAATTACATCCTCTTCAGCTTGTTCCATAGCTCTTTCCACCTCATCCATGGCAGTGGCAGCTTCATTTTGAATAATTGGTCCTCCTAGTGGATCCTGACTCAATGAAGTAGAACTCTGACTGTCTTGAGAACTGTCTCTAGCAATCTCTGCAGCAATTGTGGCTTCTTGCTCTATTTCTTCGTTCAACATTTGCAGATAATTTGGAAAAACAGGAGATTCTATGGTATCCTTGCTTGCATTAAAAGAATCTTTGTAACAGAAAAATTCTCCGAGTAGTTCATCTTCTGTACGCCATGGCTTAAAGAGTTGCAAAAGAGCTAAATAATAAAATCCCCTTTTGTCTGGAGATTCGCAACTCAATTTTCGATGATTAATCAAATGGCCTTTTCTCTGCTTCACTAGACATCCTTCACACCCAATGACAGCATATATTCCATTATTGATATCTTCTGTGATGTTCCTCTTATAAGTATAGTTTTGCAGAACTTCATACAAACAAGTGTTCTCAAGATGACTACTTCTATTTGGATAGTATGTATCCAACATGTTTGTCTTCAAAATATCTGTACTGTTTGGTTCTTTCTCCGCCAAATACTCAATTTCTTGTACAGATTTCAATACTCGGTTTCATGTTGCAGCAAGACCTAGACTCGCCCAAATGATGGTTCTCGATTTGGCATAGAGACTTGCTGATGATAACCGATCAGCTCCAATTTCTCGATGCGACAACATCTTCAGACTGTAACTGTATAATTTCTTGCTTATACTCTTTTCAGGTGAAATGTCCTCCCACATTTCCTTCAGTTCTGTCTTTTCTTTTTTTGTGATGTAAGACGTCACATATCGAGCCACAGCAATAGAGTTGTCAGCAACGAACTGAATATCCGTGTTAGCATTCCACCTGGACAAAATCACTGGGTTGTAGTCGTTGATGTACTTGGACTCTTCGTTTCTTTTTAAATTGTATGTATTTTTTGGTGATTTCCTCGTCACAGTATGTCGTAGAGAAGACATCAAATTATTTACTCTTCCTTTAGAAATCACTGGTCGTGGAAACCCAAAACGACATTTTGTGTAGAACTTTTCCTTGTTTCTGAATTTTCGATGACAGTACTTTCCACAACGATGGGATTGAAAGCGTAAAACTTGTTGCCTTAAACTGTTTTCTTCGGTAGTTTTCGGAACAGCACATGTTGAATACTCTTCAATGAAACTCATCACTGTTTCATCCGAATCTGTTTTAAATTTGGGTGCATCTTTAATCCATAACAACATATGTATGTGAGGAGCACCTCTCGCTTGATACTCCTTTCTCCAAAAGAAATCCAAAACCTCTCCAAGGGGAGGATTTTTTTTGTTGGTAATAAAAGACATCATAGCTTCAAATCTATGATTGAAATATCTGCATACATTGACTGGATCCAAAGAACACAGTTCTCCAGGTGTTTTTAATTCTATATTTTGTATATTTGCATTTGCCTCTTGTAGAAATTGAAGTAAGTCGTCCCATGCATACTCGGAACAGCTAAGAGTGAGGAACCATGTAGGAGTTCCTAAGTTTCTTAGCATACATTTCAATTCCCCATGACGACGGTACCAATACTCGTTTGTACCACGCTGACATGCCATGAGATTGATTAGATGAGATTCCAAAATATTGTCTTGCAGATTGACTTTCTCCATAAAGTCCCTCGCCGAAACATTTTGCAGATGTGCTCCACTTTTCAGTATATGATTTACTGCATAAGAAAGCCCAGACAAGTCAATTTCATACAGTAGATGAAACAAATATGGAATGCATTGATGAAACCTTGGATCTTCAGCATATAATCTTAAAGTCCGGCATTCAGATGCAGGAATTTGAACTGGTCGATCGTCATATCGTCCACCTCGACCTGTTGGAAATAGCTGTGGAAAACAACGAGCTTCCAAACTTTCCTCCCATACACTAATGGGACTTCCTTTTGCTGCCTTCATTTGAAACAAGTCAATTGCATTCCCCATTACTTCTTTGGAATGCAAAGGATGAACAGTATAATGTTCATATATTTCTTCACTTCTAGACACATCAACTTTTTCAATTTGGCCGGCTGAACAATCATTGTCTTCTTCTGCAGCTGTTTCCTCTGCTCCAACACATACATCTTTGTAGTACTCATTGTTTTTGACCAAATACAACATTGCCTTGTTGACTTTCCTAACATCCACTAAATCTTGAGAGATTTTCTTACTCTTTGTTGGAACCCCATTAACTAGAATAACTAGAGGTTCCTCTTCCACTTTTTCTACACCAATTGTATCAATATTTTTCTTGAAATCTAGAGGCAAATAAACAACTCTTCCCTTTAATCCTCTCTGTAAATCTGAAGGAGGCAATTTCCCTATCTTAGGGTCCATGAAAACAATAGCCTGAAAAGGATGGACACACTGAATCAAAATAGATTCATATGTATTTAAATCCATCAATTCAGCAGGAATGTTTACCAACTCAAGATTATTATGGAAAGCTCT
Organism: Lissotriton helveticus; assembly: GCF_964261635.1. NCBI lineage: Eukaryota > Metazoa > Chordata > Amphibia > Caudata > Salamandridae > Lissotriton > Lissotriton helveticus. The sequence goes on along the minus strand of NC_136059.1, from coordinate 1,700,666,625 downwards.
AGGAGGCATTCTGTTTTCATTTAATTTATTATAACAATATTTACAAATACGCTGATCAGAACTCAAATCAAAAGAATTCTCCACCAACAAATAAGTTCCAAAATTCTTCCATTCACTATTATTTTCCATTTCACTTTTTGCATATAAATCAACTAACCTAGTCTGAATCCTATAATGAGTCCGTCGACAACATACACAAGTAAAATTAGGCCTTTCACTTGATTTCACCTTAAACTTGGTAATTTCCTGGTCAAACTTTTCTGTACTTGAAATCTGTACATTGTCTTCCACATTACCTTCTATTACTGTGTCAATTTCTACACTGTCCTCTTTTTCATCAAAAGAACAAATCTCAATTTCTTCACAAATATTCTTCACATCTAATTCAGTTCAGTTCCATGCAAAAGAGCACTGTTTAACTGTTTAAGCATAAGTGCTGGACTTTTTACATAATACAACCTTCTCACTAATTTCCTCATTTTGTTATGATGCACTGCTAACATCCTAAAAACACTCTCACATACTTTTCTAGAAAGACAAGCCAGTGAATGCCCATGCAAACCTGTGTTTTCTCTCACTCTGCAAGTATCTAAGTCTTGCAACATCTTCATTTTCTGTTTTAGACTTTTCTTACTATATGTACGTAAGAAATTACGAAGCAAATCGATTTAATCCTGTCGCACACTACAAATACTACTACACTTCCAAGTGTACACTGGACCCTTAGTACGTCTTCCTAAAAATTCATCAGTTAACACCTATTCTGCATCTCTTGACACAAGTTTCTCCTTTTCAATCGGACAACCGTCTTTCACCTCATATGCTCGACCACTGGTGTCAACTGCATGCACCAAATCATTCTCCTGGAAGTAACTCTCCTCATTAAAAAATGGCTCACAACTTGAACTATGCATCTATTCTCCAGAAAAAACTTTACAAAAATTAGTTCGATTAATTACTCTTTTGCATCTACTGTTTGATTTGAAAACATCAATTGTCTTGTTAAGTGTCCTAATTCTATTGATTACTAAAATAAATAATTGTTTCTTAACTTCAAAAGCTTGATCAACAATCTTCTCTACATTTTTCTTTTTCTTATAAAAAGCAGCTCTCTGTTTACTTTTTTTTAACCTTTTTTAACAAATTTAAAACTACCCTATTGCGAAACATTCGTTTACGAATGTCCCTAAATTGGTTTTGCCTTCTATTCCTATACATATTATTCTCTCCTGCTGCAGTAGTAAAATTTTTGGGGGGCCTCTCCTTCCTCTTCAAATTTGCTCTCTCCTTCTGTATATTCATATTTCCATTAACATTTTTTTTGATCTACATATGTTCCGAAAAAAAGACTTAGTTGTCTTACCAGGAACTTTTTTGGAGTTTTTTGAAGTATTTGTTGTAGGAGAGTGCTTTAAATCCGTTGCTGTTTTTGATTTTTTCCGCTTGGCATCTTTCCTTCTCCTCTGCCTTGAGGGCATATTTCCTTACTATTGAAATCTTAATTTCAATCTGTGGTAAAGAAAAAAATAACACATTATAGACCGCTATTACCAAACAACAAAGTAATGACAGTAATGACAATAAGTAAACAATATAAACACTAGTTTACGACATATCTAATTTTATACCACAGCAACTATGTAACTAGGAGTAACACAGAGAAAAAGAGCTAGAGGGAGTAACACAAAGAGACAGAGAGAATCAGACAAAGAAACAGGTAGAGGGAGTAAAACATAGAGAAGAAGTAAGACAGAGAGAGTGTATAATATGTTGTAAGACAGGGAAAGGATGTAATAGGAAGCGGGAGTAAGTCAAAGAAAGGGAAAAAAGGATTAAGTCAGAAAAAGTGTGTAACAGGGTGGAAGACAGAGAGAGGGTGTAAGAGGATGTAAGACAGAGAGAGTTGTTAGAAAGGGAGAGGATGTAAAAGAGACTAAAACAGAGAGAGGCTGTAAAAGGTAGAGAGAGAGAGTAAGTTTGAGAGAGGGTGCAAGAGGAAGTAAATCAGAGAGAGGATGTAACAAGGAGTAATGAGAGAGAGGGAATAAATCTGAGACAGGGTGTAAAAGAAAGTAAGTCAAAGAGAAAGTGTAAGACAGTGTAACACAGAGTCAGGATGTAAAAAGGAATAAGTCAGAGGGAGGCTGTTAGAAGGGGACTGGTTGAAAAATAGAGTAAGTCAGGAAGAGAATATAAGAGAGACTTATACATTCTTGATAATACTTGGTAAAGAAATGTTGGTGTATAAAGGAATTGTATTTTGTAAATGAGCGAGGTTTCAATACTGTAATGAAATGCTTATACATTTGACATTTTCTCTGTTTTTTAAATGTTATTCTAAAAAAAGATTTCGGGCACATGAATTGGTTTTACATTATTGACAAGGATTAGATAATATCTACATGATTTAAAAAATATATTAGCACATTTCACAATCATGTCACGTGCGGTTTCTCAGATTAGTAAGTAAATTGTGCGCATGAGGTGAGGCCTGTCCAGGGGTGCAGAGGAGGTGAGGCCTGTGTCCAACAGTGCAATGGACAGGACTCACCTCCTCTGACCCTTGGACAAGTCTCACCTCCTCCGTGCGCCCTGGACAGGCCTCAATGTATTGGGTATAATTGATGGTAACAGGATGCAGATAAAGTGAGGCCTAACCAGGAGTGCAGATGAGGTGAGGTCGGTTCAGGGGAGCCAAGGAGGTGAGGCCTGTGTCCAAGAGTGCAGTGGACAGGACTTCATAAAGCCTCTCCCCCACTGCACTCTTAGACACAAGCCTCACCTCCTCAGCAAATTTCACAATCATGAAAGCCATTTCGACTTTCCTCACCTCCTCTGCACCTTTCGCAATCATGTCAGGTGTGTTTCCTCATATTAGGAATCACATTGTGTTTTTTTATTGTTGCTTTCTGTTATTTTTTTTCTTAATGCTTGGTAAACAATTTCTGCTGCATAGAGGAATTGTATTTTGTGAAATAGTGAGGTTTCAGTAGTGAAATGGAATGCTTGTACATATGAGCTGTACTCAGTTTTCTTAATGTTAATATAAAAACGATTAAAGAGCAAATGAATGGCTTTTACATTTTTGAGAAGGAATAAATAGTGTCTGCATGATTAAATAAATATATTTGAACCTTTCACAATGATGTCACCTGTGTTACCTCAGATTAGGAAGCAGATTGAGCTTCTTTCTGTTGGTTTGTGTAATGTTTTTTGATAATGCTTGGTATCAACATTTGCAAGATAGAGGATTTGTAATTTGTGAAATAGTAATGTTTTACTAGTGAAATGGAATGCTTGTACATAGGATATGCGCACTGTTTCTTAAATGTTATTTAAACAACGATTTTGGGGCAAATGATTGGCTTACATTTTTGAGAAGGAATAAATAGTGTCTTCATGATTAAATAAATATATTTGAACCTTTCACAATCATGTCACCTGTGTTACGTCAGATTAGAAAGCAGATTGAGCTTCTTTCTTGTTGGTTTGTGTCATGTTTTTTGATAATGCTTGGTATCAACATTTGCAAGATAGAGGAATTGTATTTTGTGAAATAGTGATGTTTCAGTAGTGAAATTGAATGCTTGTACATAGGACCTGCGCTCTGTTTCTAAAATGTTATTTAAAAAACGATTTTGGGGCAAATGAATGGCTTTCACATTTTTGAGAAGGAATAAATAGTGTCTGCATGATTAAATAAATATATTTGAACCTTTCACAATCATGTCACCTGTGTTACCTCAGTTTAGGAAGCAGATTGAGCTTCTTTCTTGTTGGTTTGTGTCATGTTTTTTGATAAGATAAAAAGATAGAGGATTTGTATTTTGTGAAATAGTGAGGTTTCAGTAGTAAAATTCAATGCTTGTACATAGGACCTGCGCTCTGTTTCTAAAATGTTATTTAAAAAACGATGTTGGGGCAAATGAATGGCTTTTACATTTTTGAGAAGGAATAAATAGTGTCTGCATGATTAAAGAAATATATTTGAACCTTTCACAATTATGTCACCTGTGTTAACTCAGATTAGGAAGCACATTGAGCTTCTTTCATCTTGGTTTGTGTCATGTTTTTTGATAAAGCTTGGTATCAACATTTGCAAGATAGAGGAATTGTATTTTGTAAAATAGTAATGTTTCACTAGTGAAATTGAAAGCTTGTACATAGGATCTGCGCACTGTTTCTTAAATGTTATTTAAAAAACGATTTTGCGGCAAATGAATGGCTTTTACATTTTTCAGAAGGAATAAATAGTGTCTGCATGATTAAATAAATATATTTGAACCTTTCACAATGATGTCACCTCTGGTATCTCACACAGGTGACATGCTTGAGGTACATCTTTAAAGGATTTTCTCATTTATCTTAATCACCTTTCCATAAGGTAAGTTGTTAATTTGTAAGGGGCACTTTAAGTTAATTTGTAAAAACGTTTTCTGATAGTTATTTACTGTCCCTCTGTTATACTTATAGATTGAGATAGGCTTCTCTGTTATAGTTATAGATTGAGTTAGGCTTCTCTGGTATAATTATGAATTTACTTAGGCTTCTTCACATACACTTTTTTATATTTCTACTTCCTGCCTGATACCATACACTGCCCAAAGATAACTTCACTGTTAAAAACTCAGAAGTACCTGTCTGAACTTAAACCCAACAGTGCCCTATTTCTACTGATATATTTAGTTTTTATGCAATTTACAGCAAGAAAATGGAAGGAGAACAAAACAAAATTAATATTTCTTTCGAGATTGTTGTGGAGAACAATCCTGAGGAAAATATTGATGACTTGGACTTTATGGATCAGTCTCTGGACCAAGAGTTACTTAATTGTGTTGAAGAAATAGAATCATGGAATCAAAATGAGGAGATTCCAGATGATGTAATCTTGGAAGTTCTTTTAAATTTTGAAAAATCACAACAATAAATTTATATTTAATAATTAAAAATTGTTCGAGACATTATTCATTTTTATATGTAATTCATGAAATAGTACCAACATGATTATAATATAAAGTGAGACTTATAGTATACTGTGCAACTTTTTTGTGTTACATAGTAATTTTGCTCATAGTTACTTCCTTTCTCCCACTATATTATCTCCAATGAGTATTTGACATCTCTTTTTCATCTCCTGCCTCCATGTTGTTTCTGCTTTCCTGACAGACTATGGTATAGATTCCATATAACACAATAACTTCTGTAACAACATGCAAATTATCTACAGAGGAGACAGTGTACATTGAATTTAAGACTCTGTATTGGTATCTACATGCTGGTATTTAAATCACCCACACAACACAACAACTCTATTCAAAGCTACCCTACCTCTAAGCACTTTAAATTATTATTTTACTGTTTCACTGGGTTTTCCTCATGGTACGCTCCCCGGTACGCTCCCCCGAAAATCAAAAAAAAATAAAAAATAAAATTGGACCCTCAAAGCCCTTTTATGGCCCCCACATCAAACCTATGGGGTCGGGAGGGGGGGTCTACCCTGCCCCCTTTTGGTCATTTCCCCCTTTGTTTTTGCCACCTCTTGTGTCTCGATCCTACCGATACACAAGATGGCGGCCGCTCCGGACTGTTTGGAATGTTGACAGATACCCGAGAGCCAATCAGCTTTCCGCTCGCGAACTCGCGTAGCGCGCTGGTACGCGCCCCGGTGCGCGTACCGGGGCGCGCTTATAGATATATATATTTTTTTAACCTAAATTACTCAAAATCCACTGGAGCACATATCTTCAGACATAGCAAAGGCACATCGGGCTACTAGTCCCTACAATTTTGCCAAGTTTGGTGGAAATCCATTCAGCCGTTCGGGCTAAAAGTGAGTCCAACCGCCCTATGGAAATTAACATGGGGAAAACATGTTTTGGGACCCCCCTTTTATCTCGGCCCCCGCTTGACGAATTCCCCCCAAACTTTCAGGGAAGGAGCAGAGCGGAGCGGGCCATCTTCTTTGAGAAATTCGCGAAGATTCGTCCACCGGCGCTAAAGTTATTCCCAATAGAATGTTGCGGATTTCCTATGGAAAGTAGATCCTAACTATAACTACCTACTGGCGACCGCCAGTAGGTAATATATATATATATATGTATCAAAGAGTGCAACTGTAGCACAATTAATTAATTTTTGTACCTCCCACTACAGCGCGCTCACCTATCTGTAGGTTTCATAATGCTTACTACATTTGTTATGAGCACTGAGCACTGTAAATGGCGAATATTTTACCATTACAAAATGGAGCCCGCTTTTGTTGGGAGGTTTCGAGTCCTCTGTTGATGCCAATTAAGAGGTGTAACCCCTGCACGATGTCAATGTTGATTGCGATAAATGTACCGGTTTGTGCGTGTGGACACACACACTGACGAAGGCAAATCGCCGAAACGGGTCTGTGGTATAGCTTGTAGTTAAATAAACTACTCTGTGAGAAGGAACCTCCCGAGTGCTGTCTTTCATTCCTGGGGATTTGCCTGGATTTGACGAGCGCAATATATATATATATATATATATGGATGTGTGGATATTTGAGCGGTTACAGGCACGGCTTATTGGGACACTCTTTTGGTCTGGAGCTACGTGCATAACCTGTGCAGAGTGGTAAAGTGGTGAAAAACACAGCACTTGAGCCTCTGAGCATTTGTCGGACCTATTTGTGTAGTGGCACTGGTGTGGATATATATATATATATATATAATATTTATTTATTTATTTGGATATTTAATATATATATATATATGTCTAGAGCAATAACCATATCACCACACTATAATCAAACATGCTTGGATCAATGGCCACTATTTATGTTAATAAAACTCCAAGACACATTGTTTAACATGGTGTTATGTATTGCTCCTTATTTCTAAATCCTCCCCAAATTCCATTGTAAAAATGGTATTCTAGTTTAAAGCTATGCAATACATTGAAGCTTTCATTTCAGGCATCGACAAACACTGCTAAAATGCCTAGTCTACCTTCCTTTCGATATAAACGTTTGCACATTGCAAGATGTATTTTGCCCCAAACTCACACACAGATAAAGGATTTCAACATGTTGTAATACGAAATTTCCTGTATTTTGAAAATACAGTAAATCTTCCGATGTTTAAGGGAAGGGCAATCACGTCCTAATGTACACCATTATTGTTCCATTGCCAAGTACAATATATTTATAACATGGATTCAATCATAAAGACAGATGGTATACCTAAAAAGAAACCTATATATTTAGCATCATGATCTAAAACCTGACACACGGTGGCCATCGAAGCTGTGTCCATCTGTTGCACAATTATAGCAATGGTTCCAACCTTCATTTATCAAATGAGAGAACTTGATATTGGCTTTAATTATGAAGACTTGTTAAATATCACCACTTGACACGGCAAGGTGAGGACAACTTTTAATATGTGTCACAGAACAGGAGAGCCAATTCACAATGACATTCACTGACAAACCTGTCCTTTCTTCTATTGCGATCTATTGGAACTGCCACAGTGGGTGGAGAGAGGGCAGGCACGGTACAAGGAGCAGAGCAAGTGTCAAGGGAATCAGGGTGACACAACATGAACGATGTAGAAACATCATAAAGATATAACAAGGCTGAAATGAAAAAGGGAAATTTGAAGATATTAAGAATTGTGGGCATCAGTATGTACAGGGATTGTATAATCGATCCAGTAATGCAAATGTATCAACTGATTTCAAATATTGTTGCTATTTTGGTGTTAGATTCAAGGGAATTTAAGGAAACTGCACTTGCTTTAAAATAAATCCCCCACTACAAAAAGAATTATTTTTGTGATGGGGATTCATATCAATTTACTTTACATCATCAAATGTCACATCATTCAGAAAAAAGAGGGATAAATAGGATAATAAAGACATACGCACGTATCACTTGTCAGTTAAATCATGGTTGTCAAGACAATACAGAAATTAGGTTTAGCCAACATCTGGGCTAACTTTACATTATGACCATTGTATGTTATTCTAAATGCCCAGCGTTACAGCAGCTCAAACCACCATTGAAAAAATAGGTGGATCCTTGGTGCACCATTCCCTTGCATTTATTCTAATTGCTATAATTAGTGCATAAAATATTAATTGTCTAATGGCCCTGCAGGTCAAATTCATTCAATGATCTACCCACCAAAGATAATTAATCACAATGGGGAAGTAATCTAATGACTTAATCAAACAAAAAGCCATTAATTTGATCAATGTTACTGTTTTATTTATAATTTATAATACAGCAGCAATCCCATTCAATAGTGCAGATGGCAGAAGGTGTAAGAAAGTGCTCAGTGTGTGACAGTATTTACATACTTACATATAGCACCAAAACAAGAATGGTGTCACACTACACCAATTAGTTCAATGTACATGATAGCGTGGTGTGGGCCCCAAATAGTAAACTCATTTACAGTACTATCACAAATCTACCATTACCTACAGAGTTAATCCCCGTTTTCAATGCTAAATAATTCTTCCTTCGCTTGATCGATCTTGGAATGTTGTATTAGGAGTCAAGGAGCAAATCAGACATCTCAAACTTAAATAGCATCAGCAATTTTTAAATTCAGTCAATGATGAGAGTTGGGCTAATTTTCTAAAACCTTTCTTCTCATCTAGAGATTAGTAAAGTTCCTTTCTATCATTTCGTTTAGTACATAAAACATGTATGTTTACAGATATCTCATCAAAACAATTGTTAGAATTAAGCATCAAATGTATTTTGCATTAAATGTGTTCCATAAAGGAATAAATTCCCTATTCTAAAGATCAGGGTCAGAGTTTTAGATTTCAAGAACCCATGAAGAGTTAGTTCAGTTTTAAAGGAATGTGTGAGATCAGAGGAACATAAAAGGTCAAAACCAAATGAGAGTAGCAGAACTTCCCATAAAAAGTAGATCATAAGATTCAGTCGAGTCTCAAAAAAATCAAAGTAAATCTGCATACAATTGCAGTAGCAATCTGTCAATAATCAAATAGCAAAGTGAGGCAAAAGGGAAAACAGTAGCAGTAGAAACCACAGCCATCAGGGGTCTGGAACGGGGAAATAGAAAAAGCGTTGCCTCTACCTAGGAACACAGACTAATATAGAAGTCCGGAAAACAGGTTAAAACATTGTACCAGGCTTCTTCTTCCATGCACCAATAAGATGGCAGCATTCTTTGGTAAGCAGGTTTAGCTCGAATGTTCCCACGCACATACATGCATTTGTACACTTCATCACAAGGTAAGCCGCAGATCATCTTGTGTAGTTAAATTCTGGAAACTTTAGACTTGGTTCCCATAAGCCTTTAAACGCAGATCGACCTACTACTTCTCAATGTGTTTCACTGCAAGAACAATGAACTACTAACTAAAAGGCAAAATTACTGTTAGGCAATGCATTCTTTTTATTTGAATCGCGCATTATTGTTTAAATGGCACAAGTTATTCTTTTCAAACGTTATATGAAATATGAGAAAAATAAGAGTTCATGAAATGTAATCAGTAAAATGTTGCTTATGTTATGTTATGGAAACTTATACAGCGCACCATACCCATGGGGTATCAAAGCGCTAGCGAAGAGCACCCAGAACTGCCCAGAAAACAGTGAACCCCATGACTAAGGAAGATCGAAAGAGAAAAATGACATTTTCAGAAGTTTTCTAAACGTGCTAAAAGAGTTGGCTTCTGAGATGTAAATAGACAGGGTGTTCCACAGTTTGCCAGCTGCTACCAAGATGGACCGACCTCCCGATGTGGCTTTATGAACTCTAGGAACAACACCTGCCTACGAGAGGAAGATCTGAGTGACCTTCTCAGGGAATACCACGGAAAAAGGAAATTAGGCTGGAGAGAGCCTTTCTGATGCAAAGCTAAGAAAACCTTGAAGAGAGACTTAAAGGTAATCCTTTTTTTACTGGAAGCCAATGGAGGGACCAAATCCCTTGGGGTGTTCAAGATAAAGTAATACATTTCTTAAACTGAAATATTCTGCAGTTATAACAATAATTTCTAAGCATGTCAATTTAGGGTCAAGCTCCTAAAACAAATTGTGCACATTTTAGCAATATTAGGTTTCTTCTAGTTAATGCAAACATTTTTTCATATCTTCTCTATGGCCTACACAGGTAACTACGACTTCTTACTGTAAATAAGCACATTTCAAAGGTGCACCTTTTCTACAATGCATTTTATATTGATCATTTCACATTCATCTACAGGCTAATTATTTTCCATGTCAATTTATTAGCTTTCTCATCCACATTGATTTATCATTTGTGCACCCTTGTTGGTATGTCGATGTGTCACCCCAGACGGATTAAAGCCACGGATCTCCTCAGGAGAGAGTCACCTGTCTATTGCCTGTAAATCAACTAAATAAAGCCCTTAGTGTAATAAGGCTACTATGCAGACCTGTGTGTAGTCCAAAAGAGTGACAATATACCTTGTGCATTAGACAACCTGTGTTCAAGGTAATCTTTCAGTCACCTATATTTCTTAGCTATACCCTATAGGCAAGAAATATAGTATTAGAGATAAGAGAACAAATGCACCCTTCTACACCATGTGTTGTTAAAAATTATGAAAGATTGCTCAATGTGCACAGACAAGTATTACAGGGTAATTAACCACCCACACCTAAAGGTAAGCATATCAAGCAACCGAATAAACATGATGTGGTAAAAGGAATGGCTATGGGAAGTTGATTTTCTTTGCGCCGTAAATGGCCAATCTCTTTGTGGCACAATTTAAGGAATGTACTATATATGGGCAAGCAAATCCGTCTTTGATTATCATACAAATGTGGCATCTCTATATAGATGACATGTCCATGGTGTGGTGTGGGCAGGTGAGAGAATTCCTTTTACAACTTGGTTGAACAAACAGAGCATACACCTTAAGTTCATCTGTGATCAGAACAATAGTGAGAACAGTTATCTAGACCTTTTGAAATTAAGAGGGAAAACATTACAAACAGACAGGTTCATACTTCACTGACTAGTTTCAGGGAAACAAATATGTTGCTGTGAACAAATGAATCTCCTCTGATCATATTGACTCCAACAAAATAATTTTTTTACCTAAAGTGAACCCCTACTTTTGAACTCTCATTAAACTCACTGAAAAATAATACATTTATAAGAATGGCGTTTTATGCTTTCTTGGTAGATTATATTAGGTATTAATGTTTTACACTGTTAATGGTGTGCATGATGCATTTCTGTCTTCCCCGTGGATGTGTGGGAGTATGGGAGTGTTTGGTGTGTATAACAGGAATGATGAGGTTTTCATTCAGAAAAACATTTAGATATTTTCCTGTAGATGTTTTATTATATTTTGTCTTTTCCAGTGTCTTTATTTAAGTCTGATCCAATCGCTTTCCTAAGTATTCTTATCACAGACTGATTAGAAATGTACGATTTGTGTGGTAACTGTGGAATTTGTAGTTAAACATATGTGTGAGAGTATTTAAATAGCTAGACACTAGCATCTTTCACTTTATCTACACAGAATTACAATGTTATTCAAGATATACCACTTGTGTGCATTATGTAACAGACCAATTCACTTACTAATCTACCTCTTTTTTGCCGTCACTTTCAAACCAAGAAGTTCTGGCTTGTTTTATAAATCAATTAACTTATCCATTGATTGGTGACTTTGTAGCGATTGGTGAGTGAGTGTAAGAATGAGTCAATGGTTGGGCTAATGGTTTGGGACAATTTAGTAAAGATCTGGATATCCACCAATTTATCATGGCATTTTAGGCATCCCCTCCTTTTCTCCTCCTTCTTCCCTCTACATTCCCTCTACATTTTTAAGCATTTTTCGTTCATTCTGGTCTGAACCCACATTGTAAACAGACTTGCAAGTTTAGAACATGTGGGTTTCGTGTAATGTTTTTTACTCCTGGGCTGTCCACACTTTATAAATATCCGAAATAAAAATAAAATCAATATAAAAATCTGGAGAGATGTTGTTCTTTGTATCTTGCAATGCCCTGTTATGAAGCATTTGCACATTCCTATTTCTTCCACCTTATTGCCAGTTGCGTAGTTGCTAAGTTCAACAAAGGCATTCAATATCACTCGGAATTCCTTCAATCCCAGTTTAATGGTGGTCTAGCACAGCATCAAATCTATATATATAAAAACCAAAGTATGTCCGTTTGTCCTTTATGCATTACTACACCATTCATCCGATCGGCATGAAACTTTGGGAAGTTGTTGAGTACACTCCCACGAAGGTTTCTGTCTAAAAAATAAAAAAAAGACAATTGTTAAAAGTTGTTGAGTACACTCGTGCGAAGGTTTCTGGCAAAAAAATAAATAAATTGTTAAATATCGGCCCCCCGGCCACCCAGGGCCCTCATAATCTTTCCAATACTGAACGTTTACACTTTCCGGTTCGACTCGCTTTTGCACTGACCATCAACAAAGCACAAGGACAATCGCTGCAAGTGTGTGGATTAGATTTGGGGAATCCGTGCTTCTCACATGGACAACTGTATGTGGCCAGCTCACGCGTCGGAAAACCTTCTGATTTATTCGTCTACGCACCAGACGGAAAAACAAAAAATATTGTGTATCCAAAAGCACTCGAATAAAAAAACAGAATTAAAATAACACTTCGAAATGTTTTCCATATTAAAATGAATAGGTTTCAATAAAAATGACACAATGTAAATTGAATGTTATCATAACAAGTTTCCTTACATTTCTTTTCTTCTGAGATCGCAGCAATGCACGACGGGTAAGCTAGTTTATTATATAATATCACACTGTAACAATATTGAGTGCAGGATACAACAATCACTACATCATTAAGGTAAGTATAGATTTACAATTCTTGACTCCTGAGCTGTGTCTATTATACATTCACAACAGACATTGTGTAGTTATGGTTCAGACAATGTTTCCATTGATAAGGCATTTTTTGACGTGCCCATCACTTTTGACCCCGTCAGCTAGATTTTGGCATGCCAAGTTTCATGAAGGCCTGTTCATGGGAAAAAAGTTAAGGGGCTGAAAAAAATGATTTTCCATTTTTGTTCCTACAGAACGTTTTGTCAAAGGATACAGCAAATTGTGCTGAATGGATTGACATTACACATGGCATGAAAGTAGAACTTTACCCAGAAAATACGCTTCTTGTGGGTTGGTGTAAATTTGTTCAATAGTTTTTGAGATATTAGCTTTAAAAAAGGTAGTGAGCAGGATTTAAAGGGTCAACAGATGTGTGTATCACTGGCATTTTTTAACTTGTAATTCACATTTCGCAACTATTGTCAATCATGATTTGAAAAAGTTGCAAACTGTGATTAGCTTGATTGGGGCTTAAATGTATTCTTCCGCCACCTGGAAACATGACAGTTGGCTCTAACTCTGAAAAAAAATCCACAGCCATGGGGGAAGTTGTGCTCGACCCCCGGGTTGTGGTCAGGCATACCCAGATGCACCTGAGAATGAAGTGCCGAAAATGCTGCACAACTCAGGCCTTAGTTCACTTTGTTTGCATTTGCAGGAACTTGCGGAACAAAAGAACCTGTTGGTTACTCCTTATGTTTCGTCATTAAGGAATATGGAGCTGCTCGAAGACAACAGAAACCTGATTCAAGGGAGATTCATGCCAAATGATGTCAAGATTTGTTAAATTCTTGAACTGTGTCACAGTTGAATTGAATAAGGTCACAATTGTGTGCAGCATTGAACACACCGATTTCTAAGTATAGACCACTGGGTCTACCACCAAAACACCCCGTTACTTGGTCTATTAATTCCTCACTGTGTGCTTGCCATGCACATTTATTTCTCCTCAAATAATTTCCTGCATACAAGAACACTGACACATCAATGCCGGTGTGTCAGTTCTTGTAAATATGCCCCTCGGTGTCTGAAGGAACAGGATCTAAGTGAGGATTCTGAAAAAACAAGCACTCTACAATCTAAAAGTCAACAACATGCAAATAAATTCATAAACAATTATTAGTTTGGTTTTTGAAATATTCTTGCACTGCTGTTTGTAATGCAAAAGGTCTGAAGTCAAACAATTTCAAAGGCTATGCAGAAAACAGATAACTATCTACCACACCTATGACTCTTCCTTTTTAGGTCTTGCTACAGACAGCTGTAGCTGTCTATTGAAGACCTCAGGTCATACACACACATACACATGTACATACAATTATACATAAATACATACATTATGTAGAAGAACTGGCTTTAGTTCTTTCAGATGCTGGCTCATGCTATCTTTTAAATTTTTCTATTGGCTGGGGGCTTGTCAATCAATCAGTAAATCAATCTAAACACTTTATTTCAAAGAATTACATTGTTACAGAGATATTGCGCATTACCCAATTCATAAATAGACAATCCCAAATATCATCAATCAATCAATCAATCAGTGACACTTGTAAAGCGCGCTACCTACCCGTAGGGTCTCAAGGCGCTGGGGGGGGGGGGGGGTGCCGCTACCGCTCGAACAGCCAGGTCTTCAGCTTCTTCCTGAAGGAGAGGTGGTCTTGGGTCAGGCGCAGGTCGGTCGGCAGGGAGTTCCAGGTCTTGGCGGCCAGGTAGGAGAAGGACCTTCCTCCTGTAGTCGCTCTTCGGATGCGGGGGACGGCGGCGAGGGCGTGGTTGGCTGATCGGAGGTGGTGTTTGGGAGCGTAGAAGTTGACTCGGTTGTTGAGGTAGCTCGGGCCTTGGTCGTGTAGGGCTTTGTGTGCGTGGGTGAGGAGGCGGAAGGTGATTCTTTTGTTGACGGGGAGCCAGTGAAGGTCTCTCAGATGTCCGGAGATGTGGCTGGTTCGTGGGATGTCGAGGATGAGTCTGGCTGAGGCGTTCTGGATCCGCTGGAGTCTCTTCTGGAGCTTGGCGGTGGTACCGGCGTAGAGGGCGTTGCCGTAGTCCAGTCGGCTGGTGACGAGGGCCTGGGTGACGGTCTTCCTGGTCTCGGTGGGGATCCACCAGAAGATCTTCCGTAGCATGCGTAGGATGTTGAAGCACGCCGAGGAGACGTTGTTGACTTGCCTGGTCATGGAGAGGGAGGAGTCCAGGATGAAGCCCAGGTTGCGTGCATGGTCTGTTGGTTTGGGTGCGGTGCCCAGGGCGGGAGGCCACCAGGAGTCGTCCCAGGCGGAGGGTGAGGAGCCCAGGATGAGGACCTCCGTCTTGTCCGAGTTCAGTTTCAGGCGGCTGGTCGTCATCCACTCGGCTACCTCTTTCATCCCTTCGTGCAGGTTGGCTCTGGCGGCGGCGGGGTCGTTGGTCAGGGAGAGGATCAGCTGGGTGTCGTCGGCGTAGGAGATTATGCTGAGGTTGTGTTTGCGTACGATGGCCGCGAGGGGGCTCATGTAGACGTTGAAGAGGGTGGGGCTCAGAGATGATCCTTGAGGGACGCCGCAGATGACTTCGGAGGCCTCTGACTTGTAAGGTGGTAGGCGGACTCTCTGTGTTCTTCCGCCGAGGAAGGAGATGATCCATTCCAGCGCCTTGTCCTGGATTCCGATGTCGTTGAGGCGCCGTACTAGGGTGCGGTGGCAGACCGTGTCGAATGCCGCGGAGAGGTCTAGGAGGATGAGGGCCGCTGTTTCTCCTTTGTCCATCAGGGCTCGGATGTCATCGGTGGCGGCGATGAGGGCGGTCTCGGTGCTGTGATTGGCTCGGAAGCCGGACTGTGAGGGGTCGAGGGATCCGTTCGTCTCGAGGAAGGCGGCCATCTGCTTGTTGACGGTCTTCTCGATGACTTTGGCTGGAAACGGGAGGAGCGAGATGGGGCGGTAGTTCTTGAGGTCGGTGGGGTCCGCTGTTGGTTTCTTGAGTAGGGCGCTGAGTTCGGCGTGTTTCCAGCTCTCAGGGAAGATGGTGGTGTCGAAGGATGTGTTAATGATGTCTCGTAGGTGGGGTGCGATGACAGCGTCGGCCTTGTTGAAGACGTGGTGAGGGCAGGGGTCGGTCGGTGATCCGGAGTGGATGGAGTTCATCGTGCGGATGGTATCTTCGGTGCTGATCGGGGTCCAGGCGTGTAGGGTGGTGGTGGGGGGTGGTTGTTCGGTCATGGTGTGCGTTGGTTGGTTGTTGAAGCTGTTGTGTATGTCCGCGATCTTGTTGTGGAAGTATGAAGCGAGGGAGTTGCAGAGGTCTTGCGATGGGGTGATGTCGTTGTTTCCTGCGCTGGGGTTGGAAAGCTCTTTCACGATGTTGAAGAGTTCCTTGCAGTTGTGTGCGTTGTTGTCCAACCGGTCCTTGAATGCTCATCAACAATTTATAACACACATTTAGATCAATTTTAACCAAACACATAACTTTGGCTGAGCCATATAAACACAAAACAATTTGAGCGCTACAAAACAGCAAATAGTCCACAACCCAAAGTCCCACATATATAAAAAATCCATTAAAAGGACAAAAGATGCTGAATTAACCATTAAATTGCACCTCATTTTGCTCAGATACAACATTGTAAAGTACAGTGTGCATAGCAGCTTACCATAGTTCCACTTCTTAAAATGAACAGGACTCAGTTAGATCTTGAAATCTGTCCCACGTGTATTAAAAACATTTTAGAAGAAAGATTATAAAAATAACCAGCAGCTTGCAGCACATTTCTTGCCTGGTCAAAACACCACTCTACCAGCTTAGGGGATAGCAGACCGTTATCTTCAAACACTAAGAGGAAAAAGGCATAGCTTGAGATATTATAATTTTTCACAGATATTGACCGGTGGCTAAAGCTACTTCCTGGTATCTGAAATCACACAGCAAATTTAAGCCAATTTCTCTAGACTGTATCCCATAATTTTTTTAATACGGGTCAGAGGATCTTTTTCCTTTCCTCAATGAAAAGCACACAATCCATCAAAAGGCGGGTCACTGAATATTTCCTACCCTGCTTACAGGGACATTGACCATAGCACTCGTCTACTTTGGTTTTTGAACTCGATATTCGCCAACCTGGGTCATTTTCCACCCTTAGTCGCAGGATTTCATTCCATAAATACTTATCTGGAATTGCATATAGATACATCCATGCTCTCCAGCGCAGCTAAAAAGGGGATAACTGAACTCTTAACTTCCAGATACTGAAAGTCCGCTTCCCAACTGGTATCAATCGCACTTTGCCTGAGAGTGTTCTTTATATGACTAACTTGAGCTACCATCCCTCCCTCAGTGGGCAGATCAGGAACTTCCAGGTGCCTAAACATTTCTATTACTGGGTTCCTCTTAGTTGGGAAAGTTGCCAGTACCTCTGGTAAAATTAGTACTGACAATTTCTCACCAGGGACCCCGCTTTTGATCGAGAAATAGAAGCGTAAAGTTCTGGCGAGGGGTTGTCTTTACAGCCACTGCACTCTATTGCCATCTTCAATTGTACTTCTCCAGTTTCAGAACCCATTTCGAGGGGGGCAGACATATCCTACTGGCTCCCAAGAGTGGTGGTTGAAGTTATTTGCTACTGGTGTCCTGAGGTTTGTCCCACTGTGGCTCTACAAACCTGACCATGTACAACCCTTTCTTCACTCTACTATTAGGCTAGTGAGAATGAGCAGCCCAAGTCTTCTCAGGGAGGTAGTGTGGGGGGCAGTCACAATAACATATTGTCCAGCTCAAAGCCTTATCTTTTAGTTAAAATAAAGTACCTTAAGTGCACAATAAAATGAACTACTATGCAGTTCCATTGGAACAAAGGTACAGAGTTTTTATCTCAGTTACGACCCACAGGAATCCACAGGAATACAACCTTTCTGGTATTCACTCTCCTCACTGTAAGAGTGAACTTGTGAATACAGTTCCCAGTGTACTATGGGCATAGGCATTGATTATGCACAGGTGTAGATTACTTCTAAGACACATCTGATCAAATGCATAACTCAGTTCAACACCTTATTACCCCTTGTGGTAACTTGGCAAAAATACTTAGGTCTATGTGGCAGACTCATCTGCACATTTTAGTTCTTGCTCCACTTTCAGACTAGAACCAAGCAAGAAACTTCTGATTGCCACTTTTACCTACTGTGTGTGTTGCAGTTCTAGCAGTGCAGTGGGTGCAGTTTGTGTACTCAGCCATGCAGCTGTGGCCTAACTACTGCAGAGGCTGCAGCCGTGACCTCACATTTGAACAGGGACTGCCGGATGAAGGATGTGTGACATACCTATGCAGTGAAACTCATTTCTAGCATGGGTGGCCTCCATGGCAGGGTATAGACAGGTGCTCAGGTATGGCAGTTGCGGCCTCAGGGGCAATGAATGCTTTTCTGCTTTGGCAGCTATGCTGACTGTGGCAGCACCAATCTCTTGTGCTCATGACGTAATGCTTGTTCTTGCAAAAGTCTTGCTGCAGTTCAAATGGGGACCACTGGAGACCAGGAGACCTCCTCACAGCACAGGTGAACCTGGCTTCTCTCTCTGTGATTGTCACTTTTCTCTAAGTACTTCCCAGTCCAGGAACATGCTGGGTCTCTCCTCTTAGACAGTGTCTCACTACTGCCATTGAAGGCTCTCACCAATGACAACTGAGCGTTTCCTGTGTATGTAACTCCGTCGACATGCCTGGATCAGCAGACCTCCAGGAATGCCAGGAAACACCATGCTGCATTGAGCCCGGGCTTTGGAGCTCTGCTTAAAGAAAAAAGAGAGAAATAGGTAGAGTCGAGGCTCCAGAGGCTCACGAGGTCCATCCCTAGGTTCCTTGAGCACCTCCCCTCCACAGCTGAGGTGCTCATTCCAGGGGTGGATGGCCCAATGGAACTCCTTACCTGGCTCTAGTTGGTTCCAGTCCAACACAACTCCAGCCACGACCTCTCTACTAGAGCCCTTGCCTCTCAACCCCCGAATCTCCTTGTTCCTGCCACATTTGGCCGGCCAGCCAGCAGGGAGCCGACTGGTGGTGGAAGACACTAGCACATCCCAGGGAGGTGGGGGACAGGGTGGCTGCGGTGTGGGCTCTGGGAAGAGGTGACTGGCGCAGAACAGGTTGTGCTCTTCTTAAGGTCCTGGACAGCTAGCAACCCCAATGCTGCTTTTGGTAAAAGGGTGTTTGTGTAGAAAGGGCGAGAGGGGTGGGTGAAGAATTCGCTAGAGAGAGGGCACCAGGACACTAGAATGAAGCAGCATTTATTCTCTACATTCACATTTCACATTTGTCCTTGAACTCCCAGACTTAAACTTACAACTGCACTTGTTTCCTCCACTGTGGTCAGAGATGCTGTGTGTTTTAATGCTGGAGCAAAGGTACAGTCAACAAGCTGCCAATTGACTCTTACTGATCCAATGCCCTTAGGCAGACAGTATATTTCTCTAATACTTTTGGAAATACACAGAGAAAAGAATTGCCATGGTTACTACCTTTGATCTGCTGATTTGTGAGCACTTTCTGACTGACTGGATTTATCAAGTGCAAGATTTAGATCAGTCTTGGGCACCATGTCTTTAACAAGATCCAAAACCATAGACTGTTTAAAAAGACTCCATCAATGCGAAAAACTAGGGAGAGGTGCCAAATGGCAGGGCCCAGCCACATCAGCATGGCACAATTATTTCTGGGCATTCCTAATTCTCCTGCAAATGAGAGCGCAAAAGTGCAAATCCACAACATTCCAACAGAGGCTGATCTGCTGTTAGCCTCATTCCTGGCCACCTCTCTCTGAGTCACCGCGGATGAAAAAGGCACGACACGAGTCAATGGCATTTCATCGCACAGCCATTTGCAAATTCCTTCAAATCTCACAAACTAGTCAAAGAGGATATGATCCTAATGGAAACATACATTTCACCATATATTGGGATGCCCATATACACAATTTCTCTTAGCAGAACTGTAAATTATTCTTCTGCTAAAAGCTTGGTAGAGCAGACCCGAGCTGCAATAAGCCAATGCTTGAAGTGTGTCAAAGTTGAATTGATGAAGGTCACGATTCTGGAAAACGAAACCTGTGTGCCATTGAACAAACTGATTCTGTGGTTCCATAGGAGAAGTGCTGACAGTGTAATACAGGGGCATAGCTCCCCCTATTACAACGTAATATGAATGCACTATTGCCCTTTTGTTCGCTTGAAGATCCCTGAGGACATCTGTAGGTTCCATTGTTCCCTTTCTAGTTATATTGCTTCTAAGTTATTTTAACCAGCGCTACCCAGCGCTGTAAAGCTTAGTCCATTAGGCATTTTTTAAGTACAAGAAGTCCCATTGATAATTTCAATGAATTTGCTAAACTCTGTCTTACCTGAAAGTACTTATGACCAGGATGCATGTTATAAATTATATTTAGGAGACTTTTGACACTTTTTGTAAGGTACCGTAAAAATATATTTATTTTGGAATATTGTCACTTCTTATTTCTTTTACCATTTGGCGCATTACCTATCTGCATGTTTTTTTAAATCTCTTATTAAACTACGTGGTAACTTAATGAATTTGATATGTTCCAGCCCTATTGGCTGTTTCAATATTCCCAGTATGTTATAATAAGTCATCAAAAGCATCCAGACATTTGTAAGCAATTTGCAATGATTTTAATTCTTCGCACAAGAATCTATATCTATCTACTTGCACAACTCATGAGTTAGAGCTGACTTGCAAACTCACCAGGACCATTTCAGGTGCTGGATTTTACCACTATTTGGTGACCTTTTGACAAGTCAGTCCAGGTAGTGTAAAGAAAAGCACAAGCGGAACCAAATACTAAATGAGCATCTGGCTTTGCTCAGAAGGTAGGAGGTAGGGTGCAGAACCTAGACAAAGTCCTGGCCCTGTTCTCGACCCTTGCAGGGCAGCACCACCTGCTCTTTGGGCTCAGGGCCATGCCTGATTTAAGTGAAATCAGTGTAGCTCCACATCATTTTTGGAAATCTCTTAATTTGCAACTGTGTCCAACAATAGCACAGTACATATGTTTAATACTTATTGGCAAAAGTTAATATGATTAATATTCCAGTGCCATGAAGAATGATGGCAATGATGTTATCCATACCCACAGTTGGCCATGGATTTTCCTACTGTCTCTTCTCATTTGCTGCCTGTAAAAATGGTTTCAAATGACACATCTGCTGCAGAGGGAGGACTGAACCCACATTACACACACACCGTAAGCCACCACACGGGGTTGAGTATTAAAATGTATGGGTTTTGTTGTTACTTGGTGTATGATCCTGATCTATCCCCCAATAGCTGGAGCATGGTAATTATAGTTTATTAAACACTGCGATCTTGGTGGTAAATTACACCGTGTCCAGCAAGATGTAGAATAAATCTTTAACTCACGGTTCAACACAATTAGCCAGATCACCTACATTATTAATCCTCTGCTTTTCTTGTGCACCCTCTTTACTGTAGAAAGATCAGCATGAGTATCTTCTTCAGGCTTGTCTATGGCAACCTTAACCTGCCTCTTGTCCAGAAAATCAATGTTGCCAAATGTCTGCTTTGCCCCAAGAGCACACAGTTATCAGTACATCAACCTGTTCTTGCATCTCTCTACTGGCTATCTACCACCCTCACAAATTCAATTCAAGTACTTTTGTATAGACCACTGGGTCTACCGCCAAATAAATCCTGTTACCTGGTCCATGAATTCATCACTGTGTTCTTGTCAGGCACATTTAATTCTCCTCAAATAAATTCCTGCATGGACTGCACTTAAACAACCCCTGCATGAGAGGCTGTGCCTTTATTTCACTTTTCATCTCTGGATCTCTTTCTCCTATATTATATGGAAAATTTATGTTGTGGCCATTAAACCTGCGGTGGGTGCACATTCCTGTTTGCACCGGAAGCTGGACTGCAGTCTGGTCACAGATCACTGTGTTTGCTCCCTCAATTTTCAGCACATTAAACTGGTGCACATCTCATGAGCAAATAGAGTACATGCGCTGTTTGCATGCCTTGAAATGGTGAATAACCTGTGCTATTAGTTTTTTTTCCCAATCTAAGATATCAAACTCATATTCGGATGGAAATGCATGCCCGCTAATTCTTGAACCCCTGACAATTGCAAATTAGGAGGAACGCAATTTGCACTCATTTTTTGCAGCCTAGTTGTGATCAGGCACATATTCGGATGAAAATGCATGCCCTCTAATTCGTGAACCCAGGACATTTAGGACAAATTAGGAGGAACACAATTTGCACCCATTTTTTGCAGCCTGGTTGAGATCAGGCACAGATTCTATGGCTTTATAATCCACTGCTGTATTCCTTCCCAGCTATCAGTAACATGAAATCACCCATATTATTTAAAATGCACTCTTTGATGTCTCTTAAGATGGCCACCTAGGGCAGAGGCTCCTCCACATCACCAACCTGTCGCAGCTTTTTTTGGTGTTATGACTCCGGTTTTCTCATAGATTGGAGCTGCAGAGTTCAGAGGAACATAGCGCCATGCTGTGATGCCACTTTTCAGGAGGTTTGGCAGCATTCAGGTATTCTTTTTCAATGTCGCTGCATCTTCCTCAGGAGTGGCTACCATTTTACAATCCTTTCTGCCACTGCATGCAATTTTGATAGCGCGTTATGCGCTTTAACATAATACTTCGTGGCTGGCACAATTTAATTGTGGGTTTATATAGCGCTAGGAATCGACTCCCGGAGGAGTATCTCCACGCTTCGACCGCTGGGGAACCCGTCCTGGCTCACCCTGAGAGATGGTCCCTGATGGGTATCTCTAAGGTGTGACCAAGCATCCCCGGCGGTCTGGGGGGGCCGTTGTGAAGATGAGGCAAGCTGATGCCCAGAGTTGCCGAGTGTGGTTTCTGACTAGAGTAGGCACGAGGCGAGAATTATCGAGTCCGCTGACGCTGGTCCACGACCCTGCCGCGTCGGGAATCGAACCCTGGTCCCGGGCCGTTCTCTGCTTACGGGTCTGCCGCCTCTAACCAGTGAGCCACACTTCTCCACTCCAATGTTGCTACATTATGAAAGGTTACATTTCCAAGAGTAGAGTTTTTTTTTCTTCTAATTCATTAAAGACCAGGATAATGTTATAATTTTATGACTGCATATTACCGCAACAGGATTGCTGTCTAGCGCCTCTAGTTCTTGAATTGTATTTCCTGGTGGCTGTGTGGTGATGACTTGCATTTAATTACTCTGGGCTTATCTAGTGTAGTGCCTGATACTGTTTTTAATCTTCTGGAGGAAAATACTTCTAAGATATCTTCCAACTCTTCAGTACTGGCAGATTATTTTTCATATGGGAAAATTACGAAAGTCACAGTTTGTTTTTATTCCCAGATTGCAATCTTCTTTTGCATCAAGTGGTGATCCTTTTTCAAGTTCAATAGCTGTACACAAATTAGATACTCCTGGTGAAATGGCCACTTCTATCACTCCTCGCACTGCCTTCTTACAATCCTACACAGTAAGGCTCAGTCGTCCTCTTCTGATTTTAAAAGGTTAAAATAAAATTATCCTTCACCAGACAAGTCTGCATCTCTTATTTCTATGGAATTGTTGTTGGAGGAAATTCAAGCACTGCGTCCTTTTGTTGAGGAGACTACTAAGTAGTCAGTGATGGAAAATCGAGTTTCTATTGTGGAACACCAGCTTGTAGACTTACATGATGAAACTAATAAGATTTATTGTCTGGAAAAAGAGGTTCTCCAACTCAAACAACACACTAAAGATTTGGAAATAGGAACAGGCGGAATAACCTCCACATTTATGGCCTTCCTGAAGAATTAGAAGGGAATGCCCCTGTTTCTTTTTTACCTCCTTTCTGCCTAAATTGTTGGACATGCCTTCCTCAATCTCGCTCAGTATACAGATGACATGGGATTGGTCCTCATCCTGCAATGTCTGTATCTTCTACCAAATGAAGAGGAGTCATTATACTATTTCTGAAGTTTACTGATTTAGTAATAGTTCTCTCTGTGGCTAAAGCTGAGCGTCAAGTCACATGGTTGGGTCAAAGAATTTTCTTTTCTCTGGATGTTTCCAATGCTACTTATGCCAGAAGGAAGGAGTTTCTTAATCTCCGAGCTCCCCTGTGAACTCTTGGCGCCGGATATAGTCTTTTTCATCCTTGCATCTTTAAAGTGACTTACCAGAACAATACCACTACTACATTTGAAGATCCAGATGAACTTAAAAAGTTTATACCGACACATACGTTGGTTAATATGGCTACAGCTGGTCCTTCTACTCGTTGATTTTTTCTCCTTTTTCTCAGATGGTTTATGGTGGTCTCTTTGAACTATTAGTATGTTTGGTAGGTATCTTATGGTAATGTTTTGACATGTCATAACATTTAATGTAAGGTGTTTAATTTTTTTCCTTATCTTCTTTTTATTTACAGGTTTGTCTTATATGCTTGCATTGTGCGTTCTTTTCTCCTGAGTGTATTTGACCCTGATGTGGTATGGACTCCTCCCCCTTTTTAGGTGTGTTGCCGTTTTATGTGTCGTCACCACCCCATTCCTTTTCTTTTTGCTATTATTCAGGCATGTTTTTGCAGTCGTCCTTTTTGCATATGTACTGTGTCTCCTTTTTGCTCTTTATTTCTCTTCTTTACCTTCCTTTCTGCCTCCCTTTGTTTCCCATTTTTCTCTACTTGTTATTCTTCTCCTTTTCCCATTCTTTGTGTATTCCTTTTCTATTTTTTGACCTGTATTGGATTTTTCTCATTCTTTTTAATGTTCTGAAGCAATTTATTCCTCTTTTAATCTCTATAATTCAGTGTACCATCATGGAACATTAAAGGCTCTATTAATCCTGTTAAACATCAGAGGATATTATCCCATTTAAATAAATCCAACCCTGATTTAGGTCTTCTCCTGGAAAGCCACCTTACCGAATTGGAAGCTTTAAAATTCAAACAAAGCTGGGTGGGAAGTGTGTTTGTCTCCCGAAAAAAAGAATGATGTTGTTATATTATGTAGGAAGTCACTTAATCTTACTTTGATTTCACAAGAACTAGATGACATGGGTAGATGGATGTAGGAAAGTAGGATCTGCTTTCATGGTTACTCCCACTTTTTGCTGGTGTCATTCTGTTTTCTGACTAGTCTTACTGGGTTCCTGCTAATCAGGATCCCAGTCTCTGTGCTTCCTTCCTAAATTGGACCATGATGAGTACTTAGTTACCCCTCAGATTGGCTACTGGTGTACCCTTGTAGGTCCCTACTATATGGTACTAAGGTACCCATGGCATAGATACACCATGGGTCCCCCATGGATTGAAGCATATATTATGCCACCCCTGGCCTTCACTTCCTCTAGCGGAGTGCTGCCCAAAATATCTAAATATCCCCTCTGCGCCTTCAGTGCAATTGCTGCTTCAAGGAATATGCTGAAGTCTCAGATCAATGGCAAGCAACTGCCAAGTTTTTAGGGCCTACCCAGCTTACAATTTCTCTTATTTTGAAATGATCACTCAAAGTGGGAGTTTGTTTAAAAAACCATAATAACACAGTCATCTTGATGTGCAGAGAGCCTTGTGCATTTTTGATTTCCCTACCCAGATCTGGCATGCCCTCAGAAACCTAGTAATTCATCTGACTGTAAACGAGACACTGAACAAAAGACGTGGTGGTCTGGAAGCACAGCCAATATAGGGCCATGCTTCCATATGAAGAACTCTATATGAGGTCCTTGTTATTTTGGTATAACACTGGTGAGAACTCGTGGGAATACCCCCCCCCCCCATCAAATGGGTGTTAGGGGAAGGGGATTCTATACCGTGAGAAATATTTTCTACATGGAGATGACAAGTGCAATTGCACAGATTTCAAGGTATATTTCCAAGTATTCCAAAGTGCAATTGGAGGCTATGTATAATTTCATATGTAGAAAATCCTCCTCATGGTCAAATGTAAGAATTCACTAAATGTTTCACCAAAAACCTGTGAATGTCATGGGTTTCTAGGGGTACTTTGTGAACTTCAAAACATAAGTGTGCACGAATGAGAAGATATCAATCTTAGGGTGTAGAGTTCGAGATTTTTGAAAAATTGGACTGTATATGTTTTGTGGAAGCATTTGACACAAGGTATCTCAAGGAACATGATCTAACTAAGGATCCTGAAAAAACAAGCCCTCTGCAATCTAAAAGTCAATAAAAAATAACACGCAAAAAAGTCATAAAACCGGTTAGTTTGGTTTTTGAAACGTTCTTGCACTGTTGTTTGTTTTACAAAAGGTCTGAAGGCAAACAATTTAAAATGTTATGCAGAAAACAGATAACTATCTACCACACCTATGACTTTTCCTTTTTCGGTCTTGCCTACAGACAGCTGTAGCTGTCTATTGGAGACCTCAGGTTATCCACATGGTCATACACACATACAAATGTACATATAATTACACATACATACATACATACATACAAAACCAGAACGAGCTTCAGGTCTTTCAGACGCTGGCTCATGCCATCTTTTAAAATATTTCCATTGGCTGGGGAGGGGGGTTGTTTTACAGCTACTGCATTTTGTGGAAGGATACATGGGGCTTCCACTAATCCCCTTTTGTAATAACTGCACTGTATTGCCACCTCCCATTGAACTTCCTCAATTTCAGACCCTATTTGGGGGGGACAACAAGTCAGACATATCCTACTGGGTCCCAACTGTAGTGGTTGAGGTCATTTGCTACTGGTGTCCTGGGGTTTGTCCCACTGTGGCTCTGCAAACCTGGGGGCATATTTACAAGGGCCATATCTCCACTTTTTTGGCATTTAAAGACAAAAAAGTGGAGATAAAAATATCGCCCTATTTACAAGAGGGTGATAACATGCATTAGTGCATGTTAGCACCCTTGTACCCGACGCCTCCATTTGCATCTCTAATTAGATGCAAAGTGGGCATCACTGGGCAGTACAGCCTTGAGAATATCGCTGATGTGCACATCGCTATATTTACAAGGCTGCCCAAGCATTTTAGCAGACGTTAGTTTTTGGAGTAAACCGCTGTTTCCACCAAAAACTAAAATGCAGACCTAGCTATCATTATCATTGGGGATGGATTATGCTGGGTCGTATCAGCAGGGTTATTGCCGTTTTCCATGGAACATCGCTGGAAAACCAGCGATGTTCCATGGAAAACACCGCTATCGCTGGGAAATTATCGCCATTGCGCTATGCGTTCTTAATACAGTGCTAGCATGACAATAATTTTCTGTGATAGTCGCCGATAACTATTTTCTCGCTAAGCGCGTGCGGCGATAATTAGCGCTGCCGCTTGTTAATATGCCCCCTGGTCAGGTACAACTCTTTCCTCACTCAACTATTAGGATAGCGACAATGAGCAGTCCAAGGCTTCTCAGAGAGAAAGTGTGGGGGGGGGCAGTCACAAAACATATTGTCCAACCCAAAGACTTATCTTTTATTTAAAATAAGGTATCCTGATCTCACAATAAAATTAACTACTACCCAGTTCAATTGGAATTGGAGTACAGAGTTGATTTCTCTCTTACGATCCACAGGAATGCCCCATAACCCCTTTCTGGTATTCTCTCTCCCCACTGTAAGAGTTTGCTTGTGACTACAGTTCTCACTGTACTGCCGGCGTAGGCATTGATTATGCACAGGTGTAGATTACTTCAAATATACAGCTGATCAAACGCGGAACTCAGTTCAACATCTTACTACCCCGTGTGGTAACTTGGCAAAAAGTCTTAGGTCCATGAGGCAGACTCATCTGCACCTTCTAGTTCTTGCGCCACTTTCAGATTAGATCCAAGCTAGAAACTTCTGATTGGCACTTTTACCTTCTGATTGGCACTTTTACCTTCTGGTTGTGTTGCATTTCTAACAGGGAAGTGGGCGTAGTTTGTGTACTCTGCCTTGCAGCTGTGGCCTAACTACTGGAGGGGCTGTATCTGTGACCTCACATTTGAACAGCGACTAGTGGATGAAGTCAGTGTGGCAAGCCCATGCAGTTTAACTCATCTTTGGCTTGGGTGATCTCCAGGGCTGGGTGCAGACAGGTGTTCAGGTATGCCAATTGCGGCTCTCAGCCAATGAATGTTTTTCTGCTCTGGTAGCTCTTCAGCTTCTCTTCCTGACTTTGACTGTAGCAGCACCAATCTCTTGTGCTCAAGGTGGATTGCTGGTCAACAGTAATGCTTGTTCTTGCAAAATCCTTGCAGCAGTTCACATGAGAACCATTCCTCACAGCACTGGCACACCTGACCTCTCTATGTGAAAGACTATTACAAAGCTCCCCCCATTGGAAGGAGACTCCCGGTGCACAGCTAGAAGAAGACAATCCTGTCTTGTGTATATATATCAGCTCAAACAAAGTTCAATCAAAGCAAATGCTTGGAAAGGATCCTCAATGATTTATTCCATGAATCCAAGTTTCGAAAAATAAAAATCATCAGTATTTCCAGATGCCTGGAATCGACATCATCCATAAACAATATTATCCATTTGGCATAACTCCCAATGCATTTCGGGCTGAGTGAAAGCCCTTCCTCAGGGGATCGCTCTATAAACATAAAGGAAAACAAAACAGTTTCAATATCATGTGATACCCTATTGTACCCATGACCTTGGCCTCACCACTGTGCCATCTGTAAAACATCTGACATGTCACCGAAAGTGAACAAAGTAATCCTCCGTGCTCATAAATAACAAAAGTGATAGTCAAAATTACTCCAACCAATACGCATATGAAACGAGTGAAGCCTGTTACAATAAATCTCAAAAGTCAAAGGATATACCAATATCATGCATTGTTATGTGGGTATACCGAAAATCGTGAAAGATACATGATGTCCCCCATACCGGAAAGTGCATCAAAGAATAGAAGTGCAAACCTCGTGAGACAACTTAAAGCTACAATACACTAGAACGGTTGAACAAGGTGCATGTTACAGATCAACCCGGGTCATGACAGCTATCAGCGTCCTCCGTAGAGGTACTTACATGCAGCGGAGTAGATGTATCGGCTCTGTTTGTACACAGCTAGCCGCCTCGACGTGCGGGGTGGCGTGCAGGTTAATATGCGCGCGGCGTGGAACGGTAAATAAAAATGAAAGTAGGACTAGGATCAAAAGCCATGAGTGAAAAGAAGATGGGCGCCATCTTGGAATGGTGAAAAACGGACCTCCACCAAACAGTTAACAAAATTAAATGTGTGCAGTGTATGAACTACGAATCACAATAAAACAAGTTAAAAATTATATATCCAGTAATCTGGGAATTAATACTATAAAACAGTGGTGAATCGAAAGATAGTATATAAGTGGTATATGAGGCTGTTGTGTATGGCATCGAGCATAGAGTGTATCAAGCATCATCACAACTGTAATGTGCATAGTAATTCAATCAGATATAGCACTGGAATTCCATCCGGTCATTCAAACCGTGTGGCTGCATCGTCGCCATGAAGCGGATCCAAAAGTTCTCTCTCTTAAGCAAAGTGTTTTTGTTGTTATGTGTGACTTTCACTTGCTCCAATATGAGAAATTTTAACTGGGCTACAGTATGTTTCTGTTCTACAAAGTGAGCTGCAACAGATGACTTCATGTTGCCTGTCCTGATGTTGCTCTTGTGTTCCAACAATCGTACTCTGATCTTCCTTTCAGTATGTCCCACATAACTTTTCCCACAGGGACATTTTAGCATGTAGATCACATTGGCCGAATTGCATGTGGCGTTCACTCGTAATTTGATAGGGTGTCCCCGCATGGGGTGATTGGTAACGTTCCCTTGTATGCAATTGTTGCAATTATTGCAGTTGTAGCATGGTCTCAAACCTTTGTAGGTTGTCGCATGATCCTGTTCCTTGGGTTTAGACAAAATCTCTTTGAGATTGCGTCCCCTCGTAAAAGCAAATAAAGGTGGCATCAACTGCGGTTCATTTTTTAGAACAAGGCCAGAATCAACCCACCGACCCAGGCGGGGTAAAACCCGCAGAGGCAGAAAAAGAAAAGTCCAAAGGCACCAGGAGCAATCGTCGGAAATGACGATGATTGATAACTTGGTAATTAACATTTCTTCCACCGAAATTGATGAGGAGGAAACACGAGTTTTGCAGAAAGGTCAATCGTTTGTGCCAACTACCAATACTAACACGTTGGAATTGGAGGTGAGCACCTTCAAGCTGTTACGCAAAATTCGTTTGAGACATTATTTTGATAATGCGGTAACAAGATCCACACAGGGTGAAGATATGTTGCGTGGACTACGGCCACATAGTACCTTCATGGCTCCGGTGAGCCATAAGATCATCGACATGTTCGAAAGTTTGGTCAAGAGAGACATTGCACGACTCCCCTTTCAGTCCCGGATCAAACACGATAATTTAACCAAAAATGAAAAGAATACTTTACAAAAAATAGCGAATAACAGTGCCATAGTGTGTCAAACTGCTGATAAGGGTGGTGCGCTTGTGATCATGGACACCACATACTACACTGAACAGGTTCGGGCACATATCTCGGATTTGAACACTTATGCTCCTTTAACAATGGACCCCACCAATGAGTTTGCTGCCATTCTTATTGATAAGATCAAACAGGCTTTTGAGAATGGAACGATTGATGACCGCGTGAGACGCTATCTCACCCCCATGAATCCCAGACCTCCCACACTGTACATGTTGCCCAAGGTGCACAAGCACCCGATGAAACCACCTATGAGACCCATTGTCTCAACCAAAGGTAGCATTCATGAAACGACAGGCAAGTTCTTGGACAAATATCTGCAGTCATTTGTACTGAAGACAAGATCACACGTCAGGGACACCACTGACTTTTTAATCAAACTACAACAAGCAGTGGAACCATTAGACAATCTGGAGTTGATACTGTGCACAGTGGACGTTTGTTCACTGTACACATGCAAACCACATGATCAGGGCATACTGGCTGTCGAACATGAACTTATTGACTCCGACCTGGATGAGGATCTAAACGTTTTTCTTTTAGAATTATTGGTATTCACACTATACCACAGTTATTTCACTGTATTCGATGAATGGTTCCAGCAGTTGTGTGGGACTGCCATGGGTAATTGCGCAGCTCCAGCGTACGCTAACCTTTTTATGAAATCTTTTGAAGAGACCTATGTTTTGAACCAACCCATGTGGCTCAACAAGGGTAAACTCTATTTGAGATTCATAGATGACATTTTTATCCTTTGGGCAGGTACAGAAAATGAGCTCCTAGAATTCTTGAACTCTTGGAATCTGGTGAACAACAGAGTACAGTTCACGTGGAACTATGACAGGGAATGCATGCACTTTCTCGATGTTAAAGTCGAAAGAAAATTTGGCAGGGTGACCACGAATATTTTTCGGAAACCAACGGATCGCAATTCGATTTTGCATCATCAGAGTTTTCATCAACCTCGGTTGAAACAGAATTTACCCCGCTCGCAGTTGATGCGTGTCAAACGCATAGTATCTTCGGAAGATGAATGCCAACAAGAGATGGCAAACATGATCAGCAGGTTTCAAGATCGTGGGTACCCCCAAGAGATACTGGATAAGGCAATGATATCTTGTAACAACATGAATCGAGAAGACCTCCTACAGGTCCGACCCAAAACTGAGAACACTCGGATGGTAGTGGTTTCCAAGTACTCGGTTTTGAGTAACCAGTTCAGGAAAATCATTGCAAATCACTGGTCTTTACTGAGTATAGAGCCGGATTTTCAGGGAACTTTCGTGATGCCACCTTTATTTGCTTTTACGAGGGGACGCAATCTCAAAGAGATTTTGTCTAAACCCAAGGAACAGGATCATGCGACAACCTACAAAGGTTTGAGACCATGCTACAACTGCAATAATTGCAACAATTGCATACAAGGGAACGTTACCAATCACCCCATGCGGGGACACCCTATCAAATTACGAGTGAACGCCACATGCAATTCGGCCAATGTGATCTACATGCTAAAATGTCCCTGTGGGAAAAGTTATGTGGGACATACTGAAAGGAAGATCAGAGTACGATTGTTGGAACACAAGAGCAACATCAGGACAGGCAACATGAAGTCATCTGTTGCAGCTCACTTTTTAGAACAGAAACATACTGTAGCCCAGTTAAAATTTCTCATATTGGAGCAAGTGAAAGTCACACATAACAACAAAAACACTTTGCTAAAGAGAGAGAACTTTTGGATCCGCTTCATGGCGACGATGCAGCCACACGGTTTGAATGACCGGATGGAATTCCAGTGCTATATCTGATTGAATTACTATGCACATTATAGTTGTGATGATGCTTGATACACTGTATGCTCGATGCCATACACAACAGCCTCATATACCACTTATATACTATCTTTCGATTCACCACTGTTTTATAGTATTAATTCCCAGATTACTGGATATATAATTTTTAACTTGTTTTATTGTGATTCTTAGTTCATACACTGCACACATTTAATTTTGTTAACTGTTTGGTGGAGGTCCGTTTTTCACCATTCCAAGATGGCGCCCATCTTCTTTTCACTCATGGCTTTTGATCCTAGTCCTACTTTCATTTTTATTTACCGTTCCACGCCGCGCGCATATTAACCTGCACGCCACCCCGCACGTCGAGGCGGCTAGCTGTGTACAAACAGAGCCGATACATCTACTCCACTGCATGTAAGTACCTCTACGGAGGACGCTGATAGCTGTCATGACCCGGGTTGATCTGTAACACGCACCTTGTTCAACCGTTCTAGTGTATTGTAGCTTTAAGTTGTCTCATGAGGTTTGCACTTCTATTCTTTGATGCACTTTCCGGTATGGGGGACATCATGTATCTTTCACGATTTTCGGTATACCCACATAACAATGCATGATATTGGTATATCCTTTGACTTTTGAGATTTATTGTAACAGGCTTCACTCGTTTCATATGCGTATTGGTTGGAGTAATTTTGACTATCACTTTTGTTATTTATGAGCACGGAGGATTACTTTGTTCACTTTCGGTGACATGTCAGATGTTTTACAGATGGCACAGTGGTGAGGCCAAGGTCATGGGTACAATAGGGTATCACATGATATTGAAACTGTTTTGTTTTCCTTTATGTTTATAGAGCGATCCCCTGAGGAAGGGCTTTCACTCAGCCCGAAATGCATTGGGAGTTATGCCAAATGGATAATATTGTTTATGGATGATGTCGATTCCAGGCATCTGGAAATACTGATGATTTATGTTTTTTGAAACTTGGATTCATGGAATAAATCATTGAGGATCCTTTCCAAGCATTTGCTTTGATTGAACTTTGTTTGAGCTGATATATATACACAAGACAGGATTGTCTTCTTCTAGCTGTGCACCGGGAGTCTCCTTCCAATGGGGGGAGCTTTGTAATAGTCTCTTACCTCCACGCTGAAAGGCCAGTCGGCGTTGTTCTGGGAGCACGCTATAAACATTGAATTTGTCTATCGTGGATTTATTTAGCTGTGCAAGTCTGCTTCTATTTTTTCTCTCTATGTGAAAGTCAGCTTTCTCTGACTACTTCCCATTCCGGGAACATGCTGGGCTTCTCCTCTTGGACAGTGTCCCATTACTGCCATTGAAGGCTCTCACCAATGACAACTGAGCTTATCCTCTGTATGTAGCTCCATTGAAATGCCTGGATCTGTGGACCTCCAGGACCACCAGGAAATGTCATTGTGCATAGAGCCTAGGTTTTTGAGCTCTGCTTAAAGGAAAAGGAGAGAAATAGGTAGGTTCAAGGCTCCAGAGGCTCACATGGGCCATCCCAGGGGCCCCCTAGAGCGCCTCCCCTCCGTGGCTGAGGTGCTTATTCCATGTTTGGACTGTCCTAGGGAACTTCTTGCCTGGCTCTAGTTGGTTTTAGTTCAACACAACTCCAGTCCTGACCTCTTGGCTAGAGCCATGACCTCTCAAACACTGATTCTCATTGTCACTATCACATTTGGCCAGCCAGTAGGGAACCAACTGGCAGTGGAAGACACCAGTAAATCCCAGGGAAGTGGTTGATGGGGTGGCTGTGGTGTGGGCTCTGGGGAGAAGTGGCTGGACCAGAGCAGCTTGTACTCTTCTTAAGGTCCTGACCAGCTAGAAACCGCTAGGCAGCCTTTGGTAAAGGGGTGCGTGTGTGGAAAGGGCGAGAGGGGTGGGTGAAGAATTACATTGAGAGAGCGCACCAGGACATTAGAATGTATCAGCATTTATTCTCTGCATTTGCATTTCACATTTTTGCTTCAACTCCTAGACTTGAAGTTGAAACTGCACTTGTTTCCTCCATTGTGGTCAGTGATGCTGTGTGCTTAGTGCTGGAGCAAAAGTACAGCCAGCAAGCTGCCAATTGACTCGTACTGGTCCAATACGCTTAGCCAGACAGTCAATTACTCTAATAGTTTTGGTTATACACTGAGAGCAGAACTGCTCCAGGTTACTGGCTTTTGAACTACTAAATTGTGAGCACTGTCTGACCGACTGTATTATTAAGTGCAAGATTTAGATCAGTCTAGGGGACCATTCCTTCAATAAGATCCAAAACCACAGACTGTTCAAAAATGCTCCATCAATGTAAAAAACTAGAGAGAGGCACCAAATGACAATGCCCAGCCACCTCACGGTGACACAATTATATTTAAACACCACTAATCCTCCTACAAATGAGGACGCAAAAGTGCAAATCCACAGCATTCTGACAGAAGCTGATCTGTTGTTAGCCTTCATCCTTGGCCACCTCTCTCTGAGTCACCACAGATGAAAAAGGCACAACCCGAGTCAATGGCATTTCATTGCACAGGCATTTGGAAATTCCTTCAAATCTTACACTCTTGGAGAATCGTTCAATTTAGCCGAAGAGTATATAGCTCTACTGGAAACATACATCTCACCATATAGTTGGATACCCATATACATTATTTTTCTTAGCATCACTGTAAATGATCCTTCTAATAACAGCTTGGTAGAGAAGACCCTGCGCCGTAATAAGCCGATACACGATCATATACCAGAAACCCTCCTGCCCTACCAATTCTAGTAATCAAGAGATCAATGTGTAGTGCACTTGGTTTCATATCTGGAGCTATGCCCAGCAGGCATCTAAACTAAATATGCAAACAGTGGCATTGTAGGAAATAGTGGGTACTGTAGCAATAACTGGAAAAAATATGAAGCCAAACTAACTACTGGTACTTCTTTCAACAGACATGGACCTCCTCCAGCAGACACTTGTAACTGTCCAGCAATTTTACAGAAACTAGGATTGTCCTATACGTTATTCACTCTGCATAAGTTGACTGCAAAACATCCTTCTCATCCAGAAACCCAGGAGCACATGTTCTAGACAAACCAGCGAATGTTTCTTCTGATCACACAGTTCTCGTAAGAAACCCCAGGGCAAAAAGGTGTAATCGGTTTAGGGCCCAAGATTTCCATGACACTCCCAATCTCCAGGAAGTTGATTATCTAAATCTAGAGACAGCCACAAGACTGAAAGCCACAAGATCTGTGCTCAGAAAGCAAAGGACAAAACAAACAATGCTTTATAAATATCATATAAAGACATCCACAAAACAACCCTTCTGTAGGGATACATCAACTGTAATCACAGAAGATGGCACCAAGCATTTCTGGGAAAATATTGTTGACAGAGATAATGTATCTTCAGGCATGGCAGAACTTGGAAATTAATTCCCAATAGAGACTGCTTTCTGCTTCTTCCATTCTGCTCCTGGCCCATTACTCTTTGACAAAAAAAGCGGAAAACATACACAAGTGAAAAGATTTCCAACAGGCAAGAGGGAAACAACTGAATATGCATCTGCCCCAACGCTACTGCTCTGTCAAGACAAATCCTCTGATATCTCGTCCACAACCCAGAGTCCTGCAAACAGACAATACTTCTAATAACCCATCAAGGATGAAACTTAATTCCCGTCAGTTTTGGAAGTTCAACTCGATGTACATTCTCCCCATTGACCCACACATACAAAGAAACGGACTATGTGTAGCAATGCACACCAGAATGGTTCACTGGGAAGGTATGCTTCCACTTTTAATTTTAAGTTTGGTGCCCTTGATTAATCTGGATGCGACAAAGAAGATGGAACCTTCCCCATGATCTCATTTACTCTTAATGTCATTCAAGAAGGAAGATGTATGACATCTTGAACAGGAGTAACATACTGTAATTGATTGCCTCACTACAGGGACTGGAGCATGTGACATTTAAAGTCCCACTCGGGGTGAGATTTTGCTGTTTAGTGAGGAATGAATAACACAAGATATCAGAGACAAAAAGTGGGGTTAGCATTTGCCCTCAGTGTAGGAGGGGAGACATCCTTTATAACTAAACTATTACAACACACCCCATTACATTGCATGTCGTTGCAACGCAAAAGGTGTGCAGCAGTGCGTAGAAGGTGTTGGATTTAACTCCAACACCTTCCCTACTGTTGCACACACTAGAGTTGGAATCGAAAATTAATCTATTCCAACTAGCAGCGCCCCAGACAGAAACTCGGAGTAAAGGTTAACGTTGCCACGGCATGCGATGTAATGGCATGCGTTGTCACGTCACCTATTCGTGTAGAAGAAGGTTACCCAGGAATCCTATAACCTGCTAAATTGTTCAACTACGTTAACAAGGTAACCCACAAATATCAAGTCATATACAGATCTGCATGTGGCCCAACAATGAATTATTTGGTACATGAAGATCTTCATGATATAAAAGTATGTTCACAGCAACAGATGTGGAGGATCAAAACTTTACCAAATGAGAAGTGGGGCCCAGACCCAAATTTTCACCCTTAAATCGGAATATATGATGGTAATCCTCAAAGTCCACATGTCACTCAAGCAAGACATCAATCTGAGGCCCTCCTGTAAGTCACAAGAAAGGATTATCCTGGTTCTTGCCACCTGTGGCTACTTAGTTGGAACATAGCTGTGTTACCAGCAAAAAAAGAGGATAAAGACTGGGTATCTTTCATAAAGTATCATCAAATTAGTTGTCTATACGAAATGCCAGAGCTTGATGGATATGTTGCCTTTAGTGTTCTGGCAATTAAGTTCTGAAGCAGCCTGGCATCCATAACTGTGGACAGTTTAACACATGAGCATAAAATAATTGATGACAATATTCAACATTTTAAATTAACTAGTGAATATTATGTGCTAGACTTTACAAATGTCTATTTATCACCTGTCAAATGGTACACCAAACGTACAATACTAAATTTGTTGAAGGAAATTATAAGATCAGTAAGGTGTGATGTCAGTCATGAGCAGCAAGGCATGTCGAACAATAAACTTAAGATAATAGTGGTCTGTGATGATTTGAACATTATTTCACACAGTAGCTTTTTGTGCAAAGAAATTAGACCAAAGAAGCCTTGTAGAATGTGCTGGGAATAGTTATAAACCACTAAAAAGACACTAAATTGAGAGAAAGACTGTCTAACTTAATATTATCAAATGCTTCTCCTGCCCTAAATGGCCGCAGGTTCTTGACACTCTGGCTAATATGTCTTGTTCGACAGAAATATATCAGCCTAATTGATTATATATGGGATAAAGTACCCCATGTTGTACATTAAGGATATTGGAAGTCTCTGAGGAGTTCCATGACCATATAGAGGAAAGAGGCTGTTGCCTGAGTTGCTATATATTGTTATAGAACTCCTACATGACGTGCAATATTCTTCTCATGTACAACAGGGGGAATTGTTTCTTTGTAATACATGGTCATACCATCACCTTTACCACAAACCACTTTTATCTGTGCTGCTGTAGTTCTTTCATATGAAAGAGAGAGCATGGTTGCAAACATGAAAAATAAAAATCGAATTTCTAGTGCAAATTTAGACACATGAAAAAGTTATTACATATTTGTTAAACAAAGATATTAGAGTTAGTTTAATATGTCAGTTTAAAAGAAAAAGACAAGGGAATTCAGAATGTGTAGAAACAAGCAGAAAGATTACAACTTTTCTATAATTACCTCGGAATTGCAAAAAATAAGCATGTTGCCATAAACATCTCTTTTCTGTTTGTCACTTCACAGAAAAACAGAGAAGAACGAAAAGCCACATTATGCTTTATACAGTCAGCTTCTTTATTTGTGCTTATGACCTGACCCTTTCCTCCACTTCTGGCACTGACAGCAGACATTGTGATGCCAGAACTCAGCTGCAATAAGTTATAATAGTTGAGTTTTGATGTAAATTCTTGATAATCGGCAACTGGGTTCATCACAAGTCCCTGATTATAAAGAAATGAGAGGCAAGGTTTTATAACAGGATTGCAGAATTCTGTGAATTATATTTAGGGCTTAAAGGTTTATAGTATTTATTTTATTAAAATTTCTGTCTGTATTTATCCATATTAAAATGTTGGCCATCTTACTGGTATTTATTGATATTTATTTTGTGTTTTTAGAATAAATGGAGTCATAAAATGGTATATTTCCACATTTATTTATCTCTTAGCTATGCACTCATACATGGAGGAATGTTGCGTTTTAGCAAATTAACCAGCCACATATACCAAACCACTACACCCATAGGTGCATATTAGCTTTATATTACAAATATATGTTAACTAATGCCTGTATTTAAGGAAATCTGAACCTGTTTTTTTAACTCCCTCTCTGTCTGTTTGTTCAGTTTTTGCCTGGAATTCATGAAAGACAGCATGGAGAGTCTTTCCAAACAGCACAATTTTCAGTATTTTTCTGCTTTTAAAAATAGATACAAACAGGAAACACCTTGTTTTCTGTCTGTAATTATCTGTAAAAATCTGTAATAACGAAAAACTGGGAGCCTTAATTATATTATACTCAACTTGAAGGCAAGTTACAATGTCACAGACAAGAGCATTAGCAAACAAATTGAAAGAGACCATGATGCTGTAATTGCAGATCTTCGTCTCTCCTGCTGGAATTCAAACAATCAGAAGATTATATGGGCTCCGAACCAAGGCAAACTAAATACTGAAGCCAAACCGGAATTCAATCTCATGGGAGAGCACAGCGGGCACACCTTGGCAGACATCACTAAATAAAGAAAAAGCCAATTTTTGGAACCAGAAATACCATAAGGTTTTTTTATATAGTTAGACCGCAGGATACAGGAGCAGTAAAGGGGTTTTTGAGTTTAAAATGCTTTATTAAAAGAAGTAAGCAATGGAAAACAACAATACAGATTGATAATGATGGGCAACTCCAGCAATCATTGGAATAATAAAGTACAATAATAACAAAGTAACCCTAGGAAATGAAAGTAAAATAAAACAAGTGCATTTTTAAAGAGTTTTTGTTTTTTGAAAGAAGAGGAAAAGTAGAAGAGAAAGAAGAAAGAAGGAAAAGAAGAGAAAAAGAGAGGGGGAGAGAGAAAAGAAAGAGAGAAGGAAAAGAAGAAAAAGATAAAAACAATTTATCATAATATACAAAAAAATAAACTTTTAAGACATTTTCCTAGATAAAAAATGTGTTAACGGTTACCATAATAAGTCTCTTTTAATCAATAGAGGAGTAGAAGTAGCATAAGCCCTGTCTAGTCTATGATGATGACAAAGTAAGTTCCACCATGCTAAAAAGGAAATGTTTGAGGCATCTTTCCAATTAGAGGTAATAATTTGAAAGGTAATAGCAATAAATAAGTTGATAAAATTACCACAATCTTTGTAATTGTCAAAAACAGGAGACATGTGACCTAAGAAAACATGTTTGATGTGAAAGGGAATATCTGACATAAGGCTATCATTTAATTTAGACCATATTTTGGACCAGAGGTCCGCAATAGGGGGACAATGAAAGAACATGTGAAAAACATCAGCATTGTCGTGAGAGCAAGACCAACATTTGGGGGAATCAAGCAATTTGAATCTATGAAGGGAACTAGGGGTGAAAAACAATCTATTGTAAAAGAAAAAAGGGATTGTGTTGTGCTGGCCGAGCGAGAGGTGGTGTGAATCCGGGACCAGAGGGTGTCCCAGATGTGTTGAGGAAGGTCTATGCAAATGTCTTTTTCCCAAAGGAGTTCCAAAGGAGATTTAGTTCTGAGTGTGGAAGAAGAGGCAATCAATTTATAAATAGTGGCTGCTTTAAACAGGGTAGAGAAATCAATAGGGGTGGGGGAGAGGGGGGGAACAGGGGAGATAGGAGGTAAAGAAGTAGTTGGGAAATAGTAGTTGGTAAGAAAAACTTTGAGTTTTATTATAATGTAAGGAAAAGCGAGGTGAGACATGATAAAGGGATTGAATCTCAGAAAAGGATAGGAAAGCATTGCCATTAAGTAAATGCAGAGGAGTAAGAATCCCCTTATCAATCCACTCCTTCCAAAAGAGGGCAGGATTTTTTATTTTTTTTAATTTTTTAAATCTTTTTATTGAATACAAATAACAAAAAACATGAAAAAGAAAACCGAAAACAAGGCAGTACATTTCAAATGTGTCATTTCGGAGCGGGGGAGGGGGTACATATTCAAATCAGATGTCAGAAGTACGTGATGAGAGTGGGGAGGGGGGAGGAGACCAGGAATAAGCAAGATATCTAGATTCCCGTGGAGTAAACATCAGGCTGGGAGGATGACAGGTCAGTGTCCAATTCTGAATGGGGGGGGGAGGACATATATCACCACTGTATGCGTTCCATTGATTCCAGATTTTCCCCCATTTGCGGGGCGTGCCACGGGAAACATACACTGTCTTTTCCCTAAACATGCACCAGTCCATGTTTTGTTGCCACACCAGAGCTGTCGGTGGCCTTTGGGCACCCCATAACTGAGCAATGTCTCTTTTAGCAATCATATTACCCAAGGTCACCCATCGGAGCTGCGCCAGGTCATAATCATTCAGCTCCCAGACATTCAACAGACACCGCCTCGCCTCAGGCATTGATCGCACACCCGTGACCTCACTCATAACTTCATGCACGCGAATCCAATAGCGCATCACAACAGGACATTCCCAAATGATATGGAGAAACGTGCCCACCAAACCACAACCACGCCTGCACAGCCCATCAACAGAGAATCCCATGCGCACCAGACGGGGCCAGTCACGTAAACCCTATGAAGAATTTTGAGCTGGACAAACCGGCGGTGCGCCGGGATAGCCACTTCCTTCGGGGAAGAGATCGCAGCCTGCCAGTCCTCGTCATCGAGTTCCAGACCATCACTAGTCCATACCTCTCGGAGGTTACTCAGTAGGTCAGTTCTGGCATTGATCAACTTTTTATATATGAGCGAGATCGTGCTATCAGGGACATGCCCATCTAGTATCCGATCTTCGAGCGGGGACGCCTCCGGAATATCCGAGCCCAGGGGAAAGACAGACAAAACCGCATGTCGGATTTGCGCATATCGAAAGGATTCTCTATCATTCAAGTCATACTCAACTTTCAGCTCCTCAAACGTCTTGACTCTACCCTTGATCCACACATCATTCACCCTGCTGATACCGATCACATCCCACTTATCGAAACCCTTCGACTTCCAGAGGGATCCAAGTTTTTCCGATGCATAAAGCGGGGTAGCACGGGTCGGCTTATCAGCCCAACCCAGGGCCACTGTAGCGCGAAACCACACCTGCACTGCTGTCCTAGTGGGGCCCGTAAGAGATTTGCCGACAGATCTCGCGTACAGAGCCCTGTTGTAGTCTCCACCGGGCAGGAGCCATCTATCGATCTCAAACGCCGGGCTCGGCAAAGGACCATAAGTGCAGTGGTTGATGACCCCCAGCTGAGAGGTCCAATAGTAGCGGCGGATGTCCAGGAGCACGATGCCCCCGTCGTACCACGGGAGCGTCAGCTTCGCAAGAGCAATACGAGAATGGCCCCCCCATATCAATCGTCTCTGTAGACTTTCAATCTCCCGAAAGTAGCGGGCAGGCACGATATCAAGTGTATTTTGCAGCGCATAAAGGAACCGGGGGAGCGACATCATCTTAAACAACGCCGCCCGTCCCAGAGGAGAGAGAGGGAGCCTACCCCACGCAGTCACATCAGCACGGAGGCGCTGGAGAGGGGGTAACAAATTGCGTTCATAACGAAGTACAGGGTCCAAGGTGATAAAAATCCCCAAGTACTTGAATCCCTCCCGCACCACCGAGATAGGACATCCACGAGGCAGGAGAGGGGCCTCGCCGTAGAGAACATAGACGCAAGACTTCGACCAGTTGATGACAAGACCGGAGTTTTTACGGAAAGAAGTCAAAACGTCAAAAAGGACAATCAACGATTTCCGAGGCGACGTAAGATACAGGAGTATATCGTCCGCATATAAGGATATTCGATCTTCAAACTCCGGAGTCCATCTAATGCCCCTCAAGGACGGTTCCCATCTCAGCCATGCCGCCAGTGGCTCCAAAGCAAGGGCAAACAAGAGAGGAGACAAAGGGCAGCCCTGGCGCGTTCCCCTCCCGAGAGCAAAGGAGGCTGAGACACGACCGTTTACCACCACTTGGGCTAAGGGGTCGGTGTAGAGCAGTTTCACCCAGTCAATGATGGTGGGGCCGAAGCCGAATTTAGAGAGGACCGCCCAAAGATATGGCCACTCCAGCGTATCAAACGCCATGGTGGCGTCCAGAGACGCCAAGATGGCCGGTTCACGCAGAGTCTCCGCCCGCGCGAGGACTCCATGCAGGCGCCGGAGATTCAGTGCCGTGTTGCGATGTGGTATGAATCCGGACTGGTCCGGGTGCACCAGATCGCCTATGACAGTGACCAAGCGGTTGGCAAGCACTTTAGCCAGGATCTTCGGTTCAGCGTTAATCAGTGATATGGGCCTAAAGGAGGCGCAGCGGTCACGGGGCTTGCCATCCTTGTGAATCACCGCTATGGAAGCCAATCTTTGGTCAGGAGGGAGGGAGCCTGCCTCGAGTGATTCTAAGAACATCGACCGTAGATATGGGGCTATCACATCCAGACGGAGCTTGTAAAGCTCTATAGGGAGCCCATTAGGGCCCGAGGCCTTCCCCGAGCGAACCGAGAGGATGGCAGTCGCGACCTCATCAACTGTAGGCGGAGCCTCTAGGAGATCCCTTTCAGGGTCGGACAAACGTGGCAGCGAGATATCACGCAGGAGCAAGTGGGAGTCCTGCTCAGGTCTATCAGACACCGGGGAGTACACTTCCCGGAAATAGTCAGCGAAACATTCAACAATGTCAGCAGGGTCGGTGATACTCACGTCATTCACATCCACAATCACAGGGACCACCCGACTCGCACATTCCCTCTTATCCAGCCAAGCAAGCAACTTCCCTGCCTTATCCCCCACATCATACAGACGTCCCTGCTGTTCCCTGCTCATCTCCTTCGCCGCGTCAGTCACCAGCGCCCTATACTCAAGTTGTTTTAGACCCAAAAGGTGCAGCCTCTCCGGGGTGACCTCGGACTCCAACTCCCCCTCAAGAACGGTGATTTCATTTTCAAGACAGACAACCTCCTCCCGCTTACGTTTCTTAACATTGCCAATCAAGGAGAGGGCCTGGCCCCGAATAACAGTTTTGTACGCTTCCCACAACGTGACAGAGGAGGACACAGAACCCACATTGTCAACAAAGTATTGGTCAATCGTTTTAATTAGCTCCGACCTGACCTTGGGATCGCATAGATACCAGGGGTTTATCGGGGCCACTCTACCCTCCGACCCCAAGTGAGCGTCCACTACCAACCATAACGGGGAATGATCCGAGATACCCCTAGCTAGATGTTTCACCTCCCTTATGGAGGAGGCCTGGGA
The DNA here is from genome assembly GCF_964261635.1 of Lissotriton helveticus. Taxonomy (NCBI): domain Eukaryota; kingdom Metazoa; phylum Chordata; class Amphibia; order Caudata; family Salamandridae; genus Lissotriton; species Lissotriton helveticus. Next base: position 1,700,623,015 of record NC_136059.1, on the reverse strand, counting down.
GGAGGGCATCAGCACATAATCAAGTCTCGAAAGACTGCCGTGGGCCCCAGAGTGGAAGGTATATTGCAATTGCCCAGGATGAAGCAGGCGCCAGCAGTCGGTGAGCCCTAGGGCCTCCAGGAAGTCCCCCAACCAGGATTGTGACTTCGCGATTTCCCGGGGAGGGTAGCGATCACACATCCCCAACACTACAGAGTTAAAATCCCCGCCCACTACAAGCAGACCCTCGGGGACTCCCAAGATCACTCTACCCAGATCCGCATAAGTAGTAGTCTGGAGACCCGGTGGTACGTAGACGGAGAGCAGGGTAATAACCCTCCCCTCCCAGCGCCCCACAATGGCGGCGTACTGTCCCCTATCATCAAGGATGATTTCGTCAACAGCAAGAGGGAGGGAGTTCCGAACCAGAATGCCCACCCCCCTGGAGCCAGTAGTGAAACCTGAGTGCGCCATGAGACGATAGCCACGCCTATTCATTGCATGGCACGTATTGCCAAGCAAGTGCGTCTCCTGAAGCAAAACCACATCAGGGGACAAACGTCGCAACAGCTGCAACACCACGCCCCGCTTGATCCTATCCCCCAACCCATTAACGTTCCAACACAGTAACTTAAGTCCCCTACCCCCATCCCAGAGATCAATCCCATCCCCACCCCACACCAGAAGCGACCCTGTACAGCAGGAGATCATCAATACTATGCCTTGAAGAAAACAATGAAACGTGAACTGCAACCCCCCAACCCCCCAAAAAACCCAGTACATCACACCCCCCATCCCGCACCCCTGCGTAAGACTCAAAAGCCACCCCAACTTGCAGTGTGCCTGTTGCCCTAACATACAACTATTCTACGAAAAGAACCCCAGAGGAGGAAGACACAGACACACCCCCGCCCACACCCCAATAAGACAGTATGTTAGCAAGCAATAGTGGCATAGCACTAAACCACAGCCGAAAGTCAATACGATGGACCGGAAGCCGATTCCGCCCCCTATTCCTGCTCCACCGGGCCTCCCTCCGCTCCACCGGAGTGTCCAGAGTGTTCAGAATGGTCTGGTCCCGGAGGCAGCGTGTCCAGCCAGTCACCTGCAGCCCCAGGATGATCAAAGAAAAATGTTCGTTCATTGTACACCACACGTAACCGGGCCGGGAAAAGCATGGCATATTTCATGTCTCTATTCCTTAGTCTCTTTTTCACCCCCTGGAATCCAAGTCGCTGTTTCTGAACCTGCTGGGTGAAGTCCGGGTAGGAGCTGACTGTAGTGTTCTCATAAGCCGTTGGACCAGATAGGCGTGACGCTTGCAGGAGCGCATCCCTGTCCCGAAAGTTAAAGATCCGAGCAATGATGGGACGCGGAGTGGCTCCCAGCTTAGGCGGGCCACCCGGGATCCTGTGTGCACGTTCTACAGCAAAAAACTTGCTGAGGCCCTTGGGTGCTAGATGATTCAGGACCAGATCTTCCACCAGCAGGTCCACCGAGGATGCTTCCGATGTCTCCGGGACACCAACCAGACGGACATTGTTCCGTCGTGGACGGCCCTCAAAATCGCCCAGAGGTCGAGTGAGATAGTCACGGGCGGCTCGCAAGGTACCGACCTCTGCCTGTAAATCGGAGAGGTCAGTAACGAGACTAGATGTCTTTAGATCGAGGGATTTGACCTTTTCATTGGTTTTCGCAAGGTCAGCCCTGATCAGGGTAACATCGATAGCGACCGTATCCAACTTGTGGGCCAGGGCGTCATACTGTTGACCCAGTGTGGCCTTCATCCCGGCAATGGCGCCCATGACGTCCCTCAACGACAGATCTTCATCCATCGGGGATTCTTCTCCAACATTGGCCGGGGATTTAGTCGGTCCGCCCGGAGAGCCCTTGGCGAGGGTGTATCTGTCCATAACATTTGATTGCACGGAGCCTCCTTGCATTGCCGGTCTGGTCTTGCGTTTCTCTCCCTCAGGCTTGGCAGCCATCTTAGTGCGTGCGCCCCGAAGGGTAGTCTGAGACCTAGTAAAAATGGCTAAACTCGATGTGCCCGCAGCAAGTTGGAAAATAAGATGAGGACCTATCACCAGGTGATGAGTAGCAGGAGGTCGAGTCGCCAGTTGTTGAATCGTGGTTAGGTTGAAAGCAGCAAGCCAGGGTGATCGAGACAAAGTGAAATAGGTCTAAGCACGAGAAACGAAACTGAAAGTAGACGACCGGGCAAGGGAGGCTCTCATGATCCGTTGTTGTTCAATTACTGTCCGGCTGGCAGAGAAACCGAGCCCGGGGCAGTACCATGGAGCAGGCCGGAAAAGTTAGAAAGTCCATATCCTCGGCTCCCGAGGACCAAATCGAAGTCCGAAAATGGATAAACGATCAGTAGGGCCGTGCCAGCAAGAACCTGTCGTCTAAGTCAGGATAGAGTACAGGATAGTCGGTGGAGGTGGCGAAGGTCCGGGAGCCCTAAGCTCACGCGACCATCTTGGGTGCGCGCTAAGCTCCTCCTCCCGAGGGCAGGATTATTAATCTTGAAATGTTTGTTGTGCCAGAGAGGGACGTTGAAAAAACGAGGGGTGAGGGAGAAGTAGGCTGGAAGCGAAGCAAAGGCACGAGCTTTGGCGTGAACAAGAGTAGGGAAGTAAATGCGTTGAGGGGAGAAGAGAGCCTAAGGGCAGAGGGAAGAGAGAAAGGAGAACATTGCGCCAATTCCAACATGCTCCACGCCGTGGGAGAGGCAGTAGTGGAGTCGGAAAGGAAGGTCCAAATTTGCTTCAGGGAGAAAGCAGAGTGATAACGTTTAAGATGTGGAAAGTTAACACCACCAGAATCTTTAGGGAGCTGTAACCGAGCTAAAGAAAATCGAGGCTTGCGGTTATTCCAGAGGAATTTAATGAGTTTACTATTAATAGGACGAAAAAAAGTATTAGGAAGGGAGATAGAGAGCATAGAAAGGTAGAAATGTATGATAGGAAGGAGCATCATCTTAATCGTGGCAAGCCTGTCCAACCATGAAAGAAAGAGAGGCAGTAAAGGGATTTGAACGCTTGTCTTCAGCATCATGATCAGAGTGTAAATGAATAATTGGCTCAGCTGCGGAACCAGCGATTGATGCTGGAGTGGTTCGACCCAAAATGCATTTCCCAAAATAGTTTACCATATTGTTCATTAAGGCAAACACACAATCATGAGAATGGCAAAGAGCTCTTGAAAAACGTTAGAAAAGATTACAAGCAAAGGAAGTTGGATGTGTTTATGGAATATTGTAACTATAAAAAGTTATTGGCAAACATGGAGAAGACTAAGTTGTTGAGCTTTGGCAAAAAAACTGTAAAGTTTACTTGCCATTTAGGCCACACCAAGCTGGAATCGGTCAATGAACATAACTATTTAGGAGTCTGGTTCAAAAAGCCCTTATAGTGGAATGTTCACATTGAATCATTAAAAGTAAGTGCCCTTGCCTTGGTAAGTAGCCTGAAATAATTCAATATGGATTATGGTGAGATGTCCCATAGGCCCTTCTTAAAAGCGTATGCTGCCCTGAGTTCCCCGCAATTTCAGTATGGAAGCGAGGTGCTATGTCTTAGTGGCAAAAGCGCTTGGGACTCTGAGGAGGGGAAATGTATCAAAAGCTTACTGTCAGGATCCTCAATGATACAGGCTTGAAGAAAGTAGATAGGTATGACATCATGGAACATATTGGCCCAAGCTGCATTATTTCGATTTTGGCAACGTTTGAGTGGTGGCGAGGGGCAAAATGTCTCTCTATGCTGCAAAAATGAGATTAGGCAAAGTGAATTGAAATGGACGAAGGGTAAGGGTGTTAGGGAACTATTTATAGGGAAATTTAGGTTAAGATGTGTTTTCAGAATTTACAACTAAATTCCTCAAAGATGGTACTTAGGGCACTAGGAAAGGAATTGTACAGAGAACACAATTGGCAGTATCTAAAAAGGAAAAACTCAGCCCAGTTTATGCTCAACTCCTGACAAAATGAAGAATTGCTCCTTATATGGATTTATTACCAAACCGCTAGCTTAGATACGAATTGTTAAGGCTGAGACTTGATAGTAATCCATGTTATGCCAATAACATAATAAAATCGTCAATGGTCGATTCTACGGGTAAATGTACATGTTATTTGAGTACTAAATGTGATAAATGTGACTACAGAGTGGGTGGACATAGAATCCCCATCACTCACATTAACGGAGGAGATTAAGACCAAATTTGCGATTTCAGAGCGCATTCAAGCTAAAATACTTGTGACAGCCTTGAACTCAAAATGATGGACCTTACCGAGAGGATATGTACCATAGAAGCCTCCTTAGGGGTATTACACGAGGAGGCTGGCACCAACAGTAAAGAGATAGCGGTATTGAAGATAAAGAACTCATAAAGAAGCTGGAATCTTTAGAAAACAACTCCAGAAGGAATAATTTAAGAATTCTAAACATTTCAGAAGGAGAAGAAGGTCAGAATGTGAAGTAGTATGTTATTAACCTAATCAAAGAAGGTATCCCCTTGGTTACTTCTATGGACCTTGCTCGGGACATGCAGAGGGTCCACTAGGATCCCTTCAAGAGAAACTCCAATAAAGAGAAACCTAGGAAGATATCATAATGCTGCAGGAAATGAATTCACTCCAAGAGGAATGGGGAATGATCTTAATGGGACGAAAATGGATTAAACAATTCACCTGTACAAATTAAAGGTGTAACGGGAAGGGGGTGGCTATTCTCTTAAAAAATTCAGCCCAAGCGTGGTTGGTAAACTACACTGCGGATCCCAGGGGAAGGTGGCTTATTGCCAATGTTAGTATTCATTTAAAAGGCTATTCATTTGTAAGTTACTACTGCCCAAATATAGATGACCCAATGCATCTCAGTGCGGTCTACTGTCAATTAGTTGAAACAGGGAATTACATAGTAATAGGTGGGGACATTAATGTTTCGTTAGATCCTGTTTTGGATAAATCCACTACCAGACAAATGGCTCACTCCCCAAAGATAAGGGAATATGTCTGATCTAGCCTAAAGGCAAGGGATAAACACATTACAGTCAACAAAAATTAAAATGGGCCCATATACACATTCAAGTTTCCTGGCTGTTTCCCTGGGGGTCAAGTTTTGTAATTCACTTTGATCTTGATTAGTTAACTCACTGTAGACTCAAATGTATTTCTGAGAAATTCAGGGCCTCATTTACGAGAAGTGGTGCATCGCTGAATGAAAGCAGCGATGCCCCACTTCTCAGTGCACCCTCATTGCGACACCAATGATGCGCCATATTTACAATATGACGCATCATGTCGCAAGAAGGACAGATACGTTAGTATAACTGATGTATCTGTCAGTGCAAAAAGTGGCGCATTGCTGAAGTTGTGTCGAAAACCTGACGCAACTCTAGCAATGTTCCTTTCACATAGGGCAAGCCCCATGTGAAAGGGCCTGCGTCACCCTTACGCCTGACATGAGACAGGCGTATGGTTTTCACGCATTGGCGTCCTAGAAGTGGCGCAGCAAGATCTCATAGATTTTGCTGCGCCACTCCTATGACCCTCTCTTGCGGGGGTATGCCCACCCTGCATACATTAAACCTGGCAAAGGTATAATGTAGCGCAGGGGTTTATGAAGTAACGCATCTACCTAGATGCGTTACTTTGTAAATATGGCGCAACATGGCGCATGTTTTACGGCACTGGTGCGTCACAAAAAGTGGCGCACCGGTGGGGCAAAAGTGGTGCAGGGGCTCATAAATGAGCCCCCAAATGTCTCACTAATCTTCACAGATCAACACTCTTCCTTTGGTCGATGGACCATTAGTTAAGTAGTTGATAGTGATATTAATAATTATCTAACTAACTTACAAATCTTACTGAAATAAACAGACTCTGGATAAGATTCAATTAATTTTTATCTACATCTCAATCATAAAGGAACGTTCATTTAGTACAAATTCACAGTGCAAACTCCATCAACTTTCATGAGAGAGAAAATTAGTTTAGCCATACATTCAATTCACAGAACCATTCAACAATTCAATGCATTAAGAGTGGATAGATGAAGAGCCACAAGGCATAATAAATCATTCATTTGCAAAAGATATGCAAATTTAAAGAGAGAATAATAGTTACCCAAGGGTGATAATGGGAAAACCAGCTCTCTGGCCAAAGGACTGGTGGAGGTCCCCTGATTATGAATCAGGAGACAAAGACTACAGGGCAATACTTACAAAAACATCTCTACAGACCCAACGCACCAGGGCGCAGCACTCTCTTACACTCTCTCCCTCCTCAATATTCTTCCGGAATGTTCAATCTAATCAGGTTTTCATTCAGGTATGAATCTTCCCAGTCTGTTCTCTTCTTCTTCTTCTCAGCAGCTCTCGCCTCTCTCTCTCTCAACAAATGCTCAATGATGACCCAGTGACGACTAACTAATAATTTAAGTCACACTAGTTATAGTCTTCATTTCTGCAGGTCCCACCCTTAAAAGTTCTAATATCGATGGATTACGAACTGTGATTGGTCAGGGACAGGGGAGTTGTCATCACCTCATGCTTACATATTAATTTCTTTAATACATCTTTTGTTTGGTGAAACCCATCCCCTAGGTCATTTAATATTCTGACTTATTTCAGTTCTCATGTATTTAATGGTACAAATCAAAACACGTTTCGATTCAGTTTCACAGTCGAGAAGAGTTTCACACAGTGGGTGTCCTTGGGTCTTGGCAGCCTGTCAGTGACATGGTCAGCAGGTCACATCACTATTACACTGCACATGTCTAGCTCTCTTCCATCTTCACTGCCATCTTTTTCTTCTGCATGCCACATTAGGCCTAAACGTACACTATTAATAAATGAATCATAAACGGATGTTAATTTCTCAAATATGTTCACCACCCACTTCTACTCTTTCCCGTGTTATTTTCTCTTTCTTTAAGCAAAAGCATTAGCAGCAACAGCTTTCTTTAAATTCAGGCAAGCTTATGCCATGTATGCTGTGCCTCAAGACCTAATGTTATTAACTTATGCGCGTGTGTGAGAGTTTTCCCTCTCAAACAGGTTAGTCACATTGTTATCTACGTCATCCTGGCTTGCAAATGCTCAAAAGCGTTTTCCAGTTTAAAGCAGGTTTCAGTCGCGTTGCATTTGATTATTCATTAATTAAGCATGCGTAAAGCTCCTTTCCACATATGTAAATGTTGTGCTGAGGTTCATTTCGTTTTCTATACTATTTTTACTGATTAGTACTGTTAGTACTGTTATTGAGAGATTGCTCACGTCCATTATTTAATGAAGAATTTAGGCCTACTGGTCCCCTAGAGGCAGGTGGGTCAGAAAAAGGGTTATTCTTACCATGACAGCAATTATGACCACACCTCTCAAATTGATTTCTTCCTGACAGATGTCAAGTTGGGGAATAAACTAAAGGGATTAACACACAAACTGGAGCATCTTTTAGATCCCACCACAGTGAAATTGGAACTTTACCTTGATAGAATTCCAGCCCTTCCTAGAAGGACTCTTGATTATTAATCATCTGAAACAGAACACCACAGACTTCTTTGAATTAAAGAAAGATTCTGCTTCTATACATAATATATGGGATGTATACAAAACTTTTATTTGAGGTAGATTGATTAGCCATGCAGCATATAAGAGGAAAGAAAGCATCACAAAAGTGAAAGAATAGAGCTGAAAATCGGAGAGATCTATTAACGAGTTGAATAACTCCAAAGACTCTTGCAGACAAATAGACCTACAAAACCAGATCAAAGCATCCAAGTGGGACTTAATAGATTACTTGAAAGGAGTGGTGCGGAAAAGGTTGAACGTAAGCAAGCTGGCACACTATGAAGATGGTGAGGGGTCAGGAAGTTACTGACCTGGAGGACGAGGGTGGATAGCACTAGGATTCTAATCAAAGAAATAGAAATTAAAAAGACGAATGAGCACTATTTAGAAAATCCTGATATTGGGGGGGGGGGCTTGTGTTAAATTATTTCAAGGTTTACATGCTAATTAGTCAACAGTTACAGTAGAGCATTTATGTAACTGGTAAAAGGAGAATATTCTTCCTACATTAGATCAGGACTTGGAGCAGTACCTTAACCAAGAAATCAGCATAGCAGAAGTAAGGAAAACTCTTAGAGGGTTAAAACAGGGGAAGGCACCAGGCCCTGATGGTCTTCCAAATTAGCTTTATAAGGTTCTAAAAGACAATCTCACTCCTGTCTTGACCAACCTAGTAAATGCAATGTTTGAAGAGGCCCACCACTTCTCACTTTCATGTAATGAGGCTACAATAACCATAACCATAACCTTAAAGCCAAACAAAAACCTGAAAACGTGTGAATCATACAGACCAATATCCTTGCTTAATAATGATTATAAAAACTACACACAAATATTGGCAAAAAGGCTAGATAAAGTAACTGGAGAGTCTTGTCCATTATAATCAGAAAGGCTTCATGAAAAATATACAACTACATGAATTGACCGACAACTCGGTGAGTGTGGTAGTTGTGGCAATAGAAACAAACTCTCCTCTGGCCATTAAGACCATCAACGCCGCTAAGGCCTTTGACAGAGTTAGCTGGCCTTTTCTATACTCGGTCATTAAGCAAATCGGTTTGAGAGACCGCTTCTTCAATGCAATTAGAACTATTTATAAACCAACAACAGCGAGGATTTTAGTCAATGGTAGCCTCACATAGCAATTTCAAATTGGAAGAGGAACGTGGCAAGGGTGCCCATTGTCTCCCTTACTGCTCAATTCATGCATCAAACCACTTGCAAGAGGATTTGGAAAAATCAGAAGATCATACTGTTCCAATATCATGAGTGGATCAAGAAAGAGGCACTCCACTCGGATGATCTAATGATCTACAGTCGAGATTTTTTTAGGGCTCCTTTCCCGTAATTTTAAATATTCTGAACAACTTTATGAAAGTTTCTGGTTATTTAGTAAATAAAGATAAAACAGACCTCATGACTTGAAATGGTTCATGCGGCAATCAATTAGAAAATAAAAAATTAGGGACTTAGGAGTACAAGTGGCGGAAGACCTGGTAATATGGCACACATAAATTTCAACAAACTTTTGTCAGAAACTGAAACTCTGACACTTATGGGCTTATTTTCCCCTCTCAATCTTAGGTAGAAGTAACTTTATTAAAATGATAATTCTTCTGAAGTTCATCTTTGTCTTCAATGTACTGCCATTACATTCCAGGGCAGCGTGGTTTAAAAAAACTAGAGGATAAACTGTGTAGCTTTATTTGGCCCAATAAGATCTCGAGAATTGCCTGAAAGAGACCCCTCAAAAGGAATTACCTTATCAGACTTTCATTTATACTGTTGGGTCTTCCAAATAAAAAACATTAAACTGCTATTGACGAACAGCTATCAACAGCTCTCCCACTATACCATGTTTTAACAAAAGATCATCCTGAGGAAGGCAGCTACTTTCTTATTAAATCTGGACATCTAAAATAGTTTAAAAAGATCATATTTAGAATGTTAATTGTGGCATGCAAGGTGTGGATCCAAGTCAGAAGGGTTTTAGGTATCCCATATTACAGTGAGATGGCTTCAATATGGAAATCCCTTGGAGCCCTGCATTGCTTAGCCACCATTAAGGGACGTGGGAATATCAATATGGGCCAGCTGCTTGAGAACTTGGGACTCCTTAGTTCAGCTTACGAACAATAGGCTCTCCAGATTCAAGAACTATCAAATAGTGAGTTAGGCCCGGGAGCAATCTAAGGTGGGAGATAGAATGGAATGGGAGGCGTAACTATAAAGTTCTCGTCTTCAGATAAAGAAGTATTCAAATGGTATTGGATCCTGGTACAAGCTGAAGATGGCCCCCTCACAACTCCAGAGGAGACTTGGGAAGTAGACCTACCTTTGTCTGAGAAGACACATCTTCGGCAATTGTCAATGTCTACACTTTGGTCTTCTCTGAAATCTGCACCCCTTATGATAACCCATTTGTTTACCGTGTATAGGGCTTATTGGTCTCTAAAAAAAGCTCTTGAAATTGGGAGACCAGAAGATGAGGTGTTGTCTGAAGTGTGCTCTTGAGAATGCAGCTGACGTCCATCTACTTTGGCAGTGTCCAGACATCCAACTCTTCTAGCAGGAAGTAAGTAAGACATCAAAACAAGCAATGGGAAAAGAGATAATGGTAACCCTACCACTGATAATATTTGGTATACATGAAGGGGAAGGCGTAAAAAGGAAAACTGGTGAAACTAGAATCATGTTTGTTTTTTTCCACTAATAATAATTGTACATAGAGAAATCTGCATTAAATGGATTTCTAACACTCTGCCCACCTGCGAAGACTGGGTTAACTCAGCGAAGTGCATTGGAAAGTTGGACTGTATTAATGGGTCTGAAAAATTGGTTATGATGTGGAACCCTTTGTTTGTTGGGATAATAGCACACATGAGAAGGGAGAAATAGACACATGGGCTGTTAATTACTTTCAGAGGTCCAAGGATGAAAGGCAAATTTGAACAAAGGAAGAGCTGAGCTATGCCTTTTGAAACCTTCCATTAAATGTTGAACGAGGCTCGGACAAAGAGGTTAAAAACCCCCTGTGGGTTGGGCTGTGTTGGTATATTCTCTGTACCTCTTGCATCCTTTCGCATATGGAGACCAAAAATATTTTGTTTTGAAATGAATTATACACTGATTAAGAGGTGTCCCCCATTCATGGTCTTCATTAACCTTAAGTCAGCATTCATTTTATTCAGTGGTCAGGGAGCTCCTGAGAAACTATTTTCCGCCACACAGAGTTGATATCAGGGAAACACAGCAAGGGTCCACTGCGGTATGAGAGGAAAGGTCACCTCCGAGATTAATATTGAACAGGGGGTGAGACGAGACTGTGTACTTGTTCCCCTGCTCTTAAACCTCATAATAACTGACATGGGCATAACACTTATCAACCTGGAATTAGATGTCCGAAAACTAAGAGACTCAAAAATGCCAATATTAATATGCACCAAACAGAAAGATTGATGTGCCAACTACTTTTGAGCTTTGAGAAGTTCTGTGCCAACAAGAAAGTGTCAATAAACATTACTAAAACAAACATATGGTACTAAAACTCTAAGAGAAGCTGAGGTCAACTCTTAGAATTCACTGAGTATCCTTAGAAAGAGTCAAATATTTTGACAACCTGGGAATACGATTTGATGAAAATCTGTCATGGTAGGTCCAAGAGTGAGACTTTAATGAGCTAAAGTACTGGCACACACATTTAGTTTGGTAATAACTTTGAAGGAAGAACCCTTGAGCCAGCTATCAGCACCTAAAAAGCCATGTCAGCTGCTTCCTATTGAGCAGAACTATGGGAGTACAGGATTTGCAGCAGCTTAAAAGTGGCAGAGAATACATTTCTGTGTCAACTGCTCATTATGGCACTAGCGTACCAATGGTCGCTCTCAATACTGAACTTGGGGGCATATTTACAAGGGCTTTATCTCCGCTTTTTTGGCTAAAAAAAGCCAAAAAAGCGGAGATAAAACTATTGCCCTGTTTACAAGGGGGTGCAAACATGCATAACCGCATGTTAGCACCCTTTTTCTCAACGCCTCCCTTTGCATCCCTAATGAGATGCAAAGTGGGCGTCACTGGGCGTACCCCGGCTGGACTACCTAGCAAATATCGCTGATTTTGACATCGCGATATTTACAAGGCAGCCCACAGGATTTTAGCAGAAGTTATATTTTGGCAAAAACAGCCGTTTTCGCCACAATCTAACATCTGCTAAAATCCTGACTTACCTATGTTTGACATAGGGAGTGGATTATGCTGATACGACCACAGTGTCGCATCAGCAAGGTTATCGCCGTTTTGCTGGGAACATCGCTGGAAACCCAGCAATGTTCCCTGCAAAACGGCGATAACCTCTCTGTCTCTGGAATTTTTATTGCCCTGGAGAAACGCGTTGTTAATAACGCGCTACTAGGGCGATAAATTCCAGAGATAGCCTGCGATAAGAAATTTGACGCTAAGCACGGCCAGCAATAATTATCGCTGGCCGTTGATAATATGGGATAGGACCCTTCTTTTCCTTTATTTCCTTCAAGCCTACTGTGGTATCTCCCACCTTTATTCTCCCCCCGTCAGCTCCGCATGTAATGGAGCTGCTCGCGGTGACATCACTTAAAATGTCACCGCGACCAGCGTTCCAAGGCGAGCGCCGGAGGCGAGTGTGAGAAGCTGACTCCGCAGAGAGGCTGAGGCTGAGGTCGTAAGGTTAACCTCTTAACCTAATAAATGTTTATGGTTCTTCATCGAAGCGTCCTTTTCATTCTTGGCCGCTTTCACACTGGCGACGAGGACTTTTTTAAACCTGCGACCTCAACACGCACGGAGAAATGAAGGTGACAGCTGACGGGGGAGAAGTATCAGAACGATCTTGAAGCGGACCGCGTCGCAGAGGAATTTTGGAAATTAGAAGCAACAGCGGGGTCAGGAAATGAGGTGACAATCCCGTGGCTTACGGTCGTGCTGAACAATGACTGCGGGTCAGTGAGAAGATATATACCCTTGCGTGTCATCCTTTGAAGTAAGGTAACGCCTGCCAGCTGTCATAGGCGTGTTGCGCTTGACCCGTTTGTAACAAACTGAAGTAGTGAACCCACGTCTGGGGCCAATTAAGCGGGTGAGGCGTTTGGTGTGGCGAGTGTCTTATTAACTGCGAAGCGGAGCACCAGCTGAATCTAACTGGCATGTAAAAGCCAGGCGCGCTGTTCCTCCACCTCTTTGTGAATCCTGTGGTGAGCCGGTGACAGGCAGTCACGGAAGCGCATTAGCGGAAATTTGTAGCGCGTATGAGGGGAAACGAGAAGTTCACAATTCTGCCTGTGATGTCTGTGAAGAGCTAGCATCACGTGAATCAGTAGCAGTAACGGCGTGTCTTTTGCTGGACTAGCCTCGCACCAGCAGCAGCGTTTGCATTGCTTTCAACAGGAAGTTTTCTGTGCTTAAAGACTTTTTTCCATTCGAACGCCTCTTTATCTTGACGTACTCAGCGCACCTAGGCTGGACCCATCATCTTGCTGTTCCTCAGAGAATCCCCACCTATGCATCCCTTTTGCTATCTCCAAGCTAGGTATATGTCAAGACTGTAGTGGAAACTTGGAGAGGCTGTCAGCTTGACGTTCTCAGCGAAGTGTCTAGCAGAGTGAGCAGCGCTCCTCCCTCTGCTGTTTGCACTACAATTAAGAAAAGCGTTGTGATGTACCCATTTTTGTAATTGACATTGATGCTGTGTCTCCGTGAACTCTGGCCTGTGTACAACCACTGAATTTGTGCGGACCCTCCTCACCGGCCTGTGGCATTCTCCTCATTGGGGTGTTGGCTGGTTTGACGGCGTATATAACCGTGACTGTGGGCCTTTCACTGCCTGTCTGGATTACTCTGTGCAAGTCTAAGGAAAAGCATTTTCTAGTGTATGAGCTGTATCCCCATGACTGGCGGCCCCGCCACTGTGCCTACTAATTTTGTAAACGCTCACTAATATAATATGTGTGGTAGAGGACTCTAAGTATCTTGCAATGCTAGCGGATTGAGAATAACTCTGTGTCCCACCTATGCTCTGTAGTACAGTAATACACAAAATTGTTTGGGTTTTCCTTGTTGATATAACACCCTGGGACCTTTTACCATGCAGAGTGTGACTCCCTCGCCCTTTTACCTGACTAATCCAGGTGACCCTACTATTCAATGGAAAAAGTGGAAGAAAGTGTTTTTGAATTACGCTACCGTGTGTGGGCCGAACCTTGGACTAGAAAGGAAGGTAGCATTATTAGCATACTACCTAGGAGCAGAAGGGGAAGAAGTTTTAGATCACCTCCCATATTTAGGGACGCAGGAAGCGAGGGGTCTTAATGAGCTAGAAGTAAGTCTGAAGAAATTGGATTTACACTACCTCCCTAAGACGAGCACCATAATGGAGAGGTATCATTTTGGGAAGAGAGCACAGAAGGAAGGGGAATCTATTGAAGATTTTGTCTCTGAATTAAGGAAACTAGCTGCGACATGCAAGTTTGGTGGTGCAAGTGAAGAAAGGATCAGGGATCAGTTTGTATTAGCTTGCAGAATGGAACGGGTACGTGAGGAGCTATGGCTCAAGGATGATCCGCCCTTGAGGGAGGTTTTAATTATAGCGAAACAGGTTGAGCACATTTTGCAGTGCGTCAAGGAAATAAAGCAAGACACTGGGGAGAAAAGAAACGAGGATAAGCCCAGTGTGAGTGAAGTGGTGACCGAATCTGAGGCTGTGTCTGTGATCAAAGGCCAGAAAGTAGCGGGTAGAGAGCACAGAGTGGGAGGATCATTCAAGGACACCTGCTATAGATGTGGCAAGCAGGGGCATCTAGCCAATGACAAAGAGTGTCCCGCCCTCAGGTTCACATGCAACAAGTGCGGAAAGAAAGGTCACTTTATACAATATTGCAAGAGTGGACAAGGGTTCAGTAGACAGAGTAGAGACAGGACGAACGTAGTTTGTGATGAAATTGTAGTGCAAGTTAACGAAAGGCAGGTCCAAAGCCATAATGACACCATGTGTGAAGAAATTGTAGTGCAGGTTGATGAGGGTCAGGTCAGCAGCCCTAAAGACACCATAAAAGTGGGGAGCACTGAGTTAGAGGCATTGTTCGATTCCTGCTCCAGAATAACAATCATTAGTGCAAGAGAATTCGCCTGTGTGTCCAAGGGGAAGATAATTTTGAGGAAAATGGATGTGAGGCCTGGAGGGCTCCATATCAATGAAAGGGTACTTTTGGGGCAAAATAGAATACAGGAACAGGTCAACAGTGTCCAAGGTGTACGTGTCCACATTAGGGGATAACATTTTGGGGTGGCAAGCACAGAAGGAGTTGAGGGTCTATCTCAATCCCAACAGTTATCCCCAGATCTTGGTACAGGAGATACAGGAACAAAAGGATGACGTTGTGTCTGAGTTCAAAGAAGTATTCAGAGAAGAGCTAGGATGCTTAAAGAACTACTGTCACAAGATAAAGTTGAAAGAGAACGCTAAGCCAGTCGTGGCCAAAGTAAGGAAGCTTCCAATTGCCATCCAAGAGGAGGTGAAGTCCGAACTGGAGAAACTGTGCAAGGCAGGAGTCATCGAACCGGTAGAAGCGACGGAATGGTTGGCACCCATCGTGGCTGCAAAGAAGAAGGATGGGTCGGTTCGGCTCTGCATCGATCTAAGAGCACTGAACAGAGAGGTCGTGGTCGATCGATTTCCTCTACCGAACATCACCCAGATGATGAGCATGCTAGAGGGGGCAAAGGTGTTCTCCACACTTGACCTCACCTCGGCTTATTTTCAGATCAAACTGCACGAAGAGTCGCAAGAACTCACGGCGTTCGTGACACCCATGGGCGCATACAAGTTCAAAAGGATGCCTTTTGGATTAGTCTCGGCGGCTGCCGTGTTTCAAAGGCTCATGGGGAACATCTTGAAAGACATCCCAGGCGTCGTGTGTTATCAGGACGATGTGCTGATATTTGCAAAAGACCATGAAGAACATGATGAGAGGCTGAGACGCGTGCTGGGAAGGTTCAGGTCGCAAGGTCTAATGGAGAAAAGAGAGAAGTGTGTTTTTGGCTGCGCAGAATTAGACTTTTTGGGACACAAGGTGACAGCTGAAGGAATCTGTCCCAAGGCCGAGCTCCAGAACACCATTGTAAACTTGATGCCCCCCACGTGTAAGGACGAAATCAAGTCATTTATGGGTATGCTAGAGTTCTACGGGAAATTCATACGGAACCTTGCAGGGAGGACATACGCCATCAGGCTGCTACTAAAGAAAGAGACGGAGTTCAACTGGAGTCAGGAGTGTCAGAGGGAGTTTGAAGACGTAATGAGGGCACTGGCAGAAGCCCCCAGCCTAAAGTCCTACATACCCAACCGGGCGACAGTGGTCACCACCGATGCTAGCGCTAAAGGGCTGGGAGCAGTCCTCACTCAAGTAGGCAAAGATGGTGAAGAAACAATAGCGTTCGCCTCTAGATCACTCCAGAAGTCTGAAAACAACTACTCGGTGATCGAAAAAGAGGCTCTGGCAGTACCCTGGGCATTGGGAAAATTCAGAGACTTCCTGTGGGGCACACAGTTCACGCTTCGTACTAACCACAAGCCTTTGGTAGAAGTCTTCAGCAAGAAGGGCCTGGATGCCATCTCCAGCAGGATCAGGCGTTGGGTGGTCGGCCTTCAGGAATACACCTTCTGCGTCGAGTATGTCCCGGGAACGCGTAATTTTGCAGCAGACTGCTTGTCGAGACTCGTAAACGAAGAAGAGGCGAAAGAGACGCATGACAGGGCGGAAGATGAAGCGGATGAACTTCAGATGGAGAATGTCTGCGCAATCCAGAGGGCATTAGGTGAAGAAACGTGGAAAAAAGCAATGAAGGAAGATGAAGTCTTGGAAGAGGTGTGCAAAAGAATAAAAGGCAGGTGGAAACACGAAGATAAACGGGAGGAGACTCTGCGGCCGTACTGGGTTGTCAAAGACGAGCTGTCTATAGTCGATGAATGCATGTTCAGGGGAACAAGACTAGTACCACCTGCGTCGGTGAGAGAGAACCTTGTTGAGATAGCCCACGAAGGCCACATGGGAATCACCAAGACAAAGCAAAGGCTGAGAGAAAACTACTGGTGGCCAAGCATGGACCTTGCAATTGAATGGAAAATAAGGGACTGCGTTCCGTGCAGCAACAGCGACAAAATCTTAAAACAAATGACACCTCCAATGGTGTGCAGGCCGCCACCGTCAGGACCCTGGGAGGAGTTGGCACTGGACATTGTGGGTCCATTGACTGGAGAAGTGCGCACGCCGTATATACTGGTGCTCATGGACATGTATTCCAGGTGGCCGGAGGTGAGACTAGTGAGTGAAGTCACAACTAAGGTTGTCATCGAGTTCATGCAAGAGTTGTTTGTCAGGGAAGGGTTACCCAGCAGCCTACTCACAGACAATGGGGTGCAATTATGTTCTAAAGAGATGGAAGACTTCCTTGAGGGGAATAACTCAACCAGCTTGGACCAATGCACATGCAAGATGGGAGGCCAAGAGTCTGTGCTACACTACGTCCTTTAATGTTCACATTCTCTGGAGTTGAGAAGGCAGATCTTCAACCACTCGTTTTTACCTACAGCATTAGTTAGCGCAGTGAGGCATTATCCTTCTGCCTCTGAATTGAAGTAGAGCTCTGACCCTAAAGGATAGCCTTATAGATCCTTCAGGCACGGAAGCTAATTAGACCCAGTCGGCTTTCTTAAACCTTTGTGCATAACAGCGCCTTGCTGAACTAACAGAGACTGAATGGAACTCAAGCATCTTCTATGTTTGCACTTATTAACATAATGTTATTATTTTCCTTTTACTTGCGCTACTTTAATCTTGCTTCTGTTATATTTGCACTGATTAACATAAAGCTATTAATTTTCTGATGATCAAGTGCAGACCTAAAGTAATGATTTCTTTCACTTTTCGGAGACTGACTGGCAGGCAAACACTATACCTCATGACACAGCTGCTGGAGTGCTCTGCAGAACACTCAATTCCATGGCCAAGAAGAACTGGGAACTGGAGGAAATAGGGGTGGTTTGAATACACATTTTCCTGACAGTGTATGTTGATATAAAGCCTCAGAACTGGTTTGTGGTACGTTAGTGCAACACAAAAAGATGATGGACGGAATGTTGAACATTGTCAAACATTCACCCCAGTCACAGATCTGGGTTTAATCCATTGTTATTTTGCTCACCACGCCACCCCAGTGCAGACATAGCCATATGCAAATCAGTCTTGACCCTGTGCCTCATGGGAACAGTCCAGACCGAACTGCCAGGCCATGTCTTTCCTGGACCAGAATCAAGCATCCTAGGACCGGTTTCGGGCTTTCAGCCCTCATCAGCCAGGATAGCTTGACTCCAGTGGTGTAGTGAGCATGGGACCCACGTCTGGGCATACCCTTCCCACTTAGAGTGAAAATGCAACACAAAAAGATGATGGACGGAATGTTGAACATTGTCAAACATTCACCCCCAGTCACAGATCTGGGTTTAATCCATCGTTATTTTGTTCACCACGCCACCCTAGTACAGACATAGCCATATGCAAATCAGTCTTGACCCTGTACCTCATGGCAACAGTCCAGACCGAACTGCCAGGCCATGTCTTCCCTGGACCAGAATCAAGCATCCTAGGACCGGTTTCGGGCTTTCAGCCCTCATCAGCCAGGATACCTTGACTCCAGTGGCGTAGTGAGCACGGGACCCACGTCTGGGCATACAATTCCCACTTAAGGTGAAAATGCAACGCAAAAAGATGATGGACGGAATGTTGAACATTATCAAACATTCACCCCCAGTCACAGATCTGGGTTTAATCCACCGTTATTTTCCTCACCATGCCACCTCAGTTCAGACATAGCCATATGCAAATCAGTCTTGACCCTGTGCCTCATGGGAACAACCCAGACCGTACTGCCAGGCCATGTCTTCCCTGGACATGAATCAGGCATCCTAGGACCGGTTTCGGGCTTTCAGCCCTCATCAGACCTGACAGCCTTAGGGTGGTTTTACCCAAACAGATTGCCTGCTAATTCTTTTTGTTGGCATTAGGACTCTGAGCACTTTACCACTGCCAACCAGTGAACAGTGCATGTGCTTCTCCCCTAAAACATGGTTGGATTGGTGTATCCACAATTGGAACATTTAATTTACCGGTAAGTCCCTAGTACAGTGCACTTCAGGGCCTGTAAATTGAATACTACTAGTGGTACTGCAACACTGCTTTTGCCACCCACTCAAGTAGCCCCTCAACACGTCTCAGGCCTGCCAGTTTTCATATCTTGCACAACCTAGCACTGTCCCAGGTTGTTTTACTCTGGGCCCGCCATCAGACAACTGGGAAAGGGCCTCTATCTAGAGGGAAAGCTTTGCACTGGCACTAACAGTTCATTATTGCAGAATCGAAACTCAACAGAAGCTTTTCTCAGAAACAGGAAAGGATTAGTTTTGATCATCATTCAAAATGGTGTCTAAACAGAAAATGGTGCAGTGAATGCCTATTTATATAGGGCACTGTGAAAGCATTCACAGGTCTATTCTTACACCGGATCTGCCGCATCAGAATTCCCACATCGCTGCCAGTATAGAGAGACAATTGATGCATCCCCTCGACTATGTGGAGAAACCGGATGTACGGCATTACGACGCGTACTTTTACAACGCGTGCAGTTACAACGCGGTTTTTCAACGCAAGTCGTTACCACGACTTGCGTTGGAGGGGGTGCGGACTTAGGAATTTTTTAATATACTATTCCAACACCAGCCTACGTACAGTAGGGAAGGTGTTGGATAGTAAATTTAAAAATTCCTTGTCCTGCAGCGCCCTCCAGCGCAAGTCGTGGGTAACGACTTGCGTTGAAAAGACCGCGTTGTAACGGCACGGCGGTGTAACAGCCGCGTCATAAAGGCTGTTCACCGGAGAAACCTGGAGTATTGCCTTCGGAACCAGTGCTTCATCTTCGAAACCAGCGCATCGCCATCATTGCATGGAGAATATTGATGCATCTCCCTGACTGCAGGATCCACACTGACTCATTGCTTGGCTGCACCTCGCATCTTGTGTTTGCGGCCATGATTAAGGTACTTATGTTCAGTGGGCCCAGCGTATGTCCTGTATCTGGCCCATGGTCCATCTTGGTTGGCCTGAACTCTTCACTTTGTCCAGGTCCAGAGCAACCAATTAACTCTTTAGGCACCTAATGCTTGTAAGCACTACTTTTGCTTTTAAAAATTAATATCTTGATTTCTACTTATTAGGTTTTTGTTGTTTTGGTCTTGTTTTATTCGTAAAATCATGATACATTTTTCCAAACTGGTGTGGAGTCTTTTTTGTGGTATTTTGGCTGTGTTGTTGTTTGATATGTTGCACGAATACTTTACATATTGCCTTCCAGAAGCTGAGTATAGTCTAAGTTATGGTGTGCATCTGACTTACCCTGACTAGGATTGTGGCTCCTGCTTGGACAGGGTGCATACTTCTACCAACAAGAAACCTAATTCCAAACATTGTTGATCAGTGGTGAGGATACAAATAGTGTTTGTGCAGTGCCATACAGTGACTTGGTGTACACTACTACTCCATATTTAGACCAAGTCGAGGAAATGTTCCCCAATTTGACATTTTTAATTTTTCCAATGTTATCCCTATTCCCATTTTTTCTTCTGTGTTTGTGACCTCACCTGACAGGACGGAGTGTGAGCTGGCCTATCTAGAGAGCTACACTATGGCCCAGTTCACAGGATTCTGGCAAGAGAAGGAGATGTTTACCAAAGGGAGCTCTAAGAAAGCAGATCACCAAAAAGCTTTGAGAGAATGGACGGAAGCCCACAGAACAACACAGATAATGAGGAGGCAGGTTCAGAGGAAGAATCAGAACCAGACCTGGATGGTCTGAACATGCATGTTGGGAAATGAGGGAACATCCTCCCAGGACTGGAAGTCCATCCACGTGCAAGGAGCAATGTGTCATCCAGGAACTTGTCCCCAGAGGAGCTGGAGGACAGGAAGGAGGAGAAGATGTTTAAACTGGAACTTGCAAAATTAGAGAAGGAGCAAGCTCTAGAAGAGAAGAGGCTAGCCATGGAGGAAAGGAACATGGGCCTTGAGCTAAGCCTTAGAGAGCTGGGCATTAGAGCCATGCAAGTAGAGTCCAGCAGTAATGGTGGCAGGGTACCTACAGTGTCCACTGGTGAAGCAAAGATCCGCATCCCAAAAGATTTGGTGCCCAGTTGAAGGATGAGATAGATAAATGGTTCACAGCCTGGGAAGTGGCTCTAAGGGTGCACAAGCTTAACAAGGTGTCCTTGGAGGTAGCTTCTGGAGGTACATGCCAACAATGGGGAGGGACACACTCTTAACACTGGAGGTAGAGGAACAAACACACTACACTGCAATGAAAGCCATTCTTGTCAGCATATTTTGGCTGACCACAGAGAGGTATAGGCAGAGATTCAGGGGCAACCACGAAATCTCATCATAAACATACGTTGATTCCCTTGACTATGCCAGATAGGCACTGAATTGCTGGATGAGGGGCAGCAAGATTGATGATTATTCTGGGCTATACAACTTAATTTTGAAGGTGCACATGCTTGATATTGTTTTCCACAGCTGACTGATCCCCAGGAAACTTGCTGAGGAGGCAGAAATCTAGGTCAGCATCGGAGTGCCCAAGAAAGTATCTGGGGGGACTCCCAAAAGGGTGGTCAGGATTTCCAATGGAAGAAAGAGGAGAGAGATAAAAAGGAGTTCTCTCAAGGCCCCCAAAATAATCCACTGGGGAAATTGTCCCATTCCCAATCTGGCCACCAGAAAAAGAACTACCCTGATAAGAGTCAGATGAAAATTCCCAAATGCTATGAGTGTTTTAGTATGGACACTACAAGGGGGATCCCAAGTTCCCATAAAGAGAACAACCTCCCACTGGAGCAAAGATACTAGGGGTGGCAAGTATAGTGCTTGGGGAGGTTGTCCCAGTAAGTTGGGGGGAGACTAAAGAAAAGTTACCCTACTGTCCCGGAGTGACATGGAGATGGTTCCTTAAATCCATGTTCCATCTAGTACTGCAAAGTATAGGCAATGGGCTCTCATCAATGGGCAATGTGTTGATGCTATGAAGGATATAGGAGTCAGCTGGTAAACCCAGAGCAAATTATACCTAAGCTCCCTGTTTTGAGTTTTTACAGATTTTTACAGATAAATACAGACAGAAAACAAAGTGTTTCCTGTCTGCGTTGCTTTTTAAAACTGGATAAATACAGAAAATTGTGCTTCTTCTAAGAGATGAACCGTGCTGCCTTTCATGAATTGTAGCCCAATAGCGGAGCAGATGGACAGGATGGGAAATTAAAAAACAGGATGAATATTTTTTTTAAATAATGGCATATGTCAACATACATTTGTGGGTCAATGCTCATATTTAGTGGATGTATTGTTACGTAATATTTGGCAGCTTAAATAGTTAAATCACGAAAGACATAAAAGTATAAGTGTGTGCCTATCAGTTAAATAAATATGAAAATGTACAGTTTTACAACTTCTTTTATACACAAAACTTAAATTAAATATGGATAAACACAGATAAAATGTCCCAAAATAAATATGGATAAATACAGAGGAAAATGTTAAAAAACAATACATACCATAAAACCGGGAGCCCTCATTTTACCCAATGCATTCCACCAGGTAGTGGTGGCTGACAACAGGGAGGATCACTACCCAGTGGCCCTTGTTCCATTTGAGATGGGGGGTCTCAGGCCTTCTGAAAGTTTCTGTGACTGTTTGTGAGGGAATAATCTTGAGAGCACTACCTGTAAAGAAGTGGAGCTGAAGGCACACCTGGAGATGTCAGGGTTGCCTAAGTAGATATGTGCTACTGACAGGTCCATGACTGCCCAGGAAGTGAGTCAAGGAGGTCTGGATTCTGTAAGAATGGCCCAGCTAGCTTCCAAAAGAGAGAAGGGCAAGGGGTATGGTAAACCAGCCCCTTAATGTCTTCCAGCTGAGGTAAATGGGGTGCTAGAGGAGGCCACCTCAGAGCCCACTGGGGAGAACATTGACTCACTTGCTGTCCAGCCTAAACTTGCTGTATGGCAAGCAGAAGGAAGACTCATCAGGGAGGAGTTCTGCGAGGCACAGAAGGAGTGCCCAGCCCTGGAGGGCATCAGGCAACAGGCCGAAGCTCAGGCAGCATGTGATGCTTCTGCGAATCACTGCATCTATTGGGTGGACAAACTCCTTTTTTAGTGGACCTAAGGCACCTGTGCAAAGGCCAACATAGGCCCTGGTGGTCCCCCAATGCTACAGGGCCTTCCTACTGGAGCTGGCTCATGAAATACCCCTGGCAGGACATCTGGGTCAAGACAAGACCTTTTCCAGGATTGTTCCCACTTTTATTGGCCTCGGATGAAATTTCCTAAGATGCATTCTGTAGGACTTGCTTGACCTGCTGGGCCAGTGGGAAGACAGGGCAGAGGCGGCAGAGGCTGAAAAACCCTCTTAATCACTTGCCTGTCATTGGCACTGCCTTTGAAAGAGTGCACCTTGACATTGTAGGCCCTATGGATCCCCAGACAGCCTCTGGCTGCAAGTTTACCCTGGTAATGGTGGACCATGCCACAAGATACCCAGGGACCATAACTCTGAGAACTGCAACTGCACCTGCAGTGTTTAAGACCACAATGGGGATTTTTACTTGAGTGGGTTTCCCCAAGGAAATGGTGTCTGACAGGGGCACCAACTTCATGTCTGCTTATATGCAGTCAATGTGGAGGGAATGTGGAGTTACTTACAAGTTCTTGACCATCTACTATCCACACAACAATGGGCTTGTTGGGAGATTCAACAAGACCCCTCAAAGGCACGAGCAAGGGCCTGCCTGAAGCCCTGAGTGATATGTGGGATGTCTTCTTGCCATGCCTTCTATTTGCTTACAGAGAGGTACCACAGAGTGTAGTTGGATTTAGCCCCTTTGAGCTTCTGTATGGTCATCCTCTCAGTCTGGTGAAAGAAGGGTGGGAGAAAGCTCCCAGGAAACCTCCCCAGTATGTAGTTAACTACATGCTAGCCTTCAGGAGCCAGATTGCCAAGTTGTGGAAGCAAGCTTCTGACAAATAAGATGCCAGCCAGGATGTGATGAGGCAGTGGTACGACCAAATGACTACCCATGTGGAATTGCAACTTGGACAGAAAGTATGGGTGATGGAACCCGTGGAGCCCAGGGCCCGCCAAGATTGTTTGACTGGGCCCAATAGAGATTGGTGAGAGGAAAGGGGAGGTTACCTAACTGGTGGACCTCAAGACCCCCTGGTACTCCCAGAGAGTGCTCTATATCAACTGTCTCAAACCACACTTTGAGAGGTCTGAAGTCACCATGCTCCTGGTGACAGATGGAGGAAGAGGAGAGTGACTGTCTACCTGATCTCTTAGCCTCTCCTCTACCCTGACTCCAGACTGTTGCCAGTTGCTGGGCCAGTTCTCCTTGCTCTTTTCCCTCACTCCTGGGACTACTCACCTGTGTACCCATGATGTAGACACAGGGGACAGCCTCCGTCTCAAGAATACAACTTACAGGCTGTCTGACAAAGTATAGCCAGCATCAAAGAGAAGGCTTCTAAGATGCTAGAGCTGGGGTGCTTGAGCCTGCTATTAGCCTCTGGTCCAGACCTGTGATGCTGGTACCAAAAGCTGCCCCACTGGACACTACACCTGAACCCAGGTTCTGTGTAGGTTACAGTGCCAGATTGGGCTGAGGTCTGTGGTGTACTTAGGACACCTGATGGGACGGGGTAAGGTACAGCCGTTCAAGGCCAAGAAAGCGACTATCATGGCCTGGGAGAACCCAAAACACAAACTGAGGTGATGGCCATCTTAAGCCTCACAGGATATTACAGGAGGTTTGTCAATGGATATAGCAGCATTGTTCCCCCTTGATAGAAGCAGCCCTGAAATGTGATTTGGACAGAGGCATGCCAAAAGGCATTTGACTCCCTAAAACAGGCCATGTGCATAGCCACTGTGCTCAAGGCCCCTGACTTTTCCAGGGAATACATTGTGAAAACAGATGCCTCAGAACATGGCATAGGGGCCGTTTTATCACAGCTAAATGATAAGGGCCTTGACCAACCTGGGACTTTCCTCTCTAGGAGGATACTTCCCAGGGGACAAAGGTGGCGTGTGATTGAAAAGGAAGACTTTACTGTGCTCTGGACACTGAAGAAGTGGAGACTTTACCTATTTGGGGCTCACTTCCTGATTCAGACAGACCGGTCTGTTCATTGCACCAGATCTTCATCGCATCACAACGCTGCTGGTCGCATCGCCACGTAAGTGCATTAAGAAACCGACGCATCACCTCCCCAAGCGGAGAAGAAACAACGCATATCCTACGCAGCAGTAGGGGCCTGACACATCACCGTTCTTGCGTGTTAGGAACTGATGCATCACCTTCCCTGCAACACCTCCATTGTACAGCGTTACGAATCCAAAGGTACGTTGAGCTTAAAGTGTCGCATTTTACATCTAAAGAGAACTATGCTATTTCTACCATTTTTGAAGTATAGTATTGTGGATTTTTGTAATTTGTGGTCTATATAAAAATACTTATTTTTATACTACAACTTGTGTGGTGTCCATCTGGAGTCAGTGGCGGTTTTACCATTTGGGCGGTGGGGCGTTGCCCCACTAATAATTATCGGGCAATTTATTCGAGCGGCGTGTTAATAAAAGTTTTATAAATTAACGCGCCGCTCGAATAAATTGCCCGATAATTATTGCCCTGCGCCGCGGCTGTGGTGTCAAGCTTCACTCATGTGTGTCACAGTATGCACTGTCTGACACTGGGAGAGCAGTTCTCCTCTAAAGAGAGCAGCATCAGGATTGGCTACTACTGTAGTACTGTCCTGTAACAGTACTACGACTGTGTGTTCTGTTCTCAGTCTAGTGTCTCACTGCGGGGGTGGGAGTATCTAAAGCAATGCCCAATCACTGTAGTGGCTTAGTGTTAAGCCATTCAGTGATTGGGCATTTCAGTTGTTGCTGGGCAAATCGGGCCGGCCCACGGCCAGTCACCCTTCCTCCTCGTGGTCGACTCTGTCGTGACTCGTGCACATGAGGGACGGACAGAGACTGTCTGGTCACCGTCTGAGGCCTCACCTAGTCTTCGAGTCTCGGAGTCTGTCATCAGCGTTGGACGTGTGAAATTCAAATTCCTATGTGCAGGTATGGACCTAGGCTGAAATATTATATAAAAAAAAGTTAACGTTGACATCTATGCTCAGGCAGGGCCCGGCTCCGGCTCAGGCCTCCCACCGGCTGCAGCCGATACTAGGCAATAAACCAGGCGCTCAGCTTGGCCCTGAGCCAGCGCAGCTATTGCAAAAGCACAAGTTATGCATATTCAACACACCAGGCGGCAGGGGCAGTCCTTTCTGGGGCCACTAACAGCCACTCAGAGCCTAGTGCTAAACCTTTGTGAGTCGATAAGGCGCAGATCTCTAACTCTGCCCCAATGTGTGTTCAGGACCGCATGTGAAACACGTGCAAGAAATTTTACGAGGGGTGTGTGTGTCATATGTGGTGTGTTCAGAAAGAGCCTGTCTGTTGTGGCCTAGTCCTCTTGCTCAGCCAGGCTTCTCCACAAAAAAATGGGTGATCCTCAGCAATTCGTGAACATGCCAGCGCCAAGTTTTAGGAGCTATGATAAAGCTGGAGAGTTCCAAAGGGTGCGATTATGAGTTGAACTTTGCAGGGATGGGAAAATGCATCATGTTAGGAGACACTTTAAATATGACATTGTCAAGGCCACCATATGCATATAAGCCTAGTGGTACCGTACCCCCCACCTGTGCCTGCTTTACAGCCAGTCGGTGCACACTGCAATGAGGGGTACGGCCGGGGCTGTCTCGGGAAGTTCACACCTCGTGGTGCACGTCAGATAGATTTTGTCACTCGCAAGCACAGAAAAGCGGGTGCTAACAACCCGTAACACGCATTCGGTTTGTTCACTAACCAGCGCTCATTTTAACACGTCATAAAACGACACATCAGAGTTTATCTTGGAATTTAACGACACAATGTAAATTGTGCAGTGTGGACTTTGGAGAGCGAGTCTGTGTTCTGCACTGGTCGATTGGTGCTGACGTCGTTTTGTACTGATCCCTCTGGGCAACATTCCAAGGTACTGGTGAAACTGTTGTGTATTTGTCCACTGTGCCTCAACAATGCTGTTTTTTGTACCCCCCTCCATTGTAAATTGCTGTCTCAGGTACCTGAAGTGTGCCACCCTTGCGTTGTCGCGTGTGCCTGGCACCAGGAGTTTACACAAACGCCTCATTACAGTTGTGTGGGTCAATGCACCTGTTGCACTAATTATTGTGTAGCCGTAGTCTGGTCCTACGCAGACTGAAAACATGTTGTTATGTGCAGTCGTAAAATACGTTATCTGGAGCACCAACGCACAGTGGCTACATCAAGCACCATAAAATAAATACAGGTTATTGTACCACTTTCCAATCCTCGCCTCAACACATCAGCTTCCTTCACATATAGCATTTGTATTATTTTTGCATTTATATAGCGCCTACTTCCCCTGACGAGGCGTTGAAGCGCTTAATTGCACTTGAAAGTTCTGGACTGTGACTGCACCTTTGTTGCCTTCCAACCGCGAACCGAAAGGCATCCGCTTTGATTGGTATTACAGACTCTGCTTTATTATTATTAATTCTGAATATCCTGAGTGTGTAGATGCCCCCTGGGGTGCCTGGGATAAGGGGTTCAGTGCCAGCGAATACAAAAGAGGTGACCAAAATCTCGGGGCCCTGACCAACTTTGAAATGGAGCATCTTCATTCTTATTTTTTATTTATGAGTGTAATAAACAAAGGCAAAACTTATCGCAGCCCTTTAAATGATAAAGCTTTATAAAATAGATAAACTGATCAAGTTGATTGTCGAATATCGGAAGACATTGCCGTGGCTCTGTGCAGAAGCAGGGCCGGGCCGTCTGACTGATAATCTTGTAATTCATACATAGATGCTTATTCGTTGCTTCACTGCTATCCACTGTAAGCAGCTGGTGTTTTTTTTGGTGTGGACTTGTTAGACAGTGTTCATAGGTGTGGATTCCAGCGCTACCTCTTTTAGTTTGATACCTTTTTTTAATGGGTGAGGGCGATAATATGAATCAATGTAAAGATGGCGGAGTGCACTAGCTTTGGAGACCAAGCATATCCCTTTCTATCTGAAACTGAATGTCGCTAAAGTGACCGCCAGTGCAGTTGTTAACTGAAGTGCTTGTTCATCAATCAGTGCATCGGTGCATCAATCAGTGCAGGGCCTGGGAGCATTATTCTGTATGGGAGGGGTGTAATCTGCTTACATTTGTTGCATCTTTTCAATTAACCATTAAAAACTGCAACACAAATTGAAAATACACTATTAAGAGCCACAGTTGCTGCTTATTTATCTTTTGCAACTAACAACCATCGACAAAGCCAGTAGTCCTGACTTCTTGTAAGTATGATGTTATTTTTTGTATCATATATCTGGATGCAATGACAAAAACAACAAAATACCAGTTTTCAGTCTTCCTTTGAATTTGTATTTGTTGCATATTTTCCTTAGTACATGTATTGTTTCAAAGGAAGATTAATTTTCACTGGAGAAGATTTTACCTCTATAATTTATACATCAACTGCTAACTAAGTGCTACAGCTGTTGTGTGTTAGTTAGGCAGTATTCCAACATCCTACGCACAATGTGTTTTTATCGTTATCGAAATTGTGCCAAAGTGCAAAGCTGTCCTCCTGGTTCCAGTGTCCGTTTTCTAATGGCATGTCTATGACTGTGACATGTTCATCTCCAGACTACAGAGCTTATGCCAGCTTGCCCATGTCAACCATCTAGAAGTCCACATGGCCTACAAAAGCAATGCTAAGGCAGGCTTAACCACTTTCCAGGAGTGTGATCTGAGTCCCTTAATAATTCAGATGATCGTCGCCTGCATGTAGACTACACATAGGAACCAAAAGTGTGCCCCCTATATTGTACTGGTCAATGCAAGGAATTCCATTAGCCCACTTAGTAAAATTCACGTGTATTGTTATAAGAAGGTGAAACCTGAAATATAACCCAAATGTAATGTGCAGTGTACAGGGTCAAGTCTTTGTGGATCACTTAAGCCAAGGGTCTCCAACTTTTTCTGTAATAAGAGCCACTTATGATCAAAGAATTGCATCGTGATGTGATCACTAAGGGGTGCCTCAGCACATTCTGCAAGGGGAGGCTCATTTTGCGTTACACCACTGTACATGCCTGCCCATATTTTACAGTTTGAATGCTTTTGTTAAAAGTCTGTGTGTTTGGTTGACACAAAAACATTTAGTTGTATTTGCTTTTCAGCATTTGGTAAAGCCTCAGGCTGCCGAACTAATTTTTGGGCAAATCAAGCAAAGAAGAAGAAGCGCCAGCCTCCTTTTCTGCTACAACACAGCCAACAACCCCAGTGTTTAAGGTAAGGAAACTGCTGCTATATTTTACATTCTAGTAGTCAAGGGCTATGTAAGTTGTGTACATGGTGGGTGGCGTCTAAATACATGCACCAAACCTCATACGTTGTACTTTGATTATTGACAGGTAACACTAACATTGGTAACACCATGAATACAGTAGAGCAACTACTTGCAAAGCCGTTCATTGGACTGAAACTTGAAGAGAAACTAATTGTAAAACAATTAGGACCTCACCGGCCAGACCTAAACCTACAACAAAGTTCCCTAGACCGAGGGAAGCTTTACACAAGTTCTTTCACAAACACCTGGTACAAAAAAGTTGACTGGCTTACAGGATGTCCTTCAACAAATACTCTGTTCTGCTTCCCCTGCCTGCTGTTTGGTGGTGAAACTCCTTGGACAAAAAAAGGAGCAAAAGACTTGAAGCATTTGTCAGATAAAGTAATGAAGCTTGCACACATGAAAATACATATGGAAAACCTGACAAGACTGGGAATGTTGGGAGATACACCGATTGAAGCCCACATAAGCGAGGCCTACCGAAAAACAATACGGAAGCACAATGAAGCAGTTGATAGGAATAGACACATGCTATCAAAAATCATTGACTGCATTTGTTTCTGTGGTGATTTTGAACTGGCTTTACGAGGGCATGATGAATCAGAAAGGTTCTGGAAATCCTGGGATATTCAAAGGGCTTGTGAACTTAATAGCAAGCATAGACCATGTGATGGAAGCACATCTATCAAGTGCTACAGTCTTCAAGGGCACCTCTAAAATCATACAAAATGAACTGCTTGAGTGCATGCTAAAGATTGTAAAAAGCACTATCGTACAAGAGCTGAAAAACACCGAATTTGTGGCTATTCAGGCTGATGACACCACTGATGTGGCCACGAAAACACAGTCAGTATTGGTCTTTCGGTACCTTGACAGTGACAACAAAGTTGTGGAAAGGTTCTATGGTTTCACCCATTTAAGAGACTCTTGTGCAGAAAGCATTTCTTCAGTTATTCTACAGGAACTAAACTTGATTTTTCCTGAGCAGCCTCAAAAACAAAAACTGATTGCACAAAGCTACGATGGTGCTGCAGTAATGAGTGGAACCTCCGGTGGAGTACAAAAAAAACTAAAGATGTGTACCCTAATGCCCATTACGTGCACTGTTATGCCCACCAACTAAATCTGATTATGCAACAATCAGTAGGAAAGATCTCTGAGGCAAAGATATTCTTCATGGATGTAGGAGGAATGGCAACATTCTTCTCACGCTCCCCCAAAAGAACGGAGGTACTTCATACCACTGTTAACAGAAGGATTCCAAAGGGAGGCCCAACTCGTTGGAATTTTCACGTCCGTACAATCTGCCTAATATACCAATATAGGGTTGATCTTGAGAAATGTTTCGACACCATAGAAGCCTATCTTAACTTTGACTACAAAAGCCGGAATGAGGCCCGTGGCTTTGCTAGAATACTACAAGACAGGGAGTTTCAGTTTTTGCTGTTTTTGTTTTTTAAAATAATGCCTCAAGTTGAAACACTGTATGAAACGTTACAAAAACGTGAAATAGATACTATCCATGTGGAAACAGCTATCAACGACTTTGTCACAAGCATAACGAAAGTCAGAGAAGGGGTTGACAATTTAGACAGCACACTGCCAAATGATTCTACTTTCTCTAACCGCAGAAAAGACATCAGCAGTGTAGTCCGAATTTCCAAAGAGGTATGTGACACTATAATTATGCAGGCAAAGGAACGCTTTTCTTTTACAAAGCATTTGGTGAGTGCCACATTACTATGAAGTGATCTGTTTACTAAATATGATATTTCCTTCCCTGAGCAAGCACTGAATACCTCTGTGGATGCTTACCCTATGCTCAACAAAGAGGATCTGAGAACAGAATTAACTGTACTGTATGGAATGCATGTATACCGGCAGGCCACTACTGCAATTTCTTTGCTTGCTTTAATTCTGAACCTTAACATGGAAAAGACACTAACAGAAACAGTGACTGTACTAAAAATACTCATCACCACACCGATGACAACAGCAGAGGCGGAACGTTGCTTTTC
Organism: Lissotriton helveticus; assembly: GCF_964261635.1. Lineage (NCBI taxonomy): Eukaryota > Metazoa > Chordata > Amphibia > Caudata > Salamandridae > Lissotriton > Lissotriton helveticus. Next base: position 1,700,591,834 of record NC_136059.1, on the reverse strand, counting down.
CGCTTTGAATAGAATTAAAACATTCCTGAGAAATACCATGATTCAGGAAAGGCTGAATGCCTTAGCAATGCTTTCTATAGAGAGTGAGTTAGTTAAAAGAATACCAGACTTCAATGTTCAAGTCATTGAGAAGTTTGCTTCCATGAAAAACAGACGTGCTGATTTTAATTACAAAAAGTGAACACTATTTAAATGCTGCTAGTTTGCGTATTGTTTATTTGTTTGTTATTAAAATACATCTGTGAGGTACTCAGCAATGCATTGTGTTTCAAAGTCTGTTATGAAGCTCTGTGGTTATGATGAAGATGAATAAGCAGCTACCTATGTTATATGACACCACTTTATTAATGTAATAACTGCACTTTCACAATTGCTTTATTAACCTTCCTGCTTTCACAAATTTGCTTGAAAATGCACCATTTGTCCACTCGTTTTTCAAAATTTTCTCAGGGGGAAATCACCCCGAACCCTCCTTAGAGGGTTCGGGCTCGCTCGCTACGCTCGCTCGCTACGGTGCAGTGTGATTATCTTTTTACGCCTCACCACTTTCAAATGTCACCAGCCGCCACTGTCTGGAGTGTTGTCACTGGGTTACTGTATTTGTTCACAAATTCTTTACACACTGCCTCTGAGATAAGCCTGTTTTCTCGTGCCAAGCTACCAATGGGGTGAGCTGGGGTTATTTTGGGAGTGTACCCCTGTACCCTGACTAGTCGCAAGAGTCTCTATTTGGTCAAAGGTACCTACCTCTGCCACCACAGACGTTGTCGTTGCATCACCGGAGAAGAGTGTCGTTGTCGCAGCAGATGCCATCGCATCACCGGAGAAGCATGCCGCCACTGCTGCTGTCGCAATCGCATCACCCGAAATGCCTCTCATCACCGGGGAAGAGTGTTGCCATCGCAGCAAACGCCGTCGCATCACCGGAGAAGTGTGTTGCAGGGCCTGTTGAGGCTCAGAAGAATCATTGAGTTGCCATACGGCCGTCGGGCCTGCACGCATCGTTGTCGCATCAAGAAGAAGATGCAATTTTGCTTCATTGCACCAGATCTTCATCTGGTCGCACCGCCACGAAAGCACTGTAAGAAACCGACGCATCACCTTCCCACACGGAGAAGAACCGAAGCATCCCCCAGGCAGCAGTAGGAACCCGACACGTCACCGTTCTTGCGTGTAAGGAACCAACGCATCACCTTCCCTGCAACACTTTTGTTGTACAGCATTACGCATCGAAAGGTACATTGAACTTAAAGTGTTGCATTTTATATCTAAAGAGAACTAAGCTATTTCCACCATTTTAGAAGTACAGTATTGTGGATTTTTGTTGTTGGTGGTCTTGTGTTAAGTCTATATAAAAATACTTATTTTTATACTACAACTTTTGTGGTGTCCATCTGTGGTGTTGTCACTGGGTTACTGTATTTGTTCACAAATGCTTTACACACTGCCTCTGAGATAAGCCTGTCTGCTCGTGCCAAGCTACCAAGGGGGTGAGCTGGGGTTATTTTGGGAATGTACCCCCGTAGCCTGACTAGATGCACGGGTCCCTATTTGGTCAAATGTACCTATCTCTGCCAACTAGAGACCCCAAAATCTAACAGTTGGATGTGTCATCACTATTATGAAAATGCCAGTTTTAGAAAGTTAGGCTTTTTCCTGCTTTTATCCAATTGGTGTTTGCTACCTGTCTCTGATCACACAGAGGACCCCACAGAGGACAAGCCAGGAACCCCGTGTCCGGGGAAGGGCCAGGGGAAGAGGAAGACAGTGTTCAGTCAGCAAGAAGACCGGATCATCGTCACGGAGGTGACAGAACACTACCAACAACTGTTCGTCACCTGCACTGCATCATTGGCAAAACAAACGGAAATATTGCAGTCCATCGTCAACAACGTGAATGCAGTCGGAGTATTGTGGAGGTCAATGGAGGAGGTCAAGGGGCGCTGGCATGATGTGCAAAGCCAAACCAAACAGAAACTCACTGCCAACAGGAAGGCAGCAAAGGCGACAGGAGATGGGAGTCCTGCGCCACAGGAGGAGCTAGATGAGCTGGAGGAAATGGTGGCCACAGTCATCAGTGTGGAGACGGTGCAAGGAGTCGGTAACCCAGACACAGCTCTACATGACCTGACCCAACAGCAACAGGGTGAATAACGACCAGGGACTGGGAGGACGGAGGGAGATGGGAACAATGGCACACATGCACACCCACAATGATTGTGGAACATGTCCCTGAAACCCTTGGCATACTGCAGCACACATACAAACACCAAGTAGGCCCCCGTCCACAATGTGAACAAAGGGGCCCCCCTCCCGATCACCAATCCCACAACCTACCCATGCACATGTGCTGAATCCAGCAAAGTCGCGACTCTGTGAGCCACGCTGACAATGTAAGTGACACTGCTTGACCAATAGCATGGCTGCAGCCAAAATACAGGACATGGTGTGTGATACGACACTGAGGTGGCCCAGTGCAGACCACATCCTCAAAGCAGCAGGTCACACTCTGACACATCCACGTGCCCATACAACCCCTGATGCCAACACGACATCTGCAGACAAACAATGCACAAGAGCACAAATCCATCCAAGAGCACAAATGACCCAAGTCGTCCACACCTCAGCACCAGAAAAGCACACAAGTCAAAGGCACACTGCCTCAAAGGGATAAGAGGCCGCTAAATCAGAGCTGCAAGGTCAACTCTCCCTCAATGCAGCACACTCACATAGCAATCACAGCATATCAAGATTGTAGGCAATGTGGTACAAAGTGCAAAACACCACAGAACAGAGGACACACCTGGTCCTGCTTGTGCACAGAAACTGGCCAATCACATCTGGCATTGCATGAAACTGTGAGATGGTAATGTACGAGTACAATCGCATATCCGTCATGTAGTCAAAATGTCCACTGTCTCCCATCAAATAGCCAGCTGCTCCAAAACTGTCACAAAGTACATTGTCATGCTGTCTGTCTGGGAACATGTACAGTGCGTCAACATACATGGGACACACTGTTTACCTGCATCTTCCATTTAACTTGCAGAGGGACAATCAACACCTCCTGCAGAGCAGACCAGACATATCTTCAGGGATGATGAAGAGGACACCCTGGTCATCTGCACCGACACCCTCCAACGTATCGTAGACAGCCTCCACACCCCACCTCCAGGAGCATGGCAGCCCAGATGCATCAAGGTGACCCCACCCCCTGCACAGACCACAGAGCAGGAAGCACGCACCACGACGGCTGGCTCACAGGACCCCCACGACCAACACATGGCTTACCAACGCCGTGTGTTAGGGTCCCAGTAGAAGATGGCTGATCAGTTGTGGGTGGGGTTCGACCTCATGGCAGCCAAACTAGATGCCATACATGGGTGTCGAAGTCCCATCAGGGACCACTTACAGTCCCTAACAGACACCCACTGTCCACTCCATACTCTCCAACAATCCTTGGCTGACCTCGCTGGAGCCATTACTCGGGTACAAGAACTGTCTAGTCAGTCAGGCTCCAGCGATGACAGCACAGAGTTGGCACAGATGCAAAGGACAATGGAGACCATGGAGCCGATGCAGGCTGGAAGTATGGCTGCCTCGGCTGAACAGCAGTGAGATGTAGCTGGGATCTTCCATGCCCTGCAGATCCAAATCTTGCCATTACTACCACAGAGCCTGTCCCAGATAATTGCTGCAGGAACTTTGACACACACACATCCCCGCCCCCTGATGTGTCATTGGCACACAGTGATGCAGCCCTACCACCTTCGCCCCCTGATGTATCAGTGGCACACAGTGATGCAGCCATAACACCATCACACACACCTGACACACCGGACACAGAAGACGTATCAGAGGAGTAAGATGTGGATGGTAAGGACTGTGTGAGGAAGGAGGTAGTAGCATCCATTCCCGCCATATGGCCTGTCCCTGCCTGATTCAGCTCTCTGCATCATGCCCTGGAAAAACACCTCCCACTGTCCCCCGAAACACTCTTCGACATTCACCTGGACCCCGACATGGACTGCCATATCTGCTGTGGTTACCAATGACCCAGCAATCCGGCTGCGGCTGAACTCTTCCTCTTCCAATTAACTTTTCATTCACCCAAGGACTCTGGTTGGCTCACCACCGGGCAACCATGTAATGTGGGCCTGGCATGGCCATGTACTGCTCCAGCTCCGACACTCAACAGAATGTGAATAAAACATTCGAAATCACACAGATGTGTCATGTCTATGGTCACTCAAGTATAAAGGTATGGATGTATGTAGGGACATTGATTGCACTAAAAGTTACACCCTGTTAAATGACATCAAGGCGCATGTTTGACCCTGGCCCACATAGCCAATTAGGTGACTGTGAAGGTGTAAACTAGCTGTGGCGACATTGCACATGAACAACAATCTCGCAACCTCCCAACGTAGACCCACGTCCATGTATTAACTCGGGCTGTGGTGTAGCACTTTTCAAAATCGGTAGCAGCACTGAAGTTGTGTCCCCCATCACATGTGGCAACAGAACATCTCTTTGCATGACCTACTCACACACATCTGTGTGGACACAGCCTGTTTTGATGGATCACAATGATCCACATGGCAAGAAGTTTGACACCATATTCACATTGCTGAAGAGACATAAGAGCACATGGCTACCAGCAACTATCCTAACCACAATGTCTGGCTCACAGAGGTGGAGCTGCCAATAGGGACTCACCCCCAATGTACATGTGGCAGTCTGTCTCTACCTGTGTACGTACAATGCTCATTGAGGCACACGATTTGTTATACTAATCAACACTCATCACAGTTGTACACTGGTGAAATGGCGTAGAATTTATTAGCATGTGCGTGTCAGTACGGGCAAAGCACGGGCCACAACATGCAAATGCTTAAGACACTTACAGGCAGCATGGGAACATGTCGAGGTGCAAGAAATGGGGATGCAAAAATTAACACAAATCATTACAGATGGCAATGGTCTCAGCCCACCTTGCCTTGCTGGACGAGTCATGTGATGTTTGGCGTCTGCTCATTCCCCCGTGTCAGGGGACACAACTTACAGCCCATTGGATCTGCATAGTGCTGTACCATCGGACTGTGCCGACTGTCTGCTCTGCTGCTCTGCTGACAGTGAGCAGGTGAAAGGGTCCGACAATGTCACATGTTGTGCTATATTGCCATGTGTGTAGTCTCCCTCCAGAAGTATGTCTGATTTAGGAACGTTGCCAAACAACGCTGTGCAGCACCTCCCATGGTACTGCATCACCTTGCACAGATGTGTTCCAGCACACGTAGGTGCACGTACATGCATTCTTAGTCCGGGATGTGCAGACATCTCCACTGTTGTTCTGGGATATGTGACCATTCCTCCAAGATGCAGCAAGGTGTTGGGACCTGTGCTCTGGGTGTCAATCAGTTGTGGCTGTAGGAACGTAGTTACTCGCCCATGCATGTAAGCGTAACTTCATGGGCAATCAGTTCCAGAAATACGTCGTTCTCGAGTTCAACGAACACGAGGGAGAGCCAATCTATTAACTGGTGCCTGACAGATGTGCTCCGTCCACGCAGTTTCACCAATCCGCAACACAGCCCAATAGGGGAGCGCCTCGATGTGGTCACTGCATTCGATGACTTGTGCAATCTCCTATCCCAATCTGCCAGCACATACGCCAAAAATCAAGGCATCCCATGAACGGGTATCACAGTTGCACTCCTGGTCATGGGCCAACAGGGGGCGCACACACAAGTCATAATCCAGTTCAGCTGCTGTTGTGTTGGATAGACAGACATCCATGGGCCACTCGAATGTGCATGTTCGACAGTGGAACCAGGACTCGTCGCAGGGGCCGTATGCAAGATGGAAGCTCAGATGGTAACTGAATTGCAACAGTGGCACTGATACCAAAAGATGCAGCATTCGTGCAGGGTACAGTTTCACGGCACAGGGGTTGTGCATGTGCCCCAGATTGCCTGCCATTGCGTTTGTTGGTCTCGTAGTACCGGCACTCCTCAGACCAGCAGCAGTTTTGTGGATGATATACCACAGCTCGGAGCAAAGAGTTGTATTTGTGTGCAACGTTTGACTGTATGGATTGTTTTTTACCAATGTGTCAAGGGCATCCCATGCAGGTGTACCTCAAGTAGTGACAAGTGTGTATGGGGTGTGGACACATTGGTCTTTCGTTAGCGCAGTTCGTGGTGTGGGAGTAGTCAGAGTCTGGTATGGTATCTCACTCAGGGGATGCCGGCCGCATTCAAAACCAAGGTCGGAGGTTCGGATGTCCTTCCGCCTTGTGTATTGAGACAAAGGAGCTTTCATACCAAATTTTAGTCTGACTACTGCTTGCATTTCTGAAATGTGATGTGGCCTTTGTGCTGAAATTGATGCCAGGCCTTAGAGTTAGGGTGCATCAATTGCAAAACATACACAACAGTTGGCGTGTATGAGCCAAGGGCCCGATTGGCTTTGGGCTCCTTGTTCAGTCTCTCTCTTTCTCTCTCTTTCTTTCTCTCTTTCTTTCTCTCTCTCTCTCTCTCTCTCTCTCTCTCTCTCTCTCTCTCTCTCTCTCTGTCCTTTGATGAGTGCCTGACACACCATCTTATCTTGGGTATTGTCTTGCAGGCTGTCGCTTACAGATTGTCCAGGGATGACCTGCCATGACTTCCAAATATTTGTTTGGAGACAAAGTTGATTGTGATATTTAGTTTGAACTTTCAATGGTGAATGATTGTTTCTGCTTTTTCCGTTGATGTGCAATCACTTGGTCTGGGGGAGGTGGGGGGTGCCCAGGGTAGGTCCCCGGGGTGTAGGGGATTGTCCTGGGGGTGGTGGCAGTGGCTGTTGTGGCCCTCTTGGGTGTCCGAGCTGCATGATTGTTGGCTCCATGGCATCTGTTGATCTTCAGGTGTGGCTCTGGGCTGGGCTCCTTTTCTGGTGCAGGTCGTAGTCCTTCTTTACACCAGGTGAGAGCAGGTGCTAAATTCCTGCTGCTAATGCAATTTATCGCCTGTTTTGTGATCTTATCACAGATCTGGCTGGTCGTTGAGAATGTTGTGATGTCTTGTTGTTGCAGCTTTTTGCACGGAACGCCTACTCTGCACCTCATTAGCGTTAGTCATCTGTGGTGATGGTTTTGGTGGTTGCTATTGCAGGTAAACTAGTGATGTGGGCTGTTAGCACCAGCTTGTGAATGGGGCGATATATTTATCATGACATTGGCTGCGATAAAGTGTCACTAACTAGGTGATAAGTCCTTGAGAATATGCCCCTGTGTTTTCATATTTTGGTGCTCACATACACTTTCTGGAACCAATTTTGAGACATGTGATGGGTGAGTGTCTCACACAGCTGTTGAAGTTAATGCTTGTGGAGCATCATGCTCCAACTCAGCCCTGGCAAGATGATGTAGGTGGAAGCTTATAATGTGTCTCTACAAGCCTGTAGAGCCATGGGAGTATTTTTTTCTTTCCCATGCAAAAACATTTTATAGCAAAGATTGCTATGCACTATGTTTCCAGATACGTTTCACTCACAGAAGTGATTGTGAAAAATGTCCACAATATGGAACCCTTAGAAGGGGCTGGTATCTCTTCCTCCTGCTCTTCCTCCTGCCCTTCTTCTGGGAGATCTCTGTCCTCTCTTTGTGCCAAAACTAAATTCCCTTACTGAAAATAGCAACAACTCACCAAAAGATAGGGAGGATAAAGCAAGCAAACTGAACACACCTTACAGCTATATCCAAATAAGTTCCAAAGGGTGATAACTTAATTCAGATGTAGAACAACAATGGTTTCAACCAATTGCAAGTACTCTATGGGTTGATCATCAATCTTGTGATACTCTTGCAAGACTCTCTCGGGATCGCAAAAGGGATAAACTAGTGCATTTTTACACAGAAATGCTCAAGGAATGCACTTAAAATGACTGAGTTCAGAAACCTCTTGGCCCAAACCTAAATAAAAATCACTTTTCTACTTTAAATGAGACATTGTATTACTTTACTGCGGTCTCGCGAGATGCACACAGTAGCCAAAACAGGAAGTACAGCCCACTTGGAAAACACACGGGGCCTTCCATTGGCTCTCGCTCGAGCATGGAAAGAGGAAAAAACACATTAGATAGGATACATTACAATTTAATGTTAGACAATACAATTATCAAATAACTACAGATCATTGAAGAAAACATCACATTTAACTTTAAAAAATGAATTCTACTTTAGGTTAAAAAAACTTGAAATTCACAGAAAAAAAGGTTAAAGTAATGTGATAGTTTGGTTTGGAAATAATATCTTACTTTACATTTAAAAAATCCCACAATTCCACTGCAAAAAAACTATAGGTGAAAGGGTACTTATAGTAAAGTAAAAATGTCAGTTAAACATAACATTTAAAATTAAACAAAAACCATTGAAATTCACCAGTTAATTCACCAGTTATAGTTTACTGAGCTAACGATATCCTTTTTTAAAAAAAATAAGCATGTATGATTAAGTAATTTATGCTTTGCATGATTCTGTGCCATCTAGTACTGATTTACATATTTCAAAGGCTCTACTAGTTTGTAGAGTAAATCGAGCAGCACTATGGTTGATGATGTCATCAGTGAAGTCATCAAAGATGTCCTTTGATATATCCTCAGTGATGTCATCAATGATATCATTTAACATGTCATGAGTGATGCAACATGAGGTCATAAGCAGTGCATGCAGGGTCGCAAGATATAGCTAGTTCAGAAATTTATAACTGGTGAATTTCAGTGTTTTCTTGAGTTTTAAAGGTTACTTTTAACTGACAATTTTAGCTAATTATAATGCCCCTTTAACCTTTGTTTTCCTCACTGAATTATTGAGGTTTTTGTTAATAGAAAGTAAGTTATTATTTCCAGACCTACCCACACACGCACACGCGCACACGCACACACACACACACACACACATATTTAGCATCACAAAAACAACAAAAGATAAAGGGAGGTTATAGTTAGGTAAAAATGTCAGTTAAAATATACCATTTTAGATTAACAAAACCACTGAAATGCACCATTTTTTTGTATCTCAAGTAACTATAACCCATGCCCTAAGGCCTAACAGGGCACCCTGACGCACCTGGGCCTGTGGGAGCACGCAGGGAGGGCACATGTTGTGCCCCCCCCCGGAATTGCACCCCTGTTCCTGCACGGTGCGGCATGCGCGACATGGTGCATGCCACACTATGCAGGAACGTCCAGTTTGTGCTCTCTTGGTGGCGGTCTGCATGTTAGGCTCTCCTATGAACCTACCAGACCCTATCCATGACACCATCGCAGCATTGCCTGACGGCAATAGATTACATTCATAATCCAGTGGGCAGGCGCTCTACATGCTTGGCTGTCCTCCTGTCAGGACGACCGCCAAACTTGTAATAAGGCCCTAACTGTGGTCTAAACAATATGGCTGTGTTTTTCTTTTGTAAGGGCTTTCATTATGCAATCATATACTGTTTTGTCATCGCAATGTACCACGGTATACTGCAAAATTACTGCGGTACACTACAACAAAATATATCACAATTTTTTTGCAAATTATGGGCAGTTCAAAATGGTAAATGTACACTTTTTTGTAAGTTTACCATTGTTTGCTATTCACAAAGGCATTTTGCGCGTAATATTACTACCACTGCAGAGGCTCCACACATACAAAGATAAGAGTTTCCTATTGTTTGATGTGCAGGGAATCCACAATTGGAAAGATACCATTCATAAAATACATACAGCAAACTATCTTAAAGTTACACAATAGTATAAGTTTACCATTGCGAATGAGGCTCTACAACTTTCAAACTAGTGAAAAAATATACATCTACTATCAAAAAGGACCTTTTCCACCCTATAATCTATATTCCGGCAAAATTACATCTAACATCTGTACAGTCATTTTCTCCCTAGGTATGTTTGAACTACAATTAACCACAAGACATGCCACTCCATTTCACTGTATGACATGTCACTCCACTCTATAACACATCAATCCAATGTGTGACACTCCACTTTACACTGCTCCACTCTACGTCACTTCACTCTGCCCCACTGCACTTTATACTATTCCACTTCACTCGCTCCACTCTACAGCACTCTACTGTACACCGCTCCTCTCAGCACCACTCCTTCTGTGCCAGTCCACTCTATGCTATTCCACTTTACGCCACTAGACTCTATGCCACTAAACTCTATGTCACTCCACTCTACTCCTCCTCACTCAATTCCACTCACTCTGTGCCGCTGCACTCTATCCTATACCAGTCTAACCTCTCCTATCAATGCCACTCCTCTTTATGCTAATTAACTCTATGCCACTCCAATCTACATTATTCCACTCTACACCACTCCACCGTATGCTATTCTACTCTATGCCACTTCCATTTACTCCAATTCACTGAACGATATTCAACTGTACGCCACTCCACTCTACACCAGTCTACTTTGCGCAATTCCATTGTATGCCAGTCCACTCTACCCCACTTTACCATATGCCACTCTACGCCACTCCACTCTATGCCACTCTACTCTATACCATTCCACCTTATGCCACTCCACTCAATGTCACCCCACTGTACTCTATTACACTCAATGCCACTCAACTATATGCCACTCTACTCTATGCTAATCCACTGTATGCCATTCCACTGTATGCCACTCCACTCTATGGTATTCCACTCTACGCCACTGCACTCTATGCCACTCCATGCCACTCAACTCCAGGTCATTCCACTCTGTGCCACTCCACTCTACGCTATTCCTCTCTATGCCACTCCACTCTATGCCTCTCACTCTACGCTATTACACTGTATGCCACTCCACTCTAAGCCACTGTACTCCTCTCCACTCAATACTATTCCACTCTATGGCACTCTACTCTACACCGCCTTACTTTGTGCCACTCCACTCTATGCTATTTCACTCAACGTCACTCCACTCTATACAACTCTACTCTACGCTATTACAGAGTACACCACTCCACTGTATGCAAGTCAAGTCAAAAAGTATGTTTATTATGACCGTAGTCTTTAAACAAGCAGTGAGCATAACGCAGTAGGGGGTATCTACAATAAATATTTGGTTATTTTTAAAAATACTGTTCTTTAAAAAGCAATTATACATTTCATTTTCAAAAATACAAAGTCCAAACTGTAAAATACTAACAACCAGTAAAAAATTGCAAATGTCTTAAAACTTACTTATAAAAGTTAAAACCTAATCACTTTCTTACCACCATGACAGTTTCAATAGTTAAAATTCACACAGTACTACATTTTTCCTTAGGTCTCAGTGGACTCAGGGCCACCTTTAAAAAGTTCCCAAGGGCGATTACAATGTCAATAAAGGGTATTTCTGTTAGAAGACTGGCTGCCTGCAACCTTGTTTTTATTCCATATTTTAGGAAAACCGGGCGCAACCATAGTTTTCTCTGCTCAAGGAGTAACAGACAGTCCAACAGAATATGCGACCAGTCTCCCTTGGTTCCCAACTTACACCGGCAACGGCCTTCTTGATCTAACAATTTTGATTTAAGCTCTTTGTTTATTACCCACGGGTTAATCCCAATTCGACACCTCAGGATCTCTTGCCTGAGCCCGCGATTAGGTAATCTATCAAGGTTGGGGAACCAATTTTCATTGGACCAAGCATTTATCATATGCGCCACTGATTTTTTCTTTGTTAAATAGCCTATATCAATCAATTTAGAAACTTCCTTCCCCCTTTGCTTCAGCTCCCCTTTGGTATTTTGGACCTGCAGCGTTTCCTGGACCCAATCTAACTCTAATGAGATACAGATTCCTTTCAGTTTGTCCCTACAGGCCTTTGCCCATTTTAGCTCGCTTCTCAGTATTTCATTGCGACACCAATGTGCTACTTTTTGGCTTTCGGGGTCTTCCAATCTCTTCCAGAATCTAATCACAGCCATCTGGGTTTGTATTTTCCACGATTTTGTGTCTATTTCTCTACTGATGGCTTGTATCATCGAAGATTGAGGAAGGGATAAGAGCCTTTTTAAGCAATTCCCCTCTATCACGTCCCAGGATCCCTTACCGCTCAAATAAAGGATCTCGACTGTCATGTATTAATCCACAGGAATCATTATATTAAATATGAGTTTATTTGTAGAAGAAGAAGCACTCTTCGCATACATCTGGAGGCTCCAGTCATTGGTAGTAACTGACCCTCGGTGACAGTTTATACATACAATATATTCAATACAAACAGTAATGAGTAGCGAGACATGCATGTTTAATTCATAACATTTCACGTGATGAATTCAAAGGGAAATACACGCGCGGTTCGCGCACAGTGAACAGACATTGGAATGGTGTTATGTGTGCGCGAGACACTAGAATGTAGATATGAGCGTGAGCGCGTGTATGGTTGTATACATAACACACCTTCCTCCCTTATAAATTGTTGAAAGAAAACATGAAATTTTTTTAACTTCTGCCAGATATGTAAGCAACAAAATCTGACAACCATTTGGGTTTCTTAGTTGTTCTTTTGGATAGAGAAACATCATTTTGGATATCAACTTTTTGATTGTTGATGTCGTTGTTTTGACAATAAGGTTCTGTAGTTGTATTTTGCTCAATGTAATTATCATTTGAACAACAAGGTGTGTTGGCTGTATTATCACAAGCATTATTTTCACTTAATTCTCCATCTAAAAATGACATATCATAATGCTCAGAATTAGGTTCTTTATGATAAATATATTTATCAGCTTTGAGAATGGCAATTCTACTGAGATTCCAAACTTTATTGTTTGATAATCTCACTGAATTCTTTAGTACTTCTATTACTTCAAAAGGACCCATGAATGAACTCTCTCCTTTTTTGACTTTCCATGGTTTTTTGACTTTTACCAACATACCGACTTCTACTGTAGGGTCTGTTTTTGAACCAAATTTCTCATCAAAGTATTTCTTATTTGTGCAATGAGTGCGAATAAGATTTTCTTTAACTACACTCAAATCCACTTTTGACGATGTAGAACTGATTAACCATGATGGATTTACAATGGTTCTGGGAATTCTTCCTCTCATAATTTCAAAAGGAGAATATCCAGTCATGGTATTCACATTTGTTCTGTACATCCATACTTTTTTAAATATTTCAATTTCCCATTTCTTTTCATCACCACTGGTAAATTGTATGGCACTCTTGAGGACTCTATTGAATCTTTCTATTACTCCGTTTCCACTAGGATTGTATAAGGAAGTGGTGGAATGAGTAATGCCAAGTCTAGCAAAATAGTCATTTGCTTTCTTTGAACTGAATTGTACACCATTATCAGAAATAATTCTAATTGGTAGTCCTTCTTCAATAAAAACTTTATCTAGGAAACTTAATACAGAGTCAGTGTCTATTTTCTGAACAATCTTGATAATGGGCCATTTGGAAAAAATGTCAATTGCTGCAATGACATATTTGGATTCATGACCAATGGGACCCATGATATCTATCGCAATGGTTTCCCATGGATTGTCAGGAATATTGTGTGTACCCATATTTGGTTTAAGAGTCACTAGTGATTTATCAGAATTTGCACATACAACAAAATTTCTGATCAATCGTTCGATGAACATATCCATACCTGGCCACCAAAATAAATTTTTGACTTGTTGTTTGGTTCTGACCATACCACTATGACCTTCATGGCTTTGTAGAACTATATCCTTTCTTATACCTATGGGTGGAACAATGCGTTCTCCTCTTTTAATGATGTCTTTACAACATGAAAGCTCTGTTCTTGCTTCCCAGAAGCTTTTTAATTCTGAATCTAAACATTTTTTTTCAGGCCAATCAGTATTGATGTAAGTAGCTACACTTTTTAAAATTTTATCGTCTTCAAATTTCTTTTTCCACATATTTTGATCAATTGAAATAGGACTTTCATCATGAATCAAAGCAATTTGGAAATCATCCCATTCATTATGCAAATCTTCTTGTATGGGTAGTGGCATCCTAGATAAGAAATCTGCAGAAACATTTTCTTTACCAGGTACATATTGTATATTATAAATGAAGTCTTGTAAACGCATGGACATGCGTGCAATGCGAGCTGAGGCTCTCAACATGCCTTCTGTAGTGAGAAGTCTTACTAAAGGTTTGTGATCACTCCTTAGAATACATTCTTTACCCCAAACAAAAACTCTGAAATGTTCTAAGGCCCAGATGCATGCTAATGTTTCTCTCTCTATCGTGGAATATTTTTCCTCAGTCGTGTAAGTGCTCTGGAAGCATGTGCAATAACAACCTCTTTTCCTTTATCTGTTTTTTTGAGTAAACACAGCACCTAAACCTTTCGAGCTGGCATCAGTAGTAATGATATTTTGTAGAGAAGGATCAAAACAAGAGAGTGCATTCGCAGAACAAATAGCATTTTTTACATCACAAAACTCTTTCTCACATTCATTCGTCCACTCAAAAACAACTCTGTTTTTGATTAATTGTCTAATATTATATGTCCTACATGAGAATTCAGGCACATACCTGGCGTAGAATTCGACTAGACCTAAGAAAGATCTTACATCATCTTTAGATTGAGGATGAGGAGCGGATTCAATAGCTTCTAAAAGTGAAGGTTTTGGTTTGATTCCATCCTCACATAGTTCATGGCCTAAGTAATTTACAGAATGAACACCAAATTTACATTTTTCGTGCTTGATGGTAAGACCATGTGCATTGAGTGCACCTAAGACTTCCTCTAAAGCAGCAATGTGTTTATCTTTGTCATCATTGAATACTAAAATGTCATCTTGGAAACAGATGGCATCTTTGCATTCCTTCAAAATGTCTTGCATAACTCTTTGAAATATTGCTGCTGCAGATGCTAAACCAAATGGCATTCTGTTGAATCTAAAGCATCCAAAAGGTGTAATAAATGCAGTCAGGTCTTTACTTTTATCATTTACCTCAATCTGATGGTACGCTGCAGATAAATCAATTGTGGAAAAGAACTTTGATCCTCTTACAACAGATAGCATCTCTGAAATGCGGGGAAGTGGGAATTGATCAATAATAATATTATTGTTGAGATGGCGAAGGTCAATGCAAAGTCTTACCTTGCCATTGGTTCGTCTGGCAACAACTATGGGCGAAACCCATTCAGATGATTCTATTCTCTCTATTATGCCTGCTTTAACTAGAATGTCCAATTCACTCTTTACTTCATCCCTAACGGCAAAAGGAATATTTCTAGCTTTGTGTATTTTAGGACAAGCATTTTCTTTTAAGCGGATTTCATGTTTAAAGTTGGTTAACTTCCCTATGTCTTTTGAAAAAACTTTTGGGAATTTATTTAACATCAAGGAAGATATTCCATTCTGTTCATCTATCAACATGACAGGGTTGGGGCTATTAGGATCAAGTACAATGTCAAGTTTACCACAATCAAACCAGCTAAGTACTGAAGGACCCTTCTTTGAAACATATAGTTTTGCAATACATTTCCTATTCTTGAATCTGAACACTAAGGTTCGGAAACCTAAAATGTCTATCCTTCCTCCAGAATATCCTTCAGGATTGATGTCGCTTTTCTCTAAGTGATTACTTAATCTTGGTACAAATAGTTTTCTCCATACAGATTCACATACTATAGAATAAGGTGAGCCAGAATCAGCATACATGTTGATTTTTACACCTCCAATAATCATATCACATAGTGGTTTTTTCTTAATGGTTGTGTCACTTACATTCAAGATTGTGGATTCCTTTATGTTCAGTACATAAGAACAGTTGTTGGAGTCATTTGTGAAATCTTCATCATCACTATTGTCACTCAATTCAATACATTTCACTTTTTGGTTTACTTTGTTTCTTCTGCATGCAGAGGTAAAGTGTCCTATTAAACCACAATTAGTACATTTTTGTTTTAAGCCTGGACAACTTTTGTTATTAGCTAAGTGTGATTTACTGTTGCATCTAAAACATTTTAAGTTACTTTTAAAATCTTCAGAATTTCCTTTGGAGGGGAATGTTTGTTTCTTTTTAGAGAAATCCTTATTTTTATTATCATATTTATGATTAATCTTGGAAACTATTTCTCTGCTAATCGAAATGTCCTTGTTTTTAACTTGTTGTGCACTCCTACAAGAAAGTTCAGCTTTTCTAACAATGGATATTATAAAATCTAAATTTTCATCACCGTTTATCCACAGTCTTTCTTGTATAGTTTCATTACTGGAATGCATAACAACTTGATCTCTGATGAGATCTTCTTGTAAATTACCAAATTTGCAATCTAATGCTAATGTTTTAAGAGAAGAAACAAAATTATCAACAGATTCCTCTTTTGACTGTTTTCTCTGAAAGAATTTATACCTTGAAATTCCTATGCATACTTTAGGGGAGCAGTATTTATCAAAGTCATATATAGCTTTATCAAAAACATTCATGTCACCACTTGCTTGTGAAGTGGGTAGTTGATTGAAGGCTTTTAATCCTTCTGGTCCCAAGCAGTGTAGGAAGATGCCTTTCTTTTCTGGAGCTTTCATTTTTCCATTGGCATCTAATGTCTCAATATAATTTAAGAAATAAGCTTTCCATTCAATCCAGGGCATACAGGGAGAGCTACCAGCTGTCCAATAACTTTGTGGTGGGGAAAGTGTGTAACCCTGAGCACACATAATGATGGAAAATAAATTTAAGTTATATAAAGTATTTATAATATGTCCCTTTTGTAATTAAATGAATTAATATTTGTTTTTAATATAAACAAAATTAAATAAGAAGAGTTACTTGTTAGTAGAAGAATCAGTTCAACGATCTTAGAAGGAAGAGGACGTTTTCCTGTCTCAGTTGATGTAGTTTTCCATTCGTTTCACGTTTATACTGAATTTCTGCCTCTTTATCTGTGACTGGAGAATCACCGTTGAATAGTAAACGGGTGCCGATGGTGAAAAATGAAGTCACCTCTTTTGTTTTAGTTATTTAGACGGGGAGTAGCGTCTTAAAAGGAAATGCAGTTTACGCTTCCGCTTGAGTTCATTCAAGCGTAGGGCGGATGAAGATCTTCATCGGCGCAAGGGGAAAGCCGCTGCATAGACGCTCTGCCACACGTGAAAAGAAACGAAAAGGGATTCCAGACCTGGGGTTGAATGTAGTCGCTTCCGTTGCAGGTATTGGGAATCGTTTTCGTTGTTCTTTAGGAGGCATTCCGACGATCATGTGAAGTGGAAGTAATTATAAATTCCAAAATCGATCGGAAAATGCTCGGAAATGCTTCTTCTAAAAGGTTCAAAATGTTCCGTCCCTCGTCGCCAAATTGTCATGTATTAATCCACAGGAATCATTATATTAAATATGAGTTTATTTGTAGAAGAAGAAGCACTCTTCGCATACATCTGGAGGCTCCAGTCATTGGTAGTAACTGACCCTCGGTGACAGTTTATACATACAATATATTCAATACAAACAGTAATGAGTAGCGAGACATGCATGTTTAATTCATAACATTTCACGTGATGAATTCAAAGGGAAATACACGCGCGGTTCGCGCACAGTGAACAGACATTGGAATGGTGTTATGTGTGCGCGAGACACTAGAATGTAGATATGAGCGTGAGCGCGTGTATGGTTGTATACATAACATCGACGCCATACAAAACTTGAGAGGGAATCATAGCTTCGAAAGCTCTCAGCATAGGTCGGTGTGACATCTCTCCATAGACCCCATTAAACCTTTTTAGACCACATATGGAAGAGAATGCCTTTGCTTTTTGGGTATCCAGGTGGGAGTTCCAATTTAAAGTCCTATCGAACCATAAGCCCAGATAACGGTATTCATTAACTGTCTCCAGTTTGAGATCACCTACATACCAAGTAAATTTGCTTATCTTTTTCCCGAAGTATAGGGTTTTGGTTTCATCCAAATTGATAGTTAGGCGTTTACTGGCACAATATGTATTGAAAGCATTAAGCTTCCTTTGGAGGCCCCTCTCGGTCTGGTCTACTATCACCAAGTCGTCAGCATACAATAGGCAGGGTATTTTATTGCCATCCATTTTAGGACTGGCGCTACCCTCCACCTCTAAATGTGCCGGAAGATCTGACAGGAAGATCGAAAAAAGCTGTGGGGCCAACACGCATCCCTGTCTTAAACCATTTGCAATGGGTATTTTTGGTGTCAAGAAGCCCACCTTATCCTTAATTACTTGCCCCCAGTTTTCCCTGTGGAGTTCTTTTATTATAATGAATAGGTCGTTGGGGATCTTCAACCTCACTAGTAACTCCCATAGACAGGCCCGATCCACAGAGTCAAAGGCTGCTCTGAAGTCGACAAAACAGCAGCATAGCTTGCCGTTCTGTTCCGTCGACTTCATCGCCATCGCCCATAGAGCAAATCCGTGGTCTATTGTAGAGTGGCCTGCTCTAAAACCGCCCTGTTCTATGGGTATTATTTGAAACTCGTCTACCCATGCATTCAATTGTTTCAGCACGATTTTAGAAAACACTTTCTCGCCTATATCTAGCAGATTGATTAGCCGGTAGTTTTGTGGCTCCTCTTTGCTCCCTTTCTTGTGGATTGGCCTAATTATGGCCCCCTTCCAGGTTGGTGGCATTGCCCCTTCTTTTAGGACTACCAGGAACATCCTGGCAAGAAATCTTGCCCACCATTTTACCTCGGATTTCAAAATTATTGCGGGTAGATTGTCCGGAACTGCTGCCCGAGTTAACTTAAGTTCTTTTATTGTGAGCTCAACTTGTCCTTCATCGAATTGAGTTAATAGATCGTCTGAGATTTCTTGCCATATTTTAGCCTCCACCTCCTCTCTAGGAGTCCTTACCCCGTACAAGTCCCTTATGTACATTTCCCATGCAGCCTCACTTACCACACAATTCAATTCACCATCTGATGTTCCCGCTACAGACTTTACTAAACTCCAAAATTGCCTTAGATTTTTATTCTCTATGGCTTCTAATAATTCTAACCAGCATTTTTCTTTGTATACCCTTTTTGCATTGGTTACCATTATCTTAAATTCTCTTTTCAGCTTAACTAGCTGGTCCTGTCTCTCTAGTGTAAAAATCTTTTTTTGTCTTCTTTGTACTGCACGTATCTCCTTTTTCTTAGTTTGACACGCCACAGAAAACCCTTTACATCGGTTTATTTGTTTAGCCCTTGTGAGTTGGTTCCCTTTTAATTTTATCTTTAGGCATTGGACCACCTCTTCTAATTTCCCTATAAACCATTCCAATCTTTTATTCTCACAGCTTTCCGGAACAGTTTTTATTTGCATGGCCTTCAACTTTTCCATATATTCCTCGGTGAGACGTGTCGTCACCCGTTTGGGGTATTCGACCTCCTGGGTGATCACCCTTTCTCTCTGTAGGTCCCTTCCCCCTGCTATTATTAAATACAGGAGTTTGTGATCACTCACTTCTTTTTGTTCTAGCCTGAAATCCCTGATCTGGGTGAAGTTCCAGGCCTGCAAGAATATATAATCAATTGGGCATTTCTGTTGCCCTTGGATGAATGTCTTTCCTGCTGGGGAGTCTGTCTCTATTCTCCCATTTACGCAGTGAAATCCCCTACCTCCTAGGGTATGTACTAGGCCAAGATCTTGTTTCGAGATTTCCCCAATTGGGAACTTAGCCGGGTTTATTCCATACACCTCTAACTGTTCCCTGTTCCAAAGGTCTGCCTTTTTTGGATTTAGTTTATGGTTAAAATCCCCCATTATTATTATTGTCTCTGCGGGGTATTTTTCTAGGGTACTGTCTACGTCCTCTTTAAAACACTTCATTTCCCTTTCATACTCCTCCCCGTTATCCCACTGCATATATACATTCATTACAATCATCATTTTATACTTCAGTTCCACCTTCATAAGTTCAATTCTGCATGATTGTACCCATTTACATTTTGTATTCAACAGTTCAATATCCCTCATAACTTTTGTTGATATCAGTGTCAGCAGCCCCCCCGAGGGCCGTCCTTGGTTTTTCTTTATAGCTGGCTGATGTATGTGGATATATCTATCAAATGTAGGGGTGTTGTCGCATAGCCAGGTCTCTTGCAGGCAGGCAATGTCCGCTTTATTTATGACTTCCTTTATATACTCATATTTTTGCACATTGCCTAGCCCGTTTATGTTCCAGGATAAGAGACCTAGATCTTGCGACCCCCCTCCGTCCTATTCAATGTCACTCAGAGCACCTATTTCCTCCATGTCCAGTGAATTACTTACATTGACTTCTCCCCTTGGGTTACTAAGTTGCGACCAGTTACCCCATGAGAGTTCATTCCTTGTATTGTCTATTACGACATTCAGGCGACTTAAATCCTTTTCTGTTTCTCTGTAGAGAATGACTTGTCTCTTCTGAAGCCCGGCATGCTCATTTAGGAAATTGTTATCACTAGAGGTTTTTATTTCCCTCTCTGGGATGATCCTTATTCCCTGTTGAGTTATCTCATTTGAGGCTTTCTGGATTGCCCTTTTTACCAGGTCTGAATAAAGAGTAATTTTTGTTAGCTCTTTTCCATTCCTATTTTCTACGAACCCAACTTGCTGTAAATCTTTAGTCCCAATCCCTCTCAGGCTGCCGCATTTTTCAAATGCGGACAGAATCAGTGCCCTATTTAGGGGTCTAGGGTTTCCAGTCGGCTTCTCTTTCCTCCCAGCTGGTACTAGGTCCAGAAATAGCCAATTGTTCTTATCTCTTTCATGTAGATTCGTGTTTGTTACCGGCGCCTGTTGATAGGTGTTTGGTCTCCCTGTTTGCCGTCCGTTCTTTCTCATGTTGGGCTCTTCATGTACCTGAGGTCTTACTATCCTTTGTTCTGTGACTCGATCGTCCCTTTTCCTTACTTTCTGTTTCATCGTACGTATGGGAGTGGGGATCTCAGTTGCCTCCATGCGTCTCTGCATTTTCCTTGATACTCTCGGGGTCCTTGGGGTCTATGGGGCTTTTGCCTCTACATGCGAGGGTCTAATTGTTGTGAAGGTCGGTGCTGACGCATTTAAGCCTGACTGTACCACCCTCGTCGTTGTTTTCTTCCCTTTTCTCTTCCCTACTTGTTTCAGTTGCCTGTTTTTTTCAGACCTATTCACGGCCCCACGTGTGACATACACCCCGCGCTTTTTTATAAGCATCGGTCTTCTTGATATGTATACATTATCTGCAGATTCTTCTGCCTCCTTTGCTGTTTGTTCTGCGGATTGGGGAGCACTCTCCAGAGATACCCTACTTTCCTCTTCTAATACTATCATGTCACTTTTCTCCCTTGGAGTAGTTGTCTCCATTGTCGTTACCTTGATTGGCATTTTGCTCTTTATTTCTCTTAGTTCTTCTTCTATGTTCTTTAGATGTTGCTTCTGAGCTTTCATCAATCCGTTATTTGAGAGACTCACTTCCAGGATTCCTTGTAGAGCCTTCTGAAGTAACAGGATTAACTCTATCAGCGAAGATGTAGGTGTTTCAGAGATCACCGAATCCTGTATAGTATTTCTAACCGGGTTTACTGGGATGCTGGACCTTATGCTCTCTTGATGAGTTGATGTTCTTTGCACTGGGAAGTGCTGCTGTAATTGGTCTGGCGCGCCTCCCCAGATAACGCTCTGGTTCTGGTTCTCATTTCCCCTCTGGCCTTCGTTTCCTGGTGACAGCTGTGAGAACAATTTGGGAGATGATGATAATCGAGGTGCCGAGATTTGGTGATTTTGGCTTTGCAGAGTCAGGTTTATAGTGTTGTAGTTCTCCCCCTCCTCTTTGCTATCCAGGTGGACTTCTTCGCGGTTTTCTCCCTTTTCTAACCGTCTTTGACTTTGACTTTCGGCAGGCTTGCCTGGGTTTTCACCAATTTCTCCGCCAATTTCCACTATTTCTTCATCTATCTCTGATGTTATCGCTGGATTTAGAGATTTATAGTGTCTACCCACAAACTCCTTCATGGACTTTGTCACTCCCGTGTTCTCTTTCTGTCTATTAGTCGTTTGATTGCCACCTCTTTTTGCCCTTCGCTGCTTTTTTAACTTTTCTTTTCTTTCTTTTACCCTTACTATTGTCCAAGGATGATACTTGACTTTCTTGGCTCTCTTCCAGAGATTTTGAGCCCTCCATTAATTTACTCCTCCCTTGTTCATCCCCTGTACGTAGGTTTGTCCCTTTTTTAGGAACCATTTCTTGGTGCAAAACTGTTGTGTAAATGTGGGTGTAACACTTAATTATTAATTATTACTTTCTTACAAGCTAATCACTTACCTCTGTTCTGCCTTAATGCCTTAAATGCCTTGGTTGCCTGCCACCAGCTTTCCTTCAGCTTCCCTTGCCACGATTGCTCTGTCTGTCGTATTTGGTGATCACTTGTTTTCCAGTTGATCCAAAGCTTCTTTTGGACGGGTGCTTAAATTATTAGGCTCTTCCTTGGTGCCTTTAGGCGCCTCCTTTAGGCTATTAGTGCCCTATTTCCCTATTTCCCCCTGCAGGCTCTGCTGGTTCGTTGCTCCAGCTAAATGTTCGAGGCTGCTGAAGGTAGGTAGGGGCTAAGTACTTGCTGGAGTGGCTGCTGGGTGGGGTCACAGGCGTTAGCGGACGTTGGTATCCTCCGCTAATATGCCCCTTGTACCCCTCTTGTGTCTTCGTGACCTTTTGTGGCTCTCGACGGCTCACTGACTCACTGGCTCGCGCCTCCTCCCCCCCCCCGCAGGCTCCGTTGAAAATCGGGCGGGAGACGGGTTTTGCGGCGAAATGCGGTATTGCGGTAATAATTCTTCCCGCTTTCGCTTACCGCTGAGGAATTGAGGCGGTCGTCTGCGTCCGTGAACAGAGCCCACTCTCCGTAGCACAGGCTCGCTCAGCTCCGCTCCCGTTTTGCGCTCGGCAGCTCCGTGCTCGCTGCACTCGGTCTGGCTGGGCGTGGCGTGGCGTGGTGTGGTGCAGTTCGTCTCAGGCAAGGCTAGGCGAGGCTAGGTGAACCCTCCTCACTCAATTCCACTCACTCTGTGCCGCTGCACTCTATCCTATACCAGTCTAACCTCTCCTATCAATGCCACTCCTCTTTATGCTAATTAACTCTATGCCACTCCAATCTACATTATTCCACTCTACACCACTCCACCGTATGCTATTCTACTCTATGCCACTTCCATTTACTCCAATTCACTGAACGATATTCAACTGTACGCCACTCCACTCTACACCAGTCTACTTTGCGCAATTCCATTGTATGCCAGTCCACTCTACCCCACTTTACCATATGCCACTCTACGCCACTCCACTCTATGCCACTCTACTCTATACCATTCCACCTTATGCCACTCCACTCAATGTCACCCCACTGTACTCTATTACACTCAATGCCACTCAACTATATGCCACTCTACTCTATGCTAATCCACTGTATGCCATTCCACTGTATGCCACTCCACTCTATGGTATTCCACTCTACGCCACTGCACTCTATGCCACTCCATGCCACTCAACTCCAGGTCATTCCACTCTGTGCCACTCCACTCTACGCTATTCCTCTCTATGCCACTCCACTCTATGCCTCTCACTCTACGCTATTACACTGTATGCCACTCCACTCTAAGCCACTGTACTCCTCTCCACTCAATACTATTCCACTCTATGGCACTCTACTCTACACCGCCTTACTTTGTGCCACTCCACTCTATGCTATTTCACTCAACGTCACTCCACTCTACACAACTCTACTCTACGCTATTACAGAGTACACCACTCCATTGTATGCAAATAATGGCTATAGTGACAAATCAGTTGCATACTGATGCATACCCCATGGTGGGGTGGTAGGAAGAGAGCTTGCTAGAGGAGAGGTGGTATTCGATAAGGGGTGCTCACCTATGCCTAGCCTTCCTCGATCATTTGCAAGAGGGGTTGTTAAGGATTGCTTTTACACCAGAACCCATGCCCAGAGAGAAGAAGCAGCAATCTATCTTGTGGAGGTACTAAAACTCCCCAGTGATAGACGTGAGGACCCTGATTCACTTAAGAATAAGGTTACCTATTGGTTCAGGGAAACATAACACTGTTTTTCTATCATGAGGGAAGACATTAAGCAAGCTAAAAGGTTAAACCTACCAGTTATGTCAAATGACATAGTGAAGCTTAGCTTCTTTATTAGAGCCATAGTATATGGCCTGATGGCAATTGATTCTCGTACCATCCCACTTGCTAACACCTCTATTACCATCAAATATATATTGGCCTTGGACACAGGCCCCAGGTCAAATGATTCTGCCCAGAAGAGAGAGGAATTAGCGAAACTGGGCACAGAGGGTAGCCAGAGATGACTTCAGGAAGGTTTATTGAAGTCCCTCGGGGGTAATGAATAGACCCTTAGTCCTACTCTGGCCAACATCATTTAAGACACTTTTCTTGTCCTGGTTTTTTGCAATCCACAGGTCGCTCAGGCTGTAATCATTGAAGGCACAGCAGGGGGAGACAGTGATGCCATTTATGATGAGGAAAGGGGTGAAACCCTGGAGCACAGATTCCACTCTACCTTCACTGTTGTACCCCATGAGCAGCTAAGTCTCGGTATGGAATGTTGCGGGGATCACTAGAATGCTAGTAGACCAGAATGGGGCAATTTTGTAGATTCCCATGATGTGATCCTATTTCAGGAGACCTGGAGTTTGCATACCCCCAATAGGTGTGGGTAATCCTCCTGTGGCATTAACGCAACAAGGAAAGAGAAGGGGAGACCCTAGGGAGGTCTAGCGATTTGGGTAAAGACTGCACTCCGGTACAAAGTTACACTGGTCCCTGTCGATTCCCAGGACATCTTAGCAATTGATCTTGCATTACATACAGGTTTAAAAATTAGAGTTTTTAATGTATGTAATAGAGTGGGCCTAGGCTCAGAGTGACCAATACTATACGTATTTTAGATCATGCCCTGACTGAATTCCCTGGAAACACCTCTCTATTGGTTGTTGGAGATCTTAACTGCTCTTTTGAACCCCTCAACCTGAAATAATAGTGGTTAAAAGCTCACAATGCCCTGACCCTTTCCTTAACAAATCATGGAGAGAGCGAACCCGATATTAGGGACTGGACTGAATTGATGGTGCTGCAAAATTCCCAAAATAGAAACAATAGAGAAGTTGAGTAACCAGCACGATAAACTTTATATCTAGATCAGGGAAATACTGGGCCAACTGAAAAAGGGAAGGATTACCATGGAAAAAGGAGGGAAATGACAGGTCCATGTGGCAGACTGGTATAAGCAGTAAAGTAGAAAAGTGGAGGGTGAGCTTCTACAGACAGTGAAATCTAAGAACCTCCCTGATATGGTGGCCTGTAGAGCTAGATATAGACAGGCATTAGATTATGCCAAGAAACAATGGGAAAGTTCTCTATGGTCCTTTCTGCATAGTGCACTGGTAGCTAAAGATAATAAGTCTTTTGGAGGAAAGCAGCCTATTGTTTGAACAGACCCAAGACTGTCCTACAGTTTACAGTCCAGCCGGAGGAGAGGGTATCCCAATTTGGTGGTATTTTTACTGCAGGGAAGATGGAGGGAAAGGAGTTTGTTGGTACAAGAGAGAATGTTCCATCTGGCACTGTGAAAGTCATAGAAATATCTCTCAAGGAAACCCAAGTAGCCATTAGCTCCTGTATCCCAGCCAGAGTGACTGGTCCCAATCGAATCCCCAGCAACATTTATAGAGAAGTTTTAAAAGCCTGGACCCATGTATTAATATGCTTACCAATGTCATTCTCTCAGGTATGGGAATCCCTACTTCTTGGAACTCAGCAGAGATCATGACCCTCTATAAGAAAAGGAGATAGAGCAAACCCGGCCAGCTACAGACCTATTATTTTAATTGACTCTTTGGAGAACATTTTCTGTAAGCAGCTATTGACTCGTATTCAGGATTGGATCTCAGAGAAAAACGTTCTGTCTGATTTCCAGGTGGGTTTTCATGCCATATTATCACACTGGACCAGGTCTTTAGCGTTCTCTGCATCTATTGGAGAGAAGTTGTCATCAAAGGGGGGAAGCTTTATGTAGCCTTTGTGGATCTGTGCATGGCTTTCAATCTGGTCCCTCGAGCCAAACTCTGGAAGGTGGTGGAAGAGTCGGACTCCCTCAAAATCTACTAGATATTCTTATTCGTTTGCACTCAACAAATATAGCCCAAGCTGGGTAACTGAGCCCTTTAAGATAAATCGTGAAGTGAGGCAGGGATGTGTCCTAGCACCTACCTTATTCTCGCTATTTAGTAGGCTTCCTTGACAGGGACTGGTGCGATGCCCCAAAAGTCGGGGAGAGAAGAGTGCCCACACTCCTCTTCACTGATGATACGCTATTAATATCCCCATACGGGCTCCAACAGCAATTAAACAATTTTAAAGTCTTCTGTGATGAGTGTGGCCTGGAATTGAATGAGGCAAAAACAAAGTACATGATATTTGCTGTGGGGTCTTCGAAGCCACGTAAAAGATATATGTATGTATGGGACCGTACTATAGAACTAGTCTCTGTCTTTCATTATTTGGGAATTCACCTAACACCAAACCTATGCTAGGTACACCATATTGAGAAAGCACAGCTGTCCTTAACTCACCAGACTGTCTACCTCAACAAGATTCATAGAAACACAGTGTCCGGAAAAGGGGCTCCAGTATTAGAAAGATATAATACTAAAGTTCTTGGAGCATTCTTGTATGGAGCAGAATTGTTGGGTAGTGGAAAGAACGTTTGCCTTATTGCTATTGAACAACACTTCATATGATCTCTCTTCAGTTGAACAGCTAGCCCCAGTCGCAGCCCATGCCCTGCCAAAGTGGTGTAGGGGGCAGGAGGAGGGAGCTGGGGGGCGAGAGTAAAGACTAGGGGGAAAAAATAAAAACGATAAAAAGAAGAAACTTACCTGATCGCTCCCACCACCCGCTCCATTCCACTCTTACTGCTTCTGGGACAGTCTCCCAGACTGCACTGCAGCCAATTATTATGTTGCAGGAAAGCAGTGTCAGGATTGGCCTGAGAGCTACAACTTTGTGCTCCCAGGCAGACTGAGAGTCTGTCCCTGCTTTCTCCAGCCCCAGCAATGTAGCTGGGGCTGGAGAAAGCTTCACTGCGCATGAGGGTTTGGCTGGCCTGAAACAGCCGGCCATACACCTCATGCACATTGAAGGGACAAGGGAGTGCACTAGCACTCCCCAACCACAGAGACATCCCCATGGACCCTCCCCTACGACTCATCAGAGTCTTGGGGGAAGGTCCAGGGAATTAAAATCAAATAATAATTAAACGGGTTAAAAACCTGTTTTATTATAATTTTTTTGGGGCAGGTGGGGGGGGGGTGGCGCTCCTCCACCCTAATGGAGGGGCCAAAGCTGGCTAGCACCCTTCTGACCCCAATCTTCCTTGATTTGGCCCAAAGAAAATTTGCTCATATGCTGGACTATAAGCTTTTAATGTTTTGGTATCGGCTATAGTCAATTGAGGAGCTCGCCCACTAACACGTGGTTATTAGGGATCTTTTGATACAGCTATTTACAATTCCCTGGTTTAGTACCCTGAAAGAACTGTTAAGGAAATTGGGGATGGAGGCTTATTGGGCAAGACCGGAGGAGCTGTGTTCGATTCCTAAGAGTAGGATCTGAACCATTTCTTGGGAATCTACCCTGGTGAACGACGTGGTCTCCCTAACCCATGAATTTACAATTTTAAACCAGTCCCGCTCTTTGAGTAAATGATTGATGAAATCATTCCTCCCATTGCACGTAAACTTTTCCTTCAATTCAGGTATAAGACCCTTCCAACTAAATAGTTTTGTAATAAGTGGCGAACCAATCTACCACTTGATGATAAATGTCTAGTTTGTAAAGGAAGCCCCAAATCCTTGGTCCATTTGCTATTTTTCTGCCACATTACAAGAACTTGAGGGCCAAGTGGATAATCCCCCAGTGTAGGCTCATTGGTCCTGGCCACTATCTTGACGTGCTGAGAAATTCACTCCACAGACACACATAGAGTAATAGTCTTTGGCCTAGCAACGTTTCTGTTAGCTCTATGGATTAAACGTTCTAACTGTATCATATAATCATTTCTATTGCATCTTTTAATTGTATATACAGAATCGATGTATTTTTATATGGGTCTTAACTCTTTACAGACACCTGTAGATTAATAGTCTTCGGCCTAGCAACATTTCTGTTAGCCCTATTGACTAAACATGTGACACTCAAAGTATGGTCCGGGGGGACGCATGCAAACCTCCTGACCTTTACATGCGGCCCCCTGGTCTCCAACAGGACTCGCTGCTGTTTACTCGACTCAACACTAACATCAAAAAGAAGTTCAACAAAAAGGCAAGACTTTACTTGAAGGTTAATTGAAATTAAAGAAAGGAAGCACTCCAGTATCCTGCACTACTTGCTTTAGGAACACCATCATTTTTAAAGACATCTTGCAGGAAGAGTTTAAAAATATGTATTTAAATAACATGCCAAACCACCTTTTCACCTTAGTACATCAGATTTTATCAGCCCATTGAGAAGTATTAATTTTAAAGAAGAAGTTTTCAAACATCAATTTAGAAACATTGATTCCTCCCCTACAACAATACCAATGGTGAACTAAAGAGGAAAGTCAGTTATTCTGTTCACTCTTTGGGTGACCTGGGTTAACATTATTCATGAGCAACATTACAGGTTTTTTATTAAATCAAACACAGAAGGTTTTGTACAGCACACATCCTGAAGTTATGTATTTCGAGATCCTCTCATATGTGATAATCAAGAAAAAGGAGGGAAAATGAACTAAAATATTTGCCTAGTATCATACAATTTGGTAAAGACGGGAAGCTGGGATTAATATTAAATGTTCTAGTTTGACATTGTTTAATTCAGCCACTAGATGTATATGCTTCGCTTACCCTGCCTACACTCTCATTACAGCCAATCCCCCATGACCCTCCCTTGCCCGACCGCCACCCCTCTGGCAACAGAGTGGCCCTCGGTCACATCACAAACAGAACTTTTTGGCCCCTGGGGAAATATCTGTGAGTACCCTTGGTCTAAACATTTCAACTGTATTGTATAATAATTTTTATTTCATCTTTTAATTGTATATACAGAAGAGTTGTTCTTTTATATGGCTCTTAACTCTTTTTTTTCAATTGTCTTTTGTCATCTTTTGGCCCTTAAATAAATATTCAGCTGTTTGTAATTCATGCTTGTGAATGTATGTGGTTGTGGTGTACTTTTTAAGATCGCTGTGACTGAAATAAAGTTGTGATGATGATGGTATGCCATTCCATTGAATGCCACTCCAATCTATGCTTAGTCCACTCTACGCCACTCCTCTGAACGCCACCACAGTCTACACCACTACACTGTACGCTACTCCACTATATGCTATTCGACTCTATGTCACTACACTTTACGCCATTCTACTGTACGCCACTCCACTCTCTGCAACTCCACTCAATGCCTCTCCACTTTATGCTATTGCACTTTAAGCCACTTGGCTCTACACCACTGTACACCACTCCACTTTATGGTATTCCACTCTACTCCACTCTTAGCCACTCCACTGTACGCTATGCTACTCTACAACACTCAGCTCTACTTCAATTGACTCTACACCACTATACACCGCTCCACACTACCCTTTTGAACTCAAAGCCACTCTACCGTACGCCATTGCACTCTACGCCATTCCACTCTATGCCACTCCACTCTACACCACTCCTCACCACTCTATGATATTCCACTCTATGCCACTCAACTCTATGCCATGCTACACTATTCCATGCTACACCACTCCGTTGTATGCCACTCCATTTTATGCTATTCCACTCTACACCACTTTACGCCACTCAACTCTATTTCACTCTTCTCCATGCCATTCTACTATATGCCTCTCCAGTCTATTGTATACAGCTCTATGCCATTCCAATCTATGCTACTCCAATCTATGCCACTCATTTCTAAGCCACTACACTCTACGCTACTCCACTCTACTCCACTCCACGCAGCCCTCCACTCTATGCTTCTTCACTTAACTCTATTCAACTCTCCACCACTCCCTTTTGCACCAATCTATTTTTCATCACTCCACTCTACCCTACTCCACTCTGCACAAATCCATACTAAGCTATTACACTCTACGCCACTCCACTTTCGGCCACTGTAAATCACTCCACTCTATGCTATTTCACTCTACAGCACACCACTGTATGCCACTCCTCTTAATGCTATTCCACTCTACACTACACCTCTCTGTGCCACTCCACTCTACGTCGCTCCACTCAACGCCACTCGACTCTATGCTACTCTACTGTACGCCACTCCACTCTATGCTATTCCACTCTATACCACACAGCTCTATGCCACTCCACTCTCCCCTCTCCACTCTATGCCACTCCAATGTATGACATTTCACTCTACACCATTGCACTCTATGTCACTCCACTCTACGACACCCACTGTACAACACTACACTCTATGACATTCTCTTCTACTGTACTCTGTGACCTTCCGCTTAATGATACTCCACTCAACAACACTCCAATCTACGATTTGAAACACTTTACTATTAAAAAATTAAAAAATACTGAACTTTAAAAAAAACCCACAAAGGTTAAAGCTTATTTATAGTTATGAAACTGTTATGTATTCTTTCTATACAAACCAATCTTAAACTACCCAAAGATTAGAAATTGTAAATTTATGATTATATATTTAACTTATCATTTATGAACCCATTTATTTTTTTTGTAGAGTTTTATATATTGCAACTAGACCCAAAGATATCGGGTATCAGAGGGCTTTACATGAGCACCAGTTTCGTTACACAAGGGCACATTTGTTTTTGTTAGGCACAGAGCGAATAAGTGATTTGCCCCGAATCACAGGGTATTGAGCGTCGTTGCCAAGACTCGAACCTGGTTCCCCAGTTTCGAGGTTGACCGCTCTAGCCGTAAGGCTACATCCTCTCCCTTTCACCTCTCACCTTCAAATTAATATAACTTTAATCATTCTTTCCATATAAACCAAACTTAAACCGTGCAACATTATAGTGCCATGCGAGGAGGCATAGCGAGACGTGAGGTCTAGTGAAGAGACCATTGAACGTTGTATGGCAGAATGACGCAGGGAGGTGACTAGTTGTACATAGGCGACCATGCAGTACTTTGAGGAGTGCCATGCGAGGAGGCATAGCGAGACGTGAGGTCTAGTGAAGAGACCAGTGACAGAATGACGCAGGGAGGTGGCTAGATAGAAATTCACTGGTATCTTCATTAGACCTCACGTCTCGCTATGCCTGCTCGCATGGCACTCCTCAAAGTACTGCATGGTCGCCTATGTACAACTAGCTGCACACTCTTGAACCCCTTGTTTATTTCTGCCTTTTCTATCCCCCTTCTTTACTAACAGGCAGTAAAATACAATTCAGTCATGTGAATTGCAACAAGTCCCGATGATGATCCCACTACACGTCTTTAGGGATGGAAACGCCGTCGACCACCTGTATAGTTGCACACAGTTGACTATTATGTCCTATCAAGTGTGCTAACTATCGCGGATAGCTTTTCTATGTGTTTTCATTGATCATAAGCTCCCGCCGAACCTTTGCCTGAAAAAACGTTTCTGTTTGTATTTAACCCATTCTCTCCCTTTATGTGATTATTGTGTAAAGTGGATACAGGATTGTGTCCCACTAAACTGTTTGTTCTTTCATGTAAACTGGATGCAGGATTGTATCCCACTGTATTGTTTGTCTGCAACATCACGCTTATTTTGTGAAATTCTATTTCATTGATTAAATGTATCCGACTGGACACTAACAAATATAGTGCTTATTGTAGACTATATTTTATCTGTATGTTCCTACAGTTCTGTTTAAGGACCAATGTTGTTTTAGAAACTACTACCCAAGGTCCTTAGCTACCTATTGGATTCCCTTGTACCCTTGTTAACTCAAACTGAAACGTCTGGCAGCTATTTATTTCATTAGATGTTTCTGGGTTGCATTTTATTTGGACTCAGTATTGTGCCCAGTATGCCTGGGGACTGGCCTCGTAGCGCTACTGTTGAATCGCTATGCTTTTCCATTTCGCTGCTGACCGGAGAAGGATCCTGGTGAATGCACAAGTAGACAAACGCTGTTGTGTTTGCATACTTGGCAATAAACTAGAGCCCGGTGGTGCGTGACAGATATCATCAGACCAGGCACAGAGCCTGATGTTGGAACCCCCACACAAGATGTGCTTTGAAAGTGAGCACTCTGTAAGACATTGTGGTCAAGGAATGTCGACACACATCTGACATGTTCTGTGGGGTGCGACCCTGACTCTCTTCTCCCAAGGAGAACCAGGGCCGGACTGGGAACCACAACCGGCCCTGGCAAAGTGTTCGGCCGGCCCCCCTCCCCACTCGGGGGGGGGATGAAGTTGGAGGTGCCGCCGAGCTCTATGCCAGGGCCGGTTTTCGTCCGATTTTGGTACAGGGCCCACTGGGGGATTGCCTGGTGCCCCCTATGGCAAGTCCGGCCCTGAGGAGAACTATGTTGTGCCTGAAATATTAAAACTTTTTTTGGGGGGGACTCGTCTGAGTCAAGGTCCCAAGATGACTGCCAAAACTTCCTGATTAAAGTGTTGGCAGCCAATCATCAGATCTCTACACGAGATCGGGAGGATTTGCAGAGGGGTCGCTTCCCTAGATATACAAATTTGTTTTTTCTTTTACTAACTCTAAAAATACTGAACAGATTTACACAACAAAAACGTTCTTTCTTGACCAAGAGCTACTTTTCAGCCAAATTTGGTGTAATTCCGTCCAGGGGTTCGAGCTGTAGTCGTCTTCAAAATCCCTATGGAAATTAACATGGAAAACACACTTGCCCCCATTTGTCTTATCCCCTATTTGACGGATCACCCTGAAACTTTCCATGCACAATAAGACCCACGGCACAAAATTTTTTTGGAACCTTTTGTGAAGATTCGTCAACCTGTGCCAAAGATATAGGCAAGTCAAAAAACGCTTTTCCTGTGCAAACTAGGTCCTAAATATAACTACCTACTGGCGACTGCTGGTAGGTAATATATATATTATGTATATATATATATATATATATGCATGTTTGCTTCAAATTTTTACGTTTGACTTTTTATGCTGTGTGTATACATCTTTCTCTATATATGTATATATAGATAGACAAACACACAGAAAGGCAGATTTAACAATTTTAAGTGAACGTACTACAGAGTATTGTTTCAAACAACACAGTAAATGTATGTGGCAAGGAGCAGTATCTGTTTCCTTGTGTTGTCCCTTGGCACATTCAACCACTTTGGTGCTGGGGCACAAAGGGGCGCCGAGACAAATAGAGCTGTGGCCATCTGGCCCCCCTCTAATAATGCCACCCATACATTTATTATCTATTCACGGCAGATGCTGCAGTAAAACTGGGATTCTACTTTGTTTCAGGCCTGGAAAAATCAACCCAGACTGTATTTCCTCATTCCAAAGGGTTTTACTCATAAGTGCATGGTACTGGGGCATTCAAATCTAATGTGATTTCATTGTGTTATAACATCGCCTCAGTACCGTGCAACTAGTAATTAGGGCCCAGGTATTGTCCCTGCTTTGAGTTGGAGCCAATCACATAGCCTCTCACTTTCTACGGGGTTATAACTAAAGCATCCATGCAAGCAATCTGATCAAACTGTGAACTGAAATAACATGAGGAAGCAGAATATAATTTATTTAAAATGGGTGGGAGGCAAGGGTGACCTCCATATATGCTGACCTTACCACAGTTCTCCCTCAAACCCCCTTTAAATCACTTTTTTGTAGTTTGAACAATTAAAAAAATACTAATCTGTAGTTATTTACTTGCTGATAGCACGCTGACTGCATGAGCGGTACTGTGTACTAAACTCTAACAGGGATTTCCAACCTTCTCTGTGGAAAGACATACATATGTTCAATGAAAATCCTCCTGAGCTACTAATAGTGTTAGTGTACATAGTGACCATGTAACACAGGGACTAAGGAAGTTTTTCGATCTACTTCTTCTGGCGGCTAGAAAGACGGTAGCGGTCGCCCTTGTGACATCAAGGATAGACTATTGTAACAGCCTATACGCAGGGACAAACAAAGCTGTTACTTATAAACTCCAGATGGTGCAACATGCAGCAGCCAGGCTGATGCTGAAATGGCCGAAGAGATCATCAGCATCGGCAGCATTAAAAACTTTGCACCTACATTCATCAGCCGTGGTTACCAGCAGTAATGTAAGAAAGGCTTTAGCAATCTGGAATGTTTCTCTATGGGTAATATCTACCAGCCATAGCTGCAAAGCCTCTAGCACGAAGGTAATGATTGTAATAATGAGTAATACGTTCCCCAGACGCTGGATGATTTAGCACTCATATCAGCTTTAAATATATTTAGTAAATTCAACTATTTTTTGGAAACTTCATCTTCTGAAAAAAGTCTTGAAAATACACGCATTTTCATCTTAAATACTTGCTTTTCTATTTTGGTATACATACATTAATTAAACAAATAAAAGCTTCTAATTTAGAAGACTGAGCTGCACACAGGAGAGCTATTTACAGGTAGCTGGAGAGGTACAAGTAGCTCAAGAGAAACTCGTTGGAGAAGCCTGCTGTAGAATTTGTGGATAATGTCAGGAATTCCGGAGCACCCTGGGAATGAAAAATTTAGGTTTTTTATCTATAGCATTTCGTAATTACACCACCTCTTTTTTATTATTTGCTTGCTCTGCAGCTAACAAGACATGCATTTGCCTTTTTCGATATCACGAGATCAATACACGCCTCCCTTTCTCAGTGAATAGTGAGAGTAATAAGGAGCGCCATTACAACACTGCTGTTTTTGACTCGAGGACAGGTATAATATTCAGAGTCTGTGATTGTTGTTAGCACCTATTCATGAAGGGCTTGTGCTAATTCAATCCTTTCAATGTTTAAATAAAGACAGATGAATCATATTTAATAAAACACATATATGTTAATTCACCAGGAAGGCGTGGTGGTGTCAATTCATGCATGAGACAATTGGACTTTTGGAGGCATATTTATAAGTCCCTTTGTGTCGCTCTTGCACCATGCAATGTGGTGCAGTAGCAATACAACTTAAAAAAATTAGATTTATGAAGCCAAGCAAGGCCACCTTGCATAATTTACGAGTAATGTAATGCATCGTAAATCGCTGGGTTGTATTACCCCCTGGTCCCTCCGTCCTCGACACCTTCATAATAACAAGTGGAGATAACCATCTCCCAACAGAAAAAAAGAACAGAGGCATGCTGGGACCCTAATACTGCCCCTCCCACCGGGAGTACATAAGCAGTACTTACCCAGCATCCCGTTTGTTCTTTTTTTCTGTCTTCGACAGAATGGACTGATGGTGTGCTGTGATGTGCTGCCCCTGCTCCTGCTGGGCTGGGGTGGCGTGCTGGTTCTTCTCTGCTCCTCCTGCCCGGCTGCCTGGCTTCGCGGGCAGGGGTGCTGTTTCCTGCTGTGGCTGCCTCCCGGCCTGCCTGGCTTGCTGGGAGGCATGGCTTCTTCCTGGCCGGTGTTCTGGAGTTTGCCGGCCCTTTGCGGCTGGTGCGCCGGCCTCTGGTTCTCCTTCCGGGTCGGGGGGGCGCGTCTTCCTGGTTCCTGGCTGCATGGAAGTCGCGTTGTGTTTCCTCCGGCTGCCTTCCCGGCCCTGACGTGGTTCCTGCTGTGCGCTTGTGGCTGGTGAGGGGGGGGGCCTGGTTCGTGGGTCGGGCCTTCCTCCCGGGTGAGTTCCGCATAGCGGTCTTTTTTTCTGCCCCTTCTTTGCTGCTGATGCTGTGGTCTCAGTTTGCACGCCCGGCGCTGGTGCTGGGCGACGGGGGTCGTGCCTCTGTGCCGCGTCCTCGTCCTGTGGGTTACTGACATTGGGGGCTGATGGATGGAGGCGTGGGACCTTGAGGCACATGTCGACGGGTTGTGGCAGTCTTTCCTACTCGCCCTGCACCCTGTGCTTGGTTCGTTTTTCCTTCGGCTCTTTTGGGCTGCAGGCTGCCGCTGTTGATGCTTGGGTGCTGGGTTTCTACCTGTGGTTCCTCTGCCTCCTGGTGGCCCATTTTTTCGGTCTCCTGGTATCTTGAGCATTGGGGGGGGGGCTTTGTTCCTAGGGTTAGCCCCCCTCCTTCGGGTGAGTCCCGCTTGCCTCTACATGGGGGCCTGCACTATGTGTGTGTGTTGTGCGCTCTTCTGCGGTCCTGTATGCTCCAGGTTTGGGCGGTGCTTGTTCATGGCCGTCTGCAGCAGTCTCTGTGCTTGCTGCGTGTGCTGCTGTGTTGGGTGCGGACATATGTGTCGGGCCTGTGGACGCCCTGGCCCACCGGGTGGCCGAGTGGTCTCCGGCGCCAGCTCTTGTGTGCTTCTTCTGCAGTTTGGCTGAGCCTTCGGGGTTCTCTTCCTTTCGGCGCTGTTCTGGAGCGTTAGTTTCTTCCTCTCTTATCCTGCCCCTCCCCGCATTCCTGGTCTTGGCAGTGGTTTGGCTGGGCCTCGGGGTTTGCCTTCCGGGGGTTTGCTACCGTTGCCTCTTTCTTGCATGGCTGTTGCTCTCCATGCTGGCGGGGTGCCCTGTTGCCCGGGGGTTGGTCTTCCTCTCTGCGTGATTGTTCCGTGTGGTGCTCCTCGCTGGTGGCCTGCTTCGCCTGTGGGTCCTCCTGGTCTCCCTCCCCGCTGTGCTTCTTGCTTCTGGCTTGTGTGGCCCTGGTTCGCCTTGCTTTGGGGTGCTGTGTTTCCTCTGGGTGTTCCTGTCCGGGCTGCTTTTCTCCTCCTCCGGGACACCCTGCTGGTCGCGCTCCCGGGGATGGGGTTTGTTGGTGGGGGTGCCTGCTATTGGGTGCCTCATTGGAGTTCTTCGGGGCTCTTTTTCTCCCACCCGCCACTGCCTCTTCCCTGGCTTCTCTTTTTTGTGGGTCGGGGGCTGGGGGGGGGGTGGTTTTGCTCTGCTGCTGCCTGTCCCTGCTCCTTGCTTCGCACGGCGGGCTTCTGGTTCGAGTGCTGGCCTGTTTTGGGGTTTGGTGCTCTTTTGTCTACTCTGCCCCTCTGTTGCCTTTTGGTTTTGGCGCTGGCTTCTTTCACCTGGGTTTGGTTCCCTTCTGTGGTGCCTCCTTTGTGTGTTCCTCGCCCTTGGTCACCGTGTTGGGGGTTTCTGCCGCCGGGCTTCTCCCCTTGGTTCGCTGCCTTCTGGTGGTGTTTTGCTTGCTCCTGGGGTTCCCTGTGTAGTGGGATTTCTCCTGCCTGCTTGCTTCACTTTGCCCTCTGCTGCTCTTGGAACGGGCTTGCCTTTGGCTTCCTCCGCGGCAGTCTGTTGGGGTTTCGCTTCTGTTTCCCCTTCTTCGGGTTCCTTTGCCGCTCCCGGCCCCCGGATGGTGGTGGGTCGGTGTTTTGACTGGGGTCCTGTTGACTCCCCTGGGTTCCTGTTTGCCTGCGGCGGGTTTTCCCGCTTTTCTTTCTGCCCCTCTGCTCCTCCTTCTTGGGGTGTCTCCGGGGTGGCTGTCGTGGCCTGGCGTTGGTTGTGCTGCTTCTGCCCCCTTTTTTTCCGGGTGGCCTTGCCTCTGCTGCGGGCTGCCTGTTGTGTTGTGGTCTGTGCTCCGCTTGCGGTGCGCCTCCACTTCCTGGCTTCGGCTTGGTTGGTCGGGGTTTGGTCTGCGGGGGATTCTGGTTCCTGGTGTTTTTTTCTCCCCTCCCTCGGGGGGTGCCTGGTCCCTGTTCGGATTCCGGGTGTCCTTCCTGGTGCTCTTGGGGGCGTTCTGCCTGCACCTGGGTGTTTGGTGCTGCCTTGGCTGTGGCTGTTCTGTTCTCCTTTGCTTCGGTGGCGTGTGCCTTCGGGTGTTGCCCCGGGTCCTTTTTTTTTGGGTCTTGGTTGCTTCTGGGGTCTGGCTGCTTCTGTTCCTTGCTCCTGCCCTGACTTTCCCTGTGCTTGCCTTTGGCTTGCTTTGGGTGTTTTCCTGCCTGCTCCTCCTGGTGCTGCCTGGGTTCCTGCCGGGTTTGTTCCTGGTTGAGGGCCTCCTGTGGGTTTGGCTTCTCTGTCGGGGCTTGTGGGGAGCCTGCTCTTCTTGCCCTGGTGCCTCCTCCCCCCGGGTTGGTTTTCCGGGGGTGTTTTCCCTTCTGGGCACTGGTGTTCCTGCCTCCGCTGTTTGGGCCTGGCTGTCTTTTGCTGGTGCCGCGCCCTTGGCGGGGCTCCTGTTTTCCCCTCTCTCCGGGTCTCCCGTTCTCCCGGGTGGTGGCTTGGAGCCGTGCTGCCTTTTCTGCGCTGGCTGGGTGTCTGCTGGGGCTTTCTGCTCTTGCGTGTTGATCTTCTTTTTGGCTCTGCGTCCTTGCCTGGGCTCTCTTTGTGTCCTGGCAGGGCGCTCTGCTGTTGTGGCTGCGCCCTGGTGGGTCCTTTTTTCCTGCTGGCGGTTCTTGGCGGTCTTCTTTCGCCTGTGTTGGGGCATTTGTGGGGTCCTTTGACTTCGGTGGTCTGCGGGCTTCCTGCTTGTTCTGGTTGTCCTCGGGCTGGGCCTCCTGGCTGTTTTGCCTGCTCTGGGGATGTGCTGCTGTGCGTTTCCTGGTTTTGGTGTCCTGGTTGGCTTCTGCCTCCCTTGTTTCTCTGGCCTTGGTTCCTGTTGTGGGGCTGTTGGGTGCCCTCCCCCCCTCCCTCTCTCTGGGTGGGGTGTGGTTCCGTGGTGCTCTTGCTTCAGTGGGGTTCTCCATCCTGGCTGCGGGTTGTCTGGGGTCTTCTGCTTGTTGGCCCTCTGCTTCCTCTGGCTTCCGCTTTGGCAGTTTTCTCTGTTCTCCGCCCTTCTGTGAAGTTCAGGCGGTGGTGTGCTGGGGGTTCCCGGTTCCTCCCTGCCCTTTGCTGTGCCGTGGGCGCTGCATGGGCTCGTTCCCGGGTTTTGGTTGGCCGTGCGGGTCCTCCTGCGTGGTCGGGTTGCTTTGCTCTGATCCTGGCTTCCCGGTTCTGTTGCCGTTTGTTGACCTCTTTTTTGCGGATTGCTTGGCTCCTCTCAGGCGTTGCTGGGTAGGGGGCTTGTGGTGTTGGTCTGGGTTCTGTGCTCCCTGGACTTTCTTTTTCCTGCTGCTCCTGCCCTTGCTGCTGGTCTGGCCTGGGTGTGGGGTTCCTGGGCGGTCCTGTGTCTTCTGGGCGCCTTCTTTGTGCTGCACTCTGTGCCTCGTTGGGCGGATGCTGGGGTTTCCCGGTTGCTCTGTGCTCCCCTACTACCTTGTGTTCCATCCCTTTGGGGTTGGGGTTTTCTGGGCTTGTGGTCGTTTCCCTGTTCCCAACCTGGTTTTGTTTTCTTTCTTGCTGGTTTCCGATCTTGTTGGCCTCTCCTTGTTTGGTGGGCTATCAACTGGGTTGTGGGGTTCTTCTCCGTCCCTGTCTTTTGGGTCAGGTTCTCGGTCCTGTTCGGCTCCTGGGTGCTTGTTGCTTCCTTGGCCTCCTCGGCCGGGTTTCCTCCTCGGATCTCTTGGGCTCGAGTCCTTTCTTTTTGGGAGTTTGGCCGAGTTTCTGGCCTGTGCTTCTCCTTCCTTTTGGGCTGGGTGCTTGTGCCTGCGCTCTGTTGGCCTTTTCTTTCTTTGGCTTCTTCCGGGTTGTCTCGTCTTCCTGGTGGGTCTGCCTGGTCCTGTGTGCTGGTTCTGGCCTTGGCGGTCTTCTCCGGTGGGTTGTTTTGGCTGGTCTTAGGGTCCTGGTCCGGGTCCCGGTTTCTGGTTTCTCAGGTTGGCGGCCTCCTTTTCTTGCCGCCCAGGCCTTTTTCTTTTGTCTCCGGTCCTTGTCCCTGCTGCCCTGTTCTGGGTTGCGGGCCAGGTGTTTCCTGCGGTCTTCCTTTCCTCCTTCTCGGTGCTCCCTTGGGTGGCTGCTTTTGTTGGGGTTTCCTGGGTGTGCTTGTGCGTGCGGAAGGCCGGGTTTTCTGCTTTGGTATTCTCCACTTGTTATTATGAAGGTGCCGAGGACGGAAGGACCAGGGGGTAATGTCCTATTACTTACCGGTAATCTTCATTACTCCGGGTACCGTAGTCCTCGACACCTTCATACGCCCCTCCCTCCCTCCCGGGCGGCCGGCCTTCCTGTCTGGGCTTGGTTGTATAGACGGGATGCTGGGTAAGTACTGCTTATGTACTCCCGGTGGGAGGGGCAGTATTAGAGTCCCAGCGTGCCTCTGTTCTTTTTTTCTGTTGGGAGATGGTTATCTCCACTTGTTATTATGAAGGTGTCGAGGACGGAAGGACCAGGGGGTAATGTCCTATTACTTACCGGTAATCTTCATTACTCCGGGTACCGTAGTCCTCGACACCTTCATACGCCCCTCCCTCCCTCCCGGGCGGCCGGCCTTCCTGTCTGGGCTTGGTTGTATAGACGGGATGCTGGGTAAGTACTGCTTATGTACTCCCGGTGGGAGGGGCAGTATTAGAGTCCCAGCGTGCCTCTGTTCTTTTTTTCTGTTGGGAGATGGTTATCTCCACTTGTTATTATGAAGGTGTCGAGGACTACGGGACCCGGAGTAATGAAGATTACCGGTAAGTAATAGGACATTACTCTGCGAGGGAGGCGTTTCCATGGGTGTTGTGTAAGTTTTCCCAGGCAACATCCATGGATTTTGACGCATTCCTAGATTTACCAGCAGTGGTAGACCTAGAAATTCGTGAAAAAGCTATGCCTCCCCAGCTGAGGCGTAGTCTTTATTTTTCTGAGTTTTTACCTCTTTCTGTTTGTGCTGCATTGTGCAGCATACATAGAAAGAGAAAAAGCCTCAGGGGACTGTTTTTGTAGGTCCTTCCTGTACAAAAACAATCTTGCTTATAACACCTTCGGGTCGCTGCATTGGGTCAAGGTTGCCAAAAGGGCGCCATCACAGGGGAAAAGGCAGGAATGCTCAGTATTGACTTAAATACAGAGCTTTCCTGCCCTTTCCCTGTCACGCAGTGCAGCGCAGCGAGGGGACTTGCTGTACTGCGTGACTTGGCCATAAATATGGCCCTAAGTTTCTGTCTTCAATGTGGAGTGTTCTGTTTTCTACCTAATGTGAATTTCACTCAGGAGGTACATGGTTTGGCATGTGCCACATAAGTTAAAATAACACATGCAGCAGGTCAAATTGTGAGCCTACGCCTGGAGCTCAACATGAACAAGAGTCCCTACCTTGAGTGCCAGTGAGAACATTTAAATTATTTCATCTGCTTTATTGCAGTTGTGGTACCCATCAGAGCACACTACATTTCTGTGCTATTTGATATTTAGTGGAGATCTTTATCAGACTGGGGGTATGCAGTTTTTAAACAATTACGCAGGAGTAAAACTGAAGTTTGAATTCAAAAGAGGATTTGTGGCCTGATCATGTGTGCCACATTTGTTTGAGATATTGTTACCAAGTTGACTATTTTTATAGGTATTGATACCAACTTACATTTTATAATCAGGGCTAGAACCCCGACACAAGAAACATCTCACTCAAGTGCTGAAGGATCTGTCTTCTCCTTTGTGCTGGAATGTGGTCATACTGTTCCACTTCAGATCAGTTGTGCCTGGAGTGAAGAGCCATCCAATGCTCTTTCGAAAGACTATATGTATCACAGGATCCATGAGATTTAACCAATCAATTCATTGTCTGCTGAACGAGTCTGGCACACATACTTAATCTAATGCTTGACCAGGGATGTGTGTTGTATCAGACATTTGCATAACCTTTCACATACATAGCTGGTTTCAGGAGCTTGGCGTGAAAACAGGTCAGTGACAGGCAGGAGGTCACACTCACCTGTAACGGTCAGTGTGAGTTGGAGTTACTCAAATTATGAGCTCCTTGGGTCTGATCTTAGAGTAATTGAAACAATTCACAGACCTTGGCACTTAAAAGGTATTCTAATGGAGCTACTACCCTTAGTGCTATGATTGAATTTACCCACTATAAACCACCCTTGAGTAGTGTAGTCACGCTAGTCCACTAATGGAGAAATCCAGTTGTTTTTTTGCTGCTGACAATGCTACATCGTGGTGACTTGTTTCTGCTCATGCTTTGTATAAATGCGTGTACAAATATTTATAAAACAACAACCTAGCTGGGGAGCAACAGAGCTCTGCACCTGAGTCAGAGTTAATTTTTAAATATACTAAGTAAAGGGGTCCAAAGATTTTCTTAGGAGCCCACTGCCAGTGGGCTGAGAGATGAGGTTGCTGCATACCAAGGCTGCCTGGATTTGATTTCCCTGTATGTCCGGGTGTCAATGTATTCCCCTAACCCTTACTTCATTTGTTCCTTTGCTGCAAATACTGGGTGTTTTTAATTATCTATATTGAAAGCCCATAATTTTAGCTTGTGTAGACTGGACCTTTTTTTAAATGTGCTGTACATTTTCGAACTAGTATACACTTTTTTATTTCTGTAATTTTTTATTGTGTAAAAATATATATATTTATTAATGTGAAATGTATTTTTTAAATTTGCACTTTTATGATTAATTGTTTTAATCAAATAATGTATTGTTTTGCTTTATTTACTTGACTTCACCTCATGTCTTTATCTCACTTTTGGATGTTCTTTTTCTTCCCTGCTTTGTTGCTGTGTTCCAAGCTTTGTACTCCTTCATCTTCTTGGACTGCTGTTTTGATTCTTGATCAGTTAGTTCATGGAACATAGGCTCTGGTCTCTAAAAGGCAGTGTTAGTGCCCACCACCTACACCCATCGGCACAAAGAAGGCAATGATATTAATGGGTATTGGTAGATTTCCAACGGTATTTGAACAAAATATCAAACTATAATTGTCATTTCACATAAATAGCTTGTCATTACTATCATGACACAAAAATATTGTTGTAATCAATCTGTATTTGTAAAGCGTGAACTACTCACCCTTACAGGTTTCAAGGCACTGGGGGCCATCGTGGAAATTAAGTGAGCTATTGCCCAGAGTCACATGTTGCTGAGCTGAGCTGCCGTTGGAGCCGGGGATCGAACCATGTGCTCCAAAGTCAGCTGCCCTGGCCGCTGCACCACACCTCTCCACTTGTATTTAATATTGTTGTAAAAAATATTGTTTCAGGTGCTGTTTAAAATATCAATGTATTTAATATCGAAGTAGTTCATATCTTTGGCAAGAATATTGTTTTTTAGTTGCAACTAGAGTGTTTTAAAGTGATTTTTTGATTTATATGTACTTTTTATTTATACTATTGTTTAATATTTGAATAATACATATTTATAAGAATGCTGTTTTTTTAATTAAAATTGTTTAAATTTTTTTTATGTGGGGAAAAATATTTTTTAGGAGTAGGATGCTGGGTTTATAGGGGAGAAAGGTGGGGAAATTCTTTAAATATTATTTAATAAAATGTTACTTTAAAAAATAGTTTTAAAGATGTTAATATGTTGAATATTGTATAGTAAATGTTAGATATTTTAATTAAATGTTCATTATTAAATTGTTACAAAAATAAATGTTAAATATGAAAAAAGTATTAAATATTTCAATTTTATGTTTGTTTGAGAAGTATTATTATTATTGTTATTTAAAAGATATTTTTTGTCCAAACATTTATAAAAACATAAAAAACTTGAATGTCAATCTAATTTTGTTGGGAAAAAATACTTTTTTTTGACAAATATTAAAATGTTAATGTAATTCCTATAGGAAAAGTATTACATTAAAATAGAAACTATACTATATTTTAAATATTTTTGATAGTTGGACATTTTTTAGACTAATTAAAAAAATGTTTTTTTATTTTAAATATACTATTTTTAATTTTCATTGAGATATTTATTATTTTATTTACATAATCTGTGACAATATTGAAGTGAAAAAATTGGAATTTTTGTCTTATTTGATGTAGCTGAGGATTTTTCATTAAATTTCAAATATTTATGTGTTTTTGGAAATATTTTGCAGTGGTAATACTAAAAATTACTCTCTGTAGTGTGCGATATTTTTAGTTTGTAATTTTGTAGTAGTTTAGAAATGGTATTGTTATCTCTTTAGTGTCCAACACCTTCCAGAGTTAAGTCATATTGGGTGGGAATAGTAAATGTTGCCCCTTTAGTGTCCAATACCTTCCCTGAGTTAAAGTATATTGGAGAGGGA
Source organism: Lissotriton helveticus (assembly GCF_964261635.1). Lineage (NCBI taxonomy): Eukaryota > Metazoa > Chordata > Amphibia > Caudata > Salamandridae > Lissotriton > Lissotriton helveticus. The sequence continues at coordinate 1,700,547,743 of NC_136059.1, read as the reverse complement.
ATAATAATTGTTGCCCCTTGAGTGGCCAACACCTTCTGTGACTTCGTTTGTATTTGAGTGAGAATAGTAAATGTTACCCCTTTAGTGTCCTGCACTTTCCCTGAGCTAAATTATATTAGAGTGGGAATATTAAATGTTGCCCCTTTAGTGACAAACACCTTACCTTACTTTATTTAACATATTTAGGCCCTCATGTTGATGAAAGCCTTCAACCTTTAGTTAGAGGCTTTTCAACCAAAATCTTCGGTTTCACTTTTGACCGCTGTATTTCAATGGCGGCGTTTGGAAGTGAAACCCGCCGGTTATTCTGGCTGGCTTCCGACTGGCTCAAGGAGGACGTCAGCCAGTCGGAACAAGCATGTAATCCCTTAAGGAATGCTTTTCCGCAGTCAGCATTATGATGTTGGTTTCCCACAGGCTTTTCATGTTGGGCTTTCCGACATGAAAAGCCTGTTGGAAAGCAATTTTGGGGCCTTTTTCCGGGCCACCTTGCAACAGTGGCCTCCGGTTGGGGGCTGGAGGGCACATATGGTGCCCACTGTCAATCCCTGCAACGACTGGCAGGCACCATGTCATACCTGCCACGCTGTGCAGGGATTAAGAAAAATTCCCATTTCTCGATGGGAGCTTGTGCTGTGGCCAGTTTCCGACCGCAGCACAAGCTCCTATAGAGAAATGGGAGTGTGCGACCACACCATGTGCAGTCGCATCCTAATACTGCGGTCGGTTGGTCGGTCTGATTCTGCAACATTTCCACCCAACATCGTAATAAGGCCCTTAGTGTTAAATGCCTTCTGTCAGTTAACTTATATTGTAGTGTGTATAGTACATTTTTATTGATATTACGTTACATACTAGCATTAAAAAAACAAATGCTGGAGCAGTAAAGGCCCCATCATAATGCCAATGTACAGCAAAATACGAATACAGTATCTCTCAGCTGTTAAAACCGGTCAAAAAGTGTGTGCAGTAAAACACCCAAACCTGCACATTGCCCTTGTAGCTTATAATAGTTTTTCGCCAACATGAAGTAAAACTTCTCCCCTCCCTCCATGGCCCCAAACCTCATACGAGGTAATAAAGAGAAAAAAGCAAAAAAAAAGAGATAGTAAATGGTAAAATGGATCTTCCTTGAATGTGTTTGGTGCGTGCTAGTGACAAGCGATCCCAAAGTTTGTGGAGTCAGGGCAGTCAAGCTCCCCAATTAAAGGAGGTGTTCCAGCTGTCTTAAAACTGGAAGAGATAGAGAGCTCTTGTGATAGTGGGGCAAGGCAGCAGCGGGATTCCTGTGGAGCGATATGCCACTATTGGACCCCAGATGAACTTAAAAGCTTTGAAATCATCTTGAAAAATGTCTGTCATGCTCTCCATGGTGAGGGCTTGCCATAGACAAGAATGTCATTGAGTTAGTGCTGGGGCCTCCTCTTCCTTCCATGCTGCAGCTATCGCTACATTTTCCGCTCCTAGTCAAGCCACATACTCGCCTTGTCTCCTTAAGTCTGTTGTTTCAATGTGTACTCTCTCAGACCTAACAGTGCAAAACTTGGTGATTCCAGGATTGGGTAACCCAGTATGCTCTTAAATTGCCCTGGAATTTTGGTTGAAAACTGGAAAAATATAGGGCAGTCTCACAATATGTGCTTGAAAATCTCCCAAAAACCCACATCCCCTCCAACACTGGTCCAACGTGGTTGGGAATATCTTTTTAACTTAGAAGGGTATAAATACCAATAATACATAATCTTATAATGTGCCTCCCTCATGCCCAATGAGTGATTTAATTTTGTAATGTCCCTCCATAGGTATTTCCATTCTGTTTCTGGTATGTCTGTCTCTATTACATGTTCCCAGAACTTCTTATGTCTAGGTTTTGGGTTGTGAAGCGATCCTAATAATGAAGAGTAAAGAAAGAATATATTTCCTGTAGTGCTCACGGCCCTTTTAACAACTTGTTCGATGGGAGTAAGGTCTCTCGTGGCCGCTGCTCAAATATCTGGTTGTAATGCCCAATGTTTCAACTGGGTGTATCAGTAGTGTTCAGAATCTGTTAAGTGAAAATCACGTTTATGATTTTTGAATGTTAAGAAATACCAAATGTGGAAAAGTTCTAACAGCTTTAAACACCCATCCACCCTCCATGCATCTAAGGAGCCGGGTTCTAGTGTCGGTGAAAAGGATGTGTTATAATAAATGGGTGCATATGGAGATGGAAAGGTAGTCCACTCCACATGCCTATACACTTTGTCCCAAGTTTTTAAGTTTGTTCTTGTGGGTGTGCTCAGGTAGGAGTTAGGAGGCCGTTTAGGTTTTCACAGAACATCCAGATAACTCTCCCCACAATAGCCCTATCTATGTATAACCAGTGCTTGTCTGACTCTTGGGGAGACCATACTGTAATAACTCTTAGTTGGGCCGCTTTATGATAAAGGTGGAAGTTAGGAAGGCAGTATAAGAAGTAAGCCTGGGCGGAGTTCGTGGAGTTCCACTACGTCGAATGCCGCGAAGTGCAAAAAAACCTCTGCAGCGCTATGCGGAGCTCCACAAGTGGTGGAGCGCGTTAAATAAATGCAGTTGGCTGTGATTTTCAGTGCCAGGTGCTTGTCCGCAAGCGGGCGTTGCTTCCTTTCTGCCGCTCAAGTAGATTTTTACTCAAGCTGCAACTTTCTCAACGCGAACGGACAGTTTCTCAACAAGAGTCGGGAGCATACACGACCACTCACAATGAGAAATTTGACTGCCCGTGTTGAGAAATCTTGCCGGGAGGTTGATTTTCCATGCTCGCGCTCGCCAACTTCATGTTGACAATCGCAAAGGAGGAAAAATTGCGCTGGAAGGTGGATTTTCCTCACTTGCGCTTGCCAACTCGACGTTGACGAATGTGAACGAGGAAAATAACTCCACCCATCTATGCGGAGCAGAGTTTTTGGGAACTCCGCGAGCTCCGTGTAACATGGAGTCGGGAAGACTCCACAAAGTCCGCAAGTGGAGTGGAGTTCACCGCCTAGACTTACTAAGAAGGCGATGTGGTAGTCGAGCTCATCGGTTTTGCCATATATACCAGATTATGAGTGTTTGCAGGGTCAGGAGGAAATCTCTTTCCAAAGCAGAGGGAGGCCAAGAAAGAGGTATAAGACCTTGGGTAAAACAGTCATCTTGACCACGTTGATGCAACCCAGCCATGATGTATAGAGAAGGGCCCAGTGCTTGAAGCCTGCTTTTAGTTGGTGAAGGAGTGGGAGGTAGTTGGCCTTGTAGAGGCTCGATAAGGTGGGTGTGATTGTTATGCCTAAATAAGTTGTGTCCTCCTTCACCCACAGAAAAGGAGTTGAGGCCATGATTATCTTCATAACACTACTGGGTAGTGTCCGATGAGGGGGGAAGGATTTGGTTAAATCATTGCGTAAGACAGCGATAACCTAAAATCTATGCAGCTCATTCTGCAGGACCATTAATGAGGAAGCAGGGAAGTGTTAGCGGCACATCTTCTGCAAAGAGATGTATTTTGTGATCCTTTGCACCAAACATAATGCCCTGGATCGCTGTTGTGGCCCTAATCCGGGCCGCTAGCAGTTCGATGCTCAAGGCAAATACCAGCGATGAGAGGGGACATCCGTGTCTCATCCCTCTCTTAAGGTGGAAGGGCTCAGAGTTGATCCCATTGATTTTTATTCTGGACCTGGGACATCATAAAGTGCTCAGATCATTGCAATGAACGCATCATAGAAACCAAACCGTTTCAGTGTGAGAAAGAGACAGGACCCTGTCAACGGCTTTTTAGCGTCCAGGCCCAAAAGCACTGCCGGTATCTGTTTATTTGTCACTTTCTCTATGATATGTAGGACCCTTCTCAGATTGTCACAAGTTTGTCTGCCCTTTATGAAGCCCGATTGATCCGGGTGGATCAAATCTGCGATCACATTGTCAGGATTCGAGGCCTTTATTTTTTGCATATAACTTAGAATCTAGAGTGAGTAGGGCTCCAATAATTCAACATTTGTAAAGCGCAACTTATCATCTCTAAGGCTATTCATTCACTGAGGGCGTTCAGGAAGATTAAGTTAGCCACTGCCCAGAGTCACATAATGCTGAGCTGAGCTACCGCCCGAGGGACCGGAATCAAACTGTCAGCCCCACACTCCGGAGTCAACAGCTCTGGCCCCTGCTATGGGTTGTGAGAGCCACAGGAGCTCGCGTCTTTCCCAGGTTTTGGAATCACCATTACCAAGGCCTCTGTTATGGACGGAGTAAACTCCACCATCTCTGCAAAATGGGTAAAAAGATCTGTTAACTGTTGAGCCAGATCAGAGCTAAATGTCATGTAGAATTGAGCTGTGAGGTTGTCCAGCCCTGGTGCTTTGTGGAGTTTTAGGAATGCTAAAGACTTGTGTGCCTCTTCCTCAGAAATGGGCTCTCCCAGCATTTCATTTTGGGCTTCTTATATCTGTGGAAGCACCACCAGGCTAAGTAATCGGTTTGGGTCTGATTTACACGGCCTGATCAGCCGTGTAAAGTTTATTATAGAAGTTCCAAAATATGCCTACTTTCTCCATTTCCGACGATGCTGCGAGTCCTGACTGTGTGCGTATATCTCCAATGGATTCCTTTTCCCCTTTGGTCCTAAGTTGGCGCACTAAGTGGGAGGAGAAGGGTAAATTCTGCCCTGTTATTAAAAATAGTGTTAATTTCCCCCTCACTGCGTTGACTTTCCGCTGAAGGGTTAGTGTCAGTGTGGTTCATGTTCTTGTTCATGCAGACGTGGTTCTGCTTCAAGTACCACCTGTTCGGAAACCCTCTGGTTATCGAGGGCAGAATTTAAAGCAATACTTTTGACCCTAATAGATGCTTTAAATGCATCCCAATTAGTAGCAGGTTAATTGCCCTTTGAGACGTTAAATTGAAAAAATGTCCCGACAGCTTTTCTGAGATCATCCAATAGAAGGCGGTCCCTTGTCAGGGAGGCTGAGAAAAACCACCTTTGATACTGTGTCGGTCCCCTGCCCCACTCCAACATCACTGAGACTGGTGCATGGTCTGAGTAGGAGATGAGGCGGACTGAGGTGCCCTGCAGATTTTGCCCTGGGGGCTTGGCTTACAAAAACGTAGTCTAGCCTAGAATATGTCCAATGTGTGTGGGAGGTGAAGCTATAACTGTGCACATTGGGGTGTCCTCCAAGCATCCTTGAGACCCAGGGCTTGGAAGGCCTGTTTAAGAGGCTTGGGGAAACTGCCTGTGGATGCTCTGTGGGGTTGGGTACTGTCAATGCTTGAGTGTCAAGTCTAGTAGCAAAGGCCCATCATAATCTTGTCTCCCTCAGCAAAAACTCCCGCCAGGATCAACAGAGAATGAATAAAAGGTACCTGTTTGGAGTTGGAAGCATAGATGGAAGCAAAGGTACATAATCTACCCCTGAGATTACCCTTTACCATGATATTCCTACCTTTCTTGTCTGCTTTATATCCTTCTGGTTTGAATTGTAATGAGGAGTGGAATAAGAGGGTCACACCATGATGTTTAGAGGGGGCTGAGGACTTAAATACCAAGGGGTAAGTTTTGTATTTCAATCTATGATCTTCATCTCTTTTGAGATGTGTCTCCTGAAGAGCTACCACATCATGGAATTGGTCAAATAACTATTTCCACAATCTGTGGCATTTGGCTGGTGAATGAAAGCCTTTTTTTATCCTCATATAGCAATAATTTGGAGTTGGAGGTGCCGGGCCCATTTCTCTTTCTATTCCGACCTTCCGGGACTTCTATTGGGTAAGTGCAACGTGTGCATGGAGAATATCTTCTTCCCTTTTTGTACTTGAGCCCCTTTAAGCCCACTTCAGTTCTAGATTGAGATAGTCATTATGACTGCTCCTGTAAGTTCCCACTTGAAAGCTTTTATTGCATTGCATAATTATAGGACCATACAATGCATTTCACCAACTTTAACTTGTGAGCTTATAGTTTTCACAGATGTTCCAGAATGTATTTGTCTTTTCCCTATGTCTACTTCTGTTTATTTACTCTTTGTACGGACGCCACCCACTCTTTATGATTTGGAGGTGTACATTTTACCCACTTGATACATATCTCTTCTTGCTAGAAGTATGAATATAAACAGAATTTTTTATTGGTCTTTACTCAGTTTGGTTGCTTCGACTTATTACAAAAATAACCAAATCTTTACTCACCTCCACCTGTCCTCCCAGTACTCTAGACAAAGTTTTACCCGTCCCTTCCCAGAATTCCTCAAGTTGGGGGCACTGCCGAAACATGTGTAGGTCATCTGCACCCGGCTCTCCACACTTAGGGCAACTTCTCTCGCCTTGGCCTCTGATCTTAGATAGCCTCTTTGGGGTCCAGTTCGCGGTATGCTCTGTGGATAGTGAATGAGTGGTTCCTTCTCAATGGTGCAGATTTTACAATTTTCCAACAAGTAGCCATAGATACTTGCCATTTATGTTGGTTTTTCAGCTCAGACAGTACTCCTCTCCAGAACTTGTTTGGAATTTCGTAGTATTCCTCCCCTTCTTCTATCAGTGCCCAATACCCAGATGACCCAGATCTCTGTAATGGGGTGAATGTATGACATTGTTCTGCATTCTATCCATCAACTGTTGTTTTTGCATTTTTATTTCTAGATGACCCAGAACCACTTCAAAAAATCTACTCGCAACTCCTATCAGCGCAAGCACCTATAATAATGGGGGGAGATTTTAATATTATTCTGAATCGGAAGAAAGACAGGTTCCCAACCAAGAATGGCCCAAAACTACCTAAAATGAGGGAGTGGTGAACCTTTGTATTGAAGATCTAGGGATCATGGATATGGAGTGTAAAAGGTGATAAGATGGAATTGAATCCTTTTACATTCCAAGTAAGTGTTATAATCCCCATGGTGATGTTAAGGTCCCGATTCTTCATATGGCTTCTCCCATGGGCTTTCGCCTCACGAATTCATGTGTTGCAGTGCAACTCCTCCCCCCGCTACACCCAGTCCCTGGATCCCCCGTATATTTCCGCCTCCCCCCCCCTGGGCTCCCACCACTCCACAACCACAAAATCTGTCCAATTACTAAAAACAATTAAAACGTAATCTCAAACATATAACTAATACAACATCCAATCCCCAGACCACTAACCATGCCTCTTGATAGCATTCCGGGTTAAGACAATTAACAACATTCAAGTAGTTAGACCCATGAATGTAAAGATTTGGTATGATAGGGTCCACAAGGTGCCTCTCAAATTGTTCTGCTCTTCCTCTGTGGTCATTCCACAGTCTCAGGAGTCACCCTGGTTCCAGGTGGGCCCCCCTGCATCAGGCTGATTGTATTCAGTTCACCCAGTACGAAGATTCATGTGACATGTAGCCCAGAGACCATAAGTGGCACTCATCAGTCATTTCTTTTTAGTTTGATTTGGAATATGCTGGGAGAGCCATTGCCTTGAGTTTTAGGGGTCGCGAGCGAGGCATCCAGAGGTTCCAGGGGGTTTGTCAGTGGAGAGCACAGTTGGATGCGGAATCTCTAAAAGTGACAAAGCCTCGGCTAAGTTGATGCCATGTTGTGGTTTTTTGTGAAGCTCAAAAAACAAACCAAAAAGATATGTCCATCGATACTTAATGTGTTCACTCCACAGTTTGTCAGTAACCGGGCAAAACTGTTGACGCCTGAGTAGTGTCGTCGGGGCAAAGTCCTGAAACAGAGTGCAGGCAGCTCCTTGATAAGTGACTGTTTCTACCTTCCGGGCCGGCAGGAGGATGACTTCTTAAATTAATGTAACTTGGCAAGAACATCCCTGGGGCTTCCCCTCTCATCCCGAGTCAGTGGTCCCACCGATGAGCCCTGTCAATCTTGACTTCAGGCATTGGGCGGCCCAGGAGCTCTCTGAATAAACCAGTCACCAATGCCTTTAGGTTTGTACCCTCACTCCTTTCTAACAAGCCTTGTATCGACACATTATCAAGGCTTGGCCTGTTTTCCATGTCTTCAAATTTAAGAATTGCCACCTGCAGCTGTCGGCAGAGTGCACCAGTCGACTCCTCCATCTGTCCGGCCCATTGCTCCAATTCAGCTGACTTGGTTTTGAGGTCTAGGACTCATGTGGGTTTCGAGGTCTATGACTCGTATGCCTACAGAATCTACATTTTGTTGCACTGTGGAGTTTGCAGTGTAAGCCTGCTCATAATGTCTCTAAGGATGAGGTCAGAACAGTTTAGAGCTCCTCCTGAAGCTCTTTATTGAAGTCTTACAGGGATGCGAGTAGGTGCTCCTTCGTGAGAGACATGATGACACCCCACTGATGTCTCCTTTGTAGTTTTACGGGGCTCCGCAGGGGAGACATAGCTAGAAACCCTGTTATGTTGCTGCTTCTTCAGAGGCATAATGTCAGCTGGACTGGCTAGACAGATCTGTCTGAGGGGGTTGGAGGTGGGCTAGATATTTTGTGACTCCCATGCAGGGACTCCCTTGTTTAGATCTCAAAGTAAGCCCACACAGTGTCGCTGCCTTCAGAGTTTGTGTGCCTCTATACATGTGCCCAGCTGACGGGGCCACCCAGAGAATTGTGGTCCGATGGGGTTAAAGAGTTGCGTCCGCCGTTGTCACTGTGCTGTCCATGTATTAACATTCTCCCTTTCTGCGTGCGGTACGGATCTATATTCCTGGGGAGGCTTTCAGCATATAGGGCTATAGGGCAGCTTGTGACTCATCACAGTCCAGTAGTATTTCAGTGTAGGGTTACCCCTCATATGACCAACTCAAAGAGTGCCCTCACTGTGAATAGCCCTTTGAAGCCTATTAAAATCCCCACTGGTCTGACTAAGGGCCATTGTATTTATCAGTCATCTATACCCCCAGCTGGTGATGCAATGCAACAGCCCCGTAGTAGGGTTAGGTGCTGAACCTTCTATTTAAGCTCCTCCATCTCAGGGTCAGGCACCTTGAACGGTGTGAAGTTGTACGAGGGAGGTGTCCTACTATTGTATTCTATTCCTGGGCATTAGGGGGATCCAGGCCTGACCTGCAGATGTTCCTCTAGACAAGGGGGTCACCCCTGCTCTCCTCCAGCGCCGTGCATACCTCCGTTTTGCCAAGTTAGAGTCAGGCACAGAATACAGCAGGTTTCTCTGCAGCCCAAGAGTCACAAAAGTTCCTTATCTCCTGTAGGGAAACTGGGCTGGTGCCATCACTCCCCTCATTCGATCTGGGACAGCCAGGCAAGGGAGATCTGGGACTGCTGTGGCCTCAGAACAGTAATGCGGGTCCCCAGGCCCCGGGATCCGCACTCACTGGGACCACGGCAGGACGCACACAACTCCCCTGCCGGCTCTGTTCCCCTCTGCTGATCCCTTGCAGTGCTGGAGGTAAGTTTTGATGCGTGGTCATGAAGTCGGGAGTCCCCTCAGGCCGCTACATCCAAGGACTCCCAGCCTCCGTTTCCAGGTGCTATCTTGCCTTCGGCAGTCACGTTCAAATCTGCCAAGAATTCTACTCATGGACGGGCATCAAAGCTTTTCGGGGGCCCTCCTGACCCCGTCTGCACCCTTCTGTGGGCCTCTGAGTGGGGTTTCGATTGATGCACCGCAGTTCGCCTTAACTCTGCTAAACGTGATAGTGGAGCTTTAGTGTATCACATCCACTCAGCCATCTTGAATTTGAATAGCTAGTTTTAACCATTAAATGACAAATTTGTGTGTTTAGTTTGTTTGTAGTGAAGTGGGAAGAGTAAGTGTAATGTTGGTATTGTGATGTAGGTTGCGGTTGTTTTGTTTTCTGTTGGTGTGGAAAGCAAAGTTTCATTTTTTTAAATATTTATATATATATATATATCAATAAGTATAATAAAAACAAAACAGACATATGTATTTACTATTTTTTTATTTAAAGAAAATAACATGTATTGCAATTTTTTAGTAGTTTTGAAATATATTTATCACTTAAAAAGAAATCAATTTTTATGGAGATACATAATAAAACATGTTTATTGTAAAACATTTACAGAAAATAATATTTGTAATAATCTTTTTACAATATATAATTTTTTTTAACATTGTATGTTTTTTAATAGCACTGCTGCTATTTTTCTCATTCAGTCCCATAAGGAGATAGTCTTTTCTTTTACTTTTACTAAGCGGTCATTTCTTTCTACCACCAACTATATTTATTAGTCTCTTGGTGTTATTTTGTTTTGTTTCTGGAAGGAAGAAGTTGCAGTTGGGTGCTGCTGTTCATCATTATTTTTACCATTTTTAAGAGATTTCTAAGGTTGGGGCATCTAGTATAGTTGTGTGGGCATGGAAAGTAATTTATAGTGTAGGTTATGATTAAGATATGTTTGTTTTAATTTGGGAATGTATTGTACGGGAGGGTGTGTTATTACTTTCCTACAGGTTTGGGTTTCCCAGGGTTTTTTAAGGAAAATTGGATGTTTCGTTTTTTTAATAAAGGAAATTTGTATTTCTTTTAAAATAAATGTTTTAGAATATATGTATTTACTTATTTTTTGTGTTTCCTGGAGCGGTTCTTTTTTAAAATCTTTTTTTACTAATGTTTCCTACGTGGATTTGGACAGAGATCCAAGTAGCTCATTAGGTGAGTACGTATCTCTTCATTATTTTGATAATAGGGGCTTTCTATTATGCGGTAATGGTTGGCTGCTTCTGTGACAGGGATGTAGGCTAGTGCATTAACTTTTTTAACCTCGAAGGCAAATTGGCTATTGGTGGCGTATTCCACACTTAGCAGCGGTTAATGATGTTGGGCGGAAGCTTCCGCCCGACACCTACCTGGGATCGGGCCTGACCGACTTGCGGTCGGCAGTTTCGCATGCCCAATTACAATGTGACCGAAAACTGTTCGGTCGGATTCCTATTGTTGTCTATGGGAGCTTGTGTTCCACCCAAAACCGGATGTAACACAGGACCCTATGAGGGGGGGTGTAAAACCCTGCACCCTGTCACGGGCACCCCTTTGTGCCAGCCACACAGTGCAGGATGTTACATGGGGGTCCCTTAGGTTCCCCCTTGGCCCCCAACCGGAGACCACAGGATGAAGGAGGCCTTGCTTGGTGCCCCCAAAGTCACTTTCTGACAACCTTTTTGTGTCAGAAAGGCCGGCGTGGAACGGTTGTCCGAAACCGGCATCGTAATCCAGAAGACGGAAACGCTGTTAACAGGGGTGTACGATACGGTTCAGACCAACAACGATACTCCGAGAGCCGGTCGGAACAGAATCAGACTGACCGCGTGATTTACATTACGACCGTGAACATCGTAATCGGTCGGTTTGAATATAAACTGAGGAGTCGGTTGGAGGGGTCTGACGCAGTTGAGGAATTTCCAACTGTTGGGAGGAGGCTTTCCGCCCGACATCGTAATCGGCCCCTAAGTGCAGAGTTCTGTAGGAGACGCCACATACTTTGATTAAAATGGTAATAATATCCATGCATGGCTGAGTGGGGATATATTTTTAGGATCGATTAAATCAAAGCTTGCTCAAAGTCAGTTAAAAAAAAATGTGGGTAATGGTTGTATGTTGTTTGATTTGGATAAGCAGTTCCATGCAAGGAATGCAATGTTTATCATCTATGTTTGACATGGGGACTGTTTTAGCAAGTTGTTAGAGGTAGAGAAGATTAGAATTCACTTGTTTTTTATTTTTATCATCATATAGTAGGAAGGTTCCTCTCTATTGGTTAATATTAGGTTTGTCGGTAGGACTATTTCCCTGTATGTTTTAGGAGTAGGTGGTGTGTCACTGGTGGTCCTTTTAGTGCATGTTATCATGTGTTTTAAGGTGAGTATTGGTGATTATTGGCCTGTTATATGTACAGGTACTTTGGGTAGTATATTCTTGAATATTTTTCCTTTGGGTACTTCAGTACTAGTGCGTGTTCCTCTGATATGCTCTTTCACATTAACAACTATAGTTTCTTTAGCAGTTGCCCTCCTATAACATGCATTGGAATATTGCTTTGTACATTTCTAATCATTATGTTTAGTAGAAGCATTTTTTGGATGTAAGTATATTCCATGTAGTGCAATAGTAATTTTCCCTTCAGTAATGTTATAAATGTTGCACCTTCTACCATTATTTCTGTAATTACTGTAAAAATATATACATGAAAAATTAGATATTTTCTATATGTTTTTATTAATATACAGCTAAATATACATTTCCTATTTCTTGTTTAAACTTACTTATATGATCTTTAGAGAGGTTTTGTTTTGTTGCAGTCTTTTCTTTCAGAAAGCTTCTTTGTGTAACACGTCTATTTTTCTGTTGGGAGAGAAAAACAGTTTTATTTGTTGAATGGGATATAGTTATAAGGCCTGATTAAGACTTTGGCGGTGCTGGAGCGGGCCACCACTCCAGCACTCCGCTCCAGGACCGTCTAAGTCGACTGCTGCCCACCCACCACATTATGAGTATTTTCGTGGTCTGGTGGGTGGGCAACAGGGAGCAGTTTAAAGGCTTATAAGGAAGCCTTGGAGCTGCATCACTGCGGGACCACCAATGCACGTTCCTGCATGGCATGGACTGAGCAGTCCATGCCTTGTAGGAACAGTGTTGCATGCACACAGGGGGGACACAACATGTGCCTGCATGCACCCCCATGCACAGAGGCAACAGGAGGCCCTGTAGGGCCTCATTTGTTTCCCCACACCAGCCTTTTCATTGCGGGCTCATCTCCATGAAAAGGATGGCGATGGGGAAACTCGTAAGACGCATGGTGGTGCCGCAGTAACACCACCATGCATATTGCTTCCCCAGACCACTGCACTATTGTCAGGGATCGCGGATCCCTGGTGGTTGCAACGGTCCAAAAGCGCTCCAACTGTCTTACTCACAATTCGGCGGCTGGACCACTAGTACAGTGGTCCTCGACCGCCATCGCACCTCCACAGTTAGTTTAGTAGCCCTATGGACCTCCAAACTCATAATCAGGCCCTTAGTGTTTGATGACCTTTGGGTTATTAGCACTTTTTGGAGTTGGTGTTGCAGTACATTTAAAGTCATTATTTAAATATACTTTCTTTGTGGTGTTACATGTGTAGTTTTTCTTGGTGTATAGTAGAAAGCTGGATAATCTTATTAAAAAGTGCAATGTTAAACAGTGTGTTAGAAATTGTTTCTTAAATTGTATTTTTGTAAGTTTTTATTTTAAATAGAATTTATACTTACTTAGAGACATAATCGTATAGTTGTATATTTTTTTGCATTGCGGTTTGCAGGGACAATCCAGCAGAGTTTTCTCCTATTGAAATGTCTTGCATTTTGTGAGATATTTTTTATTTAATTTGTTTGGTTTTTATATTGTTTGTTTAATTGGTTAAGCTGTTTTATTAGTTATAGTTGTGTGTAGTTTAATATTATTGGGTGCTTTAGGCTTAATTCATTCTTTTTGGCAGCTATATCCTTATTTGGGGAACACTAATTAATGTTTTTTTATATCTGTACTTTATGTAGGTTTATCTATTTAATATTATATTTATTTATATTGAGTTAGGAATTGATTTTCTTTAATAATGTACATGTTTATTGTGTTTAAATTTGTTTTAAATATGTGTAATATATATTTTAGAGGTATTTTATGTTAATATTATTTAAGGTTCAGTTCTTGGTGAATTAAAATAGTATTATTCATTTATATATTTTAGTTTTAATTTTAGGATATATTAATTGTTATTTGTCTGTTTGATTAAATAATCTGTTTTAGTGATTTTTTTTATTGGATTTCATTTGTTGTTTTAATGATATTCATGTACTTGATATTATTGTTTTCAATATTTTTGACATTGTATACCTGTATTTATGTCACAATATGTTTGTTAACAATATTTTATTTTTAATATATGTAAATGTAAATGTAAATGTAATATATGAAGATTTAGATATTTTTGCCATTGATATTTATGTGTTAGATATAAGTAACTTTAATAGTTATGTATAGGTAGTCAATATTTTTGTTCATGATATTAAAGTTTTGATATTGCTGTGAGTTGATATTTGTTGTCTCAATATACTGTCACTGATCCATTGAGGACATGTACATTTTGTGGTGTCAACTATCTCAGATGGTTGACTAAAGTACTGTCTACTATAAACATTATCATCCAGTTGGGTGTATTATTAACTCCAATGGTCTTTTGTTTTGTATGCAATACTTAAGACATGGTATTTGTGTTAGATGGCATTCAGTGCATAATATTCTTGTGCTATACCATTTTACACCTGCACCCCTCTAACCCAAACACCTTTTCCGTGTTATGCACCACCTCACACAGCAAACACACTTTAGACTTCATGCCGATCAATGCTCCCTCTGCAACCATGCTTGTTGTGGATCTATTCAATGTTATCACTTCAAACAACCTTTCTCATAGAGAACCGGTTCATGCCAGGTACTACTCACATCCTGAATGATTTAGACGATGTTCACTCAAATATAACATATCCTACAGTATATTTGGTCAGCCTCTTGCCACGTATATCCCCTTCTCCATATATGAACAACTATCCATCCCTTGCAGGCTTTTATCGAATGGTGGCAGGTTGGTTCTGAGGCAGTGCCGTGCAGTTGGTCTTTTCACCAAGAAGCATTCCATACACATCATTTCGTAAGTGCTAAATGTTCCTTCCCAGTCACCCATTAGTCCCAGAAAGGCCATTTTTTAGGGGAGGTGAACTCAGCATCCCAAGACTTGTGTCACTGCTAATTCTATTGAATACAAATTTGCCTTATGTCTGGGCAACTCCATGTAACAAGAAAGAGCTTACCAAACTCTGCATTACATTAAGGACAGTTTGAGGCAGGGGCGGCTCCTCCCTTATGGTGGAGGAGCATCGCCCCACTGCTGGAAACAGCAGATCAAAACATAAAATAAAATGATAATAAAGCAATTATTCAGTCAGTCAGTCAGTCAAGTTCACTTTATTTGATTTGTTAAAAATCAAAAAAGACTTTAAAACATTTAAATACAAATTTACAAATTTACAGGATACATAGATTTGCAACGACCAGGCAAGAGCATTATATACAACACTAGGACACAGAGGCAATACAGATAAGCGCAACTTAAAGAGCTAGGTAAGGTCCCCCACTGCCACCAAGTTTGTTTTCATTCTGTGAGCCGCCACCAAAAAGCTGGCTACTCCAAATATGATGGTAGTGCTGCCCAAGGACATTAAGTAAACTAGAGCCGGCCTAACCTGAACAAAGCCGGCCTCTCTTAGAATTGGGACCAAATATTTAAAAATTATTCAAATTGCTACATTATCATTTTGTTTTACCTGTAGGAGTCGGAGCCGTCAGTCAAGTCTTGGGGGCGGGGTATCAGCAGCAGAAGTTGTGGTCACAGGACACTGCTGTCAGCGATCATGTTGTTTGCTGTCTGTCTCAGTACAGTCAAACGGACATTCGCACTGACCTCTCCCCAATCCGAGCTGCATTTTCGGGTGGAGAAAACAGCAGGCGCAGGCTTCCTGTCCCATCTGGAGTGAAAAACAAGCCCGCTCATTCCAATTCCAGCACTTCCAGAGAAGTGATGAGATTTACCTTAGGGGAGTCTGGGAGCTTTTGCTCATGGTGACTGCAGTTCCTGGAGCAGAGGAACACCTAGGTAAGGTGCAGGAGAAGAGGATCACAGAGGCAGTGGCAGGAAGCAGGAAGGTAAGTGTACTTTTATTTATTTTTTATTGTTTTTCCCCTACTCTGCCCCCGCACACCCTCCCACTTCATATCAGCAACAGCCGCCACAGAGGAAAATCTGGAAAATTGTATACCTGTCCAAGAACAACTTGCCTGTCATAAATCACAGACCGACAGTTACCTCAAAAGACAATTTGAGAAGCAGCTACCGCACTCAAAAAATGAGGCAATCCTTAAGCCTGTTTTTCTCCATTTCCCATTCTCACGGCACCTTTCTACCTGGAACATCGACGTAGCATGATGGTTGTTTTTGTAGGGCAGGTGGTTTGCAACCCATTCCTCATCATGGAGGAATAGCAGGCTGTAAGACAAGACTATAGTCAGATCCTTAGTAATTCTGTTCTTTTAGTTCCAGTCTTGACTTTTTTTTGAGAATTATAATTTATTTTACCCTTCTAAAATAGATGACATATTCTATAAGTCATTGCCATGCTTCCTGTCACCATTTAAGATTCAAGGAATCCCTCCTACTACTTAGTGAATCACAACTTTGCTACTTTGCTGCTCGCTCTGAATGTTTTCTTTGCTGGTGATATTATCAGTCATGCTTTTTTCCTGTTTCCTTTTTCCTGCTAGGATTTTTTCTTCTGGAAACTGGTATTTCCAGTTGCTCAACTATTTGTTTTGACTCGCGTGTTTATTGCTTATCAACCTGGAGCTGTAACATATGAATTTGACCCATTCGGCCTATCCAGTGTTGTCCATGAAACCCCCACTTTCATGGCTTAAGCGGGGTGAGGTTGATTTGTATAGTTATTTATGAGTCTGTTCTGTCAGCAGCTCTGCAGACAAAACATTTTAAAAACAGCACAAGAGAAAACTATACCAAAGGTCAAGGATTGAAGCCAATCGTAGTAGAGGAGGCCCAGAAAGAGAAATTAAGAGAAAAGAGAAGAGAAGAGAGGGCTGGATGGAAGAGGGAAATGATGACATATGAAAAGGAAGAAGAAACTTTAACAAGAAGGGAGGGCGAAAAAGATGAAAGCATGGAAGAAAGGGTGAAAGGACTGAAGGATCAAAGAATAAAACATTTGCCTAGGTGGGTGAAAGAAACAATGGCTGGAATGATGCAACGGTCAATGAATAAGTGGAGGGGTGAATAAGAAACTGAATGGTAGGGTAAAAGGATGGATAGGTATATTGATTAAAAGAGGGTGAAATGATGAATGGATGGAAAATAATTGACGTATGGATGGGGGAGAGTTGAATTAATGGTTGGAAATTTGAGTGGAAGAATGACTCGAATAGAGTAAAGAGGAAACAATAGACAGAGTAGTAAAGGAAGGATGAATGGAATGGTGAAAAGATGGATGGATGCATGCATGATAGGTTTAGAGGATGGAAAGATAGATGGTCGAATGATGGTGGGATGATTGGTCCTCATCGAGGGTTGTTGGGGATTACTTTCTTCTCTCACCCTATGGCATACGAGGTATAGATCTAGGTGGGAGGTATTTTAGTTTTTCTGCCTACTCCCTTGGATTCAAAAAACGAATCCAAATCAACCCAAAGCACCTTCAAAATTGTCACCAATCTATGAACCTCTTTGTACCATTTTTTAAGTTCCTCCCTCAATTTCGGGAAATATGTCTTAAAGGCATAACAATCAACATTTATCCAAGGCACATGCATATAATTCACTCCATGCACTTCTCTCAAAGGAACTTCTGACACTGTCACTGGTTCTGAATCACTAATGACCCCCTTAACTTTCTTTTCTGTCTCTTTACGTTTCTATCTAGTATTAACTTCCTTTTTCCACTTTTATCTGTATTTCTTTGAAATCCCTCCAGTCCTTATTTTTCTCAACTAAATCCTTAATATGAGCTCGAAAAGTCGCAAAGCCTATTTCTTTTCTCTCGTTTTTACTCAAATCCATGTTTTCATTTTTCTGTAAACTCCTTGTTCTGCTTTTGACTTCATATTTATCTGCTAATTCTTTAAGTTTATTCTATGCTTCTTTTGCACACCTTGCTGCTTCTCTAATCGAGCATTGGATTTCATCTACATTACATGGAATCATTTTATATAAATCATGTGTTCCCTGCAGAATTGTTCCAAATTCAATCTTTAATAGTCCAATATTAATTTTCCTCTCATTAGGAAGCACACTTCTCGAGGCAGGAGCAATAATGAGCACAGTAGTAGGAAGAGTTGGCATAGCAATATTCTCAGGCAGGGCACTTGCACCTGATGTTACATTCATACTTGTCACGGTAAGCACTGTCAATACCCAGGTACTCGTGCTCAGTTCTCCCGATGTGCCCATGTCAGATTCAAATGTAGAAATCACTTGTGCCTATGTAAATGGAGGAGGTACAGAATTCAAGAGATCATTTAGAAAGTTATTTTTTTCATATGAATCTTGCTCTGTGTCTTATTTTTCTCTTTCACCCTAATCAGCTTTCTTTTTGTCTGTTGTCTATTTAAATAGTGAATGAAATTCTCTCATCTCTTCTACCATACCCTCTCTCCAGAATCTCTCTGATTATCCCATTTGTTTTCTAGTCACCGTTTCAGTGAACCTTTATACTATTTCTTCATTTTCTTTCTCTCTTTTTTTGCGGCCATTCAATCCCATTTATTCAATACCTCAAATTGTGTAGGTCTAGGAGCTAGCTTTCTTCCATTCCTTGTCTATCTCAGGAAAACCAGCGTTCTAATGTTAAAACTAGCCTCTAAAGGAAACTTGAGTACTTGTCAACAGAAGTATATTCGTGCCAATCTCCAATCTGGGTACACACAGAGCTCAAAATTCATCAATGTTTCATCGTAAAAAGGTGAGCCCTCTGGAGGAATCTTCTGTCTCTCTGTAGCTGGTAGGTAGGAGTTTGTGGTTTTTCAACACAGCACCCATTATTTTGACTCAAAATAATACAAACCCACACAAAAAAGCAAGCAAACAACAACCAGTCATACCATTGACCAATGACCTGTGCATACATAAAATCACAGCATATAAAATGTATATATAATGGGCAGAAAGACAAAAAAGGAAATTCGCCACGTCTTTTCTTGTTGTTTTAATGCTAGTTTGCATCAACTCCAGCTGACACGTGTTTCGTCAGAGTACAGTCAACTCTGACTCTTCAAGGCTGGGTCCTAATAGACGGCAATGATAATCCCTGAACCGGTGATAATTCCAGCCCGGTTGGAGTCTGAAGTAGTTGAAGGAGTAATCTTCAATATAAAGGAATTGATGGTGCTCTAAATTCCGTGGAGATCCAAGAGTGAATTCAGATCCGAATTCAAGGAGTGAGCCTATCTATCACCAATCAAAACATCACGTAAATTCACTGAGTCTGTTTAATAATCAGTGGGCATTTGAAACGCCGAACACGGGTCTGGGAGGGACGGGTGCGTCTTGTCTCTAGCATTCGGGATCTGAAACAAAGATATCAACCCTTCAGGTCGTGTACATGGATTGCGATCGTGAGCTATATTAGGGACCACGCGTCTCGGCGTTCATTCCGGCTGCCCGAGTACTGAGTGGTTCCGAGACACTCAGTACTCGGGCAGCCGGTATGAACGACGAGACGCGGGATCCCTAATATGCCAAAGGTCAACCCTCACCGCACAACTTTGACAGCAACAAACCAATGACAGAATGACTCTGTCGTGATGTCTCTCCAATCCCAGCGTGGCTCCTCGGCTGGCAAACCAATTGCAACACTGTTTTTTCTGTGAATGGAATAATCACGGTCTTTTTCTAATGAAACACACATGAATAAGTAAATTAAATCTTGTCTGCTTATACTAGAGAGGAGGAAAATAGCAGGAGAAACCATTTTTTTCACAATCAATAGAAACAAGACTAGTATCTTCATGGCACTTGTTAAACTAAATTTGCACTAAAGTACACTGCCATCCAGCAGCAATCCACCTCTGGGTAGTGTGCTCCCTTCCGTGTACTGAATAGCAAATAATATGAGCCCAAATTAGACATGCAAAACCCTGAAAAGGAAATGTGTTCATTCAGAAAAATCCCAATCTGTGTGAATGTGGTGCCTTGCAAAACACACAACGTTTTTGCAGACAAGTTCAACAACAATATCTTGAGATCTTGGATTACAAAGAATCCAAATACCCAATCAATCAGTAATAACACCACAACTTCTTCAACACAAATCACTAACATGACAAATACAACCAAATCACATTAATTGAACTACCAATTGAATGAAGAATCAGCATTGTATAAACAAAAATCTCACATGCAGCATAACAATCCATCACTCAACACAAGCCACCTCTTAACTACACAAATGTATCATGAGCAGAACAACATACACTCAATCTCAAGAATTCATACTTAAAATACTTTTTTATCAGGAACAGACCTGCAGTGTAAGGAATTCAGCAAATAATCTCTTAATAAGTATTCCTATCTTCCAAACATCTTCTCCTAACACATTTCTGTTGCTACGGGGAAGCCCTAAATTCTTGGATCCCCTAAAAATACACCATAACTACACTCCCATGGTTGGATAGGGGACAGTGTTCAACCTCAGTTTCCTTTAGCAATGTGTCCCAAGATAACATACAATACAACATATCACACAATACAGTCAACTATGAAGGGAGAGGCTCAATAAGCAAGTTCTAGGATGGAAGTAAATAATTTAGAGAGATTTATAACAAAATCTCAAATGGTTCAATACAGAAATTATATACTACAGATGCATAAAGTAATTGCCATGAATGTTTTTAACAATGGCACAATACTGCATGATAAGCAAAGTCAAAGTCATCACTGTCACTAATGTCCATACATGTTATGAGGAATATATTTTGATTATTTTGATTACAATCAACAAGGCCTTTGTGATTTATATCCATATTTTAATTTTGAATGATAAATGATTCTGCTTACGGGAAAATGACCTGATAACTAATGACATCCACAGAACATTTGTTATATTTCTTGCCTTTAGTGGCAAAAAACTGAGAGCTTCAAGTCTTGCCCTTCATGACTTTACTTTTCTAGGCAGCCTCAACATACTGTCCTGGTCCTCCAGAGGCCAAACAAAAGACTAGGGGATTCATCATGATCCTGGCAGCCAGTCCATCTGCTGACCTGATCAAGAAAAACCCTTTCCTCTGACCTCTTAGTAGAGGACACCCACCATAATGGTTATTGGGGGTGTCTCTGTCTGTAGTGCATCTGACAATTTGGCTGACATATTGTGGACACAGGGGCATGCTGAGCGGGTTTTTTCCACCATTCCTGCACACTTTTTTTTTCATCTCTCTGAGGCTTTCAAACTTCACTGGCAGTTGACTTTTTCCATATTTAAGACAAAGCCACTGTATCTCCTAATGAGTACCCCTTTGTTTTCATCCATATAGAGGTGCCACAATCTATTTTTGTCCTGACGTGACCTTGTTGAATAACCTCAAAGTCTAAACATCATCGACAGCACAACACTCAGGTTGTTGTCAGTAAGCTAGATAATAGACCGTGGGCATGGAGAACTATGGATTGTCCAAGAGTGGGATTTGAGGCAGCCGACTGGCCGACAGAAAGAACTAATAGAGATATTCTGGCATTAGGCATTGGTGCGAATAGAGCAGGCATAGAAGACAACAGATTAGCTGACAGAAAGATCCAATTGAGATATTTTGGTATAAGGGATTGGTGCGAAAATAGTAGGCCATATTGGGATTTGAGGCAGCCGATTGGACGACAGAAAAAACAGTGGAGATATTTTTGCATTAGGTATTGGTGCAAATAGAGCAGGCATAGAGTACAATTGATTGGCTAATAATAATGGGATTTGAGGCAGCCGATTGGCCGACAGAAAGAACCAATAGGGATATTTTTGGCATAAGGCATTTGTTTCAATAGAGTGTACATATTGGAGACCTAGATGGAACACGAAGGACTTCTTTAATGACTGGTTTGTCAGATATGAGATGGTATTTGATTGGTCGAGACAATGAAACAATAGAGATCTTAAGATTTGAAGCTGTTTTGTGAACATGCTCGATGTTACAAATGAATTGGGTGGCCGGAATGTGGACCACATTGGAAACTGCGATGGAAGACTAAAACATTGCGGATTGGATAGTTAGGTGTGGAAGTCAACATTGGCTATTGGGAGGCATTTAAAAGGAATGCAAAATGGCGTTCTTACTTACCAGTCATCAGTGAAGGAGTGTGTGGGCTAGGAAGTAGCTGTTGATACAGAAAGGAGAAAGGCCATGTAAGAAGGCTAGTTTTGGGGTCTCTTGAAATAAGGAGGACTGAGAGGAGACTTGTTTTCTTATATAAATTAAGGAGGGTTGTGATGAGACTCATTTACTTATCAACACAATGTATAGAATTATAGAATGGTGATTCAAATTGTGTGTAGAGGACAGCAGTTAGATAACAGGTGGCTGTTTGATAAGCATGTAGCTGTTTATAAAATTGGAAATTGAAGCTTATAGCTTCCTAATTCCCCCTTCGATTTATACAGGAGTTCTCAGTGTCAAAGACCATTAATGAGCCTCAATATTGAAGCTGTCTACATATTCTGCAGACAGAAAATCGTATATGGTGATAATACTTTAGATAGGTTTTTTTCTATATAAGAAATATAGGACTGGGCATAAGGAAATAGATATGCAACACTTTGGATTTTTTGTAGACTGTTGATTTGCAATGGGTTAGGGTTTTTTCTAGATATGTTCTGAATCTTAAAATGATTGTAATATGACAAATATAGACATAAATAGAGGGAGTCTAAGATGTGATTGCAGAATTTTAAATCTTTTAAGTGTTTTTACAAATTGTTTTTGTATGGATTTGCTTAACAGCCCTGATAAATTCCTCATTGAGGGGTGAAATGTGTTGCTGGGGCTGGATATTTCTATTTTGAGAGGAATATAAATACTTTGAAGACTCACCTCTGTGTCTTTTTATGTGTTTATGGATGAATGGAAGAATTTATTGACACTTCTGGATGGACTTTGTTATAATTTAACTGTCTTTTTGTTTTTAATACAAATATAAATATAACGCCCCAGTGATTTTTTTGGTAGCGCTCCCTATTGCAGTTTTTCTTTTGCAGTATACAGCTTATGAGGAGTTAGACATTTTTGGGTGCAGCCCTGAATAGGACAATTTGAGTATTAGCACTTGTGAGGTCATAGATGGCCTATAACTGCTCTGTTTGGCTTGTGTGACTCAGATTTTGTTTGCTTACCACTTGATGGTTTTAGCTCTGAACTGTTACATCCTGTTCAAACACAGCTTCATTACGCAGACCTTAGTCCTTTTTATTACTGTATATTTACACATGCATTTCTATTAACTTTTTCTATCACTATGCTTGCATATACAGTGTCTAGGTCACTGGTTTGATGATTTAACATTAATTAGCTACAGTAATGTGTTTGCTTTTTGTTGGACCTGTCTCTTTCTGCAGGTCATCCCAGATTTTTGTCTTCCTCTGCCTTCCTTTGCTGAATACCCTTTTGTTGATTTTTAAGACTCTGCGCACTTCTCCCTGCTAATTAGTGGTAAAGTGCATGTGCTCTCTCTTTAAAACCTTGTAAAATTGGACTACGCCTAATTGGTATGTATATTTGCTTGTAAGTCCTTAGTATATGATACTACATGCAACCAGGGCCTGTGTGTTAAATGCTACGAGTGGGCTGTAGCACTAATTGTGCTGCCCCCTAAAGTAGCCTTTTAAAAAAAATGTCCCAGGGCTGCCATTGCAGTCTGTAGTGCATTTTTTGTGATCAATCCTATGTAATTGATTTTGTAGATTTGGACAATAAACAGTGCTCTCAGAGTCTGGATGTTACTTCTAGCTCCCATAGTGCCATTAAGGTCTCTGTCCACTCACCATCTTCCATAGTTCCCACCAAGTACTCCCACTGGGCCCTCAAGGGGATAAATAAATATGGTGATTTGGCAAGTAGCAATTTTTAAGTATGGGAAATACCCCTTTTTTCCATGGTCCACATTAGCAGTTTAGATTTCAGTGGGTTGTACTCAGTCTTTTTCAGTAAGTAGCCATGACATAATAAAGCATGTAGGAGTTTCAGATATTGGTATAATTGGGAGTGTTGTAGATTAAAGTCTACCTGTAATTCCTGCAATGACCTCATATAAGACCCCTGTCCCACATACCCAAGTTTGGCAATTCCTATTAAGTTCTATTTGTTGAAACCTTCTACCTGGGATACTTATCTGAACGCTAGACCCCTCCAGAGGGGAGTCTCAAGGGTAATCCTTCCCTCCCATCCAAATCACCTTACCACTGCCCTCCAGACTAAGAACCTCACCCTGGTGAGTTCCGGGAGGGAGCGGGGAATGGAACCTTGTAGGCCATGCCCATAAAGAGTATTTCAGTTTTCAAAGCTGGATCTGCCAATCTACCATTAAGCACATCATTAAGTACCGCCAGTTAGGAGGAAGTGACATCCTGGAAGCCCTCCTCGATGAGCTTTGCTCGTAATTCCCAGAGTAAGCTATAAACCCCAAATGGCAGGTGGGGCACGAGGAGGTGGGTCCTTATCAGTCAGTCAAAACCACTGTATTCGGCTAATAAAAGCCGTAAAAGTACACCAAAAAACAACAGTTATCATACCAACCATACAGATTAAAAATGTCATAATACATTTTGGGATAAATGAAATATACCAATTACACTGCAGTAAAAAGTACAGGTAAAAAGGGTCGCTAGTAATTCATAGGTCGAACAACAAATACATCAATAGAACAACATCCTCCGTTACTTTTTCACAAATATAAAACCATTAAATAAAACAAGTTTGTATCAGAGTGTATGATCAACCATAGTTTAGAATGTCTAGCACCCTTTTTTCCTATGTCTAACAGCTGCCAATAAAATTGTAACATTAAAAATCTCCCATGGGTCATTTAACATCTGCAAATATAACAAGGCAAGTCTGACTTGCATAAAACCCTTCCCCTTTAAAATAGGAATTACAAACTTTCTCTGCATAAAGCTAAAATGAGCGCAAAACATTGTAAAGTGTATGATATCCTGTATCGAACATTTTTCACATGTACAGGGGCCTAGCTCATATACCCTACTCCATCTCTGTACATCTGCTAAAAGACAATGTATGAGGATCCGGAATGTAGGAGAGGGGTGGGTGGGTTGGGGAATGGTTCAGGGGGGGTGGGTTGAAGTTAAGTTCCTTTCTTATTGTGGCTCTAGGAGCACTGGGCAGAGTCTCTCGGTTGGGCTCGCAGCTCCCGAAGTTTGTCGGACAAAGTGACTCTTTCATAAGGTGGAGCTCTGCTGATATTGCTATAACACTGGGCACATGGTTATCTGCACTGTACCTTGATATTTCTCAGCTTTGTGTAAGAGCCTTTCTTTTTGCAATAAAAAGATTTAATACTAAAAGACAATGGATGAGATTCAGGCGAAATCTAGTTAAGAGAAAACAATGGAAAGGCTTCGTAACAATTATCGAATACGGTTCTATCTACAACACAGTTTTTAACAAAAAGTAAGCTTTCACAGTGGGTTTCATAATCTCTGTTGCCTCGCTCTCTGCAGACAACATATTCAAAAATTGTGCTTTAACCCATACCAGGTCCTCTTTCACTATCTTTTCTGGAGAGGCAAAAAGGCCGGGTCTTCCCAGATTATCATCTCGGCAACACTGGTGCAAGTCTGCAGGTAAGGTTGCATCACTGAAGCTGTCAAATATACTGTCACTGGGTATCCAATTCCACATAGGAAACACTCATTTGTAGCTGCTTGTGTAGGAGGATTGCACCCCTCCTCTGGAGTCCATGGAGATATGTGCTCCTTACGATACAAATTCCTGTTACGTTTAAGTACAGCAATTCTATTGAGATTCAAAACTTTACCATTGGAAAGTCTTATTGAATTTTTTAAAAACATCTTTCACAGAAAATGGTCCCATATATTAGCTTTGACCCTTAGGAACCCGCCAAGGTTTTTTAATTTTAGGCAGCATACCAACCCGGATAACTGGATCAATTTTGGAACCTATTTTCAAATCAAATCTATGTTTATTGACTATGTGAGTTTTTTCAATCCTTTTCTTAACTAATTCTAAATCAATGCGAGTACTGGTAGATGTCACTAACCAAGAAGGGCTACATTTTGTTCTTGGTAATCTATCCCTCATGATTTCAAAGGGAGAACACTCAGTAATATCATTAGGATTAGTTCTGTGTTTCCACATTGTCCTGACCACCTGAATTTCCCATTTGTCATCATCAACTCCAGTGATTTGTATGGTGCCCTTCAGTACTCTATTAAATCTCTCAATTATACCGTTTCCACTAGGGTTATACACAGAAGTGGTATGATGTAAAACACCAATCTTCTGAAAGCAATCTTTGGCCTTGTTGGAAATAAATTGAACTCCATTGTCAGTAATGACACAGATGGGTAACCCCTCCTCTGTGAATATTCCATCTAGAAATAGTAATACAGAATCTGTGTTCTCTTTTTCTACAATTTTTAAAACAATATATATATCAATGGCAGCAATAATTAATTTGTTCATAGAACCTATGGAACCCATAACACAATGTTCCCATATTGAGTCTGAGAGTCATTAGAGACTTGTCAGCATTGGCGCAGGTGACACAATCTCTAACTATACGTTCCACAAAAATGTCCAATCCTGGCCACCAAAATAATTTTGTAACAGATTGTTTAGTTCTTACAATACCATTGTGGCCTTCATGACCATGAAGAACAACCAATTGTCTTATACCAGTAGGAGGTATAGCTCTGTCTCCTCTCCAAATGGTACCATTGGAAAATGACAGTTCATTTTTACCTCCCAGAAACCTTTAAGTTCAGAAGGAAATTCTCTCTTGGAAAGCCAACCTTCCCGAATATATTTCTGG
Organism: Lissotriton helveticus; assembly: GCF_964261635.1. NCBI lineage: Eukaryota > Metazoa > Chordata > Amphibia > Caudata > Salamandridae > Lissotriton > Lissotriton helveticus. The sequence continues at coordinate 1,700,521,176 of NC_136059.1, read as the reverse complement.
ACTTTTTGCAACATGTGGTCTTTTAAGTATTCAGAAGACCAAACTTCTTTTTTAACACGAAGAGGACTCTCATCCTGTACTAATGCAATCTGAAAATCATCCCAGGGATTGTGAATGTGCTCTTTAAGTGGTACCGGAAGTCTAGATAATAAGTCAGCAGTGACATTTTCTTTTCCTGGAACATACACTATTCTATAAATAAACCCCCAGATGCATCAAGCATCCATTTTGTGATTCCTTATTAGCGTAAAATAAGGATTCGCTAATAAGGAATAGCAAAATGCTATGCATGAAGAAATCGCTAAAAGAATTGCGATTTCTTAATATTCCTTAATTGCGACTCTCAATTAAGGAATACCTCCCCATTCATTCCTATGGGCCTAGAGGCCCATAGGAATGAATGGGAAGACATTCTCAATTTGCGATTCGCAATTAGCGAATCGATAAATTGAGAATGCAATTTCAAGGGTGCAGGGGTTTCCAAAGGACACCCTGTTGCACCCCTGAAATTAATCTGTGCACATATGTTGCGCATGTGTGTGCACAACATGAAACTTTGAGTTTTTGCAAATTACCATGAAGTTCAACTTCATGGTAATTTTCTCCCCCTATTAGCGAAATCGCTAATTTTTTTTCTTTGTTGCATTGCATTAGGAATCTCAATTTGGGATTCCTTAAAGGCAATCACAATTTAAGGAATCTCAATGTATTTAAATTTAAATTGCAATTTTTGCATTTGGGATTATGCATCCCAAATGCAAAAATACCGGTCACAAAGGGGCAGATTCTGAGAATCTGCCCATTTGCGACCAGATTTTCCTTTCATGCATCTGGGCCAAAGTCTTGTTGCTGGCAATTCATCATACCATCAGTGGTGAGGAGACGAACCAAGGGTTTGTGATCGCAACAAATCTCACATTCCTAGGCCCAAACAAACATTCTAAAGGGCTCCAACGCCCACACACATGCCAGTGTTTCCCTTTTAATAGTAGAGTGCTTCATTTCAGAGAGCGTTAAAGTTCTAGAAGCATAAGCTATAATAGTTTCTTTACCCTTGTCACATTTCTGTGCAAAAACTGCTCCCAGACCTTTGGAGCTTGCATCCGTGGTACTAACACAAGGAAGAAGGGAGTCAAAAGCAGTGGTATTGCCAAAGGCAAGTTTCACATCTTTGAATTCCTTCTCACATGCCTCTCTCCAAACAAATTTTCTTTTGATTTTGAGTAATTGCCTAATATTAAACAGCCTGCAAGAGAAATTCGGTATGTATATTGCGTAAAACTCTGTCAATCCTAAAAATGACCTTACATCTTCCTTTGAAGTAGAAGAAGGTGCACTGCAAACTGAATTGCCTAACAAGTTCAGGTTTTGGTTTGATACCCTCTTCACATAGTACATGACCAGGATACATGACAGACGAGACTTCAAATTTACATTTTGAATGATTCACAGTCAAACCATTTGAAGATAATTTACCTAGAACCAGATCTAAAGAATGGTCATGATCAAGTTTGTTTTCGGTAAACATAAGAATATCATCCTGAAAACACACTGCATTTCTACAATTTCCAAAGATGTTATGCATGGTGCGTTGAAATACAGCTGCCGCAGAGGTGAGACCAAAAGGCATTCTTTTAAATCGATAACATCCAAAAGGTGTAACAAGCGCAGTTTATTTCTTACAGTCTTCATCAAGAACAATTTGATGACAGGCAGAGGAAAGGTCATAAAATGAAAAAAAAATTGCTTTGCCTATGAGTGCCAACATTTCAGAAATTCTAGGTAACTGAAATTGGTCAATTACAATATTATTATTTAGATGGCGCAAGTCAATATAAAGTCTGATGTTACCATTGGCACGTCTGGCCACTACGATGGGAGAAATCCATCAATTTGTCGAGTTCTTTCTTTACTTCATCTGTTACAGAAATGGGAATATTTCTAACCTTAAAGATTTTAGGACATGCATTATCCTTCAAAATTATCTTGTGCTTGGAATCTGTTAACTCACCAAAATAATTTCTGAACACATAAGAAAATGTCTCCAACAACATTTTACTATAATCATCAGAATCTCCTATAACCATGACAGGATCAGGATTATTGGGATTAAGGATAATGTTTAGTTTACTGTTGGAGGGACGGTTGGAAGCAGAAGCGAGGAGGCCGTATGTGGTCAATAGTGAGGGTTTTATTAAAGTAAATATAGTTGTAGGGAGAAATGAACAGTCTGAAGTCCTTAAGTATAAAGAAAAGGGAGTCCAGTGATTGATGGAACAACTTCTGAGGTGCCCTTGGGGTATTGGTGGAGTGGTTCGGCAGGTCCTTTCCCAGTTAGTCTTCGAAACCTATTACGGGCTTCAGGTGGGCTGCCCAGTCCCACGAGTCGCCTCAAAACAAAAATAGAGCAGTGGTCAACAAAGGGCTCCAAGGAGATAGGACACCGTCACCAAAACCACCTGGAGGAAGGATAAAGTAACGGAGTGAAGTGGGGTTGTTTTCTCTAAACTGATTCTTAGAAAGGAGGGGGTTGAGGGTAATTGTGGATGGGCACCGATTATTTGAAGGGGGGGGTTGAGGGTAGTTGTGGAAGCGCACAGTTGTCAGGCGGCAATGAGCCCAGCTTTACAGGGCAATGAGCACAGTTTTACAGGGTATTTCGGGAGAGTGTAGTTAAATCGTGAAAAGCCCGGTACATAAAAGGGGCCACGTTAGCATTCCCTACAGCTGGTGCCTGGTTCGTTAACCGCCGTCCCTTATACCTTCCCGCTGCCCCTTACACCTTCCCGCCGCCCCTTACACCTTCCTGCCGCCCCTTACACCTTCCTGCCGCCCCTTACAGCTTCCCGCCCCTTCCTTATGCCCTTTTCCCGCCACGTACCGCTAGTAGCCACAACTCTCCAGATTTGTGGTGGCTCGTACGTCCTCTGGGCTCTACCAATCTTCGGTGCAGGTCTCGGGACTCTCGTCTTCGTCTGGTTCTGCTTTGGCGTCGGACTTGTTCTCCAGGAACTCTCGGCAATCTTCTTCCGGTCGTTTCCCCGCTGACGCACCTGAGGTAGCGTCCTCTTCCTTTTTCTGCTCCTCTGGATTTACCGCCCTGCTTCCTGATTGGGTGAAGGGGATGTCGGTACCGCCTTCCACACGACAGACCACATCCGGGTCACTTTCGGTAGTCTATGGGAGAAGGGGAGAGGCATTTATTATCTGCGCGAGTCCCGGAATGTCTTCATCAGCGTACGGGTAAGGGATCCATGGTTCGATTGTTTTGTCACTCCTGGGGTTCAGTCAGGGGCTCCCTCACATTCCCCTTTCCTAACTTTCTTGTTTACAAGAAAAGGTCCACAGGGATACCTAGACATAAAATCTGCGTTTGCACGGTCTTTCCCTTTTCGGTGGAAAACGGTGTACTTAAATGGCTGAAGGGCAAGGAAGCATCTCAGGATTCTCTGATTCTGTCCTTTATTCCTAGAAAGCCATTCCAGGGGAGCATAGTCAGTATACAGCAGAAACTCTTTCCCATCTAGGTAGTACCTTAGGGCTTCTACAGTCCATTTAATGGCTAGAGCTTCCTTCTCGATAACTGCATACCGAGTTTCTCTGGGGAAGAGTTTCCAGCTAATAAAGAGAATGGGATGTTCCTGTCCGGTTTCATCTCTTTGGGATAGTACGGGGCCTAGGCCATGGTCCGAGGCGTCCGTTTGTAATATGAATGGTTTTTTGTAGTTAGGATTGGTAAGTAAGGGTCTGGAAGTTATAAGGTTTTTCAGTTTTTGGAATGCCTCGAGCTCTACCGTGGAGGGATTTTTCAAACACTTTTCAGCCTGACTGGTTTTCCTTAACAGGTTGGTTAATGGACTGGCAATGTCGGAAAAACAAGGAATGAACCTCCTATAATAACCAAGTAGTCCTAGAAAGGCTCTGAGGTCTCTCTTGGTTCTTGGAAAAGGAAATTGAGCTATTGATGCAACTTTTTCTTCTTGTGGTCTCATTCAGCCCCCTCCCAAAAGGAACCCCAGGTACTTCACCGACTTTGAGGCCAAATGGCTTTTGGCTGGATTGATGGTCAGCCTGGCATCTCGTAAGGACTGGACAACTTGGGTTAGATGGTGAAGATGTTCTTCGCAGGAATTACTGTGGATGATGATGTCATTTAAGTAAGCCGCTGCATACTGTTGATGGGGATATAGAATTTTATTCATGAGGCGCTGAAACGTTGCAGGAGCGCCATGTAAGCCGAAGGGCAAAACTTTGAAATGGAATAAACCCTGTGGAGTACTAAAGGCAGTTTTTTCCCTGTCCTGCTGTCGTAATGGCACTTGCCATTAGCCTTTACATAGGTCAAGGGTACTGACATACTGGGATTTCCCAAGTTTTTCCACCATTTAATCAACTCTAGGGAGGGGATAAGCATTGAACTGTGATATCTTATTCACCTCCCTAAAGTCAATGCAGAAACGTATAGACCCATCTGGTTTGGGAACTAATACCACCGGCGAACACCATTCGCTTTTAGAGTGTTCTACAATGCCCATCTGCAACATCTGTTGTATTTCGTGGTTGATGGCTTCCCTTCTGGCTTCAGGAATATGGTACGGTTTTAGTCTCACGATTTTTCCAACTGGGGTGTGTATTTCATGTTCCACTAAAGTGGTTTTCCCAAGTGTTAGTGAGAAAACTCCTTGTAGTGGAGTCAAGGTTTCTCTTAACTCTTTTTTTAAGCAGGTGGATAGATCAGGATTTATACTTTGATCTATCAATAACTTATGTGGTTGTGCGATCAACACCGGGGTAGAGCCTTCCCATTTCTTTAACAGATTTATGTGAAACATTTGAGTGAGTGACATTGTTCTGGGAATCCATTTCTAACTCATACGTGACTGGAGTTACTTTCTCTACCACTTTAAAGGGTCCCTGCCATTGACTGAGTAATATGTGTTCAGAAGAGGGGCGTAAAAATCCCCGACCTCTAATGATCTCTCCTTAGTGTTTTTATCATACTGTTTCTTCTGGGCTGCTTGAGATTGTTCTAGGTTAGTTCGTACTATCTCTCTTATCTGATTCAATTGGGATTTTAGACTGGTAACGTAATCCAACAAGGGTTTAGAAGTGTCAGTTTCCTCTTCCCACTCTTCCCGGGCCATATCCATGAGGGTACGTGGAGGCCTTCCATATAACAATTCAAAAGGGAAATAGCCTAGACTCTTTTGTTGACTACACCTAATATCAAAAAGGGCTAAAGGAAGCATGTCTTCCCAATTGCGTGCTTCAAGATTTAGTAACTTTTTAGGGTAGTTTTTAAGGTGGAATTGTAACGTTCCACCAACCCATCAGTCTGGGGATGGTAGGCTGTGGTACGGATTTGTTTGATATGCAGTTGTTGACATACCTGTTTCATGAGTCGGGAGGTGAAGGGAGTGCCCTGGTCAGTTAAAATTTCTTTTAGAAACCCCACTCGTGCAAAAATATTGATCATGGCTTTGGCGACCTGAGTAGTATTGGGTTGTCGCAAAGCTACAGCTTCTGGAAATCTTGTGGCATAATTCACTAGTACAAGCATGTAGTGACACTCACTACTATGATGTCCATCCCCACCCTTGAGAAAGGAACATCAATAACAGGTAGCGGTCTTAGTGGTACATGGGGTGGCAGGGCTTGACTGGTTTTTTGACACACGGCACACTCTCAACAGTACTTTCTGACTTGGTGATAGATTCCTGACCAGTAAAATCTCTCTAGTATGGCTTTCTCTGTTTTTTCTCCACCAAATTCCCTCCTAATAACTGACTATGGGCTAAGTATAGGACTTTTTCTCGAAAGGGTACTGGGACTAGTAGCTGGGAAGGAAGGGTTCTCCTCCCTTTTCGGTATAGCAACCCCTTGTTCGTGAAAAACTGAGGACCTACTTGGAGTGGGTCTTCTTGTTCATGGGTTTGTTTCCATGCTTCTTGTAGGGTACTGTCCTCCCTTTGACCTGAGCAGAAGTCCTATCATGTTCCCATAGGGAGGGGTCTGGACTTGTAACCAAAACAGGTTTTCCTTTCTTTTTCTCTCTTCATTTTTGGTTTTTACTTTTTCTGTCCCTTCCTGGTTCCCACTCCAGATGGGGTTACGAGAAGAAGGGTGCTTCTTCTCTCCATTCTTTTTCTTCCATCTCTTGATCTACCAACAGATTATTAAAGTGGGGATAGTCGGTTCCCAGTATCATGGGTTCGGGTAGATGGGGAAGAAGACCGACTTTCATTTTTATGGGACTCTGGGTTTTCCGGTGCTGTATGGATACATCTGTCATGGGATACATTTTACTGTCTCAGTGGATACATTGTATGTTTACCATTCCTGTGGAAGGAGGTGATCCTCCAGGGACAGCCTGGGGTTGCATGAGGGTTTGTTTACTTCCTGTATCTACTAGGGATTCTCTTGGTTCTCCGTTTATCGCTACTTGTCGATGGAAGGGCCGAGGTTCGGTATCCTGACCACAGTATAGGACACGTGTATATCCGACCTCCATGGGTTCTTCTTTTTGTGGACATACCCTAGGTATATGTCCAAAGGCTCCACAATGGAAGCATTGGGGTCCTAAGGGAGCAATAGGTCTAGGAACAAGTGGTGGGGGAGTAGGCATAAGGGTTACAGTCTCTGTTTTCTTTGGGTATAAGGCTGGTCATGGTGGTCTAGCAGAGGGATGATTAGGCAGTTCCCATGAATCTTCGTCTTTCCCTTTTTGTATTTCTTGAGCCCTGAAATACGCAGCGGCTATCTCTACAGCCTTATTTAGGTTTAAATCTGCATGTTGTCTGACCCACCTTTGGATCGGGGGATGTAAATATACAAGAAATTGTTCAAGGTAAATCTTTTCAAGGATGGCTTCTTTGGAAGTGGTTATAGGTTTTAACCAACGATCCGCAGCATCTCGTATGCGATAACAGAGGGGCGAGGGTTCTTGGGGACCTTCTTTAATATGTCTGAGATGCATGCGGTAGTCTCCTCATCTATTCCCATTCTTTCAAGGACACACCGCTTAATGTCAGGGTATGGTGTGGTTCCGAGGGGATTCGCGGCTTGGTAGGTGGCTTGTAGGTCCCCACTCAGAACAGGGCCAAGGTACTGACCCCATCTACCTTCGCGCAATTGGGCATCTCGGGCCATTCTTTCAAAGTTATCCAAGAAAAAATCGGGATCCTCCCCTTGGAGATTTTTTGTACCACTACAGAGGGAGGGGCAGTATACCCTCTTGGTTGTCCTAAAGTCTCTGCTAATTTGCCTAAGGCGGTCTCTTGGGTTTGTCCTTGGCCAATAAGAGTCTTATGAAGGGCTTCCCGGTCAGATTCAGCGGTTTCCAGAAACTGGGCCATGATTTTCTCCAAACGGTCCTGTCCATCTGCCATTTTCTTAACTACGGCCTCCATTTCCTCCGATTCCACTTCTGACACCAAATGTCGGAGGGACGGTCGGAAGCAGAAGCGAGGAGGCCGTATGTGGTCAATAGTGAGGGTTTTATTAAAGTAAATATAGTTGTAGGAAGAAATGAACAGTCTGAAGTCCTTAAGTATAAAGAAAAGGGAGTCCAGTGATTGATGGAACGTCTTCTGAGGTGTCCTTGGGGTGTTGGTGGAGTGCTTCAGCAGCTCCTTTCCCAGTTGGTCTTTGAAACCTATTACGGGTTTCAGGTGGGCTGCCCGGTCCCACGAGTCGCCTCAAAACAAAAAGAGAGCAGTGGTCAACAAAGGGCTCCAAGGAGATAGAACACCGTCACCAAAACCACGTGGAGGAAGGATAAAGTAACGGAGTGAAGTGGGGTTGTTTTCTCTACACTGATTCTTAGAAAGGAGGGGGTTGAGGGTAATTGTGGATGGGCACCGATTCTTAGAAGGGGGGTTGAGGGTAGTTGTGGAAGCGCACAGTTGTCAGGTGGCTATGAGCCTAGCTTTACAGGGCAATGAGCACAGTTTTACAGGGTATTTCGGGAGAGTGTAGTTAAATCGAGAAAAGCCCAACAGCTGGTGCCTGGTTCGTTAACCGCCGCCCCTTATACATTCCCACCGCCCCTTACACCTTCTTGCCACCCCTTACACCTTCCTGCCGCCCCTTACAGCTTCCCACCCCTTCCCTATGCCCTTTTCCCACCATGTACCGCTAGTAGCCACAACTCTCCAGATGTGGCGGCTCATATGTCCTCCGGGCTCCACCAATCTTCGGTCCAGGTCTACGGACTCTCGTCTTCGTCTGGTTCTGCTTCGGCGTTGGACTTCTGCTCCAGGAACTCTCGGCAATCTTCTTCCGGTCGTTTCCCCGCTGACGCGCCTGAGGTAGCGTCCTCTTCCTTTTTCTGCTCCTCCGGATCTTCCGCCCTGCTTCCTGATTGGGTGGATGGGACGTCGTTACCGCCTTCCACACGACGGATCACTTCTGGGTCACTTCCGGTAGTCTGTGGGAGGAGGGGAGAGTCATTTATTTTCTGTGCGAGTCCCGGATATGTCTTCATCAGCTTACGGGTAAGGGATCCATGGTTCGGTTGTTTTGTCATTCCTGGGGTTCAGTCCGGGGACTCCCTCACATTTACCTTGTTAGAACCATCCCAAAACAGACAGTACTTTTTTCTTAAACATATGACCTTGCGACACATTCACGGTCCTTGAACCTGAAAATAAGTAAACAAGACCCAATAATATCTATTCTTTCACCTGGGTTCCCTTCAGCATTGATATCAGAGGAATCCAAACTGGAACCCAGTTTGTCTACAAATTTGGATTTCCAAATATTCTCATTCACAATAGAATATGGCGATCCAGAATCAGCATAGATTCGTATATCTATACCTCCAATAGTAATATTACATATGGGTTTCTTTTTTATGACTGAATTGTCAATATTCAACATGACTTGAGAGGAATCTCTGATGTTTAACAAGTAAGACCTATCAAAGTTAGAACTATTATCATCATTATCACTTTCACCTTGGTTATCGCCGTCAGCACACTTAATCATTCCACCTTTAGCATTTCTGCACATTTTAGAAAAATGGCCCACTAATTTGCAATTTAAGGCAGGACAAAGTTTGTTGTTAGCTAGATGAGATTTACTGCCACATCTAAAACAAAAAAACTTGTCTTTGTCAGGGAAGACATTACGTTCCTTTAAAATATTATGCTTTTTGGAATTCATTTTCATTTTCCAATCTTTATTTCGACCATTTGGTCATAAAAGATACACATCGAATAAAATCACATGGATTCTGTCAAATACAGTAAGATATCAATACATGATTTTAAAATCAGTACACACAATATAAACAGTTATTTTTAAGAATTTGAAACAATTCTAAAATCTACCCAGCATTTTTTAAAAGACGATTACGCGTATACCATACGTTCGTGAAGAATTTGGAAAGTGCAAAGACGGTTGGGCCAGAGACGTCAGATTTTAAAATCCTGTACATAGGTGTGTATTCCCTGCCACCCAAATTCTTAATCAAAGGGAGCAGCCAATGCTTTCTGGCTGCCTTGTAGGCTGGGCAGAAAAAGATCACATGCAGATCATTTTCCTCCTTATCAACACAGAGAGGACAATACTTAGTGGAAGGGACTTGTGACCAGGTGCTTGAAAAGGATCGAAAAGGCAATGTGCCGTATCTCCACTGGAGAAATAACTTCCTGGTCAGTATAGGATATATGGGATCAAAAGCCTTCTCAAATCTGTAGAGATCCTTGGTTTGCAGGAATGTGGAAGAAAGGGACCCCTCTATCTGGGTGGCTAATACCCTTGCCCTTTTATGTTCGTAATACAGATTCGCCAGGGATCTCTTAGAGATTCCTGGTGCTGCATTGGCTGGTTCGGTCCACAATTCCGGGAGCCCCAGATCAATACAGGTTGACTGGATGTTTTGGACCCAGGGGATACTGAGCGCCTTAGGGTGCTTTAATAGTTCAGCCAGTTCCGCCCTGTAATCGGCGAGATCATCGCCGCTCCATAGCCTACGCCAGAAGGCTATGGGTCTTAGACTTATCTCATCGGCAAGTGGCCGTAACCCTAGATCAAGCCTCAGAGGGAGGAGTGGGGTGCTAGGGGGAAGTGCAGTTATTTGTCTAATAAACCTATTCTCCGTAGAAGACAGGTTCCGACAAGGAGTGTGGCCCCACAGTTCGGCCCCATACAGAATTGAACCTGAAAATAAGTAAACAAGACCCAATAATATCTATTCTTTCACCTGGGTTCCCTTCAGCATTGATATCAGAGGAATCCAAACTGGAACCCAGTTTGTCTACAAATTTGGATTTCCAAATATTCTCATTCACAATAGAATATGGCGATCCAGAATCAGCATAGATTCGTATATCTATACCTCCAATAGTAATATTACATATGGGTTTCTTTTTTATGACTGAATTGTCAATATTCAACATGACTTGAGAGTAATCTCTGATGTTTAACAAGTAAGACCTATCAAAGTTAGAACTATTATCATCATTATCACTTTCACCTTGGTTATCGCCGTCAGCACACTTAATCATTCCACCTTTAGCATTTCTGCACATTTTAGAAAAATGGCCCACTAATTTGCAATTTAAGGCAGGACAAAGTTTGTTGTTAGCTAGATGAGATTTACTGCCACATCTAAAACAAAAAAACTTGTCTTTGTCAGGGAAGACATTACGTTCCTTTAAAATATTATGCTTTTTGGAATTGACACTGGCATCATTTACTTTAGCTACAACTGAACTAGTTGAATCTGCTTTATCCTTATCCTCTGCTCTAACCTCTTTAGCACTCCTGCATGACATCTCAGCTTTCCTAACTATAGCTAAAATATCATCTAATTAAGAGTCACCATTTATCCATAATCTATCCTGGATAGAAGAATCTCTAACATGCATGACCACTTGGTCCCTTATGAGATCTTCTTGTAATAACCCAAATTGGCAGTCAAGAGATAAGGTTCTTAAGGCAGAAACATAGGTGTCAATAGGTTCATCAGCATTTTGTTTACGTTGAAAGAACGTGTACCTTGTAATACCAACACATAACTTAGAGGAAAAATAGCGATCAAAATCATTTAGAGCAGCAATAAAAACATTTTCATCACTACCCCCACTCACTCTATCCATATGACTATAAGCTTTAAGTCCTTCAGGTCCAACAGAGTGTAAAAGCATTCCTTTTTTATGGGCTGGAAACATTTTTCCTTGAACATCTAGAGTGTCAATTTAGTTAATAAAATACGCCTTCCATTCAGAGCATTTCATGCATGGGGAGGAGCCAGCAGGCCAAAACGATTGAGGAGGAGCTAAATTGTAATGTTGAGTTGACATGTTGATGAAGAACCCCCAAAAAAAAATCTTCTTATGCTTTCTTTGCTTTTTTACCTTGCCTGCTATTGCTGCCATTGCTGCCTGGTGGGGGACTCCAAGCCCCAGAATTCCGACCGCAACCAGGAGGGAGGAGCCTGCACTTCATCAAGCACTTTAAAAAGCACCAACGGGAACGCAGTGCGGGACGCTGCTTTATTTTCTTTTTTACCTTGCCTGCTATTGCTGCCATTGCTGCCTGGTGGGGGACTCCAAGCCCCAGAATTCCAACCGCAACTAGGAGGGAGGAGCCTGCACTTCATCAAGTGCTTTAAAAAGCGCCAACCGGAACGCAGCGCGGGACGCTGCTTTCTTTGCTTTTTTACCTTGCCTACTATTGCTGCCATTGCTGCCTGGTGGTGGACTCCAAGCCCCCGAATTCCGACCGTAAGCAGGAGGGAGGAGCCTGCACTTCATCAAGTGCTTTAAAAAGTGTCACCTGGAACGCAGCGCGGGATGCTGCTTTCTTTGCTTTTTTACCTTGCCTGCTATTGCTGCCATTGCTGCCTGGTGGGGGACTCCAAGCCCCAGAATTCCGATCGCAACCAGGAGGGAGGAGGCTGCACTTCATCAAGCTCTTTAAAAAGCACCAACGGGAACGCAATGCGAGCCGCGCGCGGGCCGCACCCGGGCCAAGGGTGGGCCCGTCCCGCACCGGTTAGTGACAGGAAGAGGCAGGGCAGGGTCACCTCCCCTGGTCCCATTCATTAGACATGTTATGAGGAGCTGAAGCGGTTTGTGGTGAACTCATCACTAAGTAAGTGTCACCCGGCTGTTCCATTCCAACTGAACTATTTAAGACTCATTGGGTGCTTTTGCCATTGACTTTGATATATTGACATTGGGTTTTCTTTTTTGGGATTTTATGATTTTGTTGTAGCCATATTATTGTTTTATCATCTACCTTGGTTCCGTCCTTCTTTTTTTGAACATGAGCAAAAGGAAACACCCAAGTGGGGCTGCTAAATCCCTGAATAATGTACACCCTCCTTCCTCTATCTTGAATTTTATGGCACGACACGGAGGCCATATTATGCAAATCTCCTTTATTACCACAGCTCAGTAGCAACAATAGAATGTAGAACATCAATGAACATTCTGAGTAGTAATAAAGTCCCATAGAAACCATCTCCCATCCTTCTTTGTTGCTGCTGCTCAGAAAGATAAGTAACTCTTCTATACTCTCAGACTTAGTGATAGCTAACTCTTATACTATATGTCTATTTTTTGATATATTTACCTTATATGGGAAATTACTAACGTGGGAACGCCTCCCTAGATAATACCAGTAGCTTATATATAGTTTAGCTACAATTTCACTGTATTTCGTTATTCTACCTGATGTGTAGTCTCACTGTATTTCGTCACTCTACCTGTGCCCTGTATCACTACATTTTATAGCGCTTTCCCCTTCCCAGCCGATCGGCTGTTACACCCCTCGCAAATGCCCCCTCCGGTTCTATTTCGGACCGGCCTGCCCTCCTTGTTTACTTCTGAACACTCTCGCACACAATGCGGTTGAGCCCCTCCGCTCTACCCGACCACGCGCTCACCGCACACCAACACCCAAACTGCGCTCACCTTCGCGCTCACCGACCGACTCTTTCTCCCCTTGGAGACACTTCCCCGCTTAAGCAGCAACCTACGGCATCGACATTGCCGTTCGCCCGACATTTCCTGAAGTTTCCGGCCCCCTCACCAACGTCACTCGAGAGGGGCCGGATTAAAGAAAGAGACCTTAGCAACGGCCGACGCGAACGCGAGGCGTGCGTGTCGGCCATCTTAAGGCATTGGGCAACACCTATGCCTTTTCATTAGCCACCCATTTTAAATGGTTGGTTTAACCGTCTAAGTCGACCAGATGACAGTTACACATACACAGATAACATTTTTCTTCGTGATCCGGCAGCGTTTCATCGACCTCAGGACCCATTGGCCCCAATACTTTAATATTTACCCCCCTTCTCAGATTCTGACTCCGATAAAAGTTTAAAATGTCGGAACCCATTCCCAACATCGAGGGTCACCTAGAGAAACTGGTTAATAAGGCCTTTGAAAAGGTCCTTAATTCAATTGATGACAATATCAATAAAAGGCTTGAGGCCTTACATTCCTCCCTCCCCTCTACCAGTGGTACCCAAACAGGAGCAGTTAAGGCTTCCAAAAAAAGGGCAATAGGAGGTAAGGATCGCAAGGATTCAAAAAAAGCCAAGGCCACCTCCGCCCCTTCACACCCTCGGGGTGGTGACACAAATGGTGCCTCGGGCACCCCATGTGGGCAAAATGAAGGCCCAGAGCCCCCTACTAATATGGATACTGAGGATAGCTCGGACCCAGAAATAGACCTATCTTACCCATCGGAATTCAACACTGATGAAGACGAATACCAAAAAAGAGGAACAGGGAGCTCAGAGGGGACACCTAAGGTCCCAGAGAAGAACACAAGCCTACTAGACCCCTTTGGTGACCCTATGTTCGACCCACTCCTGATAAAACACCCTCTATCCCCCGAGTGGGCTCCCTCCCAACATGTTGCCGACTACCTGTCATTTTGGCTACGGAGGGAAATCCCACAAGAAGTCAGGGCAAGACTCCGATCGGAGTGCCCCAGACCCTCTTTACCCAACAAAATAACAACAACCCCTGAACTTGACCCCAAAGTGGTGGCCTTTATCACTAAATCCTCCCGAGACCCTAGAAAAGGGTTAGACAAAGGCCTTAGGTCATGCCAAGACCGACTATTAGACTCAATTGGCCCTATAACCAAAATCTTCGAAATGGCCGAAACAGCTTATCTGGGGACCGTCAGGTCGACCCTAAGGAACTAAGGGAGTGGGTCCAAAGGGCTATATGCCTAATTGGAAATGCCAATACCGCCCTATCTATAGAGAGAAGGAAAGGAGTCCTATTCAAAATAGATCCTAAACTAATAGAGCTAGCAAAAAACGATGGAGGTCAAACTACCCAAGGCTTCCTCTTCGGTGAAGATTTCATTAAAGACATGGCTAGGTACGTAGGAGCATTTAGCTCCATACAAAAGTCACAAAAAGATATAAAGCGAGTATTCCAGGATCTTGTTTTCACTCGGGCCGGGAGAATGCGGGGTCGTTTTCCCGGCCGAGGAAACTCGAACTCAAGACCCTTCATGTCTCGTGGCGGTGGCAGATTTAACTCCAACAACTCCAACAACTTTGGACAATTTTATCCCCAACGACAAAGGTCCCGTGGAAGAAACTTCAGAGGCGAGAGGAGACAACGTTCCTTCTCCGCAGGTAAGAAACTTACCAGACCGTTTACATACCCCTCCAAAGGTGGGAGGGAGGTTACTCCAATTTGCTGGAAACTGGCATTTGGTGACAAAAGACCCGTGGGTACTCAATACAGTAAAGGGCTACAAGATAGATTTTATAGACACTCCCTTTCAAACAAGGACACCAAGAGAAATAACATTCTCGGACAAGGACAAAACTCTAGTCTCCCAAGAAGTTCAAGAACTCTTAAAAAAAGGCGCAATAGTCGAGAGCTCTTCTTTGGGTTTCCTGAGCAACATATTCCTGGTAGAAAAGAAAAACAAAGAACAAAGACCAGTAATAAATTTGAAAGAACTAAACCAGTGGGTGGTTTACCAACACTTCAAAATGGAGGGAATTCACCTCCTGAGGGACGTGTTGAGAAAAGGAGACTGGCTGACGAGACTCGACCTAAAGGATGCTTACCTAACGATACCCATTTGGGAACCCCACCAAAGGTTCCTTCAATTTACATGGGAAGGCCGTCTATACCAATTTTGCAGCCTTCCTTTCGGCCTTTCGTCCTCCCCCTGGTGTTTCACCAAGGTACTACGACCCGTCGCATCTTGGTTGAGACAGAGGGGAGTGAGGATGATTATTTACCTCGACGATATCCTCATTATGGCACAGTCAAGAAAGACTGCCTCATCTCATACAGACCTCGCAATACGTCTCTTACAACACTTGGGTTTTGTCATAAACCTAAAGAAATCTTGCACAATTCCCTCTCAACAAACCCAGTTCCTAGGTTTCATGGTGGATACTATCAAGACAGAACTCTGTCTTCCCAGCGAGAAAGTGAGGAAAGTCAGAAAGGAAGTGAGGAAAACACTTCTTCTAAGAGTTTTCCCCCTGAGATATTTAGCCAAAATCCTGGGCCTTCTTTCCTCCACAATCCAAGCTATATTCCCAGGTCCCCTTCATTATCGGGCTCTACAGAGACTGAAATCGAGACACTTGAGATCCAACGGATCGTACTCCCAATTGATCACCCTAGACCAAGAATCAAAAACCGAACTACTCTGGTGGCTCAAGAATTTAGAAACATGGAATGGCAAAGCCATTTTCGGAGATCTACCAGATCTGATAATAGAATCCGATGCGAGTTTAGAAGGCTGGGGTGCAACATGCGGGATCTTATCAACAGGGGGTCGCTGGACCCAACAAGAAAAAGAATTGCATATCAATTGCTTAGAATTACTAGCAGGTTCATTTGCGATTCGCTGCTTCACTCAAGATTCAATGAAATGCTCTATAACCCTACGAATGGACAATGTGTCCGCAGTTCGATATGTCAGCAAACTGGGCGGCCCTCACTCCAAAGACTTGACAGATTTGGCGAAGGCTCTATGGAGCTATTGTTTGAGCAAAGGTATTTCAGTTGTGGCGGAACATATTCCCGGACTGAAAAACGAAGTTGCAGACTGGTATTCCAGGAATTTCAGGGACTCCAGCAACTGGAGACTGAACAGAGATGTGTTCCTATCCATCCAGTCAATATGGGGCCCATTCAAAACCGACCTATTTGCAGACCGTATAAACACCCAACTGAAACAATTCTTCAGTTGGAGGCCGGACCCTCAAGCCACGAAGGTAGATGCCTTTCTACAAGACTGGACGAACATAGCACCTTATGCTTTTCCTTCTTCTCAATGCTCCCTCGACTTCTTCTTCACGCTCGACGTTACAATCAGAGCATGGTCGTGATTGCCCCTCTTTGGAGATCCCAAGCATGGTTTCCTATCATCCTAGAGATGAGTATAGACTTTCCAATCCTAATTCCTTCCTTCAGGGAAATCCTTCTAGATCCAGAAGGTCATACCCACCCCCTTGTGGAACAAGACCTTCTAATTCTGACGGCATGGAAGATTTCAGGAGACAGTGGAATGTCCCTGGACTTTCGCCAAATGCTTTCAGACTCATTTCAGAGTCATGGGCATCTGGCACAAGAAAAGCTTATAGACTGGCATGGAACAAATGGGTTCGCTGGTGCCTTCAACGAAATTACGATCCCATTTCAACTGATCTAGTCAATATTATCAACTGGCTTTCGGATCTTTTTACCTCAGGTCTTTCCTATAGAACTGTTAACGTTTATAGGTCCGCTATTTCTGCCGGTCATTCCTTAATTAACGGAATTTCTATTGGACAAAATATTCTTACTAAAAAAGTAATGAGAAGCATGAGAGTTATAAAACCTCCTGGTCCTAGATACACTACATTGTGGGACGTCACTCTTGTTCTTAGGACTCTATCGTCTTGGGGAGATAATTCCTCTCTGTCCCTTAAACGCATCTCTTTTAGGATTACTGTCTTATTATGTCTTGTATCTTTTCGTAGAACTTCTGACGTTAAAGCTTTAGACATTTCTAGTAGGGCCTTTCAACCCGAAGGAGCTTGTTTCTTCCTGAAGAAAAGGACAAAAACAATGTCCTCTACAATTTTCTGTCCCTTTTTCCCTGCTAATGATAGACTCTGTGTGGTTAAATGTTTAAAAGAATATAAAAAAAGAACTAAACATCTTAGATTGAATGAATCACAACTACTGATTTCTTTTAGATCTCCTCATAAAGGAGTCTCTTCTCCAACTTTACCCAGGTGGGTTAAAAATGTCATGCATGAAAGTGGTATTGATATTTCTGTTTTTGGTGCTCATTCCTTAAGAGGTGCCTCAGCCTCAAAAGCTTTCTGCTTAGGAGGAGGATTACAAGACATCCTTAGAGCTGCAGATTGGTCAAATGATAGTATGTTTAGAGCATGTTATTTCAAACCAATACCTAATGTAATTGACAATGTTCTTAATGCACTTTAAACTTGCATAATATGGCCTCCGTGTCGTGCCATAAAATTTAGATTTTTCACAGCCTGCTGGGCAGAAAATCTGGATTTTATTAAGGACACGGAGGCTAATATTATCCCACCTCTTTAGTATACCCTCCCATTTAGAATATATTTACGATGTTTATTTTTCTCTTTCAGAATAACCTGATTCTGGATTTTATCTGTGGAATTTGGATCTTCACGTTTTTGGATCCTCAAGTTTTTCTCACGTTGATCTTTCTTCGCAGTTTCTGAACAAAGAAGGATGGGAGATGGTTTCTATGGGACTTTATTCCTACTCAGAATGTTCATTGATGTTCTACATTCTATTGTTGCTACTGAGCTGTGGTAATAAAGGAGATTTGCATAATATTAGCCTCCGTGTCCTTAATAAAATCCAGATTTTCTGCCCAGCAGGCTGTGAAAAATCTAAATTATATTACAGGAGCAATGGGGGCTTTCAAAAAACAAATTCAAAGTGTGGAGGAGTCCTTATCATGCTGTACCAATAATATTTCAGGCGTAACCCCCTCTGGCACAGCTACAATTACCAGTGAATATCCTGCTACTAGCTCCAGTCCTGACTGTGTTGCTAGTTTGCAGGCACCTGGGCAGAGTGAAGAAAGGAAGGACCCCGAAAAATTGCCTAGTACTGTCCCCACAGATATTCAATCTGCTATTCAACCCCCTAGTAAACGATTTCAAACCCTGTCCATTACACCGCCAGTCTTGCTACCTGAATCTAGTGAAAAAATAGGAAGAGTAGGTGGGAGTAGCCAACACACCAAGAACACTCATAAGCAACCCTTGGCAAAAAAGCCTAAGAAATCTGGGGCAGCACAGCAGCACGCAGATTATGATGCCCTGCTTGCCCTAGTTCAATCCCTAACAGAATCGGTTAGGGCTGCTTTTAGTTCACTCACTGAGCAACTAAAGGGGAAAGAGAAGAACCTCCACTCAAAATTAGATTTGCAGCCAACTAACCAGCATATGCCGGCAAACTCTCAGCACCTTCAACAAAGCACAGATAATAGCGCCAGTATGCAAACTTCTTCTTGCACTAACACCAGAGCTTTATCTCAACCCTATCATACAGTGGGTGGCGGTTTGAGGGATCGGACAAAGACTGATTTAAGCAGCATTACAACTCAGGGTGGTCCCCTTCAACCTTCGTCTTTTTGACCTGGGTTGAACAGTGGTCCTACGATTACATCTTTTTGTCCCACATACTTTAACTTGTACAGATCTAATAACTCCGGCTGACAGCGCAACTAAGGGTAACAAAATGTACCTGTTTAGAGCTTCCACCTGCAGCCACCCCTTATGTAGTAATCCTAGCAAATGTCCCGGTTCTCACTAACTCTGTATATGAGTCATGGGAATCTCTCAGGAACAAATCCCTAAATGGCTCAATGCAAGGGTAGGGTCTGGGGGGGCAAACTTTGCCGCCCTAAAAATTATTAGGAGGGTAAGTTGGGTGGGAACAGGAAGTAAAACGTTAGGGGGCGATTGTGTTGTGCTTTCATTCACTTCTCCCAACTTGGTGAGTCTCATTCTTGAGAGTGCTAGTCTCCCCTCTCTTGCACCTAAGCAGATATTGGTTTTACCACTTGGTTTCTTTTATCAACCCCCGTCCCACCACGAACAGCTGTCATTCGCAGCAGAGCCACTTTATTAGGGGTGCCGGCTAAAGTACCTACATCCTATTGAAACCCATAACAGGTTTGATTGTCTCTCCACTTTAAATGGTGTGGATTGGCTAATGAAACCTGTGGTATCAAACAAGAAAAATCAGTCTGGCCCTGGGACTGCTATATTGCACAAGAGGCGGTCACTGGCAGATCTAGATGAGGCCTTAGTGCATCCAGTAAACACGGAGTGTGACTTTGTAGGATATCCATCGCCCTTGTTGTTAGCAGAAGCCAGGGCCAGTACCCCCGCCACAGCCCTTAAAGTGCTCTATTGGAACATGGCCGGTTTACGTCACAAACACCTCAAGATTGAATGGGTCGATTTTATCTCTAAATGTAATATTCTTTGTATACATGAGACCTGGGCTGTTGAGGCCATCCATATAAATGGCTTTAAAACCTTTCACAGCCCAGCTATATAGTCCAATCATGGGCGACCGAAAGGGGAATTGTGTGTCTATGTTTCCAATATGTTGGTTCCTTTAAGCTCTACAGCGACTGTTACAAGAGTTTTTATCAAATTGTGTCCCTGGTAATTTCTGCCCATGTTACTTTAATTTTTGTTAATATTTACAATAATACATGTTCATCGGACATTACCACAGTCCTCCATTTATTAGATCAAGACTTAGAGAAGGTCTTTTACAGGAATTGTTGCGATCCCATTATTTTATGGGGTGTTGACTTTAACATACGCACATGTACCTTGACAACGAATAAGTCATGTGGTATGACATCCCCTGACCTCTGTGAGACAACCCACTTTATCCACTTGCAGTATGGGGATACCCTAAACGAGCTAAATTTTTACCACAATTTAGGGTTTTGTTACGATTTAGCTGTCTCACTAACCACAGTGAGGTGTATGTACAGTGGAAGGGGGGACAACAGTGTGATAGATTTTTTAATGTTCCCCCATTGTCATTCAACATTGGTCTTGGAGTTTATTGTGCATGATATTGCTCTTAGTGATCATTATCCCCAAAGTTTCATGCAGTAAATTTAAAGCCCTTTTACAAGAGGAAACTGTGATCTCTCGCCGCAATAGGTATGTGTTAAAGTGGTCCCTAGTGGATCCTCTTAACTTCCTCGAAAAATTGATTCAAAAAGAGAGGGAGGCTTTTGAAGTCTGTCTAGATGATACCACAGAGGCGCATAACTTTATCTTAACATTTAACCAAATAAAAAGGGTCTGGGTGAGACCCTTTCTGCAAAACAGAAAATACGAAAGGCGGGGGTGTGTGGTTGGTTTGATTCAACTTGAAATGAGCTCTACCTGAACAACCTAGAACTGTAAGGAATGTCCAGGAGTGTAGATTGGCCTACAAAGCAGCCATTAAACAATGGAAAAGAACTTTGAAAGAGGATACTTGGAATAAGTTAATTGGAGGCCAGTCTATCTAAAGATAATACCTCTTTGTGGCGTATTATTATTTTCCATTCTTATGACACTTTAGATTTCCCATGCGTAGAGATCGCAAACTCTGAGGATGGTTGAATATCTCTTTTTTCTAAATTATACTCCGCTAAGGGAATGTTAGCTGTTCCCACCGCCAGTGCCTTGCCACATAATGGACTTTTATCTCTTGGTAATGCTTCAAAACCCACTGGCCCTTTAAACGTGTGTAAATATCCAGATTTTTCCTTGGACGAAGTTGGATTAGTGCTTAAAGAAAGCAAGGGGGTTAAGGCCCCAGGGCCAGACGGGATCCCTTTTGATCTGTTTAAATTTAACATTGAGCTCTGGGGCCCTATCCTCACTTTTCTTTTTAAAGCATGCCAAACTCAAGGTTTTTTATCTACCTGGCCTGAGTCACTTATCGTCCCTATTTTCAAGAAGGGCTATCGTAACAACCCAGTGCAATACAGGCCAATTTCCTTCTTGGATTGCCTGGTTAAGGCTGCTGGTCACATGCTTTTGGGATGCTTACAGGAGTGGGCGGAATCAAACAATATCCTCTCAGACCTACAGTACGGGTTCAGGGCTGGGTTGGAAACCGTAGAGCAGGATCTATTAATTGGCAAGTATGTGCATATGAAAGGTGGTAATATTTTTTTAGTTTTTATTGATTTATCTTCGGCTTTTGATTTGGTAGCACATGATATGTTATGGGCAATAATGACCAATATGGGCGGGGATGTTAAAATTGTGAATTTCCTAAGAGATGTGTATGCCGAAGGCAGAGGTAGAGTACGTTACGGTCTTAACCGCACATGTAACGAGACATTCAGTATAGGAAAAGGGGTGCGTCAGGGATGCGTAATGGCCCCCTTACTATTTAACCTATGTATAAACAGCGTAGGAGACATACTGGCAAGTAAATGTGCAGATCTACCTCAGGTGGGACAAAGGCCTATTCCGGCATTATTTTATGCCGATGATGCGGTGTTATTGGCCCGTTCTACCATTGCCTTGCAGCACCTGGTGGACGAATTTCCTCAGTGTATGTCTAACTTGGGGTTAAAAATCAATATAGATAAAACATTCGCTATGAAGATTGGGAAGAAGGCCACCCACTGTTGCGACATTTTCATTGAGGGTTCTACCATTCAGTTTACAGATTCTTTTTCATATTTGGCCATTGTTTTTAATCAATCAGGGTATTGGCAAAGGGCTATTAAATTAAGGCGACTCCATTTGATGAAAATAGAAATGGCCCTATTGAGTTTTGCTAGTCAATGTAGCTTTAAACACCCAAAGGAGATGATGACTATTTATAATGTAAAGTGCGGTTCTCTGACATGTACGGGGCTGAGCTATGGGGGCATGGAAAAATAGATGTGTTACAGCTTGAAGAAAATGCTTTTCTCAGGTCTCTCCTAGTACTCCCGAAAAGTAGCTCAACATTTGAATGCCACTCTGAATTGGGTGCCCCCTACCTAGCAGACTTGATTAGGATCCATCCTGTGCTATTATGGGACAAAAATATGGTCATCTGAATACACCATTTTAAATCGAGCCATAATTGCAGACTGACAAAAATCCCCTAAGGTTTTCAAAATTCCGTGGCTCAAGTATGTCCATAATTGTCTGGTAAACCTTGGCCATCCTGAATATTTTACCCTCCCTGGTAGTCTGGCCACCATCCAGAGGAAAGCCTTGAAGTTGAAATGTATCTCTTTCTTGGAAGAAATCAGATTAGCATCTGAAATCTGTAAACCAACGGTGTTGAGGAATCAATTGATTTCGACTAGTGTTTAAATGTAACCATACTTAGCTAACGTTTATAATTCCCACCATTGGTTCATGCTCACCCGTTTTCGGCTGGATATTTTCCATCATTTAATCAGTTTTCCTATTGTTAACAATTGTTCAGCCGACTTGGGGAACTGTACATGTGATGATACTTCATCTCAGAACACTATGCACACCGTATTTGTTTGTAAACACTTCTCATGCCTGAGATAGAAACTTATAAAACCCTTGTTACTACAGTTGGGTTTCAGATACTGTCTTCCTTGCCTGTACTTCTTGCTGCTGTGAGGGGTTTGCGTGCTCTTCCAGTGAGACGCCAAAGAAAGCGAACTGCCTGCGCCCTCCCGCCGCCGTAGGATACTTCTGGCCGCCGAGTGGAGGAAGTGGGGAAACTACATTTCCCAGGGGGCATAGCGGAGCCCCACGTCATCGCCCGACACCGGAGGCGCTAGAAATTGCGTGCTATCCCGGTGGAGCAGGTCTTCCTTGCCTGTACTTCTTGCTCCTGTGAGGGGTTTGCGTGCTCTTCCAGTGAGACGCCAAAGAAAGCGAACTGCCTGCGCCCTCCCGCCGCCGTAGGATACTTCTGGCCGCCGAGTGGAGGAAGCGGGGAAACTACATTTCCCAGGGGGCATAGCGGAGCCCCACGTCATCGCCCGACACCGGAGGCGCTAGAAATTGCGCGCTAACCCTGCGTCGTGGGACGCGAGCGGGACGCCCGGACGAAGACCGGAAAAAAAGCAGACAGTCTAAGACAGTCCGAAACAGAACGGGACTGGTCTGGCCCTGGATCCTCGCTTGTTATCTACCCCCGCGACGATCTGTGCTCAAACTTTGTGAGATTTAAGCTTCACTTATCCTTGTGGTCTTTGATTGTTATTCTCTTTCTTGGTTTTGTAACTTTAGGCCCCTTTTTTCATTTTAATCCTTTTTTTTTTGAGCAGACAGATTTTGAGAGGCTAGTTAAGGGTTAGACATTATGTCGAAGCAAAAAAAACCTCAGTGTCAAACACTATTGATAACTATCTAGTACAGGTTGTTAATAGCATCAATAGTAAGCGTAGGATGTCGTTGGGATTAAGTGTTTCCCCTCCTAGCAGCGCGCAGAGACTTCCTCAAGATTCCCCCAACGCTGGACATTAGCCTTGTTGTACCGGACATAGACATTCTTGCTAGTGATATTATGGTTGATAATGTATCCCCTGTTGTACATATAGAGAATGGCTCTGAGGATGACACGGAAATGACAGTAGATAAGCCCCCATCCCCAGTGGCCGCGCCTGCGCATAAAGTAGCGAGAGCGTGTAGAGTTAGTCAGTCCAAGCGGGGTGGCTTAAGATCGAGCAGGAAAAAGACAGCTTCTCCCCCCAAAAGAAAAATTATAGACGAAGGAAATGGGGGTCAAGAGGAATTTATGATGTTGCATGATGAGCTCATTAACAAATTAGCTAGTATGATCGACTCCAAGATCAGGTCTATCACTAAACCGCTGATAGCCAAAATTGATAGGCTTACTGCCGAGGTCAACAGATTGGGAGGGCTCCAAAATAAAACAGTGGAGGAGGTGGGTAACATCTCTAAACTAATTGTAAACAGAGCCCCCTCAGCGGTAACCCCTCAGGGAAGTGTGGTGGATGGTGGGATGTCAACAATCCCTCCACCCTCTCCCCATCAAATAAGAATCGATGCCCAAACACCTGCTATAGAAAATCTTCTACCTAGACCCATAGCACCTTGCTTAGAGAAAGGCCCAGTTGAAATGGTTGTTGAAGCCTCTCCCCTTGTCCTTGTCCTGGCTAATGTACCCCTTTTGAAATCTGGGCAGATAGAAACCACACCCTCGCTGATGAGTAAAGCCCTACATTGGTAGTCTAATAACATGCTGATAAGCGCAATGGGTAAACAACAACTTGCTGGGGAAATAACAATGGCAAGAAGGGTGGGCTGGGTAGGGACGGGCCCGAAGAAATTTGGAGGTGACTGTGTTGTTTTGAATTTTTTAAGCCCAGAAGTACTCCCAGAAGTATTGCTAAATATATTCCCCCCTCAACGCAGGAGTACGGATATAATTCCGCTCACACTTGACTTCTTCTACAGCAAGGGGGGCACAAGAGTGAATTCGAGTGTATTAAGGACTAGGTGGAATCTGGTATCGAATAATGGGAGCAGGGGCGCTCAAGGGAGCGAATGGGGGGTTAACTTAGAAAACAGATTTGCTGCATGGTCAAATCTAAATGAATGCGATTGACTTGAAGGAGGTCTTAGCATCATGACCATAGAACCTAGGGAACCTGTCAGGAGCTTTGAACCCCCAATCCGGGGACCTGAACCTTCCAAGGGCACCTATCCAAAAATGGGAAAAAAGGAGGGAGTTTCAAATATCTCAGGGTCCCTATCGGAGTCCAGTAGCCCTGTGCGGCTGAAACTTGGTAGGCACCCTGCGATTTGCACCAGACTGAGCCCAGTTTTCCCCTCTTTGGACACAGTAGGCCCCACGGATGCAAACTTAGGTTTCGATTTAGGAGAGGTGGGTTCAATCCTAGATCCTTTAATATCCCAATACCTGCCATGCCCCTCTGTAGTGGGGGCAAGGTTGCTCATCCTCTCATGGAACCTAGTGGGAATTTCTAATAAATTGGTGTCTCCAGAATGGTGCAAATTTATTGACCAATACGATGTCATCTTATTTCAAGAAACTTGGGCATTGATCCCAGTGCATCGTGCTGGGTTCCTAAGCTTTCATGTGTTGGCCACGAAAAATCCCAAAGGGCGCCCGTCTGGTGGGCTAATAATTTGGGTTCGCCAGTCATTACATTGCAAAATCAGGCTTAGGAATTCACCGTCAACTGATATCCTCTCCGTAAATATAATATGGCCTAATGGGCAGGAAATGGTCATTTTTAACATCTATGCTAGGGGGGTTGCAGGAGGACAGACCTCGGAAGTAATTGCAACCTTAGATCGTGAACTTGAGCTGCTTACCACCCCGGCATCAATAATGGTATTTATTTATTTATTTTATTCAAAGTTTTATATAGCGCGAACAAGATCTTTGCAGATATCAGAGCGCTTTACAGAAACAAGGGGTAGGGGCAACAGGAGGGTGAAACCAACTATTGGGTCAAATACAGTAGGCGATCGTGAGTGAGTAGCAAAATAGGATAGCAAACAAGTAAACAAATAACAATATAATACCAATAAACGATAGGTGCCAATGATACACTAACGGTGCAGAGTCATAGATCCAGCAATAATAGAGTTCATGTGAACTTGGCCATAAGGATGGCTTTGACCTCCTTCTTAAAAAATGCAGTGGAGGAGATAAGTCTTGTTTCTGGAGGGATTGCATTCCAGATCCTGGGTGCCATTCCTGAGAAGGAGCGTTTGTATGTTTTTTCCTTCCTGAATCTTCGAGGTTTCAGGAGGAGATTTTTTGTGCTTCTATTGGATCTCGAGCCACCAGATATGGTCAACTTTTGAGTAAGGTAGTTGGGAGACTTGTGGTGTATGCCCGAGTGTGTCATACAGGCAATTTTCAGCTGTATTCTGGCTTCAACAGGCAACCAGTTCAGGGATCTCAGGTCAGGGGATATATGCAAATGTTTTCTAGAGCCCGTGATGAGTCTCGCAGCAGCGTTCAAGGAGGCTCTTAGGGGAGCGGTTGTTGAAAGGGGGAGTCCGCTGAGGGCCATGATTCCGTAGTCTATGCGAGAGATAACTAGGGCTTGCACAGCAGTTTGGAAGTCCTTAGCTGGGAGGAAGTGTAGTGTAGTTCCTATTATCCCAATAGGCTCTGCGCATTGGAATAATACCTTCAATAGTATAGGCCTAGACCAGACGTTAACTAGGTCTACTACTGTCGATATTAGACTTAAAGTTTTGGGTTTGCCAGCTAGCTCAGAGTTCACTAGAAACTTTCTCGAATAGGCAAGGAGGAGTTGAACCTCCCTGGATAGACAAGAAGGGATTTAGTTTCTGACAACCATAGAACATGACAACTTTGCTCTCCCCTAATCAAGAGTGTATCTCGAGAGTCGTGTGAAAACAAAAGGCAATTTATTTTACTCAGTCAGTACGTGCATTCTTAGTCTCATCAGATTGTAGAGAAAAGGAAGAGACGGGCGTGTTCAATAAAAGATGTTATTTATTGATCAGTCTCTTTTCTCGTACAAGAGAAATGGATTGATATTATTGCAATACTTATGGTTAAGTAAAGTGCATACATTAAAAGCAGAAGCATAAAATAATACTGTAAAAACATTGATATGGTTTCTAAGCCATATGAAGGTTTAAAATGAATAAGATATATTACATACACATATACATTTGACTAATCGTACTCAACTGGTGTTTCTAACTACGCCTACCCCGTGTACCTGACCTAAGTCTAATGCGTGGGCGGGAATAGAAAGTTACAGTTTAAGTTAAGTTTGTTTTGCCAAGTGACTGACTAAAGAATTCTCTGCGAGGGGTTATTCAGTTCTGTACCTGGAATCTAGGATGGATGAGGGATGGTATCTCTCGTCTCTGGTCTCGATATTCCAGGCTGCCTGCGAGGGCTACCCGGAAGCGCCGGAGCTGGATTTCTCGGCAGGAGAAAAATGGCTTCTCGTTCTCAGCGCGTCAGGAAGGCGGGGCTGCGCCAGCGGGGTCTGCTCTGCTCTGGGCTTCGGCAAGTCTGGCTGCTCCGTCCTCGTCACCACCGCGTGTGTTTGCATAGGGCAATATCGGTAATATTTATACCTTAAAGGTGCCGAGATTGACGTAAGGATGGACATAGATACGTCAATAAGGATGTCATACGACCAGGTCGTTAGCACATTCTTTTGCTGAAGTTCTCGGTGAAATCAAAACAATGGCCGCAGGGTTTTTCCCAAGGTGTCATAGGTTTGATTTGTTTTGAGAACTCCGTATGCCTTATCAGGGGCTGGAGGAATATCGCTTGTCTAATTAGATGGCAAGCGTTATGACCTAATCAGATAACACGCTCCTGTGCCGTAGTGTGGCTTTATCAGATAACGGTTCCTGCATCATGGGGGTTTTCTGCCTCATGGGATGGCTGCTAGTTAACTTGTTAGTTTGTTAACCAGAATAGGGTCAGGAATAGGGGGATCGATACAGAACCTATAGGAATACATCACACCCACTCCACGCTAACTATGGACATATTTACTAATCTATGCAAAGTAAAACATACTGTAGAGTATCGTGTATACCTTACCACCCCAAAATACATACACGCATTTTGAAATTATCAAATATACGGGGAAAAAAGCATTTACATGTATTGTATGCACTCAAGCTGTGAAATAACGCTAAAGTAATCACGCATTTGTATACATTATTGCTAAATGGTATATGAGAATTTACACATGAAATGGCTCTTAATACAGAAAAAAGTTTCGAGACCATTCCATCACAGAATAAAATAATTACGAACATACCAGCGGGCAGCTAATGTCTATAAGCTATCTAAAAGTAGAAATCTTAGTTCTCTAAGAATAGTTCTTACTTTAAGCAGAAGATAGTGTCCCGAAAAATATGCAAAAATATTTTGGGGCTGCTGAAAAAAAATTGCTGTCCGTGAACTGGAGGGAAAATTGTTCATGGTATTTTGCTTTTCTAGTTGAAGGTCAAATTCAGGGAACGCCGTGTACGAGCTTGCTCAAAAGTCTCTATTTCTGCTCTGGTGAGAACATCATATCATTTAGACTCTCGAAAAAGTTGTCAACAGCTTCCTGGGAGAGTTCCACTAACTCGGAAATAGGTGTAACCATGCATTCGTGCGCATGATTGTCTCCATTGACATTCCGATTTGGATTGCTGACAGAAGGTCGTACCTGATCGATGCTGCTTTCATCTTGAAGCGTAGTGGTGAAGCTTCCACGAATGCCGTCATCAGGATTGGTAGCCGTTGAGGGCAGCACAAAGCATGAGCCTTTGTTGGACTCAACAATGTTTCTGCATCCATTGGCGCATCCGATTGTAGCGTCAGACAGGTGTCTAACACGCATTCTTCTCCGCATAGCAGGCACCTTAATACAGGTAAAACACATCGATGCCACATGGGTCGAAATGATAGAAACCAAGTCATGTTCAGGTCTCTAAGCCGGGATAGTCCCAGGATTTTTGATATCCGGTCCCGGTATCCAATGGCTAGGATTGTTTCTTCCCTTGTCGCAGGTGTTCTGTCTGTGACATGGTTTGCCATAACGAAATATAAGGACTAGGAATAGGATTCCTGCAATTAGTCCCAAAATGAGGGGAAGTCCGCCAAAAATCGAATGGACGAAATCTGGAAAAATACCCAGTATGGCTTTGAATGGTTTTAATGCCATCGAAAATACTGTCCTAAATACTTTTGAGACTCCACTGGTATCAGAAATATTTAAGATTTCATTCAGGATTTCTGCGAAATGTATGGGGGAATTAGTCGATAACAATGAATGTATCTCTGCAGTCGTCCTTGCGACTAGGAGATCATACGTTTCTTTTGATGACGTGAGCCTTGTCGGCGTCTGAAGAAGCACTGTTTTCATTCTGCTTAAAGTATCTATTCAAATAGAAGTAATTTTCAAGTTGGGCCATGCCCTTGCCTCCCTGTCTGGAAAGGAGCTGGGGAACAATAAGCGTCCACAGCACTTGACCTTCGCAGTCGTAGTTACGAGATAAGGAGTCCCGGGCATAAGACTACAGCATCTGCGGTCTACAATTAGAATGTAACTCCCATTATAGAGTCTTTGAAAGAATGGTTCTATCTCTGTAGCAGGTGTGCCTAGCTGGTGACATGAAAGGTTATTTGAGTTCCCTTCACAGGCTCCATGCAAACTAATTCCGTTACACAGAAGTGTACCGCTTAGTGACATCGCAAAATTATCGCCACTAAGAAACACTTTCTGTCCTTTATTACTGACACATGCATGTGAATAGGGCAGGTTCCATGTTGTTTTAATGTACCCTTTTCCCAATTTTTCGTACATGCCAGCCTGTATATATTTTTGGCAGTATTGAAACCTGAAGGTTGAGATAGGAATATTAATTATCCCATGTATTATCCATTCACTGACAGGTCGTTCTGACATTGTCACTGGTAATCTTTCGAGTTTTTCAATGCTCAGGATTGTATAATCAGCACCCTTCTGGGCCATACTGATTTGTTTATCAGTAAGGTTAAAGATATTGAAAAGTGACGTTGTGTTGATTAAACGCCAAGGCACATAGCCTGAACGCAGATTTTGTAACGTCCAGCCAAGCTGTACAATAGAACGCAATTGAGACTGACCGTGTTGTAACAACAGTAAGTCTTGCGATATTATGTCGTTTGCTGAAGACACAATGCTGTCCAGAGAAAAAATTCTGGAGGACAGAGTCATTAACCCATTGTCCACTACAGAAAGTGATTTTTCCAAATTAATACGGTCAATTTCCCGTATTATTTCTGCTGTCTCAATTTGAGTAACCTTTCAGGCCTCGTTGTATGCTGCATATACAGAGGCTGCTATGAAACGTTTCTGACGCTGTTTGCGCGGTCCCATAATGAAATCACGCAAGTCAGCACCATCAGTAAGTAAAGTTAGGTGTTGCTTAATTTCTGCCAGTGTGGAAGTCTTAGCCATTGAAGGCATAATTTGCCCACACTGTAGGTGGTAATTATTCCTGGGTGTTGTCTTTGGGAATATCTAGGGTCTGGCCTGGTCATTTTGAACCCCTGTGTTTTGTTCAGGAATCTGTCTTGACAGTTATTAGTATCTGTGGGCCAGATCAACCACTGTTTCCAATCAGGATGTGTTCTGTTTTGGTTTAATACATAATTTACGTCTATCTCTTCGTCTGTGGAGCTATTGCTGTTCAATGTTGGTTTTGGAATAGACGGTTTGTTTAAATCTTTGATTTTGGCTAAGCCAAGACAGGTAGTTTGTTGAACAGTGTCATTTAAAAATATAATTTGTTCTGGGATCATGCAGGCTCTAAACAAAGATTCTATACCCTGTACTTGCCATTCTTTTGTGCCCCAAACACTTTACAATTCAACATTTTTGTCCCAATAATCAAAACCAAAAGTATTCATTTGGTCAAAGAAAGAGTCTGAATATATCAATTTTGTGTTGGTTATCATGGTCTTTGTCCCTGTCTTATTTGACAATTTGTAATAAAATGTTTCAGCATTACTTATGTTAAAACCTGAAAAGTATGAATATTTGTCGTAAACGGTTCTGGAGCTTCCTTTTGGAGGGGTTGCACAATGTTCCCATTGATTATAATTTAAAACATTTCTAGGTTGTGCAGATCTATGTAGAAAATGGTTACCATAGTGGTTATAACAGTACATACTATCATAATTTGTCGAACCCTGCAAATAATCATGTTTGGTAAATTTAGAAGACATCACTAAGTCAGACATCATATTGTTTATACTTTCAAAGTCCCAATCATCAGAAAATGTGCTTGGTTTTACGAAGTCACTCAATGAGATTTTAATTTGGTGTGGATATTTCAGGATTTCAAACGGACCATAGATTTCGTAGTCAGTGTTGTCCCATGCTACCCCACCCGGTATAGGATTGGCTGTGAAGTTGACTGAAGAAAGTTCTCTTTTCTCGACGTGTGAAGATGTGTGTGGTTTGAGGATCAAGTTGATTTTCTGACTTGCTGTGTCCATTTTAGCATATTTTCCCTCAATGAAGCGTCCCAATGTTAGTATCATGATGAGCCAAAGTATGAGGATAAATGCACCAAAACCCACCCAAAATTCAATCCATGGAGAAATTAGATATGTTTCTTTCAGTTGTTTCAAAAGTACTTTAACTTTATCTTTAAAGGTTTTTGTTGATGGCTGTGTCTTTGATTCAGTGAAGCCTTCAGAGGAATCATCGAAGTTTATGAAGTAGCCGGATGCAGTTCTGTCAATAGTTCCAATTGCTTCAGGATTGCTGTTTCTTGCATAGTCGTTTGTTACTTCATTATAGGTTGGTGTGTCTCTGCTAAATGTTTTTATTTGGGTGTTCAGAGGTCTAAGTTCCATTGCATTGTTGCATAGTCCTTGTTGTTCTTCTGTAGGTGTTTCAAATGTGATTAGCCTCTTTGTTAGGACCTCTGTACTGGTAGCAAACCTTGGTGTTCTGCTACTCATGGGGAGTCCACTTGGCCTACTGTTTGTTATCGGCCACATGATTGTGGTTTTACCAGGTCGATGGATACAACTCGGTTCTCCTTTTTACCAGCAAGCGGCGGTAGTACAACTGATCTTGTCCCGTTGATAGACAAGACAGGAACTGCTTTTCTGTAAGAAGGCCCAAATTCCTTCTTTACCGCGATCTTTTCTCTGACTAGATCCCCGACTTTTGGAATCCAGACAGGTCTTGCTGGGACAGGTGGTGGTTCTTCAGTGGTTGTTGGCTGCTGTTTCAACTTTATGTTGCTCAGGTCTTTTCTTGTTTCGTTTAAGTCCTGTAAAATAGCCAAACGATCTTTGATATCAAAGCTTTTTTCCTTTACCACTGAAGTCTGACTGTCAAGGTCAGAGATCAACATCCTAGTTCCAAATAATAATTCGTACGGACTGAATCCCTTCAGAGAATTTCTTGGCAAGTTATTTAGACTATGTTGGACACTTATTAGATGTTTGACCCACCCAGCTCCCGAACCTAATACCTTTGCCGTTATAGATTGCTTTATGTCACGGTTTTTTCTTTCAACAATTCCGTTCCCCTCAGGGTGAAATGGACAAGAGTACCGCAATGTCACGCCCATGCTGACCATGGCCTCCTTATAAGCTCTAGAGCTAAAAGCAGGACCATGGTCCGAATGCAGCATGCCAATTGCGTATGTGCCGATAAAGACTCGCAAATCTTTTATAACAGTTCTGGCGTCAGCCGTTCGCTGGGGCCACATCCATATGAATCTCGTGCATGAGTCCACTGCAACCAAGATATATTTATAGTTACCATCCCTTTGTAAGGGACCACAGTGGTCTAGGTAAACACAGGCTAATGGTTTATCCGAGATTAGAAGGGGCGTCTGTGCTGGACGTCTCACCGTTGATACTTTCATTTTTTGACATATTTCACATTCTAAAACATAGTTCCTTGTTTGTCTTCTCATTTGTGGCCACCAGTATCTCTGTTTTAATAATGATACTGTGGCTGAGACGCCAGCATGTATAGAAGCCCTTTGTGTGCCGCTATTATTAGTCCTAACCTATGTTCCATGTTTGGAATTGCCCTATCCCCCACTCCAGGGATTCGAGCAAAAGGAACATTGTTTGCATCAGTTATCTATGAGTATTTTACTGGAAAGCCTTTCGGGAGTGTTTCTATTGAATCCTTTTCTGTAGCGCTGACAGCCTGTAATATTTCGCTGTCTATTTTTGTTTTTGACCGTGTGATGGCAGCTACGGAAGCCGTTTGCACAGCTGCCTTCGCGGCCTCATCAGCCAATGAATTCCCTGCAACGTGAACGCCATCACGTTGATGACTCAGCATATGTATCACGTGAGTCTTTGGTAGTTCTTTTTGTAATAGAACTACTTGTTCCCAGAGCATTTTATGCTTGATTGTGCCACCTTTCGCATCCTTGAAACCATTCTGAAGCCAGATCTGCAAGTATTCATTGTAAGACTGAACGCAATAATACGAATCGCACACTATGAGTGTGGGGAATTCTCGATCGGTATTTTCAAGCGCCATCTTGAACGCCAGTAGTTCAGCTCGCTGAGCTGTACAATCTCCTAAAGATTGTGTTTTAGTGATAGTTGGTTTAAATTTCCCTTCGTGCCAGCGACCTTTAACGATCGCGCACGCAGCACTGTAGGCTTTTTTACCCCCTACTGCGGGTTGTGCTGATCCGTCTGTATATATTATACAGCCGTAATGTTCTAGAGGCAGAATTTCGGTCGGCGGAGGACATTCAAATTCATATTGGAGAAATTCTTGTGTTTTTAAGTTAGGATCAAATTCGTATGCCACGTCTGTTGCAGCAAGAGAATTAGCCCATTGTATCCATCTCGGATGGAGCGCTTTAGCATTTGGAATGCTTGCCTTTGTTACCGCCTCTAGGGCTGGTATCGGTGTCATGATTATTATTCGTTTACCTTGTGCCAGGGCTCGTTCTTTTGCTATAGCTGTCTGTGTTGCAGTTAGAATTTTTTCCGTTGGGCTGAATTTCATTTCAGCCTTAGTGTACAAGTGTGATTTGAATGCAATTGGTACCTTTTCTCCCTCATTAGAGGTCAGGTATGTGAATCCGCATCTTCCTGGGATGACTCGAATCACAAGATTGCGTGTGTTATCACGTGTTTCTAATTTTGTTTTAATTAACATGTCTGTTTGTAAGGATTTCAGAATTTCTGTGTGTATTTGAGTCCAATTGGTTCTTTTAAAATCCGGTTTTATTAGATCATAAAGGGGTTTGACCCTTTCTGCGTAATTTGCAATGTATGTTCTTCCGAAATTTAGGAAGCCTAGAATTGACTGTAGGTTTTTTAGTGTTCTAGGTGCTTGGAGTACGGCACATTTCTCTAGGAAATTGTCAGCCAGGCTTTTGCCTTCACTTGATAATTCATATCCTAAGAACAGGACTGTCAGATGGGCAATTCTGGATTTTTTAAAGTTGAATTTGTAACCCTCTGCTGCGAACCCAAGTATTATGGTGTTCACTCTCTTCAAGTGAGTCTCCAAGTCATCATCTGTTAAGTATATGTCGTCGACATATGATAATGCTTCGTCGTCATATGTTTGTAGTAATTCTGTTACTCTCGCTGAGAATACTCCCGGGCTGTTCTTGTACCCCTGGGCTAACCGACAGAATTGTTTTTGAGTGCCATTTATTGAGAATGCAGACAAATATCTGCTCTCTGGTGCTATGTTTTGACAAAAGAATCCATTAGAGATGTCTAATGTTGTTTTGTATTTTTTGCGCACTATGTTATTCATTAGTGCAGCACTATGCGAGTTTTGCACTGCAAAAGTTTTGCAACATGAGTTAAGGTGTCGGTAATCCAAAACTAGACGATATGAATTGTCTGGTTTGGAGACCGGAAACAAAGGGTTGTTCATTTGTGAGGTGCAAGTTTCAATCACCCCCTGGTATTCTAGCTGATCTAGGATTTCTTTTACCTGTTTTTTAGCTTCTTGCTTAATTGGGTACTGCCTCTGTGCAGTAGGTTGTGATTTTAACTGGATTTTGTGAGGAGGAGAGTCCTCATCCCATCCTACGTGATTTTTATATAAAGCAGGAGCTAGGGCTACTGCCCACTTTCTAGCAAGTGTGTATTTTTTATGAATTGGGATGTGATTTGAGAAGGCAGGCATAATTATTTCTTCGCCATGAGGGCACTCCCTGACAAACTCTGGTGGCCAGTCTTTTTCAGCTAGAAGGATGTCATAGCCCTTGGAGAGATTATCCCAAAATAGTCCCCTTATTTTTCTAGTCTTATCCCCTTCTATACGTAAAGTTATTTCATATATTTTGTGAGGTTTGCTAACTCTGGTGTCTGCAGTTTCCACTTGAAGATATTCATTCGTGTCCACTGTCTCCAGATGATTCATAAGGACTTTGCGAGCTATGCTCACTTCTGCTGCGCTGTCTAGCATTGTCTGAGCCCATTCTCCGTTTTTCAGTTGTGTCCTCAGTATTCTCGGCATTGTTGACTACCTTGATACTAGCTACCTTCTTTTTTGGAAATTGTAATTTCTTTTTTAGCTGAGCAGGTTCCTTGTCTTTGGACTTGGCTTGCTCTTCTCTTTGTTCTGATCGTCCTCTTCTTTCCGATTTCTGCGAGGAAGTCTGAAAAGATTGAGAGGGACGTGTATCAATGTCTTGATATCTATCAGGCTTCTTTATATTATCCCTATTTCTAAGGTTATATCTTTTCCCAGAGGGGTCACTTTGGGGTGACCTGTGTCTTTGGTTCAGAGATTTTTCTCTCCGCCGAGGAGACCTTCCTCTGGACTGGAATTTCTTTTCTTTAGGATTGGATTGTTTGTTTCCATCCCAGCTCTTTTTTTTTTTGTGATGTTGAATTATTATTAAAAAATATTTTTTCAGGACTTTCAATCAGTTGTGGTTTTACTGGTATTCCACCTAAACTATCTCTACCTAGTTCCTCATAGGATTTTTCTATGATTCTGGCAATTTCAGCTGGTTGGTCTGCTATATCTGTCTCCTTTAACCTCTGGCGGATCGCCACGTTTGCTGCTTCTCCCTTTATGTTGGCTAATAATATAGCCGAGACCTGCTTGAAGTCTTTTAGTAATTTCATACCAAGAGTTAAAGCGGGCTCTGGACCATATTCGTCTTGAATTTGTTTTAGCACATCTGGTATTACCGAAATGGATGGAACACCGTGCGTTTTTGTGTAGATAGAAGCAAAGACTGTACCCCAAGTGTCACAGTCCTCAATGTGTGGTGCGATTCCCATTGGAAGACAGATAGTCAGAATCCTGTGTTTTTCTAACGGGGTGGTGTCTGGAAACACAGCCTCGATTTGGGTGATTTTTTGTGCTAACCAGAATGGTATTTGTTCCCGTTTAGCTGGTACTTTACCTAGGCAGGATTGTATGTTCTGTGGTGTAATTTTATTTGTGTTCCCCTGGTGAAGGGTCAGTTGTGGAATTTTAATTGCTGGTTGAATTGTTGAAGTCCGCATCACATATTGGACTAATTGTCTATGTAATTTTATTATTTGTTTCAACTGTGTTAACAGCTCTGCTGCAGACATCCCATTGATGTCTGGATGTGGTGTGTATCCGGCTAGGACCGGCCACGTTGCTCCTGGTCTACCTAAAGGACCGAGCCTTGTGATGTGATTATTGTGTTTTAGGGCGCCATTAAATAAGAGCAAATGCTCTTGAAATTTAAGTGGTACTTCCACCTCCTCGAAAGGAGTGTACTCTCCAGGAGGTTCCTCTGTTTTGTAATAGTGGAAGTACTCAGATACAGCATTTGCTGCTGGAAAATGTATCCATGAATAGTATACCTCTGTCTGCCGATATTCGTGTGCCTCAATTACGAATATGACTGTACCACCTCTAGGTGTCAGTCCATTTTCTATAAGTTTTAAAGTTATAGATTTCCTCTTAATGACCGGGATGAGTATTATATCCTGGTCTGCGTCTAGCAGTGCAGCATCAGCTGCTGCGAGTTCAGTTGCTAATCTAACTGCCTCTCTTTCTCCTTCACTGTCTGACATTGTACTGTCCAGAAGGTTATTTTGTTTGGTTGCAGATCAGGTTTCTTGTGGAAACAAAGATTAGATGCACAATATTTTGGAACGGTTTATGCTTCAACGTTGACTAAACCAAGTACCATACATAGGAGTTTCCTCCTGCGAGGTTTGGCGGATATTACCTTTCGCCCACTCCAGACGTCTTTGGAGTATTATGGGAAAAAGGGGTCTGAGTGAGAAAGCACGACTGAGTTACTCTAAATGTCTTACGTTAATTTTATCGCCCTTCCAAGCGCGTTGGGCGCCATGTAGTGTAGTTCCTATTATCCCAATAGGCTCTGCGCATTGGAATAATACCTTCAATAGTATAGGCCTAGACCAGACGTTAACTAGGTCTACTACTGTCGATATTAGACTTAAAGTTTTGGGTTTGCCAGCTAGCTCAGAGTTCACTAGAAACTTTCTCGAATAGGCAAGGAGGAGTTGAACCTCCCTGGATAGACAAGAAGGGATTTAGTTTCTGACAACCATAGAACATGACAACTTTGCTCTCCCCTAATCAAGAGTGTATCTCGAGAGTCGTGTGAAAACAAAAGGCAATTTATTTTACTCAGTCAGTACGTGCATTCTTAGTCTCATCAGATTGTAGAGAAAAGGAAGAGACGGGCGTGTTCAATAAAAGATGTTATTTATTGATCAGTCTCTTTTCTCGTACAAGAGAAATGGATCGATATTATTGCAATACTTATGGTTAAGTAAAGTGCATACATTAAAAGCAGAAGTATAAAATAATACTGTAAAAACATTGATATGGTTTCTAAGCCATATGAAGGTTTAAAATGAATAAGATATATTACATACACATATACATTTGACTAATCGTACTCAACTGGTGTTTCTAACTACGCCTACCCCGTGTACCTGACCTAAGTCTAATGCGTGGGCGGGAATAGAAAGTTACAGTTTAAGTTAAGTTTGTTTTGCCAAGTGACTGACTAAAGAATTCTCTGCGAGGGGTTATTCAGTTCTGTACCTGGAATCTAGGATGGATGAGGGATGGTATCTCTCGTCTCTGGTCTCAATATTCCAGGCTGCCTGCGAGGGCTACCCGGAAGCGCCGGATCTGGATTTCTCGGCAGGAGAAAAACGGCTTCTCGTTCTCAGCGCGTCAGGAAGGCGGGGCTGCGCCAGCGGGGTCTGCTCTGCTCTGGGCTTCGGCAAGTCTGGCTGCTCCGTCCTCGTCACCACCGCGTGTGTTTGCATAGGGCAATATCGGTAATATTTATACCTTTAAGGTGCCGAGATTGACGTAAGGATGGACATAGATACGTCAATAAGGATGTCATACGACCAGGTCGTTAGCACATTCTTTTGCTGAAGTTCTCGGTGAAATCAAAACAATGGCCGCAGGGTTTTTCCCAAGGTGTCATAGGTTTGATTTATTTTGAGAACTCAGTATGCCTTATCAGGGGCTGGAGGAATATCGCTTGTCTAATTAGATGGCAAGCGTTATGACCTAATCAGATAACACGCTCCTGTGCCGTAGTGTGGCTTTATCAGATAACGGTTCCTGCATCATGGGGGTTTTCTGCCTCATGGGATGGCTGCTAGTAAACTTGTTAGTTTGTTAACCAGAATAGGGTCAGGAATAGGGGGATCGATACAGAACCTATAGGAATACATCACAGAAGGGTTTAAGTTTCCTCAGAGTGTTGATTTGGAAATTAGCTCCCTTAGTTGCTTTGCTAATGTGCTGCTGCATATTGAGGTTGGTGTCAAGTGTGATGCCTAAGGATTTCGCGGATTCCACAATAGTTGGCTGGACATTGAGGGCAGTTAGGTGATTGAGCCAGGTTTGGGTGATGGCGATTTCTCAGGAGGTGAGATCAGAAGGAACACAGTTTTCAGGGCATTTAGTTTGAGGTGATTATCGGCCAGCCATGATTGGGTGTTACTGAGTGTGGAATTCAGAATTTTTATGTCTTCCGGCATACATATGGAAGTGCACATTAGATGCTTGCAGCACGGTGGTGAGTGGTTCCATGATGAGGTTGAACAATGTGGGGGATAGGGAAGATCCTTGTGGGACGCCTAAAGTTGCAGGTACAGCTGAGGACAGTACGTTGTTGATCTTGAACTTCTGAGACCGGTTGTGTAGGAAGGAAGTGAACCATTTGAGAACTGTCCCGGATAGACCCATTCTGGTATATAACAGCTCCAGTAGGTTCTCATGTTTGACAGTATCAAAGGCTGAGGAGAGATCATGAAGGATGAGGAGGCAGGAATCATTGCGATCAAGGATCTGGAGTGCGTCATCAATTATGTGCGTCATAGCTGTTTCCGTGCTGTGTTTCAACCTTGAGGGAGTCTGGGATGAGACCTTGCTGAAGGGAGCTGTTAATGATTTTAGTCCAGAGTGGGAGGAGCAGGGGGGTGAAGTCTTTTACTGCATTGGCAGGTAGGGGGTCTATGCAGTGATTAGAGGGCTTCAAGGTGCCGAGCAGTTTGTGAATTGTTTCTTCAGAGTAGGTGTCAAAGGATGACCATGATGCGTTGTTTTTAGGTTGAATGGAGGTCATGCTGATGTGGCTGGAGTATCGGCATGCATCAATGAGTAGATCACTTCTTAAATTATCGGTCTTTAGCTTAAAGAAAGCAGAAAAGTCTTCACAGTGTGGGATATCGCTTGCTGTGGTGTTTGCTTGTAAGGGTTGCATCTTGGTTTGAGTTTTGACTAGTTCGAACAATTTTCTCGGTCGGCTTGTGGAAAAGTAAATTTTGCCATGTTCAGTGTCCCTACGTGTTCCCCATCTTATGTTATGTGTGCATGATTAATATGCATATGTATCCCCTATGTTTGATTAAAGACGCAATTACAGTTGTGTCCATCTCTAGTATGCCAGTTCCCAGTTCTCGTGAAAGCTACGAGTATCAGGCCTATGTAAAGTTACGTTGCCACGTTTCCTAGTGTGCACGTTATTTCATTGAAAAGTCCCCGTTTCTAGGCCTCTAAAGGGCCCGGACACCAGATTCAGCTCCTGTCTCCTGAACCCTCGCTGAGGAGCGACACAGCCCCCACCTGTGTTCCTGACCCTTCACTTACTTCCTGCCTCACAGTGCCCGGCTCGGCCTGGCTCTGCCTACGAGTCTGCCAAGAGTATGTTATGATTCTAGTTATCAGTCCAGCCCTCCTTCTCTGCATTCCTAAGCTACTGAATCGCATCAATAGTTTCCGTCATCGTCTAGCCTTTACGTCTCCACATAAGAGAAATACTGTATTAATGGTCATTTAATATTCTTCATCACGCACTACATGTAGAATAATGCATGCACCAGTCTTAGAGTCTGTTAGCCTTTACCCCGATACCTTTTAGTTTATATCAACATGTTCTCTAAACATCAGATACTAGATATTGTTTAGGCACATGTCGCCCTGACTCTCCAGACTTCAGTCTCTACTCCTAGCACAGAGTTCATAGCCCCCAGCTTCTCCTAGTAACACGTCATTGTCAGCTTGCACGCACCATTAGGTTAGAGGTCCCGGCTCCTTAGGTAGCCCCCTCCATGTTTCCGCCCCATTTATGACATATTCTGTTACGTTTACATCACATGTCCATGTATACGCCTCTTGTTACACCTACTTTCACCCTTCTCTTTCGCGACTGCTATTGACCACACCCACTGCTCCGCCTACTGTATTCATTGTAATGCAACTGTTTTAGTATATATGCTTGTGTACTGTTATTAAATGTTAGAGCGCGCTCATCCCAGATCCTGCCCGACAGCTGTCGGGGCCCCCCTGTCAGGCCCTGCCATCCTGTTCCCGTGCAGGTTGTCCTGTTCCTGTCCTTTATGCTGTATTAAACCTGCAAACTCCTACTACCTCGAATCTTGACTCTTATTTATTGAGCTATCTGTTATTGCTATGTCCAGTAAAACCTAGATCCGGTATTATTTATTTATATACCACATAATGGCGCCCGAACAGGGACTTGCCCTTTCCCCACGCGCCGGTGAAGCCACGCCGGCCCCCTGACCCTCTGCAGCCGTGACGGAACCATACCGTGCACGTGCAGATATTTCTGCTTCAAGTATCCCTCAGGCCCACGGAGGAGACGGAGGTGGCGGTCCAGCATCCAGACGAGGCGGTGGAGGAACGCGGCGAGTCCCGACCAGAGCCCAAGCTGAGAGTCCAAGGTCCGAGGTATCCGGAGGCCCACCCGTAACTGAAGTCCGAAGTTCGTCCGTCCGGCGTCGAAGCAGTCCAGTCCAGTCCGAGGCCTTCCGTTCTTGCTGCCCGGTGAGTACCGTTGCTGGGGTAGTATCTAGACAGGGTCAATCTAATTGTCTCTGGTCCGTGGGTTTTGGTGGTACACAGACCCAAAACGAAGTGTCCACTTCGGTGGATGCGGGTCCTGACGTGTCTCTTTATGAGACCGGTAAGTTTCGTACTGTTTTAGCAGTGCATCTAGTTTCTGTTCTAGTCAGTTCTGTTCTCGAGAAAATTCATGTATTCTGTTTTCAGTATTCCAGGTAGTATTCTGTTCGAACTGTTATTTTAAATGTTCTTCATGTATTTTAATGTCGTGGTATGAAAGTGGTGTAGTTATCGTGTTCATTGTGTATTGTATTGTGTCTAGATTACAGTTCAGTCATGCCCTTATTTTCTAAATTACGTCAGTTGAAAACTAGAAAAGGTCTGTTAGAAGCAGCAGTTCCTGTCCCGCCTAGGGACAGTCCAGGTCATTTTATGTATCAGAAGCATGGCATAAGTGCCATATTATATCTAGATTTATGGGTGGAGTACACCAAACAGTTAGAAGAAAAGTATAGATGGCCCGTATCAGGCACATGGGATGCCGAGTGCATCATGCGAGTAGAAGAAGCATTATGGAAAAAGAAAGCCAGACAGTCACAGAAAGATGCCATCGAGTTATGGCGCAAAGAATCTCATAAAAGAACCGAAAAAGAAATCAGAAAGTCAGAATTAAGTAGAGAATCCTTAGAACGAGCCCAAGAAAGGGAATTAATCGAAATAGGTGAAC
This sequence comes from Lissotriton helveticus, assembly GCF_964261635.1. Lineage (NCBI taxonomy): Eukaryota > Metazoa > Chordata > Amphibia > Caudata > Salamandridae > Lissotriton > Lissotriton helveticus. The sequence continues at coordinate 1,700,479,625 of NC_136059.1, read as the reverse complement.
GAGTCAAAACCGAACAGTCAGATAGACAGAGGCATGCCCTTATTAAGGGTATGTACCCTCTTCTTGCCGAGGGCTTGCCAAAAGCGACCCCGGAGGCATCCAGTAATTTTCCGCCACCCTTAGTTCCGACCAAGCTACGTCACAAACCGACCGCAGCTGATATTTTCATTTCGTCCTACTTGGACGACACAGTCCCAGAATATGCAAATCCTGTTCCGCCAGCTCCTGTAAATAATGCCATTCCTGCTCCTCCAGACACCGGAGTACCTGCCACGGTACCCCCGGTCCAGCCTACATTACAATTTCCCGCCGCGCCAGTACGAAGAGTATCAGTCGACGATTCTAGTTTAGGGGCCGCAGGAGGAGGTCCTCCTGGTACCCCGCCACCACACCAACGTTTAACGTTAGTCGAGTTACATGAAAGTGCGTTACAGCGTACGCCCAAATATAAGTCCGTTGCAGATATCCGACGAGCCCTTACTGAATGCCGCTATGATCCAGTTGCAGGTGATGATAGTACAGTTATATATTCCATCCGTGTAAGACGGGTGACCGGGTATTTGGACACCCTACCGAATATGAAAGAAGATCTAGACAGAATATATCGTTTCATCCGTACAGGGGATGATCCAGAAAGCATTGGTGAAGCCATGTCTCAAAGGAAAGCTGAGATCCAGCTCATGCTATTAAAGTTTCTGATTAATTGTTTAATAAGGGAACAAGATTATCCGACCAAAGATCCGGCCGAAATGAGAATCCTGACAAGGTGGAGTGATAATATAGCCGAGGGTAAGCACAGAACCATCAGTAGTATAGAGAGTATGTACAAGAGAATCCGTAAAGAAATAATAAAGTTACACGAACAACGTAAAGCAGCACAAGTAAGCGAGAAAGAAAATGACTCTTCTACTGAAGAGGTAGAGGACGAGAATCCCGCCAGAATAGCGTATGTAGGAAAATCTAGATTTCCAGACCGCCATTTACGCCTAGAACACAAGAAAACTGTTCCTCATCCAGCACCAGAACAAGTTTCTCTAGAACAAGTATTTCAAGCTACCGATCACATTCTGAAATCACGAATCGGTTACAGTGAGTTAAGTACTATGCATGAACAAGAACTAGTCCGATCAGCAGTCCGATGGATTACTGATTCTACCACTTTTCCAGATGAAATAGTGGCCCAAATGTTTCTGAAATTGCCCCCAGCCGAGCAACGACTGGTGGGTATGTATATGATCCAGCACCTCATTACTCTGTATGAGGGTCAACACTCTGATCCAGGTCCGTTACATGATGTCCTGAACGAGTTACTCCAGTATAGATGGAAAGGTCTAGGTACCGATTTAATTAGTGTTATTCTAGAACAGCGCCACAAATATTGAACGTTCCTGAACCCGCATTTTGTTCATGTCTCACCCCCAGAAAGTAAACCCTTTTATATAGATAGACAGAATCCGTTACGAGAAGTACACCCAGTCAGGACAACAGATGGTGAAATGCAAAGAGTGTTTGTTTACACCCCGATTACAAAGATGGAACTCTTAGAGATGAAGAAATTAATTCCCTGTCATGATAACGATCCAGCAGGGTTCCACCGAGAATTAAAAGACATGCTCCGTATGGGAGAATACACGTATCCAGATATTATCAAAATGCTAAAAGTCCTATTGCCCGCAGGGGTATACGAGAAACTCAAGGAAAAAGAATGGGAGGTGGGAGAGAAAAAGATCGATTGGGCAGTTCTAGAAGCTGAAGATAAGATACGAGTACCAGGTACCGGTCTTGGAGAGAAATGTAAAGAATTACCTGAATTGTTGATACAAGTTTTGCCAAGATTATTAGCAACTAAAAAGGAAGACTGGGATGCAATCTCAGCCTGTAAACAGAAACCAGACGAAGACACTAGTGATTTTTATTCTAGATTTGAGAAATGCTTTATTATAAACAGTGGCCTCAAGACAAGTAGTGAGTCATACCCTCATCTTTTTGTTACTAAATTAGTCGAGAATTCAAGTCCACAAGTTAAGAATCGAGTTTTGAAAGTCGAAAGTACATGGCAAGCTAATACCCCGTCCCAGATGTTACAGATGCTTCAGTATCACCAGAATAGAATCAGAGAAGAGCAAGATCATGAAAGAAAACGTATGAAAGACACGAAAATGAAAGTACTAGTTGCACAATCTGTTCCTCAAGACAGTCAGAAGAGGGGTACGAATCAAGCCAGTCATCCTGCAGCTCCCGTTAAAGGGACCTGCAATTATTGTAAACAGCCAGGTCATTTTATAAACGAGTGTGCAGTTCTGAAACACAATATAGCTACTGGTAAGACTAAAGAAAGACCACGTCCGCCTAGACAAGAACAAGTTTCACAGACTTCTCAGCCACAGAATGCACAACAGACAGTTCCAGCACCGCAGCCTATTGCTGCAACACAGCATGTTACACAGCAGATGTATCAGTATGCTCAGACAGAGTATCCAGAGTATCAGCCATATTCATGAAACAGCCTAGAGAGGGAGGTAGGCTTGCCTCTCATCGAGATACCTGTAGATCAAGAGGGTCCCTATGTTCATAGTCAAGTATTAGGGAAAGACAGAAAGTTTCTGATTGATACAGGGGCAAGTAGGACGACCATCAGTCACGCCGAAGTTCCAGGGGCTCCGCTCTCAGGCTCTAGAAATGTTTCCCTTGGATTTTCAGGAAAGCCTATTGTAAACGAGATATCTAAGCCAGTTACTCTAGAAGTAGGTCCATTGTCCCGCACTACTGATCTGTTACTTACGAAGTCATGTCCAGAAAATCTGTTAGGCATTAAGACACTGAAAGAATTAGGTGCAGTTATTTGCTGCTCCCCAGAAGGAATACGACTGTTCCTACGTGACTTCAAGGGTCACTATGTATTACGAGATTTTGATCCGAGATTGTCTAATGTTCCGCAGCATCTATGGGCGCAAGGTCCAACTGATGTAGGTTATATGCAAATCACACCCCATCGTGTGACTCTCAAACCAGGTGTAGTGTTACCACGAATCAGACAGTACAGATTGCCACCTGAGGCTGTAGCAGCCTTATCCAAAATTATTGACGAGCTCATGGCTCAAGGAGTAGTTGTAGAAACTGACTCCAATGTATGTAATTCTCCGATCATTCCAGTCATGAAACGTACTGATCCAAATGCACCCCCAGTATATCGATTAGTGATTGACCTTCGAGAACTCAATAAATGTATTATTCCCCAGTACCCAGTTGTCCCAGATATCTCTTCCCTATTGACAGCCATTGATTCCGAAGCCTCATTTTTTACAGTCATAGATCTCAAGAACGCGTTTTTCAGTGTCCCCATTCATCCAGATAGCCAGTTTCTTTTCGGATTCTGTTTAAATGGAAGGAGCTATAAATTCACACGAGCTCCTCAAGGTTTCACAGAAAGTCCTAGTATTTACAGTCAAGCACTTAAGAGACAACTAGACAACATTCACATGCCAACTGACACTGCCCTGCTCCAGTATGTCGATGATCTACTGATCACAGCCCGTTCTGAACGTGCTTGCGAGCGAGCATCACTTACAGTCCTGTATTTCCTTGCCGAGATGGGGCACAAGGTGTCCCCTTCGAAGCTTCAATTCTGTGTCCAGCAAGTGATCTATTTAGGCCACTTACTGTCCAAGAGGGGTAGGCAGTTGACACCTGACCGTATCCAGTTAATAGCGAGTCTTCCTCAGCCCAAGACCCAGAAGGAGGTACGTGCTTTTATCGGCCTTACTTCTTACTGCAGACAATGGATTCCTCAGTATGCATTTCTAGCCAAGCCACTGATACAGTTAACGACACAGGAGGCAGCCGTATCGACTGTCCTCCCTTGGACATCTGAACATACACTTAGTTTCAATGAGTTAAAGAAAGCTTTATGCCAAGCTCCTGTTCTAGCTACACCGAACTACAGTAAGCCTTTTACACTTTTTGTTACAGAACGTGATGGTACAGCATTATCTGTTCTCACACAAGATCAAGCAGGACAATACAAGCCCTGTGCTTATTTTTCGAGCACATTAGATCCAGTAGCCCAGGCTCTGCCTGCGTGCCTCAAGTCAGTTGCAGCCACAGCACTAGCTATCAGACAAAGTGATTCCATAGTATTAGGACATTCCTTAACAGTACAAGTTCCACACTCCGTGGAAGTTCTTTTAAACCGAACACAGACTCAACACTTGACAATTGCACGTTTAACAGGTTATGAATTGACACTGTTCCAGCCACACATAGAAATCAGACGCTGCAACGTTCTAAATCCTGCTACACTGTTACCATCAGTTAATTCAAATCCTGCCACACACGACTGTGTGGAAGTAGTTAATATTATGACTAAGCCAAGACAAGATCTGACAGATATTCCATTACCAGATCCCGACCTGACACTTTATGTGGATGGTTCATGTATGAGAACAAGTACAGGAGAACTAGTAGCCGCGTATGCAGTGACTACTGACACTGAAGTTATAGAAACACATCGTATTGACACTCTGTCTGCTCAAGCCGCAGAGCTAGTCGCTCTGACACAAGCCTGCATACACGCCAAGAACCTGAAAGTCAATGTTTACACAGATTCACGCTACGCATTCGGAGTTGTACACGACTTTGGAGTGCTCTGGCAGGAGAGAGGTTTCATGACTTCTCATGGAACCAAGATTCAGCATGGTCTCCTTATTCAAGCTCTGTTAGATGCCATACATTTACCGACATCTATTGCTATCATGAAGTGCAAAGCACATACGAAAGTTACTGACATTATTTCCCAAGGTAATGATCTAGCAGATCGCACAGCCAAGCTTACAGCACAGACTCCAGACACTCCAGTTAATCCGACACAGACACGTACTCCAGATCCGACTACATGCATGACAGTTAAGGACCCTACTCAAGATGTCATAGATATCCAGTTACATGCTACTCCCGATGAAATCAAGAAATGGTCCGAACAAGGAGGGGTCCAGACAGATCAGGGATGGGTAACGAAGGGTAGAGCCACATGGTTTCTCCCCGACTCTATGGTTCAAGTCATTATCAATACCGCACATAGTCCAGCACATTTAGGAGAAAAAGCTATGTTAGATAGTATCCAGAACATTTGGTTCAACAAGCATTTACGAGCTGCAGCCAAGCAGAAAGTCCGTACCTGTATGATATGTTGCCAGTTTAATCCAGGTAAAAGTGTCCCGGTGGAACAAGGTGGATTCCAGCCCCCTGACCACCCTTTTGAAGTCCTCCAAATGGATTATATTCAGATGGAGCGATGTCGAGGTTTCAAGTATGTCCTTGTAGTTGTATGCGCTTTGTCCAGATGGACAGAAGCATATCCAGTCCCAGATTACACAGCTGCGACCACTGCCAAGCAGTTGGTTCGTGAATTCTTCCCCCGCTATGGACTCCCTAGAGTCGTATATTCTGATAACGGCCAGCCATTCTCATCTGAGCTCATGAAACATGTTTCCCTTTTGTTAGGGTACCAGTGGAAGTTCCATTGTGTACGCCATCCAGAAGCAGCCGGTCTAGTAGAGAGACATAATCAGACCCTGAAAATCCGCATCGCCAAAGTATGTAAAGAGAAAGGTGTGGACTGGCTAGTAGCTCTGCCAGTCGCTTTGTTTTATATGCGCATGGTCGCACATTCCAGATCAGGTCTGTCCCCGTATGAGGTCGTATTCGGCCGCCCCCCTAACATGTGGGGTACACCTAGACCTCGAAGTATTACAGATGTTTCAAGTAATATGCTGACAGATTACCTAGCTTCCTTGATGTTTGCCCTATACTCTTGTCGTTCACAGGTTGCCGCCGCATTTCCAGACAATACCGAGGTGGCACCGCATGACATCGTTCCTGGATGTTTGGTTCTTGTCAGGAACTTTGATCGTTCAAGTCCGCTGGAGCCCCGCTGGAAGGAGCCAAAACAGGTCCTCCTGGCCACCCGTACTGCCGTCAAGCTGGAAGGCAGGAAGGGCTGGGTCCATTTGTCTCATGTGAAGAAATTTTACGGACTAAAGCCTGTTTCTAAGAACATTTCCGAGGATCTTAAGGACTGCCAAAGTACTATTCTTAAGGACTGTCCCGCAAAAGACAATGATACTGAACCCTCCCTGTTAGAGAAAACTCCGCAACAGGAGTATAAGCTAAAATTAAGGTCTAGTAAAATAAGTCAGCCAGTTTGATTGTCTAAGTCCTCCCCTAGGTGAAACGGTTAGACCGGTTTCTGACATGTATATAATAGACCCCCACAGAGAGAGAGTTAGTGAGAACTCTAAAAGTTGCACTATTATTTTATGTTTTCTGCTATATCTCAGCCTTATGTTTACCTGCACGAGCTATGCCTTTTATTTGTATTTTCCAGTTCCTCATGTAAATAAGTCTTCTATTGCTACAGTAGAGCACACGTTTAGTGATCTGCCTCCTCATGAACTATCTTATCGTCTTGCTATGCGTAATAATTCCTTTATCCGCATGTTACATTATTCACACCAGACCAGCAATGCCACTAATTGTTGGGTGTGTGGTCGACTCCCCCCTTTCCAGACACCGAAGGGAGTTCTGCCACTCTTTCCTTATCCATTTTCACATAATGGTTCGTGTGGAGCATGGTCCACGTTAACGTCATCCTCAACAGATATGTCTTTTCTTAACAGTACATGTTTTCCAGACAAGCAAGGTCTTCCCCACAGAACAGGGTTAGATCTAGAAAATGAAGTTTATAATTTAGGTAATTATTCTTCGAATTTCATGGTCCTGAATGTTCAGTCTGATTCTACTCCAGACCTACCTGCTATTTCAGTACTACCAGTTAAAGGCGAATTATGTGTCCGAAAGAATGGTTCCGTACATGTAGGACATAGTGATTGTACTACTATTGTCAAGTATAGTGACAGTAGGAAATCTATTTTCAAAGCTTCACGTCATTCTTATTTTGTTTGTGGTCAGACCGCATATGTTCGTCTGCCCCTCGATTGGGAGGGAACCTGTTACATTGCCTTCCTACTGCCACCAGTTTTTCTAGCCCCACCTGACTATCATAGGAATTCCCACCTAGTACATACTAGACACAAGAGAGACCTCCCGATTGTCGATTATACTGAAACTGCTCTAGAACAATACATAGATATCAATAAAGGTGTCTTCCCCTATTTAGGTACTGTCGTAAATAGTAAACTGATACGTAGATTAACGAGAACCCTCGAAGCAGTAGTGATTAAGACTACTTCTGCTCTAGGTAACTTAACCGAGGAGCAATCCTTTATGAGAATTGTCGTGCTCCAGAATCGTCTTGTCCTTGACGTCATACTGGCCGATAGGGGCGGGGCATGTAGAGTCATCGGATCTAGTTGCTGCATTTTCATTCCTAATAACGCACCGTCTGTTTATTCAGCTATTACCAGACTCCATAATATTGCCCATATGTTACACCAAAATCCAGGCACCTGGACATGGTCCGGTTGGTTCTGGAATATAATTTCCGCCTGGGGATGGAAAGTATTGTCATTTCTAGGTATTGCAGTAGCGATCATATTCAGTTGCTGCCTCTGTATACAATGTGGCCCTGCGATTTGCGACATTTGTGCTACCTCTTGTATTCCTAGTCCCAAGTCCCGTTCTAAATCCCATTCCAAGAAAATTCGAGACGAGCAAATGATACTGTATGAAATGATAGATGGTATCATGAATATTGATGTTTCCTGATGGAAACGTAGTGACAAGGAGGGAATGTGGAAAAGTAAATTTTGCCATGTTCAGTGTCCCTACGTGTTCCCCATCTTATGTTATGTGTGCATGATTAATATGCATATGTATCCCCTATGTTTGATTAAAGACGCAATTACAGTTGTGTCCATCTCTAGTATGCCAGTTCCCAGTTCTCGTGAAAGCTACGAGTATCAGGCCTATGTAAAGTTACGTTGCCACGTTTCCTAGTGTGCACGTTATTTCATTGAAAAGTCCCCGTTTCTAGGCCTCAAAAGGGCCCGGACACCAGATTCAGCTCCTGTCTCCTGAACCCTCGCTGAGGAGCGATACAGCCCCCACCTGTGTTCCTGACCCTTCACTTACTTCCTGCCTCACAGTGCCCGGCTCGGCCTGGCTCTGCCTACGAGTCTGCCAAGAGTATGTTATGATTCTAGTTATCAGTCCAGCCCTCTTTCTCTGCATTCCTAAGCTACTGAATCGCATCAATAGTTTCCGTCATCGTCTAGCCTTTACGTCTCCACATAAGAGAAATACTGTATTAATGGTCATTTAATATTCTTCATCACGCACTACATGTAGAATAATGCATGCACCAGTCTTAGAGTCTGTTAGCCTTTACCCCGATACCTTTTAGTTTATATCAACATGTTCTCTAAACATCAGATACTAGATATTGTTTAGGCACATGTCGCCCTGACTCTCCAGACTTCAGTCTCTACTCCTAGCACAGAGTTCATAGCCCCCAGCTTCTCCTAGTAACACGTCATTGTCAGCTTGCGCGCACCATTAGGTTAGAGGTCCCGGCTCCTTAGGTAGCCCCCTCCATGTTTCCGCCCCATTTATGACATATTCTGTTACGTTTACATCACATGTCCATGTATACGCCTCTTGTTACACCTACTTTCACCCTTATCTTTCGCGACTGCTATTGACCACACCCACTGCTCCGCCTACTGTATTCATTGTAATGCAACTGTTTTAGTATATATGCTTGTGTACTGTTATTAAATGTTAGAGCGCGCTCATCCCAGATCCTGCCCGACAGCTGTCGGGGCCCCCCTGTCAGGCCCTGCCATCATGTTCCCGTGCAGGTTGTCCTGTTCCTGTCCTTTATGCTGTATTAAACCTGCAAACTCCTACTACCTCGAATCTTGACTCTTATTTATTGAGCTATCTGTTATTGCTATGTCCAGTAAAACCTAGATCCGGTATTATTTATTTATATACCACAGGCTTTTTGCTTGGTCCAGCTGGTGGCTAAAGAAGTCAGATTTCGAGCGCTTGATTTTCCTAAAGTAGGCATTTCTCTTGTTCTTAAGCGTTTTAAGGTGCAGTGCTGAGGGGTCAGATCTCCAGGTACGCTCGGCCATTCTTATAGCACGCCTGTCTTCATTGAGTCTACCATCATACCAGGGGTTCGAGTTCTTGGTGGAGACTCTCTTCAGTTGCAGGGGGGCGGCTTCGTTGATTATTGAATTCATAGAATCGAGGTAGAGGTCGGTCAGTGATTGAACATCAGAGGCGCCCGAAGGGGGAAGGAGGAGACTGCAGGTGTGGGGAGGCAAGGAGTTAGGGTTAAGATTCTTCATGTCCCTTTTCCAAATCTTGGATTTGGTGGGTTGAGCCGGGTTAAGTTTAACTTTTTCATTGATGAAGAAGGTGATAATTTGGTGGTCTGACCAGTCACAAGGTTGGATCTCCCCCAGTTGGGTAGTGCCCTCTTTGGCGATGATAAGGTCGAGGATCGAGCCTTTGTCGTGTGTCGAGCTGTTGCAGATTTGGGCGAGGTCAAGCGCATTAAGGAAATATTTGAGACTATTCGCCACTGCGTCTTTCTGATCGTTCCAGTGGAGATTGAAGTCACCCAGGTAGATTTGAGTGATCTGCCGACCGGCATTGGATGAGATCGTGTCCATGAGTTGTTGGGTGAAGGAGAGGTTGTCCCCGGGCGGGTGGTAGAAGACATGTAGAGAGCATACAGGTTTGCCCTCGCTTGAGATATCAAGGCAGAAGAGTTCACAGGAAGTGAGGGAGGGGGAGGTGACTTTGGTAACCGAGAGGTTGCTCCTAAAAATGCATGCGATTCCCCCGCCCGTCTTGCCGGACCTGTCGAGTCTAATGATGTGGTAGTTGAGGGGGACTAGTATGTCCATTATAGGTGTAGAATTTTCAGTTAGCCACGTTTCAGTCAGTATGGCTAGGTCAAGATCCATTGATATGATGAGATCCGCGATATCGGAGGAGTGTCTCGGGGCCGATCTGCAGTTGAGTAGGATGCATTTGAGTCTGGGGGTGAGAAGGGTGGTCGAGTGTTCTAGAGAGAGGGGGATTTTTCTGAGATTATTGGGGTCGGAGCTTCTGTTGCTTAGAGTGGGGGGCCTAAGGGGATTTGTGGGAATTGTGGGTATGGGGTGGTGTGTGGTGTTTGTGTGTTTTAAGGGACCTGGGGCATATGAGCTGAGGAGGGTGCATAAGTCGTAGTCCGAAAGGGTGTTGGGGCTGCGACGGGGCGATAGGTGTGATTGCGAGCGGGAATAGAGGGCCAATGCGGGGAGTATTGATTGAGAGGGTCTGTGGGGCGGGTGGGCGACTTTTTGGATGGGTAGGTGGTGGTAGGTAGGGGGTGTCTGGGATGTGTGATTAGAAGTTCTTTGATGGTGTGGAGATCATCTTTGACTTGTAGGAGGGTGGATATAATCATGTCCAGAGTTGGATTGGGGATGGAGTTGGGGATGAGAGCCATGGGCGATTGGTTGGATAGGGAGCTGGAAAGGGAATTGGGGAGGGGGGGAGGGAATTGCTAGCGTCAGTGCAAGGCTTTGCGTTAATACTAAGTGGAGTGACATTCGGTGGGTGGGACAGGTTGTGGGTGAGGGGTGTGGATGAGGCAGGGGGGAGGTTGGAGTCAAAGTTGAGGACGCTGGAGGGAGGCAGCGCAGGTGGGTTGAGGGATGAGTGTAGGCTGGAGACGGTGGGGGTGCGAGGAAGGTAGTGGGGGCTGAGAGTGGGGGGGAGAGCGGAAGGGGGGTTAAGGTGAGGGAGGTGGTGTGTTCTGTGAGTCTAGTTGGGAGAGTGGGGTAGTGGGGAGAGAGAGTGGGGGGGGGAGATAGGGTGGGGGATGGACCTGCCAAGGGGCAGAGGGGATGAATTCAGGGCGGTGGTGGGCGGGGGGGATAAGATCAGGGCAGTGGTGGTGGTGGTGGGGGTGGGTTCTGCAAGACTCGTAGGAGGTGCGAGGCGGGGGGTAGGGAAGGGGGGGTATGGAGGATATAAGAGGGGGAGTGGACCTCGCCAGTGAGTGAGGGGTGAGGACAGGTTGCATCGGGTGGGTGACTGACTACAGTGCTGGGGGGATGGGGTAGATGTGAGTCGTTCAGCTGTTGTGATAGGTTTGGCAAGTTAGATTGAAGATTGGAAGTGGAGGGTGTTGTGAGGTCTGAGGTGATAGGAATGGAGGTCCGCCGGTTGGAGATGTGTTCCCTGAAGGTGGGGAGCAGGTTGTCGAGTAGGTCAAGGTTCCTGTCAGTGGATTAGAATAGGATGGTCCCGTTGTTGTAGATGGTGATGGTGGCTCTGCCTGGGAAAACTTGGGATGGTGTGACAGAAAGCGTTAGGCCATGAGCAGATTTTCTGGTGGAGGAGATGGTGAGAATGGAGAGTAACGCTTTCCTCCACTGTGCTCTACGTAGAGTGTAGAGAATGATATCGGTGCTCGTGGTTCCATTGATGAGTGAATAGTAGGTGTCCACAAACGGTGTTTCGGGGTGGGCCTTCAGGAAGTTGTGTTTGAAGCGTTTGGCGTTTTTTTTGGTGAGCTCGAGTGGGTAGTTAATTTTGTATGTGTGTTTGCCCATGCGTTCCATGGTGGAAGAGGTGTAGGTAGACGAGAGGGGGGGTGTGCGTGGGTGAGTGAGATAAGTTACAGGGCTGTAAGAATGTAGAGAAAGAAGAATTGAGGATAGCCTTAGGTATGGGCAGTAGATGAGGATGACTAGTCTAAGATGGCCGCCAAAGTGGAGGAATAGTCAAAGATGGACGCCAAAATAGCAGATAGAGGGACAAGAGTAGTAGTCCTTTGTCTATTGTTGTAGTGATTACAGAGTTTAGTTTCCCTTTCTACTCTGAGGTAGGTCGAATTAGTCCAACTTCCATGTTGCTTGAAGGGGAGGAGAGAGTTCAGCTTTTATGCTGCTGCTAGATGGTGAGGAGAGAGGCTTATCTCTGTTTTGCTGATCCCTGACCATGTTGGTATGTAGCCTCATGGTCATCTGGTGGGCAGAGGGGGCGATTTATGGCTCCAGTTTATGGCCCCAGCCATATTGGACAAAGGAAAGTGAAGAGACCGCAAAGCCCGCGAAAATACATACATAGCATGCCGATACCAGCTTAAAATTCCGGGCAGAAAGTGAAAAACCGGCATGAGTAACCAAAGTAATAATTCTGCGTGCAGTTACCTTCCGGGTCGTCAGGCTGCATTGACTCTGCTCAAATCAGGCGCCTCCAAAGCAGAGCAGCGCTGTGGCTGCCCAAACACACAAACAGGGCACACCAGAGACGCTCTAAATGCCCACTGCTCCGTTCTCGATGAATCATTGGGAGGGGGGAGGCATCCAGCCGGAGCACCCTCTATCACCCGCGCCGGGTCAGTCCGCACCAACTCCCTTCTGCTTGTCTCCCGGCCCGGTGGCTCCAATGACACTGACTGAGGTGGGGTGGGGTGGGGGGGGGGCGACGAACTCTCCGTGGCAGCAGGGCGCCACCCTCTCCGGGCGCCACCGGGGTGCGAGGGATCCAGCTCCCGGAACGAGCAGACAGGCACCCAGATCGCCAGGACACGCCGGTCCAGCCACAACAGACAGGCACACAGACGGCCGGGATAGGCACACCGACCTCCCGGTTCAGCGGTGACAGGTCTTCCCACCGCAATCCAGTCCGGGGTCCCCGGGCAGGGTGAGGGTCAGATGCAGGCGGTGATTGCAGGCAGGCAGGGCAACTCCGCACTCACGTGGGCAAGAGGGATTCGGGATGGTAGGGGGCGATGTTAATACCACATTCGAACCGCTGGGACAGGAGGATACATTTTTGGCTGCAGAAGAGGACAGCAAGTGGGGTGTGCCTCAATTGGAGCTACCTGGGGTACGAAGATGGTCAGCAGCGGCCATTCAACTTAAGAGCTTATGTTTGGTGAGAGGATTGAGAGCAGCGAATGGTCGCACGCCTTCCGATCGACAGGGAGCCAATACTTTTGATAATGGGAGGTCTTCGAGTAGAATTGACTATTTACTTGAGGATATTAGGGAATGGCACAGGCTGTTCGATATGAGGGTTAATAATAGGTTAGAAAGCGACCATAATCCGCTCTGCATAGAGTTTTTAGCCTGTGAGGGCTTAAGAGAAACAAGGCATGGGGGTAGAATGGTTCCCCTGGATATCGTAACCTCGAATAATCTGAGGCATATAAAATGGGAGAGAGTGATCGAGAATCCGGAGAGCTTGGAGGCCCTTAAAAAGGCGGCTGTTGAAGAAGTAGCGAATATTAACCTATTTAGTAAAAATCCCAACTTTCCGGTACTCATGCTAGAGGCCCATACAACATTTTTTAATAAGCTTCGAGGGTACTTCATTAAGTCTATCAAACCTGCAAACGCCAATAAAAACCCTCCCGTAATGGGGTGGTATAATCAGGCCTGTAGATTAGCTCGTAGAAATCTTGGCATTCAACTTAGATCAAGGAACAACCAGGCGGTAAAACAGGCAAGAGACAAGTATAGGAAGGCCCAGAAAGCAGCCAAAAGGCAATGGGATGAGGATTATTGGCGGGATTTAAAGTCCGCTTGTATGGCAAAAGATCAAAAGCGCTTCTGGGCCCTTGTCAAGTGGGATAGAGGAGGGAGAGCTGAAACGCCAAAAAACAATGTAGCAAAAGCCCAATGGGTCGATTTTTTTAGACCTCAATATGCTCGTGATCAAACTGTAGGCGATAACACAGCACCTCCAATAGTATTCTATTTTCATCAGCCATTTACGGCAAAGGAGGTTAATATAGCATTGGATTGCGTGAATGGTGGCAAGGCTCCTGGTATGGATGGGATACCAGCCGACATATTTTTGAGCGATCGGGCAACTTGGAGTCAGTACCTTGAATGGCTAGCAAATTCAGTGGCCATGGGGGCACCCATTCCTGACTCTTGGTTGGGTGCCGAAATAATCCCGGTGTTTAAAAAGGGGAACAAAGCTCTACCAGGCAACTACAGACCTATCAGTCTTATTGATTCTGTTCTAAAAGTGATAGGACGGCTAGTGCAAAATAAATTACAAACCTGGGTAGAAGAAAACGAAATCTTGTCACCTTATCAAGCTGGCTTTCGACCTTGCACCAGCTCAATCGATCAAGTTTTCTATTTTTTTGCTCTCTATTGGAGGAATGTGATCTTATCTAAGGGGACTCTTTACGCTATTTTTGTTGACTTAAAGTCAGCATTTGACTTAGTTCCCCGTAACAAACTTTGGAGGGTGCTTGCTGATGCTGGGATGAGCCCTGAACTGTTAACATTGATCGTCCGTTTACACGAGAACAACTACGCCAGAATTAGGTGGGGGGCTCAGGGTGAGGTGACCGACCCATTCCCTGTCGAACGTGGTGTTCGGCAGGGGTGCGTCTTGGCACCCACACTGTTTTCTATTTACATCAATGGCATAGTAGACCATCTGAGCCAGTCCCCCACCGATGCTCCTGTTTTGGCAGGCGCACGCGTTCCGGTTCTCATGTTCGCGGACGACACGTTGATAGTTTCTAGAACTCCAAGCGGGCTACAGAAGGCAGTCAACGCATTTGGCAAGTTCTGCCAGATGCGCGGCCTTGAATTAAACACATCAAAAACTAAGTTTATGTGCCTCAACCAGCGCTGTGTTTAATGGAACACCCCTAGAAGAGGTAGAATCTTTCACATACCTCGGAATTTTACTCCAAAGCAATATGGGATGGAAAAACTATACTGATATGGCAGGGTTGAAATTCCATCAAAATGCGCGCGCAATATTAAATAAACACAAAGCGTCAATGACAAAACGAATTAGTCCTGCCCTGGAAATTTACAATATGAAAGCAGTGAGTGCCTCCCTGTACGGGTCAGAACTTTGGGGATTCTCCAATTTAAAGCAGCTAACTCTGGCAGAGAATAGATTTCTGCGCAGCCTAGTTGGGGGTCCCCCAAAGTACTCCAACCATTCCAATAACCTACGATCTGGGGAGAAAGAAAATAGAGGATTTGGCACGGCTGCGCCCGCTGTTATATTAGAGGAGGCTAATGACGACCCCCGAATTGTCCCATTATGCTACTGCCCTACGGGATGTTATTGGGGCAGATCGTTTTCATTATATTCCGTGGCTGAAGGAACTAAGGGGTTTGTTAGCCAAACTGGATTTGGGTCATCTATGGAATAGCATGAATGATACAGGGTTCCCATTAAAGGTATCCTTAAAAAAATGTACTGGGAAATGATCTGGTCGCCTGGCTATAGTAATAGTCCCGTTACTGGGCTGTCGGAACGTTTTCTTTTTATTAAGTCCTTACCATCTTATGAGCCGTTTTGGGACATTATTGAACGGCCGTTTGATAGGAAACTGTACTTTCAATTTAGAATTGGTACCCTTCCTTTAAATATATTTACTAACAAATGGTCTCCAACTAACAGTGATAAATGCCATTATTGTAAAACCATGCCTGAGAATATTTCTCATTTGATGTTTGTATGCCCCTTGTACGCAAATCCTCGCCGAAGGTGGCTAAAACCTGCGTGTTTCAATTTGGGCACACGCAGTGGTATGGAGGCGCTAAGAATACTTGAATCAGACTGCACTCCCTGCATAGCTATTGCAGTTGCAAAATTTTTGGGGTGGGCATGGATTTTACGAGCCTGTGACATTCAGCGCTCCGCTGACGCCTAGCGAACTATTGTCATTGAATTTTGTATGATCAAATTTTATCCAAAAGCTATATTGAATTGATTTAACTTATGACTATGAATTGTTTTAAATTGTACAAGACAGCCTAATTTAATATGATCTTAATATGAGAATTTTTAAACAAAGTGTAGTATTTATTTATTGTAGGGTGTAATGTGGTGTAATGCTTTTATGACATGCTGTCGAATAAAGCTTTGAAATTTGAATTTTGATACTGTCATCCGGCGTATACTTATTGGCGCGTTTCTTGCTGGCTGTTATTAATCATAGGAAGCAGCTGTAAACAGCAATTATATTATTCTATCCTGATGTTAATCTTTTTTTTATATTCTAAGCTTGCACTTTTTCTTATAAGGAAGAATTTTGCAAATTGTTTTAAATTGTGTTTGTGGTCATTTTTTTTCATTGTTATCGATGTATTTTGTTGCTTTTATGATTGACTTTGTGGCTTCGAATAAAGCTTATTTAGACTGACTATGATAAATGGACAATAAAACAGTGTCCAATCTTCACCCTTTAAGTAAATTGAAATAATGAAAGTCTAGTAAAGTGAATTGTTCACTGAATGTAAATGAAATTAAGAGAAATTCTCAAAGTAACAAAAACAAACTTCACTACTATTATAGAAAATAATAGTAAAATGTATGGAAAGTTACCGCAAACACCTCCGTTTTAATTTCGGCGTGATGTTTAAATTACGACAAAGACCTCAGTTTTAATTTCAGCATGATGGTACTCTGGTGTAATAAACCACAGAGTTTGGTACGGAAAGGTTGCTAGGAGACGAAAAAACAAAATGGCAAAATAAAATATGTTGCGTGACAAAACGAGATGACGTTGGCTTACGTTCACTGACGTAGCATTAGATTCTGTCAGTGAATTCTCAGGATTCCATGAAGGAAGGAGTAAGCGTCGTCACAGGGCGGAACACTTCAGACTCCAGGCTAGTACAGGATTCCAACGACGTAATCTACACTCCACAGCAACGGTAAGCTTTCGAAAATGCCGATAATGAATTAGAATAGGAGATACTCGGAAATACACCAAAAAAGATATTAAAGAACATCCTCACTTGAAATGGCAGCGCCACAAATAAGCATAGGCTGACCTAACTTCTTCACAATGAAAATGTCCATAGCTATTTTTGAAGAATGCAAAACTTCTGACAATGATTAAAGTGCGATTCGGTAACATAAGATAAGTCCCACCATTGCTTTAACCGGCACAGGAAATCCGCAAGTATGCAAAATATAAACTAAATTCCAGATAGTCGTCGAAAGACGCCCATGGAATGTAAAAAAAAATATTAGTCGACACGCAGGTCCGTAGTTCGCTGGGTGATGCTGTACCAAACTCTGTTGCCAATTGTAAGTAATGAAGAATCCAAAAGTAGGAATAAAAGTTATTTAATCCATCAGATCACAGCACTATCAGAGGACGTCCAGTGCCATAAATCTCCAACATCTAACGGACATAAACCACACGGCATGGACCATACACTCTAGCATGATAGAGAATGAGAGGTCCGTGCCGAGTTACATAGCAACAGTGTACACAACACACTGTCAATGTGGACCTGCAAAGGTAAACACTATCACAGTGCATCATGATGCACACTTGCAAAGCAATCTAAACAACTGCCAATGGGGATGAACCCCAGCCCCTAGAAACCTCCAACAACTCTTACCGAAACTTTCATCCAAGAAGTATCTGTCTTCTCAACCAACGGTAACACATAATTGGCTAGAACAACTGAGGTTACGTATTGAGTTCAGCCACCCACGGTACAAGAGCAACATAGAGTAATACTGTGTTGCTGGTATAATTAGGCATAGGGTTCAGGTTTTGGCACCACTTCAACCACTTTTGATCATCTGTCCAGGGTCTGTGATGGAGCCCACACCTCAGGGATCGCCATCCAGAACCTCTAGTATGTTGCAGCATGCCAGGTCTTGCACACTACAGTTGCCTTCAGTGGCTGCAGTTTTACTTAGTTTCTTCCTTCCATCTTGGTGATTGGTGCCCCATGCAGAGGAGTCCGATGACCCCATATGGATCTCTCACGTCCTGTGGGGGTCTCTTTGTTTAATGCAGCTTCTGGCACGTGCCTTCAGTGGACCTCCATTTTCCAACAAAGGGTGCTCCTGGTATGAGAGGGGGTTGAATCTAAAGGGGCGTTGCTCAATTGCCCATTCCCAGGCTATCTCCGGGGTATGGAAGAAAAAGGTCTATATAACCTTGGGTTTGGCAGAGAACAAGAGCATATATTGCAGTTTCATCACCCTCAGCTTTTGCTTGACCCTGTCAAAAAACTTGTGCTGCAGGTGTAACATGAGTAGTCTGGGAATATCAGCATCCTAGAGGACTGGTATGTGAGCGCCTCTTTTTCTCGAATCCGCCCTATGGATCACGTCTCTATCGCCATAAAATTCAGGGCATTGTCAATCTAGGGCCATGAAGGCGAGCCAGAGTAAAGTTTGTCTGCCAGTGATCTGTGTGTCCTTTCTATGATGACAATTAGTATACAAAATAGTGATGTATGGAATGCTTTAATTAATCTCAGCCACTGATAATCACTCTGTGTTGCATTCCAAGCCATCATTTATTTGCACAACATGTCACCTCAGTTTGGACCCAGCCATATGCAAAGCAGTCCTGCCCCTTCTCCAATCAGAACAGTCCAGCCCAAACTGCCAAGCCAGGTCCTCCCTGACCTGAAACACAAGCAACACACGACTAGTTTTCCCTAGGTATGGGTTCATCAGCCGGGTACAACTTGGTTCCAGGGATGTAGTGTACACTGGACCCACATCTGGGCCCACTTAAGGTAACACAATAAATAAACAAAACAGTGACAGATGGAATGCTTGAATAAGTCTCAGCCACTGATAATCACTTGGGCCTCATCCCAGCCATACATAAATCAGTCTTGACCCTGCTAGAATCGGAATAGTCTAGCCCAAACTCCCAAGCAAGGTCCTCCCTGAACTGGAACACAAGCAACCAAGGACCGATTTCACCCTAGTTCTGGGCTCATCAGCTGGGTACTGGACCCACGTCTTTCTATGATGAAGAAGTTTGAAAGTTTCTCCTCAGGGGCCCATGTTGTGATACAGTGCTCAAGGAAATGCTCCGGGGAAGCCCCCTCCCATCCCTCAGGGAAGCCTGCAAAGTGCAAATTGCTCCATCACACAATGTTCTCCACATCCTCTGTGCTGTCCCCCAGCACCTGGGAGATGGTCCTTTCAGGTGCGCTACCTTGGTTAAGGGAGTTGCGACAGTTAGGCTCCAATTTGGAAACAGCCCCTCACTAAACCCTCAAAACCCTGTCCATGGTGTTTCATAGGTCCTGCCTCTGTAAGTCAACATCTACCTGACTTTGCTGATCTTGGTCTCGAGCATTAAGCGTGAGGCCTGGATATCTTGTAGAATGGTAGTAGTATTTGTTGGGTCGAAGAGTCCTGCTGGTGCCCCCCCCCCCGCAGGTGCTTTGGTCAGATCTGTATGGGGAGCAGTAAACTTTTCAATCTTTGTTTGTGCTTGATGCGGTAGGGGACTTTCCAGCCCCACATCTGGTTGATGGGCCCCTGGTTCTTGGAGCATCACAGACACGGGCATCTGTTTGGACAAAGCTGGCTCCCAGAGAGTCCACCATGGGTCTGCTCCCCTCTGCTCGGGGCTTTACACAACTGCACCTCCAGATGACCCCCTCTGTTCCCAGTGGTGGTCCCAATCTGCTTGCAATCCTCCAACAACCCCTCTGTCTCCAGTGTGCCCCAAACTGCTTCTACTGCCCCGCATGGGTTTAGGGCTCTATGTCTTTTCTTTGCCTGGGGGCTGTACGGTCCTCACTTGTGGATTAGGACTTGTGTACCATGAGGGGGCAAAGATGAGGTACAGTAAATAGCCCACAAAGATTTGCTGGGTCCCAGCTCTAGCACTACAGTGCATCACTTACTCAGGACTCATGTATAAGGCAACCTGGACCACATAACTTGCTCCAGAAGTCCCATGCTGGCCTGCAGGTCCAGGCTGCTGCAGTACCCTGCTAACCCGAATGCAAGCCCTTGCCTCTGCTACAGAATATCTGGGGTCCAGGGACCGGCTTTTGGACAGTGATGAGATCTGTGCCCGCCTTCTCTACTCCAATGCTCTGTGGGTGGTCCTAGCTCCACGGGCCGGACTCTATGCAGCAGCCACCATTTGTGAGCCTCCTGCCCGCACTCGTGTAGTCAGTCATGGCCACATGGATGTGGCAGCTCCCCACCAGTATCAGTCCCCACAAAAAGACTTCCAGCAGGGCTGCCGGAGGCTCACGCTCCAAGATGCCCCCAAAGCTCAGCCAGCAACCAAGATAAATGGTGCAATTTGTCCCGGGACATTGGCAGCTTACTGTGGAACAACTGGCATCTTGGCTTGCTTCCCCACGCACCCCTGCAGTGCAGGTGTAAACTGCCATTTCGACCTAGCAAAATAAACCTATTGTTAGGTCTAATCCTTCTTTTTTAATACATATAAGTCACCACTAAGGTAGGCTCTGAAGGCTCATAGGGCAGGTGCATGGTAGTTAAAAAGTAGGATATGTGGGTTCAAGTTTTACATGTCCTGGAAGTAAAAACTCCTAAATTCTTTTTTCACTGTTGCAAGGCCTATCTCTCCCATAGACTTACTCTATATTGTGCCTAAAGAGTGCACCAATGGACCTAGGTGTAGCTGGCAAAGGTTCTTCCAGGCTAGATGGCTGGGAAGGAGCTGCCCTCTGTGCTGATTACATTTCAAAGGACCATGTCCAAATAACATACAAAGGAACCTGACACCAGGCTTTTCCTGCCTTTTGACAACCTAAACAGTTTGGAGCCAAACCCAGGGCAAGAGAAAGAACTGACCAGAATGATATTTGAGGGTTGGTCAAGGAAATTGCAACCAATGGTCTGCATTATGATGTAACACAATAATGGCCGCCCATATCTTAACAAGTAATTAAATACATTATATGTATCTCATAAGAGGGAAGGGCTTTTTAAGAACATTACTTGCGATTCTGCTGATAATCCTTCTTTCCCTACTTAGAGGGGAATAAACCAATTTAATTTCAAATATATTTAAAAAGGCACTGTTCAAGTGTTCAGTGAAATTCATTATCTAAACTAATTAAAAAGTGGCAAAATAAATTGTAAAGCTCTACAGTGTACATGGTTCTGAAATGGGCTGTTGGGTTCATCACATTGAGCATAGGATAAGAAGTCTCTTCTCCTGGGCCTGTGGAAGATTCAGACTTCCTTGCTGTCTGGAGAACAAAGACTGGACCTGCTTGGCTACCCAGAGTGACTCCAAGGGTCAATTGGCTGATTCCCTGTGTGAGCTACAGGGACACGATAAGCTTCTAGAGGCCTTGTTGCAACTGCCCAGCTGATTAGCACCATTTGGACCTGCCTGGAACAGCCTGAAGCCTGATGCTTGCCTCTGCTGGAATGAATCCTGATCCCCAATTGGTGTTCCCAGGTCTTGGACCCTTGGCAGACATCCGTGAGTGCTCCTCCACAATTAAAGGTGAAAATCCTGAAGCTTGCTCTCCTCGCAACCGCCAAGTGACCTCTTCATTACAAAGATCGACCATCCACAGTTGACCTGAACTTATGAATTTCCGCTGGTCTGGCGCAACCAGATAACGGTGAGTAAAGCTTTGTGCTTCTCGTCACTTTTTTCACTCAAATACTTTGAAATTCAATATCTCCTGTTCTACTGATTGGATGTTTACTGTCTGGAATCATTTAATTTATTTACATTTTCTCTAATTTTCTAAATTTGTTTGGGATTTTCTTTTGTTTTGTTTTCACTTCATTACTGCTTGTGTGTTGCATAAATACTCCATACAGTGCCTCTAAGTTAAGCCTGAATGCGTTTGTGCCAAGCAACCAGAGGGTTAAGCACCAGTTAATTTAGTAACATTTGTGGTTCACGTTGACACGAACTGTAGTTGCCACCTGAGTGGGGTTTCCATCCTCTCCATCAATAACCTGATTTCGTACACAATTCATTCTCTATTCTCTTGTTAAATGAGTGCTTGGTGAGCCATTGTTTTACATATTCATATTCACTCAAATTCCCCTTGGCATATTGGGTTACTCTTGTTTCTTATGGTCCTTTGTGATGAAATCTGAATTCCTGTCTAGGCTCCTATCCCACATTCCAAGATAACTAGTCATCTAGTATGTCTTCCAGTATTCCTGCCATCAGAGAGGTATTTCACTTGTCACCAAAGAGCTAATCACGGTCAGGAGGAAATCCTTCATCAACACAGAATAAATTACTGTTGAAGGTAGCACGAAGTGGCTATATAAAGGCACATTTTTCATTGTATGTAGTAAAACATCTACATTCTTCTTTGAGATGTGCTCAGCCATGTCCCCTATGAAAAGGAATTAAAAGCAACCCCGGACTAGTTTTGGCCTTGCTCGGCTTGTGACTGAGGTACAACTTGAATGCTATGGAAGAGAAAGCTGAGCTTAATTCCTAGTCACACCGTTCACACTTTGGGTAACATACTGAGAAATTTAAAAAAAAGTAATGGGATAAATGTGTGAATTAATCTCAATCATTGACAATTACTCTGGTCCACATCCCAGCCCATCATTTCATTACTCACTGTGCTATCACAAACAGGGTCCCACAAGAACAATGGTCCTATTACAACAATAGGAGTTCAGGCTAAGCACTAGGAGAGAGATGATGTTGATTTGGTTCACCCATCTGTTTTCCAATCAGTAAGGATTTGCATTTTATTGGTGTCAGGACTGGACCAGGAAACCACAGCAGCCCCGGCAAAAATGTTGAAACCAGCCCAATCGCTTCTTCTCCTTTTGCAATGTTTCTTTCCATACATCCATTCTCTTGGTCTCCTTCTCTTATCTCTTTTCACTTTCTTTCTGCCTTCCCCTTCCCTCTCTTTCCATCTCTATTGATTTCTCCCTGTGCCTTTGGCAGCTGATCTCAGGGAGCTGAGGAAAGTGACAGTGACACCAGGGGTGGCCAACTGCCCTATTAACTGGCCTCCAGGGGTTCCAGCCCACTGGTGGTGTAATAAAAGGTCTGTCAGGCCCTGATTGCTGTGCATTTGGCAGCTCACCTTATACTACACTAGAAGGTGGTCCAGAGGATGTACATTAATGTTGAAAAGCAGACAGATAGGAAGGCCTTTGTTGAGCTCCACAGATGCTTTATTTGGCGTAAATTTCCCGGACCCAATCTGAAAACGCTGAACAAGTTGGCAAATAAGGTATCATTGCATGGCAGATCCAGAAACTCCAGCCACACTTTTCAGTTTTATTAGAAATAAGTGGTTGACAGCACTGTGGCTGTTAAAAGGTTGAGTATCATATGGGCTAAATGGTAATTCCTGTATTCATCCAGTGACATCAAGAGTTATTCTAAGATATCGGCTATGGATGTGTCAGTGTGCCTCATAGACCCGAATGAGGACTGGTGGTCATGCAGGATGTCGTTGAGTTCCATGTACGCTTGTTAGTGTCTATCCAATTTGTTTCCCATTATTCGATGGTGAAGGGCACTTAGGGAATAATCAGTATTTCTGAGTGTGAGAAAGGTTTTTTGAGGAGATGTGTGATGACTCCAAGGTGAAAGGAAGCATTAATCAAGAAAGAGAGATCCATTTCAACTGAAAGGAGAAAATGTTCCATGCATTTCGCTAGATGTTTACTATTTTTGCCCAGACTGTAATGCTCTCCCTTGGTCACAGTGTGCAAAGTGCTTAAATAAGTTTGAATATAAGCCGGGGAGAGAGAGGAAGCAATAGGTGAAAATATAAAGATAAAGCCGATTGAGTCTTGAAGTTCAGAAATTTTTGTTTGATCCACACAGTGCTGAATGATCAGAGATAGAATGTTCTTTAGGGCATTCAGGTGTATTTACTGCAGGAATATATTGTAGATTTGTATTTTTGTTTTCATGTCTTGCTCACACGATTAGTGAGTGAGGCGTTTTTGTTTCCCTTAGGGGCTTATTTGTAGCTCATAGCTCTTGTGTATCTTACATTGACTTTTCTTGTCATCCAATAATGTATTCCCCCAATGTTGTTCAAAGTTACTGCTGATATGCTTCAACCAACTTAGGTTTTTTGATTCCGAGTGGGGTAACCTTGTCTCTTCCATATGAAATATTATGGTAGAGCTTTTTCAGAGAATCTCAGTTGAAATATATTTAGAGATACATGTTGTGTTGTATACTATAGGTATTCTCAAGCTGACTGAAGATGTGGAGCAAAAGAAAAAAAGCAGTGAGACGATTACAGTTCCTCAGCCACGGTGAAGGTTTCAAAGGTATGTGAAAATTATAGTTCAAATTCTGACCAGTTACGTTAGGTGTGTTGGGCTTTAGCCTGCTTCAACAAAACCCAAAGCCTACATGTTTACAAGAAGCAATGTCTCTTTTGGCTCTAGTGAGTCAAACCAAAGATTGAAATGGCCAAAAATCAGATTTGCATTGGACACAGTTTGCAGGTGCATAATAATTTCTAGGGACCCATCAAGGGATGCAAAAATTGTATCTAGAGAGATCAAGAGAGTGGATCCAAAAGATGTCTTTATTTAGTTCTTAGTAGCTTCCAGCCCATGCACTCAATGAAATCAGATACACATAAACTGTTACTTTTTAAATAAAAAGGTAGTCAGTTCTTTCTGCTGTAAGCAACGAAATTTCATTGGCTCACTGTTAGGAAATATCAGTCGCTAGTTGGCAATGGTTTGCACCTTTGTCCAAATAGTGACCCTTCCTCTAGTCAGGGTAAGGGGGATACAACTCTAAAATAACCCCTGCTCACCCCCTCGGTAGCTTGGCACAAGCAGAAATGCTTATCCCAGAACAGAGTGTAAAGCATTTGTGCATGCATACAGTAACACAGTGAAAACACTACAAATGGACACCACACCATTTTAGAAGAATGGCAAATATTTATCTAAACCAAACAAGACCAAAAACGACAAAAAATCCAACCTACAATACTGAAAAATAGGTATTTTTCAAGATACCCTTGAAATTGCAGAAATATCTTAAAAACACAGTTGGTAGCTCCATCCGGGGCTACTGCGATGCTAAAAATGACAGAGTCTAACAGTTCCAGCCGACCGCGTCGGTACGGGTCAGCTGCCAGTACCTTTTTCGTTGTGGTCGATCCCATTGGTACGAGTTGGTCGGGGTAACCACACAGCAAAGGGGCAGTACCTCTCCTTCAGCTTTTCCCAGCTCTTCTCCTTGTCAGTGGTTCCTCTTGAATTCCAGAAGTAATCTATAGTTGAGGGGTCTGGGTTGCAACATTTATAGTTCATTTCTCTTTGTTATCTGGTGTCACAGAGGCTCTGTACTTAGTAAAAAAAAGTTTTGCCCTCTCTGGTGCAGCTTCCCAGCAGGAGGTGGAGACAGCATTGTCCAAGGCAGACCAGGCTCATTCTGGTATAAAGGGAATCTCCTTGCCCTACTGTAAATACAGACCAGATCTTTTCAGCCAGGCCTGACTCACCCTAGAAAGGCAGTACACACCTAACCCCCCCAAGTGGCTGTCTGGAGAGAATGCACATCCCCAGCCCCTGTCACTCCAAGGTCAGACAGTCAATACACAAACCTAGCAGAGACACACTGGATGGCTAAGGAAGAAAATACCCACTTTCTAAAAGTGGTATTTTCAAACCCAGAATATAAAAATCATCATTACTAAAAGTTGCATCTTTATATTCGGAGTTCTGGTATTCCAAACTACTTTCCTATCTTGTTCCCATGGGCAGTTATACTTATAAGTTTTTATAAGTAAACTCCCCATTCTATCCTATGTGACAGATAGCCTTTCAATAGTGAAAACAAAATTGGCAGTATTTCACTATCAGGGCATGCCACATACCTCAGGACATTTCCTACCTTTCACATACACCGCACCCTGCCGACAGGGGTACCCTGGGCCTTCCTTAGAACTGACTTGGGCCTACCATAGGATAGAAAACAAAAATATTGACTCCTATACTTCAAAAAGTAAGTACAAAAATATCGAATAAAAAATATTGATGTAAAAAATATTGATTTAAATATATATATAAAATAAAATAATATATATTTAATATATTACATATTAATTTTAACAAAAGTAATTACATTTAATATACATTTTTACAAAATACAAAAATAAACACACAGACATAATCATTTATGAATAAATATATTAACTTTGAAATAATTAATAAACTATTATCTTTAATTTATTTTAAAACTTTATAATTATATAAAAATAATATATATATATATATAAAAATAATTAAAAATATAAATAAAAACATTATAGAATAAATTAAAACATTAAACTATGAAAAACATTTAGACTTAAATTGCCAAATACAATAAGTGCAGCAGTAGAGAAAGTGTTGGATAGCAAAATAATTAAATTTACTAGTCCAACTCCAGCGAGTGCAACAGTAGGGAGAGTGTTGGATAGCGGAGGGATAAAAAGTACTATTTCCACTCCAAAGAGAGCAACAGTAGGGAAAGTGTTGGATAGTGGAGGGGTAAAAATTAATATTACCACTCCACTGAGAAAAACAGTAGGGAAAGTGTTGGATAGCGGAGATGAATAAATTAATATTCCCACTCGAGTGAGTGCAACAGTAGAAAAAGTGTTCGATAGCGGAGGGGTAAAAATTACTATTCCCACTTCAAAGACTGCAACAGTAGAGAAAATGTTGGATAGTGGAGGGGTAAATATTTGTATTCCCACTTCACTGAATGCAACAATAGGATAAGTGTTGGATAGCAGAGGGGTAAAAAAAAACGTATTCCCATTCCAGGGAGTGCAACAGTAGGGAAAGTGTTGGATAGCAAAGGGGTACAAGTTACTATTCCCACCCCATTGAGTGCAACAGTAGTGAAAGCGCTGGATAGCGGATGGGTAAAAATTACTATTCCCACTCCAGTGAATGCAAGAGTAGGAAAAGTGCTGGATAGCAGAGGGGTAATAAATGCTATTCTCACTCCAGTGAGTGCAACAGCAGGGAAAGTGCTGAATAGCGGAGGGGTAGAAATTACTATTCCCACTCCAGTGAATGCAGCAGTAGGGAAAGTGTTGGATAGCATAGTAACAGAAATTACTATTCACACTCAAACACTTAAGAGATATTAAAAATGTAATACAATAATAAAAATAAACAATATTAAAAAAATAAAAAATATTATACGTATAGAGAAAAACACATATTATAATATTAATTACATATAACAAAAACCAACAATTATATAAAATAAAATAATGAATACATTGACATAAAAATAATTATTTTAAACTACAAAATACTTACAAACAAAAAAATGAATTAAAACATAAATGTCTTTATTTTCTTTCCTACCCTATAACACCACACCAATAACAAAACACTTCAACACTTTTTATAAATTTTTTTTACATAATTAACATAATTAATAACGAATTAAAAACATACTGATAATAAAATAACTAATAACCATTAATTGACCTCACAAACGTTAACACTATAATATCCACAGCACCCACCTAAATTAAACTATAAAATAATAAACACAATTAAAACTTATTTTGCAATTAAAAATATTACTATTAACAACTAATAGTTACATAATTAAACTGTATTTAATACCCATCCTTTACCCCTTTAAAAGTAAAACCAACACAAAAAAATAAACAATTACCAAAAATAAATATCAAATAATTAACATTAATTATCAACTATATATTAATTAAACACAAATTACTTCCCACCCTTTACTCCTAAAAGAACCACAACACAAACCTAAAATTAATTGCACAATTACCATATTTATTCACCAAATAATTAATTAAAATTAATTATTAAACTAATTATTCATTCATAAATTAGAAATGAATTACTTCTCAGCCTTTACACCTATAAACCCCACAACACACACCTACAATTAATTACACAATTGCCAAAATTAATTACTAATAAATTTTTTTAAATTAATTAACAGCCAATTATTAATTCATAAATTGACAATAAATTACTTCCCACTCTATCCACCTATAAACACAACACACACCTAAAATTAATTACACAATTACCAATCAATAATTAATTAATAATACATTTGTTTACACATTTAACACATAACATCTCAATTAAACAAACATGAATAAATACAAATTAATCTATAAAGTTAATATAATTACATTACTTCCCACTCTAGTCCCCTATAGACCCACAACCCACTACAGAACTAAAAATGCTAAATTCAAATAATGTTTTAAAATCAAATGTAATATATTTAAATTACTCCCCACCGTATTCCCCTATAAACCCACAACTCGCTATGGAACTAAATACGCATAATTCAAATTAAAAAAAGTTCATACATTTTATATAATTACATTACTTCCTACCCTATTCCCCCTGTCAACCCACAACCCGCAACAGAACTAAAAGCACAGCATTCAAATAAATTTTTATAATAACTACTAAAAATTTAACACATATATTACAAATACAAACAATTCTTGTACAAAAACCATACAACACATGCATATGAAATATCTACTAAAAAACATTACAACAATAAAAAAACTATATTTTTAACACTAATATTTTTGCAAACAATATTAAACACTTTGATATTTTTTAAATTGATATTACTAACCTTAAATCTATGTTCTTGACCACAATATTCTTTCTGTCAATATTTCTGACCAACTATATTAATGACACAATATTTGTGCAACTCAATATTTTTTAATGGATATTCTGTCTCTGCACCGCCAGGGCGACATAACAGTACGAAACTGCACACAGCCACTGCAATGGTAGGTCTAAGAACATTTTGCACGGCTGCTGGTGTGGGTGGCACAATCAGTGCTGCAGGCCCACTAGCAGCATTCGATTTACAGGCCCTCAGCACACACGGTGCACTGTACTAGGGACTTAATAGTAAATCAAATAAGCCAATTATGGAAACACTAATCAATGACAAAAATGTACACTTGCACTTTGGCACTGAACAGCAGTGGCAAAGTGCCCAAAGCATCTAGACCAGCAAAAACGAAGTCCAACACAGTAAAAATTCATGAGTCAGGGGCAAAAATACAGGGGAAACCCACACCAAGGATGCCAGGTTTAACACACACTATAATAAAATCATCAGGACTTCTGCAAAAAGACCATGCAGTGAATCCCCTGCACTAAGTATACGTTAAAAGCCATCCTCTATTCATGTTATATTTTTATATGCATTTCTTCAACGTCCATTAAAAAAGCAGCATTTCTCTCAGTCGCTGAGCTGACACTGTGGCCTGTTGCAATTTGACCGCTTCACCAGCGTTGAAGAAAGTCAGTCAATCAATTAATTCCTGATTCGTGGGGGAGGGAGGGTGAATGAGATAGCCTTCATAATTAATGCTATTCAATTAATAAGGTAAAAAAATGAAGCACCAAGAATTTTTTTTCTCCAAAATTGACCAATCTGCCTCCCAAACAATCCCAGCATACAACCCTGTGAATTAGTTGAAACATCTCTCTTTAATTCTGGTATAAAGTACATTAATAGGCATGAAACATTATATCACCCCTCAAATAAAATTAATTCTAAATCCAGTTGAAAAGGGCAATTTAAGAAAGTCGATGCAGGGTGATGTGGGGCGTTACCCCTGCCCTGGCCATAGAGTAAGATGTAGTAGCAAATTTAATTAATACCCTCACATAGTCAGCAGTAAGGCACAGAGATGTAATGGCTATATAATCGTATCCATAGGTTAAGGGAGCCCTAAACAGGCAAAGTGCAAATCACATCCACTGAATAAACCTATATCGGGAGGTACTAGATCATAAAAACACAAGCAGGTCTTCTTCAGTGTACAGGCTTTTAGGGTCGAACTGGGGAACCAAAAGTAACCAAGGCAAAAATGCTCAAACCAGCGCCACTCCATTTGTCCCTGTTGTATATATTTAAAGTTCTTGTGGAGGCGACCTTAAGGGCTTCTAAAATATACTGTTAATTTTCTATTTAAATAAAAAATCTTTTAATGTAAGAGGAGAATATGTTTTAATTATTTTAATGTAAATGGGGAATATTTGTTGTGTATATTTAAAGTTCACTTTGAGTGTTCCAGCCCATAATGTGTGGATGCTCAGACCGTTGAGAGTTGTTGCTTGGTGGAAGGTGAGGTGCAATGAGTTTCTGCAGTTGCTCTTGCTACTGGTGGTTTAGATTGAGAATAAACTTGAAAACTTAGGCTATGTGCTGTTACTCTTTACAGTCTTCTTGCAAAACCTCTTTATTTCCATCTGTTCATTCTCTCTCTCCTGTTCTGCACCCTCATCTCCCTTCTGTGATCACTTTGTATGTACTGTGCCGTCCATCAGTCTCTCTTGAGGCACCCATGCCTGCTGCAATTTACCTCGGGAAGCTGGGGAAAGTGACAGAGGCACCAGGAGAGGTCATGGGTTTCAAACCGACCTCCAAGGGATTCAGCCCACCGGGGAAATGCCCAGTGATATAAAAGGCGTCTTCAGCCCTGGCTACCTAGGAATCTGGTGAGCATTTATTTCATTATCTTGGACTCTAGCTACCTCAGGCTTTGTTTTCAGTTGGCTCTATGCTCCTTTCTAAGGACTCTGATTAGCTACTGGATAAGTAGGATCAGAAGATTTAATTACCTCTTAATGTTTCAGTACCTGGAACTTAAGTGGCTGGATATTGCTTTCCATATAAATCAGGCCACATAAAAATCACCCAGTTATTGAATCCTTTGCTATAAAATGTTCTCCCAGTGTGTGTGTGTTTATATGTGTGTGCTGTACCTTTGATTGTACCAGTGGTGGTCGGAACAGGTAAGTGAGGTGGGGTGGGGTGAGGTGGGGGTCGGGTAAGTCGACATACGACAGGAGAAGTAAAATTGAATAAAACAATTAACAAAACCAATTACCTTGCGCTCGCCGCATTGCTGAGTCAGTGATGCGGGAAGTGCAAGGTAAGTTGTTTTATTTCTTTTTTATTTTAATTTTGCTTCTCACGTCGTATGTTGAATTACCCGACCCCCACCCGCACCCCGCCCTGCCCCGCCGCTTCACCGCTCTTACTTTTACCGGCCGCCACTGGATTGTACCTAACTGGCCAATATCTAGCTGGCCAACCTTATAGTTATTTCTGCAAGTTAGATAACCAATTATCTCTTACACATGAAAATGGCTTCTTAGAATCATATTACCGATGGGATGAAAATGTCTGTAAGTGATCTGACTATGATTAGAAGGAAGGATCTTGTTCATTAATGAGTAAGGGTCTATTTTGTGCTTGAAACTGGTTCTTGGTGCATGCATGCATGTACTTGCAGAACCCTTCAGTAGTCAAATATCAAATAATGCCACTGGTTATATTATGGGACCATGTGCATTATAGATAAAAAAAGAAAAAGGTCACATCCAAAACTGTAATTGATTTCAGAGCAGGCAGATCTGAAAGTATGTATTCAATTCAATTCAATTCAATTCAAAGAAATGTTTCTTTATCCACTCGTGGCCATAAAAGAAGATACAGGGACACTTAAAACATACAGTTAAAACTATAGGAAATACATTAATAAAGGCACAGCAATAGAAATTATATGAAAACAGACATATACAGTAAGCATTCATTCCATTAAAACTGCAACATCATAGTTTTCTGTTAAACAATGGTATCACCAAAAACCAAAAAAAGAAAAAACAATAATAGAATGATCAAATGACATACAAGACTAATGCCTAAATCAGCTTTTAGATAAACCATCTTAGCCAACACTTTAAATAAAACTTTTGATAAGATAATAACAAAACAATTAAGTTGCTAACCAAAGTGTGAGCAGGCAACATAACCAAAATCCACTCTAAAACAAATTAAGCCAGTTGGTAGTGAACAAAGCCATCATAGTTATTCTGGCCATCATAGCGGTTCTTGGAAATGAGCTCACTCTGAACTAAATAACAGAATTATTCAGTAATTGTCAACGGTGGAGGGCTTCTCTACATCTGTGGTGTACCAAAATATTTAAAAGTGGCTTACGAATATGAATCCATAGGAAGTTAAAAAAGTTACAAAAGATCATAAAATGCTAAAGTGAATGCTCGGCAATCCCATCACATGGGCACGCTGGGGCAGGGGCGTAACACATGCCCCCGCAGCCCCCGCGGTGGGGGGGGGCCCAAGCTTCAGGGCCTCCCTCAGCACAGCACTCAAGTTTCCTTACGCCAGTGCGGCGGGGCTGGCCCCCGACATATGTGCTCTACCAAAGTACAGGAGCCTCACAACCGTGCGTACCTGAAATGGACAAGGAGAGACCTCTCCTAGAATGTAAGGTCTAGGCAGAGATAAAAGGGAGGCTCAGTGGATGCAAAAAAACTGTATTAGTTCAGTACTGTACTGTATGCTGATTCAGTGTTGAACCTTCTTTCTTCACTGAAGTGCATAAAAAGGCATTTAATCCGAGGGTTGTAAATGTGGCTAGTCCCAGTGGGTGGAGGGTTTTTGAGATGTAACCCAGCTACTGAATGGTGAGCCCCTTATCTGGACTCAGACAGTTCGAAACAATGTCTCTATGCAAGGAGCACACAGTCCTCAATATAAAGCTGGCTAAGCTCATCCTGGATGATATAGCGGGAGCTAGTTGGCGGGAGATATAGAACTTTTCAGCATATACGGTTTTCCTCAGATTGGAGATTGCAGGGATGCACTGGGCGTTATACACATTTTGGAGATGTAAAATAGCCCCTTTTCCCGAGGGTCTTGGAAAGTCAAAAATTGCTCCCCCCGCCCTGCTGAACATAAGGTGTGAACTATTCAGCTGAGATTGCCAAGAGCCCGAAGATTTAAAAATGACTCCTGGGTAGCTGAGATCATTTACTCTGCACAGAAGCTGTCCTTTGCTATGTCTTACATGAGTGTTGTAGAATTCCATAAGATATTTTATGAATCGTTGATTCTGAAATCCAGCCATGGATAGCTGAAAGCTTGCCGCTTTCAAAATCGGGTCTGTAAGAGGTCTTCATTTCTAGTCCTGGAAGGGCAGACTCAGCCTTCTATCTTTCGGATGTCAGTAGATTGAGTACTATTGGGCATGTAAACAAATTATTATGAGAAGGATGCTTTAATGAATGAATACTTTGGACATTCAGTACCCTAGTGTCAGTTCATCTTAACTTATCGGGCTTGGTACCAGATTACCGATGGCCATAAAATGCTTTATTTATTGTTTGCTCATCGAGAGTGGCAATGATCTTTACCAATGGGATTAGCAAAGGGTCACTATTGATGCTGTAGATACTCATCGACGGTCTGCATGTGGATTGTTATTATGCTGTTATTTTTCTGTACTTTGCATTTGACATGATATCTTTCCAGCAGTGGCAAAGAACTTCCCGGCACGTGCTAGCTCCATTGGTACTGTTGTGGTATATATGTGCATTAAGGCCTCCTTGCATGTTCTTACTTTATTTAGATTGAACATTGCCCTTAAGTATTTGCGCCTCGAACTTGCCAACGCTGGACAACAACAGATGATATGCTCTGCTGATTCTGTGTGGTATTGACACAGTCGATATCCTCTATTTCCAGTTGGTATGGCTGACCAATGTTCCCTATAGTCCTTTATTGGTTGAGTTAGCAACCTCGTCTTCAAGACATTTTGAACAGCATATCTACCAAGGCCGG
Organism: Lissotriton helveticus; assembly: GCF_964261635.1. Classification (NCBI taxonomy): domain Eukaryota; kingdom Metazoa; phylum Chordata; class Amphibia; order Caudata; family Salamandridae; genus Lissotriton; species Lissotriton helveticus. The sequence continues at coordinate 1,700,446,216 of NC_136059.1, read as the reverse complement.
CATTCAGGTATGGTTGGCATCAAGTGGCTTCATGTGATTTTGCAAGGCCCTCTGCGCCACGGATAACTCTGATCGTATCAATGTGATGATCTTTCCCTGTTTTCTTAACAGGTTTTTTAGGCTAACTGTTGACAGATTTAATAATGTTGAATGATCAGCTGTCGGGCATAGTGTTGTATTAGCTATAGCAAGGTACCTATCTCATCGACTGGTTTGATCCGTGAAGAGTATTTGGTGTGCTTTCTGTAGGGTACCCGGGCTAGCCTTGTTCACACAGTGGTACAGCTTCACTGTCTCTTTTTTACATTCTATGTCCATTGATGTTAAGTTAAACTCAAGTCTGATCAGTGTATGCCTTGTTGAGAATGGTAGCCTAAAAATGTTCCTAAAAACCATGATATGTAGGTGCTCCAATTTATCGGACAATAGGCCCGGGAAGGCCAAATGGCCTTAGCTGATTGTTGAAAATAGCTTGGCTTGTATTACTCTTCGGAAACCCTCAGTTGAATGGCTCACAAGATTCTGGTGTGTTTTGCATAGGGCATGTGTGACCTTAGCAGAAGGATGCTTTAAAACATATCTCTTGCCATTATCTGTCAGTCTAGCACGGCGTCGCTTCGTTCTGTTTCGAAACCAATTCATACACTAATTTCCCCAATGAAAAATGAGATTTTGAGGCAATGTTAAGATTACACTGGAGGACCATCCATTTCCTAACTTCCTTCATCATTTACCAGAGAACCTAATGACCGTAAGCAGCCCACAGGCAGTCTAGCTTTGTACAAAGGTGGCTGGCTCTAAATCACTTAGAACTGCTCCACGCTTCTACTTTCCATATCCTGTTTTCCCGTGCTATCATTCACGATACAATTGCTGCGGTCCGAAAAGTAGACAAGAAGGTGGCGATTCCTTTGCATAAAACTAGGTGGTCATCTATCTGGCGAAATTCCAAAATTAAGCTTATCATTACTCCAAATCTCATGTCCTATTGGGCAGGTAAAGGGATTTCTCTTGTCAAACATCTCTATGGTGCTTCTGATGAACCATTACCTTTCTCTACCTTGGCTCAAAAACATTCTTTAACAAACCTGGATTTTTATACTTTTCTTAAAATTAAGGTGGCCATTGCTAAAGTGCGTCTTCATCCTACTTCCTCTACAATCTCACTTTTTCAGCTATGGATTAAATCTGGTCATGTCGCCTCCAAAATTTATAAATTTTTGTCTTCTGCTTCACTTCCTGCACAGACCGTTGCTCAACAAAAATGGCTACATCATTTTGACCATGCTATTACGGAGCATATTTCCCCTGATACTTGGCAATCAATTGGTAAATTTTCTCTCCGTAATAAGATCGCACCTTCTTTAATGCAATCTAAGTTTTTCTCTATTAATCTTCTCCATTGGACACCTGTATGTCTCCATTCGCTTAACCTTAAAGATGACAACTTATGCTGGAGCTGCGGTTTGGTGGCAGGCGACTTTCCTCATATGTTTTTCCATTGCTCCTTGCTTCAACCTTTTTGGAACCTCATCCAGAAGCATCTCTCTCTTATCTTTGGTTTTGAGCTCCAACTTTCCTTCCCCTTAATCTTATTAGGTCCATTGGCGGCCCCTACTCCTCTCCCTTTAGATCCATTGGAGTTGCAGTTGTTAGATCTTCTCCTGACTGTAGCGGTGAAAATTATTCTTATGGAGTGGAAATCCTTTTCATCGGTTTCCTATCATACGTGGTGGGCTTGGGTCTCCTTTTTACGCAGTGCACACACTTCAGTTGATCAAGCTCACCTCTCTCCATCTATTTCTAGTGGATTTTGGCATGCTTGGGATGATTATATGGAGTTGTCTTCCAAAGGGTTGGTTCCTCAGTTTCCTTTTGATGTGTTTGCATAATTGTTGTCTGCTATTTGGTCTCTAGGCTGGGGTTGTCCTGTGGGAATCCGTCTTTTCTCTTTTTTCTCTTCTTGCTTTCCTGTCTTCTTTCCTATTCATCCTCTCTTTACTCTTTCTCTTTCCTCCTCTCTTCTTCTTTTCTGTTTCCTCCCCTATCCCCTTCTCCACATTTTGATAAGTGATACGTTTGTTTTATTGCCTTGATAGAGGCTTTAACTTGAATGCAATTTATATCTCTCACAGGCTAATGTCCCTTATGTCTATATATTCTCTTAGTTTCCCTATTAATTTTTAGCCCTTTTTGCATATGTCTCTTGCATCGATTGTATCACTTGTATTGTATTTCATATTCATTCTCCTTACCGTTACTCTCATTAATAAAATTTTCTTGAAATCAAAAAAGAACTGCTCCACGCCTCATGGGCCTAATGGCTAATCTGCCATGAACAGGGCCACTGGAATTATGCAGCAAGAGCGAGTCAATTTATGTGGCACAGCTGACTAAATTATGCAGCAAGCAAGAGACAATATTGCAGCGTAATGGGGTACATTTTGTGACTGTATTACCTTATTATCTTGTTATGTTTGCCCATGCTAACTCTGTTTTAGCAAAGGTTTCAGCTCATTATTACCACTTTAATACTCAAATACAGCAATAGGGTACTGTACAGTGCCTATGCAACCATTATGAAAGACCTTCCACTGTGCACCAACCCATGTTGCTGCATTTTTAGTAACATTTGATCCGTTTGAGCCAGAAACAATTTGTAAATTATGCAGCACATGATGGATTGTGTGACAAATGTGGCAAATCCTTAATACTACGAAAATACCATAGCTGCTGAATTGCGTTATGCCAGTGGCCCTGATCATAGGAGACTAGCCAATTAATGTTACTTGGTTGCCAGAAACACTGAGGGACTTTGGGAAAAGGTGATATAATCCAGATTGAGATTGTCAGGGAGTACAACTAGACCCGAACCTCGAGGGTAGAGGGGTAGTATTTAAAGCTATGGGACGGGTTTCAAACATTGGGGGTGGAACTGTCAATACAAGAAAAAGAAATGACAAATACATATATATATATATATATATATATATATATATATATATATATATATATATATATATATATATATATATCAAAAACCAATGTGCCAAGCACTTTGGGAGGGCTACCCATGACACATCTACCATCCGGCTTTTCCAATTGTCCCGATGTCCTCTCAGCCCCTCTCCCTGTTAAAAAGAAGTTCGACGCGTTTCGGGGCAGACACGCCCCTTCTTCATGGACGTTTGTTCAAACACATTGCACAGCATAACAGGGAGAGGGGCTGAGAGGACATCGGGACAATTGGAAAAGCCGGATGGTAGATGTGTCATGGGTAGCCCTCCCAAAGTGCTTGGCACATTGCTTTTTGACATTACCTACGGTTAGCCATAACCGGGGGAGGGGCTCCACTTCGCCGTCCATCTGTAATGCAGGAGCCGGTGAAGACTGCTGCAGAGATACGAATCCCCGCACTTGTAGCGTGACACATCGTTATAACAATTATGACCTCGCAACCCACCCTCCAACCTGCAACTCAAGGCAAACAATGAATTTGAGATGAATGAACACCGGATTGCGCACCTACTCAAGGAAAACTACACTCACCGACAATGGAACTACAGCAACCAGCAAGCCTGGCTGCAGAAACATTTTCAGCCACACCCACTTAGGGCGGCACAGATTGAAATAAAATGCGTTTCAGTCTAGTTGGTGAGCTGCTGTGCAATGTGTTTGAACAAACGTCCATGAAGAAGGGGCGTGTCTGCCCCGAAACGCGTCAGACTTCTTTTTAACAGGGAGAGGGGCTGAGAGGACATCAGGAAAATTGGAAAAGCCGGATGGTAGATGTGTCATGGGTAGCCCTCCCAAAGTGCTTGGCACATTGCTTTTTGACATTACCTACGGTTAGCCATAACCGGGGGAGGGGCTCCACTTCGCCGTCCATCTGTAATGCAGGAGCCGGTGAAGACTGCTGCAGAGATACGAATCCCCGCACTTGTAGCGTGACACATCGTTATAACAATTATGACCTCGCAACCCACCCTCCAACCTGCAACTCAAGGCAAACAATGAATTTGAGATGAATGAACACCGGATTGCGCACCTACTCAAGGAAAACTACACTCACCGACAATGGAACTACAGCAACCAGCAAGCCTGGCTGCAGAAACATTTTCAGCCACACCCACTTAGGGCGGCACAGATTGAAATAAAATGCGTTTCAGTCTAGTTGGTGAGCTGCTGTGCAATGTGTTTGAACAAACGTCCATGAAGAAGGGGCGTGTCTGCCCCGAAACGCGTCGGACTTCTTTTTAACAGGGAGAGGGGCTGAGAGGACATCGGGACAATTGGAAAAGCCGGATGGTAGATGTGTCATGGGTAGCCCTCCCAAAGTGCTTGGCACATTGCTTTTTGACATTACCTACGGTTAGCCATAACCGGGGGAGGGGCTCCACTTCGCCGTCCATCTGTAATGCAGGAGCCGGTGAAGACTGCTGCAGAGATACGAATCCCCGCACTTGTAGCGTGACACATCGTTATAACAATTATGACCTCGCAACCCACCCTCCAACCTGCAACTCAAGGCAAACAATGAATTTGAGATGAATGAACACCGGATTGCGCACCTACTCAAGGAAAACTACACTCACCGACAATGGAACTACAGCAACCAGCAAGCCTGGCTGCAGAAACATTTTCAGCCACACCCACTTAGGGCGGCACAGATTGAAATAAAATGCGTTTCAGTCTAGTTGGTGAGCTGCTGTGCAATGTGTTTGAACAAACGTCCATGAAGAAGGGGCGTGTCTGCCCCGAAACGCGTCAGACTTCTTTTTAACAGGGAGAGGGGCTGAGAGGACATCGGGACAATTGGAAAAGCCGGATGGTAGATGTGTCATGGGTAGCCCTCCCAAAGTGCTTGGCACATTGCTTTTTGATATATATATATATATATATATATATATATATATATATATATATATATATATATATATATATATATATATATATATATATAGATTCCAACCGGAAAGTCGATGCGGCGCTTCCACATCAAACCCAGCGCGCAGACAACGATGAATAAATCCACAGCCAGACTTTCTTAGGATAATTCTTCGTCCTTTATTGCATATAAAGTGCAGAGGTGCAACACACTGCCAAACAGACGCGTTTCGGGCGTGAACGCCCTTGCTCACTGTCAGCGGGTAAGCGGTACATGAATCATTTAAATACATTAGTCAATTGATTAATTGATTAAACGCGCCAAAAACTCCCCTGCATTTGCATTAGGCTAAAAAGAGGACTAAGGCAGAAACCCACTAGCAATGTACGTAATTAATAGTACGGCCATTTTGCAACGGAGCCAGGTTGGAAGTTTTGTATGACATTAATCAATGTTAACATACATTCAAAGGTCTACCCATAAATCCCGGGATTGTGATATAGTTTTTGACAACTAGAGCAAGGAATTCTTTTTATGAAGTACAAATACTTAGCAGTCATTAGTAAGAAGCATACAGTAAGTGCAAATACGCGAAATTACCAACTTTGCAAATACATAACATATTTACTGTACAAATACAATAAATCATTGAATATATGTACAGTATAAAGCGCAAATGCTCAGCAGCCATTTTTATGCAAACTTAAAAATGCCAAATATATAAAGTTATTCAAATGTACAAATACGTAATACTTTGATTGTGCAAATACATTAATCTGGCAAATAATGTCATCTCTTATATGCACAGGGCTGAATTCAAGACCTTGCTTTTCAATGACTCATATCACATTTTATCCACAACATATGGGCAACGTTGAAAGATTCCATTGTGTGTCATAACTTCATCATATGGAAAATCCTAATGACTGTTATTGAGCTCTTGAAAATGGGTTTCCACTGTTATACTAAATGGTCAATGTTTCGGCGCGTATTGTATATATCCATTACAAATAATGCACTGATCTACCGCTAGAAAAAATATAAAAAAATATAAAAAAATAACCAAAAGGTGAGGGAGTGCTGGGATGTCCCCCTTACATCGAAAGGAAGACATCAGGATGTGAAGGGAAAAAATTCCAAGCTTAAACTGTTTCGGTGAATTAAAATATGTAAATACATAAAGTTACATCTATGCCCACATATCAAAAAGAATGACAGATATCATTACATGCATAACTACGGCCCATACTTATTGACATAAATCATCATCTGTAATGTCATATATTCATAAATAGAGATAAGTAGATATGCATGGCGCCTATGGTGTGTATGGAACGTAAATAGTACACTGACATCTCGCTGCTGATAGAAATGCACTGCTCTGGAAATGTCTAACATCATAATTAACAGATTGCCCCTGAAGTTTAAACCTTGATGACCATACAGCCATTATTTACAAAAAGGTGCTCAGATCTTCCCCCATATTCAAACCTCCCGGGATCTTAGTATTGAGGCGAACTATATATAGGGACTCCATCTGCCTTAGTCGCTTTTCATAATCGCCACCTTTCTTACTGGTCCTTACCGCATCTATTACAAAATAACTTAGATGGGAAAGATTACGATTATGGAATTGATCAAAATGGCGAGCTACTGGGTAACTTTTATCACAGTTCACTATCGCTCTCAGGTGTTGTAGGATACGTTGGTGCACTGGCAATTTTGTGCTGCCAACGTACCTCAAATTACACGAACACGTGAGAACATAGACTGCTAACTCAGTTTTACAATTGAAATGGGCTCTTATATTGATTGGTTTGTCATCAAATGGCGTCGTATATGATTTGGTGTTGGTACCGAATTTACACGCCCTACATGATATACATCGGAAGAAGCCCTTCCGTGGTGACAACCAATCTGCCTTGTTAGCTGTTTCAGGAGAACTGGAAACTAAAGCATTTCTCATGCTGTAAGCTCGTCTGTATGTTATTTCAGGTTTATTGGGCATTGTCTGTTTCAAAATGGGGTCAGTAAGAATAACTGACCACTGTTTCCTGACCAATTCAATGTGGAGGATATTATCACATGTAAAACAACTTATGTGGTATACATGCTAACATGTGCCTGTGGTAAAAATTATATAGGAATGACTACTTGTCCACTGCACAAAAGGATCCTGGAACATATCAGGGCAATTCAGAATGGTGATATGTCTTATGCTATTGCCAAACATATGGCCAAACACCCTGGAAAAACATGGAAAGATGTTCGTTACAGTGGACTTGCCACCATCCCTCAACATGAGAGAGGAGGGAATAGGAAACAACTACTCAGACGATTGGAGTCGCGCCTGATCATTAGATTTCGAACAAAAATGCCGAGGGGATTAAATATGGACGAAGAGATGCATGTCCACCTGTGAACTCTATATGACCAAAGACTAAAAATAAACTGCTCTAACAACCATTGAAACCAGATCTGTTGCAACAGTAGTAATACTATAAAGGCACTTAGCCATTACTAAGAAGTATTGAAAAAAATTGTACAAAATTATAACCCTGGGCACTTAGCCTATACTAAAAGACGATATTACAAATGAATAAGTGAAAATATCTTAACTGATAGATATGTTATTCTTTGTGTAGGTCGCTTTGTAATCCATACAATGGTTTATTAGGAAGTTCCTAAAATGATAAGCGACTAAAATAATGGGGATATAAATTGTACAATTGAGAATTAATAATCATTCTTATGTTGACAGGTACTACTGGATAACATTGTGTTTTTTCTGCTAAACAAATATTTTATTTCTTAATATGTAACTTTAAAAACTACCTTACCCATAATGCATCATTATATGCAATTGGATAGAAAGGTATATAACCTAGAAAGCAATGATGGACTAGTGGTAACACTGTGACCAAGACCTGCGGTCGAAACGCGTAGGTGAAGGGGATTGTTTCCAGTCTCTTGTTAAATAAACCCACTTTAATGTATTGAGCGAGTGCGGACACTAATCTTTTCTTGGAGGAAAATTATTCGTGGGGATGTTCATCTCCGCTGTCCTGCACCGGCCGTGCAAAGTGTGCACTTGCAAATGAACAATTTGGTGGATAATATATATATATATATATATGTATATATTACCTACTGGCGGTCGCCAGTAGGTATATATAGTTAGGATTTTTTCTCTATGGGATTTTTGAAAATTCTATGTCTAATAACTTTGGCGTTTGTGGACGGAATTGGCTGAAATTTTCAGGAAAATGGCACATTTTGTTTCTGAGTAGCCCTTGAAAATTTGGGGGGGGTTCGTCAAGGGGGGGCCGAGAAAAAAGGGGGGTCCCAAAACGTGTTTTTAACATTGAGTTTTCCATAGGGCGGTTGGCCTCACTTTTAGCCCGAACGGCTGAATGGATTTGCACGAAACTTGGCAAAATTGTAGGGACTGGTAGCCCGATGTGCCTTTTGTAGGTCTCAATATATGTGCTACAGTGGATTTTGAGAAATTAACGTTTAAAAAAAGATATATATCTGTAACAGAGGACCGGGCAGCGCTCCAGGACGCGTACTTTTCGCGCAACGGAGCTTTGTGAAGCGAAGCTGATTGGTTCTCCGGCGTCTGTAAACATTCCAAACAGTCCGTAGCGGCCGCCATCTTGTCTCTCGGTAGGATCGAGAGACAAGCGGAGGCCAAACCGAAGGGGCAAATGACCATAAGGGGGCATAGTAGATCCTCCCTGACCGTTTAGGTTTGATGTGGAGGTTTTAAAAGGGCCCCGCGGGGCAAAAAAAATAAAAAATAATAATAATCGAACAGCTGAATGGATTTGCACGAAACTTGGCAAAATTGTAGGGACTGGTAGCCCGATGTGCCTTTGCTAGATCTCAATATATGTGCTCCAGTGGATTTTGAGAAATTAACGTTCAAAAAAAGATATATATCTGTAACAGCGCACCGCTTCGCGTACTTTTTGCGTTACGGAGCTTTGCGAAGCGAAGCTGATTGGCTCTCCGGTGTCTGTAAACATTCCAAACAGTCCGTAGCGGCCGCCATCTTGTCTCTCGGTAGGATCGAACAGCTGAATGGATTTGCACGAAACTTGGCAAAATTGTAGGGACTGGTAGCCCGATGTGCCTTTGCTAGGTCTCAATATATGTGCTTCAGTGCATTTTGAGAAATTAACGTTCAAAAACAAGATATATATCTGTAACAGCGCTCCGCGGAGATAAAATTATATGTGTATTACCTAGCTGTTGCTAACACCAGTTAGCGACGGCTAGTAGAAGATAGCGACCATCTTGGGCCCCACTTTGCATGTGAGTGATATTTATCACTAATGACATGCAAAGTGGGCATGCCAAGATGTTAGCGACTGGAAACAGTCGCTAACATCGCTATCTCCTATTATCAACTTTTGGAAATATTCGAGATAAGCGCGAATATCTCCAAAAGCTACCACCTGCCCTGAGCAGTTCTTAGCCATGTTATCCAATGGGAGGTGGATAACATGGCTAAGAGCATTAGCTCGGTAATGCATGAATATCGCTGAGTTTTCAGCGATATTAATGCATTGCGGTAGTTTTTTATCGTATTTGCGATAAACCTTGATAATAGCAAGGTTTATCTGCGATAATTTCTGACGGTAAAAAAATCGTTGCTAAGCATCGTTAGGGATAAATATCGCTTAACTTTGGTAATATGCCCCAACGTCTGTTAACGTTCGATTCGAAGGAAATCAGGAAGTGTTGAAAAACATTGTCTGCGCCATCTTGTCTTTTTTCAAATGCCACACTTTTGTCGTGCACGGCAGCCATTTTAGATGCCTTGACCAGACCCACTCTGTGCACGCTGTCGATCCTTAGCATGGCCCCCCACCCTCGCAAGCATCTCCCCCAGGCAGTGGTCACCCCCGCTCTCTGTCTTATGCATGGGTAATAAACCTCCCCCCATCTGCGCTGCTCTTCCCTGAGAATCACACCCTGTGCCCGCCCGACACCTCCCTTTCGCCCTATTCACTACCGCACCCTCTGACACTCCTTTTCCTCTGTGTCCGATTGTCCAGGCTGGTCCTAGGGTATCAGCTAGCCCTGCAGATGTAGTTTATGGCCACAGCTGTAAAGAATCACCCCTCTTCAAAGGAGTTATAGTAGATCAAGGCCCACACTCGATGACATCCGTCACAGCAGAAGCGTTGCTATTATCTGAAAACCATCCTGTATTGTGATTGGGGAGGGGACCGAGCCTGAAGCGGAAGATTCCAGGGATGACTCTTTGTACATCAAAGTTTTTACAATTATGTGTCACATTAAAAATATATAGCACTCCGACAAAGTAGTAAGATTATAAAACTTTAATAATTTATAAATATATACAAGAAAACAAAAATAGTAATAACATATAAACATTTTTAGGGAAAAACAACGAAGTAGCGGTCGGCTGTGCGAATAGTCCCAACGCAGCACAACGTCCAGATTTCCGGCGTGGGGCGTCGCGGGGGGTGGGTCATCAGTAGCAAACTGTTGTGCGAATAGTTCCAAGGCAGCAGAACGCGCTGAAATCTAGATGACACGAAAGTGATGTCTAGTAAGTTGCCACCCAGCAAATAACGGCGTGGGGCGTTGCGGGGGGTGGGTCATCAGTAGCAAACTGTTGTGCGAATAGTTCCAAGGCAGCAGAACGATGGCACCAAGGTGATGTCCAGTAAGTTGCCGCACTGGTTTTGGTATCCTACAATGCTGCTCCGAATAACGGCGTGGGGCGCCCCGGGGGAGGCGGCGTGAACGGGCCTCTCCAGGTGGAGTGTCATCTGTTGTAGTGGGGCGCCCCTTTACCGTTTCAGTTGCCATTCCGTCCGTTTTTGGTCCACTGTGTCAAAAGCCGCAATTCAGCTGAGTTGCGCCCACTCTTGCGGTGCAGCGATAGGCGGCTGTCACAGGACTCTCAAAATGGCGGCAGGCTGTTTCCTTTTTGGGCCTGGTCCACTGAAATGGCCCTGGGACACCTTGGAAATCGGACGCTTGTCTGCTAGGTCTTGGACCCCATTCTCGAAAGCGTCCCCTCCGCCTTGAGAATTCATCAAAAGTTTTGGGGGCCCCGACTCCTGCAGGCTTCTGGTGGGGAGCGGCTGCCATGATTGCTCGCGGAATGACCACGACTGAGCTACGAGATGGTGGTGCTCTCATGCTGACGCCAGCTTCAGTCTGAAACATCCAGAAACAAGGTGGGGCTTTCATCGTTTGGGAAAAAAAAAAGTTTTCATCCAATGAAAAGTGTTGTTTTTAGGTCATATGATCAAGCCTTCCATCATTAGGAAACCAAAAGTAAAATGAACCAATGAAAAGTTTTATAAACAAGTCACATGACCTGTTATGCGGCATAGGGTATAAAATGCGGAGAAAATACATTGGCACGTGAGGCGGCGTCAGTAGCGGACCGATGTGCGAATAGGCCGAAGGCAATACAACGCGCCAAGATCCGGATGGCACCGAGGTGGTGTCATAGTTGAGAGTTCTGAGCAGCGGTTGTAACACTGTCTGAAGCTTATTTGCAGCTGCTGCAGCTTCACTACGCGCCAAGATCCGGATGGCACCGAGGTGGTGTCTAGTAAGGTGCACTGGTGTGGCCATCCTACAATGCTGAAAGTCGGCGTGGGGCGCCCTGTTGGCCTGTGAGTTTGCGTCAGTAGCGGACCGATGTGCGAATAGGCTGAAGGCAGCACAACGCGCCAAGATCCGGATGGCACCGAGGTGGTGTCTAGTAAGTTGCCGCACTGGTGCGGCCATCCAACAATGCTGAAACTCGGCGTGGGGCGCCCCGTTGGCCTGTGAGTTTGCGTCAGTAGCAGACCGATGTGCGAATAGGCCGAAGGCAGCACAACGCGCCAAGATCCGGATGGCACCGAGGTGGTGTCTAGTAAGTTGCCGCACTGGTGTGGCCATCCTACAATGCTGAAAGTCGGCGTGGGGCGCCCCGTTGGCCTGTGAGATGGCGTCAGTAGCGGACCGATGTGTGAATGGGGCCGAAGGCAGCGCAACAATATTTTCGGAATAGAAGACACCACTAGGCGCTGAGATGCCAAGATCCGGATGGCACCGAGGTGGTGTGTAGCAAGTTGCCGCACTGGTGTGGCCATCCTACAATGCTGAAAGTCGGCGTGGGGCGCCCCGTTGGCCTGTGAGTTTGCGTCAGTAGCGGACCGATGTGCGAATAGGCCGAAGGCAGCACAACGCGCCAAGATCCGGATGGCACCGAGGTGGTGTCTAGTAAGTTGTCGCACTTCTGTGGCCATCCTACAATGTTGAAAGTCGGCGTGGGGCGCCCCGTTGGCCTGTGAGATGGCGTCAGTAGCGGACCGATGTGCGAATGGGGCCAAAGGCAGCGCAACAATATTTTCTGATTTGAAGACACCACAAGGCGCTGAGATGCCAAGATCCGGATGGCACCGAGGTGGTGTCTAGCAAGTTGTGGCACTGGTGTGGCCATCCTACAATGGTAAAAGTCGGCGTGGGGCGCCCTGTTGGCCTGTGAGATGGTGTCAGTAGCGGACTGATGTGCGAATGGGGCCAAAGGCAGCGCAACAATATTTTCTACAATATTTTCGGAGTAGAAGACACCACAAGGCGCTGAGATGCCAAGATCCGGATGGCACCGAGGTGATGTCTAAGTTGCGGACCGATGTGCGAATGGGGCCAAAGGCAGCGCAACAATATTTTCTGAAGAGAATACACCACAAGGCGCTGAGATGCCAAGATCCGGATGGCACCGAGGTGATGTCTAAGTTGCGGACCGATGTGCGAATGGGGCCAAAGGCAGCGTAACAATATTTTCTGTATGGAAGATACCAGTAGGCGTTGAGATGCCAAGATTCGGATGGCACCGAGGTGATGTCTAGCAAGTTGCTGTACTGGTGTGGTCATCCTACAATGCTGAAACTCGGCGTGGGTCGCCCCATTAGCCTGTGAGATGGCGTCAGTAGCGGACCGATGTGCGAATAGGCCGAAGGCAGCACAACACGCCAAGATCCGGATGTCACCGTGGTGGTTTCATAGTTGAGAGGCACTTCATCTGCAGTGGGGCGCCGAGATCCGGATGGCACCGAGGTGATGTCTAGCAAGTTGCTGTACTGGTGTGGCTATCCTACAATGCTGATAGTCGGCGTGGGGCGCCCCGTTGGCCTGTGAGATGGCGTCAGTAGCGGACCGATGTGCGAATGGGGCCAAAGGCAGCGCAACAATATATTCTGAATTGAAGACACCACAAGGCGCTGAGATGCCAAGTTCCAGATGGCACCGAGGTGGTGTCTAGCAAGTTGTGGCACTGGTGTGGCCATCCTACAATGGTAAAAGTCGGCGTGGGGCGCCCTGTTGGCCTGTGAGATGGTGTCAGTAGCGGACTGATGCGCGAATGGGGCCAAAGGCAGCGCAACAATATTTTCTGACTGACACCACAAGGCGCTGAGATGCCAAGATCCGGATGGCACCGAGGTGATGTCTAAGTTGCGGACCGATGTGCGAATGGGGCCAAAGGCAGCGCAACAATATTTTCTGAAGAGAAGACACCAAAAGGCGCTGACATTCCAAGATCCGGATGGCACCGAGGTGGTGTCTAGCAAGCTATGCAGTTGAGTTGTGTGCGCACTTGCGGCGAATAGGTCGAAGGCAGCATAACAATGTTTTCTGAATAGAAGACACCACTAGGCGTTGAGATTCGGTTACCACCGGGGTGATGTCTAGCAAGTTGCCGCACTGGTGTGGCCATCCTACAATACTGCTCCGAATAACGGCGTGGGGTGCCCGAAGGGGGGGGGGGGGGAGCCGGCGTGAATGGGCCTTCCTAGGTGGAGGCTCGTCTGCTGTAGTGGGACGCCCCTTTACCGTTTCAGTTGCCATTCAGCTGAGTTTCGGCTGCTGTTGATGCTACAGCGACAGGCGGCTGCAAGAGGACTCTCAAAATGGCGGCCTGTTCTTTGGATTTGGGCCTGGTCCACTAAAATGGCCCTGGGACACCTTAGAACTCGGACGCTCTATTTTTTTTTCCTTTCCTGTACATGCAAAAAAAGGTAAATGCCCGGTACGTTACACGCTTCATCTGCCACGATGAACTCTCCAGAGGAACCGAAAAAAAATATAGTTGTGGTAACTATACCATGCATCGTCATATGGAGAGGTGGCACCAATTAATTATAGTGCTGCATAAAAGAGAGATTTGGAGGAGAACCCCTGACCTGCTAGTACATTCATCAAAGAAGTGGCACTGAGAGCTTCAGAGGCAAGGGAAACGGTCCCAAATATTTAGAAGAACTTTGGAAAGATTAAAATGACATGTTTAGATTGTGGTAAATTAATTTCATGTGGACAGATGAGTGTTACTCTAATAAATACAGCATATGAACATCATCATAGTCGATGGTTGGTAGAGACATTTTGACTATATCCTGGACCTGCCCGTCCTCGCCCAAAATGGCGCCGGAATAAATGGGACTCGTAACTCCTTGTTGTGTACTGGTTGCAGAACCTTGAAATCACGAGATACGTATGCAGTTTTGAAGCACATGGCGGGCGGGGACGAGAATTGATTGAATATTTCGACATCCCTATTGATATTAAGTTCTGATGTGTTATTGATTACTGTACTGTTGAAAGTTCGAATTAACGTCACCCATGGTACTTGGCAGGCCCACGTGGTTATAGGCTCGTATTTGTATAATGAAATTTTCACAATAAAGGTTTTTAAAAGAAAACATGGTAGTAGTATATACATTGGTAAAGTTTTTAATAATAGTCACTGTTTTAGAATCATTAAAAGGCAAGTGAAATAAAGCAGACCAATTACATGAAGGGTAAAAGGTATAATAAACTATATATCGCGCACCCGCAATCCACTGCTGATCATGTCACATATTACATCATTCATGACATGGTCAGTGACATCACTGATGACATCACTGATGACATCTCAAATGACATCACTGATGACATCACTGATGACAACATCCAGTGACTGTATGTTTCTGTAAAGTTAAAATGTGTCTTACATATTGAAGAATGAGTGGAAGTATAAGTGTCTGGACAAAGGATTTAGTAGGTGCATGACTGAATGTATGAGTGAGTGATTAAATGTGTCTCACTGAGTGCATGGGTTAGTGACTAAACTGTCTTAATTTGTGCATCATTATGTCTGTTGTTCTGTAAACTGCTGCATGTGTTGATCAGTAGCTATATGAGTAACTATATGGGTTATTGATTGGTTGCCCAAGTATTTGTATGGGAGACTGAGTGTGTGTGTGGGTGGCTGGGAGGTGTATGACTCTGTGCATAGATGTGTGAGCAGTTGATTCACTAGATGTATGGGTTCAAAAGTGCATGTGGAAACAGCTGTATGGGCGGTTGACTGTGTGCATGAGTGTATTGGTGAGTGAATGGATATCTCAGTGCTGCATGTCAAAGTAAGTACATATGTAAAACACAGTACATGTGAGAGTTGACATATATAAATAACTGTGCATAAGAGCCAGTGAATGTGTGAGTGGCTGTATGGATCACTGTGAACTTGTATCAGGGATTGTATAATAGAGTAAATATTTGTTAGTATATGTTTGAATAAGTAAGGTGTGTATAACTGTATAGTTGAGGAAATGGAGGTGTGATTGATTCTTTGCATGACTGACTAGGTGTGTGAGTAACTCCATGGATGAGTGACAGTCTGTGAGTGTCTGTTTACACTGAGTGTATCTAAGGTTATATTAGAGTCTGAAGAGGTTCATCGTATTA
This sequence comes from Lissotriton helveticus, assembly GCF_964261635.1. Lineage (NCBI taxonomy): Eukaryota > Metazoa > Chordata > Amphibia > Caudata > Salamandridae > Lissotriton > Lissotriton helveticus. Next base: position 1,700,430,555 of record NC_136059.1, on the reverse strand, counting down.
TCACATGAATGATGTCATCAGTGATGTGATCAGTAATGTCAAATGAGATGTCATCAGTGATGTCATCAGTGATGTCATTTGAGATGTCATCAGTGATGTCATCAGTGATGTCATTTGAGATGTCATCAGTGATGTCATCAGTGATGTCATTTGAGATGTCATCAGTGATGTCATCAGTGATGTCACTGACCATGTCATGAATGATGTAATATGTGACATGATCAGCAGTGGATTGCGGGTGCGCGATATATAGTTAGTGCAACTAACTATATATGGAATTTCAATGGTTTTGTGTGAGTAAAATAAGGTTTTTTAAATGCTAATTCCTAACTATATATGGTCTATAACCTATGGTTTTTTCAGTGAATTTTCAAGGTTTTGTAAATGCTAATTCCTAACTATATATGGTCTATAACCTATGGTTTTTTCAGTGAATATATATATATATATATATATATATTCGAACAGGTATCACTCCGGTAAGGCTGAAAACAGGCCAGCACACAGGTCTCCGATTTATTGCAACCCCGTCACCCTCAACAGACGCGTTTCGCTTAAAAAAGCTTCGTCAGTGTCAGTTTGCACACATATATATATATATATATATATATATATATATACATACAGATAGATAGATAGATAGATAGATAGATAGATAGATAGATAGATAGATAGATAGATAGATAGATAGATAGATAGATAGATAGATAGATAGATAGATAGATAGATAGATAGATAGATAGATAGATAGATAGATAGATCCCAGGCACACAGGAGCACACCGCAAGTCCATGCAAAAATGTTTTTATTTCATGAATGGAAAACCCCCTCCAGGGTTGACATCATCAGTGATGTCATTTGAGATGTCATCAGTGATGTCATGAGTGATGTCACTGACCATGTCATGAGTGATGTAATATGTGACGTCATCAGCAGTGCATTGCGGGCGCGCGAGTTATAGTTAGCTGAACTAACTATAACGGGGGAATTTCAATGGTTTTGTATGAGTGAAATGTCCAGCTAACTATAACGTGTGAAACCTATGTTTTTTTCAGTGAATTTCTAAGGTTTTTACAATGCTAATTCCTAACTATAATGTTGCTGAAACCTATGGTTTTTTCAGTGAATTTCAAAGGTTTTGTAAATGATAATTTTTAAATGTATTAATTGTTATGTTTTTTATACTAATTTACTACATTGTTTTAAAGTATTTATTTTTAGATATTTTTTTTTAAAATTACATTACATATTTTTAATATAAATGGAATGTTTTTTTTTTAAATTGAAGTTGTAATATTTTTTTTTTAAATTTTATATTTTTTTAATTTATATATATTTTATATAGCAGGCAATGATATCCCGTGGAAGGAAATTCGAGTTACTGGTAAGTACAGTTAAATTTACTTTTCAGGAACAGTGGTGAGCTGAAAGATGCAGCACTGAGGTCTCTCCTAATACACAGGTGAGTAAATCGGAATTCGTAGTTCGGCTGATTTTAGAGGAAATTTTTAAACTTCCAAAATTCCACACTTAAAAGAATTTCCAAGTGAAACCAGTCAATGTTAGCCTATGGAAGGAAATTTAAGTTACTGTAAGTATGGCTAGAATTACTTTTCAGGATCAGTAGTGGGCTGAAAGATGCAGCACTGAGGTCTCTCCTGAAAACAGGTTAGTAAATCGGAATTCGTAGTTCGGCTGATTTTAGAGGAATATTTGTACGTTTCAAAAATAGACGGAAACTTTTCTGGTGAACACCACACAATAGATTCCTATGGAAGGAAATACAAGTTACTGGTAAGTACGCTTAGATTTACTTTTCAGGGTCCGTACTGGGCTCAAAGATGCAGCACTGACATCTCTCGTGATAACAGGTGAGTAAATCTGAATCAGTAGTTCCGCTGATTTTAGAGGAATATTGTACCCAATAGTGAAGGAAGAGGTCGGGGCCTTAGGTGACATGTGTGCAAACATGCCCTGTGGTGCGTTTTAGATCGGGGAATTAATTCCTCTTCAATCGTGAGGTACCCTGTGAGCCAACTAGCCCACCAGGTACCTCCAGTATATTCCTGAGAGCTGTGTTGCAGAGAGGTGTTCAGAGGGCATGCCCCCTTTTACAACACCCTGCCACGCAGCTCTGTGGCACTTAATGGAGGTACCTGTTTGACTAGTTGGCCCCTAGGGGACCTCTGGATTGAAGAGGAATTAATTCCCCAACTTAAAACGCGCCACAGGGCATGTTTGCACACATATCACCTCAAGCCCCGCCCCCTACCTTCACCACTGTGCAAACACGCCCTGTAGCATGTTCTAAGTTGGGAGATTAAGTCCCCTTGCATACTGGGTGTCCCTGGAGGCCAACTAGCCCACCAGGAACCTCCAGTATGTGCCAGGGGGCTGCATTGCAGAGAGGTGTAAAAAGGGGCGTGGCCTCATTACACCTCTCTGCAAGGCAGCCCCCTGGTGCATTTGCAGAGAGTGAACTATTTTCCCTTGCATACTGGGGGTCCCTGGGGGCCAACTAGCCCACCAGGAACCTCCAGTATGCGCCAGGGGGCTGCAATGCACAGAGCTGTAATGAGGCCACACCCCTTTTTACACCTCTCTGCAAGGCAGCCCCTTGGCATGTTTGCAGAGGGGGAACTAATTCCCCTTGCATACTGGGGGTCCCTGGTGGCCAACTAGCCCACCAGGAACCTCCAGTAAGTGCCAGGGGGCTGCATTGCAGAGAGGTGAAATGAGGGCAGGCCCCTTTTTACACCTCTCTGCCACGCAGCCCCCTGGTGCGTTTACAGAGGGAGAACTAATCCCCCTTGCATACTGGTGGTCCCTTGGGGCCAACTAGCCCACCAGGAACGTCCAGTATGCGCCAGGGGGCTGCGTTGCAGAGAGGTGTAATGAGGCCACGCCCCTTTTAACAACACTCTGCAAAGCAGCTCCGTGGAGCTTACTGGAGGTGCCTGGTGAGCTAGTTTGCCCCCAGGGACACCAATATTCAAGGGAAATTACTTCACCCTCTGCAAACGCGCCAGGGGGCGCCTTTGCAGAGTGGTGCAGGGAGGGGGCAGGGCTTGAGGTGACGGATTGCACCACTCTGCAAACACACCCCCTGGCGTGTTTGCAGAGGTAGAACTAATTCCCCTTGAATACTCGGGGTCCCTGGAGGCCAACTAGCCCACCAGGAACCTCCAGTATGCGCCAGGGGGATGTGTTGCAGAGAGGAGTAAAAAGGGGCATGGCCTCTTTACACATCTCTGCAAGGCATTCCCTTGGCGCATACTAGAGGTTCCTGGTGGGCTACTTGGCCCCCAGGGACCCCCAGTATTCAATGGGAATTATTTTTCCCTCTGCAAAAGTGCCAGGGGATGCATTTACAGAGTGGTGCCTTAATTTTTGGGGGGGATCGGCAGGGTACTGCTTGTATCCCAGGATTTAAAAAAAAATAAAGACATTTTGCGGGCCTTGGGGGTCCTTGTGGGACCCTCTGAGCAGGCCTAGGGGGTCAGGAACCTCCAGTATGCGCCAGAGGGCTGCCTTGCAGAGAGGTGCAAAAAGGGGCGTGGCCTCTTTACACGTCTCTGTGAGGCAGCCCCTGGCGCGTTTGCAGAGGGGGAACTAATTCCCCTTCAATACTGGGGGTCCCTGGGGATCAACTAGCCCACCAGGAACCTCCAGTATGCGCCAGGGGGCTGCGTTGCAGAGAGGTGTAAAATGGGTGTGGCCTTTTTACACGTCTTTGCAAGGGAGCCCCCTGGCGCATACAGGAGGTTGTTGGTGGGCTACTTGGCCCCCAGGGACCCCCAGTATTTAAGGAGAATGAGTTCCCCCTCTGCAAACACGCCAGGGGGCGTGTTTGCAGAGTGGTGCCGTAAGTTTTTTTGGGGGGATCGGCAGTGTAGGCGTACCATACACGTATCCCACACGATCTAATATGTGACATCATCAGCAGTGGATTGCGGGTGCGCGAAATATAGTTAGTACAACTAACTATATAGGAGCAATTTCAATGGTTTTGTATGAGTGAAATGTCCAGCTAACTATAACACCCCTAAAACTTATAGTTTTTTAAGTGAATTTCAAAGGTTTTTTAAAAGCTAATTCCTAACTATATAAGGCCTGAAACGTATGTTTTTTTTAGTGAATCTCAAAGGTTTTTTAAAAGCTAATTCCTAACTATATAAGGCCTGAAACCTATGGTTTTTTCAGTGAATTTGCAAAGTTTTTTAAATGCTAATTCCTAACTATATAAGGCCTGAAACCTATGGTTTTTTCATTGAATTTGGAAGGTTTTTTAAATGCCAATTTTTAAATGTATTAATTATTACTTTTTTTATACTGATTTACTACATTTTTGCAGGCAGGTGTTCAGAGGGTACGCCCCCTTTTTACAACGTTCTGCAGCACAACCCCTGGCGCGTTTGCAGAGGAGGAACTAATTCCCCTTGCATACTGGGGGTCGCTGGGGGGCAACTAGCCCATCAGGAGCCTCCATTATAAGCCAGGGAGCTGCATTACAGAGAGGTGTAATGAGGCCACACCCTTTTTTACACCTCTCTGCAACGCAGCCCCCGGGCGTGTTTGCAGAGGGGGAACTAATTCCTCTTGCATACTGCGGGTCCTTGGGGGCCAACTAGCCCACCTGGAACCTGCAGTATGCGCCAGGGGGCTGCATTGCAGAGAGGTGTAATGAGCGCAAACCCTGGCGTGTTTGCAGAATAGGAACTAATTCCCCTTGCATACTGGGGGTCCCTGGGGGCCAAGTAGCCCACCAGGAGCCTCCAGTATGCGCCAAGGGGCTGCGTTGCTTTGCCCCAGGGCGGCGGCCCCCGGGGCAGTGTGGGGGGGATTGTGGACCCCACACACTTCTTTATCACTATGCCGCGGCGATTTGGTCCCCCCGGGGGGTAATTTTTAAAAAAACAGACTAGGTTTTCTTTTTTTAAAATGTGGGCTTTTTGTCCTTGTGGGACCACCTGGGCAGGCCTAGGGGGTCAGGGTGTATCTACCCTGCCCCCTTTTTGTGTTCTTCACGTTTGTTTTTCTGCTTTCTTGTGCCTCGGTCTATCTACATGCACACATATACACATATATATATATGCATATATACACTGAAAATCGATCGACTCCTGAGGCGGAAAGCCGGGAGTGAATGCTCGCATATTTTTTTTTAAATTGAATTGTGTTTTGTGATTTTAACTCCCCTGTGCACTTACCCTGAGCACTTTCCCTGCTATCACGCCTGCTAGCTTCTTGATACAGCGGATTTTAGCGCTGTAACCTGGAAAGCTTTCACTGCCGCCATCGCGGCTCGAACGTCGGCCACGCCCACTTTGAGGCCACGCCCATCTCAGAGACCACACCTACCTCACCTACAAATGGGCCCTACACGCAAGCGCAGCGGACGAGCGCAGTGGGTGCGCCGTCAGCGCGCCGAAGGCGCGCCTAAGGCAAGCCCGTCTGCGCGCGTCCGCGATCGGACGCGGTCCAGGGCCATACCTTATGCCTCTCAGAACAACTTCATACGGTGGAGCAAGCAAGAATTACTAGCCCTCCGCTATAACACTGCTGAGTCATGTAAGCACAACCTACGAGTAGAGAATAACATGGGCTGTGAACATTGTCACTTCTCCTATAATCTGGGTAGGAACATGGCCATCACGGATTACACCTTACAGTGTGGACTACTTAACGTCCGCTCGCTTCGAAAACACAAGCTAGACCTATATGATTTACTCACCGACAAACAGTGGGATCTTGTGTTTCTAACTGAAACATGGTTAGCCGAAGGATCCACACCTGATGCCCTAGAGGCACTCCCAGAGGGATATACAATATATAGACAGGACAGACCTAGAGGTAGAGGAGGGGGCATTGCTATCGTGGGCCAGGAAAGTCTACGATGCCAGCTGGACTATTCCCCCATCCTGGATAGCGAGGCGGCGAGTTTTACGATAAAAGTCAATAACAACTGCACGCTGAAAGGCATGTTGATCTATAGACCCCCTGGCCCCGCGACCGGGTTCGAGGAAAGTCTGGTTGAAAGCATCATCGAGACTGCGTTATGCAAGGACAAATGTTTGGTGCTTGGCGACCTTAATTTACATTTTAATAACCCCTCAGACAAAGCTAGCAGTAGCCTTTGCCAAGCATTAGGAGCCCTTCAAATGAACCAAATTGTAAAGGGTCATACCCACCAGCAAGGCCACCTACTCGATCCTATATTTGCCAACTGGGGGGAAGTAGAAGCTATGGCCCCCATTCCCATCCCTTGGTCGGATCATTATCTGGTACCATTTTCCATTCGAATTCCTGAAGGTAGATCTCCACAGCCTACGGCACTGTATCACCTTAGGCGGAAATGGGCGTCCTTTTCCCAGTCTAAGTTCTGCGAGGCGCTGACTATTGGAGGTTACCCCGGGGGGGATGATGCAGATACGGCTAACACCCAACTCTGTAAGCGCATTAATGAAGCGCTCGATTGTACTGCTCCTCTGGCAAAAACCAAACCTGGCGGTCGCGTTCAAAAAACCGCTCCATGGTTCAATGATGCACTACGCGACACGAAAATCGCATTGAAGAAAGCCGAGAGACTGTGGCGCAGGGCTCTCTCCAAAGATACTAGAGATGCCTATTTAACTGGGAGACGACTTTACCATGGCTTCATTAGGAAGTCTAAAACTGCATACTACGCCACCAGAATTAGCGAAGCCGGTAACTCGACGAAAGAGCTATTTTTGCTCTATAAAACTCTTGCTAACGGAAAGTCAGTCACCATCCCTGATGATTGCTCGCCCGAGTCCTGCGACAGGATTGCAGACTTTTTTGCGGAAAAAATATCTAATATCTATTCCGCATTTCCAATTCAACCTATTAATGGGGCTGAATTTGTGGAAAGCCCAAGGGAATGGGGGGACAAACCTAGATTGACCAACTTTATCACCCCGCCCACAAAAGATCTCCTAAAAATCTGTAGATCTGTAAAATCGGGATCTCCCCGGGACCCCACTACACCGAAACGCCTAGCAGACAGCCTAGAGGTTCTGGAACCCTACATCAGGCATCTACTGGACGTGTCTTTCAACACAATGACCGTGCCTAAAGATTGGAAAAAGGCGGTGGTCTTACCCCTTAGGAAGAAATCCACTATCAGTTTTGATCATCTTGAAAATCTGCGGCCCATCTCTCTCCTACCCTATATGGCCAAAGTGGCCGAAAAAACGGTTAATGTGCAACTCATGGACTTTGTGGACAAAGCTGCCTTATTGCACGACACCCAATTTGGCTTCCGTCCTCGCCACTCAACGGAATCGGCGCTCTTGATGGCGGTGGAGACCCTGCGGCAGGGAGTGGATGAGGGTCATACTATGGCCCTCATCCTATTGGACCTGAGCGCGGCATTCGACACTGTAGCTCATTCCACCTTGCTACAGTGTCTGAATAGCGGAGGAATAACGGGAGCCGCACTCCAATGGATCCAATCCTTCCTGACTGGAAGAAGCTTCCAAGTCCGCCAGGGTGACCACTATTCCAGAGACATAGAATTGGGTCAGGGCGTTCCTCAAGGATCGTCCCTGAGCCCAACTCTTTTCAATCTATATGTCTCCCCAGTGGCTCCGATTGCTGTTGGTCACGGATTGCAAATCGTATCCTACGCCGACGACACTCAGCTGGTTGTCTCCCTCTCGCGTGCACCCGGCCTTGCTATGGACAGCTTCAGGGTTTGCATGCAAGATCTTGCAACCTGGATGTCCACCAATTGTCTAAAATTAAATGGCAACAAGACCGAGGTGCTCGTGGTGGGGGGGAACCCATCTGTCTGGTCGTCGGCGTGGTGGCCCCCATGTCTAGGTGAGGCCCCAATACCTCGACATGAAGTAAGAAATCTTGGGGTCTGGCTCGATGCAGACCTGTCTTTCGGGCCCCAGATAGACAGGGTGACGGGCATCTGTTTTAGTGTATTAAAAAGGCTACGGAAGGTCCTAGCTCTTCTCCCCATGACCGCCCGCAGAAACCTGGTGCATGCCCTTGTCACAGCACGCATGGACTTTGGCAATCTGTTGTACCTGGGAGCAACTTGTAAGGCGACTAATCGCCTGCAGGTGCTTCAAAATGCTGCAGCTCACCTTATATTAAAGCTTCCAATAAGATCAAGCTCCAAAGCTGCCCTTCAGACCCTCCATTGGCTGCCGGTAAGGAGCAGAGTTGATTTCAAATCCCTCTGTACTTGTCATCGCATTCTTGCTAAGAGGTCGCCTGTACCTCTCCAGAGCCTAGTCACCAGGTATGCTCCATCTCGCGCTTTGCGCTCCTCACATGGAGGCCTATTAAAGGTGCCTAGAGTGAGAAGGGCCCGCATGGGAGGTAGAACTTTTCGCTACCTGGTGGCGAAGAGCTGGAATGCTCTACCCCTCGATCTCCGTCTGGACCCATCGGAAACTACTTTCCGGAGGAAACTAAAAACACACCTCTTTTCAAGATAGTCGGGTCCACTCCTTATTTCTGTTTGAGTCTGTAGTCTTTCAGTGAGCGCGGAGACACGCTTCTTAGCGTACCAGGCGCTTTATAAATTTCCCTTTATTATTATTATTATTATTATTATTATTTATATATATGTATGTGTGTATATATATATATATACATACATATATAAACATATATAATCTGCATATCTTTATAAATACAAATATAAATGCATGCATACATATACATATATGCATACATATGCATGTTATTTACATGAACGTTTGAAAAACACTATTAAAAGCAAAGCTAAAAAGCCACTTCATTACAAACAGAATGGCTTTAACTTAAACGAGGGCGAGATCTATTGCATTTTCAATGCTTGTTTACTTTGGTTCCATCAAGAAGGCATTCAGATGTGTCACACATTTGCCATAAATTCTGAATGTTAGCACTCTAGTTGCTCATTATATCACTGTAGTAAAGCTACTGCTCACCAGGGAAGTCTGCTGCTGGTATTCAAAGTGCCCGTTTCAGTCTGCATGTCAGAATATTTTTAATGAAATAGAAGAGGATTTGAGAAGTCACTCAAAATGTGCCCTAATTTTTCTTTCTGAAGCACTAATCATACTTTCTATGGCAAAATGAACCCCCTCATTTTGTTCCTTTTTAAATTAAATGTTTTCAGACCTACCACTTCATTCCAATAAAGATGGCTTCTGGTGTGCCATACTTTTGTCATAAGTAAGACTGTTAGTGCTCTAGTTGTTCTTTAGAACACTCTGGGACATTCTGTCATTGGGCTATACTTGGGCTACATCTGGGTGATATTTGGGCTACATTTGGGCTCTTTTGTCTCTGGCGGCCATCTTGCGAGACTGCATGTCAGAATTTTTTAATGAAATAGAATAGGATTTGAGAAGTCACTCAAAATGTGCCCTAATTTTTCTTTCTGCAGCACTAATCATACTTTCTATGGCAAAATATATCCTCATATTGTTCCTTTTTAAATTAAATGTTTTAAGAGTTACCACTTCATTCCAATCAAGATGGCTTCTGGTGTGCCATACTTTTGTCATAAGTAAGACTGTTAGCGCTCTAGTTGTTCTTTAGAACACTCTGGGACATTCTGTCATTGGGCTATACTTGGGCTACATCTGGGTGCTATTTGGGCTACATTTGGGCTCTTTTGTCTCTGGTGGCTATCTTGGGAGACTGCATGTCAGAATTTTTTAATGAAATAGAAGAGGATTTGAGAAGTCACTCAAAATGTGCCCTAATTTTTCTTTCTGAAGCACTAATCATACTTTCTTTGACAAAATGAACCCCCTCATTTTGTTCCTTTTTAAATTAAATGTTTTCAGACTTACCACTTCATTTCAATCAAGAGGGCTTCTGTGGTGCCATACTTTTGTCATAGGTAAGACTGTTAGCGCTCTAGTTGTTCTTTAGAACACTCTGGGAAGCTGCAGTAGAACACAAAGAAATCAACTGACAGTCTCTGTCCTTGTTGGATGTACTTTTTTTACTGAGAATGTCAGACTTCATTCTCACATGACTGAGAAAGATAATGTGAATTTACAGAATTAAATATGCTTTCAGTTTAGCTTACAGATCCCCTTCCAAACCACTGTGAGAAAAGCATGAGATAATAGTTTTCTTTCAAACATGATTCATGATATCCCAGCAGAATGCTTTTTCACATGGTAAAATCACCTTAGAACACACCACAATTCCAAAAATGAGTATGGTACCATCAACAAATGATTTATGATGTAACTAAAGTCCTAACACCTTCTATTAACTGCAATGCTTTTTAATGAGGTGCTATCATGTATATTGGTCCCAAGATGGCTGCCAACACTTCTTGGATAAAGAATTTGAATTTTGAAAACAATTTTTTTTGGGCCTGGGGGGTCCTTGTGGGACCCCCTGAGCAGGCCTAGGGGGCCAGGGTGTGTGATGTATTCCTATAGGTTCTGTGTCGATCCCCCTATTCCTGACCCTATTCTGGTTAACAAACTAACAAGTTAACTAGCAGCCATCCCATGAGGCAGAAAACCCCCATGATGCAGGAACCGTTATCTGATAAAGCCACACTACGGCACAGGAACGTGTTATCTGATTAGGTCATAACGCTTGCCATCTAATTAGACAAGCAATATTCCTCCAGCCCCTGATAAGGCATACGGAGTTCTCAAAACAAATCAAACCTATGACAGACCTGGGAAAAACCCTGCGGCCATTGTTTTGATTTCACCGAGAACTTCAGCAAAAGAATGTGCTAACGACCTGGTCGTATGACATCCTTATTGACGTATCTATGTCCATCCTTACGTCAATCTCGGCACCTTAAAGGTATAAATATTACCGATATTGCCCTATGCAAACACACGCGGTGGTGACGAGATCGGAGCAGCCAGACTTGCCGAAGCCCAGAGCAGAGCAGACCCCGCTGGCGCAGCCCCGCCTTTCCTGACGCGCTGAGAACGAGACGCTGCTTTCTCCTGCCGAGAAATCCAGCTCCGGCGCTTCCGGGTAGCCCTCGCAGGCAGCCTGGAATATCGAGACCAGAGACGAGAGATACCATCCCTCATCCATCCTAGATTCCAGGTACAGAACTGAATAACCCCTCACAGAGAATTCTTTAGTCATTCACTTGGCAAAACAAACTTAACTTAAACTGTAACTTTCTATTCCCGCCCACGCATTAGACTTAGGTCAGGTACACGGGGTAGGCGTAGTTAGAAACACCAGTTGAGTACGATTAGTCAAATGTATATGTGTATGTAATATATCTTATTCATTTTAAACCTTCATATGGCTTAGAAACCATATCAATGTTTTTACAGTATTATTTTATACTTCTTCTTTTAATGTATGCACTTTACTTAACCATAAGTATTGCAATAATATCGATCCATTTCTCTTGTATGGGAAAAGAGACTGATCAATAAATAACATCTTTTATTGAACACGCCCGTCTCTTCCTTTTCTCTACAATCTGATGAGACTAAGAATGCACGTACTGACTGAGTAAAATAAATTGCCTTTTGTTTTCACACGACTCTCGAGATACACTCTTGATTAGGGGAGAGCAAAGTTGTCATGTTCTATGGTTGTCAGAAACTAAATCCCTTCTTGTCTATCCAGGGAGGTTCAACTCCTCCTTGCCTATTCGAGAAAGTTTCTAGTGAACTCTGAGCTAGCTGGCAAACCCAAAACTTTAAGTCTAATATCGACAGTAGTAGACCTATTTAACGTCTGGTCTAGGCCTATACTATTGAAGGTATTATTCCAATGCGCAGAGCCTATTGGGATAATAGGAACTACACTACATGGCACCCAACGTGTTTGGAAGGGCGATAAAACTAACGTAAGACATTTAGAGTAACTCAGTCGTGCTTTCTCACTCAGACCCCTTTTTCCCATAATACTCCAAAGACGTCTGTAGTGGGCGAAAGGTAATATCCGCCAAACCTCGCAGGAGGAAACTCCTATGTATGGTACTTGGTTTAGTCAACGTTGAAGGATAAACCGTTCCAAAATATTGTGCATCTAATCTTTGTTTCCATAAGAAACCTGATCTGCAAACAAACCATCCTGTCGGTAAAATGGTAGACAGTGATGATGAAAGAGAGGCAGTTAGATTAGCAACTGAACTCGCAGCAGATGATACTGCACTGCAAGAAGCAGACCCGGATATAATACTCATCCCGGTCATCAAAAGGAAATCTATAACCTTAAAACTTATAGAAAATGGACCGACACCTAGAGGTGGTACAGTCATATTCGTAATTGAGGCACACGAATATCGGCAGACAGAGGTATACTGTTCATGGATACATTTTCCAGCAGCAAATGCTGTAACAAAGTACTTCCACTATTACAAAACAGAGGAACATCCTGAAGAGTATACTCTTTTCGAGGAGGTGGAAGTACCACTTAAATTTCAAGAGCACCTGCTCTTATTTAATGGCGCCCTAAAACATAATAATCACATCACCAGGCTCGGTCCTTTAGGTAGACCAGGAGCACCGTGGCCGGTCCTAGCCGGATACACACCACATCCAGACATCAATGGGATGTCTCAAGCAGAGCTTTTAACACAGCTAAAACAATTAATAAAATTACATAGACAATTAGTCCAATATGTGATGCGGACTTCAACAATTCAGCCAGCAATTAAAATTCCACAGCTGACCCCTCACCAGGGGAACACAAATAAAATTACACCACAGAACATACAATCCTGCCTAGGTAAAGTACCAGCTAAACGGGAACAAATACCATTCTGGTTAGCACAAAAAATCACCCAAATAGAGGCTGTGTTTCCAGACACCACCCCGTTAGAAAAACACAGGATTCTGACTATCTGTCTTCCAATGGGAATCGCACCACACATTGAGGACTGTGACACTTGGGGTACAGTCTTTGCTTCCATCTACACAAAAACGCACGGTGTTCCATCCATTTCGGTAATACCAGAGGTGCTAAAACAAATTCAAGACGAATATGGCCCAGAGCCCGCTTTAACTCTTGGTATGAAATTACTAAAAGACTTCAAGCAGGTATCGGCTATATTATTAGCCAACATAAAGGGAGAAGCAGCAAACGTGGCGATCCGCCAGAGGTTAAAGGAGACAGATATAGCAGACCAACCAGCTGAAATTGCCAGAATTATAGAAAAATCCTATGAGGAACTAGGTAGAGATAGTTTAGGTGGAATACCAGTAAAACCACAACTGATTGAAAGTCCTGAAAAAATATTTTTTAATAATAATTCAACATCACAAAAAAAGAGCTGGGATGGAAACAAACTATCCAATCCTAAAGAAAAGAAATTCCAGTCCAGAGGAAGGTCTCCTCGGCGGAGAGAAAAATCTCCGAACCAAAGACACAGGTCACCCCAAAGTGACCCCTCTGGGAAAAGATATAACCTTAGAAATAGGGATAATATAAAGAAGCCTGATAGATATCAAGACATTGATACACGTCCCTCTCAATCTTTTCAGACTTCCTCGCAGAAATCGGAAAGAAGAGGACGATCAGAACAAGGAGAAGAGCACGCCAAGTCCAAAGACAAGGAACCTGCTCAGCTAAAAAAGAAATTACAATTTCCAAAAAAGAAGGTAGCTAGTATCAAGGTAGTCAACAATGCCGAGAATACTGAGGACACAACTGAAAAACGGAGAATGGGCTCAGACAATGCTAGACAGCGCAGCAGAAGTGAGCATAGCTCGCAAAGTCCTTATGAATCATCTGGAGACAGTGGACACGAATGAATATCTTCAAGTGGAAACTGCAGACACCAGAGTTAGCAAACCTCACAAAATATATGAAATAACTTTACGTATAGAGGGGGATAAGACTAGAAAAATAAGGGGACTATTTTGGGATAATCTCTCCAAGGGCTATGACATCCTTCTAGCTGAAAAAGACTGGCCACCAGAGTTTGTCAGGGAGTGCCCTCATGGCGAAGAAATAATTATGCCTGCCTTCTCAAATCACATCCCAATTCATAAAAAATACACACTTGCTAGAAAGTGGGCAGTAGCCCTAGCTCCTGCTTTATATACAAATCATGTAGGATGGGATGAGGACTCTCCTCCTCACAAAATCCAGTTAAAATCACAACCTACTGCACAACGGCAGTACCCAATTAAGCAAGAAGCTAAAAAACAGGTAAAAGAAATCCTAGATCAGCTAGAATACCAGGGGGTGATTGAAACTTGCACCTCACAAATGAACAACCCTTTGTTTCCGGTCTCCAAACCAGACAATTCATATCGTCTAGTTTTGGATTACCGACACCTTAACTCATGTTGCAAAACTTTTGCAGTGCAAAACTCGCATAGTGCTGCACTAATGAATAACATAGTGCGCAAAAAATACAAAACAACATTAGACATCTCTAATGGATTCTTTTGTCAAAACATAGCACCAGAGAGCAGATATTTGTATGCGTTCTCAATAAATGGCACTCAAAAACAATTCTGTCGGTTAGCCCAGGGGTACAAGAACAGCCCGGGAGTATTCTCAGCGAGAGTAACAGAATTACTACAAACATATGACGACGAAGCATTATCTTATGTCGACGACATATACTTAACAGATGATGACTTGGAGACTCACTTGAAGAGAGTGAACACCATAATACTTGGGTTCGCAGCAGAGGGTTACAAATTCAACTTTAAAAAATCCAGAATTGCCCATCTGACAGTCCTGTTCTTAGGATATGAATTATCAAGTGAAGGCAAAAGCCTGGCTGACAATTTTCTAGAGAAATGTGCCGTACTCCAAGCACCTAGAACACTAAAAAACCTACAGTCAATTCTAGGCTTCCTAAATTTCGGAAGAACATACATTGCAAATTACGCAGAAAGGGTCAAACCCCTTTATGATCTGATAAAACCAGATTTTAAAAGAACCAATTGGACTCAAATACACACAGAAATTCTGAGATCCTTACAAACAGACATGTTAATTAAAACAAAATTAGAAACACGTGACAACGCACGCAATCTTGTGATTCGAGTCATCCCAGGAAGATGCGGATTCACATACCTGACCTCTAATGAGGGAGAAAAGGTACCGATTGCATTCAAATCACACTTGTACACAGAAGCTGAAAAGAAGTTCAGCATTAAAGAAAACATTATTCATGCAGTTCAAACCGCAATAGCTAGAGAAAAAGATCAAGCGGACGGTAGACACATTACAGTCAGAACAGCAGGATCAGCCTTTGAGGCATTAACAACCCCGGGTAATTTACCAACAACAACATTGAATCCGGAATGGATACAATGGGTGAATTCAATTACAACGGACAAAGTATACTACTACTTTGATCCAGAACTAAAGGAATTGAAAAATCTCGAATATGAAAGAACATTCCCTCTGCCTATCGACATTCTGCCCTTACGACAATACGCATGTGTAATCTATACAGACGGACAGGCTCAACCCTCCGTTTGGGGAGAACAAGCATACAACCCCACATGTGAGATTACAAAAGAAGTGTGGCGCGGAGGTAAACTAAAACCTCTATTAACAAAAACACACTCAGTAGAAACTAATTCAGAACAACAAACTGAAATAATAGCATTGAAAATGGCGCTAGATAATGCGGATCGCGAATTCCCGACACTTATAGTGTCCGATTCATATTACTGCGTCAAATCATATAACAACGATTTGCAGACATGGATTCAAAACGGTTACAAAGATGACACAGGTGCAACAATAAAGCAGAAACTGCTCTGGGAACAAATAGCTCTTTTACAAAAAGAACTACCAAAGACTCACGTGACACACTCACTGAGTCATCAGCGTGATGGCGTTCACGTTGCAGGGAATTCATTGGCTGAAACAGCCACAGCGGTAGCAACTTAATCGGCTTCCGTAGTTCGGAAAAAGCGTACAGTGAAGTATATTGACGGTGAAACAGTGCTGGCGGTGAAAACGTCATCAAAAGGCGACTGCTCAGCGCTACCGATCAACTATCCACTCAATTATACATACATAATCGATGCAAACTCCGTCCCTTTTGCTCGAATCCCTGGAGTGGGGGATAGAGTGATTCCAAACATGGACAGGAGAAACTTGTTAATCGCAGACGCACATGTGGGCGAGGGTCTCAGATACCTCAAACTGAAAGATTCTCTGGAAGAACTACAATCAAGGTACTGGTGGCCAGGCATGAGCCTGCATCATACCATTTTTGTAAAGAAATGCCCAAACTGTAACAGGAATCGCAGTGGTGAGAGACACGGTGTAATACCGTGTCGTTTCACTCCAGAAAAAATCAACAGTAAAAAGCAAGGCTTGCGATTAACATATACAGGCTAGTTTCCACTAACGCTTGGACGCTTATTGTTCCCCAGCTCCTTTCCAGACAGGGAGGCAAGGGCATGGCCCAACTTGAAAATTACTTCTATTCGAATAGATACTTTAAGCAGAATGAAAACAGTGCTTCTTCAGACGCCGACAAGGCTCACGTCATCAAAAGAAACGTATGATCTCCTAGTCGCAAGGACGACTGCAGAGATACATTCATTGTTATCGACTAATTCCCCCATACATTTCGCAGAAATCCTGAATGAAATCTTAAATATTTCTGATACCAGTGGAGTCTCAAAAGTATTTAAGACAGTATTTTCGATGGCATTAACACCATTCAAAGCCATACTGGGTATTTTTCCAGATTTCGTCCATTCGATTTTTGGCGGACTTCCCCTCATTTTAGGACTAATTGCAGGAATCCTATTCTTAGTCCTTATATTTCGTTATGGCAAACCATGTCACAGACAAAACACCTGCGACAAGGGAAGAAACAATCCTAGCCATTGGATACCGGGACCGGATATCAAAAATCCTGGGACTACCCCGGCTTAGAGACCTGAACATGACTTGGTTTCTTTCATTTCGACCAATGTGGCATCGATGTGTTTTACCTGTATTAAGGTGCCTGCTATGCGGAGAAGAATGCGTGTTAGACACCTGTCTGACGCTACAATCGGATGCGCCAATGGATGCAGAAACATTGTTGAGTCCAACAAAGGCTCATGCTTTGTGCTGCCCTCAACGGCTACCAATCCTGATGACGGCATTCGTGGAAGCTTCACCACTACGATTAAGGGGTAGTGAGGTTCAAAATGAAAGCAGCATCGATCAGGTACGACCTTCTGTCAGCAATCCAAATCAAAATGTCAATGGAGACAATCATGCGCACGAATGCATGGTTACACCTATTTCCGAGTTAGTGGAACTCTCCCAGGAAGCTGTTGACAACTTTTTCGAGAGTCTAAATGATATGATGTTCTCACCAGAGCAGAAATAGAGACTTTTGAGCAAGCTCGTACACGGCGTTCCCTGAATTTGGCCTTCAACTAGAAAAGCAAATACCATGAACATTTTTTCCCTCCAGTTCACGGACAGCAATTTTTTCAGCAGCCCCAAAATATTTTTGCATATTTTTCGGGACACTATTTTCTGCTTAAAGTAAGAACTATTCTTAGAGAACTAAGATTTCTACTTTTAGATAGCTTATAGACATTAGCTGCCCGCTGGTATGTTCATAATTATTTTATTCTGTGATGGAATGGTCTCGAACTTTTTTCTGTATTAAGAGCCATTTCATGTGTAAATTCTCATATACCATTTAGCAATAATGTATACAAATGCGTGATTACTTTAGCATTATTTCACAGCTTGAGTGCATACAATACATGTAAATGCTTTTTTTTCCGTATATTTGATAATTCAGAATGCATTTATGTATTTTGGGGTGGTAAGGTATACACGATACTCTACAGTATGTTTTACTATGCATAGATTAGTAAATATGTCCATAGTTAGCGTGGAGTGGGTGTGATGTATCCCTATAGGTTCTGTGTCGATCCCCCTATTCCTGACCCTATTCTGGTTAACAAACTAACAAGTTAACTAGCAGCCATCCCATGAGGCAGAAAACCCCCATGATGCAGGAACCGTTATCTGATAAAGCCACACTACGGCACAGGAACGTGTTATCTGATTAGGTCATAACGCTTGCCATCTAATTAGACAAGCGATATTCCTCCAGCCCCTGATAAGGCATACGGAGTTCTCAAAACAAATCAAACCTATGACAGACCTGGGAAAAACCCTGCGGCCATTGTTTTGATTTCACCGAGAACTTCAGCAAAAGAATGTGCTAACGACCTGGTCGTATGACATCCTTATTGACGTATCTATGTCCATCCTTACGTCAATCTCGGCACCTTAAAGGTATAAATATTACCGATATTGCCCTATGCAAACACACGCGGTGGTGACGAGATCGGAGCAGCCAGACTTGCCGAAGCCCAGAGCAGAGCAGACCCCGCTGGCGCAGCCCCGCCTTTCCTGACGCGCTGAGAACGAGACGCTGCTTTCTCCTGCCGAGAAATCCAGCTCCGGCGCTTCCGGGTAGCCCTCGCAGGCAGCCTGGAATATCGAGACCAGAGACGAGAGATACCATCCCTCATCCATCCTAGATTCCAGGTACAGAACTGAATAACCCCTCACAGAGAATTCTTTAGTCATTCACTTGGCAAAACAAACTTAACTTAAAATGTAACTTTCTATTCCCGCCCACGCATTAGACTTAGGTCAGGTACACGGGGTAGGCGTAGTTAGAAACACCAGTTGAGTACAATTAGTCAAATGTATATGTGTATGTAATATATCTTATTCATTTTAAACCTTCATATGGCTTAGAAACCATATCAATGTTTTTACAGTATTATTTTATACTTCTGCTTTTAATGTATGCACTTTACTTAACCATAAGTATTGCAATAATATCGATCCATTTCTCTTGTACGAGAAAAGAGACTGATCAATAAATAACATCTTTTATTGAACACGCCCGTCTCTTCCTTTTCTCTACATTCTGATGAGACTAAGAATGCACGTACTGACTGAGTAAAATAATTGCCTTGTGCTCACACGACTCTCGAGATTGACTCTTGATTAGGGGAGAGCAAAGTTGTCATGTTCTATGGTTGTCAGAAACTAAATCCCTTCTTGTCTAATCAGGGGAGTTCATCCTTCCTTGAACATTCGAGAAAGTTTCTAGCGAACTCTGAGCTTAGCTGGCAAACCCAAAAATTAAGTCTAGTATCGACAGTAGTAGACCTAGTTAACGTCTGGCCTAGGCCTTTACTGCTGTAGGTACTATTCCAATGCGCAGAGCCTATTGGGAAAATAGGAGCAACACTACATGGCGCCCAACGCGTTTGGAAAGGGCGATAAAACTAACGTAAGACATTTAGAGTAACTCAGTCGTGCTTTCTCACTCAGACCCCTTTTCCCAAATACTCCAAAGACGTCTGGAGTGGGTGAAAGGTTATTATATCCTCCAAAACCTCGCAGGAGGGAACTCCTATGTATGGTTCTTGGTCTAGTCAACGTTGAAGGATAAAACAGTTCCAGAATATTGTGCATCTAATCTCTGTTTCCATAAAGAAACCTGATCTGCAAATAAAAATAATACCATCCTGTCAATAAAATGGGAGACAGTGATGGAGAAAGAGAGGCAATTAGATTAGCTACTGAAATAGCAGCAGCTGATACTACAGCACTCGATGCAGACCCGGATATAATACTCATCCAGGTCGCCAAAAGGAGAGCTATAACTCTAAAACTTATAGAAAATGGACTGACACCTAGAGGTGGTACAGTCATATTCGTAATCGAGGCACACGAATATCGGCAGACAGAGGTATACTATACATGGATACATTTTCCAGCAGCAAATGCTGTAACAAAGTACTTCCACTATTACAAAGTAGAGGAACCTCCTGAAACGTACACTCCTTTCGAGGAGGTGGAAGTACCACTCAAATTCCAAGAGCATTTGCTCTTATTTGATGGCGCCCTAATACATAACAATCACATTACAAGGCTCGGTCCTTTAGGAAGACCAGGAGCAACGTGGCCGGTCCTAGCCGGATACACACCACATCCAGACATCGAAAGAATGCCTGCAGCAGAGCTGTTAATACAGCTAAAACAACTACTAAAAATTCACAGACAATTAGTTCAGTATGTAATGCGGACTTCAACAATTCAGCCAGCGATTAAACTTCCACAGCTGACCCCTCACCAGGGGAACACAAATAAAATTACACCACAGAACATCCAATCCTGCCTAGGTAAAGTTCCAGCTAAACGGGAACAAATACCATTCTGGTTGGCACAGAAAATTACCCAAATAGAGGCGGTGTTTCCTGACACCACCCCGCTGGAAAAACACAGGATTCTGACTATATGTCTCCCAATGGGAATCGCACCACACATTGAGGACTGTGACACTTGGGGTACAGTCTTTGCTTCCATCTATACAAAAACGCACGGTGTTCCATCCATTTCGGTAATACCAGATGTGCTAAAACAAATTCAAGATGAATACGGTCCAGAACCTGCTTTAACTCTTGGTATGAAATTACTGAAAGACTTCAAGCAGGTCTCGGCTATATTACTAGCCAACATAAAGGGTGAAGCAGCAAACGTGGCGATCCGCCAGAGGTTAAAAGAGACAGATATAGCAGACCAACCAGCTGAAATTGCCAGAATCATAGAAAAATCCTATGAAGAACTAGGCAGAGATAGTCTAGGTGGAATACCAGTAAAACCGCAACTGACTACAAGTCCAGAAAAAATATTTTTTAATAATAATTCACCAAAAAAGAACTGGGATGGAAACAAACAATCCAATCCTAAAGAAAAGAAATTCCAGTCCAGAGGAAGGTCTCCTAGGCGAAGAGAGAAATCTCCAAACCCGAGACAAAGGTCACCCCAGAGTGACCCCTCTGGGAATAGATATAACCTTAGAAATAGGGATAATATTAAAAAACCTGATAGATATCAAGACATTGATACACGTCCGTCTCAATCTTTCCAGAATTCCTCGCAGAAATCGGAAAGAAGAGGACGATCAGAAGAGCACGCCAAGTCCAAAGACAAGGAACCTGCTCAACTGAAAAAGAAATCACAATTTCCAAAAAAGAAGGTAGCCAGTATCAAGGTAGTTAACAATGCCGAGAATACTGAGGACACAACTGAAAAACGGAGAATGGGCTCAGACAATGCTAGACAGCGCAGCAGAGGTGAGCATAGCTCGCAAAGTCCTTATGAATCATCTGGAGACAGTGGACACGAATGAATACCTTCAAGTGGAAACTGCAGACACCAGAGTTAGCAAGCCCCACAAAATATACGAGATAACATTACGTATAGAGGGAGATAAGACTAGGAAAATAAGGGGACTATTTTGGGATAACCTATCCAAGGGCTATGACATCCTTCTAGCTGAAAAAGACTGGCCACCGGAGTTTGTCAGGGAGTGCCCTCATGGCGAAGAAGTAATTATGCCTGCCTTCTCGAATCAAATACCGATTCATAAAAAATATACACTTGCTAGAAAGTGGGCAGTGGCCTTAGCACCTGCTTTATATAAAAATCATGTAGGATGGGATGAGGATTCTCCTCCTCACAAAGTCCAGTTAAAATCACAACCTACTGCACAAAGGCAGTACCCAATTAAGCAAGAAGCTAAAAAACAAGTAAATGAAATACTAGATCAGCTAGAATACCAAGGGGTGATTGAAACTTGCACCTCACAAATGAACAATCCTTTGTTTCCGGTCTCCAAACCAGACAATTCATATCGTCTAGTTTTGGATTACCGACACCTTAACACATGTTGCAAAACTTTTGCAGTGCAAAACTCACACAGTGCTGCACTAATGAATAACATAGTGCGCAAAAAATACAAAACAACCTTGGACATCTCCAATGGATTCTTTTGTCAAAACATAGCACCAGAGAGCAGATATTTAACTGCATTCTCAGTAAATGGCACTCAAAAACAATTCTGTGGGTTAGCCCAGGGGTACAAGAATAGCCCGGGGGTATTCTCAGCGAGAGTAACAGAATTACTACAACTATATGATGATGAAGCATTATCTTATGTCGATGACATTTACTTAACAGATGATGACTTGGAGACTCACTTGAAAAGAGTGAACACCATAATACTTGGTTTCGCTGCAGAGGGTTACAAATTCAACTTCAAAAAGTCCAGAATTGCCCATCTGACGGTCCTATTCTTAGGATATGAGTTATCAAGTGAAGGCAAAAGCCTGGCAGACAATTTCCTAGAGAAATGTGCCGTAATCCAAGCTCCTAAAACACTAAAAAACCTACAGTCAATTCTAGGCTTCCTAAATTTCGGAAGAACATATATTGCAAATTACGCAGAAAGGGTCAAACCCCTTTACGATCTAATTAAACCAGACTTTAAAAGATCGAGTTGGACTCAAGCACACACAGAAATTTTGAGATCCTTACAAACAGACATGCTAATTAAAACAAAATTAGAAACCCGTGATAATACACGCAACCTTGTGATCCGAGTCATCCCAGGGAGATGCGGATTCACATACCTAACCTCTAATGAGGGAGATAAGGTACCAATTGCATTCAAATCACATTTGTACACAAAAGCTGAACAGAGATTCAACAACAAAGGAAAAATTGTTCAAGCAGTTCAAACCGCAATAGCTAGAGAAAAAGACATAGCTGACGGTAGACATATCACAGTCAGAACAGCAGAATCAGCCTTTGAGGCATTAACAACACCGTGTAATTTACCAACAACAACATTGGATCCAGAATGGTTACAATGGGTAAATTCAATCACAACGGACAAAGTATATTACTTCTTTGATCCAGAACTAGAAGAATTAAAAAATCTAAAATATGAAAAAACGTATCCTCTGCCAATCGACATTCTGCCTCTACGACATTACGCCTGTGTAATCTATACAGACGGACATGCTCAACCCTCCGTTTGGGGAGAACATGCATACAATCCCGCATGTGAGATTACAAAAGAAGTGTGGCACGGAGGTAAACTAAGACCTCTATTAACAAAATCACACTCAGTAGAAACTAATTCAGAACTACAAACTGAAATAATAGCTTTGAAAATGGCGCTAGATAATGCGGATCGCGAATTCCCGACACTTATAGTGTCAGATTCATATTTCTGCGTCAAAGCATATAACAAGGATTTGCAGACATGGATTCAGAACGGTTACAAAGATGACACAGATGCACCAATAAAGCAGAGATTGCTCTGGGAACAGGTAGCTCTTTTGAAAAAAGAACTACCAAAGACTCACGTGACACACTCACTGAGTCATCAGCGTGATGGCGTTCACGTTGTAGGGAATTCATTGGCTGAAACAGCCGCAGCGGCAGCCAGTAAACCAGCTCCCGTAGATCGAAAAAAGCGTACATTAAAATACATTGACGGCGAAACATTGCTGGCAGTAAAAACGTCATCAAAAGGCGACTGCTCGGCGTTACCGATCAACTATCCACTCAATTACACATACATCATAGATGCAAACTCCATTCCTTTTGCTCGAATCCCTGGAGTGGGGGATAGAGTGATTCCAAACATGGACAGGAGAAACTTGTTAATCGCAGACGCACACATGGGCGAGGGTCTCAGACACCTTAAATTAAAAGATTCTCTGGAAGAATTACAATCACGGTACTGGTGGCCAGGCATGAGCCTGCACTACACCATGTTTGTAAAAAACTGCCCAAACTGCAACAGAGATCGCAGTGGGGAGAGAAGCAGTTTAATACCTCGTCGTATCAAGGCAGATAACATCACCACTAAAAAGAATGGCTTGCGATTAACATATACAGGCTAGTTCCCACTTATAATGTAGATCCACAGCACTCGGCTGACGTCCGGACTGTTATACAAGATTTGCGAGTCTAATTGGCATATACGCTAAGAGCATGCTACGTTCGACCATTTTTTTTTTTTTCCTTTTCTCAGGCAATCCAGCCTGGGGGGGGAAAGAATGGCCAAATGAGCACAGCCCAGCGGGAATCTTCTCACTTCCTTCCTGAGGGTATGGGATGGTGTAAAGAAAAAACCAAGACAGAAAGCAATCTATAATAGAAAGGATATTAGGTTCGGGAGCTGGGTGGGTCAAACATCTAATAAGTGTCCAACGTAGTCTAAATAACTTGCCAAGAAATTCTCTGAAGGGATTCAGTCCGTACGAATTATTATTCGGAACTAGGATGTTGATCTCTGACCTTGATAGTCAGACTTCAGTGGTAACAGAAAAAAGCTTTGATGTCAAAGACCGTTTGGCTATTTTGCAGGACTTAAACAAAACAAGAAAAGACCTGAGCAACATACAGTTGAAAGAACAGCCAACGACCACTGAAGAATCACCACCTGTCCCAGCAAGACCTGTCTGGATTCCAAAAGTCGGGGATCTAGTCAGGGAGAAGATCGCGGTAAAGAAGGAATTTGGGCCTTCTTACAGAAAAGCAGTTCCTGTATTGTCTGTCAACGGGACAAGATCAGTTGTACTACCGCCACTTGCTGGAAAAATGGAGAACCGAGTTGTATCCATCGACCTGGTAAAACCACAACATGTGGCCGATAACCAACAGTAGGCCAAGTGGACTCCCAATAAGTAGCAGAACACCAAGGTTTGCTACCAGTACAGAGGTCCTATCAAAGAGGCTCATCACATTCGAAACGCCTACAGAAGAACAACAAGGACTATGCAACAATGCAATAGAACTTAGACCTCTGAAAACCCAAATAAAGACATTTAGCAGAGACACACCAATCTATACAGAAGTACCAAGTGAAAATGCGAGAAACAAAAATCCTGAACCAATTGGAACAATTGACAGAACTGCATCCGGTTACTTCATCAACTTCGATGATTCCTCTGAAGGCTTCAGCGAACAAAAGACACAGCCATCATCAAAATCCTTTAAAGACAAAGCTAAGGAACTTTTGAAACAACTGAAAGAAACATATCTAGTTTCTCCATGGATTGAATTTTGGGTGGGTTTTGGTGCATTTATCCTCATACTTTGGCTCATCATGGTATTTACCTTGGGACGCTTCATTGAGGGAAAATATGCTAAAATGGACACAGCAAGTCAGAACATCAACTTGGTCCTCAAACCACACACATCTTCACACGTCGAGAAAAGAGAACTTTCTTCAGAACTTTCTTCAGCCAACTTCACAGCAATTCCAATATCTGGTGGGGTAGCCTGGGACAACACTGACTATGAAATTTATGGTCCGGTCGAGATCCTGAAATATCCACACCAAATCAAGATCTCCTTGAGTGACTTTGCAAAACCAAACTCATTTGCTGATGATTGGGACTTTGAAAATATAAACAATATGATGTCTGACTTAGTAATGTCTGCTAAATTTACAAAACATGATTATTTGCAGGGTTCTACAAATTATGACAGCATGTACTGCTATAACCATTATGGTAACCATTTCTTGCATAAATCTGCACAACCTAGAAATGTTTTAAATTTTAATCAATGGGAACATTGTGCTACACCTCCAAAAGGGAGCTCTAGAACCGTGTATGGCAAATATTCATATTTTTCAGGTTTTAACATAACTAATGCTGAAACATTTTATTACAAATTGTCAAACAAGACAGGGATGAAAACCATGATAACCAACACAAAATTGATATATTCAGATTCTTTCTTTGAAAAAATGAATACTTTTGGATTTGATTATTGGGACAAACAGGTTGATTTGAAAAGTGTTTGGGGTACAAAAGAATGGCAAGTACAGGGTATAGAAGCTTTGTTTAGAGCCTGCATGATCCCAGAACAAATGATATTTTTAAATGACACCGTTCAACAAACTACCTGTCTTGGCTTAGCCAAAATCAAAGATTTAAATAACCTGTCTATTCCAAAGCCAATAATGTTTAGCAATAACTCTGAAACAGATGAAGAAATAGACATAAACCATATACTTAACCAAAACAGAACACATCCTGATTGGAAACAATGGTTGATCTGGCCCACAGATACAAATAACTGTCAAGATAGATTCCTGAATAAAACACAGGGTTTCAAAATGACCAGGCCAGACCCTAGATATCCTCAAAGACATCACCCAGGGATAATAACAACCTACAGTGTGGGCAAATTATGCCTTCAATGGCTACAAACTTCCACACTGCCTGAAATTAAGCAACACCTAACTTTACTTACTGATGGTGCTGACTTGCGTGATTTCATACTGGGACCACGCAAACAGCGTCAAAAGCGTTTCATAGCAGCCTCTGTATATGCAGCATACAATGAGGCCTGGAAGGTTACTCAAATTGAAACAGCAGAAAGAATACGGGAAATTGACCGTATTAGTTTGGAAAAATCACTTTCTGTAGTGGACAATGGGTTAATGACTCTGTCCTCCAGAATTTTTTCATTGGACAGCATTGTGTCTTCAGCAATCGATATATTATCGCAAGACTTACTGTTATTACAACATGGTCAGTCACAATTGCGTTCTATTGTACAGCTTGGCTGGACGTTACAAAATCTGCGTTCAGGCTATGTGCCTTGGCGTTTAATCAACACAACGTCACTATTTCAAATCTTTAACCTTACTGATAGACAGATCGGTATGGCGCAGAAGGGTGCTGATTATACAATCTTGAGCATTGAAAAACTAGAAAGATTACCGTTGACAATGTCAGAACGACCTGTCAGTGAATGGATAATCCACGGAATCATAAATATTCCAATCTCAACCTTCAGGTTTCAATACTGCCAAAAATATATACAGGCTGGCATGTACGAGAAATTGGGAAAGGGGTACCTTAAAACAACTTGGAACCTGCCCTATTCACATGCATGTGTCAGTAACAAAGGACAGAAAGTGTTTCTTAGTGGCAACAATTGTGCTATGTCACTAAGCGGCAGGCTTCTGTGTAACGGTATTAGTTTGCACGGAGCCTGTGAAGGGAATTCATACAACCTTTCATGTCACCAGCAAGGCGCACCTGCAACTGAAATAGAACCATTCTTTCAAAGACTCTATAATGGGAGTTACATTCTTATTGTAGACCGCAGATGCTGTAGTCTTATGCCCGGGACTCCTTATCTCGTCACTACGACGGCGAAGGTCAAGTGCTGTGGACGTTCTTTGTTTCCCAGCTCCTTTCCAGACAGGGAGGCAAGGGCATGGCCTGGTCTGAAAATTACTTCTATTCGAATAGACACTTTAAGCAGAATGAAAACAGTGCTTCTTCAGACGCCTACAAGGCTCACGTCATCTAAAGAAACGTATGATCTACAAGTCGCAAGGACGACTGCAGAGATACATACATTATTATCAACTAATTCCCCCGTACATTTCGCGGAAATTCTGAGCGAAATCTTAAATATTTCTGATACCACTGGGGTCTCAAAGGTATTTAAGACAGTATTTTCGATGGCATTAACACCATTCAAAGCCATACTGGGTATTTTTCCAGATTTCGTCCATTCGATTTTTGGCGGACTTCCCTTGATCCTGGGACTAATTGCAGGAATCCTATTCCTAGTCCTTATTTTTCGTTATGGCAACCCATGTCACAGATCAAACTCTCGCGACAATGGAAGATACGATCCTAGCCATTGGATACCGGGACCGGATATCAAAAATCCTGGGACTATCCCGGCTTAGAGACCTAAACATGACTTGGTTTCTATCATTTCGACCAATGTGGCAAAGGTGTGTTTTACCTGTACTAAGGTGTCTGCTATGCGGAGAAGAATGCGTGTTAGACACCTGTCTGACGCTACAATCGGATGCGCCGGTGGATGCAGATACACTGTTGGTTCCTACCAAGGTTCACGCACTGTGCTGCCCTCAAAGGCTGCCAATTCTGATGACGGCATTCCTGGAATCTTCACCACTGCGATTGAAGAGTAGTGAAGTTCAAGATGAAAGCAGCATCGAACAGGTACGACCTTCTGTCAGCAATGCAAATCAGAATGTCAATGGAGACAATCATGCGCATGAATGCATGGTTACCCCTATTTCCGACTTAGAGGAACTTTCCCATGAAGCTGTTGACAGTTTTTTCGAAAGCCTGAATGATATGATGTTCTCTCCGGAACAGAAATAGAGACTTTTGAGTAAACTCGCACACGGCGTTCCCTGAATTCGGCCTTCAAC
The DNA here is from genome assembly GCF_964261635.1 of Lissotriton helveticus. Classification (NCBI taxonomy): domain Eukaryota; kingdom Metazoa; phylum Chordata; class Amphibia; order Caudata; family Salamandridae; genus Lissotriton; species Lissotriton helveticus. Next base: position 1,700,402,522 of record NC_136059.1, on the reverse strand, counting down.
TTTAAAAATAAAGTCACATGAACAATTACGATCCAGTTCACGGACAGCAACTTTTTTCAGCAAGCCCCTAAAATATTTTTCTATATATTTTTTCCCGGGACACTGATTTTCTGCTTAAAGTAAGAGACTATTCCTAGAGAACTAAGATTTCTATTTTAGATACTTTATAGACTTTATAGACTTTAGCTGCCCGCTGGTATGTTCGCAATAGATTTTATGTGATGAAATGGTTTCGACTTTTTTTCTGTATAGCCATATTAAGAGCCATTTCATGTGTATTTCTCATATACCAACAAGCAATAATGCATAACAATGCGTGTTTACTTTTGCATTTAATTCATAGCTTAAGTGCATACAATATATATGACTGCAATTTTTCAGTATATTTGAAAATTTCGAAATGCATTTATGTATTTTGGGGTGGTAAGGTATACACTATACTCTATAGTATGTTGTACTATGTTATACTATGCATAGATTAGTAGATATGACCATAGTTAGCGTGGAGTGGGTGTCGTGTATTTCTATAGGTTCTGATTCGATCCCCCTATTCCTGACCCTATTCTGGTTAAACTTACTAGCTAGTTAACTAACAGTCAGCCCATGAGGCAAGAAATCCCCCATGATGCAGATACCGTTATCTGACGCAGTCACACTACGGCACAGGAACGTGTTATCTGATTAGGTCATAACGCTTGAGATCTAATTAGACAAGCGACATTCCTCCAGCCCCTGATAAGGCATACGACGTTCTCATAACAAATCAAACCTATGACAACCTGGATAATCCGTGCGGCCATTGTTTTGATTTCACAGAGAACTTTAGTAAAGAATGTGCTAACGAGCAAGTCGTATGACATCTTTATTGACGTACCTATGTCCATCCTTACGTCAATCCCGGCACTTTTAAGGTATAAATATTGCCGACCTTGCCCTATGCAAACACACGCGTGGTGACAAGACGGAGCAGCCATACTTGCCGAAGCCGAGAGCAGAAGCAGACCCCGCAGGCAGCAGCCCCGCCTTCCTGACGCGCTGAGAGACGCGCTGCTATCTCAAGCCGAGAGACCCAGCACCGGCGCTTCTGGGCAGCCCTCGCAGGCAGCCTGGAATATCGAGAGCAGAGAAAGAGATACCATTCCTCATTCATCCTAAATTCCAGGTACAGAACTGAATAACCCCTCCTAGAGAATTCTTTAGTTATTCACTTGGCAAAAACAAACTTAACTTAAACTGTAACTTTCTATTCCCGCCCACGCATTAGACTTAGGTCAGGTACACGGGGTAGGCGTATTTAGAAACACCAGTTGAGTACGTTTAGTCAAAATGTATATGTGTATGTAAATATATTTTAATCATTTTAAACATCATATGGCTCAGAAACCATATCAATGTTTTTACAGTATTATTTTATACTATTGCTTCTAATGTATGCACTTTACTTAACTATAAGTATTGCAATAATATCGATCCATTTCTCTTGTACGAGAAAAGAGACTGATCAATAAATAACATCTTTTATTGAACACGCCCGTCTCTTCCTTTTCTCTACATTCTGATGAGACTAAGAATGCACGTACTGACTGAGTAAAATAATTGCCTTGTGCTCACACGACTCTCGAGATTGACTCTTGATTAGGGGAGAGCAAAGTTGTCATGTTCTATGGTTGTCAGAAACTAAATCCCTTCTTGTCTAATCAGGGGAGTTCATCCTTCCTTGAACATTCGAGAAAGTTTCTAGCGAACTCTGAGCTTAGCTGGCAAACCCAAAAATTAAGTCTAGTATCGACAGTAGTAGACCTAGTTAACGTCTGGCCTAGGCCTTTACTGCTGTAGGTACTATTCCAATGCGCAGAGCCTATTGGGAAAATAGGAGCTACACTACACTGGTATGGGTATCTCCATTTTGTTTGAAAATTTTAGTTTCTATTTTTGAATATGTGTTTCAAGGGTTACATTACAGTGAAAGGAGGTCTGTCACTCTGTCACAATGATGGTGTCATCAGTGATGTCATGAGTGATGTCACTGACCATGTCATGAGTGATGTAATATGTGACGTCATCAGCAGTGCATTGCACTCGCAAGTTATAGTGAGTCCAACTAACTATAACGTGGGAATTTCAATGGTTTTATGCGAGTAAAATTTCCAGCTAACTATAACTGGTGTAAAACCTATGGTTTTTTTCAGTGAATTTAATAGGTTTTTTAAATGCTAATTCCTAACTATAACTGGGGTGAAACCTATGGGTTTTTCAGTGAATTTCATAGGTTTTTTAATAGTAAATCTCTATAGGTATGAAAAGTAAAAATTTTTATAACGAATTTTAAATTGTGTAAATATTTTTTTTTTTTATTGTTTGCCCTGGTACGCGCCCCGGAGCGCTCCCGAAGCGCGTACCGGGGAGCGTCCCGAGAGCGCTATTCCCGCGAACGAAAACAACATCATGACGTTTCGCGTAGTCGCGTGATGCGTCATATGACGCACTGCGTAAGCGCACCCGGAATCACGCAATCGCATACGATCGCGCAACGTCATGACGCGCTTAGGCGACGCGCCCCGGGGCGTGTAGCGTAAGCGCATCGGGTCATGTGATCTGAAAATAACACTTTTCATTGGTGCAGATCAGTTTTGGTTTCCAAATGATGAAAACTTGGATCATGTGACTTGAAAATAACACTTTTCATTGGTCCAGAACACTTTTTTTTCCCAAATGATGAAAACCCCACTTTTTTTCCTCACTCTGACTTTCATCTTTGTGAGAGGAAGACCTGTTTCTGCTTGTTCAGTCATGGCATCTGTAGTAGCTGCAGCTAGTGGACCCCCACCACCACCACAACCACCTAGGAAGAAAGGACCACCTGCACAGTTCCTTCCAAACCCAGAGGAAGAGGAAGAAGAAGAGGAAGAGGAGGTAGAGCCGAGGCAGTTCTTGCATGAAGAGCCCCAGCAATCCCACCACATAGACAATTTTATATGGCAATTTTTTTCTTACCCTCGAGAGCAAAAAAAGGTCAATGCCCGGTACGTGAAATGCCTCATTTGCAATGCAGTTCTGTCTCGAGGCACAGACAAAAAGTATAGTTTTGGAAACTATACTATGCACCGCCACATGCAGAGGTGGCATCCAATCAATTATAGTGTTGCTGAGATGCGTCACCTCCAGGATAACCCACCAACTCCTGTGGCCAGTATATCGTCACAGGAAACTCTATCAGGACCAGAGGCGAGGGAGATGGTCCCAAATATTCAAAAGAATTTTGTGCACCTGAAGCTAGTGTGCATTTATTGTGGTGCACTAATTTCTTATGGGGAGAGAAGTATCATTTTAATTAATAGAGCATTTGAAAACCACAAGTGCTCAAAACACCCCAAGAAATAATTTTTTTTTCTCCTGTTGAGCCCTTTCTAATGCCTGTTTTTCGTTGTTCCGCCCCAAAAAAAAAATATATAAAATTGTTCAAAAAATACAAAAAAAAAATGTTCAGAAAAATAAAAAAAATATAAAACAACAAAAACAATAAAAACAAGTTCTTTTCAGAACTACCTCTCATTCATAAAAAATTGCTAAAATGTTTAGCACTCTGGCAATCTCTTTTTTTTTTTGATTCGCTCCCCGGTACGCTCCCCGTTGCGCATACCGGGCGCTCCCCCCGCGATAATTGAAAAAAAAAAACATTTTTGTTTTTACCCGAGGGACCCTTTTATGGCCCCCACATCAAACCTAGAGGGTCAGGGGGGGTGTACCCTGCCCCCTTTTCATTATTTTCCCTTTTGTTTTTACTACCTCTTGTGTCTCGATCCTACCGAGACACAAGATGGCGGCCGCTGCGAACTGTTTCGAATGTTTACAGACACACCGAGAGCCAATCAGCTTCCCGTGCGCAGGTCGCGTGGCACGCCCGGAGCGCTCCCCGGTACGCGCACCGGGGCGCGCTTACATGCAGAGGTGGCATCCAATCAATTATAGCGTTGCTGAGGTGCGTCACCTCCAGGATAACCCACCAACTCCTGTGGCCAGTATATCGTCACAGGAAACTCTATCAGGACCAGAGGCGAGGGAGACGGTCCCAAGTATTCAAAAGAATTTTGTGCACCTGAAGCTAGTGTGCATTTATTGTGGTGCACTAATTTCTTATGGTGAGAGGAGTATCATTTTAATTAATAGAGCATTTGAAAACCACAAGTGCTCAAAACACCCCAAGAAATAATATTTTTTTTTTTGCTCCTGTTGAGCCCTTCTAATGCCTGTTTTTCGTTGTTCCGCCCAAAAAAAAACAAAAAATATACAAAATTGTTCAAAAAATACAAAAAAATAAATAAATGTTCAGAAAAATAAAAAAAATATAAAACAACAAAAACAATAAAAAAAAGTTCTTTTCAGAACTACCTTCCATTTATAAAAAATTGCTAAAATGTTTAGCACTCTGGCAATCTCTTTTTTTTTTGTTGCTAAACCAACCAAACAGGTACAAACGTCCAACAAAAAGAATTGGGAGATAAAGGAATTGATTACATGTAAAACAACACATGTGGTCTATGTCGTTGAGTGCCCATGCCCCATGAGGTATGTGGGCAGCACAGTGTGTGAACTGAAAAAACGCATACTTGAACACGTGCGTGCTACCATCCACAAAGACAAGGCTAATGCAATAGCCAAGCACATGGAACTGTATCATCGAAGTGATTGGAGCCAATTAAAATTCTTTGGTTTGGAAAGTGTCCCCAAGAAAGAAAGAGGGGGAGACAGAGAAAGGATCTTAAGACAAAAGGAATCCCGCCATATCCTAAACCTACGAACCTTAACGCCCTACGGGCTGAATCAATCTGAAGAGCTTTACATACATCTATAAGAGTTTCACTTTGATTAATTGTTTGGTGCCCAATATATATCTACACTTTTGTGACTGGTGATAATATGAGCAGAGAAAAAAAGCAATGATGAAAATGCAATACTACTAATGGTCAAATTACCTAAGTGGGTGTTTACACTAGAATCTAGAATAAAGCATTAAGGGGAATCCGTGGCACTTAGAAAGCATCACATCATGTGAAAACTCAAAATTATACCTGAATAATTAGTGATACCAATTGTACTGGTCTTATAACATGATTCCCAAATATATAATGTCATCCCACTAGAGGGAAAATATCAGGAGTAGATATTGCAGCTGCTTATGTATGAACAGAGCTAAATTAGCTACCACACTGCTAACTAATCCCACCAGAGGGATCCCAGTATCACCAGTATGTCACAATATCTTTAATTGCAATCAATGAAATGCAAAATGAAAAAATTGGGCAAATATGGAGTAATGTTAACACTTTGGTAAAATAACTACATGTCCCATAAAGCTTAGAGGCTCTGACACACCCCTAACAGGAAGTGATGTATTGAATACAATGTACTGCAGTATATCTTGAAGGGGTAGTCTAGAGAACGGTTGATCGTGAGCAAGGTATTTGTAATACCGAAACGCGTAGATCGGAACATCTGCCTGTGGAATGTAACTGAAAAATAAAAAACTGCAAAAGAGAACCCGTGGAGTGCGACCCATTTGTTTCCTGCGAGGGAGCTGTGGAAAATATATATATATATATATATATATATATAACCTACTGGCGGTATATATATGGAACACAAGAAAGGCGGCACAACCGGGTACTTATTAGAAGTTATTTATTTCACCAACACTCCACCGACGTGTTTCAGCCTCACGCCTTTTCTCACCGTGAGAAAAGCCGTGAGGCTGAAACGCGTCGGTGGAGTGTTGGTGTAATAAATAACTTCTAATAAGTACCCGGTTGTGCCGCCTTTCTTGTGTTCCAAAATCAAATCGGGGCTTTGATCCAGCCCTTGGGCCGAGCACACACTGTGGAGCGCTCTCGTGCATGGAACGATCGATTTGGTTTGAAATTATATATATATATATATATATATATATATATATTGGGCAAACTCGATGCAATTCGAATTAACATGTTTCTGTGGATTTGAAACTGTTCATAGGCTACCGACTGACCTTTTTTACAGGAGATGCAGTGCATTGACAAGTTAAAACAGTTTCTACAGATTTTCATTCAAAGCACATTGGATTCACTTGCTTGTGAAATATTTGTTGATGTAAGCCCAGGAAAACTTCCCTGACCCATTGTTGACTGAAGATACAATTTTAGTTTAACCACATAGGAACATTTCAAAATATTCATATTTGATTGCACCCTTATGCATGGCTCTAAATATATGGCTTAGTGGGTTAACACGTGTTAAATTGGGGGTGCATAACTGGTAAGTGGCAGGTTCAATTCCTGAAACACCTTTGCTGCCTCCTGAGATTAAATGTGTACCAATGACTTGGTAATCTTTCTGCATGTAATTGCACTGCCACACATCTGTTGCACACTAAACAAAAAGGAAATATTTGTTGTTAGCGCGCCACATTGAACAGTTCCCATGTACGTAGCATAAGCGAGCCACATTTGGCAGGAATGCACCTGGCTGTATTTGAAGAGCTGGGAAAAATTAGCAGCCTTGACATATCCTTTGTAGCTGGTATTATCAGCAGAGTGCCAGACACGAATGCAGAGGTCTAGCTGGACTACAGATGATGTTTTGGGAAGATGTGTCCAATTCAAAGTCTCCATGAAAATCTGGAATGATGAACAGAATCAAATTCAAGGGAGAGTTAAAGTGTTAGGTGTGGCTGTAGTCCATATTGAATCGATTGTAATTTAAAAATGATACTGTGTGGAAATCAGTGCTTCTCCTGTGACACCACCATACCAGAATCTCTTTAGGTAGTCTGAGATGAGGTTACTTTGTTCGATGAATGAAAATATTTGTCTTGAGAAGAATTATTCAGTCTTTTAGCCAAGAAACAGTTGGTTCTTGGCAGGAAGTTAGAACAGCCCTCGGCTGAAGGCCTGTTTGTTTTAGAGAGGATTTATGTGTTACGTTTTGTAGTCCTTTTGGGAAGGTACGTTAATCCAAGGAGTTGTTGATAGTTCTTGTTGGATGAGCTACAAATCAATTCACAAGGAAGTTCTTGAAACATATGAGCAGGGCATGTGTATGCTGGTGATTGTGCTGGCCTACACACCTTTGTAGCCTTCATGAAGTCCTGTATGGTCACAGGGGTAAAGGTGTATAACGGTGGCTATTTTCATGTTTTGTTTTCTATAGAACTGTGCTACACTACAGGAATTGTGACTTAGCCATGAAGAGGTAAGCAGGAAGTCTTTAACTGGAGGGTTGCATGTAAAGCAGCTATGCCATGCATACAGCAAGGACCAGCGGTGAGGACATCTGCCATGCTGCCAAGGCATTGTGGTATCCTATGGTACTGCCACCTTAGGTACCATGGGTCCTGTGGATGGATGACCCTCTTTCCTCTGAACCTTTCTAGTGGGGCTGTGGTTTGTGATCTTGAAACCCCCAAGCCAGCTCTCCCAATTCAGGTCACCTGTTTCATGTTCAGGTCTCTTGACACTGCCTACTCTCCTGGCTGCAGGTCAGCTAATCAGGCTCCAATACATTGGGCAAGTCTGCTAAAGCAAGGAAGGCATCAGGTCTCGTAGCTTAATGGTTTTCTCTGTCTCCAGTCAGCTTGTCTTGTTACCTACTACTAAGTTGTTTTTTCAGAAGAAAAGAAAAGAATCCATTCTTGCTGCTCACTGTTAATTGGGTAAGCTGCATTCAGCTTTTCGTGTAGGAGTGTGCTGCATAGATATGGACTATGACTGGAAAGAATGTATGTTAAGTCCACTGATTTTACTTACAGACACAAAGCCATATTTAGGAAAAATATAATATTGCATGAACCATGCCCTCTACTAAGAAGGATACATATTCTGGCTGGCCAGCTATGCACTGTGTGCTACCTAACTCTGTATAGTTACTGCCATTCACGTAATACTAAGATTTCAATGGTAGTCAAGGGTATAATGACTGGAGATAGGAACTGTGCAGGATTATTGGCACTAAAGGAATGGAAATGAAAGAAATTAATAAATATATATGATTTTGAATACAAATTATAGTGTTATGAAAACACTGCACTATTTCTGGATAGTCACCAGTACCACACAACACATGACATAGCAATAGACTGAAAGTGTATAGTGTTGTGAGGGTCTTTTTTTAATCACCTTAATTAACAGATGTGTTTCAAAACTTCTGAGATTTAGAGGTTTACTTTTTAGGTCTGTATTCAGAGCCCAACTGTTGTCAGACTTTATGTGATCATCAGAATAAGCGCTATAAGGAGCTCACCTGGGAAGGAGGTCTTTGGCTCCACCACATGGTGTTACCTTGAGTACAATATTTAATTGGGCTAAAGTTGTGTGCTGCTACCAAGAAATAGTGCTTGTTGCACCCCTCTCGGCTAACAAAAATGTATGATATATTAATTTGCAAGGGGAAGGCCTTTCATCATGTTGTGATAACATTGACTTAGAATATTGCCCCATTAGCCTGCAGCAGGACCAGAACCATCATGACATGCTCACCTTGCCCGTTAACTCGAGCGAAAATCATATTTTTATTGTTAGGCTAATCCTATTGGTGATGACAGCTTCTCGAAAAGTGTGTCTCCCTCATGGAAAATGGCTGCTGTATTCACTGTGATGTTGCAGAGGTATCTGACCCAGTTTTTTTCTTCTTTATTTACATTTGTGCCAAGAAGAATAAGCAGTTTAATCTGGCCGCCAACCCAGCACTCTTGTAGACCATCAGTTGCTGCAGTGCCAGCAGTCTCATGCGTTCCTTCACCCACACCAACCCACTGGCAGGGACTGGATCACATGACCCAATTTTGATTATAGTGTGGTAAGAATGACAGACAGAACAACAGTGTCAAAACTTTAGCTACTTTTGAAATGTAAGCAATTGTATCCATTTTAAGCTTAGTCAATGCTGTTAAATCATATCCAAATCGCTGTTCATATACTCTCTGCACACACATGACCCATTCTGCTTTTACGGTGCCCCTCTTCATCTTGCCAGTTCGTCTCACTGGTGTGGCAAAAGTTCTTTGAAAGTGGTGGGGTATAATAATTTACTGAATTGTAGCAAGCAAAGCAAGTAAATAGACTTCTGGGCAGATTTGGGGAGAGTGAGACTTCTCCCCTGAAATTTTTTTTGAAAAATATGGGATCAATTAGTGCATGTTAAAGCACAATGTTCTAGCACCACTTGAGCGGTCGACCTCAAAGCTGGGGAACTGGGTTTGAGTCTCAGCGACAATGCTCAACATCCTGTGATTCTGGGCAAATCACTTAATCTCCTTGAACCTAACAAAAACAATGAATGTGTCCATCTGGAACGAAACTGGTGTTCATGTAAAGCGCTCTGGTATCTTCAGGTCTAGTTCGGGCTATATAAAACAAAAACAAAAAATTTCACATAAATTTACTAAAAAGCCATAGACTATGAAAGGGTACTTATGAACTATTCCAGTATGTTCATGGAGTGCCAGGGATGCCTGACCTTCTCCAAGAACAGACACCCTTTTTTTCAAACTTAGCTATGGGTTCACCCCTTAGGCCTAAAATTACTTCCAGTATGTCAAGGCCAACTTTTTGTCATTAGTCCCGCCTTATGCCAAGAATTACAAACTATATGTGTCCATCTGTAACGAAACTGGTGTTCATGTAAAGCGCTCTGGTATCTTCAGGTCTAGTTCGGGCTATATAAAACAAAAACAAAAAATTTCACATAAATTTACTAAAAAGCCATAGACTATGAAAGGGTACTTATGAACTATTCCAGTATGTTCATGGAGTGCCAGGGATGCCTGACCTTCTCCAAGAACAGACACCCTTTTTTTCAAACTTAGCTATGGGTTCACCCCTTAGGCCTAAAATTACCTCCAGTATGTCAAGGCCAACTTTTTGTCATTAGTCCCGCCTTATGCCAAGAATTACAAACTATATGTGTCCATCTGTAACGAAACTGGTGTTCATGTAAAGCGCTCTGGTATCTTCAGGTCTAGTTCGGGCTATATAAAACAAAAACAAAAAATTTCACATAAATTTACTAAAAAGCCATAGACTATGAAAGGGTACTTATGAACTATTCCAGTATGTTCATGGAGTGCCAGGGATGCCTGACCTTCTCCAAGAACAGACACCCTTTTTTTCAAACTTAGCCATGGGTTCACCCCTTAGGCCTAAAATTACCTCCAGTATGTCAAGGCCAACTTTTTGTCATTAGTCCCGCCTTATGCCAAGAATTACAAACTATATATCTCCACCACAATTTTACCATAAATACCCCACACTTATCCATGGGTAACCCCTAAAATGACAGGTGGTATGCAAAGGCCAACATTCAGTCATTGGTACCCCAATACCACAAATGCCAGGTCTCCAACACGAAGAATTACAACTAATGTGTCAGTACCCGCATTTTATTATAGCTGCACCCCATATGCCAAGATTTACTTGCAAATATAAAGATTACCAACTTCACACTTACTTCTTGACTCTAAATTGTGAGCAACAAACAAAAATTAATCATACCCTTTGATATTTTTTATTATTTCATCAATTTTTTGTTTCATCACAGGTGTGGAAACTGTGTGTCCTGTATAACAGGTAACAGATCCTTAAAGACTAAAAATGTTACCTTCAGTTGAGCGTGACTTTGTCCTTCATTGGTGTTTCTAGTCATTACTATTCTTAGGACACCGTGCAAAGATTAATTGTTTGTTGGTTAAAAAACAGATGTGAAATGTATACGTAATATGTATATATGTGTTGTAGAATTGTTTTGTATATATGTGTAAAATTCTGTAGAATGTATAGTGTTTTTTTCATATATGAAACAAAAAAATGATGAAATAATAAAAAATATCAAAGGGTAAAAATAAAGGATACCCAACAAACTTATGATTAATTTTTGTTTGTTGCTCACAATTTAGAGTCAAGAAGTGAGCGTGAAGTTGGTAATCTTTATATTTTTGAGAATTTTGATGGTCCAACCAGCTTCACGTCCCAGGACCTAACTCCTTTTTGCAGCAAATATTTACTTGCAGCACATCATGGGTAACATTTCCCAACCATTTGCAATTAGAGCCCTCATCCATAAGGTGATAAATACGACCAGTATTAAAGGCTAGCAGCACTCTTGAAAGCATAACACACACACACACATACACATATATATTCACTGCAAAAACTGAAGATTAAGGTAACGTTATAGTTAGGCAAATATGTCAGTGACAACATTAACATTTTAAACAAAAAAACACAGAATTTACCAGTTACAGCTAGCAGAGCTAATTATAACTTGTGCCCCGCACTATAACTACTGCCCCCGCCATGCACAATTACTTCACATATTACATCAATCATAACATGTTCTATGAAATCATTTTATGATATCACTGATGACATCATCCAATGAGTGTGTTAGTTTGTTTTATAGTTTACATAGTGGCAGGTAGCTACTGTGTTACTTTTCTACAAAATGTTGTACAGCCTATGTCCAGCTAATAGGTGTAAGTGTTTTCAAAATGCAAATGCTACTAATGCACCATAGGTGTGTAGAAGTAGTGTATAAATCTTTGTATTGAAGAGTAATTCTGTGCGCAGGTGGCATTTGATGACCGATGTTGATTCTGTTCCACATAAGCCTTTTGGTACTGCAGAAAAAAGTTTCCAGCTGAACAAAGAATCTACATAATTGCATACTAAGTATTGTAAGCAGCCTTCAGTTATAGACAGAATTGTCTCAAAATGAAAATTGCTACTTAACTTTGAAGATTGTGTGTGCTAGGTACTAGTCCATGTACATGTGCTCAGTTTGCTTCAGAAGATGGCCTATCTGTAAAGTTTTCACCACAATATGAAGGCTACAGGTAGCATAATCGTTAGCCCTTTTAGACTTTGGGTATTTTAAGTTGATAGTCAATCTTTGGAAAAGTTTTGTGTAGAGTGTACACTGTTCCTAGTAGATACTTTTTAATACTCTGTGGTGTATTTTTCATAGGAGTTTCACTGTCTGCAAACAGTGTGGTACAGAGTAAACTCTCTCCATAGAGTAAACAGTGCTAACAGTATCCACTTTACTGCTTATTTCCACTTCTTATCTCAATGTAGGTTCAGTGACTGTCAGGAGTTTAATACAGGTAAAGACTGTCCATAGCAGAGCATTAGATATGTAACAGGGTTTCAGTATCAGTTTCTCCCTAAACAGTTGTACACAGATTGAACACTGTGTGCAGCATAGGTTACCCTTTCATCTGTGGTTCATAGTCAACATGAGCTCACCTACTCATGAAGTGTAGGGTATAATTACAGACTCATTACCCGAAACACTCATAGTCGACTCCTACCATAGCCTCACCTCGCCTATAAAAACAAACCTTATTTTCTACTCCAAAAGCCCCTCCAAATGGAAAAGCATCTTCCTGAACTATCTCACAATCACTAAATCCAGCAATATATCTTATGGTTTCAAATGATCTACCTCCCCATCCCCAGCTTTCAACAGAGAAATTGACATCTCCATTTTCAAAACGGGCAACGTTGTCATTCAAGCATCCGAACACCACCTCAACACTTTCGACCACCTCTACAGTTCCCTGACAGAGCTTCTATCCAAATCTGCCCCTAAACCCTCTCCCCCAAATGTCTGTCACCCGTATCTCCCTCCCAACAGCCCTGCGCCCACTCCCTCTAGACTCCCCAATTGAGCATCCCAACAACCAAATCCTCACCTTATCTAACAAACGACATACCCAAACTCCCCTCGCTACCGATGACCTCTCCACCCTCTCCACATCTCCCGTACCCCTCCCCCCTCCCGATGACCACTACACCTACTACGTACTACACTCACCCCACGCACGCAGAGGTAATAAAGTCCCAGATCCTGCACCCACTGCTTCCCACCGCTCCCCCACTACATCTACACCTCCTCCACTGAATTTCAGTCCTCCCCCTCATCATGACCTTACCTCCTCCCTCCCCTATCTCCAACATATCTCCTCCCCAAGCCCCCCACGACCTACCTGCACAAGAGACCCCTCCACTCCAACTTCCTACCTCACTAGTTCCCCTCTGACCTCACCACGCTGCATCTCCCTCCCTCCACCCATCAGGGTCTCGTCTACGGCCAGCGTCGAACCCCCATGCTCCACCCTCTCCTCACCGCCCGAACTAACACTCAACCTTATCACTCTGACACTTTCCAACTTTGACCTGAATCTCTCAACCGTTCAGATGGAACTTATGAGACTTAAAGAAGACTTCAGCACTCTGAACAACAAAGCCCTCCTCAATCAGAATGGCTCTGCCTGCCCTTGCTTCACTCACCCCTCCCAACATAACCACTGGAAAACTATTCCCCTCAACAACAGATCTTCTAGGCCATATCGTGCTAGGAAGAGTCTCTCCCCCTCTGCCACGACGGACCTATGCAACTCTTACCTGCCCAAAACCCCTGATCCCCGAATGCACCCCCATTTCTCCAGCATCCCAGTGATTTTGGGAATGAGCAGAACCCCCTCCTCTCCCATCTCGCGCAGACCCCCAACCCAACTTACCACCATACACTCATGCACTACAGTCATACCCAACCCTAAGCCCCTATCTTCCATGCTCGTTAACTGCCGCTCGGCTGTCCGACACACAACTGAAATATCTGAAACCCTCCTTAGTGAATCCATCGACATCGCCGTCCTTACAGAAACCTGGCTTAATGACCACTCAACGGCCATCCTTGACCTACTCACCCCCCTGGGCTACTCCATCATTAGAAAACAGACAGAATTGAAGGTGGCCTAGCTATTGTTTACAAAAATAAACTGCAACTCTCATGTGTAAAAAACTCAGAACAATTAACCATGGAGTAGCTTGGCACCGAACTCACTATTCAGGGTTCCCCCCCAATTTGCCTTCATAACATCTACCACCCTCTGGGTGATCCACTTCCCTTTGCTGAGGAACTATCCGACCTTCTTTCTCAATCATCTCTCTCAACAATATTGCTGACCCCACAGTCACCCATCTCCTCAATCATCTAGAAATAAATGACCTTGTTCAACTTTGTCACTCGCCCACCCACACCAAAGGTGTCACTCGCGATGCCATCATATCCAATAATGACCTGGCTTCCATCACCAGCATCCTTCCCATTGACTATTCAAGATTTAATCCGCCCCCCTCCCGCCCTATTAAAAGTCACCTACCATTGAAATGGACCAGAAACCTCAGCCAAATCCCTCCTGGCGAACTTGGGTCTAAACTACAAGCTCAGCTTCTTCTTACCCCTCCCTCCCAAGACGCAAATGAGTTCACTGAACTCTTCAACAAGACCGTCAGTGACATCATAGAACTCCTAGCTCCTTCCAGACCAAAAAAGCAAAGAACCATTCCATCTAAAACTTGGAGACAGCATCCCTCCGCCGCCCCCCTTGCCTGTCTCAGGGCCACTAGATCATCCTATAAAAAACAAATCTTCAAGGAAAAGGCCTACTTTTTCCGAATACAACTCGATTGGGCAAAAAAGAGACCCAGAGAACTATTCAACATTGTTCTCAACCAAACATCCACAGCCTCCCTCAAACTTACTACCTCAATAAACAGATGTGAGGAAATTACCAACTTGTTCTCCGAAACATGTTCCAAAGTCATTCACTCCTTCCATCTAACGGCAATCCCACCAAATTACCCTCTCGTCGCTGACAATACACTATACGATCCTCCCATCTTGACTCTGTCTCCTTTCCCTTCCACTACCCCTCTCGCTACTACCCCTCCAGAACCAAACCTTCCCCCCTGAAACAAAAAAACTTTGCATCTTGGTCAAATTTCCACCCTGTGACTCAACAAAGACCCTATCCCTTCCAGTCTTATCCAGAATCTCAAACACATCATTGCCCCTTACTGGACCAACATCATCAACACTTCCTTCTCCACAGGTTGTGTCCCGGACTCACTTCAACTCGGTAAAATCACACCTATCCCTAAAAATCCCACCTCTGACCCAAATGACCTGAACAACCTCTACCCTATCTCTAACCTACCTCTACTTTCCAAAGCCCAGGAAACATGTGCTCTGCTTCAACTAGATAAACACATTAACAACTTCAACCTTCTAGACCACTTGCAATCTGGTTTCAGAAAAGGCTGCAGCACGGAAACCGCCATGCTTAATTTAATCAATGACATCCACCCTTCCCTTGACAACAGTGAATTTTACCTTCTCATTCTCCTTGACCTCTCGGCGGCCTTTGATACAGTCAACCACACCTTCCTTCTCAACTCACTCAAGTCCCGCTTTGGCCTTAACGGTCAGGTCCTTAAATGGTTCACCTCATTTCTCCATCACAGAACTCAACAAGTCAAAATGAACAACTGTCTATCCAACCCCTCTCCGGTGTCCCTAGGCGTCTCCCAATGCTCTATTCTCTCCCCATCTCTCTCTAACCTCTTTATAGAACCTCTTACCCTCATTCTGAAACAAGCAGGAATCAACTACCACCTCTATGCTAGCGACACACAACTGCACTATAAGATTAGGTCTCACGCTGATGTACTTCATCTGAACCACACCTTAAACAAGATCCAACACTGGTTCCACTCCAACCATCTCAAACTTAACCACAAGAAAACTGAACTCATCTTCTTCTCCCCTAAAAACAACAGACTCCCCATCCAAACTTGGATCTCTGACCTCAATGCACTCAACTGCTCACTCTCTTTGTCAAACTCAGTGAAATCTCTCGGTTTTACCGTTGACAAAAATCTAACCCTCAATGATCACATAAAAACCTAAAGGAGCTCTCTTCACTCTCCGTCACCTGAAGAAAATAGTGTTGGGGGGTCACAATCCCCCCACACTGCCCCGGGGGGATTGGGACTTAAAATATGCAGGGGGATCATGGGGCCCCCGCAGCCCCGGGGACTGCCACCCCCGGGGCTTGTTTAAAATGGGTGGGGGGCTCTCAGGCCCCCCCAGCCCCAGGGACCGCAACCCCTGGGGCTTCAAAACATTAACTGAGTGGGAGGCTCTGAGGCCACCCCAGCCCTGGGGACCGCCACCCCCGGGGCCGGCTCCTGCAGTGTACCGCGGTGCCCATTCCCGGGACACTGTAGTTCGCAATGACAGGGCGGGAAACCTGCTCTCTCTTCCAACTAGGAAAGCAGATTGCTTTTCCACAGGGGGAGCAGCATGTTAGCTGCTCCCCGTGTGGAAAAGCAATGCCGGCTCACGCAGGACGCGGGGAGCCGGCTGGGACCGTGGGGGGAATGGGGACACCCCCACAGCCCCCAACGAAGAAGGCCAGCCCCAGGGAATGGAATCCCCGAGGCTAGTAGTGGCCTGGGAGGGGGGTCAGGCGACCCCCTTCCCAAAAGAAAAAGTGTAAAAAAAGAAATGTCCCTGGGGACCGGGGTTCCCTGGGCCGGAACTGCCCACAGGAGGGGGCAAGGCAGCCCCCTCCAGAATAATAATATAACAAAACAAAGGGCCATGCCCCGGGGGATGGGGTCCCAGGGGCAAATTATGGCCTCGGAAGGGGGGACACGCGGTCCCCTTCCCGATTTAATATTTTTTTATTAAAAATTGGGGGCAGGTCCTGGGGGATGGGGTCCCCAGGGCCAATAAATTAAAAAAAGAAGGGGGCTACATAGCCACGCCCCCTCCTTGCACCACTCTGCAAACGTGCCCCCTGGTGCGTTTGGAGAGGGGGAACACATTCCCCTTGAATACTGGGGGGTCCCTGGGGGCCAACTAGCCCACCAGGAGCCCCCAGTAACTGCTGTACTTAAAAGGCTATTGGCTATTTGTAAAGTATTTAAACTAAAGAAATTCATTCTGAGAAAGTATATTTTGTAATGTAATGTATAATGTAATTTAAAAAATAAAATATCTAAAAATAAATAGTTTAAAAAATGTAGTAAATCAGTATCAAAACAATAAATATAACAATTAATACATTTAAAAATTGTCATTTTCAAAACCTTTGAAATTCACTGAAAAAACCATAGGTTTCAGGCCGCATATAGGTGCCGATTAGGATGACGGACGGACTTACGTCCATCCTCCACCCCCGAGGTGGAGGGACCGACCGCAGGAGCAGCTGTGGTCCCTCCGTTGCAATTAGGATGTGACCGCCACCCTGGCGGTCACATCCCGTATATTTTACATAGCGGCGGGTGCTGCTTTAAGCAGCACCCGCCGCAATGTAAAATATGCATGTTTACCTTTGGCATGCACAACTTGGCAGGCACCGCGTGGTGCCTGCCACCTTGTGCATGCCAAAGCAGGGGAATACCATAGGTACCCCCCATGTGACCCCCCACCCACCAACACCCTGGGGGCTCGCAACGGGCCCCCAAAACCAAAAGACCACATGCTTTTCCATGGCGGAAGAGCCGCAATGGAAAAGCATGTTTCCGCCTGCATCGTGATATGGCTGGCGGTGTCTTGCAGACACCGCCACCATATCTGCGTACAACCACCGCGGATCAACGGCGGACAGACTTGCCGTCCGCTGCTGATCCCACTGCCATCGTAATGGGGCGGGTGAAGTTTTCACAAACCAAGGTGGTGAATGCGAATCCTCCAGGCCGGCGGTGGCTTCCGCCGACCCGGAGGATGCGGATTCACCGCCATCCTAATCGGCCCCATAGTTAGGAATTAGCATTTATAAAACCTTTGAAATTCATTGAAAAAGCCATAGGTTTCAGGCCTGATATAGTTAGGAATTAGCATTTAAAAAACCTTAGAAATTTATTGAAAAAACCATAGGTTTTAGGGGTGTTATAGTCACACAGATGCCAGTGTTGCCTCGCAAAGGTAAAACTGCGGACCCAGTGGCTTCTACACTGAGACATGCGAGGTAACGGAGTAAATAGCTGGACATTTCACTCGTACAAAACCATTGAAATTCCTCCGATATAGTTAGCTGTACTCACTATATCTCACAGGCCTGCAATCCATTGCTGATGATGTCACATATTACATCATTCATGACACGGTCAGTGACCGCGCTGGGGTCGGGCGTTTTAATTTAGGGAGGCTCTTGTGTTGGCTAGGTTCTGGGGGCATTTCTTAAAAAATAATAGCGCGGGCTCGCAGGGGTTGCGTTGGCCCGCTGGGGTTCGTGCAGCCCTGGGGCTTCAGTCATGTTGGGAGAGGGGTTGCAAGGCCCCCCTCCTGGAGGCCTGCATGTGCAAATAACTTTGGCATCGTTTGACAAATCTTTATAAAGTTATCCAAAAAGTTTGTCTTTTTTTGACTAGGTACTATATTGAAAGTTTGGGGGTGAATGGTGTAGGAGTCCCAAAATGTGTTTTCCCCATGCAGTTTCGATACAAAACGTTACAGAAGAGTACAGATGAAAGTGCTGAACGGAATTAAGGCATATTTGGCAGGGAGACAGATGATGGTCCAGAAAGCATGCTTTTGTTTAAATGGTTTAAATCTGATCAGTATTTTTAAAGAAATATCAAATTTTTAAGATATCGATATTTGAGAATTCTGACATGTGATTGGCTGAGGGGTTACAAGCACAAGCGTGCGGTTCATTGGCTGTGAACTGTTGAAACCAGGAAGTGTTGGCAGCCATTTTGTGATTTACTCCGTTACCTCGCATGTCTCCGTGTAGAAGCCATCGGGTCTGCAGTTTTACCTCTGCGAGGCAACACTGGCATCTGTGTGAGATATGCCTTTCATGCTGCCTCTCCTGATATCACTAGGTCGTGGCAATGGCTTTAGAAGCCCGTTCGTCGGCTCCCACCTCTCTACATTTGCAAGCAAGTACGTTGCTGTGGGGCACAGGTGTCCCTTTGCGAGACTAGGTGTGAACTGTTGATAAGTCACACTATGTGAGCATTGAAAAGCCATTTTGTGATTCAGTCCGTCAGTTCACATCTGTGCGAGGCAACTCTGAAAACATACTGGAGCTCTGTCTGTGAGAGATACCCCTTTCACGCTGTTTCTCCCCACATCAGTAGGTAACGCATCCTGTTCCCATATCAACAGCATACCCCCAACAACCTTATTGGGCCCACAAGTCTGCAAACTAGTGGTGGGCTCGCAGCTGTTCAGTTGGGACTTCTCGGGTTGCAGTTGTATCTATGAAGTCAAGATTGTAAATATACTGCAGGTCTTTCTCTGTGAGATGCCCCCTTCACGCTAAGTCTGCCCAACATCACCACTTCGCAGGTATGCCTTTAGAAGCCAGTGCATTGGCTCACAGCTCTGTACCGGTGCGAGCTACTACGCTGCTGTGCCTCTACCTCAGCGAGCTACCACGATCCTGTTCCTTTAGGAATGGACGGCCTGTAGTTCTCCCTCTGCGAGTCGAGCCCATGAGCCGCAGCTGTCCCTCTGCGAGCCTGGGTGTGAACTGTTCATAAGTCACACTATATGAACATTGAAAATCCATTTTGTGATTCAGCCCGTCAGCTGGTATCTGTCCGAGCCATTTCTGAAAACATACCAGAGTTCTTTCTCTGAGAGATACCCCTTTCACGCTGCGTCTCCCGACATTGACAGGTAACACACCCTCTTCCCACATCACCAGCATACCCCCAACAACTTTCTTGAACCCGGAAGAGTCCCTGTGCGGTTGGACAAACAAGAATCTTAGTCATGTATAGATTTACATATAAAACATTTTATTTAAATAAAACAACAACAAATAAAACTATGTACAGCCATGGCGTGCCATCTCTGGTCCATTTGTGAATCACAGCCTGCAAGACAAAATGAAAGATAAGATGGTGCATCTTGTGTCCAGGAAAGGAGCTAGAGAGAGAGAGAGAGAGAGGGAAAGAGTGAGAAAGAGAGGGAGAAGAAGAGAGAAAGAATGAGAGTGAAAGATAGAGAAAAAGAGAAAGAGTGAGAGAGAGAAAGAGTAAGAGTAAGATACAAGGAAGAGAGGAAGAGAAACAGTGTGCGAGAGAGGAACACAGAGAGAGAAAGAGTGAAAGACAAGAAGAGAGAAAGAGTGAGCTACAAGGAAGAGAGAAACAGTGTAAGAGAGAGGAAGATAGAGAAAGAAAGACAAAGAGAGAAAGAATGAGATATGAGGAAAAGAGAAAGAGAGAATCAGTATGAGAGAGAGGAAGAGAAAGAGAAAGAGTGAGAGAGAGAAAGAGAGAGAGAGAGAGAGTGAGAGAGTAAGAGAGAAAGAGTTAGAGAGAGGAAGCCATCCATAGAGAGAAAGAGTGAGACAGAGAGGAAGATAACAAGAGAAACAGTGTGAGAGACAGGAAGAGAGTGAAACAGAGAGAGGAAGAGAGAGAGGTAAAGAGTGAGAGAGAGGAGAAGAGAAAGAAAGAATGAGACAGAGAAAAAGGAAAAGTGTGAGAGAGAATGGAACAGATGGAGAGGGATTGTTGAGACTGGAAAAAATCTTTGCAGCTCACCTTTGTGCATCCGCTGTGTCTCCAACCACGTGCCAGGAGATAGTGCAGACCTCAAGTTTAGTGATATGAAAGAGAAAGAGAGAAAGAGTGAGAAAGAGAAAGAGTAAGATACAAGGAAGAGAGAAAGAGAAACAGTGTGAGAGAGAGGAGGACAGAGAGAGAAAGAGTGACAGAGAGGAAGAGAGAGGGAAAGATTGCGAGAGAAGAAGAGAGAGAGAAAGAGTGAGAGAGAGGAAGAGAGAAAGAGTGAGAGAGAGGAAGAGAGAAAGAGTGAGAGAGATGAAGAGAGAGAGAAAAACTGAGTGAGAGGAAGAGAGAGATACAAAGAGTAAGAGAGGGAGAGAAGAAGAGTGAGAGAGAGAAAGAGAGAGAGAGATAGAGTGAGAGAGGAAGAGAGAGAGACAGAGTGAGAGAGGAGTAGAGAGGAAAAGAGTGAGAGATAGGAAGAGAGAGAGAGAGTGAGAGGAAGAGACAAAGAGTGAGAGAGAGGAAGCCAGCCAAAGAGTGAAAGAGTGATACAGAGAGGAAGACAACGAGAGAAACAGTGTGAGAGACAGCAAGAGAGAGATAAAGAGAGAAATAGTGTGAGAGAGAGGAAGAGAAAGAAATGAAGAGTGAGAGAGTGGAGGAGAGAAAGAAAGAATGAGACAGGGAAAAAGAGAAAGTGTGAGAGAGAGAAAGGAAGAGATGTAGAGGGAGTGTTGAGACTGGAAAAAATCTTTGCAGCTCACCCTTGTGCCACCGGTGTGTCTCCAACCACGTGCAGGGATATAGTGCAGCCAGTACATACAACTGCACACGCCGCGTAATTCTATTTTTAGTAATGCGCAATAAGGGTGGTGCACCCCATCCATTCCCACTGCTTGGAGGTGTTTGTGCGCTCTTGTGCGCACAGACTGCTGCACACTATCCACTGCCAGCGCCCAGAAGTGACTGGTTGCTGCTGGGGAAAGAAGTCTCTCTGCTCACCTTCCCCCACTGGTGTGTGTGTAAGAGGGTCCACCACATGCCGAAGCAACTTCCTCAGCCGCTGCGTACACACGATCCAGCTGAACTCACAATTCAGGTCGGGTATTAATTGCCAGGATGGCCACGCAACATCGCAGATTTCTCACACGTTCAGCTCTGGTGGTGTTGGGGGGTGAATGTTGATTTGTGATTCACAGCCTGTTAGATAAAAAGCAAGATAAGAATGTGTGTCATGTGACCTTTGACTATCTTGAGAACTATCTCTAGCTATTTCAGCTGCAATGGTTCTTTCTTGATTAATCTCTTTGTTCAACATTTGGAGATAATATGGAAAAATTGTACATTCCATGCTATCATTACATGCATTGAAAGAATCCTCATAGCAGTCAAAATGTCCAAGTAATTCAATTTCAGTCCGCCAAGGTTTGAAGAGTTGCAGAAGAGCTAAATAGAAAAACTCTCTTTTATCTGGAGTATCACAACTTCATTTCCTGTGATTAATCAGATTTCCTTTGTCATGCTTTACCAAACATCCTTCAGATCCAATTACAGCATATTTTCCTTCATTTATATTTTCTGTGAATTTTTTATAAAAACTATGATGTTGCAATATTTCATATAGACATATGTTTTCCAGGTATGGACTTCTAATTGGATAGTACGTATCCAAAATATTTGTTTTCAGAATATCTTGACTTTCCGGTTCATTCAGTGACAAGTATTCAATTTCTTGTACAGATTTCAAAACTCGATTTTGTGCTGCAGGAAGACCAAGACTTATCCAGATGATCCCTCTTGACTTTGAATATAGACTTGCAGATGTCACTCTATACCAGAGGTCTTCAAACTTTTGGATGCCGAGACCCCCCTGTCAACATTTTCAAGCGTAAGGACCCCCTCCTGACAAAAAGTTCTAAACCTCCAGGTTATGAGGAAGGTGAGGACCAAATTATGCGACAGGCTTGACTAAATTGTGCGAGTAGAAAATGTAAATAATGTTCTGTGGTTCTGCGTGTTTTGGGGTAGCATTGCTTTATAATTTAGAATTTTTTTAAACACAGTAATACTGAGGAAAGATTTCACCCCATCAGTGCCAGTTTATAACCAAAATACAGCAATTAACATCAGAAAGATGTCTAGTCAACCTCTGTGAAGGGCCTCCCAATCCGCAGGAATACTCGCTGCAACATTAGAAGCTCATCTGGCCATGGCCGGGAGCAGCAAGGGTGCATTCAAACCGTGGCGGTCTTGTGCAGAGTTAAGCAGTTTACCCATGCCCCTTTCCTCTCACCCCCTTCCTTCCATCCCTCTCTTCTCTCCTCTCCCAACCCCGGATCCCTCTCTCACTTTGCAGGCAGATGGTTATTAGCCCCAGGACACCTTTTGGTAACAGTAGCGCACTACAAATGTAAATAATATGCAGAAGCAGGGGATCCAGTAGACCCGAACTTCGGGGGGGGGGGGGGTTAACACTCCCAGCCAGGGCTTGTAAGCACTGGTCGCACATGGTGCAACAGTCTTTCCACCTTCTCCATGAATTCCCTCACTACCACTCACCAACAATACACCTCATCTCTCTATAGCACCTGTCTGACAAACATTTCATTTTTTTATAGCGCTACTCATAGTTTACTCACACTCAGTTCTGTGTTGTACATGGCACATCTTCTTTGTACCAGGCACTTTAACCTTCTGCACTGTGTGGGTGACAAGAGTGCCCATGTGACTGCACGGTGAGCAATGCAACTGTGTGAGAGTAGGGTAAAAGGAGTGACTGCAGGGTGAGTGAGGTGACCATATGAATTTGGGTTCGGCTGTAAGTGCAAAGTGGGACGAATTAGTGCATGTTTAGTGATGGCCCGGTTTGAGTGAGCTACAGATTGAGCAGTAAGGGGGGGACAGGTGAGTGAAGTGTCACATGAGTGCAGGGTGAGAAGTGTGCACGTGTGACTGCAGGGTGAGGTACAGAGTGAACAATGCAAGCAAATTTTTAGTGCAGACTGATCACTGTGAGAGCAAGGTGAGCGGGTGAATGTTGTGAGTGTATGGTGATCAGTGTGAGTGCATTGTGATCAGTGTGAGTGCATTGTGATCAGTGTGAGTGCATTGTGATCATTGTGAGTGCATTATGATCACTGTGAGTGCAGGGTGAGTGGGTAAATGGTGTGAGTGCATGGTGATCAGTGTGAGTGCAGGGTGAGCGGGTGAATGATGTGCGTGCATTGTGATCAGTGTGAGTGCATTGTGATCACTGTAGGTGCAGGGTGAGTGGGTGAATGTTGTGAGTGCATGGTGATTGGTGTGAGTGCAGGGTAAGCGGGTGAATGATGTGAGTGCATGGCGATCAGTGTGAGTGCACTGTGATCAATGTGAGTGCATTGTAATCACTGTGAGTGCAGGGTGAGCGGCTGAATGGTGTGAGTGCATGGTGATCAGTGTGAGTGCATGGTGATCAGTGTGAGTGCATTGTGATCACTGTGAGTGCAGGGTGAGCGGGTGAATGGTGTGAGTGCATGGTGATTGGTGTGAGTGCAGGATGAGCGGGTGAATGATGTGAGTGCATGGCGATCAGTGTGAGTGCACTGTGATCAGTGTGAGTGCATTGTGATCACTGTGAGTGCAGGGTGAGCGGCTGAATGGTGTGAGTGCATGGTGATCAGTGTGAGTGCATGGTGATCAGTGTGAGTGCATGGTGATCAGTGTGAGTGCATGGTGATCAATGTGAGTGCATGGTGAGCGGGTGAATAGTGTGAGTGCATGGTGATCAGTGTGAGTGCATTGTGATTGCTGTGAGTGCATGGTGATCAGTGTGAGTGCATTGTGATCAGTGTGAGTGCATTGTGATCGCTATGAGTGCATGGTGATTGCTATGAGTGCATGGTGATCAATGTGAGTGCATTGTGATCGCTGGAAGTGCAGGGTGAACGTGAAAGTGAAGGCGAGAATGAGAAGTCAGTAGTCTGAAAGCAGGGTGCATTCCCAGAAACTTGAATCGTAGGGTTTCAGATATAAGTTAAACTATTGCTAAAATGGCATTAATCAGGGTTCGAGGGTGGAGGAAATAAATAATGTGCTGATCCTGCAACAAACTTCCAGTCTAATGATTAGGGTTACAACTCATTATTTTGATGGCCCAGAAATAAGCAGTCACCTACAGCTGTATTTTTTGCACTTACCTGTGAATACTTAGAACAGCAAAAATAAATAGAAAGCACTTTTAATTGTGTTCTAGGGTTGCCTCAATGATCCATGACTAATAATTAAATAGAATAAAGACAGAAAAGTCATATAACTAATTAATACATACTTTTTTATTTATAACTCAATTTAGTGTCAAGAGCATGTCTCTGCAGGACCTTTAAACAACACATAGCAGGCATGTTTCTTTTGGCAACCCAACTTTATATTTCTTTTCATTAAATGCATTCTCACACTACACCAGTAAGTGTAAAAATACAAATGTAAGGAATAGGCAGAGAGGGGGCCCAGGTGGTACTGGAACCATAAAAAAATTAAGCTTTGGTAATCAGTTAACAAAGGCATGTAAATATGCTAATGGTCTTAAAAGACCTGTGAAAAACTCGGGCCGGAGATAAGACTCCAGACACTGCCCAGCCGAGGCCCCAGGAGCGCGAGCTGCACTGCAGCAGCCCGGGCTGAGACACAGGATGGGAGAGGAGGGGGGCTGAAGCCCTGGAGACCAGGGCAGAAGTGACACTGTGAAGGCGTGACCCCCTTTGCATCGCTCCACGGCCCCCCTGGGGGTCGCGCCCCACAGTTTGAAGACCCCTGCTCTATACGAACATTCGTAGGATCCTATTTATTGATGTGAAAGCATCTTCAAGCTGAAGCTGTACAATTTTTTGTTAAGTGTCCTCTCTTGCCTGAGGGACGAGGAGGTGGTCTTGCGGTTATTTACCGAGACAACTTTAAATGTAGGGCTCGGAAGGGACTTGTGGCTGACTGTGAGAGTTGCCATTTCTCACTACACATATCTCCCACGGTGACACTGGCAGGCCTGTTGATTTACCGGCCTCCTGGCAGTGTGGGCAACTTTGTAAGTTCTGTGATGGAAACAGTAACACTGCTGGCCACATCCACTTCTACTTTTATTGTCTTAGGGGATTTGAATCTGCATTTTAATGACACCGCAGACACAACTGCTGCAGATCTTAAAGGCGATCTGACTGCTTGTGAGCTCCAGCTAATTAATACAGGAGCCACCCACGAGAAGGGCCACTTATTGGACCCAGTCTTTTCTAACATCCCCCGGCTTAAGGCTAGACCAGCCCTCCCTCTCCCATGGTCAGACCATTCTTTAGTTTCGGTGGAATGGCAAGTCAAATTGCCCTCAACACCGACACATCAAGCGGTTGTGGTGGACCGAGTATGGTCCAGGCTATCGATCAGTGACTGGACCCACAACCTGGCTAATTCACAACCTCCATCTGAGTCAGACCCGATCAAAGGCGATGCTGACCTTAACAGATGGCTGAAAGCCTCGCTTGATGCCCTCATTCCTATGAAAACTATACAGAAGAGGGAGAAAAGAATTGGTTCTGCTCCTTGGTTTACGGCGGAGCTCCGCCTGCTTAAAAAAGGATGTAAGAAACTTGAAAGGGCTTGGAGGAAGAAATTTGATGCTGCGAAGCGTAAGGACTACTGGACAGCTATGAGAGGCTACAAAACAGCCCTCCGCTTGGCAAAAGCACAATTTTTTGAGGAGCGAATACAACTTGCCTCAAACTCCTCTAGGGAAACGTTTAAGGTGGTGCAAGAACTTCTTAAAGTCCCCGAACCAGCAGCCACTCATGACCTTCAGAAGTGCAAGGAGTTGGCCGATTTTTTTCACATCAAAATTGTGAAAATACTTAACTCCCTACCCCAGGTTACTAAACCTCAAGGGACCCAAGAAGAGTTCCCCCCAACCCAGGGGAAAGAGCGACTCATTTCCCTGGATATGTTTGGCCCAGTTTCAGAAGCCGAAACGCTAAAAGCCATAGCCTCCATAAAAAGCGGCTCCCCTATGGACCCAGTTCCTTTTAAAATTTTAAAGCAAGCAGCAACCGCAGTGGTAGGGCCCATTACGGACCTGATAAATGCCTCTTTCTCTCATGGTCTGGTGCCACCCAGCTGGAAAAAAGCCGTGGTCAAGGCATTGTTAAAAAAATCTAATCTTGACACGGCGGAGCTGGCCAACTACAGGCCTATCTCTCTGTTGCCAGGCCTCAGCAAAATTGCTGAGAAGCTTGCAAATCATCGACTGTCCAACTTTCTAGAGTCGAATGGTCTGCTCCGAGACTCGCAGACCGGTTTTCGTCCCGGTCAAGGTACTGACACGGCCCTCCTGGCAGTCGTTGAAGAATCCAGACGCATCTTAGATTCAGGAGGATCAGTGGCAGTGATCCTCCTGGATCTGAGTGCCGCATTCGACACCGTGAACCATCGGGTGTTGACTCAACGACTGTCAGAGGTGGGTGTGGCAGGGGCCGCTTTGAAATGGCTTTGTTCATTTCTCGAAGACCGGTCTTACCAGGTCTAGGAAGGCAGCAACAAGACTTCATCCATCTCTCTCCAGTGGGGGGTGCCGCAGGGCTCGTCCTTGAGCCCGACATTATTTAATGTCTACATGGCCCCCCTGGAGGATGTGGTGGCCCCTTACAACATCAAGATCATCAGCTATGCTGATGATACTCAGCTGGTGGTCGCCCTTCCTCAACTGGTGGAGAACCCCGACTTGTTGCACTCATGCCTGGTGGACGTCTACACCTGGATGAGCAGCTCAGCTTTGAAGCTGAACGGCTCTAAAACAGAGATTATGTTGCTTGGAAACAAAGCTCCCCCATTGCCATTAACATGCTGGCCAAGTTGTATGGGTGACTTCCCCACCATGAAAGATGAGATTAAGAGCCTGGGAGTCTGGCTGGAGCAAGATCTCTCCTTTAGAACTCACGCTAAAAGAACTGCGGGAGTATGTTTTGCCCTGCTGCGGGCCGCTCGTAAAATCTTCCCGCTCCTTCCTTTTCCATCCAGGAAGTTGTTGATTCAGGGTCTGATAACATCTCGCCTTGATTATAGCAATGGTCTTTTTCTGGGCGCCCCTGAATCTACTCTCAACAAACTTCAGCAGGTGCAAAACGCGGCGGCCAGACTACTTATGGGCATCCCCAGAACAGAATCTGCTAGACCCGCCCTTAAGGCTCTGCACTGGTTACCGGTGCGGGAGAGAGTGAAGTTTAAGGCACTCTGCATCGCTCACAAAACTCTTCAGGGTAATGGACCATCTATCCTGAGGAATTTGGTAGTGCCTTATAAAGCGAACAGAGCGCTGAGGTCCGACCAGAAATGCTTGCTCCATGTCCCGAGAGTAAAAAGATCGCGCACGGGCGGGAGACGTTTTTCTGTGCACACAGCGACGCTCTGGAACTCTCTGCCCCTAAAACTTCGTGCTGAGACCTGCATCTTGCGCTTTCGTAGGGGCTTGAAAACACATCTGTTTCTTGCGTGAGTTGATCCAACTATCTCATGGCTTCACGGTTGATGCACTGTTCAAAGCGCCGGGATGCCCTAGGGTAGCTGCGCGCTATATACGTTTTTTTAATAATAATAATAATAATCTTGCGAAATATCCTCACACATTTCTTTCAATTCTGTCTTCTCAGAGTTGGTAATATATGACGTGACATAGCGAGAAACAGCCATTGAGTTATCTTCAACATATTGAATGTCCATATTTGCATTGCACATCTTCAAAATTACCGGATTGTAATCATTAATGTACTTTGATTCTTCTGTTCTTTTTAAATTGTAAGTATTTTTGGGTGATTTTGGAGTGATGGTATGCCTCACTGCTGACATAAAACTGTTCACTCTGCCTTTCGAAATTACTGGACGTGGAAAGCCAAAGCGACATTTTGTGTAAAATGTATCCTTTGACTTATTTTTCCGTCGACACTACTTTCTACATCGATGACTTCCATATAAAAAAAACCCTCACTAATCGAAGGGAGTCTGGTGCTGTGGTCACTGCCACGAAGTTGGGGTCACTGCTATTCAGGACTCAGGACACAGTTCTACATGTAGGATCGAGTTGTGTTGAACAGGGTTACTGGCACCACGTGTCCCTCCATGTGTTGTACAGGGTTAGTGGCACCATGTGTCGCTGGCCTTGCATATGGAAATATGCCTCACTGATCGAAGGGAGTCTGGTGCTGTGGTCACTGCCACGGACTTGGGGTCACTGCCATTCAGGGCACAGTTTCACATGTGGGATCGGCTTATGTTGAACAGGGTTACTGGCACCACGTGTCGCGCCTTGTGTTGTACAGGGTTAATGGCACCATGTGTCGCCGGCCTTGCATATGGAAATGTGCCTCACTGATCGAAAGGGAGTCTGGTGCTATGGTCGCTGTCACGAAGTTGGGGTCACTGCCATTCAGGACTCAGGACACAGTTCCACATGTGGGATTGTGTTGTATTGAACAGGGTTACTGGCACCACGTGTCGCGACTTGTGTTGTACAGTGTTAGTGGCGCCATGTGTCGCCGGCCTTGCATATGGAAATATGCCTCACTGATCGAAGGGAGTCTGGTGCTGGGTCACTGCCACAGACTTGGGGTGATTGCCATTCAGGACTCAGGACACAGTTCCACAAGTGGGATCGGCTTGTGTTGAACAGGGTTAGTGGCACCACTTGTCTAAAATTCGAATTGCGAGCTCTGCTGCCCGTAGTGTAGACTTGTATTAAGTGTTCGTTTTCACTTGAAGATGAATTTGGTGAATGTACTAAAACTATAACTGATATAAAAACAGTTCTTGAGGCAAAGATACTAAAAGGATATTATGTAGGTTTTAGGCCTGTCATAATTACTTGCCTAATGGACTCTGTAATGAATGAATCAATACTTAATTTTAATTGTGAGCCCTGATGACCGCAGTGTAGGCCAGAGGTAGCGGTCAGCAAGGGCCCATAGCCAGGTGGCATTGAGTTGAGGTGCACAGTTAGTGGCACCATAAGCATTGAGACTGTAGGAGCCTGTGATGTGGCTTGGTGCAGACGGGGCGCACTGGAGCAATGTCTCTTGTCTACTGGACTGCGTCTTCTGCAATAGCGACTCTATCTGAATTGTGAGCCCTGCTGACCGCAGTGTAGGCCAGAGGTAGTGGTGAGCAAGGGCCAACAGCCACATGTATAGGTTGGTGGCCCCACCGGCTTGCGTAGTTCAGGTTCAGTGGCACTACTTGATATAAAACAAGTTCTTGAAGCAAGGCTACTAAAAGGATATTGTGTAGATTTGAGGGACGTTATACTTAGTTGGGATTTTCACCAGAAAGTATTTTAAACTTTGTTATTTCTTTAAGAAACTTCACATCGCTGTTATCTTTCATCTCTTCTTCAACACGTACACTTATCAAACTGTTATTTTCTGTACACTTCTCTGGACTACCAAAGAAATGTTTAACTCTATATCATCACAAACTTTTTTTATGTCATTTATATTAAAACTCCATTTCATGCCGCAGCAAGACCTAGACTTATCCAGATGATTCCTCTTGACTTTGAATATAAACTTGCAGTTGTCTATCGACACGAACATTCGTAGGATCTAATTTCTCAATGTGAAAGCATCTTTAAGCTGATGTAAGGATCTCATCGTTTTTCTGCAGGAGCGTCCAGGAGCTGAAGACAGGTCCACAACTTCCCAGCAACACTCCCGTGACTATCAAACTCTAGATCACGAGTGTGCTTGCGGGGAAGAAGGGAAACAAAACAAGGAAAGGTTAGGGGAAGAATCTGTGCAGCGATACCATTTACTGGTTGTTGCAACGATCCCCTCCACTGGCTGGCTTCAGCGCTTGGCAGGAGCTGTAAGGAAAGGAAGAAATTACAAAGACAGCAGAGGGTGGTATGTACAGGAAGAACATAAGGGTGGAATAACTACCTAACTGTTTTCTCTGTGTGCGAAATCAATTGATCGATGAGAATGTTGATAGGTATTCCTGGACTCAGGTAAGGGTGAAAAAGGTCCTATAATAATGGAGAACAGAAAGACCTTTATACATGTAAGCTGGATTACAACCTTCTAGCTCCCCTCATCAACCATTTATCTCACCATTAGTACATGAAGGGGTATTGCCTGGGATCTGTTATTGAGCATAAACAGTGCTTCTTCACCAATATATCTAAAAAGTCACACAGAAGGGAAATGAACGAGCATTACTTATTTTTGCTTTATAGTGGCAAATATTATAAGAAAGAGCAGCACAATGCGCTGTTACCAGTCTTTGTGGATGGCTTCTGGCTGGATTGGAGGCGTCTTGCAGGTAAGTAACCAATAAACTGGATAAAAGGCTCTATGTACGATGGGTCAACTGAAGGGGGAATGAATGAAGGAGAACAAGGGGACGGACTGAACTCCAGACCCTCTAGACCCCCCAAAAGTCCAGCGGAACCGCCCAGTCCAAGTCCGGCCGGCCGACGGAACAACAAGTCCGGCCGGCGGGCGGAACCCGACCAGAAACAGTCTGGCCGGCTCTCGGTGATCGAATGGGAGGAGTACGGCCCCGGGGGGATTTCACAAGGCTGGGGGATAACGTCAGCTGCTGGACCCGCGTAGCGTGACAACTCCGAGAAATGCTGAACACGATCACAGCGTTTCAGGGCACAGCACCACAAAAACGAGAAATCTTCTTAAAGTTGCTGCGAGGAACGCGGAAGTTTGGAAACAGGAACTACAATGACATGGAAGTGACGAGTATCGGCAAGGCTAGAACGCAAAGCGTTGCGTTGAAGGGAAGCCAGGCTATTAAGCCTGCCTGACCTCCTCGTGCCTGCGCACTGCCAAGCCGTAATATTGCATACTGCGGGAGCAGTCGTGACAGTTCACCCGCCCACAGCCTCCCCCACTGGCTTGGGTTTATCCGGGCCTCGTCTGTGAAACAGCTGCACCAGTCGTGGTGCATGAACCTGGCTAGCGGGTTCCCATGTCCTTTCTTCTATTCCATAGCCCTTCCAATGGATTAGATACTGTAGCCGCCTTCTGACTCTCCTAGAATCTACTATTGCCTCCACCTGGTATTCTAGATCATCGCCAAGCACCACTGGAGCAGGAATCCTAGGTAGTCGAGTGCCTGGCTGTACAGGTTTCAATAGCGATACATGAAAAACTGGATGTATCCTAAAAGAGTCAGGGAGTTCGAGTTTCATTGCCACTGGGTTCACTATCTTGTCAATCTTGAAGGGTCCAATATATTTATGTTTAAATTTACAGGCCCCTCTGATGTTGAGATATTTTGAAGAAAGCCAGACCTCATCTCCCTGTTGGTACTATGGTTCAGGACTCCTGTGTAGATCAGCTGCTTTCTTATATCTGTCTTTAGCTTTCTCTATGTTATCATGTGTGGCTGTGTGTATCTTGTGTATTTCCTGTATGAACTCGGCTACTGCAGGTGTGGAACAAACAGAAAAAGGTGAATCAGGTAAGAGTCTTGGATGAAAGCCATAAGAGCAGAAGAAGGCAGAGAAGTGGTGGCTGTTGTAATAAGACATCTCTGCTATCCATACCAAGTCATCCCATTCAGTGACGGAAAGAAGAACTTGGCTTCTAACATACTGTTCAAAACACTGGTTCACCCTTTCCGTCTGCCCATCTGTCTGGGGATGATGACTGGATGATAGACGTACATCTATTTGTAATATGGAACACAATGTCTTCCAGAATCGTGACACAAATTGGGTCCCTCGGTCTGAAACAAGTACCGAAGGAAGTCCATGCAACCGTACCACCTGTTGTAAAAAGACTGATGCCAACTGTTTAGATGTAGGGAGATTCTTTAAAGGGATGAAATGGGCCATCTTAGTGAACAGATCCACTACCACCAATAGTGTGTTGTGTCCCTTCGTGGTACGAGGTAACTCAACTATAAAATCTAACAACACCGTGTGCCAGGGACTTGGAGGTGTGGGCAACGGTAGTAACAGTCCTACTGGATTCTGATGAGTAGTCTTACTCTGAGCGCATACATGGCATGTTTGAATGAAATGTTTAGTGTCTTTCCCCATCCCAGGCCACCAGTACTGTCTACGTAATGCTTCTAAGGTTTTCTTGTAGCCCGGATGTCCTGCTAATGGATGAGAATGACACCACTCTAAGGCCTGGGTTTCCAATTCCAAGGAAGGAACGACTAATTTATCTTAAACATATAAGCACTCCTGCCTTTTGGTAGTTTCTTGGGAGTCTCTGATCTTATTCATTTCTTCAGAGTCTTGTTGATCTTTCACCTTATTCATACATTCGTCTTCTGAACAGACTCCTCCAATGAACTTGTCAAAGGCTATGATAGGGGGTGGTTCCAACTGTTCATCCTGTTTTTCAAACCCCAAACATGATAAGGCATCAGCCTTACCTTCTTTCTGCCCGCTCTGTATTGAATAATGAAATCAAATTCACTAAAGAATTGGGCCCACTGTAGTTGTCTCATAGACAATGCTCTGGCCGACTTTAGAAACTGGAGGTTGCAGTGATCTGTAAATACTGTAACCGTGTGTTTGGCTCATAACAAGTATTGTCTCCATTCTTCGAAAACGTTCTTAATGGCTAGCAATTCCTTTTCTCCTATAGCATAATTGATTTCAGCGGGGGTTAACTTGTGAGAAAAGAACGCCACAGGATGGAACAGACCTGTCTCGGGGTCTGCTTGAGACAAAACCCCCCCTACTACCACTAGCGAGGTATCAGCTTCTACCAGAAAGGGATGGGCAGGATCTGATGGCGTAGAACTTGAGCTTGAGTTAACGCTCTCTTGAGGGACTCAAAAGCACTATCAGCCTCAGGTGTCCATTGGAAGACTACCCCCTTTTTCAATAGTTTTGTAATGGGAGCAACCAAGCTGGAAAAATTACAGATAAACCTTCTATAGAAGTTGGTAAATCCAAGGAAGCGTTGTATTTCTTTAACAGTTCTGCACATGGAAGAAACATTTTTCTAATTTACAATAGAGGTGGTTTTCTTTTAAACGTTCTAGTACTTTCCTCACATGCTGTATGTGCTCTTCCACTGAGGAGGAAAAAATTCAAGAGGTCATCAATGTAGGCGATGACACAATCGTCAATCAGGTCTTTTAGCACTTTGTTTATAAAAAACTGAAATGCGGAGGGCGCATTACAAATGACACGGAAGTGACGAGTATCGGCAAGGCTAGAACGCAAAGCCAGGCTAATCAGCCTTTCTGACCTCCTCGCGCCTGCACGCTGCCAAGCCGCCATATTGCATACTACGGGAGCCGTCGTGACAGTTGAAGCTGTACAATTTTTTGCTAAGTGTCTTCTGTGAAATGTTTTCCCAAATTTCTTTTAATTCTGTCTTCTCAGACTTGGTAATATATGACGTGACATAGGGAGAAGCAGCAATTTAGTTATCTGCAACATATTTTATGTCCATATTTGCATTCCACATCTTCTAAATCACTGCATTGTAATCATTAATGTACTTCAACTCT
The DNA here is from genome assembly GCF_964261635.1 of Lissotriton helveticus. Lineage (NCBI taxonomy): Eukaryota > Metazoa > Chordata > Amphibia > Caudata > Salamandridae > Lissotriton > Lissotriton helveticus. Next base: position 1,700,368,668 of record NC_136059.1, on the reverse strand, counting down.
TCTGTTCTTGTTATATTATAAGTATTTTTGGGTGATTTTCGAGTTATAGTATGCCTCACTGCTGACATAAAACTGGTCACTCTTCCTTGCGATGAGTTATGGTGCACTGAGTTAGTAGTATCTTTGGCGCTCATCACGTACGTACCCTGCGATGATGCATGGTCCAGGGGGGGGGGGGCTGCACTCGTAGCAATGTCTTTTGTCTATTGAATTCTGCGTTAATAAGGCCACGTGGTGATGACTTATGGTGCACTGAGTTAGTAGTACCTTTGGCACTGAGCGTGTATGTATCCTGCGATAATGCGTGGTCCGGAGGGGCCACACTCGGAGCTATGTTTTGACTATTGAATTCTGCTTCAATATGGCCACGTGGCGATGACGTGTGTTGCAGTGAGTTAGTAGTACCTTTGGGGCTCAGCGTGTATGTACCCTACGATGATGCGTGGTCCGGGGGGGGCACACTCGGAGCAATGTCTTTTGTCTATTAAATTCTGCCTCAATTCGATTTTCCAGTGATAATATGCCTCACTGATCGAAGGGAGTCTGGTGCTGTGGTCGCTGCCACGAATTTGGGGTCACTGCCATTCAGGACTCAGGACACAGTTCCACATGTGGGATTGGATTGTGTTGAACAGTGTTACTGGCACCACGTATCGTGCTGTATAGGGTTAGTGGCACCAGGTGTCGCCGGACTTCCATATGGAACTACGTCACACTAATCAAATGGAGTCTGTTGCTGTGGTCGCTCCCTCGGATTTGGGGTCACTACCATTTAGGACTCAGGACACAGTTGCACAGGGTTAGTGGCAGCACGTGTCACGTCTTGTGTTGTACAGGGTTAGTGGCACCATGTGTCGCAGGCCTTGCATATGGAAATATGCCTCACTGATCGAAGGGAGTCTGGTGTTGCTGTGGTCGCTGCCACGGACTTGGGGTCACTGCTATTCAGGACTCGGGACACAGTTGCCCATGTGGTATCTACTGTGCCGATGATGCGTCGTCCGGGCAGGCAATACTGTTAACAATGTCTGTTGCTACTGGATTGCGTCATTTGTAATCGGGAGTTGCTCTGAATTGTGAGCCATTCTCACCGCAGTGGAGGCAGGAGGCAGCGGTGAGGAAGGAGCCACAGGCATGTGGTGTTGACTTGAGCAATGTCTGCTGCTTCCTGGACTGCGTCATCTTGAATCGTGACTCGATCTGATTTGTGAGCCCTACTCACTGCAGTGTAGGCCGGAGGCAGCGGTGCGGAAGGCCCCACAGCCATGTGTTGTTGACTTAAGCAATGTCTGTTGCATACTGGACTGCGTCATCTGCAATCGTGGCTCGATCTGATTTGTGAGCCTTACTGTACGCAGTGTATATCGAAGGCAGTAGTTTGTACAGACAAAAGTCTGCGGTGCTGTGCCATTGGGGGCTTGTGTGGCGGAAGCTAGCGATCGGCTGAGGAGGCTGGCGGCCACGACTGCGGCCTTGTGGCAGGGTGAGGGGCACCGCCCAGGCAGACCCTTTGGCTTTCCCAAAAGTGAACCACGCCCAGAGCTCTGGCCTATTTATTCACACTCTTACGCTGAAGTAGCGTACATCGGCCCAGTCCACTCCGGTAATGCTTATGCTTGCAGGGGGGGGGGGGGACACAGCTACATGACTTTGATCTTCCCTAGTGTTTCACGTAACATGGTTGGGTCCACTGTCCACAACTCTACAAACATCAGTAGTATTTGTGTACATGGAGAGGTGTGTGTTGTGCATACTGAGATGTGTCCAGCACATCACTGCTACACTTTGCATTGTGTGCATTTTTATTCAGGGGTGAATTGCTTCCTTCACATATAGTTTGTTCACACCTGTACCAATATTCAGCTATTGTGTGGCTAAGGGGCCATGCCGTTTTTGGAAAGTTCGCTGTCTTGTTCTGCGCTGCCTCGGAGGTAGAGGGAGGGGGGTGCTGGGGGTGGTGGTGGGTGTTGTGGCGTTCTTGGGTGTTGGAGCTGGTTGATCAGTAGGTCTATGACATGTGTTGGTCTTCAGATGTGGCTCTGGGCTGGGCTGCCTTTCATACTGTATGTAGTTGTTTAGTATTTTAAAAGAAGACATTATATAGTTTAAATAATAAATAAAAAAAATACAAAAACTATTTTTAGGATATTAACGTTACAAACTATAAAGAAAAGTTTCAAAATTACTGAGAAAAACATAGGTTTTTTAAAATTCATTATTACAAATTAGTATTTAAATAACCTTTGAAATTTACAACAAAAATAGGTCTCAGGAACATTAAAGTTAGAAATTAGTATTTAAAAACAAAAATCCAAATTTACTGAAAAAACGATTGCCACATTTCGCAACATTCAGCTACTATATGACTGAGGGACCATGCCGTTTTTGGAGGGTTCGCTGCCCTGTTCTGCACTGCCTTTGTGGTAGTAGGGAGAGGGGTGGTACGGGGGCAAGTCCTGAGGGTTGTGGCAGTGGGTGTTGTGTCCTTCATGGTTGTCGGAAAAAACTAGTGGTTAAATGAACAATATAATTAGAAGTTAGCATTAAAAAAACATTGAAATGCACTGAAAAAAACCCATAGGTTTCAAGCACGTTATACATAGAAATTAGCATTTAAAAAACCTTAGAAATTCACTGAAAAAAACATAGGTTTGAGGCGTGTTAGAGTTAGTTGGACATTTCACTCGTACAAAACCATTGAAATTCCGCTGTTATAGTTAGTTCAGCTAACTATAACTCGCGCCCTCGCAATGCACTGCTGATGACGTCACATATTACATCATTCATGACATGGTCAGTAACATCACTGATGACATAACTGATGACACCTCAAATTACATCACTGATGACATCATCCACGTGACAATCTGATGCACCTCCTCACACCCTAATATAACCTTTGTTATACAACCCCTGTAAAATACAGAGTTCCATTTTCAAAACCATCGAGAACCCAAAACCAGTTACTACAAATGCACACACTAATTCATAGGTCTACACTCACATGCACTCATTCACCCATACAACCATTCATACATGTAGTCACTGATCAATACAACACTATCATATGCATTCATACAGCTATTCAGACACTGACACACCACCATTCACCCTACTCACTCATGCACTCATCGTAGTCAGACATGCAAAGAATGAATCATAGTTCCATTTACTCACCTACACAGTTATACACACCCCACCTCATGTATTCATTTATTCACACAGATAGTAATGCATACTTACTCTCTTATATAATCACTAATACAAGTATACACTCGTCCATACAGCCACTCTCACAATCACTGACTCTCACATATAGTCATTTATATACTACAACTTTCACATACACTTCCTTTTACATATGTAGTTACTTGGACATGTACCACTGCGACATCTAACCTTTCACCAACACATCCATACACACACTCACTCGCCCATACAGCTGTTTCCACATGCAGTCTTAAACTCATACACCCAGTGAATCAACCATTCGCATATCTATGCACAGACTCACACACCTCCCACACACTCAGTCTTCCATACAAATACTCAGGTAATCAATCAATAACCCATATAGACACTCATATAGCACCTGACCAACATATGCAGCAGCTTACACAAAAACAGACATACTGACACAGACATTTAGACAATTTAGTTACTAACCCATGCATTCAGTAAGACACATTTATTCACTCACTTATACAATCAGTCACGCACCTACTAAATCCTTCATTCAGACACTTATACACCCAGTCATTCTTCAGTACAGCTTGGTATATATATACAACATATTTAAAGTTTAAAGAAAAACACATTCACTGGATGATGTCATCAGGGATGTCATTTGAGATGTCATCAGTGTTAGTTGGACATTTCACTAGTACAAAATCATAGAAACTCCCCTGTTATAGTTAGTTCAGCTAACTATAACTCGCGCCCCCGCAATGCACTGCTGATGACATCACATATTACATCATTTATGACATGGTCAGTAACATCTCAAATGACATCACTGATGACATCATCCAGTGAGTGCAAGTAATAGTTAGCTGAACTAAGTATAAAAGGGGAATTTCTATGGTTTTGTACGAGTGAAATGTCCAACTAACTATGACATGCTTCAAACCTATGGTTTTTTCAGTGAATATATATATATATATATATATATATATATACTAGCCGCCCGTGCCGACGTTGTCTGGGTATGAAATAGAATGTGTGTATTCAGATACGGTCATTCGCGTGTTCCCCCGCTTGAGGCCCAGCTGCAGCCCTGGTTGATGTTAGCAGGCGCGTGTCCCTCCGCTTGAGGCCCAGCTGCAGCCCTGGTTCATATTAGCAGGCGCATGTAATTAGTGTAGTGATCCGCCGCCTGAGCCCGGCTACAGCCCTGGCTGATGTTGGCAGGAGCGTGTAATTTGGTTTAATGTGATAGTTCAGTAACAGCGCGCATGAGAGGCTGCAGTAATTGTGCCCGCAGACACGCTCAGTCGCGTGTGTCCCCGCTTGAGGGCCAGCGGCGACCATCTAACAATTAGAATTGTGTGAGTCTTGAATGATTGTTTCCCGCTGTTCTTATTTTTTTATGACCCACACCGACGCTCTTCGGCCCCGAGTGCTTTTTAGAAGCACCCAGGCCATGCCACACACTGCGTTCAGCCATTTCAGACGCACCTGAGTCAAGGCACACACTGCATTTGGCACCCCCAGTATGTGTGAGACAACGAGCAGTCCCCCAAGGGAGTCTTGCGAATGGTTACTTACCACGCTTCGAGGTGAACGCCTTTGTGACGCCCCCAGCACACGCCCACAGCAGACAATCTGATTAATGTACGACCCAGATGGCATGAAGTGCGGAATGTAGCACACTCCCCCAGCGTTTGTCACACCCCCAGCTTGCCCCTTGATGCGGCGCAATTGCGTAATTGGCGCTTCACATGGCATGAAGGGCGGACAAACGCCCACAGCGCGGACACACGCCCACAGCGTTTGTCATGGCCCCAGGGTGTCACGCCCCCAGCCTGCCCCTTGATGCAGCGCAATTATGACTCACATGGCATGAAGGGCGGAACGTACCAAACGCCCCCAGCGTTTGTCACGCCCCCAGCTCACGCCCACAGCAGAACGCAGACACGCCCACAAGGGACTACTTTGCTGGCACGAATTTGTTACCTTTTAAATGTATATGGTGGCCGTCTGCATAGCCTATGTCCTTCTGCTGCAACTGCCCTTTCTAACGATGTATTGGGTGTTGTGATTGGTGTTGTGGTTACTGAGATTACCCGTCTCAAAGGTTTGGGCTCTCGTTTTATAATATTAGTATGGATATATTGATACCCCTCGGTTCCTTTTTGGCAGAATTTGCAGCGCTCTCTCACCGGTTCGTAAATCCCCACGGCAGAACCACGCTGCATTTAAATCCACAACCAATTCCCCCAGCTGGGAGAAAAACGGGACAAACTTGCGTTTGCCTGCACTTATGTGCTTTTTTATTTAATCCTCACAGCATGGAGTTTCTCAAGCAGGCACAAATCTACGCGTTTCGGGATAGCATATCCCTTGTTCACGATCAATTTGGCTCCAGGCTCTCAGTCTCAATATAGTGAGTCACATTATTACATCATTTCCTGTTTGATGTTATTTTGGCCCTCGGCCTTCTGGATGATGTCGCTTTTTGCAATTTTTTAATAATTTTTTTTATCCGTCTGAATAGCCTATGTCCTTCTGCTGCAACTGCCCTTTCCAACGCTGTATTGGGTGTTGTGATTGGTGCTGTGGTTACTGAGATTACCCGCCTCAAAGGTCTGGGCTCTCTATAATATTTGTATGGATATATGTATATATATATATATTTTAAACCAAACACTATACGCCGCACTCAGGAACTGTAAATGTCCTTTTTTACTTAGCAAACTCCACAGCAAATCAGTCTATCACACCAATGCGTTTTGGGCTCACGCCCTTTCTCACGGTGGGCGGCACTACTTTCATTTCTGCTTAAAAGGCTTTGCATCACATGCTACCTCCCTTAGACTTCTGGGACTTGTAGTCAGTATATTTTTACATAAAGCAGAATGACACGTTTTGCGACAGTTATATATATATACATCCAAGGTTGAATTTTCTTGCACATTATTTCGCACCGATTGCACTCACTGCTTATTTTATATGCACATACATTAAAGATACAGTACCTAATTGCAGTCAATACGTGAGTTTTTATGAGTGCAATGGGATAGCTTGCCTATTCATCACATTTCTTCGTGTAGAATATTATATTGTATTTAGGGTATAGTACCCGTAATTTCTTCTCTTATATACACCATCATCCTTTCCGGGCCGATTCTACCCCCCACATCGTCAATACGCACAGTTCATCATTATAGTTCATTGTCTGAAGAAATTTGTTCACATCTTGATTTAAGTTCTAATTTTACTATCATTCTTGTTATCAGTTAAGTTACAGAATCTTCATCACAAGTGTACAAAAAGTTCCTCATCGAGGTTCATCCCCCTCAGGATTTTGGTTTTCATCCAGATTATGTACTTCGAATCAAGTTGTCTCAGTTTTAATTTACGATCACCCAGTCTTACATTTTCTCTGATGTTCTCAATTCCGAAGAAGCACATTTTCTTCCAATCTCCTCCTTGGCATTCAAGGAGATGTTTTGCTGTGGCGTACGCCATATCTCTGTTCTTTACAGCTCTTATATGTTCTAGTATTCTCCTTTTGAGAGTGCAAATTGTACTTCCTATGTACATCTGATTGCAATCACATTGGATGGCATACACAACATATTGAGTGGTGCAAGTTATTTTTGTTTTTATCTCAATTAGCCTGCCTTCTGGGTCTCTGAAGGATTTCTTGTTTTTTCCTATTTTGCAGGCCTTACACTTACCACATTTATTAAAGCCAATCTTTTGTTCTTCTAGCCAGTTGGTAGGTGTTTCGCTCGGAGTTTCAAAATGACTTTTCACTAACATGTCCTTTAGTGAGGGTACTTTTCTAAAAGTCATGTTTGATTCTTTGCCTATAATTCTTTTTAGATCAGAATCCTGGTGTAGTAAAGACCAATATTTTTGTACACATCCTCTGATCTTTTGCGCTTCCTTGCTGTAATTCAGCATCAGTCTAGGTGCTTCATGGGTATTTTGTGTTGTTTTAGGTGATTGCATTAAGATTTCCGATCTTGTTTTTTTCATGATCTTTTACATGTTTTATTGAGGTCTCTCATTTTATATCCTCTCGAATTTAGTCTGAATGCACATTTGGAAATTTCTATATTTGCTTCTTCTTCCTTGGAACAGTTTCTTTTCATTCTTATGAATTCTCCAAATGGAATGCTTTTTAATCACCGATTTTGGATGGAAGCTTTCCGCATGTAGGATGCTGTTGGTGGCCGTGCTTTTACTGTAGAGTGTGGTGTTGATTTGAGCATTTTCGACGTATACCGTGATGTCAAGATAGTCGATTCTACTTCTACTTGTGTTGCAGGTAAACGACAATCCTACTTGGTTATCATTAAGTTTTGAGAATTATTTCATTAAATCGTTCTTTGTGCCGTTCCATATAAGAAAAAGGTCGTCAATGTATCTCGACCAAAGCATTATTTTCTCCAATTCTTCGTTGTTGTCTGGTCCCCAGGCTATCTCCTTCTCCCACCAACCCATGGTTAAGTTGACATAGTTGGGGGAGAAGGAGACGCCCATGGCACATCCACACAGTTGTTGGTATACATTGTGATTGAAGAAAAAGATGTTGTTGTTTAAGCACATGCGTATCAATGTTAGTAGCATGGCTGAATGTTCCAATTGAGATATGTTTCTTTGTTTTAAGAAGTAGGCACAAGCATTGAGTACCACTGAGTGTTCAATTGATGTATATAAAGATACTACATCTATTGTTACCAATAAATATGAAGAGTTCCAGGTGATGTTAGACAATATTCGTAAAAATTCGCCAGTATCTTGGTTATATGAATTTAGATTTTTTACTATTGGAGCTAAATATTGGTCAACATAAGATGAAATATTTTCATATATGGAGTCACATGAAGACACTATTGGTCTGCCCGGTGGATCAATCAAGGTCTTGTGTACTTTGGGCAGAAAATAGATTGTCGGTATAGTCGGATTTTCCTTCCATAAGTATTTGAGTTCCTCAGTGTCTAGTAGTTTTTGTCATGCCACTCATCCAACATTTCTTTAATTTCTTTTTTCATTGTGTTTATCGGGTTTGATGTTAGTTTCCTGTACTTCATCTCATCATCCAATTGGCGATGGGCTTCTTTAATATAATCACTGGTGTTTTGAATGACGATTTTCCCACCCTTGTCGGCGGGCTTTATTATGATGTTGTTGTTTTTCGCCAGTGATTGTATTGCTAGATTTTCCTTAATTGAGATGTTTTCGGATCTCGTGTTCCTTTGTTCCTAAAGTTTTTCAAGTTCAGTTATCACCGCTTCTGAGAATAAGTCAATTTTGTTCCCAGGGGACAGTTGTGGACAATACTTTGATTTTGGTCGTAAGCCACTTTTCTGATGTGATTTTATGTCAGACCCTAGTTCCTGTAGCATGGCAATCTCTGAAACTTCATCGTCTTCATATTAATTTGCTAGGTCATACAGCACTTTAAGGTGTGGTATTAATTCAATTGTTAGTTTTGATTCTGTCTCATTCGGCATAGTTGTAACGTCATCTCTATTTTCCGATGATTGACATTCTCCGTTATATTCATTGGCGTGAGATTTAGCCAATTTGATTGTACGGACTAATCTGTAGAAGTCAATTTTGGTATCCGTGTAGTTAAAGTGTTTCTGGGGACAAAAGCTTAGTCCTTTATTCAAAACCTGACATTCAGTTTGTGTTAGGGTATAATTTGACAGATTTATTATCAAGTTTTCTTTTTCTATGGATTTTTGTTCCTGTTCCTCAAAGGGTACTGTCTTCTTGTAGCTGCTGCGGTTGTTTTTGGATCTCCTTGTTCTTCGGCGGCTTCTGAAGACCTTGTAGTATTTTTTCCATATCCTCTGCCTCTGCCTCTTCCCCTCCCTTCATTTTGTGTTCCTGTTAGGTTCTGATTGAGGTTCACTAGGCGCATTTCCTCTAAAAAAGACAATTTGGTTGGGTGTTTGTGGCCTGTTGTTGTGTCCCCTTCGCCACCACTAAGATCGGATTCACTTCCAAGTTCACTTGGAGTCTGATATGTTTTTTGGCAAAGTCAGTTTTTAAGGCGTCAAACCGTTTTGAAAATGTTAGTATACTCCCATGTTTGTAGTCAGCCTCATCCCTAATGAACTTTCTATGTTTTCTCTGTTGTACTTCATCCTCGTATTTCTCGAGGCGATCCTCCATTTCTTTACGTATTTTATCTGTTTCTCTTTTGTCTTTTTGTGAGATTTTAGTATCCAAATCTTTTATTGCATCGTGAATCTCCTCTAAGTCTTTTTCGGCGTATTTGATCAGAATGCGCATCATATTTTTGCTACATTGCATATTGTTTTCTCCCCATTCTAACAACATCTCAGTTTTTGTGTCTGGATAGGTAGGCATCGTGAAGATTCGCAGTCCACGTGGAACTCTATCCACTTCCAGATATTTTTTGGAGTGCTAGTATTTCCCAGCTTTTATTTATTTCACGTTTGTATTGTTTTTCTAGTTGAAAAAATAATTGTTTTAACGATGTATCTGTGTTAGATATTTGGGCGCCTTCATTTTTCTCTGTATTTTCATTAGCATTTTCTTTTTGAAACATTGTTGCTGCTTTGGCCATGCGTTTAGTTTTCCGTGCTTCCATGATAGTTTCCGTTTGTTTACTATGGTTATAATGTCTATTAGGGTCTCTGATTAGGTCCAGATGGAGATTTCGTTAGGCTTAGCTATACGCTTTTGATTATTTCCTGTGTAATGTTAACATTGCCGAGTTTGCAGTTGTTCCGAATGTCAGAAAAAACAGTCCCCGCTTTGGTGATTCTCAAAGGGAATAGCCATACATCGGCTGCCGCTTTGTAATTTTCCTCACCCTCAAGTCGCTACGAAACAGGGAGACTGCCGATAAAGATTTCATGCACCAGTAACTCTCACTTACCCAGCCGGTCAATTTCCGTTCGGGCGGCGCTCTCCACCCCGTCCTACGGTATTCAGCTCGGCAAGGGTTCGGATTTTCGCTGATGGTTCTTCCTCAATTCACGGCTTCTCCTCTGTGTTTCGGGCTCCTCCAGCAATTCAATTTGAAGACGCGGCGATTCAGGCTGCCAATGTGTTGCAAATTCTCTCATAGCTGATTACAAGCTTTTAACGCGGCTCATCCGCAATTCTTATTGTGTTTGTGTTTTAAAACTTTGTGTATTTTCTAATCGCTATTTACACTTGCATGGTTCATTTGAACAACCTACCTGTTATTCCGCTCCAGACCCCGTTCCGCCCCGGCTGTGTGCCGTTTGCGCGGAGGGTCGAACTGGTGAGCGCCATTCCCCGCCTCCTTCTTGATCCACTTCCGCCCTGACGCATTCAGCGCAGGTCAGCGGTCTAGTGGTTTTGGACCTCGTGTATTTAATGGGGCCAAACGCGGGACACAGTTGACAGACGCGGCGATTCAGGCTGCCAATGTGTTGCAAATTCTCTCATAGCTGATTACAAGCTTTTAACGCGGCTCATCCGCAATTCTTATTGTGTTTGTGTTTTAAAACTTTGTGTATTTTCTAATCGCTATTTACACTTGCATGGTTCATTTGAACAACCTACCTGTTATTCCGCTCCAGACCCCGTTCCGCCCCGGCTGTGTGCCGTTTGCGCGGAGGGTCGAACTGGTGAGCGCCATTCCCCGCCTCCTTCTTGATCCACTTCCGCCCTGACGCATTCAGCGCAGGTCAGCGGTCTAGTGGTTTTACGTCCCTTACCTATATCATGACGGTATGGCGGAAGCGCAGCGGACGAGCGCAGCGGGAGCGCCGACGTCGCGCCGAAGTCAAGCCTAAGTCCTGCCCGTCTGCGCCCGTCCGCGCCAGCACGGGCCTAGGGCCTAACCCCCCTGTCTCTACTTTTACGTCCTATTCACGCTCTGCTTTATTGCAGATGCGAGGTTCTCATTGCCCTTCGCACTCTGTCTTAAATTGCCAAAATGCACCCATTTCCTGCCCTCACTGCTCTCTCACTTTGGACTCCCTCAAATCATGCACAGACAGCAGATCTTCCACGTTCTGGAATCCCTCGGTTCCTAGGTGTACCCCCACGCCCCCCCTTCACCATTCTTCCCCGGCTTTCAGTTTCATCAGTATTAATTGTCGGTCTCTCTCAAAACATAAGAGAGACATCTTTGACCTCTTGGAGAATGCTAGCCCCGCTGCCATGTTTACCACCGAAACTTGGTTAAATGATAGCTCTGGCCCTGACATAGCCATGGCTCTCCCCAACAATTACACCTATGTTGGGCGTAACCGTGTACTCAAAGATGGTGGGGGAATTGCCATCATCTTCAAGAAAGAATTCTCCTGCAAGTGGGTAGACCTTGACTTTCCCAATTGCGAAGCTGGTCTGTTCAAACTCTCTCTCTCCCCTCAATTCACACTAACGGGCACCCTGATTTACCGTCCACCAGGCTCTGCTAGCAGCTGGGCAGCTGCATTCCCTGATCTTGTTGCCCCATTCTTAGTACAGTCTCCCAACTTCACGATTCTTGGTGATTTAAATATTCATTTCACCTCGTCCTCTTGTGCTATCGCTAAACGTCTCCGACAGGATCTGGAAGCATTAGATCTACATCTTTACAACTCCGACCCTACTCATAAGGCCGGCAATCTTTTAGATCCTATCTTCTCTAATCTAACTAGCATGTCCTATCTGTCGTCTACTCCTGTCCTCTGGTCTGACCATTTTATTGTTAATTTTGCTATTAAAGTGTCTGTGGCTGATTCCTCTAGGCCCGACCTTGCCCACAAAGCCAGTAGAAACTGGAAACGTCTTGACTTGAATAAATTAAACTCTCTTCTTGTCAACTCTAAATCCATGATCCCTAAGATTACTATTAAAGAGCTCCCCGCTGTCACATCATGGTTAACCACTGCCCTGGATTCCTGTCTTCCGACCCAAAATAACAAAGCTCAAATCCACCACCCCCCTGCTCCCTGGTTTAACGACTCCCTCCGGGCTGAGAAATCTAACTGTAAAAAACTGGAGCGCAGATGGCGTTCCAACTATGACCCCTCCCATAAAATTGAATACAAGTCCGCCCTCAAAATTTATCACGCGGCCTGTGATACTGCCAGAGCTGACTTTGCGAACAGCACCATTCTTACAGCGCAAAATAGACCTAAAGCCCTATTCAAAATAGTTAAGGAGCTCTCGGGTGCTTCCTCGGTTCCTAAGGATCCCTGTTTAGACACTGCTCAGTGTAATGCCTTAGCCAATTTTTTTCTCGCAAAAATTGATAAGATTTATGCTGCTTTTGATCTTACCTCTGCCTCTTCCACTCACTCTGTTCAAGACTCATGTAATTCCTCGCCCGATATCTTCCCCGGTTCACTGCTCACCGTCTCCCCACTTCTTGCTTGGGATCCTATCTCCCCTGCGCTTCTAAATAAATATCTTCAAGACATCAAATCTGGTTCCCCTTTGGACCCTATGCCCCCTCAAATTTTGCGCTCTTTGGACCCAGTTTCCCTTCACATTATTTTAGATGTCTTGAATGCTTCCTTGACAGAAGCGATGGTTCCAAACGAATGGAAACACGCAATGGTGGTCCCTCTATTAAAAAAGGCAAATGCAGACCCAGACAACCCCTCCAATTTTCGCCCTATTTCTTTGCTCCCTTGCTTTTCCAAGATTTTGGAGAAACATGTTAATTTTTTACTTAACTCCTTTGTTGAATCCTCCAATTTTCTTCATGGCTCCCAATCCGGGTTCCGGGCGGGTTTTTCCACGGAAACCACCCTTCTTGGCGTGTCAGAGACCATCAGGCGCCAAGTGGATAAGGGGGAGACGGTGGCACTCATTCTGCTTGATTTGAGTGCCGCATTCGACACCGTCTCCCATTCCATCTTACTGTCCACGTTGGAGGGAGTTGGCGTCGGTGGTCCCGCCCTGGCCTGGATTGCTAATTTTCTTTCTGACCGCACGTTCCAAGTTTTTTCCTCCACTTCTGTTTCATCTGTTTTTCCCTCCACCCACGGTGTTCCCCAAGGGTCCATTCTTAGTCCCCTTTTCTTTAACCTGTATGTGAGGCCGCTTGCTTTTTTAGCGGAACAGGCTGGCCTCACAATTTATTCGTATGCCGATGACACTCAAGTCATCTACTCCCTCTCCACCAATAAAAATCTCCCCTCGTCTTCTCTTAAATCCGGGCTGAAACAAATATCGGATTGGATGCTGAAGCACAAGTTAAAATTAAATGGGGACAAGACAGAACTCCTCCTGTTTGGCCCAGGCACTTCACTCTGGGGCCCACACCATTGGCCATCGGAGATGGGTCCTTTACCCAATCCATCAGAGTCTGCACGCAATCTTGGGGTGCTTTTTGATAACCAGCTTACCTTCAAGCAGCACGCTGTGAAAGTCTCAGCCACCTGTACCACCATCATCAGGTGGCTGAGAAAAATCACGTGGATGCTGCCTGCGGACACCTTGAGGACTGTAGTCCAGGCTCTTGTCATCTCCCGCCTGGACTATGGGAACATCCTTCTCTTGGGCGCCGCAAAGGAGGTTACCAGGAAGTACCAGGTGGTGCAGAATATGGCAGTTCGCCTCATCTGTCACCTCCCTGCTAGATCCCCGGTTACTCCCCATATGCGGAAATTGCACTGGTTGCGTATTGAGAACAGAGTTAAGTTTAAAGCACTCTGCTATATGCATAAAATCATGACTGGTAAGGCCCCTCACTATCTGTCTGCCCTAGTGCAACATTATGTTCCTCCCCGGACACTTAGGTCTTCTACGCAGAATAAGTACATGATTCCTCGCACCAACAGAGCCAAAATGGGTGGACGCTCGTTTGCCCTATTGGCCCCTTCCTTATGGAATGCCCTGCCTCAATTGTTGCGCTCCGAATTCTGCTTCCTTACTTTCCGTAAGGGAATTAAAACCTGGCTTTTTAACTCCTGATCCCTATTGTTTATTATTTTCTTCCACTTTCTCTGATCGCTTAGTCTGCCTTAGCGCCGGGAAACCTTCGGGTAGCTGCGCGCTTGACAAATGTAATTATAAATAAATAAATAAAATAAAGCAATGTTGGTTAAAGCTAGAGCGCTCTTCAGCGGGTGCGTGCGTGGGACCAACCAAAGGTCAAATAATTATTTTAAACCAAACACTATACGCCGCACTCAGGAACTGTAAATGTACTCGTTCATTTAGCAAACTCCACAGCAAATCAGTCTGTCACACCGACGCGTTTCGGGCTCACGCCCTTTCTCACGGTGGGCGGCACTACTTTCATTTCTACTTAAAAGGCTTTGCATCACATGCTACCGCCCTTAGACTTCTGGGACTTCTAGTCAGTATAATTTTACATAAAGCACAATGACACCTTTTTCAACAGTTATTTATATACATTCAAGGTTAAATTTTCTTGCACATTATTTCGCACCGATTGCACTCACTGCTTATTTTATATGCACATACATTAAAGGTACAGTACCTGCATTTGGCACCCCCAGTATGTGTGAGACAACGGGCAGTCCCCCAAGGGAGTCTTGCGAATGGTTACTTACCACTCTTCGCGGTGAACGCCTTTGTGACGCCCCCAGCACACGGCCACAGCAGATGATCTGATTAATGTACGACCAAGATTGCATGAAGTGCGGAACGTAGCACACGCCCCCAGTGTTTGTCATGCCCCCAGCGTGTCCCTTGATGCTGCGCAATTGCGTAATTGACGCTTCACATGGCATGAAGGGCCGACACACGCCCACAGCGCGGACACATGCCCACAGCGTTTGTCATGGCCCCAGCGTGCCCCTTGATGCGGCGCAATTACAACTCACATGGCATAAAGGGCGGAACGTACCACACGCCCCCAGCATTTGTCACGCCCCCAGCACACGCCCACAGCAGAACGCAGACACGCCCACAAGGGACTACTTTGCTGGCACAGTTCTTTTACCTTTTAAATGTATATGGTGGCCGTCTGCATAGCCTATGTCCTTCTGCTGCAACTGCCCTTTCCAACGCTGTAGTGGGTGTTGTGATTGGTGCTGTGGTTACTGAGATTACCCGCCTCAAAGGTTTGGGCTCTCTCTTTATAATATTAGTATGGATATATATATATATATTTTTTTTTGATACCCCTCGGTTCCTTTTTGCCAGAATTTGCAGCGCTCTCTCGCCGGTTCGTAAATCCCCGCGGCAGAACCACGCCGCACCCGCTTGAGGCGCAGCTGCAGCCCTGGTTCATGTTAGCAGGTGCATGTAATTAGTGTAGTGACCCGCCGCCTGAGCCCGGCTACAGCCCTGGCTGATGTTAGCAGGCGTGTGTAATATGGTTTAATGTGATAGTTCAGTAACAGCGCGCATGAGAGGCTGCAGTAATTGTCCCCGCAGACACGCTCAGCCGCGTGTGCCCCCGCTTGAGGGCCAGCGGCGACCGTCTAATAATTAGAATTGTGTGAGTCTTGAATGAAATTAAATTAAATTAATTTGTACTTGTATAGCGCACTTATACCCTG
The DNA here is from genome assembly GCF_964261635.1 of Lissotriton helveticus. Taxonomy (NCBI): domain Eukaryota; kingdom Metazoa; phylum Chordata; class Amphibia; order Caudata; family Salamandridae; genus Lissotriton; species Lissotriton helveticus. Next base: position 1,700,353,012 of record NC_136059.1, on the reverse strand, counting down.
AGGCGTCTTGGCGCTGTACGCATATCGCTGTGGAACCCTTCCTGGCTTTTTCCTGTGAAATGCCCACTCCTGGGCACCCCCAAGGTGAAACCAGGCATCCCAGCGCTGTTGGGGCCGTTGTGGAGAATAAGCAAGCTATTGCCCAGAGTTGCAGAGTGGGAACCATGATTAGAATAGGCATCGAGGGGAGAATTATCAGGTACGAGGAAATTGAGCCCAAGACCCGCCAAGGCAGGAATTGAACCCTGGTCCCGGGCCAGACCTCTGCATCCGGGTCCGCCGCTCTAACTATTGAGCCACACTTCTCCACTAAATGATTGTTTCCCACTGTTCTTTTTTTTTTTATGACCCACACCGACGCTCTTCGGCCCCAAGTGCTTTTTAGACACACCCCGGCCAAGCTACACACTGCGTTCGGCCCTTTCAGACGCAGCCAGGCCAAGGCACACACTGCATTCGGCACCCCCAGTATGTGTGAGACAACGGGCAGTCCCCCAAGGGAGTCTTGCGAATGGTCACTTACCACGCTTCGAGGTGAACGCCTTTGTGACACCCCCAGCACACGGCCACAGCAGACGATCTGATTAATGTACGACCCAGATGGCATGAAGTGCGGAACGTAGCGCACGCTCCCAGTGTTTGTCATGCCCCCAGCGTGCCCCTTGATGCAGCGCAATTTCGTAATTGGCACTTCACATGGCATGAAGGGCGGACACACGTCCACAGCGTGGACACACGCCCACAGCGTTTTTCACGGCCCCAGCGTGGCACGCCCCAGCATGCCCCTTGATGCGGCGCAATTACGACGCACATGGTATGAAGGGCGGAACGTACCACACGCCCCCACCGTTTGGCACGCCCCCCAGCACACGCCCACAGCAGAACGCAGACACGACCACAAGGGACTACTTTGCTGGCACGTTTCTTTTACCTTTTAAATGTGTATGGTGGCCGTCTGCATAGCCTATGTCCTTCTGCTGCAACTGCCCTTTCCAACGCTGTATTGGGTGTTGTGATTGCTGCTGTGGTTACTGAGATTACCCGCCTCACAGGTTTGGGCTCTCTCTTTATAATATTAGTATGGATAAGAGTAAGAGCAATTAACAATATCATAAAGAATTGAAGCTGTTCAACAGTTTTGAAAATAAATTGGGGAAAGGGAGTAAAGGGGAGGAGGGAGGATATAAAAAAGTAAGACCAAATTCACAGCAGTTTAAAACATTGCCTGAAAAGGAAATAATAATATAATGTAAATATAAAAACCACTCACAGAGTAGCAAATTAATAAAACTCTATTAGCAGTGGGGCAAATCAAAGAGGAGCAGGCGATATCTAACCTGTATTAGTGACAAACAGTATTCCACCAGGCTGTATAAGACATATTTGAGGCACATTTCCAATTGATAGAAATCTGATGAAAGGCAAGGGCTAGCATGAGACAAACAAATATCTCAGAGAAACTTCCCAAAAAGAGTATCAGGGGGTTTAGTGGACAATTTAAATGAAATAGTAGAGATGTCTGGGACCAGACCTTTTCCTAAAAGGAAACTATAGGAGGAAAGTGAAACAGCAGGTATAGAAGGTCGCCAAGTTGGTGGTAACAGGACCAAAATTTAGTAGAGGAATCTATGGAGAATCTTGCTAGCAAGAAGGGGGTAAGGTAGAATCTATGATAGAGGAAGAACAAAGATTGAGAAGTAGAGGCTGTTCTAGAAGATTTGTGGAGTTTATCCCAAATCTTATTCCAAAAAGGAAGAGTCCAAAAACATCCCAAATCCAATTCCCACTGCAGCTCTAACTTGGTTTATAGAGCAAAGAAGTCTAAATATAGGATAAACCTTAGGATCAGATATAAGGATGGAGTCAAGGGGGGCGTGCGTAGAGGAGGAGAGAGAAGTATCAGGTAAAGAATGAAGAACATTGAGAAGAATATTTATGAGAAGAAAACATTTAGGCAAAAAGGAGTGAGGGCACTTAAATAAGTGTTGAAATTGTGAAAAGGATAAAGGATCATTGTGAGGGAATAAATCTTTGACCCAAATAATACCCCCTGGCCGCCAGGTTTTTCAATAAATCATTTATTGTTAATAGTAATAATATTGTTATGCCAGAGGGAAGATTGATAAAAGGAATCATGAGTTACAGGATGCGATTGGTAAATTGGTTTTAAAATATTACAAGTATGTTTAAAGAGAGGAGAAGACATTATAGACGGTTTAGCTGATAAGGATGTAGCATTGTGGGGGAGAAAAGGAGCTAGAAAGGAGCATTTATTGTTCAACCACAGGGGATTAAAGGAGGATTGCGGTCAAGAAAATCCATCTAGAGGCTTGTCGGAGACAGAAAGCCTTATGGTATAACTGAAAGTTGGGGAAGTTACCTCCACCTTGTTTAGATTTCCTGAGAGAAGCAAGAGAGATTCTGGCCTACAAATCTCTCCACAACACTGGAACCAAGTACCTCAACGAGAGAGTCTCCTTCCATGTACCCAAAAGAAACCTTCGCTCCACCGACCTCGCCCCTGCAGACACACCATGCATCCACAGAACACAAGTAGGGGGAAGGGCATTCTCCTATATTGCAGCGAAGGCCTGGAATGAGCTCCAGGTCAACATAACTGGCTCCCCTACCCTGCACACCTTCAGGAAAAGCCTCAAGTCCTGGCTCTTCGGCTAATTCGGAATTGCACCCCACCACCTTGAGACCCTCATGGGTGAGTAGCACTCTTTAAAATTCCCTGATTGATTGATTTGTCCACCCAAAGTTATTTAGAGAGTTTAGGATAACATTTCTCAAAGAACCCAGCAGGAATATTAACTGGGATCATCGAAAGGGTATGTAGAATTATGGGTGAAACCATCCTCTTGATAGAATCGATACAACCCCACCAGGAGAGAAAAAGGGGATTCCAGCAAGAAAGAAGCGTTTTCATTTTATCTAAACAAACATTGACATTAGCCAAAACTGAATCATTAATAGATGGGGCAAACCAGATGCCCGAATATTTAATCTTGGAGGCATTCCAATGAAACCCAGTGGCATCAAAAGAATGACTAAAAGTAAATTTAGTGAGAGGTAAGATTTCAGTTTTGTCAGAATTCATCCTATAAACAAAAACCGAGGAAAAATTAGCAACTTCCTGCAGAACTGGAATGGATTGCTCAGGAGAGGAAATGAAAAGAAGTATGTCATCAGCATAAGAAGACATTTTTAGATGATCGGCTCCATATTTAAAACCGTATTTCTGTGTTATTTCTGAAACGAGATAGGAGGGATTCCATACCAAGTATAAACAATAAAGGGGATAATGGACAACTCTGGCACACACCACGACCTAACGGAAAGTAACTACAGATCTTCCCAATGACTAGAACTGATGCCGTGGGTGATTGATAGAGTAAAGAAACTAACTAAATAAAGATTGGACCTAGCCCATGCCAAGCAAAGGATTTGAGCAAGAAGGCACAATCAATTATATGAAATGCTTTGTCAGCATTGATTGAAATAGCAGCTAGAGGATGCGAGAGGGAAAAAGCCTTGTTTTAAAACACTAAAGAATAATCTAGAGTTATCAGAAGTAAGCCTTCCTTTAATAAAGCCTGATTATTCCTTGCCAATCATTAAAGGAAGGTAATTTGGCAAAAATGTTGTAATCTACGTTGACTAATGAGAAATGCCTATAACTTTTTACAGAGGGTTGGGTCCTTACCTTCTTTGTGGATAAGACAAATAGTAGCCTCCTGAAAGGAGCCCCCAGAGTAACCAGAGGCAGATTTTTTTAAAGTTGTAACAACCTAGGAAGGAGAAGATTAGAGAAGTTAAGAAAAAATGTGATCGTGAAACCAACGGACCAGGGGATTTGTTTTTCTTAAGAGACTGAAGAGCATGAAAGACCTCCGATAGAGAAATGACGGCTTCTAAGGATGGGAGTTCTCTGTGAGTGCCAAAGGAATTCTTGGAATTGTGTAAATAAGTCTCTATCTGGGCGGCAAGTGAGGAGATTCAGGGGAATAAATAAATTGGTAATATTTAACAAATTCTTCAAGAATCTCGGAATCTTTAAAAACAGGAAGCCCTAAATCAGTTTTTACTGAGTCTAACACGTGGCTCTGTTTACGGATTTTCAAATAATTGGGCAGAAGTTTACCCACTTTAGTACGGCCACCTTAATAGCGAGCGCTGCTTCAAAGCAAAACTGAGGAAGCATTATCTGTAGATATCTTATTAAACTTTAATTTTGCATGAAGAACATCTTGCAGATTAGAAGAGGAAGAGTAATATTGATGCTCCAGCCATTTAATGTCCAGTAAAAGGGATTGATGTTGTTTAAGAAATGTTTTTTTAATATGACCTCGGTCAGAAGCTTTATAAGTGTCCTAAATTAATTATGAGAAGATGGTAGGGTCTGCATGAATACAAAATAAATCCTCAGAGAAAGCCAAAAAAAGAAGAAAAATCAGGGTTGAGTAAAAGAGAATTATTGAATCTCCATCTATTGGACTTGGAATGCACCAGCAGCAGATAAAGATCTTTAGTGCAGGGGCATGATCAGAAATCACAATTGGATCAAAAGAAGAAGCGATAAGATTTTGGGAGAGCAGCTTAGAAACAAAGATGTGATCTAATCTGGAAAGGGAGCCATGAGGAGGGGAGACAAAAGAAAATGATTTACTAGAAGGATTACAGATTCTCCATGGGTCCACCAAAAGATGTTGAGAAATAAAGGAAAGAAATTGTTTATGCATTTATGCATCTACTACTAAACTGAGAAAAATCCTAATTTGAAGACTTTCGGTATTCACAGAAGGCATGTAGGAGTCCGAAAGTTAGGAGTCCTAACTTTACTGCTACTAAATTGAGAAAAATCCTAATTTTAAGACTTTTGGTATTCACAGAAGGCATTTAGGAGTCCGAAAGTTAGGAGTCCTAACTTTACTACTACTAAATTGAGACAGAATCCTAACTTTAAGACTTTCAGTATTCACAGAAGGCATTTAGGAGTCCTAAAATTAGGAGTCCTAACTTCTGTGAATACCAAAATGAGTAAGTGCCTTCTGTGAATACCAAAATGAGTAAGTGCTTTCTGTGAATACCAAAATGGTAGTAAGTTTAGGATTTTGTCTTAAGTTAGTTCTGTGAATCGGGCCCACAGTGTATTTAACTCAGTGGCCACACTGCATTAACCATATCACAATACTCTACCATGCCTTGTGTTCTTACAAATGAATTAATTTGTGATGTCATAAGTGTTATTGTAAATGCTATAATTTCAGATGATATTAGTATTATTATAGAAAAGAATATAACCAGTGCATGGAGAAGGTATGAATTAAAGTTAATGTAGTACAGCGTACAGTGGTGTAGTGCTTTCCCTCTGGGCCCACTTTGGTTCTCCCTTAGTTTAGCATTTAGACATGTTAGGCTGCCTCTGCTTTCTCTGCATAGCCACATATACCATATTGTACCTGGTTGCTTGGAATACATAACAACATAGTGTACTTTTTTTGTTGCTCATTCATCAACAGTTCCTAATGTTTAGACATAACATGGTCGCAAAGCTGCATCCTGAACACAATCATTTTATCGTATAAACTGTGTACCGTCTCTTTGGGGGCCAGAGAGGAGATTTCCAGCAGAGATGACTGTTCTGGAATGTCAGCAGTTCCCGCCGTGCAGCACTGATGTGGACCACCTAAATGCACACACCAGGTATGTTGTCCTAGGCCAGTCCCAGAGATCGCAAATACATCCCTGTGCTCATATAGCGAGAGTAGACCTAGACAGATATATAATTTGACATGGTTGTGATATCTGTCCTATACAGTTTGTTGGGAATGCTAATTACTTTGCTTAGTTGCATCTGTCTATAGATTGCAACACATCTGCTTCATGATAGACTAGGATAGGGTTAATAAATATATTGTAACCTTCCTTTGTGTCTTTCTTATGTTTACTATGGGCCTCCATGAGTGAGTAAATGAGTAACGAAATGGAAGGATCGGTTTCCACCGTTCCCTTGGGGACTAGAGGGTCATGTTTGAGGTTGCTGAAATCCCCTGTTATTTTGGAAAGGTTAGGAGTTCAGCTAGGCACTATGACCTAGCCAGGAATGGGCTGACAAGCACTGAAGTAGCAAAGTGACCCAGTCCCTACATTCTAACATTCTGTCGTCCTAATACACAGTTCTGTCATTCCAGCAGAATCTGTGCAACAGTGGATTGACATAGACTGGAGTGGCATACAGTGGAATAGGGTAGAGTTGAGTTGTGTATATTGTAGAGGGATAGAGTGGAGGGGCGACAATGGAATAGCGTAGAGTGGAGTGACAGAGAGTGTAGTGTAGTAGAGTAGTATAGCGTGGAGTGCAGTGATGTAAACTGGAGTGGCGTAGACTGTAGTAGTGTACAGTGAAGTATCATAACATGAAATAACGTATGGTAGAGTGGCATTCAGTGGAGTAGTGTACAGTGGAATGGCATACTGTGTAGAGGTGTAGTTGTATAGAGTGGAGCCGCAGGGAGCAAGATTTTTTAGGCTCCAATAGGTGGCCATCTTTGGATTGGCATCTTTAATCACCATGTTGTTCCCTTTTACATGAAGGGTAAGCAGGTGAGGGTCTCACCACTAAAGGGGAAATTGGTTGTTGTGCCCAGTATTGCAGTCCAGAGATAGAACCTAGTATAGGATATGTCCTTTAACATGGATAGACATCAACAAATTTGGAGTGAACTCAATATCTACTAAAGAAGAGGATACTATGGAATGAATTCTGACTTTGGGGGCTCCTAACTAGATACAGAAATCACCAAGCACCACCATTTTTTAACTAGGTTGCATAAGATATAGGCAGATGCCTAAGAGTTCAGATTTAAAGTTGCTAATCGAATTTGGTTGGAGATAGAGAAGCACAACAAGTAGTGATTCTGAATAAGACAGTTGGAGGCTCACTGTGGTATGATCAAAGGCATTGGTGTGAATGGAAGGTAATTGTCAAATTTGTAGGTTATTATTAGAAATAACCCTTAGACCCCCCCTCCAGGGGCCGTGGAATGGTCTTCTCTTACTTTGGCATAGGATTCTGGGATTTGATATTTGGACCAGTTTTTTTTCCTAGCCAGGCCTTCATAACAAACAGTAACTCTAATTGGCATGCCCAAGTTATCTTTTTTTATTTCTATGCTCACACTGATCTTGAATTGACCAATGTGCAGTTTATGGAATGTACTTTGTGGGCTTCCTGTGTGGCAGAACACTTTGGATGTTCCTGTATATCACTTGCTTTGAGCTCACCCAAGGTGTGGGAAAGGACGTCATAACAAAACAAAATGCCTTTGGGAGCAATGCATTGCAGCTCGTTCTGTCCACCCGAGGGACTCTCGACATTATTTGGTGGAGTCCTTTTGCATCGGTCCATAGCCTTCCTGCTTGGTAAAATAAGCATTTGCAATGCAATAGGTCTTGCATTTTTTTTAAATTAGAGCTGTTGGCGTTGAAAATAACATTATTTGCAGTGGGGTTATGATATTTGCATAGCACTATGGCCAATGGTATAAAATAAGAAAAGTAAAAACATTGTCATTTTCAATGCCAACAGCTCTAACTTTAGAAAATGCGAGACCTTTTACACTGGAAATGCAATCGATTTCGCTTTAGTTGGAGTTGGAGTTATTGGCATTATAAATGCCAGTGTTTTTTACCTAGCCATGTTGCAGGGGGCAGTACCATATGTGGCCAAAAGAAGTCCCGGGGTACTGCAGAAGATATGGCAAATCCACCCTACCAATAATGCTTTGCATGCAAGACAGTACCATGATTTCATTCAACTAGCTATGTCCATATATACAATTAGTAGCTTTGAAATGGGTCAAAAGAATGATTCTAATAATTCCGGATTAGGTTGTACTCTGTGTGGAGCTGATGAAGAGACATTTAAAGAAGGTCTCCTATAAATGTGAGATGTGCTAGTAAGTAAAGTAACCACTGCCAGCCTTGCTTAGGACCAAGCGGGTGTGATCTGTGGCCTTTTAAGAGAATAATGCTCTGAGGCTGTAATTGAAACCTAGGGAGTAACAACACATCTAACAAGGGTTGTCCTCATGGGAGGTTACAAGAAGAGACAAGGAGGTATTAAGGAAGGACTACTAAGCCTATTGAACAATGAAAGGCCACCATTTACAAAGGACAGGGACAGGAGCCAATTAAAAATATGGGCAGAATGTAGGAGGAGTTTTAGGCCCATATCCTGAATACAGCATGTCTTAAAGGGACAACGCAAGCTCTGTCTAGGTGAGACCTAAAAAAAAATCTAACCCTAAGGTGTCAAATCGATGCCAGGAAAGGGTGTTTTTTTTGAGTGCATGAGGTATCATCATGATCCCCCACTATTTGTTTCTTAAGAGAATCTCCTGAGACAACATTAACTCAGGTTATCCCCTCAGAAGTCAATTTGCTTAAACTAAGTGTAAATTCCTGAGTCATACAATTGGTCTATCTCCTCTAATGCTCTTGCTTAACAATGTGAGTTGCAGGGAAATAACACTAAGTAAAAGCGGGAGCCACTGGAGCAGAAGCATAACTATGGTATGTAATCACGAGGGTATTCTTGATCGAGTGATTTGTAATGGTAATCAGCTCTATTTCCACAACCCCGCCTAAAAGCACTTTGTGCAAGATAACAGATTAAAAGAGCACCCTATAATACTGCATACCTAGCTATCATACAGGAGAAGAAACTGGGAGCCTCTCATTCCTCTGTGAAATTATTTGGGCCCCGAACAGCTGGAACAGGCCCAACCAGGCATGTAAATAGGAGCTGTTTGTTTTACTGGTATTTTATAGTCCCAGCTTTTCCCCCTTATCTTTAAATACCATAAACAGTAAATATAATAGGATAGCACCTCAACATGTGTTCTAGAGCTGCCATAATGATCTGAAAATTAAAGTAAACAAAGACAGAAAGGCAATGTTGAAAACAAATACAGACGATTTTATGTAAAGTTCTATTTAAGTATCCCGTCTGATCCTTTGCAGAATCTTAAAATGTGAAAAAACGGCTGGTATTTTTCTCTGAGAAAGGCTGCAACCCCACTCTTATATGGGCCCCAAAAGCACTTCCATGATGCATCAAAAGGTTAGAGGAAAATCGAGTGCTTTAAACCTCCATCTCCCACCGTTCCCCAGTCAAGTACAGAGACAGCCCAAGTTGCTGCTCTGAAAAGTCTACTAATCACATCCCCACAGTACTGAGCATGGTAACAAGCCCAGATAAAATCAGCTTTGTCGTAAAAATAACAACATTTTATTTTGTTAAAAAGTGCCCTTGTGGGTGCCCATAGTGAGATACAAATTCTGATACCAGCCGTAGGACAGAAACATACAGATACAGCTTTCCCATGCATCCATGGCCGACATAGTTAAATTCCTGAAAGTCCACCATGGAATTGATGGAAAAATAGTGATGTGTGTCACTAGTATGACTAGCATGTTGAGGAGGCTTCTATGTAGGTACTGACATTGTACTTGACTAATGGAAGCAATCCCAATGCCATCACTCGCTGGTGGAATATCTGACAGCTTTGCTTGACATTGGTATATTTTTTTGACACAGGATTTCTTAGTCGAAATTCTTTCTTTCCGTTGAAGATACCTCTTCCACCCTGGCAAGGAACCCCAAATACTACAGATTTTCAAATGCTGCCTTCACAGAGATTGTAAGTCCCCCAGCCATTAAATTAAACAGGGCTAGTAAAATTGTGCCAGGAACAATGATTTAACTCCATAATTCTAAGAGCTTGATTAAAAGTTAGGCAGACATGTTACTACATTACATTTATGAGGCATATCCCGTCCACCTTATTAAAAGTGCTATCAACTATAATGTCTTGTAATAAGCTAGAAGGGATATGCGTTACTTTTGTAACATTTGCAACAGAATAAGTCATCCACCAAACTAAATAAATCTGTAGTCTTGTTTTTGGCACCATTGAATTAAATGAGATGGGTAAAGCTGTTCATAATGACAGTTTCTTAACGCCATAACTCTAAGGGCCTTAATATGACTTCGATGGTGTGGGAGCAGGTCGACTCGCTGCTGCTCCGCTCCCATACCCCCAAAGCCAAAACAGACCGCCCGCCAGATTACAACTTTTTAAGTCGTTGGTGGGCATTTCTTTGGCGTTCCCACGTTGGTGCCATTAAAATAGGCAAACATACAAACATGTTCCTGCACGGAAAAAAATGCACAATGTTGTGCGTTTTGTTCCGTGCAGGAACACAGGGGTGCATGCAGGCAGGGGAGCACGCCATGTGGTCCCCTGCATGCACTCCTTGGTGCAGAGGCATCAGGGGGCCCTGTAGGGCCTCCTTTGTTTCCTTAATGCCACACTTTTCATGGCAGTCGCAACAGCATGAAAAGTGTGGTTGTGAGGAAACCTTTAATATGCTTGGTAGGGCTGCAGCGGCCCGCCAAGCATATTGTGGCCTGAAGGCCATCGCACCACCTCCAGGGATCTCTGATCCCTGGCAGTCGCAATGGTCCCTGGCGACCCGGTCACCCTGGTCATATTAGGGCGGTCGGAAGACTGCCACTGCCGAAATTTGAAAAATGGCCCTTATTCTTGTCTCTGGGTCCCAATAATTTTAATGGTTCAATTTTAAACTCCCAAATACTTTGGCCCTCATTATAAATAATTGGTGCTGGAGTTCTGGATGGTAACTCTGCGCCAATTACATGTTTTCTCCACAAAATGGGGAATAATTGCACAGATCTGGTAAGACAGGTACCTTTTCTGGGCAGTTTTTCCTAATTCCAAACAGGAAACTGCAACAGTTTGCATCTAGTCAGAGCATGCAGAAACTGCTAGTGGACAGGCTGGTGGGGAGATGGTGTGTGATTCAGAAGTCTGGGCAGACTTCAGCATCTCCGAAGGGAACATCCTGTGCTCCCCATACTGATGCCAGTTCAAGCGGAAACTTGGCTATGCTGCTGCCTGCAGCCCCTGTAGCATGAGCGAGGCGTCCGGTGCCTCCAAGTCTGGAATCGTCCCATCAGGAGTTTGCCAATCCAATAACTATGGGTCTGAAGAAACTTGGAATTGCTGGTGGCCACATTTTTATAGGGAGTCATCGGTTCAGTTGAAATTCCGCCACTTGCATTGAGTACTTAAGTCTCGTTTCTGGCACCTTGAATTGAATGTGAAGAGGAAAAGTGTGCTCAGTGGCAGTTGTTTTTAACTCCATGATGCTTATGTATTGTTTTGAGGACCCTTGAATTAATTGGGACAACTAAAGATGAGCACAGCAACAGCTTTTTAATTTAATAATTTAAAGTCCTGTTTCTATGTGTGTCAACCACAAAATAAAATACAGTTAAACCCAAAATGTGTATTTCTTGTATCACTGAACTGAACGGGGCAATTAATCTTTTTTCTCCCCTTTTGCGTCTTTTTCCCTTCCGTGCTCTTTCCGCTGCTTGTCCCTCGCTGCCCCGCTCCCACCAGAGCCATTTTCCTGCTTCCCGCCTCCCAGTTGTACAGCCCTTCCCAACACTACTTAATGGTGACTGTGCCGCAGGTGCACCAAAGCAAACCTGTCTGCACCCATCCGTGACTGGATTGTGCTCACCGACACAGATCCTGGTCCTCGGACCATCCACCGCTACAACTCGCATCGCAGAAGAACACCCAAGGCTCATTCACCTGCTGCAACAGCAAATGCACCTTCCACACCAGACCCACCAACCGCATGACCCTCAAGAAACGGACCAGAGCACCTCAGATTCATCCTATTCAACACCCGCTCCCTCAAAAGACATGCGGTGGAGATATTAGACCTGCTCTACTTCATCTCCACTGACTTCCTCTTCTTTACGGAAACCTGGACGAACCCCATCTCAGCCCCGGACATCGCAACGGCCATTCACGGCGGCTACAAAATCAACCCGCCAGGGGGAGGCATCGCCATCGTACACAAAAGCACCCTCCGCCTCACAACCAGCTCAGATGATCACTCACCTGACATGGAGCACGACCACTTCCAGCTTCAGACCACCCAAACACCACCCTCCGCAGCATCCACGTCTACAGCCCTCATGGACCTCGCCTCCCCTTTAGCAAAGCCATAGCTGACTTCATCGCTCAGCATGCTCTCGCGTCAACATACTACATCCTACTCGGTGATCTCAATTTCCGCCTGGACAACCTTGATGACCATAACACCACATCCCTATTCCCTACTGGAGAACCTCAACACCATCAGTCTCAAACAACTGTTCACAATGCCAACCCATTCAGCAGGACACACGCTTGACCCCATCTTCTCCACAAGCAACAACATCGCCATCAACCACACCTCCGTGCTATGCTGGAACGACCACCACTGTGTCCACTTCTCCTTCACCAAACCCATCATACACCACCACGTCCACTGCAACCCTTGCAGAAAATGGAACAAGGTCACCGAGACCAGCTCACCACCACCCTCAGCAAAACCCCACAACCGACACCAACGGTCGCAAACACATCTGCACACAACTTTCACCACTGGATCTCCGAATGCGCCAACACACTGGCTCCCCTCAGGAAACCCTCAGGCAAGCAGCCCTCCTAGAAAGCTAGCTGTTTCTCCCCCACCCTCCAAGAGTTCAGGCGCACCTGAAAACGGCTCGAGAAAAGATGGAGCAGCAGCCAGATCGTGGCAGACACCTCAGCCATTAAAACCTCCGTCACCGCATACCGCCACCTCATCAGAACAACAATGAGAGCTGCCCTCCAGGAAAACATCAATGCCAACGCAAACAACAGCAAAGAACTCTTTGCTGTGGTCAAAGAATTTGCCAACCCCAACACAGAGACAAAAGACATTGCCCTCTCAAGACCTCCACAACAACTTCACCACCTTCTTCCACCACAAGATCAAGGAGTTCTATGACAGCTTCACAACCCAAGACCCAACCACTCCACCCGCTACCACTGCACCCAGTGGCTCCAGATCCTAGCAGACCTTTCCCAGCAGGACCACCCTTACTTCTGACGGCACCCTCAGAATCATGAAGAGCATCCACTTTGGAGCCCCTTCAGACCCCTGCCCTCACCACATCTTCAAAAGTGCCAACACCTCCGTCGCACCCGAACTCTGCCGCACCAGCAACTGCTCCATTGAGTTCAGCACCTTCCCGGAAGTCTGAAAGCAAGCAGAGATCAAGCCCCTGCTGAAGAAGCCATCTGCTGACCCACAGGACCTCAAGAACTACAAACCCATGTCTCTGCTCCCCTTCCCAGTGAAAGCCATAGAGAAAGCCATCAACCCCCATTCTCTGAATTCATCCAAATGAACCACATCTTGGACCTCTCCTAATCAGGCTTCAGAACAACCACAGCAGACTGCACCCCTAACCACTACAGATGACATCCGCACCTTCCACGACCTAGGCGAAACCGATGCCCTTATCCTCCTGGGCCTCTCAGCCGCTTTCAACACCGTCTCCCACCGCACCCTCCATGCCAGACTCCACTATGCCGGCATCCATGACAAAGCCCAAGAATGGATCCGCTCCTTCCACAGCAGCTGAACACAGTGAGTCAGACTCCCACTGTTCAATTGATGACCCAAATGAATTAGATGCAGAGTGCCTCAGGGATCCTCCCTGAGCCCCACTCTCTTCTACATCTACATGGCACCACTGGCAGCCATCATCACAGACTAACATCACCTCCTATACCAGCCACACCCAGCTGATCCTCATAGACAAACCTACAAGAGCAACTTCCAAAATGGGATGAAGGCAGTCACCACCTGGATGAAGGACAGCTGCCTCAAACTCAACTCAGACAAGACCAATATCCTCATCCTGGGTTCAACCCCCTCCGCCTGGGATGACTCCTGGTGGAGCCCCCCCACACCCACGGACCATGTACAAAGCCTCGGCATCATTTGGGATTCCTCACTCTCAATGAACCGCCAAATCAATGCTGTTCCGTCCTCCAGCTTCCATATGCTCTGCTGCTTTGTATGATCTTCAAGTGGATCCCCACCAAGTCCAGGAAAAGAGTCACCCATGCGCTTGTCAGCAGCAGACTCGACTGCGGCAATTCACCTTGTACCAGCACCACCGGGAAGCTCCAAAAGGAACTGCAGAACTTCCAAAATGCCTCCCCCAGACTCATCCTGAACATCCCACACTGCAGCCACATCATCGGCCACCCGAGAGACCTTCATTGACTACCTATCAACAAAAGAATTACCTTCAAGCTCCTCATGCACGCCTACAAAGCCCTCCTGCAACAACGGACCTGCATACCTCAACCACCGCCTCTCCTTCTACACTCCCACCAGACATCTCCGCTCAGCCGAACTGGCCCTGGCCACCATCTCACGGATACGCAAGACCATGGCTGGAGGACGATCCTTCTCCCACCTCGCTGCAAAAACCTGGAACTACCTCTGTACTGCAGGCAATCACCATCGCTGGTGCAATTCATCTCAACCCCTAGCTCTTTGACTGAACCTGCAGAGCCCCCTCCCCCACTCAACGCCTTGAGATCCTGACGGGTGAGTAGCGACGCTTCATAACAATACTGAGTGATTGATAGAGTGGGGAATGTCATAAATCAGTGTTTTTTTTCATTGCACCAAAAATACAGTTTCCCTGCTCTATTTAGCATCAGGTAAACTGCTTGATTGCTATCGACAAAAGCTCTTATAATAATAATAATAATAATAATAATAATAAATGAGTTTCTAAAGCGCATGGTTATACTATAAAGTATGTCCCCGCGCTGCAGCAAGATAACCCGGTATGGACAGATTACATCCAATACCGCCCACTCCTCACTGAGGCATTAACTGTGGAAAGAGCCATGTTTTTAATTTCTTTCAGAAAATCCACACCGATGATTCCGACCTGAGTGACTGTGGAAGGTCATTCTATAGTTTCGCCGTCAGCCATCTGAAAGATCTTCGCCCCATCCGTGCTCTTTTGACTACTGGCAGAAATTAAATGAAAAGTTCTGCTATTTGTGCGGTGCGGGAGTCAAATTGTTAAAAGGCACTAGCGTTTTCCAAAGACCCTCCTGCGATACCACCAAAGCAGGTCTGAACAGACCCTGCCACTGCCTGTCGTTGCTGGCTCTGCCAGCAATAATCCTTAACCCAGTAGTCCGTCCACCATAGGACAACTGGGCCACAGTGATGTTCAGCTCACTCTAGTGAGGGTGGGACTATCATCACTCATTTCCCCCAATCATGGTTCTCACTTTAGCAAACTTCCCTGGGAACAGCAGCATAACCTGATCCTTGCCTGACCCATGTAACATCATAAGGGGCTATTGTCGTGGTGGTGGCTCCCCTTACAGCAAAGATATTTGCTAGGCTGGTTGATATCTCTAAATATGGCAGGCGGCCCTCTGCCATGGGGGAAGAGGTTATAAACTTTACTTAATTGGCAGAATGGATATCTGCCAAGGCTTAAATAAAGCTGTCAGTCTCATGTTCGATACCCACTTACGTCATTAGGGTAGGTAAAGTGTAAACTGAGGTCGTTTTTTTTATTTTAGACCTTTAAAAATCGTTTCTGGCACCATTAAACTTGCATCGAATTAGAACAATAAAGTGTGCATAATATCAGTTCCTTCCATATACCATTCACTGAGGGGCTGTGTGTTCAGTGTTTTTAGACCTTGTGAGATTTAGAAGTATGTGGAAAAACAGGCATTAATTTCTTGGAATTGCATTCGTTTTGATGTATTTGCTGATCATGAATCTATGCTTGCTTCTTCCTGGTTTCTTCTCAGTCCCTACACATTATGCTTGTTCCCCTCCTTTCCTGCACTACCTTTCAGGTATAGGTTGCGCATAGAAGCCTGACTGGGCAGCCTGGCCAGCCTTTACCTCATCCTCGCACCTGAAGCTTCTCCTCCCTGCCTGGCACCTCTTCACATCTGCAGAGCAAGCCTTCCTTCGCTTCTTGCAATGCACTCAGAGAACAAGTGTGTGTGTATGTTTGTGGTTGTGTGTGTATGTGTGTGTGTGTGCGTGTGTGTGTGTGTGTGCGCGTGCCTCTACAGACCTCAAGGCTACATGGAAAAGTGGGAATGAACTCTTCAAGCTGCTGTCCTAGCTAAAACAATGGAAACGGGTTAGTCTGCTTTCACTTCATTGTCTCTTTCTTACCATGAAATGTAATTTGCTACAAATATTACAAGTGGAAATTGCCTGTGTTGAAATTGTAAAAGTTCGGAAATATCTCTTCATATAAATCTAGAAAAAAGCAAGGGTCCATGGGATTTAAGAATATTTATTGGGCTCGCCTGGAGGGGTGAAGACAGAAAAGTAACATGAGGTTGACTGACTGGGCTCTCAGGGCAGCACCTTACTAGTGCTCTGTCTCTACATGTGAAGAATGCCAGCCTGGCTAGAGCCTGAGTCGTGACCCAACACAACTTGAAATACCTGTGCTTGTCAACCTTTGGGAGCCTTCAGGAGCATAAGATGGGCTTCGGGCATGACCCTTGCTCAAATTCAAGAGCAGGGCAATGACAAGTGTTAAAGAGTCTAGCGCCAAAAGTGCACCCCACATGGTAGATGCACACCACACTACATAGATATATTAATTCATAGATCACATATATATCACATTCACAACATATGTACAATATTGGTACAACTACTCATGTTGCATTTCTACAGTATAAATACAATCCTTCAATACAGGTACAACCTACATGTGTTTCATGGACAGTGCGACCTTAACTAGGCTATGACAATATAAAATAAACAGAGTGATCATGTAGATAATTAAATGACATGGTGAACTCATTAACACACAGTGTACTTTAAATACAAGTTCAACTAGTTAAAAGGGAGCCGTAAGCCATAAAGGCAAATGGCAAAAGGTTGTTTTCAATACTGTCCATCAAGCACACATTGAACAGCCTAGGGCCTGGTTACGACTTTGGTGGTGCAGCGCCGAGTACGCCCCTCCGCTGCACCACCAGAGGCATGGTCAGGCCGCCCGCCAGATTAGGAGTTTCTTCCCGTTTGGCTGACTTTTTTGGGGCATTCCCATGGCGATGCTACTAACAATGGGCACTGCAATGGGAATGCCAAAAACAGTTCCTGCACGGCATGGCATGAAAAGTCCATTCCGTGCAGGAACTGATGTGCATGCACACAGGGGGGCACATGTGTGCCCCCCTGTGTTCATCCACAGGGCGTAGAGCCACCATGGGGCCCTGTAGAGCCCCCTTTGTTTCCTCTCCACCAGGGTTCTCATGGAGAAGGAACAGCCATGAAAACCCTGGTGGAGAAAAGATTCCTAATATGCTTGGCAGGACCTTGGCGGTCCCACCAAGCATGTTGATGTCTCTACATAGCCGCAACACCACCAGGTAACAGTGGTTCCCTGGCAGGTGTGGTGGGGCTGTGGGGGTCCAACTGCCTGACTCCTAATAGGGGGTTCGAGAGACTGCCAAACTCGTAATCGGGCCCTGAGTGTCAATCATTATCAAAGCATCCACATCAGCAGACAATAGTCAGTCAACAATATTCCAAAAATATTACACAAGGCAATTGTTCCACTATAAGACTTCGGGGCCGATTCTGATCCTGGATTTTTATTTTCCATACAAATAGGATTTGTATTTTTTTCCATACAAATTGTAAAAGTCCCTTCCAACCCGTGTAGTACGATTTGTATGGGAAAAATACATACAGATCGGCCCGATCCTTACAAATCGTATCGGGAAAAGCTGTACGACACGGACTTGTAAAAAAGACCATACAAATTGTAAAAAGGCTGTCCAACCCGTCAAGTACGATTCGTACCGGGTTGTCAGCATACGATTTGTATGGAAAATGGCCTGTATAAGGGGAATGACTCGTACCGGGCAACAAAGCGAACACCTATACGCCTCGTACCCTGGTATGACTCGTTCTCGGGGTATGACTCATACCGGGGTACGGGTCATATAGGGGTATGAGGCGTACAGGGGTCCCCCCACATGCGAGGTGTGTGTATGGTGCGTACCCCAACATCGCGCATGTACGCACAGTACGTATGCGATTTTGGGGTACGGTGCGTACATACATGATTTTGGGGTACGGTGCGTACGTACGTGATTTTGGGGTACGGTGTGTACATACGCGATTTCGGGGTAGGGTGCGTACATATGCGATTTTGGGGTACGGTGCGTACATACGCGATTTTGGGGTACGGTGCGTACATACGCGATTTTGGGGTACGGTGCTTGTACGGTGCGTACACGACCAGTACCCATTCATCGCGTATGTACGCACCGTACTCCACTTTCCGTGTCATCCTTATGCACCGTACATACGCACCGTACCCCTGTATTCATGGGGTGTACGTCGCGTACACGAGGGGGTCTGTCTCGTACTGTTTTCGGGGCGTACAAGGTTTTTCCGGCACTTTTTGGCTCTTGTAAAAAAAGAGCCGTACGGAGTGCCGTTTGTACGAATCGTACTTGCCGGGTTGTAAACTGCTGCCGGGAATACATGGGAACGTCGCGTACAGAGCAATCCGAATCAGAATCGCTTGTATATACGAGTTGTATGGTCTTTTTTACAATTTGTACAGAGTGCGTCTATTTGTACGGATCGTACTTCCTAGGTTGTAGGGGCCTTTTTACAAGTACGAGTTGTATGGGGAAAAACGCTCCGTACCACGAATTGTACAGCATTTTTCTAGGATCGGAAACAGCCCCTAAATGTGTGTTCCAGCTTAAAGGCCTAGAATATGAGAGAAGAGAATACACGATTTCAAAAAAACATTTCAATACAGAAATTTCCTCAAGTTACAAAAGACAAAAATAATTACCACTGCAAGATACAATAAAAACACCCTCGGTCCTATTCTTCATGCAATGATCTTTTTATAGTGAAACATCACAGCACAATAAACTTTAAGTTCACTAACAAGAAAAATACTAAAAAAAACAAACTTCCAGCACTCATTTGGCAAAATTGTCATTTTTAATCAAACACATGTGTATCTAACTAAATGTAAATTGTAGCTCTCAAAAATGACCAAAAGTAGGCCTGGGCGGAGTTTGTGAAGTTCAGCATTGCGGGCCTCCGCGGACTGCCGAAAAACTCCACCACTAAGCAAGCGTTGGAGGGCAGAAAGTCCTGCTGATTTTTTGCACTGGGAATTTGTCCTGGGCTGTACAATCAGCATGAATGGCACCACATGCAGTGCAAGAGGGAGCTGCTCCTTTCTGCTGCTCAAGTAGATGTTTTACTCAGGTAGCTGCTTCTTCAAAGCGAGAGGTAGGTTGCTCAACGAAAGCAGTAGCGAGTCTAGCGACCTTCCACAACAGCAAATGTTGAGAAGCCTCGCTGGGTGGTCAAGCGTATGATTTTCCTCACTCACGATCTTCAACTTAACATTGGCGAGCTACACGAGAGGAAAAACTCGACTTCATGCAGCTTCGCTGAGTTGTTCTGAACTCCACACTCTACGCAGAGTGCAGAGTGTGCAAAACTCTGCAAACTCTGCCAGCAGAGCGGAATTCATCGCTGACCCCTAACCAAAAGAAGACAGGATAGTTACCTCTTGGTGGAAGTTCAGTATCATAATAAATAAACAGTCACCAGAATAGATCAACCTTGGGTAGCTCCTTCACAATTTTCAATCAGCACTAAAACAAAACAAAAATGGTAGCTCAAAACTTGCAGTACAACCAAGAACTACATATCAGCACATTTATTGTAGTGTCATTCTACAGACAGGGGCAAGTCCCAGGTCGAAAGAATTAATATCCTTAGAAAATTGTAAATCAATAAATGGGATATCTTTTAACTCACAATTACCAAACTACCACAAACTTCAACAACAACACGAGATGTTGAAACAAGATACTGTCATCAAAGTTTTTCATGAAGCTGTCTCTTGTGAAATTAATAAATTGCAATTGTCC
The DNA here is from genome assembly GCF_964261635.1 of Lissotriton helveticus. Classification (NCBI taxonomy): domain Eukaryota; kingdom Metazoa; phylum Chordata; class Amphibia; order Caudata; family Salamandridae; genus Lissotriton; species Lissotriton helveticus. The sequence goes on along the minus strand of NC_136059.1, from coordinate 1,700,333,078 downwards.
AAAAAGAAGACAATTTTGAATAAACATGAATTGAAATCAGTGGAGGTCTAAAGAGATGATACGAATATTATAATTCTTAAAGCGTAAATAAGGGCCAATACTTTTGATAGATGTTTTTGACTATGATCAAGAAGCTTTGAGACAAATGAATACAGAAACTGATCATGCACCTGTCGATAAAGCAAGGCTGTCTCAGTGCGGTAACTTACTAAATGACTAAAACTTAAAACATACCGTCTACTTGGAAGTGACAAGATAAAAAAGGAAAATAATTGGAATGTAGAAAAGGAAAATGACGTGTACATTGAGAAAACGTTCAACCATGTTCCTGAAATTTTTATTAAAAATGCACTGTCTAGCCACCATTTTTCCTATGTTTTGGTGGGGGTCAGGTGGGCCCTCGAAGAGACTCCTCTGTAGGAAAGTGAACAACAAATCCACTTCTTTAGTTTCTCTCTTTTTTACTTTTTTTCTTCGACCCTGTGAGTTTGTATTCATTTGAATCTAGTATCCACCTCCCCAATTTAAGATCTTAATACAAAGTTTACATCCTTTTTTGTTTGTGAATGTTTCGATCTGCAATATAAGAAAATGGCAGTATACACATATTTTTCTCCACTGTGCTTCCTTCCATGAGCAAATTTACTATGGCCTGCATGATAAGAAGCCTTACTCCCACGGGTAGCTGCTTAAGGAAGAAAAATGAGGCAGAATGTGTGTTAAATGTATTTTAATTAGCTGGGAGCATAAAAGTAGAATGTCAATGCTCATTGCAGTGCCTTGAGACCCTCAGGAGTGATTTGCTGCACTTTATAAATGACTGATTGAGGGATTGATTGATAGCATTGGGAGAGAACTAGCCAGGCAGATGGAAGCTACATGTTCACTCTTGTATCGATATATGATTGGTCTCAGTATCACCACAGTATCACCACAAGAAGCAATCCAGCTTCTTTGACTTCCAGTCACTTGCAAAGCTGCATTTTTAACTACTGGCCAGTATTAAAGTAGGAACTTAAATAGTGCCAGTAGTTGGAAATCAGCTGTGCAGCTGTGCTCTATGTGGTTTCTCCTGAGATAAAATAATTGTAATTTAAAATCCTCTTTAATGCTAATATCAGATAAGAAAGTTGTACAAAAGGGGGTGGTGATGGTTGGAACATCTGAACCAATCAAACACCCACACTCAGTCAACAGATCTGGGTTTAATCCATCACCGTTCTTTAGCCCACTCTGCCACCCCAGTTCAGACATGGCCATATGAAAATCAGTTTGACCTAGTGCCTCATGGGAACAGTCCAGCCCGAACTGCCAAGCCATGCCTTCCCTGGACCGGATTCAAGCTTCCTAGGACCGGTTTCTGGCATTACAGCCGTCTTCAGCCAGGCTTGCTTGAATCCAGTGGTAAAGTGAGCAAAGGACTCACGTATGAGCATACCCTGCCAACTTATGGCGAACAAAGCGGTACAAAAGGGGGTGGTGAAGGACGTAACCAATCAAACACTCACACCCAGTCAACAGATCTGGGTTTAATCCATAACCGTTCTTTAGCCCACTGTGCCACCCCAGTTCAGACATGGCCATATGCAAATCAGTCTGACCCTGTGCCTCATGGGAACAGTCCAGTCCGAACTGCCAAGCCATGCCTTCCCTGGACCGGATTCAAGCTTCCTAGGACCGGTTTCTGGCATTACAGCCGTCTTCAGCCAGGCTTGATTGAATCCAGTGGCAAAGTGAGCAAGGGTCTCACGTCTGAGCATACCCTGCCAACTTATGGTGAACAAAGCGGTACAAAAGGGGGTGGTGATGGACGGAACATCTGAACCAATCAAACACTCACACCCAGTTAACAGATCTGGGCCGGATTCAAGCTTCCTAGGACCGGTTTCTGGATTAAACCCAGATCTGTTGACTGGGTGTGAGTGTTTGATTGGTTCAGATGCTCCGTCCATCACCACCCCCTTTTGTATCACTTTAAGAAAGTTGGCATTTTCTTGTGCTAAACTATGTGGTGCCTGCAGCCTATCCTAGGTCACATGAGTGGGTGTAGTTGGCACTTACACTTCGTTTATTTCTCTCATACAGCCACAACAAAGAGGGGGCTAGGTATACCTGGATGGACCATCAACTTGCAGGATGAGAGGCGGAGCTGGGCATAGCTCGACTTGCAACTGAATAGGCTGTGCTCTACCTTCACACAATGGACTTGCCACCCTTGCATTTTTCATGCAGCCAGTGTGGAGCCAGGGCAGGGGAAGCAGGAATATTCAAGCACTTCAAAGGGAATGCTCTAGAAATGTCTTCTACTTCCAAGAAGGCACCATGTATAAAAAGGGACTCTCAGACCCACTCTTTAGTACATTCCTGGATCTGTGGATACTAAAGAAGAAGGACTGTTGTGCTGCTAGAAAGACTGCTACACTGCTGCTCTACAATTTGCTACCCAGATGCCTGCTGCCATGCTTGCTGAGAAAGAAGATTGGACTTGGACCCTTCATTCCAGGCTGAAGTGACTCTAAGGGTCAGCTTACTGACCTCCTGTCTGAGCTACCAGAGGCTCCCTGCAACTCAACTGCTCAGCATACTGTTGCCTGGACCAGCAATTGGACCTGCCTGAGTCCTGCTGGCCCTTGCTGAGGTGAGTTTCTGACCGTCAAGAGTCCCCCCTCATGTCCTGGACCTTTGGTGTGTCCTCAGTTAAGCTCCTCTACAAAGAAAAGGAGCCATCCTGAAGTTCTGGGCTCTTCGTGAATGGGTCCATTCGTGCCAACATCTTGCAGCCCATGCAGTCCGCCAATGCATAGTTCTAGCAATTCCATCATCACATAAAGAAGTGGTGGCACTGTGCTGTGCACTCTGAATCTATAGCCTGACCATACATTATCTGTGTTAAGCAGAGGCTAACCTCTCAGCCCCACTTGTGTAAAGGTCTGGTGTGATATGACAGTCAGAACCATGCACTCTCATCCCTTGTTCTCGTCAAGGGAAATGGCATGCAGATTGTATGATAGTAGAGCACTGTATTTATTAGAGTGGAGAGGGCCCCTCGCAGGGTTGGGCCCCGGTACCATTGCACTAACACTACCATTGATAGCTGTGCCCTTGGAGACAGAGAGAGAAAGTAAGCAATTAAGATAGAGAAGGTGGATAGAGAAAAAAGGAAGCGAAAGATACATAACTAAAGAGAAATTAAAATAAAAATAGAAAAGGAGAAAGCAGGAAACATGCGTGAAAGGCAGTAAGAACAAACATTTGCACTGCAATAGGTCTAGCATTAATGAGAGTTTGAGCTATTGGCATTGTAAATGACAATGCCTTTAATTTATGTTTTGGTTTTTAAAACATAAATAAAAGGTATTGTCAGCGGTGTATAAATTAATGCCAAAGCAGCACTCTGACCTGGCATAGGAAACTACAGTGAGTATCTGGAAATGTACTCAAACAACAAGGCATACCTCGCAACACAAAAAACGCCTGGAAACCCTTCTTGGGTAGCTGTCGCGCTCAATAAGCCTAATAAATAAATAAATAAATAAAAACACATAGCAACAACAGTAGGCAAAGATAACATCTGGCAATAGACTAAACCTCTACAACAAATCTGGTAGTACACCACTGTAACAGAAATCATACACACCCTAGCAAGGAACAGCATGTAGCGTTTAGTAATGAGCCCTGACACCAGGGAACAGCACACCAGAATCAGAAATGCATCTCAATGAGGAGTAACAGCACCATAAATCTGGAAACCCACAGCAGTTTACAACAGCAAGCAACAGTCCTAGCAATCAGTGTTCGAAATGCGTTAAAAAAAAGTATGGGAATTGTGCTAATGTGTGCGAGGGGCGGGAGAGTGAGCATGTGGGGGTGCCTAAAAACCAAATTATTTTGTAACTTTTTTCAGTCTTTCTCCTTCTGGTAACTACATATAAAATAACACACAGCGAAAATGAATATTAAATACAAGTTATGTGAATCAGTGGGAAATGCACTCTTTTACATTACAAAACCTCTATTAGTTGGTGCTGTAGAGAATAGTAACTTGTGTACGTTTAGTTCTAAGAGATCCCAGTCTGTGACAGGAAGCACTGTAAACATGTAAATTTTGTTTTAAACTTACATTACACATAGTATAAATTATGTGACTACAAAATTCACAAAAAAGTTTAAGGTAAAAAAGTGTTTCCAAAATATTGATTTTTTTGCTGAGTGTATGGAGTGCATTTTTCTTACAACTGCTGGAGTGCAGTTTTTTTTATACCTGTCTTTTAAAAGCACACACTTTTCAGCTTAGCTGGCAGTGAGCCTGCAGTCAGATTGTCCTTGTACTACTGTACTAACAGAAGAAAGAGAAGATCAGAGAGCCGCATCTCACGTCATTAGACACTGCAGTGCCACCAAACTCCCAAAACCAGTTACACAACCGTTGAGCTCCAACACAAACATGGCACCATTATTAATATTCTTCAGAAACCAATTATTAATGTAATGGCACCAATAGTTGTCTGACACACATTAGTATTGTCAGCCTTAGCCTAAACCACCCCCAAAACAGGACTAACACCAATGTGCCCAACACATTATACACCAGCAGAGAGACAGTAGTGGCTGACTGTCTTCTACCAACAGAGACATGGGCTGAAAGTTGGTTAACATGCTGTGTAACACAGATGGATGCAGCTATGTAAAGATGTCTCATGTCCTGCAAACACCTACTTAAAAATGTAATGCCTCAACACATACTGGTTTCTGTTATTAGATGTCTACGACTCAATGCACAAAATATTATTCTAAGTAGAGAACCTCATGTTTGAGATACTAGTCATACAGAGTTTGGAATACCGTGCTACTAGCTTTAAAGCGCTTCACGCCTCATCAAGGGTAGTAAGCGCTATATAAATACAAATGCAATAATGTTCACTCTAAAGCACACTGCTGCTCCTTGGAGCAAGGACAGCCCTACATTAAATATGGAGGACAGCACATGTATTGTGTGCACACTCCTCTGCTTTATTTGATCATTGCTCGATGACTAAATCCAAATGCTTAATCTCCAGTATGTCCTCATAATCCCTCCAGTGTGCTTTCACGACAGCCAACGCCTTACAGTCATCTTCCAGTGCCTCATCACCTCGACCAGGCATACACAGCCCCTTCACTGTGATCTCTCCTATCTGTGGCATGGGCTCCCCGCGACAAAGGCTTCAAGGAAATCCACAAAGCGGGCACATTTCCAAGTGTGCTCTCAGCAAGGAACGACCCTTCACACCTGCTCTAGGGTGACCTCCTGCGTACTCTCACAAGGCCTCTAGTGTGACATCATACTACCCATCGATGTCCCTAGACCTCTTCTACAACGCCCTCTCGTCATCCAGGCCTTTACATCTATCCCAGTCTCACCATGGTGCAACCAGGGACGTTATTCGCATTCTGTGGTCTGACATCCCAGAAGGATGTGTATTCACTGCTCATGTGGTGTTCTATCTAGAGCTCCTGGCACCATACATCCAACGTTAATGGCATAAGTAATGCAGGACCATATTATCAAGGAAGGGCGACACATTATCGCCGCTTTTTTTTATTATTTTTTTAAATATTTTATTTTAGTGTTTTTTGAACAAGTTACAGTCAGTTCAAACAAGGCAACAAACATCGCCCACCCACCTCCCATCATAGGATTAACAAGTCAGTACATCATCTAGCACACACCCACGTTCCTTCCAAGGAGTTACATCGCCAGTTAGCCAACAACCCCGTGAATGGGGCAGGCGGTGTTGCGAGAACACAGCAACTTTGACACATTAGGAATCAAATCAACATTTCTAATACCTGCTACCCCAGTGAAAGCACCTTTGTGAAGTCCCGGTATCTAGTTCGCAGCGTGCGTTACACATTCTCTCCCTGGGACCCCCGTATCTCCACAGATTGTTCCTTGTCCGCTGTAGCAGTTGAGTAGGTTTGGTACAGCCCCCAAAAATTCTTCGGTCTGCTAGTGGGGGGCAACAGCTCGCTGTAAATCTCAGATTGTGTGCAGCAAAACAACAAATTGCTCGCCCATCTCTTAAGAGTCGGTGTCGGACTCCTCATCCAGCAGCAGGCCACTACTTTATGCGCAATTAGGAGCCCCATGTCAACCAGTCTTCGGATTGCTTTCGGTAATGGCTTGGTGTAACCTATTAGTGCCATCGCAGGGTCAGGGGAAATAGCAGTCTCAGTGATAGTGCTAAGTTCTGCAAAAATTTTAACCCAAAAGTCGGCAATGCCTGGGCAAGTACATGCTAGGTGGAGAAAATCAGCATTAGGGGAATGACACCTCTCACACTCCGCATTCGGTCGAAGCCCATATCTAAAGAGTCTGGCTGGCGTATAGTATATACGGTTAAGGAATTTAAAATGAACAAGCCTGTGCCGTCCATTCAAGGAGAGTTTCCTGGTGTTGGTGCAACTGTATGTCCAAGTGTTGTCATCCAACGTCCTCTGTAAATCTACTTGCCAGGCTAGTCTTGCTTTAGTGTACATATGCTCCCTATGGAATTGTGACAGGACGTAAAGATGCGTGAGCAGTCTCCGTGGGGTTGTGGCCTTAATGACATATGTGAGTTCCTTCACTTCCGGCGGCTCCGCCATGTCACTCCCCAGCAGTCCCAGACAAGCATGACGCACTCGGAAGAAGTGGAATCTCGTCAGCAGCGACGGGTCCTCCAAATCAGCCTGTGCCTGCTCCCAAGTTTTGACCACCCCGTCAGCAAACAAGTCTCCTGCTGTTTCCATCCCAAGTGTCCGCATAGCTTCCAATACCCCCTTCTCGCACAGAGGGGGCAGCCACCGCGTCCAACCAATGGGAATACTAGGGGAGTACAGCAGCGCACCATTCTGTTGTTGCAGGAGGTTATGCCATGCTGTGTCGTAGCCGCAAGCGAGTCTAGGATTCCTGTGCGGCGATCAACAGGCTCAAATATCATGTGGGGAGGGAGAGTGGTTGGGCAAACAGGGTCTCCATTTTCAGTTGTGGTATATCTTTGAGTCCGTGTATCCATGTGTGGAGATGTGCCGCCTGCGCTACCCTATAGTATAATTCGAGGTCTGGAGCCCCCAGCCCCCCCATGCTGTATGGCAGTGTGAGGAGTGACCACTTCGTCCTCGGCTGTCTGCCCGCCCATGCAAGCCTAGTCAGTTCCTGTTGTAGTCTTCTAAAGAAAATTTTGGGAAGCACCGTTGGAATGGACGTGAATAGAAAGAGGAATCTGGGGAGCACCACCATTTTCATGATGGCAATCCGCCCGAGTAGGAAGAGCGGGAGTTTGCACCATGCAGTCACATCGTCCTCCAGCTTACTGAACACAGTGCCGTAGTTAGCTCTGAAAAGGGTCGCTGGGTCAGTGTGTAATTGGACCCCGAGGTACCTAACTGTGTCCGTAGTCCAAGTAAGTGCGTATTCCATGGTCGTGGGACGAGTAACAGGAGTCAGGGGGAACGCCAGCGATTTAGACCAATTAATTCGGAGTCCTGACAATGCACCAAAACGGACTACCTCCCTCAATACCAATGTCAAATTGTTATCTGGGTCCCTGATGTACAGTAAGGTGTCATCCGCATACATCGAGACTACTATCTTGTAATTCGGGAAGCAAATGCCCTCATTACAATGGTATTCTCGGAGGGCACAGGCCAATGGCTCAGCTACCAAAGCATACAACAGGGGAGATAGAGGACAAACCTGCCGCATGCCTCTGGTGATCGGGAAGGGGTCTGTCACCAGGTCATTAATTCGAACCCTGGCGCACGGCTTATAGTAAAGTGCTCCTATCATCTGTAAAAAAGGAGTGCCCAGGCCCATGCGTTGCAGCACCCTCCTCATGAATGGCCACTCCAAAGAGTCAAATGCCTTCTCCATGTCTAGGAATACTGCTAGAGCAGCCCTATCCTGTCGAGTGTGTTGCATTGTGCCTAATACAGTGCGTATATTGTACGTCAAATTCCTGCTCGGGATGAAGCCGGCCTGTTCCGGGGCCACCAGCTGGGGGACCAGCAGTGCCAATCTAGTAGCGAGGACCTTAGCAAACAGCTTCGCATCTACGTTGAGCAGGGATAGAGGTCTGTACGAACTACACTCCTCCCTGGGCTTTCCGGGTTTTGGGATAGTTACTAAGAGCGCCTCTCTCATTGATTCCGGCATTTTTCCCTCCGCGCATATGTCATCGAAGAGGGTCGATAAGTGCGGGATCAGCTGATCTTTGAAGGCTTTATAGAACCCCGCAGTGAGGCCATCCATTCCAGGGACGCTACCTGACTTCATGCCCATTAAGGCGTCAGATATTTCGTCTCTTTCTATCGGGTGCATGAGAAATTCCCTATCCGAGTTTGGCAGGAAAGGGAGTTCTATATGCTCCAGGTAGTCCTCAATGTCCTCGTCTAATCCCCCCCCGGTGCCGTGTAGAGAGTCGCATAGTAAGATTTAAATTCCTGGGCTATGTCTGCTGTTTCAGTGAGGGTATCGCCCATGTTTGATTTTATTTCTGTTATTATCTGACTCTTCGTCCCGCGTCCGACTATCCTGGCCAACAGCGCACCTGGTCAATCTCGCTCGCCATACACCCTAGCTGTTGCGTATTTTCCCATATGTTTAACTTCCCTATCTGCTTCATCGTGGTATTCCTCGAGCAAGGTCTTAATCTCGCCGCTTACATCACCGTCAGCCCTGTCTCTTTGCCTTTTCTCCAGCATGACCAGTTGCTTCTCAATATCACCTAGTCGTGTACGGATCGATTTCAGTACTCACGAGTGTTTAGATATCGCCACCCCGTGGATATATACTTTGAATGTCTCCCAGACTGTCTGGAAGCTGTCCACTGAGCCTATGTTGGTTTCGAAGAAGAGATCAATGGCCGCTGCTAGCTCTTCCCTGAATACTGGGTCTAATAGTGAATAGGGCGGAAATCGCCAAGTGAATGGGGGGATAGGAGGGCTGTGTGTTAGTATCTCGAGGAGGACAGGAGAGTGATCTGACAGAGTCCTGGGGAGGACTTTGCAGTTGGTAATCAAATCCAATCTGGAAGCTGAGACTAGCCAATAGTCAATTCTTGTGTGTATGTTGTGAAATGCGGAGTAGTGGGTATAGCCTCCCTGTGTCGGGTTGCGGGTCCGCCAGGCATCTTCCAGGCCCAACCTTGTCATGATCCCACGTAGCTCCACCGCCGCCGCAGCCGGTTTACGGTGCGGGCCAGCAGACCTATCCAGTATAGGGTCCCAAGTGAGGTTCGTATCCCCCCCCACCAAAGGTCATTAGGGTTATAGGTGTGTAGTTTACGTGCCAGTTCCTTGTAAAAGTCTGGGGAGTCAAAGTTGGGACCATATGTATTTACAACTACGAAAGACATACCCCGCCCCGTGCATCTAGAGATAACATATCGACCCTCAGAGTCTGTCTCGAGTATTTGCTGTGTGAGTTTAGATCTGGGGTTAACCCAAGTCATGACGCCTCTGGAATGTGAGGTGTACCCTGCAGCTGCCACATTGCCCTCCAGCCCCCTGTGACGCAATATCCCACTGTCCATAGTAAGGTGTGTCTCTTGTAGCAAGGCTAAGTCTATATTGTGTCTCTGTAGATAGCTTACAACTTTGCGCACTTTCCTGTGATCATTTAGGCCGCGCACATTCCATGTGAGGGCCGTGAGCTTGTCAGCACGCTCCGCACATATGTCAGTCGCCTTTGTGCTGTATTCGACAGGTAAGCTCTCTCAAGGTGCAGGGCGCTCTCGCAATACCTATGTGCCTCGCTAGTGTAGCTATTACTTGTTACTCCAAGTTTCGTGCCATGTGTGCTTGTTAGCGCTTTGTGACGTGTGTGAACATCGTAGTAATGCAATCTCTTCCCAACTCCCCCCAAAGAAAAACTGCCCCCCCCCCCTCCCACAGTAGACCATCCCCAACTCGGCCTAGTCTGAAGTTACTCCCCTCCCAAGAACCCCCCAAGTGACCCATACCTGTCCCCGAGGGAACTCACAGTGCTAATAGCGCCAGGGCAGAGGTCGCCAGCTGTGGATCAAGAGCCAGTTACAATTAAACAGTTTTCACAGCTCTGCTCCTAGCCCCATCACCCGTTATGTGTCATTTAACGGCAGCCCACCGCCGCACAACAGTAAATACCAGCTAGTGTTTGTTTCTTGAAACGTCCCCTCCGTATACTTCATACTGGCAGTGTTCCGGCACGCTAGCGCAGGCCTGGAGCATATGTCGGAAAGTCAGAAGCCAGCCAAAGCAAATATAAGTAATAAGCAGTGCAAGAACACCACGGAATTGTCTCACCACAATCCGGAGTCGTAGAGCACTCTTAATCAGCTCCTGACGTCTTCAATCTCCACTGCGAGCAGGACAAAGAGGCCAACAGAACTTCCTCCAGCTCCTGTAGTGTCTCCCAGTCCATTTCAGGTTATCAATAATCCGGACAGTTCAGTGGAGCTGCGCTGTCATTCCTGCTCATCCAAGTGACTTGAAGAGTCCCGGTTTTCCGGCTGACCCCTAGGGCTGGTCCGTTGCTCCTTCGTCCAAGTCTTGAGTGCTCTTTGGAGGGCCTTCGGGTCGGTGAAGAAATGGGAGTGCCCTTGCCGGTTTATCCTGAGCTTCTCTGGATACAGCATGGCGTAGTCCAACCCCAGATCTCGGAGTTGTTGTTTGTAAGGGGCAAAATGCCACTGCTCTTCCTGAACTCTCGCAGTGAAATCCGGGTATAAGGAGATATTTGACCCTTCATACTGCAGCTGCCCCTTCTCCCTAGCAACTCGGAGCGCAGTGTCTCTGTCTCTATAGTTTAGCAATTTAGCGATTATAGGCCTCGGAGGGGCCCCCCGGGCGTGGCTGAGGACCCAATGTGCGATGCGCTCTCTCAACAATGAACACGGGCGAGAAGACGTCGTCGCCCAGCAAGGTGGTCAGAGGTTTCTCCACGAATAGCTCCATTTTGCCTGTCTGAGTAGACTCCGGGACACCCATGATGCGTATGTTGGATCGTCTGGAGCGGGCTTCCAAATCCTCCGATTTGTCCTGTATCACCTGTAGAATCTTGCTTATTTGCTTGCGGTCTTTATCCAGTTCCATTTGCCCCTTCTCGACCTCAGTTAGGCGTCTTTCTGACATGTCAAGGCGTTCTGCATGTTTGTCCACTTTTTCAGACATCCTGTCCATGCGGTAGGAGAGAGCGTCAATTTTCGTCCCTATCTGCGCCATACTGTCTTGCAATCCCTTTTCCATGGTGATAAGTAGCTCCTTAATATCCGTATAGATCAATTGGTCCTGAGCCCCGGACTGCCTCCCAGTGTCCGGTTCCTGTGGGTCAAGCGCTTTCGCAAGCCGCTGTTCAAAAGGGAGTTTCGTTTGTGTCTTATCTCCTTTCCCCATCTTGCCAGTCGAGCTCTCTTTGATGGTCCTCAACGCAATCCGACTCAGGGGGGGGAGGAGAGTGAAGCCAAAATGGTCACGTAGTTCCAGCAGCTAGCTATGCTCCCAGTCCCCACAGGCCGAAGACCGAGACGAGGTAGGCCCACCTCGTGACGCAGACGGGACCGCTCTAGTCTGGCCAAGGCGTGGGAGGCCACGAGGCCGGCCCGGGCAGGGCGCGTCGCAGGCAACTCAGGAGGTCACAATGGGTGTAGGATGGCTCGGCCGATGTGTGCTGCCTCCCACCGTGGCCACGAGCTCCCCCTCACAACGCCACCGGTGTCTTAAAATGGCGGCATGGGGCACAAGTGCCTGCGCTGTTCGAATGCGCGTCTCAGGCAGTGTCCATGTGGTAGCCCCAGCGGCAAATGGCGGCCCGCTCCTCCGGTGGCGCCGGGGCTCCGGCGCGGAAGGTCAAGAGAGCCCCGGGCTGAGTCTGAACACAGCCGGGTCCTCCGTGCACACAGAGCAAGTGCCACTAGTGCTCCGCTGTCCCCCAGGCCAGTGCAACAACCCCCGGGTTTCTCCCGGTCAGCAGCCGCCAGATCCCCACCTCGCCCGGCAGCGTGTTCCAAGCCGCACCCGGCCGGTGCGTCGCCCGTAATTCTCCCCTTATCTGGACCGCAGGGTCAAAGTAAGGCACTGTCCCATGTACCGGCGGCGCACAGGAGACCGCTCACCTCCGCTACCTCGATCCGTTCACAAGTCGGCAGGCAGCTTCACTTGTCATCTAACCCGCAGCAGCTCCCGGCCCCCAGGTCAGTCCCACGCCGCACGTCGGGCGACGCAGGCCGGGCGCGGCACCACTCTAGTCCGAGGCTGTGCAGCCTCCACCGCCAAAGTTTTGAAAGGCCGCTGCTCGTGCTATGGAAGCCCAAACGTCACCGCTCCAAGCACCGATTGCCCCGGGGGTGCTTTGGGGTGACGTACTGCCCGCGGTGGTCGACTAATGCCGCCATGGAAGGATAAATGCCGGATATTGTTAGGCGATGAAGCGGAGCTCAGCGCTCAAGCATACACCATTGACGCCGGCAAGCTCCGCCCCCTATCGCCGCTTTTATTGGCAGGAAACTGCCGCTAAAGTGGCGATAATGGTACAAAAGGGGGTGGTGATGGACGGAGCATCTGAATCAATCAAACACTCACACCCAGTCAAAAGATCTGGTTTAATCCATCACCGTTCTTTAGCGGCGATAATTGGCTAGATAATATGCCCTTATGAATTCCCATTATTATTTAGTAAACAACGGTTCTAAGCAGACAATAAATTTCAGAAAAATTTGATATAGACCATGTTGGGTACTATATAAATCCAATGTCCAGCCGGACAAGGAATTTTATTGAGACAATGTTTCAAATAAAGTCAGGAATAAACGAAAGGACGTTACAATGGGACGAAATCCTGCACCCAACATAAGGAGGGTTGATGTCTCAAGTGGCGATCGGGGTTGATGTCGCCAGTGGCAAGGCTAATCTAGCGAATTTCACGGTATTCCATGGCAGGAATGTGCAAAATTCCAGAACCCAGTAGTGAGGGAGTGGTGGAGAGTATTGATTTTCAGTGTACGCGGTTAGTGCAAGGAACCACGGTGTATTCCGTGTTGCGTGCTCGGCGCGTGAGTGAGGATGGGCGGGCGACGCAGGTTCTTACCACAATGTTGGTCGTTAATGTAGCACGTAGGGTTAAGAGTTGGTAATATCTCTGAATTACTGAGGAGCGGGGCCATGGCGAATTGAAATAGATTGCTGAAAAGGAGTTTTGCATTAGTGAAGAGTCATGGGCACAAAGTTGTGTGGTAAAAAATAATGCAAGTGCGCATAACTCTTAATCGCTTCTTAACAAGATCGTTATGGAGGGGGGGGAGCGCGAGACTCCTGACCAGGGTGATGCCCTCGATAAGTGCAAGGCAGTACTTGGTCCACGTTCTCCTTATTGAGGGGGGGCCCGTAATGATTGCTCTACGTGTTTGGAGCTAGAGGAGTACAAGGAAGGTCTAATTAGCCGACAGAGCATTGCGGCGAATAGGTCAATTACTGGTTTCTAGGAAGTGCCCCGGGGGACGGGACCCGTGTTAAGGTGGTTCTCTTACCTCAAATAAGTACAGCAGCGGTGTGCTTTTAGTTACCGGTGCAATGGCAGGAACTACTGGCGTTTGGAACCGTGCTCGTTTAAATAGTGTGGTAGTGGGCGCCATCTTGAGTGAGTCAGTGAATAAACAGAGAAGAAAGACTATTTCGGATTATCTGTGGAATCAATGCACACCCGCAGGAGGGTGGCGATCGATAAGGCATTGTGTGTTTATTTGGTTTTCCATTAAGGATTACAGCGGGTGTCTAATCAGCGGACCCGGAGGTTTTTTGTAAAATTAAAAATGTGTAGTTCCTAGCAGTGTAGATATGGAAGTGAAAATTACCATAGTTACAGGAATTAGGGAACTGTGGACCCGGTGCTGGGCGAGGGTAAATGAACATGAATGAGCATAATCATTACATATTTACAATTGGTTTACAAAGCGTTATGTACATTTCATAATGCAGAAGGTTAAAATAGAAAAACATGTTATGCACATTTCTTGCTACTTTTTAAGGGTCTTACTCAACTATCAGAGGATGGCTGTATGATTCAGTTGACTTTGTTACGGACTCATTTAAGGACTAAAGGAGTGTTACTGTTTAAAGTTCATAGTAAGGTAGTCCAATCTTCAGTTCAGTTCAAGCCCTTTCTGATCATGTCAAAAAGAATTATTGATTTCAGTTCTTCTCGATTTAGTAACTGGGCCATGTTACCTCCTCTTTTTGGGATTTTCAGTACTTTCAAAATTGTCCAGCGGATATCATCTTCGTCATGGTTGGCCTGTGTGAAATGCTCCACCAGTGGTGAGTTGGGTGTTTTGCACCCGATCCGACTTCGGTGCTGGACAATTCTTATTTTTATTTTCTGAGTTGTCTGGCCATTATACAGTTTCATGCAGGGATAGTGTATTAAATACTTTACATTACTAGTATTGCAGTTCGAGAAAGCACGACATTTAACTGTGATGTTATTAAAAACGGAAACATTTACCTTCAATCGTGAATTCGCAAACGTTACAGCCACCACATTTAGAATTCCCCAAAATGGGGGTCAAGCCCCAGACAGAGTCGAGTGTTGTATGGGGGACAGGAGTGGGCAAGGCTGCTCGCACTAAATGGTCTTTTAGATTCCGGCTTTTGCGAAAAGCAAACAGTGGTCTTTCAATGTTCAAGCCGCCTGCATTTATGATTGGCCAGTGTTGGATTATCATCTTGCGTATTATATTTGAAACTGGTGAGAAGGTGGTAATGCAAGCTATTCTTTCTAGTTCACTTTTGGGTTTGGAAGTCAACAAAACATCACGAGGGCAGTACCATGCCCATTTGGATGCGTTTCTGATTATCCTTTTTGGGTAGCCCCAATTTTTCATTTTGGATGAAAGGGTGGATGCCTCTTTGAAATAGACTTCTTTAGAGGAGCAGTTGCGCTTAATTCTCAGGAATTGAGAGTATGGAAGAGAATCCCTTAGAGCTCTGGGGTGGTTGCTCGAGAAGCTCAAAAGCGTATTGCGCTCAGTGGGTTTTCTATAGAGACGCATAAGTAGTTCTCCCTCAGAATGAAAGATTGTCAAGTCAAGGAAAGCAATGGAAGATTTATCACAAGTAATGGTGAATGATAGGCCGGAGCAGTTATTGTTGAGCCAGTGTAGGAATTGAAGTAAATCACTGATGTCATGTTTCCAAATGATAAAAATATCATCAATATATCTTCGCCAAAGGCAGATGCCTGAGAAGAAGGGGTTTGTGGGGGTGAGGATGGAACCTGTCTCCAATTGATCCATGAACAGGATCGCTAAGTTTGGGGCAAAAATTGCGCCCATGGAGGTCCCTTTGATCTGTTGGTAATATAGGTTATCGAAGGTGAAGACATTTCTTGTGAGGCAGAGTTCTAGGAGTTGGGGAATGAACAATGTCGGGAGAGTGTGCGGGCGTGGTCGGGAGTCTTTTCTGTATACAGAGACTCTACGTCCATTGTGCATAATGTATCCGATGTTGGGTTGAATGGGTGATGTTCAATGAGGTTTATCATCTCCATGCTATCTCTTACATAGCAGGTGGTTACAGAGACGAATTCCTTAATGATGAAGTCTACGTAGGAACCTAATGGTTCTAAGATGGAACCACATGCTGAGACGATTGGTCGTCCAGAGGGATTGGTAGTGTTTTTATGGACTTTTGGGAGGGTGTATAAATCCGGTGTGCGGGGTGATTTCACATTTAGAAAATTACATTTCTTTTTGCTGAGGTAGCCATCATTGACAGCTTTGGTTGTTATTTTGAGAATGAGGCTCTGGAATTCCTTAGTAGGATTAGAGGACAATCTTTGGTAGTGTTCAGTGTTGTCGAGTTGACGTAAAATTTCTGCGTTGTAAGTGTCTCTTTCCTGAAGCCCTATGCCGCCCCCTTTGTCGGCGCTCTTTATTACAAGGGAATCATTAATTTTGAGTGAATTGATCGCTTGTTTCTCTTTAAGAGAGATATTGTAACGGATAAATCTTTTCTTGCTCTCCACGCTTGACAAATCCTTAAGCCCCATCTTCTCAAATGTGAGAATCTCACCCGGGATCATTCCAGCAGTGGGCGAGAATGTCGATGGTGGTCAAAAGGGAGTGTTTCAGGTGTTTTTAGGTGTGGGATGGAGTTGAAAAAAGGCTTGTAGACGGATCCGACAACAAAATATCGGAGAAGTTCCGTTTGTAACTCCATGAAGTTGGGTGGGATGGTGGGTACAAACGAGAGTCCTTTCTTTAGCAATGAAAGTTCATGCTCTGCCAGTATGTGATTAGGTAGGTTGAAAATGGGAATGACATCAGTTGATGCCATGGTCTCATTAGGGTGCTCTACCATTGGTAGAAATGGTTGCGTGTTTTGCGCTCCCCCGGTGGGTTGTACCACCGTTGTGCTTTCTTCGCTCGCCCATGTTGCGGCGTGTCGT
The DNA here is from genome assembly GCF_964261635.1 of Lissotriton helveticus. Taxonomy (NCBI): domain Eukaryota; kingdom Metazoa; phylum Chordata; class Amphibia; order Caudata; family Salamandridae; genus Lissotriton; species Lissotriton helveticus. The sequence goes on along the minus strand of NC_136059.1, from coordinate 1,700,316,637 downwards.
GTTGGCCTCTGCCTAAAAAATTGCTGGAGTGAGTGCCTCCACGTCTTGATGTGCTGGAACCCTCTCCGGGGTCAGAGTCATCCGAGGAGTCAGCGGAGGTGTCGGAAAAACCCACCAGATTTTGGCGCCTATTGAACCTGCCCCAGGGTCTTGTATTCTGAGGGTTAGAATAGGATCTGTTGTTGTAAAAATCCTTTTGCAAATAAGGGTAGGTATTTTCTACGTTGTATACTTTAATGTCTTTTTTGAATTTATTAGCCTTCTTATTCTGTTCTAGTCTATGGAAGTCAGCGATAGTTTTTTCAACTTGTTCCAATTGTTTTTTGCTATCCGCTGTGCTGTTTGAGTCTTGAAGTTGCTTTTCAATATCTGCAATCTCTGTTTCTAATGATTTGAGGGTTTCAGTGGCAATATCTATCCCTAACACTAGCCAGTGTCGGGAACAGGTAGTTCCGATGTAACTGAAGTTTAAGATGTACTTGGGGTTGTCGGTAAATATACCCGGGATGTTCCTGAGCTGTAGGTCAACAGGGATCACTTCTGCTTTAAGGTAGTCCATAAGCATTAGGATCATGAGTTGTAACCGGACTTGTTTTTTCCTTAATTTTTCAAGTTTTTCTGGCAGGGAGCAGTTAGTGAGGGTGGGAGCTTCGGGAGCGTCTGATAGAAGAGAAGGGCCTGAGCATATTTTCTTGATATAGTCGTCTGAATAAAGTGGTGCATGTGCTGACATGCTGAAGTTAAAAGTAGAATTTGGTGGGGGGATGAGGAGGAAAGGGTACTAGGAAGGCCCACCCCATAGGACGGTTGGTAAGGGTAAGAGACCCCTTGCAATCCAGCGATTGCGCTAACGTTTTAGTTTGCAAACAAGGGAACCCGATAAGTAACTAAGGACCACGGGTATCAATTATTATTTAAAATACAGCAGTCCTAAGCAGACAATACATTTCTGAAAAATTTGATATAGACCATGTTGGGTACTATATAAATCCAATGTCCAGCCGGACAAGGAATTTTATTGAGACAATGTTTCAAATAAAGTCAGGAATAAATGAAAGGACATTACAATGGGATGCAGTCCTGCACCCAACATAAGGAGGGAAGTGCTTTTGATAAATCTTCCATTGCTTTCCTTGACTTTACAATCTTTCATTCTGAGGGAGAGCTACTTACGCGTCTCTATAGAAAACCCACTGAGCGCAATACGCTTTTGAGCTACTCGAGCAACCACCCCAGAGCTCTAAGGGATTCGCTTCCATACTCTCAATTCCTGAAAATTAGGCGCAACTGCTCCTCTAAAGAAGACTATTTTAAAGAGGCATCCACCCATTCATCCAAATTGAAAGATCGGGGCTACCCAAAAATGATAATCAGAAATGCATCCAAACGGGCATGGTATTGCCCTTGTGATGTTCTGTTGACTCCCAAACCCAAAAGTGAACTAGAAAGAATAGCTTGCGTTACCACCTTCTCACCAGTTTCAAATAAAATACGCAAGATGATAATCCAACAATGGACAATCATAAATGCAGGCGGCTTGAACATTGAAAGACCACTGTTTGCTTTTCGCAAAAGGCGGAATCTAAAAGACCATTTAGTACGAGCAGCCTTGTCCACTCCTGTCCCCCATACAACACTCGACTCTGTCTGGGGCGTGACCCCCATTTTGGGGCATTCTAAATGTGGTGGCTGTAACGTTTGCGAATTCACGATTGAAGGTAAATGTTTCATTTTTAATAACATCACAGTTAAATGTCGTGCTTTCTCGAACTGCAATACTAGTAATGTAATCTATTTAATACACTGTCCCTGCATGAAACTGTATATTGGCCAGACAACTCAGAAAATAAAAACAAGAATTGTCCAGCACCGAAGTCGGATCAGGTGCAAAACACCCAACACACCACTGATGGAGCATTTCACACAGGCCAACCGTGACGAAGATGATATCCGCTGGACAATTTTGAAAGTACTGAAAATCCCAAAAAGAGGAGGTAACATGGCCCAGTTACTAAATCGAGAAGAACTGAAATCAATCATTCTTTTTGACACAATCAGAAATGGCTTGAACAGAACTGAAGATTGGACTACCTTACTATGAACTTTAAACAGTAACACTCCATTAGTCCTTAAATGAGTCCGTAACAAATTCAACTGAATCATACAGACACCCTCTGATAGTTGAGTAAGAACCTTAAAAAGTAGCAAGAAATGTACATACCATGTTTTTCTGTTTTAACCTTCTGCATTATGAAATGTACATAACGCTTTGTATACCAATTGTAAATATGTAATGATTATGCTCACTCATGTTCATTTACCCTCGCCCAGCACCGGGTCCACACTTCCCTAATTCCTGTAACTACGGTAATTTTCACTTCCATATCTACACTCCTAGGAACTACACATTTTTAATTTTACATAAAACCTCCGTGTCCCCTGATTAGACACCCGCTTTAATCCTTAATGAAAACCCAATAAACACACAATGCCTTATCGATCGCCACCCTCCTGCGGGTGTGCATTGATTCCACAGATAATCTGAAATAGTCTTTCTTCTCTGTTTATTCACTGACTCACTCAAGATGGCGCCCACTACCACACTATTTAAACAAGCACGGTTCCAAACGCCAGTAGTTCCTGCCATTGCGCCGGTAACTAACAGCACACCGCTGCTGAACCAACAGCACACCACTGTTGTACTTATTTGAGGTACGAGAACCACCGTAACACGTGTCCCCCCCCTACCCCCCCGGGCACTTCCTAGAAACCAGTAATTGACCTATTCGCCGCAATGCTCTGTCGGCTAATTAGACCTTCCCTGTACTCCTCTAGCTCCAAAGACGTCGAGCGATCATTAAGGGCCCCCCTCAATAAGGAGAATGTGGACCAAGTACTGCCTTGCACTTATCGAGTGCATCACCCTGGTCAGGAGCCTCGCACTCCCCCCGCCATAACGTTCTTGTTAAGAAGCGATTAAGAGGTATGCGCCCCTTGCATTATTTTTTACCACACAACTTTGTGCCCATGGCTCTTCACTAATGTAAAACTCCTTTTCAGCTGTCTATTTCAATTTACCACGGCCCGCTCCTCAGTAATTCAGAGATATTACCAACTCTTAACCCTACGTGCTACATTAATGACCAACATTGTGGTAAGATCCCGCGTCGCCTGCCCATCCTCACTCACGCGCCGAGCACACCACACGGAACACACCGTGGTTCCTTGCACTAACCGCGTACACTGAATATCGATACTCTCCACCACTCCCTCACTACTGGTTTCTGGAATTTCGCACATTCCTGCCATGGAATAACGTGAAATGTGCTAGATTAGCCTCGCCACTGGAGACATCAACCCCGATCGCCACTTGAGATATCAACCCCGCTATGCACGTTCGTAACTTCATAGCCACTCATATCTCTGTCACCCTCCATATTCAATATTCACCGCTATAACAGTATGTGCCTGATTCACACTGTACAGTCTCACTCCTATCTGTTCTTCTTGCCACGTTACTCACAGTTAAACATTATCCGTTCCTATGTCTACGTATGCTTAACTTGCTTGCCTGAACTTACTTGATGAGTGCACTTTCCGGTGATTCTGACAGGTCACTTTCTTTTGTTTCCCTGTTTTTACCCCAACAGGCGTTATTTGTATATACCAGGCAAATGTCATTTTCTAGTCCTGATGATGATGCCTCTAATTAATGAGCTTGGGATCGAAACGTAGTCGGCATCTCAAAATAGTACCACTAATGTCCATTGTGTGTAATTATTGTGGTTACTATTGGGCTAAGCTTGTTGTACTGTATAATGAATGCAACCTGCCACAGCTCTTAGTTTTTGCCTGTATTCTTGTTTGTCTAATTATTTATTTGTTATTTCATTTCACCCGCACTTCCCTCCTTATGTTGGGTGCAGGACTGCGTCCCATTGTAATGTCCTTTCGTTTATTCCTGACTTTATTTGAAACATTGTCTCAATAAAATTCATTGTCCGGCTGGACATTGGATTTATATAGTACCCAACATGGTCTATATCAAATTTTACTGAAATATATTGTCTGCTCAGGACCGTTGTTTTCTAAATAATAATTGATACTTGTGGTCCTTAGTTACTTATCGGGTTCCCTTGTTTGCAAACTAAAACTTGTGAATTCCCGTAGCAGCCCAGGTTAACACCAGATCCTGGGATTCTATGGGAATTCACAAGGGCATATTATCAAGCCCATTATCGCCACTTTAGCGGCAGTTTCCTGCCGATAAAAGCGGCCATAATATATCGCCCTTTCTTGATAATATGCCCCTGGTACTCCTGTTATCACGCCACTCCTGGTGCTCCTGAGAGCAAATCTGGGCACAGACTGATGCTGCTCAGAGTGAAGTCTGAGGGTCCCAACAGCCAGCACCTGGAGCCCCTGGCAGGGAAGTCTCGGCCCACCTCCCCACACAGAACGGATGCATCTGACACCCACAGAAGGATGCACCTCATCTCACGCATCTTGGGCACTTGACATTCTAGGGGTGTGACCTCGATGCACTAGTGTTCCTGGCAGCACACATAGCATGCTGATGACATAACCTGGTACTCCTACAATCACTAAACATCTGGCGCCCATAAAACGCCAGGGTTACAACTCTCAACAAGGCAAGGTTCCTACCAGCCTACAGATCGCAATGCTGACACCCAAGAACCAATGCTTCTGCCACACCAATACTGAAGCACCTCACATTCCGAGGCTGATGCACACCTCGCATCATGTGCTTCTGAAACACCAATACGGAGGCCTCCAACACACTTCCCCGCACCCCAAGGATGGTGCACCTCACAACATACCGGTGATCTCGACAGTCCGCACGTGAAGCCTTGTAGATCTCACATCTGATTCCCTTTACACCCCGTAGTGTGGCCTGGTGAACTTAACTCCTGGCTCTCCAGGCACACAGCATCTAGAGTTCCTGACATCACATGTTGTCCCTAGCAGCTGCTCGGTCTGCTTCGCTATAAACCGTTTACTCCGGGTGGGCACATTCAGGCCAGCTGTCTTGATTGCTTCATATTCTCTTTGGGTGCAGCACCCTTTCACCTCATGCTACCGCGACCATGTAAGCCCCACCCTGGGTTTTCAACAGCATCTGCACTCCGCGCTCTATGCAGCAGCTTCTGACAACCCCCCACCGACCCCCAAGCACATGCAAAGGTAGGTCCAAAGCCTTCGTAGTCCTCCATCACCCTTGTTGCGATTCTATCTGGGACCCTAATTCGATATTCCCGATTTATGCCCTTATATGGTTATAACAAATAATATCCTTATAAAGGCATAAGAATCATATCCATATTTAGTGATAGCCAATGCGGTCCAAATACGGCAAGGCTACTCCCATAGACTCCTAGAAAGTACAATGCGTTCTTTAAACAAACCAATCCTACAGCAGCCCGGGAATTCCCCCTGCTTTTGTTTTGATTTGCACAAGAACTCCTGGAGTCCAGAAAGAACTGTTAGTTCTTAGTGACGTCTTATGTCCAACCTTACGTCAAACCCGGCATCTTTCAGGTATAAATATACCAACGTTGCCTTAAGCAAACACACAGTGGTTTGGAGCAGAGCGGCTTTCTACTTGCCCGAAGCCCAGCTGATGCGAGAGCCGAAGGAAGTCGACCCTCCATTTGACGCACTGAGAGAGACGCTGTCTTTTCTCCTGCCGGGAAATTCCAGCTCCGGTGCTGGGAGATCGAGTTCTGAGAGAGAGATACAAGACCTCCTTCATTCTAGAACCAAGGTACGGAGCTGATTAAACCCTTGAGAGAATTCTTGATTCAGATTCTTGGCAAAAACCAACTTAACTTAAACTGCAACTTACTTACTCCTTCCCACGTATTAGGCTTAGGTCAGGTACACCGGGGTAGGCGTATCTTAGAAGCACCGTTGAGTACGTTAGTCAATGTTTTTATGTATGTATATATTTTATCCGTTTTAAAGTATCATATGGCTAAGAAACCATATCAATGCTTTTACAGTATTATTTCATAATACTCCTTTTACTGTACGCACTTTACTTTACTATAAGTATTGCAATTGTGGCAATTCATTTCTCTTGCATGAGAAAGAAGACTGCTCAATAAAATAACACCTTTTATTGAAAACGCCCATCTCTCTATTTCTCTGCACTCTGGTGAAACTAAGTATGCACAATCGACTGAGTGAAATAGCTGTCTATTGTTTTCACACGACTCTAGAGATACACTCTTATTCTGAGGGAGCAAAGTTGTCATGTTTTATGGTTGTCAGAAGCTAATCCCTTCTTGTCTATCCAGGGAAGTTAAACTCCTCCTTGTTTATTCGAGAAAGTTTCTAGTGACCTCTGAGCTAGCTGGCAAAACTAATTAAGTCTAATATAGTCAGTAGAGACCTAGTCGACCTCAGTCCTACGTCTACACTGCTGTTTATTTTATTCCAATGCGCAGAGCCTATTGAGAATATAGGAACGACACTACAGGGTGCCCAATGTTTGGTAAGGTGATAAATCTAACGCAAGACGTTAGAGTAACTCAGTCGTGCTTTTTCACACAGACCCTTTTCCCGTAAAAACTCCAATAGACGTCTGGAGTGGGTAAAAGGTTAAAATCCGCCGGAACTTAGTAGGAAGAGATTCCTATGTATAGTTTTGGTTTAGTCAACGTTGAAGGATACAGTGTTCCAAAATATTGTGCACCTAATCTTTGTTTCCCTTGAAACTTGATCTGCAACCAAAAAACTTTCTGTCAGAAAAAGGCCTGACGGAGACGAAGAAAGAGATGCTACAGCGTCTCAACTGTTGTTGGATGACACAACTATCCAACAGAATGACCCGAATGCTATACTCATTCCGGTCAACATAAGAAGAACTATAACTATTAAACTTATAGAAAATGGGCTGACATCACGAGGTGATACAGTCATATTCGTGGTAGAGGCCCATGAATATCGGCAGACAGAGGTATTCTATTCATGGATACACTTTCCAGCAGCAAATGCTGTGACACACAACTTCCACTATTACAAAATAGAGGAACCTCCGGATGAATACACTCCTTTTGAGGAGATTGAAATCCCATTAAATTACCAAGAGCACCTGCTCTGGTTTAAAGGCGCCCTAAAACATCAAAATCACATCACCAGGCTCGGTCCACTAGGTAGACCAGGAGCAACGTTGCCGGTTCTAGCCAGCTACACACCAAATCCAGACATTGAAAAAATGTCGGACCGGGAACTGTTAGCACAGCTAAAAATACTAATTAAAATACATAGACAATTAGTCCAATATGTAATGCGGACTTCAACAGTCCAACCAGCTATTAACATTCCACAGCTGACCCCTCATCAGGGGAACACAAACAAAATTACACCACAGAACATACAATCATGTCTTGGTAAAACACCCGCTAAACGGGAACAAATTCCATTCTGGTTAGCACTAAAAAATCAGTCAAATAGAGGCAGTATTTCCTGATACTACGCCTACTGAGAAACACAGAATTCTGACTATCTGTCTTCCAATGGGGATCGCACCACATGTGGAAGATTGTGACACTTGGGGCACAGTCTTTGCTTCGATCTACAAAAAAACACATGGTGTTCCATCCATGCCGGTAATACCAGATGTACTAAGACATATTCAAAATGAATACGGTCCAGAACCTGCTTTAACTCTGGGTATGAAATTACTGAAAGACTTCAAGCAGGTCTCGGCTATATTATTAGCCAACATAAAAGGAGAAGCAGCATCTGTGGCGATCCGCCAAAAGTTGAAAGAAACAGATATAGCAGAACAACCATTTGAACTTGCCAGAATCATAGAAAAATCCTATGAAGAACTAGGTAGAGATAGTTTGGGTGGGAAACCAGTAAAACCCCAACTAACTGAAAATCCTGAAAAAACATTTATTAAAAATAATCTAAATACTCCAAAAAAGAGTTGGGATGGTAATAAACAATCCACTCCCAAAGAAAAATGATTCCAGTCCAGAGGAAGGTCTCCTCAACGAAGAGAAAGATCTCCTGACCGAGGAAACAAGTCTACCCAGAGGGAGCCCTCTGAGAAAAGATACAACCTTAGAAATAGGGATAATCTGAAAAAACCTGATAGATATCAAGATATTGATACTCGTCCCTCTCGATCTTTTCAGACTTCCTCGCAGAAATCGGAAAGAAGAGGACGGTCAGAACACAGGGAAGAGCACGTCAAGTCCAAAGACAAGGAAGCTGCTCATCAAAATAAAAAATTACAATTTCCAAGAAAGAAGGTAGCCAGTATTAAAATAATTAAACATGCCGAGGATACTGAGGACACAACTGAAAAACAGAGAGTGGGCCCAGACAATGCTAGACAGCGCAGCAGAAGTGACCATAGCTTGCAAGATCCTGATGAATCTTCTGGAGACAGTGGACACGAATGAATACATTCAAGTGGAAACTGCAGATACCAGAGTTAGCGAACCTCATAAAATATACGAGATAACATTACGTATAGAGGGAGACAAGACTAGGAAAGTAAGGGGTCTCTTTTGGGATAACCTTTCGAAAGGCTATGACATCCTTTTAGCTGAGAAAACTGGCCACCTGCCGAGGAACATGGAGGCAGGCTGACGTCTGCCGAGGGAGCTCCAGACCGGGAGGTGGTTTCTCCGAAGCAAAGGCAGCGATAAAGGCACGGAAACGGTGAGAGCGGAGCGGATGATTTCTAGTTAAATGCGAGCAGTACTCTGATGGCTTTTCTCTGTTTTTCCTCGTAAAACGGAATAATATCGGAAAATATCGAGCAAGTGGAGGCGGCGTTCACACCAGTCGAGGAGCGCTCCCGGCACTTGGACCCTGGAGGAGCGGAGGGGCGGAGAGAACGAAGAACGAAGTCAGAGACGGAGTCAGGAAGTGAAAGCGGCCGGCGGGGAGTGAGTCACCAAACGTGCATCGGCGGTGTGTTATGAGCTCGAGCAGGCTTCTTCCAGAATTTAATTCTGGTCCCACGGAGGGTGAAGTTAAAGGAATCTGTATCCCTTCTACAGCACATGAGGAGAGGAGGTATTTCGGCAGAATAGTGCGGGGGTCGAGGGACTGGGCTTATGCGTGGGGGCAAGCTAGGCGGCTGTTGGCAAGAGTAAGCCTCAGCTCCCCACTAACCAATAATTTTGTTTATCGTGCCTCATTAAAGGAGGGAGCGGAGAAGGGGGTCCAAACATTAGGCACCAGAGGGGCTCGGTTGGTCTGGAACTCAGTAGTGGAGAGGTATTATGTGAGCTACAGCGACTGTTACAGGATAAGGGCATGGACTTAGGAGCAAGTCCAATACCTGAGAATCTGCTTATACACCCCAGACAAGATGAGGAGATAGTCGTCCTCCCAGAGAACCTGGTAGGTGAGGAGTATAAGATCAAGACTGCCACCAAAGATAAGGGAAAGATAAAGGCGCCTTCAAACATACCTTTTAATATACCCTCCAATATACCCTCTAACATATTTTCTCCCCCACCCCCCCTTACTTCCAAACCTTTAGTCAGGAATAGGTACCAGTTGAGGTCAAGATTCGCCTTACAGAAGTCAGGAGTTGAGGTTCCCGCCACCGTCACTACAGGTGTCATCCCGATCTCCCCGATAGGAAGAAGGAGGGGTAGGAGTAATATCCTGGGGGAAGTGGGGGAAGTGATTAAGCAAAAGCAAAAGCTAAAGCAGAAGTTGCTGAAGACCTGCGGGACAGTCCCAAAGCCCACCCCTTCCCTAAAGGCCTATTTTAAAATAATGGAGAAGGTAGTTGACACCCCAACAGGAGGAGGAAGTATCCCCTGCCCTATCTCTTCAGGATCCCCGGGTCCATCTAGCCATCCTACGTCAAAGGACCCACAAAGTATCAGTAATTTATCAGATCATACTTATCCTGATATACCAGGCATTTCCTTCGCTGTGACTCTAAAAAATAGCTATGCGGTATTGGGACAGTTGGAGGATGCAATAAATCAAGAGAGTCAGGAGAGAGCAGACGAAGAGCTAGTGCAAGATGATGAAACCGGAACCAGAATAGAGGGAGGACCTTCAGGTCCGAGGCCGGCACAGACCGTCCTGGCTAGCCCCCCACCCCCCGCAAGATCGTTGGTGCCAGTCCCGGACGCAGGTTTGTCACAGGTGGGAGCCCTTCTCTTAAGTCTTAGAGAGGACTTGCTGACGAAACTTGATCAGAAGTTTGACACATCCGAGGCCAACCAAAAAATCATTCATGATCAGTGCGCCAGTTTGGAGCAAAAATTGGTGGATGTCAGTAAGCGCACAGAGGAGCTCGAGGAAGATGTTAGTCTCCTAAAGGGAGCCTCACAAAGACATGAAAGAGATATTGAGACGTTAAGAGCACGAAACAGGGACCTTCAGATGGACGTGGAAAGATTAGAAATTCACTCAAGAAGGAACAATCTGAAGTTCTTGAAAATACCTGAAGGGTTGGAAAATGGGGATGTTAAAGCCTTTATCTGCAAAATCCTCAGAGAGGGCGTCCTAAAAGACAGTCCAGAAATAGATCTTGAGAGAGAGATACAAAGAGCCCACAGAGATCCTTTCAGGCAGCGCTCCGGAAGGTCTGAGCCACGAAAGCTCCTGGTGAACTTTCTATCTTTTTCAGTCAAAGAATTATTCTTGAGTAAAGCTCTGAAGGAAAAATCCCTACAATTAGGTGCAGCAAACTATATGATCCGTTCTGATGTTCTAGTGGAGAAGTGTGGCTCAGTGGTTAGAGGCGGCAGACCCGGAAGCTGAGATCAGCCGTGGACCAGGGTTCGATTCCCCGCCTCGGCGGGTCTCGGGCTCAAAAATTCCACTGACTCGACAATTCTCGCTCCGGTGCCTACTCGACTCACGGGGTCACACTCTGCGACTCTGGGCAATAGCTTGCTTAATCTCCACTACGGCCCCTCGCGGCGGGATGCCTGGCTTTCACCTTGTGAATACCCTGCCGGGGTATCTCTCACAGGGGAATACCAGGACGGGTTCCCTAAGCAAGCGCCTTGAGACCCCTGGGTGAAACGTGCGCTATATAAATCGAAATACATTTACATTTACATTTACATTTACATGTAGGGAAAATAACAGCACAAAGACAGTGGGAGCTGGGGAGTCGAATGCCTGAGCTGAGGAGCTTAGGGGCTCAGGTGCAGATGAAGTTCCCTGCCTTCTTGAGAGTGGTTTGGAAGAACAAAACTCATAACTTTAATTCAGTACAGGATGTCGACTCCTTTCTTATTTTGATGCGTGAGAAAACGTCTGAGTAAGATAAATAGGACTCTGAAAAGCCCCGGGGGGGTTGAGAGCAAAATAAGTTAGATAATTAGCTTAGAATCTAAGTAACACGTGTATTAAGGTAATTAATGGTGTGTGTGGGGTCTCGGGGTGCCAGTAGTTTTCTAGAGTAGAGAAAGAAATGGTAAAGAAAAGTAGAGGTGGAAAAAGAAGGGAAAAAAAGAGGGGGAAAAAAAAAAATATATATATATAATATAAAAAAAAGAAAAAAAAAATTCTTACCAGATAAAGGGTGTTTAATTTGGAAAAGTAGGGAAAAGTTGGGAAAGGGGAAGAATGGATTAATCTATCTAGCTTTTGTCGTACATATATAGTATAATAAATCACAAGGGTTGCCACCCGGGGGTCTGGAGAGCTCCCGACTGGCGACATGATCGCCGTAGGAGTAAAGGGGGGGGTTCCTCAGGGGAGGGGGGGAGGAGGGAGGGGTGTAGGGGGGAAAAGTAAAATAAATCTTCATATTGGCTTGAAAATAATTCTTGCTCAGGTAGGGAGCTGGCTCAAAATGCTTAAGGTGATGTTAGAGAATTATGGCCGACACGACATATAGTATAAAATTTATAGGCTGGAATGTTAATGGGCTAAGAGACAGGACCAAAGCAAGAAGGATCATAGATTTTTTGTTTAGATCAGGGGCACATATTTGTCTATTAGAGGAGACACATGTGGAGAGGGAAGAATGCAGTCAAATATTTGGGAGATGTAGATGGATCCAGGATATTATATCCTCGGGACAAAGCGGTAGCACAAGGGGGGTGGCCGTGATTATTAGAGCAGGCTTGGGGATTAGGTTGATAAAACACGAAACAGACATTTCAGGCAGATGGTTGATAGCTTCTTTGATGGTAGGAAGCGCCCCTCTTGTCTGCGCAGTCTACTATGGCCCGAATCTAGATGCCCCGGGGGCCCTGATGAAACTTAAAACCAACTTAATAGAGACAACAGGCCCAATAATTATAGGGGGAGACTTTAATCTAATTTTTGATAGAGATCTAGATAGAACATCAAGAGTGAGATTTTCTCCCCCCAAAAAAACCAGTTTAGAACTTAAGAATATTATGAGGGATTTTAATTTGACGGACATTTGGAGATTCAAAAATCCAGGGGGAAGAGATTTTTCTTTCTATAGTAGAAGATATGGGCATCACTCTAGGATAGATTTCTTCCTGGTAGATAAGAACCTCTCATCGGCAGTCAACTCTATATCATATGTCCCTGCAATTCTTTCAGATCACTCAGTGGTGGAAATGGTAGTCAATATGAAACAGAAAAAACATTTCAGGAGATGGACACTGGATCGGACGCTGCTGCTGGATGAAGGGGTCAGACAGGATTTAGTGACCCAGTCTGAAGAATTCTTTACAGTCAATACAGGGTCAGCAAGTAAACAAATCGTCTGGGAATCGTATAAAGCTTTTTCCCGAGGTTTGTTAACAACCCTGATGATCAGGAGGAATAGACTGAGGAAAGAGAAAAGGGAAGCATGGATTTCAAGAATTAAGCTTAAGGAGCTGGAGTTACAGAGGGCATCGGCAGAGGAGTCGGATAACAGGCTAATCCTTCAGAGAGAGCTCGATTGTCTGCGAGCAGAATTTCAAGCAGGGTTGGACAAGGATCTGAAGGAAAAGTGGGACATTAGTAATTTACAGCAGTTTGCTTACGGTGAGAAGTGTGGGCGTCTCCTGGCCTGGAAGGCTCGAGCAGACAGAACAAGAAATCAGATAGATAGTTTGGTTTTATCAAGTACAGGGGAAAAATCCAACGAAGATGACTGTATAAGAGAAGAAGCAAAGAGATACATGCAGTCCCTATATGGACCTAACTCTTCTATGAGTAAGCAACAAGCAGAATCCTGGTTTGCAAATGTTCAGCTCCCTAAGTTATCTGAGTCAGACAGCTCTTACCTTAGTTCAGAAATCAAAGAAGGGGAAGTCAGGGCTCAGTTGGCGAAAATGGCTAAGGGCAAAGCCGCAGGCCCAGATGGGCTTCCAGTGGAGATGTTTAAGATCGTTTTAGAGCAGATCATAGGGGTTCTGACCCTATTATTCAACAAAGTTTTACTCAGGGGAGGACAGGTCCCTAGGTCATGGGCGGAGGCAACGGTCACATTATTGTTGAAGCCAAACAAGGACCCAAGTAGGATAGAGTCCTACAGGTCCATTTCATTACTAAATGTGGACTATAAAATATTTGCGGGGGTACTGGCCACGAGACTAGCAAAGGTAGTAAAATCAGTAGTACATAGTGACCAAAGGGGCTTCATTCCGGATAGGCAGCTCAATGAGTTGACTTTTCAAGTGGTAGCAGCGATTGATCTGGCTCAAGAAAAGAAGCTGCCTTTGACCATAGTAGCAGTGGATGCCGCAAAGGCATTTGACCAGGTTGACTGGAACTACATGTGGTTGGCGATGGAAAAATTTGGCTTTCCGATGAACTACATAACAGCCATCAAGCTCCTATATTCAGCACCGACAGCAAAGGTCCTTGTAAATGGTTCATTGACTGAGCAGTTCCATATCTCCAGAGGTACTCAACAGGGATGTCCCCTATCCCCCCTTTTGTTTGACTTATATATAGAGCCTTTCGTTTGTTTATTAAGAGCCGATCCAATAATTAAACCCTTTAAGATGGCGGATATGGAGTTTAAGCTGGCATTGTATGCTGATGACCTGTTAATGTATACTATAAATCCGGATTTAGCGATCCCCAGACTATTAGATGTTGCAAAGGGGTTTGGTAATATTTCGGGGTACTCAATTAATGCTGAAAAGACGGAAATAATGGAATGGAATCAGCAGTCTAGTTCGATGGGGAAGAAGAATAAAATGAGGTATCTGGGAATCCATCTGGTCAATGAGATAGATGAAATCCCCAAAATTAATTTAGAAAGGGTCATTAAAGACACAATTGTTTTATTGCAACGTTGGTCCTCTCTGCCTTTAAATATTTATGGGCGAGTGAATCTCCTGAAAATGATAGTGCTTCCTAAGGTTACTTTTTTATTTAATGCAATCCCATTATCTTTTCCAGCACCCTTAATTAAAAAATTACAAGGAAAATTGGGCTCATTCATTTGGAATGCCAAAGGCCCCCGTATAGCATGGAAGAAATTAAGAAGGGGTCTCAAGACAGGAGGGCTAGCGTTTCCAGACTTAATGTTGTATTGCCATGCTTTTCATTTTAAGCATTTCAGAATTATGGCGGGACATATGGACCAATCATCAATGGGGTTGCTATTCTCTGGTTTATTAAAGGACGTCCCTCAGGGATCTAGTTTCTTTCTCTACAAGTTTGGGGACCCAAAATTCTTCAAGAAAGTAAGGTTGAAGATTTTAAGGTCAGCTCTGAAAAATTGGGTATTTGTAAGGACTAAACTAAACATCTTGTATTATGCGCCGCAGGCACCTATATGGGACTCACCAGGCCTCCCTGCCTGCCTTAATGATCAACTATCACTACCTTTGAAGCAGGCAGGGCTGGAGAGGTGGGGAGACCTGCAGGGAGATGGCCAACTCTTAAGTTGGGATACTTTGTTTAATCTAACTAGGGGAGCCCTGACGCGGTTTAAATACTATCAATTGTCAGGCTGGTGGACAACGAGATCTGTCATACCCAATGAAAATAACCCCCCAAACCCCAAATTTGAAGCGGTAGCTAGAAGGGGTAAGTGGAAATCCCAAATATCTTTTTGGTATTCGGCAATGTTGGAGGGGGAGAATGTCATAGAGACTGAAATCTGTAAATTGTGGTGCAACGCTCTTACCCCGGCTGACGGGTCTTTTTTGGATTTCTGGCACGACTCCTTCAGGGTGTTAAATGCTGTAATCAAGCCGGCTGCGCTGAAAAGGAATCACATATACACCATGTATAGGGTTTATATAACTCCGAAGAAACTGGCAAAATTCTCTAATATTGACTATAATTGCCCATGGTGTGGCCTCCTGAGGGCAGACGATGTTCATATGTTTATGGATTGTCCTGAATTAGCGGTCTATTGGGGGAAGATAAAGGAATTTTTGGAAGAAGTACTCTCAATGCCTATAGCACTTCCAAGGTTTACAGTTATGTTTGGGCTTGTTACGAACTATCAGGTGAATGACCTCCCCACTAAATTCGTATTCTTTATCATCCTCTTAGCAAGACGTGAGATCTGTAGGGCATGGAAAGATCCAACTCCCCCTACCTTTGCTAATTGCCTGAGGCAGATCATGTTAACCTGCAAATCAGATGTGGCATGTGATCCCAGAAGTGAGACGAATGTTTGGGCAGCCTTGGTGGCATGGCAATCTCGATGATTGGTTTTCCAATGATTTGTCTGGAGCCCTGCTGGTTCCCCGTACTCCTAAGTAGCAAAGGGCGTACACAGATCGGCAAAAAAAAAAGGAGTTTGGAGGGGAAGGTAGTGGCTGCTTGAGGGTACGGGCAAACCAACTTGCATCAGGCCAAAACTAACGAGGGTCGGTGCAGAACGGCCAGTAGTGCATGGAGGAGCCAGTGTCCCATCAAGAGTTCCATATGTGATATATGAGGATTACCAAAAAAAAAAAAAAAAAAAAAAAGAAAGACTGGCCACCAGAGTTTGTCAGGGAGTGCCCACATGGCGAAGAAATGATTATGCCTGCCTTCTCAAATCATATTTCAATTCATAAAAAAACGTTATATGCAAGAAAATGGGCAGTAGCCCAAGCTCCTGCATTATATAAAAATCATGTAGGATGGGATGGGGACTCTCCTCCTCACAAAATCCAGTTAAAAAGTCAACCCACTGCACAAAGGCAGTACCCAGGTAAACAAGAAGCTAAAAAGCAAGTCAGGGAGATCTTAGATCAACTTGAATACCAGGGGGTGATTGAAACATGCACCTCACAAATGAACAATCCTTTGTTTCTTGTCTCCAAGCCAGACGATTCATATCGTCTAGTTTGGGACTACAGACACCTTAACTCATGTTGCAAAACATTTGCAGTACAAAACTCACACAGTGCAGCACTAATGAATAACATCGTGCGCAAAAAATACAAAACGACATTAGACATCTCTAATGGATTCTTTTGTCAAAACATTGCACCTGAGAGCAGGTATTTGACCGCGTTCTCAATAATGGGGTCGCAAAAACACTACTGTCAACTCCCACAGGGATTCAAGAATAGCCCAGGATTATTCTCAGCAAGGGTAACAGAGTTACTACAAATATATGATGATGAAGCTTTATCTTATTTCGATGACATCTATCTCACAGATGATGACCTGGATACTCACTTGAAAAGAGTAAACAACATAATACTTGGGTTTGCAGCTGAGGGTTACAAATTCAACTTTAAAAAGTCACGAATTGCCCATCTAACTGTCCTGTTTTTAGGATATGAACTATCAAGTGAAGGCAAAAGCCTAGCAGACAACTTCCTAGAGAAGTGCGCTGTACTCCAAGCACCAAAAACGCTGAAGAACTTACAATCAATACTAGGTTTCCTGAATTTCAGAAGAACATACATTCTAAATTATGCGGAGAGGGTCAAACCTCTCTATGAATTAATAAACCTGATTTCAAACCAATCAATTGGACTCAGAAACACACAGAGATCTTAATATCATTACAAACAGACATGTTAGCAAAAACAAAATTGCAAACTCGTGAAAACATACGCAACCTTGTAATCCGAGTCATCCCAGGAAGATGCGGATTCACGTACCTAACCTCTAATGAGGGAGAAACGGTACCAATAGCGTTCAAATCACACTTGTACACACAAGCTGAAATGAAATTCAGCTCTACTGAAAAAATTCTAATAGCGGTTCAAACTGCTGTAGCAAAAGAAAGAGCCCAAGCCCAAGGCAGAAGGATAACTGTTTTAACAGCAGAATCAGCCCTTGAGGCATTAACAAGCCCACGCAATTTGCCTGCTGTGGCATTAGATCCAAAATGGATACAATGGGAAAATTCTCTTGCTGCAGAAGACGTGAAATACTATTTTGACCCAAAAATTAAAACATTAAAAGATCTAAAATATTAAGAAGAACATCCTCTGCCGACCGAAATCCAGCCTCTAGAATATTACGGCTGTATAATATATACAGACGGATCAGCACAACCCGCAGTTGGGGGTAAGCAAGCTTACAGTGCTGCGTGCGCGGTTGTTAAATGCCGGTGGCACGAAGGAAAATTGAGACCACTTGTCTCTATAACTCAATCTGTAAAAGATTGTTCGGCTCAACGAACTGAACTACTAGCATTAAAGATGGCGCTTGATATTGCCGATCGCGAATTCCCCACACTAATAGTGTGTGATTTGCATTACTGCGTCAAATCTTACAATAATGACTTGCAGAACTGGGTTCAAAACGATTACAAAGATGACACAGGTGCCACAATAAAGCATAAAAAGCTTTGGGAACAAGTAGTTATTTTGCAGAAAGAACTACATAAGGCTCACG
The DNA here is from genome assembly GCF_964261635.1 of Lissotriton helveticus. NCBI lineage: Eukaryota > Metazoa > Chordata > Amphibia > Caudata > Salamandridae > Lissotriton > Lissotriton helveticus. The sequence continues at coordinate 1,700,298,886 of NC_136059.1, read as the reverse complement.
TGATACATACACTGAGTCATCAACGTGATGGCGTTCACGTTGCAGGGAATTCATTGGCTGTCACAGCCACAGCGGAAGCGGTTCAACCGGCTTCCATAGCCACAAAAAAGGTTTCAGAAAAATACATAGACGGGGATACCATGCTGGCGGTAAAATCGTCTTCAAAAGGCGACTGTGCAGCATTACCTGTGAACTATCCACTCAATTATACATACATAATTGATGCAAACTCCGTTCCTTTTGCTCAAATCCCTGGAGTGGGGGATAGAGTAATTCAAAACACGAACAGGAGAGTCTTATTAATAGCAGACGCACACATGGGTGAAGGTCTAAGGCACCAAGAGATCAAGGAATCTCTTAAAGAATTACAATCAGAATACTGGTGGCCGGGAATGAGCCTGCAACATTACAAATTTGCAATGGGCTGGCCAAACTGCAACAGAGATCGCAGTCATGAACCGACCGGAGTATTGCCAGGACCCTTCTTTTAGATAGCATAAGGCTATCTATACGCAAAAATCCAGCAGGAGAAATGCGTCCCATTAAATATTTCAGACCAGTTTCACTTAAAATGTAGACACCAGCACTCAGCTGATGCCAGAACTGTTATACAAAGATTTGCGAGTCCTTATCGGCACATACGCAATCGGCATGCTACATTCTGACCAGGGTCCTGCGTTTAGCTCTCGAGCTTACAAAGAGGCCATGACCAGCATGGGCATTGCATTGCGGTACTCTTGTCCCTTCCATCCTGAGGGAAATGCGGTAGTGGAAAGAAAAAAACGGGACATAAAGCAATCTATAACGGCGAGGGTATTAGGTTCGGGTGATTGGACGGTCCAACATTTAACAAGTGTCCAACGTAGTCTTAATAATCTGCCAAGAAATTCTCTAAAAGGTTTCAGTCCGTACGAACTATTGTTCGGTACTAGAATGCATATTCAGGACCTTGATAGTCAGACTTCAGTGGTAGAAGAAAAATGCTTTGATATCAAAGACCATTTTACAGGACTTAAATGAAACAAGAAAAAACCTGCGCAACATAACGGTAAAACAACAGCCAACAGCCACTGAAGAAAAAACACCTGTCCCAGCAAGACCTGTCTGGATTCCAAAGATTGGGGATCTGGTCAGAGAAAAGATCGCGGTGAAGAAGGAATTTGGGCCTTTTTACAGAAAAGCAGTACCGGTCTTAGCTGTCAGCGGAACACGATCAGTTGTACTACCGCCCCTTGCTGGTAAAAAGGAGAACCGAGTTGTATCCATCGACCTGGTAAAACCACAATCATGTGGCCAATAATAAGTAGTAGGCCCAGTGGACTCCCAGGAAATAGCAGAGTACCAAAATTTGCTACAATACAAGAGGTTCAAACTGAGAGACTAATCACATTCGATAAATCTGCAGTGAATAAAAAAGGACTTTGCAACAAAGCCAAGGAACTTATGCCTCTTGAAACCCAAATTGCAACAGTTCGTCAAGCATCACCAATCTACAACGATGTAGCTTCAGACTATGCTAATGAAGCAAAGAAAAATCCAAAAGCAAATGAAAATTCGGAAGCAATTCCAACAATTGACAGAACTAAATCTGGCTACTTCATCAATTTCGATGACTTTTCTGAAGATCCAAGTGAACCTGTAGAAACGCAAACAATAAAAACTTTGAAAGACAAAGTAACTGAACTCTTTTATCAACTCAAAGAAACCTATCTGATTTCTCCATGGACTGAATTTTGGATTGTGTTAGGTGTACTTTTCCTCCTGCTTTGGCTCATCATGGTTCTTTGTTTGGGAAAATTCATTGAAGGAAAATACAGTACAATGGACACAGCAAGTCAGAACATCAACTTGGTCCTAAAGCCTCACAAGTCATCTCACATCGAGAAAAGAGAACTATCATCAGTGAACATCACAGCCAATCCAATACCCGGTGGGGTAGCATGGGACAAAACGGATTATGAAATCTATGGCCTGATTGAGTTCTTGAAATATCCACATCAGTTCAAGGTTTCATTAAGTGACTTTGTAAAACCAAGTACTTTCTCTGATGATTGGGACTTTGAAAATATTAATAACATGATGTCAGATTTAGTAATGTCAGCAAAATTTACAGAACATGATTACTTACAGGGTTCATCAAATTATGAAGAAATGTACTGTTATAATCACTTTGGTCATCACTATTTGCATAAATCTGCTCAACCTAGAAATGTTTTTAATTATAATCAATGGGAACATTGTGCAACTCCACTGAAAAGCAGCTCTAAAACATTTTATGAGAAATTCCCATACTTCTCAGGGTTTAACACAAGTGATGCAGAAACGTTTTATTTTAAAATGTCAAATAAGACATGAATGAAAACAATGCTGACAAATACTAAATTGATCTATTCTGAAACATTTTATGAAAAAATGATTACATTCAGTTTTGATTTCTGGAAAAACAACATTGAAACAAATACCATCTGGGGTACAAAAGTATGGCAGGTCCAAGGTTTAGAAGCATTGTTTAGAGCCTGCATGATCCCAGAACAAATAATATTCTTGAATGACACCGTTCAACAGACTACTTGTCTTGGCCTAGCTAAGATAAAAGACTTAAACAAACCGTCTATTCCAAAGCCCATACCTGATAGTAATAGCACTACAGACATGGAGATAGACGTATCCCATATTTTTCACCAAAACAGAACACATCCTGATTGGAAAAAATGGTTGATCTGGCCCACAGACACAAATAACTGTCAATATAGATTCCTGAACAAATTACAGGGGTTCGAAATGACCAGGCCAGACCCTAGATACTCCCAGAGACAACATCCAGGGATAGTTACAACATACAGTGTAGGGAAACTATGCCTCGAATGGCTACAAAAATCCACACTGGCAGAAATTAAGCAACACTTGACTTTACTTAAAGACGGTGCTGACTTGCGTGATTTCATTCAGGGACCACGCAAACAGCGTCAAAAACGTTTCATAGCGGCCGGTATATACGCTGCGTACAACGAAGCTTGGAAAGTAATGCAAATTGAAACAGCAGAAAAAATACGAGAAATTGATCGTATTAATTTGGAAAAATCACTTTCTGTTGTGGACACTGGGTTAATGACTCTGTCCTCCAGAATATATTCACTGGACAGTATTGTATCATCTGCTATTGATATAATATAGCAGGACTTACTAATGTTGCAACATGGTCAGTCCCAATTACGTTCTATTGTACAGCTTGGCTGGACTTTACAAAATCTGCGTTCAGGCTACATGCCATGGCGTTTAATAAACACAACGTCATTATTCTCTATCTTTAACCTTACTGATAAACAAATCAGTTTGGCACAAAAAGGAGCAGACTATACGATTCTGAGCATTGAAAAACTTGAGAGATTACCATTGACAATGTCAGAAAGACCTGTCATTGAATGGATAATACACGGAATAATTACAATTCCGATAACGACTTTCCAATTTAAATACTGCCAAGAGTATATACCAGCAGGCCAGTATGAAAGGTTGGGTAAAGGGTACATCAAGTCAACATGGAAATTACCTTATACACACACATGTCACAGTGAAAAGAAAAAAGAGGTATTTCTTAGTGGTAACAATTGTAAAAGATCACTAAGCGGTACACTTCTGTGTCAAGGTATTAACTTGCATGGGGCCTACGAAGGGTCTTCAAATAACCTTTCATGTCACCTGCACGGCACTCCTGCAACACAGATAGAGCCATTCTTTAGACAGCTTTCTAACAGGAGCTATATTCTAATAAACGACCACAGCTGTTGTGGCATGGTGCAAGGGAAAGCCTATCTTGTGAGCGTAAGTTCCATGGTCACTTGCTGTATGCAAGTATTGTATCCAAACAGCACTCCAGATACGGAGGCGGTAATTTGGCCTTCTTTGAATATCTCTTCTATTCGAATTGATACTTTAAGCAGAATGAAGTCTGTTCTTTTACAGACAACTGTGCCTTTAACGTCATCAAAAGAAACGTATGATCTGCAATTTGCAAGGACAATGGCAGAGATACATTCACTTTTATCAACAAATTGCCCCGTGCATTTCGTGGAAATGCTAAGCCAAATCCTAAACATGTCAGATACCAGTGGCATCGCACATGTATTTAAGACAATTTTTTCGGGACTGTTAACACCCTTCGAAACAGTTCTGGGCATTTTTCCCAATTTTGTTCATTCTGTCTTTGTTGGTCTACCTCTACTTTTGGGACTCGTGGCAGGAATTTTATTTTTGATCCTTCTGCTCCGATATGGCAAGCCAAGTCGCAGACAAGACTCCAGCAACGATGGAAGAATTGATCCTAGCTATACGCTATCGGGACCGCATAACTAAAGTCCTCGGATTAGCCCGGCTAAGAGATCTGAATATGATCTGGTTTCTTTCATTCAGACCTATCTGGCAAAATTGCATCTTACCTGTGTTTCGATGTATGCTATGCGGAGAAGAATGCGTGTTGGACATCTGTCTTACACTACCATCAGCAGTACCAATGGATACAGATACTTTGCTAGGTCCTGTAACGGCTCATGCATCGTGTTGTCCCCAGCGGCTACCCATTCTGATGACGGCATTCGTTGAGACTTCACCACTACGAGTATGTGGCAGTGGAGTACGTGATGAAAGCAGCATCACCCAGGTACAACCTTCTGTGAGCATTGCTGATCCTGACATCGATGATAGCAATCATTCTCACACATGCACTATTTCGGCATTTTCAAACTTGGTCGAACTTTCACCTGATGTCGTAGACCAATTTTTTGCGAGTCTATCTGAATGTCTGAAATGATGTTCTCCCCTGAACAGAAAGAATACATTTTTAAGCAACGAGCACACAGAGTTCCCTGAACTCTGAATTCGGCCTTCAGCTTTGATAAACAAAAGCTACTGAAAACATTTGGAACTATTTTTTCCCCTGAAAGTGAAATTGTTTTTTTTCCACTTCCAAAATATTTACCTTTTTCTGGCACATGTACTCTGCTTAAAGTAGAACTATTCTTAGAGAACAGAGCTTCTATTTTTGGAACTCTAGAGACAATATATTACCTCAGCCTCTAGCACATTTACAGCATCTGTATTAATATGTGATGAAATGGTCTCGACCTTCTTTTCTGTATTCAGAGCCATTTCATGTGTAATTTTCGCAATTCATTCAGCTGATATATATATATGCATTTTAACTGAATGATACCACTGCTTGAAAAGCGTACAGTACCAATACTCATTTTTGTGTATTTACCATATACCATTTCAAATGCAAAATATGTATTTTGGGGTGGGTTGGAAAACACATGCACCATTATATGTTTACTATTGCTTAGTTTTAGTAATGAGGGACATTAGATCGTGGAGTGGGTGTTGTAATTCTATCTAGGACCCTAATTTGATATTCCTAATTTCTGCCCTTGTATGGCTATAATAAACAATATCCTTATAAAGGCATAAGAATCATATCCATATTAAGTCGTAGCCCATGCAGTCCAAATTAAGCAAGCCTACTTCCCCAGACTCCTAGAGAGCACAACGCGTTCTTTAAACAAAGAAACCTCCAGCAACCTGGGAAATCCCCATTGCTTCTGTTTTGATTTGTCCTAGAACTCCTGCGAGCACTGAAAGAACGGCCAGTTCTTAGTGACATCTTTATTGACGTCTTATGTCCAACCTTACGTCAAACCCGGCACCTTTCAGGTATAAATATACCAACGTTGCCTTAAGCAAACACACGGTGGTTTGGAGCAGAGCAGCTATCTACTTGCCCGAGAGCCCACGGACGCCGCCCCTCCCCTTTGACGCACTGAGAGAGACGCTGTCTTTTTCTCCAGCCGAGAAATCCAGCTCCGGTGTTTCCAGATACCCTCGCGGGTTACTGAGATATCGAGTCCTGAGAGAGAGATACCAGACCTCCTGCTTTCTATTACCCAGGTACGGAGCTGACTAAACCCTTAAAGAGAATTCTTGATTCAGATTCTTGGCAAAACCAACTTAACTTAAACTGCTACTTACTTACTCCTTCCCACGTATTAGGCTTAGGTCAGGTACACCGGGGTAGGCGTATTTAGAAGCACCAGTTGAGTACGTTAGTCAATGTTTTTATGTATGTATATATTTTATCCGTTTTAAAGTATCATATGGCTAAGAAACCATATCAATGCTTTTACAGTATTATTTCATAATACTCCTTTTACTGTACGCACTTTACTTCATGATAAGTATTGCAATTGTGGCAATTCATTTCTCTTGCATGAGAAAGAAGACTGCTCAATAAATAACAACTTTTATTGAAAACGCTCGTCTATTTCTCTGCACTCTGGTGAAACTAAGCATGCACGATTGACTGAGTGAAATAGCTGTCTATTGTTTTCACACGACTCTAGAGATATACTCTTTATTCTGAGGGAGCAAAGTTGTCATGTTTATGCGGTTGGCAGAAACTAATCCCTTCCTGTCTATTCAGGAAAGTTAACTCCTTCCTGTTCACTCGAGAAAGTTTCTAGTGACCTCTGAGCTAGCTGGCAAACCTAATTAAGTCTAACATAGTCAGTAGAGACCTAGATGACCTCAGTCCTACGTCTAAACTGCTGTTTATGTTATTCCAATGCGCAGAGCCTATTGGGAATATAGGAACTACACTACACCCTCTGTAACCTCCTTCCTCTCCACCTGGGACGTGCTTGTACCTTTGTAGTGCTCCAACACGTCCTCATAGGCCCACACATACTCCTTCTCCTGGCTGAGGGAGGCTGGCAGCAGCCACTGAGTGTAGGAGGTGATGGGGTACGCTGCCCCCACTGGGGGTGCAGACAGGGTCTGCTCCTCTGGTGGGTCTCTTCTAGCTCCTAGGGATTGTTTCCGGCCTGCTTCCCTGTTTAATTTCGACTGATCCGCAGCGATCTCCGAAGAGTACTGGGAGCGGGCACAGGGAGACAAGGAGGAATGGCGGGGTGGGCAAAAACAGCATAGGAATACAAAGAGGAGTGGTTGGGGCGGCACACAGCCTGCTACACAGCCACAGTACAGGCAGGGAAACGTTCTGTACAGCGCCTTGGTGCCCTCATTTCCTATCCAAAAGGACGGGTGCTCCTTACATGGACATGGAGCTTGGCGTGATTGGCTAAGTGTTCAGAGGAGGCTGAGTCAGGATGCAGCTGCCTGGATGTGAAGGGGAGGGGGAGGAATGCTGATTTAAATAAGACCAAAAAATTGCAGCAATCTCCGAGGAGTAGTTGGGGCGGGCACAGGGAAACAAAGAGGATTGGTGGAGTGGGCAAAGACAGCACAGGGACACAAGGAGCAGTGGTGGGGGCGGACACATGGAGAAAAAGAGACAGCTGCCAAAATAACCTTGCAAGAGTTCCGGAGGAGAATGATCAATACAGAGGTGTTTCAATTTTGTTTTTATCTTGTAGAATTTGCTGTGCTTTCGAAGACAGAGGTCAAATGTCAGGCTCTGTCTTTTGAATTTCTGTTTATTCTTTTTATAACATGGAGATTAATGTTTACTTTTTCCTTCTCTTACTGCAAAGCCAGTGGGTTTTGCAATCAAGTGAAAATCCTCCTAGGGTACAGAGAGGGTGAAAGGAGAAGACTACAGTATATGTAAAGGGCCTCATTTGTGAGGTTTTGCCATAGGGAAGCGCAGCAGGCCTTCCTGCTACGCTTCCCTACGGCAAAAGAAAAGGGTAGGAATGTGCTGTATCTATAAGATACAGTGCATTCCTGTCCTTTTCCCCTGCGCATGCGCACAATGGGCATGGTACAAGGGTGCCTGTGTCGTGGAGATGATTATTTTTGAACAGGAAGGGAAACCTTTCTGTACAAAAATAATCACAAGAGGCTTTTCCTCTTTCTATGTGTGCTTCAGGACACTAATCCTAATCCTATAGAAACATCAGATACAACCACCAATCAGTGTATACATGTACCAACCACTAGCAGACCATATAAGGTCCCAGCGACCTCAGACAAGGTTTGCTGGCCAGGGAGTTGGAAGCTGCTTCTCCTGTTCAGAATCACCTAGGAGACAGACAGGCTCAATCCACACTTTGGACTTCTGCAGGTAAAGGCTTCACTAACTTGAAATCTAACAATACTGATTGAATAAAACTTTACTCCCTCTCCTGGCCAAAAAACGAAGTGCACAGTCCCTAGCAAACACACTTTAAACAGCTCACAGAAGCATCCTCTTATGTAGAATATCCCTGTTGCTGGGGAGAGGCAGGGGGGCTGGTTTCACTGACTTGTGAACACAAAATGGTGGCTGGGGGTGCACTGTTTTAACATACAGGTTTTAGCACAGAGCAAAGGAGAAATTTGTAGGTAAAACTGAATAGTCACCAGGAATGAGAGGGAAAAACTACAGAGTTTGGTCTGCAAATCCCACAATTCAACACATCAAATGGGAGGCTTCTGCGCAACGGAACGTCACAAAAAGTGATGTTACGATGGCGCAAGGGGCCTCATAAATGAGGTCCAAAGTTTTTTAACAGACACAATTGATATACTTGTAAAACAACTTAACTAATATTTAAAGTATGTACCGGTAGCAAATAATGGATGGAAGCAAAGATTGTAATACGATCCAAACAAAGCAAGACACTTTACTTTTGTGATAAATATGTACAAACACCAAATTTCAGCAAATTACTCTTTGCGCACTATAGAAATTTTGCAGTAAAACTGTATGTCCGATGCAATGGAAATGTGCCCTCTGTACATGGATGTACCCTACCAGTCCTGGATTTACTCATGCATGTGAGACAATGTGCTCAAAAGGTACCTCCGGACACATACTACAACCCTATCATTCTTCTGCTGGATGGACGTGGCACGATGGTTACACTTGCCTTTTATGTATCAAAGTGATTTTTCGCAAACCCATTGACTTCAGTCATGTAACATTGATGGCAGCACCCCCAGTCTAGAAATTGTTCCAGCATCACTGTATAGAAACGTAGAGGTGAGAGGGCTGAAAACAACGTGACAATCAATATTTCCACTAGTCTGTGAGTTATTTCTGTTAAACCACCCACTTGTGCAAACATTTAAAGAATGTGTAGGGCGAGGTTGGCCAATCAACCTAAGTTTTGCACAGAATGTACAGTCTCACAAAGTGGATTTTCATGAAATCTGATTTGGAGAAAGTGTGTATAAATAGCTAAATGTTTGGATAACTATTTTTAAAACCTTGAACCTTTTTAGTATGTTTAGTTCTCATCAAAATATCACACACATTCAAGTCTCTTTGTGAATTTGATAAAGGTAGCAGAAGCTTGCTCTGTTTTACAGCTAGGCTTTGCAGAAAGCCTGAATCCGTGCAGTAGGCAGATCTAACTCGAGGGGGATGAATATCCTGACCTGTACTCCTTCCCCAAAAAATGTCTAGCCATCGACGATGCAAAATAGAAGCTTCGATTCTAAACCTGGCCTGCTCTGGTTTTACTCAGTCAGGCCATGCTGCCCGCTGCTCTTCAGCCTTTGTTTTTAATAAGTTACTGGACAGGAAGTTTCCAAATCGGTTGCAGCTGCGAGCTGGCATATTTTCTTAGATCTGGAATCACAGGTCTGTGGTAATTACCGAGCGAGTTTCCCGTCCTAATGCGCCACAGCCTTTTCATGGTGAATGTTTGTGCGTTTCTTGAGGCTCTGTTGCCCTACAATGTGGTTCCACTGGGATGACGAAAATCACAGGGCACGTTATAAATGAAGGGCGGCTGCGACCTGGAAGCCGTGCTTACTTTTTACCTCAGTCTTTCCACCTCGTCCTGCCCGCCTTGAACAATTTAAGGAAGGATTATTATAGTTTGTAGCTATTATACACGACACAACCCTTTTCGAAGTACATGTTTTGCTCCTCTGTTCAACTTCCTTTTCTTCTGAAGTGGGAATGGTGTCCTGGATTTATTGAGGTTCTTCTGACACAATTTGGCCCCTAAGAACCACTGCATGTTTATTTTCGTAGTTCTTTGATAGCTTTCCAGAAGATCAAGAATTATGCATTGTCGAAGGACTTTCATTTGACCTTGTATAGAGGGTTCATGGGCCTGAAAAGGGACCACACACTGCTCTATAGAAGATGCAAGAACTGCACATTTTATTTACTCCTTCAACAATGTGCTTTCCTTCACTCTTCCGTGAAAAATAGCTGTACAATAGACTTCAAAGTTCCGAAACTATAGTTCAAGCTCCAAAACGCTCTAGTTATGCATTTACACAAGTTAACGGCTATTATGCCTCACTCATGACTTCACTCACTTTATATCTGATGTCACGGGAGAAATGGATTAAGTTAATTCGCACCCCCAATCCTCGGAAACAAATCTTTATCTAACATGCTTTATGCAGACATACTGGTCCTGCTGAGCCATACTTGAGTGGGTTTGCAAAGATTAATTCATGCTCTCTTCGAATATACAAAGCAAAATAAACTGGAAGGAAGTGAACCTGGAAAATACTAAAATCACAACTTTTGGGAAAAGACAAAGATGACCATGTACGTGGGTGGATTTAACATTGAAAAAGTGTCAGAATATATATATATATATATACCTACGGGTCCGGATGGGTGCAATTGCGTCTTATATGAAGCAAAAGTCTTAAATATGAAATAAGGCTCATGTCCTGAAGGCCGTTCCGTCAACCCATAGGAAAAAGCTGTGGGGTTCTAGCATGGTCCAGATGCGGCAGGTTATGGAGGGGAATGTTCTACCAGCTCTGGTGTATGGAAGTGAAATTATGCTGAGCAAAGGCGCGAAATTGTTAGATACGTTGATAGCAAAAATTTACAAAGGCATTTTTCACCACCCAAAATCAGCATCACTGTCCCAGGTTCACCTAGAGGTTTCACTGGCACCCTACGGTGCGAGTGTCTCCTAGGGCACTGTAAATTGTGCTGAATAAATCAGCCAAGTTAAGACTAATAAAGTTTTCAACAAATTTTTGTGCAAAGTCTCATAAGTATTTTATTTATACTTGTGGCTTATTCTTTTACTCAATCTGAGCTTTTTTCCATGTTACAATAATCTTTATGCTCCATGTGTAATCATCATCCAATTAATTTTCAAAATACACGAAAATTACATTCCTTTTCCAATGCATTTCGGCCTAGAGGCCTTCATCAAGGAAATCTGTGAAACAACGCAAAAATTGTATCTGTCACAAAATGTTCACTTGTATAAAACCATAGTGCAGTAACATATACTTCAAATCTAACAAATAACATAAACCAGTAATCTCAGTTATTTGGGTGTTAACACTTCTTTATGTACTATTAAGCAATTCTATATATCGTTAGTAATATTCACGACATATGTGTAGCCCATTTAATAAACGTAGCTTGAACCTGGTCGATGAACCCATGTTGCTCAGTGACAATATATTTTATACCGGCTTCTACGTGGTAAATTCCTACTCAAGGTGAGTTAAACCCCTTTATGTCACTGTGTTTATACGCGCTCATATACCTTCCTGTGCAGTGATAGACATCTAGTTATAGATTTAACTAAAGCAAAGCGCTACTGATTTATATCATTTTTTGTTTACGCAGACTAACAAAATCGTTGAGACGCTTTCACCGAGTTTGCACTGTACGTAGCGCATCATGTTATGTGACCGGGATACAATGTTACTTGCTTTGTCAAGTTCAAGGAACCGTTTTGGTTCTAAAACCAGTCTAACAATGACTACAATACGCGGCGCGCTGTTGTTTCTTACCGGGATGTGCTACGGGCGACATGCTTGCTTAACGCTTCTGCTTCAATCTCTCTACCCGAAAGTTGGCGTGTGACGTATGTGGACTCTGTTAAATAATGCGCGCGCTTATTTTTAAAGAGCCAGGATCCCACGGGATGTAAAAGGGATCAAGGTACAAATGTAAGGTTCAACAACCTATTAGGGAGTGTAAACGAATTACTGGTGTAACTAAAACATGCTCAGCACAACAATGACACAATCGATCTTTTTACAAAACCACACTTATAAGTAGCAACTAAATTCTGTCTTTTCGTTAATCCCATTTGGACGCAAGGTCTGCAAATGGTAAATCCAATAATTTTCTCTTTTCAGTAGAGCCTTTTTATTGTCCGCCTCTTCATTTCTTTGCACCACTTCCAAAATACATGCTTTCATTTGATTAATTTGATGGTGGTGTTCAATGAAGTGGTTTGCAAGCGCTGACTTTATCACTTTGGTTCTGATGTTACTCTTATGTTCTGTTAAACGGATTTTCAATTTACGTTCCGTCTGGCCAACATAGGCATAACCACAAGGACATTTTATCATATACACAATGTTTTTTGTGTCGCATGTACCATTAACATGTAATCTGATTTTGTTACCTCTCATCGGGTGGGTAATGAAATTACCTTCCATGATGTTATTGCAATTACTGCAATTTTTACATGGTATTGTCCCCTTGAATGTGGTAGCTGGTTTTGTCACTGTTGTTTGTTTAATAATTTCTCCAATGTTTTTAGCTCTGGTGAACGCAAATAGTGGTTCTTCAGAAAAAACGTTGTTAAAATCCGGTTCAGTTTGTAACATCCGCCAATGTCTTTTGATAATTTTCTTGAACTGTGGGCTTGCTGTGGAGTATTTACTCACACATGTGATTCTGTCAGTCTTTTTGCTTATCTGTGGTTTGAGTAAGGTTTTCCTATCTTTGGATTGGGACCTTTCCAAGGCTCCTTGTAATACTTCTTGTGGGTAGCCTCTTTTTTTGAATTTCTCAAGCATGATTTTTGTTTGCGTCCTAGTTTCTTCTGGGTCTGAGACAATTCTCTTTACTCGAAGCAATTGGGAGTAGGGAAGATGTAGTTTGAGTGGACTAGGGTGAAAACTCTGATATGCCAATAAGTTGTTCCGATCCGTTACCTTGGTGTAGAGCGTGGTTTCAAATTTATCTCTTGTTTTTTTGACTGTAACATCCAAGTAGTCGATTTGACTTTCATGTATATTGTAGGTGAACTGTAATCTTTCATCCACACGGTTGAGTTGATGTATATTGGTGATTAGTTGTTCTTTTGTGAGCTTCCACAGTATAAAAATATCATCTATGTACCTTAGGTATAACTTTATACCTTCTTTCCATGATGGGTTATGTAGAATATGGTCATTTTCGTACATATGCATGAAGATATTCGCATAAGATGGAGCTGCTGGATTTCCCATGGCGGTACCTGTTTTTTGGAGATACCATTTGTCTTCACACTTGAAAAAGCTATGCATTAAGGTGAAATGCATCAATTCTAACAAAAATACTTTCATATTTTCATCGTATTCCATACTCAGTAGTGCTTTTTCCACTGCCTCTAACCCCAAGGAATGGGGTATGGACGTATATAATGCTTGGACGTCCACTGTACACAAGAGTAAATCTTCATTGGGCACAATTGTTATGTTGTTCAGCTTGATCAAAAAGTCAGTGGTGTCCTTGACGTAAGAGTTCATGGTGATGACATATGGTTGAAGGTACTTGTCAATAAGTTTACCTACCGGCTCCTGTATGCTTCCACAAGTTGATACTATAGGGCGACAAGGCGGTTTTTCTGGGTCTTTATGAATTTTAGGTGTCAAATAGAATTTGGGTGTTTTAGGATGATCCGTTGTAAGATATTTCAACATTTTATCGTCTACACAACCATTAGAGACACCTTCCCCTAAGATAGTTTGAAGAGTTACTTGAATCTCCTTTGTGGGGTTAGTGTTAAGTTCCATATAGGTGTCTTCATCTTGTAAATGAAGCCTCAGTTGCTGATCGTAGTATTCTTTGTTCATTATAACTAAGGCTCCACCCTTGTCCGCTCGTTGGCAAATGATTTTTGGATTATTTGCTATGTTTCTGAGAATTGCGTGTTCTTTCTGAGTAAGGTTTTTGTTTTTGGTTTTTCTCCTGCAATTGATTTTATTCAAATCCTGTTTCACAAGTTGTTCAAATAAATCCAAAATGTTATGGCTAATTGGAGCCATATATGTACTAGTTGTGGTTAGTCCTTTTAGCGTGTCTTCCTTCTTCCTTTGTTGATCTCCTACGATGTTTGAAAAAAAGTGCCTAAGTCTGAGCTTCCTCATCAGTTTGAATAACCGGATTTTAACAACGTTTTTTCTGAAGAACCACTATTTGCGTTCACCAGAGCTAAAAACATTGGAGAAATTATTAAACAAACAACAGTGACAAAACCAGCTACCACATTCAAGGGGACAATACCATGTAAAAATTGCAGTAATTGCAATAACATCATGGAAGGTAATTTCATTACCCACCCGATGAGAGGTAACAAAATCAGATTACATGTTAATGGTACATGCGACACAAAAAACATTGTGTGTATGATAAAATGTCCTTGTGGTTATGCCTATGTTGGCCAGACGGAACGTAAATTGAAAATCCGTTTAACAGAACATAAGAGTAACATCAGAACCAAAGTGATAAAGTCAGCGCTTGCAAACCACTTCATTGAACACCACCATCAAATTAATCAAATGAAAGCATGTATTTTGGAAGTGGTGCAAAGAAATGAAGAGGCGGACAATAAAAAGGCTCTACTGAAAAGAGAAAATTATTGGATTTACCATTTGCAGACCTTGCGTCCAAATGGGATTAACGAAAGGACAGAATTTAGTTGCTACTTATAAGTGTGGTTTTGTAAAAAGATCGATTGTGTCATTGTTGTGCTGAGCATGTTTTAGTTACACCAGTAATTCGTTTACACTCCCTAATAGGTTGTTGAACCTTACATTTGTACCTTGATCCCTTTTACATCCCGTGGGATCCTGGCTCTTTAAAAATAAGCGCGCGCATTATTTAACAGAGTCCACATACGTCACACGCCAACTTTCGGGTAGAGAGATTGAAGCAGAAGCGTTAAGCAAGCATGTCGCCCGTAGCACATCCCGTTAAGAAACAACAGCGCGCCGCGTATTGTAGTCATTGTTAGACTGGTTTTAGAACCAAAACGGTTCCTTGAACTTGACAAAGCAAGTAACATTGTATCCCGGTCACATAACATGATGCGCTACGTACAGTGCAAACTCGGTGAAAGCGTCTCAACGATTTTGTTAGTCTGCGTAAACAAAAAATGATATAAATCAGTAGCGCTTTGCTTTAGTTAAATCTATAACTAGATGTCTATCACTGCACAGGAAGGTATATGAGCGCGTATAAACACAGTGACATAAAGGGGTTTAACTCACCTTGAGTAGGAATTTACCACATAGAAGCCGGTATAAAATATATTGTCACTGAGCAACATGGGTTCATCGACCAGGTTCAAGCTACGTTTATTAAATGGGCTACACATATGTCGTGAATATTACTAACGATATATAGAATTGCTTAATAGTACATAAAGAAGTGTTAACACCCAAATAACTGAGATTACTGGTTTATGTCATTTGTTAGATTTGAAGTATATGTTACTGCACTATGGTTTTATACAAGTGAACATTTTGTGACAGATACAATTTTTGCGCTGTTTCACAGATTTCCTTGATGAAGGCCTCTAGGCCGAAATGCATTGGAAAAGGAATGTAATTTTCGTGTATTTTGAAAATTAATTGGATGATGATTACACATGGAGCATAAAGATTATTGTAACATGGAAAAAAGCTCAGATTGAGTAAAAGAATAAGCCACAAGTATAAATAAAATACTTATGAGACTTTGCACAAAAATGTGTTGAAAACTTTATTAGTCTTAACTTGGCTGATTTATTCAGCACAATTTACAGTGCCCTAGGAGACACTCGCACCGTAGGGTGCCAGTGCAACTATTTCTGATTCATATACTCCAAGCGGGGAGTATCCAAAGGAGCACGTTCTAATATCATATATGGATAAACTCTAAGCAGTGCACGACCAATCCCTTTCACCTAGAGGTTTGCCATCAACAATTGACATCCAGAAAAATGCATTCATCAAAATGTGGCATAAAATCAGGTCAGCAGATTCTTACTCACTGAATAGTATACTATGGAATGAGCTAAAGAGCACTAGTGGCAAAGCTGTACATGCCCAATTACTGGACACATGCTTGGATGACCTCTGCCTCCGTGAGGTATGGAGCTTGGGAACAACTCAGAACAAATTCAAGAAAGTGAAGAATGCAAGTGCAGGGTTCCTAGACATGATGGCCAATAAAGATACTATATTGAAAATCTTCAAAATAAAAAACATTTTGAAAAAAAAAAAAACTGGCCAGTAAAAATGTAGAAAAAAATAAATGTTCAATTATTGAAAAAAAAAAAAAAGATACTCTGTCACAGCGATCCCATGCCTGGATGAATGTATCCTCATATAATCACCCAGTTGAGCAGCCTTGGCGTGGGAGCAAATTATCAAAAGCATAAAAAAAATAGACCTCTGGTATTTTTCCTTGGAGACCTTCCAACTTTGGACTACCACCCAGAGCGGCACAGTCAATCTCCAGAGACACAATGTGTACTTTGTAACAAAGAGCAGGAAACTCTGCTACATATCATACATGTTCCTTATGTCACTCGAACATCGCAAGCATCGCTACTCCACCAGCAATTTATCCTTTTAGATGTGTGCACTTTTCAATAGATGATCACAGCAGTCCTGTGCCTGTAAAATATAATGTTGAACATCAAATTTGTTAAATTCATGTCAGTATTATCTCAGATGTTGAAACAACATGAGTTGGATGGCTGAAAAGCGCTCGTTTGCATGTGGACTATGTATTAATACGAGCTGCTTTTAGATTTGTTTGCATTTACATAGCAGCAACACTTTACAACATATGATTTTATTAATATTTAAAGCACGTTCCCATCTTGTTTTTATCTTATTTGCATATTTTAATAACTGTATGGGAGCATTGTCCCTTTACAAGACGAATCACAGTTGACATCGAGTTAAAAAACATTGCAGTAGCACCGTGTTAATTTCTGTTTGTTATGTTTACATTACTTCACTTACCCGCATGATCTGAATGTTTTATTATTTTATATATGCTGGATTGAAAAGACATCACATATGCCAATATTGTTGAAAGGGGAATGCCCCATTTGGGGTAAATGGGTGTGTATCTCTGCCCTAACTGGATGCGAATATGGAACTTTGAGTTTCATTGTGTCCTTACTTACTTACTTATACCTAATACCTCTCCTGGGGTATCACCCATCAACCAGGACTCTCCAGCCATCCCTGTCCTGGGCTTTTCTTTCAATCTGACTCCAGGTGTAACTCATCTCCTTGCAGTCAGCCTTGAGGCCTTAATGACATCTGTTTCCTCACCTTCCTCTTTTCCTTTTTCCCTAGAGAGTTCCAGGTCAGGGCTTGACTGGTGGTGTTTGATGCCGGCTTGCGAGGGTCAACCTATCCAGCCCATGCATCTTTCCATGATTTCTTCATGAGAAGAGAGTTGGTAATTCTGCTGCCATAGGTTATTGTTGCTGATAGGTTTTGCCTAGAGGATTCAGAGGATTTTCCTCAGACAGATGTTGATGAAGGTTTGGACTTTGTAGGTGGTGGTAATTTCTGTCCTCCAAGTTTCTGCTCCATACAGAAGGACAGATTTTACGTTGGTGTTAAAAAGTCTGTTCTTGGTTTGCATAGTTAGGTACTTTGAGCTCCAAATCTTCTTTAGCTGAATGAAGGCAGCTCTTGCTTTGCTGGTTCTTTCCTTGACATCGACGTCCGTGCCACCCTGCTTGTCTGTGACACTGCCCAGGTAGGTGAGGTCCTCAACCTCTTTCAGTGCTTCACCTGCAAGAACGACTGCTGTTGTGCTGGTAGTGTTAGCCTTCAGGATCTTGGTTTTCCCCTGTGAATGTTAAGGCCAAGTTGTGCTGATATGGCTGCCACTTTGTCGATCTTCTCTTGCATCTGCAGATGGATATTGTAGATTAAGGCTAGGTCGCATGAAAAGTCCAAGTCGTCAAGCTACGTCCAAGGTGTCCACTGGATTCAATTCCTTCTCCTTGCTGTGGATGTCTTCATGATCTAGTTTATAGCCAGCAGGAAGAGAAAATGTGAGTGCAAACAACCCTGGCAGTCTCCAGCCCTCACTTTGAAGGCTTCCATGAGTTGTCCTCCATGGACTATCTTGCAGGTCATTCCCTTGTAAGAGTTTCTGATGATTCTTTTGAGTTTATTTGGCACACTGTAGTGACAGGGGAGTTTTCAAAGGGTCTCTCTGTTCCCACTGTTTTATACCTTCTCATAGTAAATGAAGTTGTCATAGAGGGAACATTTCCATTCCATCGACTGCTCAATGATGATGTGCAGGGTTGCCGTCTGGGCTGTGCAGGATCTGTCTTTGCAGAAGCCAGCTTGCTGGCCTCGCAACTGAGCGTCAACTTGATCCTTCATTCTGTTCAGGATGACTCTGTTGTGCATTTTGCCTGGGGTTGATAGAAGAGTTATTTCTCTGTAGTTTGTGCAGTTACTCAGGTCATCTTTCTTAGGGATCATGATCAGATATCCTTCCTTCCAGTCTGACAGCACCTTTTACTCTTTCCAACATTGTGGCCCTGGCATCACTCTAATCTAGCCTGGCACTGCAGTCTTTTCTGGCAATGTGTGGTTCAAAACCTATTGTGTGACCTGGAGAGGTGCACCAAGCGTGTCCTCACAGTGGGTGTTAAACTACTCAATCAGGGCAATCTGCCAGCACCCTGAAGTTAAAACAAAAGTGCTCAGGGGCAGTCCCCAACCTATCAATGAGCTCATCAGCTCAGGAGATGGGGTGTTTGTAGTGTTGCACTGAAACTTTACACATTGCCTCTAAGTTAAACCTGGCTGCTCTGTGCCAAGCTACCAGGAGGTTGAGCACAGGCTAATTTGGGGTTTGTTTACCCTGAATAGGATTGTGGTTTCTGCTTGACAGGGCTCACACCCCAGTCAACCAGTAACCCAATTTCTAACAAGCCCTATAAAAGAGTGTCATTTCTCCATGTTAGGAGAAGTCCCTTTCTAAATTCTTTGAAGGCAAATCTATGGTGAATTTTGAGCTATGCTAGGCTTTCTGTATTTTCTATTGAATTTAAGACATTGATCTAACCTTGATGGCCCAGTCTGTACCTTTCTGTACTTTAATTAATTGAGTAAATCTTAAAACGGAGAACATTGTCTCTCTTCCTTTGCAAGAAATGCTGTATTCGTGCCCTCTGTACGTTCTCCACCTAGCTTACTAAAAAAGACAGATCCAGTGCATTGAGGAAGAAATTAAATGTATGGGTTAGAGGGCTGACAGATCTGGTACCAGAGCGATGGTTCCGAGTGGATTCATCAAGTACTGCTAAGATCCAAATAGGTATATTGGCTTTAGAACCAATATAGGTGGTTGTGGCACAATATAGGTGGTTGCGACAGAGATCCAAATTGACCCAGTCCACACCCCGATGCTGACCAAAGACAGCAGTGAGGAGACAAGGTGGGTGATAAAGTAACCTAAAAATGAAGATGTATGTATCAATAGGGAATAGTGTGCAGGAATAAATGAGTGCTGAGAGAAGAACAGTGCTTTCTTGAACTTGTAGAGTAGAATGGATTGCTGAGTTGCAGCAGATACACTTTGAAATGAGCTACTATGTGGCTTTGACTATGAGATTAATAGAAACCATGGACATTGTTTCTTTAATGTTTTTGTGGAATTTGAACATAAGGTGTAATTCTGAGATCTAACAATTTGTTGTATTGTTTGTTAAGGGTGAGGGCTACTGTTAAGCGCTATCAGTCACACCAAGATAGGCATTTAACTTTGCTTTGTGAGCCTGGTACTAATTAAGCATGGTAGTGATTCACTCCTAGGTACACAGGAGTGAGTACATTGTTCAGGGCAGGCTTCCACAGGTCACAGGTCTACTAATATTTGGGTATTGTTCTGAGTAAAGGATCTCTTATAGAGACTTTATTTCATGTAGAAGCAGACAACCTTGCAATTGTGAGTGAGTGAGAGAAAACAGAGTATGAAGATAGTGAAGGAGTACCCTTTAAGGGAGATTCAGTGAGGAGCATATGTACATGTCCTGTGGCCTTGAGCTGACATGTTCAATTTTACAAACTCCCTCCCTAAATTAGGGGAGAACCTCAAGAAGTTGTACACCCAGATAGTTAGGGTTGTGACTATTTTCAAGGTGCCATGGGAAGACTTGCACATGTTGTTTGAAGTTCCAAAGATTTGTTTGCCAAATGTAAGAGGGCTGTAGACTGGCAGACACATGAACCCCGAGAGTGCAAACACAAATCCCACTTCACCCTGATAGTGAAGACCAAATACGATGCACTTATCACCCACCTTAAAATGAAAGTACCCCAAAAGGAAATGGACTGGCCCAAGATTTTCAGAACCTTAAAATAGCCCAAAGGACTCAGTCCATGCGTATTTTGAGCAATTGCTGCTGGTATACAGGGAAACCAAATGGCATTCATGACCAAAACATGAGAACATGGGAGGGTTTATTACATCCTTTGTGTACCTACTCCAACTTGAGATTAGTGCCCAGATAATAGAGGGCTTCCTCTGTTGGCAGTCAAAGCCTTTGGATCAGATCCTACACCATGTCAAACATTGGAGTGACACTTTAGAGGCTAGGCGGAAGGGATTGAAGGAGATCTTCATAGTTGGGCAGACCAAGCTGGCGAGAATGAGGTAATGAAGGCTGTGAGTGTGACCAGTGTAGGATTTGATTTTGATGTGAGCAGTCGATTGCACATGCAAGGGGTTGCCATGCCCTATATAGGCAATACACCAGGACATGGAAGGGGGCAATGGAATGTGAATGTTACAAACATTAGTGCTATGAAGAAAGTTACCACATGTTTTATTTATAACAAGGTTGGTCACTGGAAGAGTGATTGTCGATTTAATCCAGACCGGATGCAGGTCAATGCTCAAGTAACTAATACCATGGCTCAGGAGGCAGTCCCTCCAATGCCTTATCCCTGAAGAAGCCCGATTCCATGTTCTAGATCCACTCTGGAACTTCAGGTTGATGTTTTATTTATTAGCAGGAAAACTTAGGAGGGAGAGCAATTGTTAGCAAATCAATCCTTTCAGTTCCAATTTACTATGACTTTTAAGAATCATAGACTCTCAATTAAGTTTAGTTGGTTTATTCCAAAGCCAAGAATAGTTGGACATACAAGCACCTCAAAGTGAGGGTGTAGAAATACATTGGAACTAATACAAAGCCAAATCTACGGTTGAAGTTAAGGCGGTGCAACACGCCCAAGATGATTAGTTTGAGAATCAGGATACAAAAGATTATCAAGCAGACATTCAGATTACCCTTCAATGGAAGTTTGTGGTTGTAAAAAATTAGTCTGTCTCTTCTGTAGCGCTAACGTGACATCCCTACATAGCATTTCCCAAGTCAAGATCAGTTAAGGTGTCAGCTTGTGAAGTCTTCCTAAGAAGTCTCTTCATATCAGTTGGGTCAAGTAGCATATAGCTACAGAGCTTGTTTTACAATGCTTTCTCTCTCACTCAAGGCAAGACAGATGTTCCTGGACACTTTCCCTGGTTACAATACATCAATACCAAAAGATGTATTCCAGAGCGCTTTGCAAAATTACACCATCCAGTCAGGCCACCTCCTCGTAGGTAACTTTCCAATAGGCAACGATGCTCCCAAGCTTTGGGGAGATTATCTTGATTCCCAGTCTTGCTCCGATGAGAAATTACAACAGTTCTACACTATCAGTATCAACGGTTAATCTACCCTCTTCTCCCTATGTCTACCTCCTAAAACAATGATATTATTCTAACTAACAAGGATGATTCTTCCACCTGCAACAGAAACGTGAAAAAGAACAAATCCAAATGCACATGAAACTTAACTGTTAAATCTAATGCGAGAACTTCCAGGGAAAATGCATTTCAGGCCTACAAAAATTGCCCATCATAAAAAATAGCACACATGCATTACTAAAACACATATACAATGAACACTCCTTACTGAGCACGTCTAAATTGACATGTTACATAAGCACATCAAATACGTGAGAAATTGTCAGAAGCATATACAAATTCTACATGTTAATGTTATCAGCTAATCAGGTATGATTTCAACGTTAATCTCTTCACGTTTACATGGGAATATCCCTAGCGCACCACAATTCACGTTATTACAGTTCACATTCTACTGTCCCAGGTTAATCGGACAAATGCTTATAGGCGGGTGCAGACTACTAATAATTATGAATCACCCTATCAAATAAAAAGTGAATTTTGCACTTCATCAACCCCGATAAGTCCCAAATTCCTGAAGCCCAGTTTGCCACAAGCTCCTTTTACGCCCATCTAGATGGAGTACAGAAATCCCCAATTTAAGCCCAAAAACAGGAACTCACAGATTCTGCTTCTGAATCAGGCTTCAGAGCTTCCCATCATGTTTTAGAGTGCCATTGGATTTGAACAGGTATAATAATGGTGCCTGAGGTGAGAGGAGAATTGCAGAATTGGCTCAGTTCCGGCAGTGGATCTAAGTGACTCCTATGTAGAAGGAGAAGTTAATAGTTGCTCCATGTCCTTTTTGTTCAACACTTGTGCCACTCGTTCAACTGTGCAGACAGTTTAGTTCCTGAACCTACCCCTCTCAGGAGAAAAGGCCCAGGTCATAGGCATTTCAAATGAGCAACACACTAATCCAGTTTCAGCTACTGTCCCAATGAAGAAAGGGTCTATATAAGAGATCAGTACCAATTTGTAATTTGTGACTTGAGCCCGGTAAATCTTATGGGGAAAATACCTCTTGTGCAAACTCAACTATTTCATATATAGCACATCTGAAAAAGCTGAGCTAAGTACCCATTCGGCTGATGCCGAGTTTAAATTAAAGTCACAAGAGTCCAAAGTACAATTGTTCCCCTTTCCTATGACAAAGGATTTGCCCATCGAGTAAAGGAGTAGTCAGGGAAGAAGTATGGGGCTTTATGGGGAAGGAAATTGGCCTAATCAAAGATGTGGTCCCTTTAAAGATCACCCTTAGGTCCAATTAAGTTTTTCCCCAAACACGCACTTACAAATTGACACCAGAAGCCGTAGCCAACAGAACACCAATCATTGAGAGCATGTTAGAACTGGGAATTTTGAATGATGTCATTGGGAGTCCATACAGATCTCCGATCATGGCCTTGCAAACAGCTAATAAGAAATGTAGGATCATCCAAGATTTGCAAAAGATAACCCAAACATTCGTTCCATGCTATCCTGGGGTACCGAATCTGGCAGTGATTCTGTTCCTGATTCTGACTGAAGTTGCAAGGTTCATTGACCTATGTCAGGCATTCTTTTCCAATCCCCTTCATAAAGACACACAGTTTCTCTTTACGATTCGCTCTTAAGAGAAAACTATCTGTAATACAGTTCAGGTGCAGAGGCAAAGGGATTCACTCATTTGCATGGGGAACCCCCTATGCAAATGAAGGAACGCCCCCTGAAGATAGCACTGGTGCTTTATGTGCGCTACCAGTATTACGAAGGGGACGCAAAAGCATCTGTGGCCCCTTCTGTAAGACCAAGTGCCGCTTGGGCGCAAAGCAGGGGCAAACACCGTTTGCGCACCCGGGGCACCCTAGTAGATTATTTTGAGTCTGGATGAAAAGGAGCCTTGCATTAAATTGGCGGGTTTTCCTGCTCTGCCAAATCCACAGTTTCCCTGCTTCATTTAGGGACGAGGCTCTGGCCTCTGAAAACTGCAACCTGGTGGCTCATCTGCCACAGGAATTTTAGGAAAGGCTTTGCAAGTATTTGTTTCCTGCCCAGTATGGCTACAGCAAAAATTAGCAAAATCCCCCATGTGCAGTCTAAAAGCTCCCTGTCTGTCTGGACCATTTGCATAAATAAAACTCCACTTTGGGGGTTTGTGGCTGGAAACAAATGCTGCTCAGCGGCCAGGAAATGGCAGCCGGCCAGCATTACAGTTTTATGAAAAGAGCTCTGCTGAGTCTCATGAGCACCTTCAGTAAAATGAAACATGCTTATATTGAGGGGTTCTTTATATGTGGCAGGTGGACTTCTGCCAGAGAATCGTGCGGGGACTCTGCCAGACTGACAGGATGACAGACTGCCTACCAAACCATAACCCAAGGTCACCTCCCTTCTGTATGATAAACATCATAGGAGTCAAAATTAAGCAGGGAGGCCAACCCACATTACAAACCTGTGCAGGACAACAACACTCGATTGTCCCTCACAGAAGAGAGACGATTCCAAAGAATGACTCGCCTAGAGGAGGGGCGCCATTAGTTGCGACATGAAACCGAGCTCCAGATGGAAGGGCTGGTTTCAGTGATCAGATTTCGTGATGACGTGTGGGTACACTTATCAAAACCAAAACTTACTGCAGTTAGGTTATAAGGCGGCAGCCCTCGGGTCTCCTCCTCTTTGTCTCCTTGGACCCAGGGAAGCCGCAAGAGCGTCCGAAAACGAGCAAGGCGGTGTGGTACGGTGGGTCTCAAGGAGGCCTGGCGTGGTGGTGTAGAGAGCGAGCTGCTTAGCTCAGCTGATCAATGTCATAGTGTTCGGACGATAGTTCATGGGTTCGAATCCTGGTATTTATTTAGCAGTTTCATTTCAATTTATGTGTCCTACTGTTGTTATCCATTTAGCGTTTTTTTTCTTCAATTTAGGGCAACCGCATGGATAGCCGATGTCTGTAGGGGGCACTAGTACGGCCGGGGCAGCGGTGGTAATAAGGGTTAAGGTCACCTGGGTTCGGGCCTTGGTGAGCTTGCCACATTTACATCTATGTCTTTTAGAGGGTGGCCTCCCCCGCAGGTTATTGGCTGAAATCCCTTTCCCCGCTGGAAAACATATCTGATTTCCATTATGTCCAGTGATGAGATACTCTTGGTGGATGGGTTAGGGACCGTTCACTTTACATTTCAGTGTTATACTTTTCAACACACGGATGGAAGTGCAAATTCATAGAGAATATGGCAAGATGCGAAAATATTACAAAAATGAGTTAGAAGAGTTAAATCATCAAGAAAATAGTCTTTACGTTTTTCATATTGTGGCCACTGAACTGCTGGCTCTTCACCTTTTCTGTATTCCAGTCGCAGTGAGTAAATGCGCTGAGGATCTGCTGGCTATTACCTCTCTTCCCTACGGCTGATTGTTTATCTTTAGCGCATATGGGCATCTGTACTTACAATACGCGCTGTCTCTTTTTTGTCATTCAGACAGACTTTGAAATCCAGCCTGTCCCCGTTTTCCTATGAGGCAAAGTCTATTCGTTTTACGAGTAAGCTCTTTTCCTTGATTTCTCCATAGCGATCGCTATTTTTAATGATAAGTTTATGCTCTGATCAGATTAACTACTTTAATACAGCGCTTCATTGATTTGTGAGCAGTCTCCACTGCATGTGAATGCGTGTCAGTGGTATGCTTAAAATATTTACACAGGTGCTATTGATAGTGTACATGTGGCACGTGTCTCATATATAGCACAATTTGCTCCGAATTGCATATAAAATTGATAGCAGTGTGCACAACAAATATATACTCATATTTGCACATCATTGCTCACATCAGAATCATGCAATCTACTACAGTGATTGGATTCCCAGTTCACCATAATCATATCATCTAATGGGGGCTAGCATGAAGCAACAGATACCTTGGAACCACGTTACAGGCACATATTAGAATGTTTGTTTTTCTTGTTGTTTCCTTCCACAGGTTATTTTTTTCACTGACTCCAGACCCTGGAAGTCTACCAGCCTGACTGTGAGTTTACAGCCAGGTTTTGAGGGCCGAGGGTTGGGTGCACCTT
Source organism: Lissotriton helveticus (assembly GCF_964261635.1). Lineage (NCBI taxonomy): Eukaryota > Metazoa > Chordata > Amphibia > Caudata > Salamandridae > Lissotriton > Lissotriton helveticus. The sequence goes on along the minus strand of NC_136059.1, from coordinate 1,700,273,129 downwards.
AGCGAGTGCATACCGCCCAGGTTCTTCTTTCTTATCACTTTTTGGTCCTGACGAAAACCTGGAAATCCCTTACACAGGTTGAAACATGTAGACCCAAGCACTTTTCACATAGATATAGTCGGTCAATTTAACCCACTTTGATATCTTGACTTTGTTTTTAATATTGTCCAGTACCTTCAGATTAAAGTTTTATTTAAGGTATACTGCGCTAATTTTTAACATCACTTTTTGCACCACACTCAAAAATTACCCGCTCCACTGTAATTCAGGTGTCGTAGCACACCCGGATTGCACTCGGCTATCCGGGTGGGACCCCGATGATGAAGCATGTCACCATCCAGGTTGGTGAGTGAGGGGTCTTCTAAAACAAGGAACATCTTCCTTGTGTCTTCATCCATTCCCCCATCTCCATTAGGACCACTACCCGGTTCTTTGGTGATACTCCTCCTTTTTGTTTACATATACTAGCAAGGACACCACAGACCGATCCTCCTTCAAAAGTTTGCTCAGTCAATACCACCAACTCCTGAAAAGGACGAAAAGGAGTCCCCTTGCCAACCGCATTGAGGCCAGTTGTAAACTCAGTAAAGAACTATTCAACATAGTCAGACAGTTCTTCAACTCCTCATTCTACAAAAGCATCTGCACCCCCTCCCAGGAACGCTGCAACACCCTGGAGTACTTCTTCCATGATAAGACCTGCTCACCATTCAAAACACCATTGTCTTCATGAACTTCATCCACTCAGGAGCACCTGCAGATTCCTGTCCTCACCACAAATTCAACATGGGAAGCACATCCCTCAGTAACAAACTTACCATCATCTTCAACTCATCCATCACCATGGTCGCCTTCCCCCCGAGAAATGTAAACACGCTTAGGTCAAACCTCTCCTCAAGAAACCATCCACCTTCCCCCGTGAACTCAAAAATGTCCATCCCATCTCCCTTCTCACCTTTCCCACAAAGGTCCTCAAGAAATCCATCAACCACCAACTCGCGCTGCACCTGGAGAACAGAATTCTTCTGGACATCTCCCAGTTGGGATTCCTCACCAACTACAGCACCAAAACTGCCATTTTCGCTGCCACCGACGACATCAACACCCCACTTAACCAAGGAGAAATAGCAAGCAGTTCTGATCCTCCTCTACCTCTCAGCAGCATTTAACACAGTGTCCCACCACACCCTTATCAAAGGCTCCACCACATCAGAATTCAAGGAGATGCACTTAACTGGATCGCCTACTGCCTCACTGGAAGAATACAGAGAATCCACCTTCCTCCCTTCACCTCGAAACACAAGAGCATACTCTGAAGCGTCCCTCAAGGCTTATCCCTCAGCCCGCCCTGTTCAACACTTACATGACCCCCTGGCCAACATCATCAAAACCCATGGACTAAACATAACTTCCTAAGCCAACAATGCCAAGCTCATTCTCTCACAGAGAGAGGTAAGCCCTCCACTTCGAGGGCCAATTTCCACAGGTGTATGACTTGCATCGCTGACTGGATAAAAAACAGTAGCCTGAAACTCAACACAGACAATGCAAAAGTGCTGAACTTCGGGAACAATACCTCCACGAGGAGCAACTCCTGGTGGCTGGCCAAACTAGGTCCCTCACCCACACCTACAGATCATGCCCGCAACCTCAGCATCATCCTGGACAGCAAGCACACCATAAAAACAACCTACTTCCTCACTCTTTTCGTGCTCCATATGATCTTCAAATGGCTCCCGGTCAACACCAGATGAATAGTCACCCAAGCCCCAATCACCAGCAGGCTGGACTAGGGAAAAGCACTCAACGCAGGAATCACCTCACACCCCCGAAAGAGACTACAGGTTATACAGAATTCTGCAGGCAGACTCAGTCCCAAACTCCCCAAGGGGACCCACATCACCCCCACCTCAGGAAACTCCACTGGTTGCTCATTCAGAAGAGATGCCACTTCAAGATGCTGATCCACACATACAAGATCCTGCAAAACCAAGGACCAGCATACATCAACCTGAACCACCACTGACCCTTCAGACACCCGCGCTCTGCCTCCCTGCACCACGCTCTCAACTGTTGCATACGTTGAAGCTACAGCTGCGGTCTTCACCTACCTTGCGACCAGGTCCTGGAACGACCTTCCTCTTCAACTCCAGACCTCACCCTCTCTGCTGGATTTCAGGAAAGGACTCCGCTGTTTGACTGAGCCACAGAGGCAAGAATCCTCCTTGCCTGGATACCCTCACGGGTAATTAGGGTGCTATACAAGTCTTATTTGATAACCCAACCTAAAATAGAGGATGAATGTTAAGTACATTGCCTTTGGTTTTTAGAAACAGAACCTGTGAACAGAAAACAAACTACAATTGGGAGAACTAAGACTCAGCATTGGTAAATCTGATGCCTATTACTGTAAAAAGTCCAGTTTCACCATTAGGCAATACACATGCAACACATTTTAATACACCATTCAGCCAGCCTAATTTCGCCAGTAGGAAAGTGGAACATCTAAAATTACCTTGCATCAGAATGATGGATAGCTGACACACTTTGGTTCTGTGTAGCTTATGGGCGTGAAAACCTCCCCGATGCAGATACCATTTGTGCCAGTATCAGGTGTTAGTGGCATCTCATTAAAATATGGGTGCAACATTGTGCTGAGCATGTGGAAACTAATCACTCGTCCATTTTGCAACATTTAACCCCTTGCACGTTGCTTTAGATGGGCAGCAAGCACCAACAAAAAGCTGATGTTCAGTACCTAGGCAAAAATAAGAGCAAACGTAGTGTGCGTTTAGCTCCTTACTGGCACTAGTGAGCGCCCTGAAGTTGTAACTCGAGCCATCAAAAATGTTTCCTTTTTTAAGTCTCCTGTTCTCGAATTCAGAGATACATTTTACAGACGTGGCAGAATTTGCTCCATATGGCGCAATGCAGTTTTTAAAATCCCTGGTAATGTTCAAAACCTTATTAAGGAAATGACGACCCTCTGACAACTGATAATGCGTCACATTCCCCATCACTTCAAAATATCATTGACCGGAAACTTGAAAATCGTGGTGCCCTCTATTCTTTGGCAAAGGGGCCATTGTATATTACTTGCATCCTGCATATCCTAGTTAATGTGGAGGTGGTTCCCATTACAATATGCCACTCTAGGGCGCGTCCTGGAGTGGTGCCTGAAGGGGAAGCATATCTTGATGTGCCGTACAATTTCCTGAGGCATTTCCAACATGACACAAACGTGCCGGCATTATGTGACAAAAAAAGAGGAAGGATTGTTAAGGTTTCATAATCATTGACATAATGGTGACATCACTATAAACGACCTCACATGACATTTGACACAATGATGTCATCACTGGAAATTATATCACATGATATAGGACCTTAAACTTTCTAAAGCTCCAGTAATGTATGATTGCAGCATCGGTTCAGCTCTGGCTTTGATCCTTTAGCGTATTCAATTCACAACTTCTCGAAAAGCAGTAGATTGACCCTGTTGCCCCGGGAAGCTGTAGTGTTGCTGAAAAAGCAATACAATACCTCATTGTAAAATGTGTGTTCACAATTATCGCAAATGCTCAAGCAAAGGCACCTGGAGCAAAATTACAAGTTGCTCTCTTTGAATTAAAACGACATACCATGTACTAATGAAATAATCTTCAGTGCACAGAAGTTTACAAACTAAAACACACCTACATCACTGCAGTGATGGGTCGTGTAGATTAAAATGCAAGCGAAAAGTCATGCTAACATCTATACGGCAGAACAAGGTCCCACGAGCAACACATCAGGACTATGAACACGGATGCAACAGAATTCTCAAGTTTTTAAAGTTCTAAAACAATGACAGCAATAGAACTAACATGATTGAAAATATAACAGTGAACTAATGTAAATAAATTAAATAATGCTAGCTAGAGTAGTCTAAAGGCCTAGCAATGTAGTGAGGCATAACTCTGAGTTATCCAAATTGGCCATTCTCTTCAAATGAGGGTGTCTATGGGAGTGCTGCCACTGTGGTTGGTGGTTTCCCGAAGCCTTTGGAGCTCCCAAAAGCTGTTCTTCAGAGGGCAGAGCTTTGAATAGAGTAGCATTTAGAGCTCAGATTCTAGCCCTTCTCTGCATTTATGACATTTATACTCCTGTGAGTGAGAGCTCAAATTAACTTCAAAATGTGTGAGTCTCACTCACTTTGAGTGACACATTAGGTTTCGAACATGTACATTCTCAGTTAGATTACCTTTCAATTATACCACAGCAACAGGGAATGAAGGGATCAACACCAGGATAGTCAGCTAAATAATGCTCAAGCAAGTGGCAATCATGGTGAGGCCTGCACTGCAGCAAGCAGTGATATAGTTGTCACACAATATACATATGATATGAGAGCACTGGCTGTACTAGAAACAGCGAGTGGCGAGCACTGTGCCCTAACCTTTAGGTCCAAAGTTCGAGCCCCAGCGAGAACAACTCAACATATCATCTTTTTAAAATCAGTAAATCTAGTACTATTATTCAAATTGGGTAATAGTGATATTTTTATTTACAGCACTTGGGGCGTGGACAACTATGGTATGAAGCACTATTTAACATTTTAAAAAGTATTAGTCCTTATGTTCATACATATAATTGGCTGATTCATTAATTGCGATAAAAAATGAATCACAAATATCGAATTGAAAAGTTAGTTTTCTCAAATAGCAATTTTTGGGATTCGCAATTCCAAATAGCAACTCTATGGGCCACATGCATCATCCTAAAAATCCGGTCGCAAACGGGCAGATTCACAGAATCTGTCCCTTGGCGACCGGAATTTTTGCATTTGGGATGCATCATCCCAAATGCAAAAATCGCAATTTAAGTAGTGGAAAAAATTACAATTTCTTAAATGTAATGCATTAACCTAAAAAAAATGCGATTTCGCAAATAGGAATGGCAAATTACTGTCAATCTCAAGTTATTGGTAATTTGTGATTTATTTGAAAAATGCACTAAAGTGCATTTTCAAAGTCCCATGTTCCACAAAAACATGCCCTTGGGGCATCTGTGTGCGCAACATGTGGTAAAATGGAAATTTCAAGGGTGCAACAGGGTGTCCTTTTGGCACCCTTGCACCCTTGAAATTGCATGCGCAATTTGCGAGTACCTATTGAGTTTGCGCAATTTGCGAGTACCTATTGGGTACTGGCAAATTGTGCATGCATTTCCCATTCATTCCTATGGGCCTCTAGGGAAGCCATGCCTTAATTGCACTCACAATTTGCGAGTTACAATGAAGGAATGAACAGGAATCGCAATTTTTTTGTTGTTGCGATTCCTACATGCATATGCAATTGCGATTCTATAATTGCGATTCCTTAAAAATCGCAATTATAGAATCACAATTGCCTATTTTGTTGCATGTGCACCTATACTTGTGAATCAGAAGTAGTCTCAAATAGAGGATCACTAATTCTGAATCTCGCAAGACTGCATTTGATTACCTCATGACCTGGAATCAGGAAGTGAGTTACCTGTCTCACATTGCTTGGTTAGCAATTTCAAGACACATATCTTTGTTACAATGTCCAGCCAGGATAAAGGCAAGGATGATGGAGGGCAAAACAAAAGCAGAGGTTTTCTGTTGTTAAATTGGAAATCTTTGTGGTAGAATGTGTATCGAACAATGACAAACATTTTGGGAAAATATCTTTGCCTGTGTCGGAGTCAACTAAAAGAAAATGTGGGTGTCAATTCAAGAAAGAACAAATAGTGTTTGCATCACCAAGTGCACCACTGATGAAATCCAAAAGCGCTGGTATGAATTACATTCGCGCACAAAAGAGAAGCTTCACAAAGAATGTCTGATGCTTCGAGTACGGGAGGGGGTTCTTCATCTGTCCTCGTTGAAAATCCGATGGAAGAAATGAAACAAAGTACCTTTGCACCAGAAGCAGTGTTGGAAGTAACATACATTGACACATCAACTATTCCACAATCAAACAAAGTTTAGAAAGTCACCTTACTAAAAATAAAATACATGAAACACGCTTCATGTTTCTTTAGTTTGTGAGACATATATTTTGAAAGTTATTGTAAACATAATTTATCATTTGAAGTAGTCCTTAACAATACCCACATAATTAGAAATATAAATCCCAAAATGCAATGTTAATGCAATCATTTGTAACAAACATACCTTTTCCATTTTTCTACCAAGTCTAATACTTGAAGAAATAATAATAAAAAGCTCGCAAAATATGTCAATATGTGTATTTTTTGCTGGAATACAATGCATTATGGGTCAAGTAGATATACTATATAGAAGTCTAACCATACAAATAATTTTCACCACACTAAAAATATATATGTTATTTCCCACTAGAAAACACTGCAGCACGAGAGGGTTGAAAATGAAGATGACAATGTTGAAAATATCGTTGATGAAGAGATGGGTGAAACAGCTGCTGTTCCGCATCTCAGCAGCAATTTACAAGCAGAAGAGCCATCTTCAATGCCAGATGAACCCCATGGACGTTAAATATCTCCAATAAGTCCTTCCTTACAGATCATTATAATTATTACTCCTTCAACAAGATGCATTAAGCGAAGCAGATTTTGCGAAATTTCAGAGGTAATGTAAGGCCGAGGGCAGGGACTTCTCAATTTAGAAGCAGAATTACAATCTGCTCGAGCATTTCAAAACATTGAAAACTCTATGATGCAAGTACAAAAACAGCAACTAAGGAAAATGCATTTGTTTGAGATAAAATTAAGTGCCATTGAGAAAACCATGATATCTAGTTTCATACAAATTTCTGAGTCACATGAGGCTATCTGGCACGAATCAGTGCAGTAACAGAGACTGTATCCACACTATGTAGAATAAGGAATGCTGATAGATGTGATGGACAGTGTTAGCATAAACATTAAACTAATAGACTGTAAGGCTTTGGTAGATTTGTAGATCGCCTTGCTCCCGATACACTTCCATCTCAAAGGTCCCTGAATTTACAAGTAGAACTAGGACATTTTATTGGAGATGTTGCTAAAAAAAATAGTAATGCGCTAGATGAAATGGAAAATAGACATGCAAGAAGTGCCAAGGGAGGTATACTTGAAGAAAGTAACGAGGCATCAAGCCACAGCAGTCTGTGCAAGAGCAGGGTATTCTAAGACACTGTTCTAGACAAAGCCCAGATGTTTATGCAAGACGCCAATATTTAGTGCCAGAGTTACAGGAATTAGATGAAAAAAGAGAAAAACAATAAAGCTCTAGGGGCCAGACATATGACCCGCTAATGAGCGAGTCGCAAATTGCGTCACATTTGCGACTTGCAATTTCGACTCGCTAATTGGAATGCACGACAGTGTCTCAGACACTGTTTGCAATTCCCAATGGGGTCGCAAATTGCATGCCTCATTAATACTAATGACGCAGGCGCAATGTGCGACCCTTTAGGAATGGCTAGCATTCACAGGGATGGTGGCCTGCTGAGGTCAGCAGACCACCATTTCTGGGACTGCTTTTTTAATAAAGCAGTTTTTTTTTATTTTTTAAATGCAGCCCGTTTTCCTTAAAGGAGAACGGGAAGCATTTAAAAAAGAAAACTGAAACTTCTCAGTTTCATTTTCTTAAGGGCAGGCAGTGGTCTCTAGGACCACTGCCTGCTCTTGAAAATATTTTCCCACATACTCACAAATGGGGAGGGGTCCCCTGGGGACCCCTTCCGCTTTGTGAGTGATTTACAACCTACTTGAAGTAGGTGGTAAACTGCGAGTGGTTTGGGCCGCAAATGCGGGTGCAAAACATCAGTACATAGCATGTTGACTCGCTATTTGGAAGGGACGCCCCTTCCCAATACCTAGAGTCGCAAATGCTATTTTGCGAGTCAGTGACTTCCAAAATAGCATTTGTACATGCTATTACCTTTTTTTGTGGCCGCAAATGGTAGGATCTCCCGTTTGCGGCCGCAAATGGGAGGATCTCCCGTTTGCGGCCGCAAAAGAGGGTCTTACATCTGGCCCTAACTCTTGTTGTATTACCTCTTTTTTATGTTGGTTATAAAAATTAAACTAAAAACAAATATCTGTGCAAGATATGTTTTTAGTTACATTATCATTTGCAAAATATTGCTTTAAAGGAAAACGTAACTTTGTTCTTCAATGGCCTGTGAGAAAACAGAAATAAATATTGAATACAATTCAAAAATTATACTTTGTGGAAGTCGAAAATCTCAATAATGAAAAAAACTTACTTCAAAAGTAGTTTTGTGGGATTTGGTTTCTAACATTCCTTCCATCAATGGCTCTGTTGGCATTCGCATCTTGATGTTACACGTGAGGTGGAGGTATTTCTTCTTCATCATTATTGTCCTCTAACATCTCTAAAGGAAGGATTCTCTGTGATGCTACATTATGCAACATAGCACAACTTGCAACGATTTTACAAGAAATATCTTGTGCATAATACAATGCTCCCCCACATCTAAAGCTTCCTTTCAGGAGTCCAAATACTCCAATGGAGACTCACTGCTGTGCGGAATGACGTCTGCCCCGCTCCAGAAATTAGGATGGCCCAAACAGGCAGAAGCACAGCAGCGGAGGCACCGTCCAACCAGAGATGGCAGAAACGCGACAGCAGAGTGCGATGGCAGAGACCCGGTCCACACCACTCGGTCACGACCGCCATGGACCCAGCTCTTCATGTGTTTCTGGTGCTGTATCTGCTACAGCACTATCATCTAATGGGCCGCCACGGACGCCGCCGCAGGTACGCAAATACACAAATACAACACACAACACATGGGCTGACACAGGGTCCAAAACCATAACAGACACCCTGCTGGGGGCAACAACACATCCACAAGGGCACCCACACATGACCCACCTGCCGCCATGTCGCCCTACTGCATCCTGAACACACATTGACCACGGACCTGCAGCAACGTCCTGGTCCCGGTCACGTCACTGCAGCGGTCAACACATGCACACAATGCACAAGGCAGGGCCATTCCAAGGCATGGGCAGGGCACAAAGACCACAGGGACACATCTCCCCCAACCACACTTCAACACACCCCATCAAGTCACAGGCCAGGTGCCCATCGTGTACACCCCCATGCACAGCAACAAGCACAGCAACAAGCAAGCACAATACACACCCTGCACCACACAACAAACAACTATGGAGAAGGAATACACAACACCAGTGCCTCACACATTGAAGGCTGCCAATACTTGCCAGCACATACACACACAAACAAACACACACCCTGGGTGTAGCCATAAACAGAACACACACACAGGGATGCCTGAACAGATGCCTGACCAAACACCATACACAAACACTACAGGAACACACGCAGAACCACATCAGAAACAGACATACCCTGTCAGCCAAACTGTGGAAAGGCAATGGAAGCACATACACAACAGGAGTGCAAAACCTCATCACACAGGAACAAAACACACACAACATACCACACAAGAGGAGCACCAGCACAGAACTTCACTGCCACATGAAACCAACCACAGATGCACATGATATCAAAAAATGAAAAAACACCAGGGGATCAGGGGCTGCACATCAGGCAATACCAAGGCCACATACACACAGCACTGTATGCAAAACAAGCAGTGTGTGCACAACAAGCAGAACAGTCGAACACAGACATGACTGACACAACTTAACACACACAACACCAATCAGCACAGCACAAACACAACAGCACACCCAGGAAGTGAAGCAAGAACACAGCCAACACAAATACATCCAACACAACAACAACAGATGCACCACTCTGGGACACAAGAGCAGAATCATCTTGAACAGAGAACTGGGCAGCACACACAGCTGAAGTGCACATGAAAAATCCTCACTGATTAATAGCACAAGAACACCATGCATAAACCGTTGGGGCAATGTCCAGAGTTGAACATTTGCCCTGGCCCAAGAACTGCACCACAAAGCACAGTGTCACAAATGAAGTGATGGGGAGGCACACATACATGTAAACCAAGGGAACAGCTGACATCAAAGTGAACTCACTTGCTTGTCAGTAGTAGACATGGAAGGGGTGTACCATACACAAAAAGAGGGAGTGCAGACCCACAATGGGTAGGTAGCCATAAGTGACACACATAGGGGATGGCATCACACCACACACACCATGCCACACAGGAGGAGAAAAGGCACCATGCACATGCAATGCATGAGAAACACAACCACAATGGCAGTGTGGAGCAGCAGGGCCACACAACCCACACAAACACACTCAAGACACATTGATGATCAAACAAACACAACACTGATGTCACACACTTTGCACACTCATAAGTGACCAAAACAACAAGGAGGAGTCACATAGAACAGCATGGACACACCACCCCACTGCACAGTGCACATCAGACAACTCACACATGTGCATACAACCATATCCACAGGGCACAACAATAAGAAAACAGGGACATAACTCCTGGGTGACATATGTGTGTCTTTCACAATCCAGGGGCACACACACATCCACACCCACTACAAAGTAACACCCTTCACACTGCACACCTCTTGACTACCCAAGAGCACACATCTCATGTAGGCCATGGGACAAGGACTAAGGGCCAACACAGGATGACAATACACATCCACAGCTGGGCACACATACAGGAATAACACACATACATCATGACAGTGCCCAACCTGCATGCAAACCTGTGCACTGCATCACACCCTGTGCTGGCAGTGTACCCCAACCTGACATCTGAACAATGTACCCAACAATAGCAAACCACTAAAAAGAGAACTGCATGACAGATAAAAGAGCCATCAGAGATAACACTAGTATCAGTGTCTGAATGGCCTGAAGACCTTGTCACCCTGTATAAAAATGTGAGGCGGGCAAAGATCTTGGCAATGTTGAAGTGACACATAGAGCATGGGGCACAGGCAACCAAATGCACACACCAAAATAACTTTAATCAGCAAGGACACTGACAAAACAGACAACAGGAGTAACTGTCTTTATTCACATATTGCACAGATGTTACAGTAGAACAACCGTAGACAAGAGCAAGGCACAAAATGCTAATCATATGCAAGATAATCTGCACAGGCAAACTACAAACAGGAAGGCCAGTGTCCAGGGCAGGTGGCACAGCAAGTACATGAGAGGCTGCACATGGGAGAGTACAACACAGCAGAGCAACAGGGCCAGTGTCCAGAGCAGGTGGCACAGCATGTACATGAGAGGCCGCACAGGTGAGAGTCCAACACAGCAGAGTAACAGGGCCAGTGTCCATGTCACAGGGGAGAGTACAACACAGCAGAGCAACAGGGCCAGTGTCCATGGCACAGGGGAGAGTACAACACAGCAGAGCAACAGGGCCAGTGTCTGTGGCACAGGGGAGTGTACAACACAGCAGAGCAACAGGGCCAGTGTCCATGGCACAGGTGAGAGTCCAACACAGCAGAGCAACAGGGCCAGTGTCCAGGGCAAGTGGCATAGCAGGTACATGAGAGGCTGCACAGGTGAGAGTCCAACACAGCAGACCAACAAGGCAAGTGTCCATGGCACACCGGAGAGTCCAACACAGCAGAGCAAGAGGGCCAGTGTGCAGGGGGAAATGCAGAGTCAGGATATGAGAAGCTGCACAGGCAAGGCCAGAACAGCAGTGAATGACAAGGCCAGTGTGCAGGGAGAAGTGCAGAGTCAGGACATGAGAAGCTGCACAGGCAAGGCCAGAACAGGAAGGCCAGTGTGCAGGGAGAAGTGCCGAGTCAGGACATGTGAAGCTGTACAGGCAAGGCCAGAACAGGAAGGCCAGTGGCCAGGGAGAAGTGGAGAGTCAGGACATGAGAAGCTGCACAGTGAGTGTGTTTGACTGTACCCTTCCATGGCCAGCAACACACCCAGGTTATAAACAATGGGCAGGACTAGCACACCTGTATGAGAGACAGGTGTATGAGGGGGACTAACACTCACTCTTGGCTGTCAGATGGACTTGGAGCTGGCTGTTTGTGCGGGACAGCAGGACCACTTGACTGGGGAGACAGAGGCCCAGGGGATGTAGTGCTATCAGTGGCCCTGCAAGCTGGAGGGCTATTTGGATCAGGTGGTGCAGTGGCACATGGAGACGGAGTCATGCAGACCTGTGACATAGTGTGGGTGGGAGAGGTTGAAGTGGTGCCTTTCCACTTCTTGGGAATGCGAAATGGCTTTCCTGTACTGGGTTAATGGGAACTGGTTGGGACAAAACAGGCACACACACGAACAGAGCCGCTTCAGGTGCAGACACTGGCACTCCCTCTGGTGATGTGCTGGATCCTGTGGGACGCTTTGTCTGGCTACGCCTCTGGACCACCTTCCCCTGTTTGCCTGCCAGGTGTCCCCCTACAGTGCCCTCCTTTGCCTGTTTGTCAGGTGTAGCCCCTACAGTGCCCTCCTTTGCCTGTTTGTCAGAGGTAGCCCCTACAGTGCCTTCCTTCACATGCTTCACTGGGCTTGTAATTGGAGTTGAAGTGGCGGGGTAATGTGGCTCTGAGCCCTTCCTACGTGTGGAAATGTGACAGTGACATTTAATCTGTGAACGTATACAGAACTCTGTTTGTTGACACTTGTTGCATATTGTGTTGTCTGCCTGTTGACTTATGTAGATGGTTGGTGTTATGTCTGTGATGCCACACTAACGCCAGTGACTGTTGTTCTGTTGTGTCTCCCTAGGTGCCTTAAAATTATCCAGGCCTACATACTGCACATCTTTTGGATACATCATGGACATTTTGAGCACTGTAAATATTGCACTAAAGACAAAGCTGCACCAATTGAAGTGTGTAAGGTATTTTATTTACAAAGTTGACATGTGAGGGGTGCGGACAGATTTACATGAAGGTGGTGATGGTGCATTGAATTAACAGTCATGGTAAAAGAGATGCAAGAGTAGACACCACATCGATGTGGTGACCCAGTCCAACAGACAGGTGCCATTCACAAAGTAGTGTGGGGAAGGATAGTCCAAACAGTCAATGCAGTGGGGAAGAGGGTTGCCATCAGGGCTGGCTCCGTGACTGGCGTTTGGCTGGTGCTTTGCCTCCAGAGACTCCCAGGCTCTTCTATGGATGCCCCCTTGATCGCTTGGGCTGGGGGGCCTGCTGCATGGCCAGCGGCGTCTGAGGTCTCACCCCTCTCTCTGGCCGCAGGGGAGGATGGTGCAGGCCTGTCCCTCAGTAACGCCACTTGCTTGGCCATGAGGTCCACCATTTGTCCAATGCGTGTGTCGATTGACCTCATCCGCAGGAAATAGTTCATCAGACCGGCCACTTTGTCCCTGGACCTGTTCATAGGCCCGATGACTCTGTTGAAGTGGTCAAGGGATGTTGTGCCAACCTCCTGAGGCCTGGGGGTAACCCTAGCACTCCCCCCTGCCCTGCTGCCACGGACCTTTTGCCTCGCCACTGTGGATCCCCGTACACTCTCCCTGCCATCCATAGTTGTTGGTGTGGCCTGGTCATCCCCTAGGACAGGGAAGGTGCTGCAGGTGGCACTGGTGGTGGTGGAGGTGGCAGCGGTGGAGGCACAGGCTGTGACTGCAGGGGTCTGCTGTGCTATTGTTGTTGCAGCATACGTGGTGGTGGGGAGGATGGGGGCCTGGGACCTGTTGGTCCGTGGCACACCAGAAGGGCCGCCCTGGTGCTAATCGTCCAAACTATCCTGGGAGTCAACATCCGAGAGTCCATGTACTGGGGGTGGAGACTGGCTGTGCTGGTCGTTGTTGTTGTCCTCAGCAGTGAGTTCTTCATCACCTGTGGATTAGATGGGGAATGGTCAGTGTTGGGCACTGTGCAAGTATTCTGTTAGCTGCGTGTCATCCACTGTCTGCACACTACACAATTGAGAGATCTTCACTATTATTATTAAGTACAATACTGTGCCGCATTACATGGTGCAGAGGTACATCAATTACTCGTACATGTCAGGTATCGATGCATTGCATGCAATTGGTGCTGTGTGTAGTGATGCAGGTCTCCCACCCACCAACAGCCAGGCCAGTGAAGATGGCTACCTACCTGTAAGTTTGTTTGGTGAACAAAGCAATGACCTCCATGTGCTCCTGGGTGGTGTGGGGGGAGTGCTCCATCCTGCTGGGGTGTGGGACAGAGGGCATGGTGAGAGTAGTAGTGCAGGCCTCACTCCCCCATACAGGCCTCCCAGGGAAGATGGCTACCTACCTGTAAGTTTGATGAGGGTGATGCAATGGCTGCCACATGCTTGTGGGAGGGGGAGGGCTCTATCCTGCTCAGCTGTGGGACAGAGGGCATGTTGGGAGTAGGAGTGCGGGCCTCCCTCCCACATACAGGCCTCCCAGTGAAGATGGCTACCTACCTGAAAGTTTGTTTGGTGTACTGCAATGGCTTCAGGTGCTCCTGAGAGGGAGAGAGTGCTCCTTGCTGCTGGGGTGTGGGACAGGGTGCATGGTGGGAGTAGTGGTACAGACCTCCCTCCCACAAACATGCCTCCCAAGCAAGATGGCTACCTACTGTAAGGTGAGGGTGGACAATGCAATGGCTTCCAAGTGCTCCTGGGAGGGGGAGGGCTCTATCCTGCTGGGGTTTGGGACAGAGGGCATGGTTGGAGGGGTGGTGCAGGCCTCCTTCCCACAAACAGGCCTCCCAGGCAAGATGGCTACCTAACTGTAAGGTAAGGGTAGACAATGCAATGACTTCCAAGTGCTCCTGGGAGGGGGAGGGCTCTATCCTGCTGAGGTGTGGGCCAGAGGGCATGGTGGGAGTAGTGGTGCAGGCCTCCTTCCCACATACAAGCCTCCCAAGCAAGATGGCTACCTACCTGTAAGGTGAGAGTGGACAATGCAATGGCTTACGTGTGTTCCTGGGAGGGATGGGGTGCTCCATCCTGCTGAGGTGTTGGACAGAGGGCATGGTGGGAGTAGTAGTGCAGGCCTCCCTCCCCAAAACAGGCCTCACAAGCAAGATGGCTACCTACCTGTTAGTTTGTTTGGTGAAGAATGCAATGGCTTCCATGTGCTCCTGGGTGGTATGGGGGGAGGGCTCCATGTTGCTGGGGTGTGAGACAGGGGGCATGGTGGGAGTAGTGGTACAGGCCTCCCTCCCCCAAACAGGCCTCCCAGGCAAGATGTCTACCTACCTGTTAGGTGAAGGTGAACAAAGCATTGGTGTTTGGGTTGTGCAAGAAAGTACATATCAGTGTGTTAGTTAACATTTGTTTGTACTTCAACCTCCACTCCCCCGGATACTCCTGTGAGATTCTCAGGATGCAGTTTTGAAAGCACCTTCTCCTCCTATGGTGTGAATGTTTTCAGTGTGATGGGAGTGCCACTGCCAGTCCGGTTAGCCAGCTCCCAGTTCTTGCTCCTCCTCTCTTTGACAACCCTCTTGAGATCATGCCACCGCTTCATGATCTCCTTCTTGGATCACGGGTTGGTCCCTACTGCATTGACCCTTTGTACTATCCCTTCCCATATTTGTGTCCTTGTGCCTAATGGTGTCTGTTGGACCAGGCTACCAAACAGTTGTGGTTCCACTCTGACTATCTCATTGACCATGACTGTCAACTCACTCTCTGTGAATTTGGGCATTTTCTGTGATGCCATGGTGTGTGGTGTTTGGAGTGTTTGTGAGTGCAGGGGTGTGGGTGATGAGTGTGGTGTTTGTGTGAGGGGTGTTATGTGCTGGGGGATTGTTGGTGCTGGTGTGGTGGTGGTGGTGGTGGGTGTTCTGTGTTGTCTTGCCTCTCCAGTCAGGTCTGGTATGTACCCTTAGCTTCTGGAGTGTTGCAAAATATTGTGGTCAGTGAAGGGGCTAGTTTTATACTCCGCAATGTGGGTGTCTCATAATGGGGTATTGCTGTCAGGTGTGTTGTGGGAGTTGTCCTGGTAAATGTATGTTTTTGTTTGGCACTTTTAGATTTATTTCATTTGGGAGTGTTTTGTGTATTTGGGGGGCATGGCTAAATTTTTTGTGTGCAATGTTTGCCTTTGCTGTGGTGTTTTTGCATCGTACGCCATGTTTTAGGAGGATTGACCGCTGCAGTGACCATGCAGCAGCTCTCCCGCTGGCTCTCCCATTCATTGCAGTGTGCGACCGCGGCAGCCGGAAACAGTGGTTTGTACTGCGGGACCATCGGGGATATACTAATTTACCGTTCGGTGTCTCCGCTTTGCTTGCGACGGGTTGTAGCTTTTCCGCTGCGTTTCCGGCAGCCGTGGTCGGGTTTTGGACGTCACCGTCCGCGTAGGGTGTTTTTTGTTGGCCCGCCACCGCAGCGTTCGGTCTTTTTTGGCGGTTTTTCCTAATTTGACCACTGGTTTATCCTGGTCCTGTCGGGCTGTTGTTTCCCGCCTCCATGGCGTTCAGGGTGGTTTTCCGCCTGCCATCCTAATGGGGCCCTTGGTGTCTAGTAGGTCACCTAGTGTATGAAGAAACACAATGTAAGTAAATTGTTTTAGGAACATAGCTTCAAGGAAATTACTAAAAACCTGAGATAGTTTAGTGTGTGAAATGCCTCCTGCCTCAGCCACAAAACTCTCTGATGCCAAAAGATGCAAAGAGCACAGCACTTAAATGTGTGAGGGAATGGCCTGGGCTCTATGTGGATCTCTTTCTAGTAAAGGACACATTTCATTTATTGAATCTAAAATAACACTAGTAGTAAGCCTGTAATTTGAATAAATCTCCTCCTTTGTTTGGACAAAGAGTGTAACTCTGACTCTGTAGATCCTCTGTTGGTCTCTTGCCTGTTCTTTTTCCTCTGTACTGCTGCCAGAATTTGCCTCTGTCCCACCACAGCATACAACACAGCCATTCTGAAAAGAAATGAAGCATTCTGGGTCCCTTTTTATAGTTTGCACCTGGTTACCACCTGTATCCATTTGATGGTAAACGGCGAGTGCAAAAAGCTTGCTTTTCGACTAATGACAAATTGCTAATGCTTTGAACATAGAACTACTGAATCACTATACTGATTTTCTATAACCTATTTGCAATTCAGTAAATATTGACATTGTAAAAATACAAATCGGTAAACGTTTTGTTCCTAACACTAAAATAAAAAATTATTACAATACGCTTTGAACATATAGATGCAGCGTTTTAGCAGTCACAAACCAGTTTGTAACTGGATTGTGAGTCCCAAATATTTTTAACATAAGGACCTTACTAGCACATGCATCAAGGTAGGCTATTGCGATTCCTTTAATTTGATTATTAAGGAATCGGAATTAAGGAATTGCAAAAGCCTATGCAAGTAGGAATCGCTATAAAAATAGCGATTCCTAAACATTCCTTGATTGCGACTCGCAAATTGCGAGTCGCAATTGAGGAGTGGCTTCCCATTCATTCCTATGGGCCTACAGTAGGAATGAATGTGAAATTGCATGAGCAATTTGCGAGTAGCCACTAGGTACTCACAATTTGAGCATGCAATTTCAATGGTGCAAGGGTGTCAAAAGGACACCCTGTTGCACCCCTGTAATTGATCTGTGCACACATGTTGTGCGCACCAATGACCCAAGGGCATGTGTGTGTGTAACCTACAACTTAAAAAATGCACCTTAGTGCATTTTTCAAAGTTTTCGCTATTTACCATCTGGTATAATTTCTCGGCAAATATCGGACCCAAATAGTGAAATCGCCATTTTAAAAGGCATCTTGCATTGCGTTTAAGGAATCACAATTTGCGATTCTTCAAATGCGATTGCAATTTAGGAAATCGCAATAAATTGCGATTACCTAAATTGCGAGTCCCACAAACTGTCCTGAATTGCAAAAGGCCATTTTGCGATCGCAAACAGACGATCTTTGCAAATCGCACTGTTTGCGATCGCAAAATGTTTTGATGCATGTGCCCCTTAGTCTTTTGTGAGTTTCCTTTGCAAGTTTGGTCCGCTTCCTGTCCACTGAGCAGAAGCGGAAAATGGATGCGAAAACCCATATATAAAAAAGCCATAAGAAGCAGTGTGTATGTAATTTATTGGTCAAACTCTGCTGTGAAGGAGTGGTGAGTGTTCCCTGAGACGATATGAACACTTCTCAGAAAAATGTTAGCTACAATAATGTATTTTCCTTTTCCTTTCCCTTGAAATGTTCTCGTGCCCTCCCACCTGTTAATTCTGAAAACTATACAGTTATTTTAACACTGAAGCTTTTTTTAGCATGGTATAGGGTATATCAAGAAGCCTGAGTACGTTATACCTGCCGAGGTCACAAGAGACCAGCAGCAGTGAGTAAAGTACTTTATTTGCTGATTAATTAAAATCATTACTAAAACAAAAATACATAACAAGGACAGAGTCTGATTGAACTAATATAAATACAATGCCAAGATAAAACCTGCCTGACATTGGATTATCCGTTTTCCAGTTTTGGAGGTAAAGTGCATAAGTACATGTGATAGCAGCTTATAATTTCCAGTTAAAATATAACTTGCCCAACATCAGATTAACTGTTTTCCAGTTTTGGAGGTAAAGTGCATAAGTACATATGATAGCAGCTTATAATTTCCAGTTAAAGTGCAATGAGCTCACATAATAAAAATTAAGATTAAAATGCTAAAAACAAGCAACCAATATGACTAGATTTCTAAAATGACTATAACTATTAGCAACAGCGATACAATAGTATCCCGACATCAATACTAAGGTGGCCTGTGCTTTCAGCAGCAACTAAAGAATACAATACATTTTCCACTGGCAAAACTAAAGTGCTGCGTGCTGACAATAACATAGTTACTAATACATTTTAAAACTCATCTGTACGTTATAGCACCATACTCAAATATTTAAAATCATTGAATCGATCATAGGTACAAAAGTTACCAAACAACATTAAAATATCGCAAGGTTTTAGAATGTTTTAAAATGTTTTAAAAGTGCCTTAAAATTGCCCACATACTCCCTATAAACTATAAAATCATTACTTCGCACCCAGCAGATTTATCAATTACTTTAGGAATCAGCTTTACATAATTTCTTTTCAGCTTTAAAGATAAATTGTACAAATTGCTGTGTATTATAGACATTAACGCCACTTAAACAGGATATTAATGCAGATCTCCAAGTTGTAACTCCTAATTCTTTAAAAATAGGTTTTAAAATTAGCTTCCTTTCCTGACACATTTTTGAGCATAGTGTGACAATGTGCAGCAACGTTTCCTCAAACAGCCCGCAAAGCCTACAGATGTTTGATGACCATTTGTACTCCCACTTAGGGGTTCCATCTTTGGTTGGATAAATTCCGAACCTTAAGAGCATAAATTTCTTTTTAAGCAAGGGTTTTAAATGAAAAAGTAAATATGGTTGAGCATACAATTTCTCAAAGGAATTTGCTATAGTCCAGAAGTGGGTTCTTTTTCTTAGCTCATCTTTATCCATAATTTCTGACAGAAAAGCAACAGTTGTATTCAACATCTTATTATATGCCATGATACTCCTCACGTCATCGACCAGATTTGGGCATTCAAAACGTAAAAGGCACTCAGATAGGTAATCCTGCCAGCTTCTCGAACATTGACCCTTCGAGATCTCACACCAGCACAGACTCGCTAACGTGCCCTCCTCCGCTCGAGATAATACCAGTAAAGTTTTTAAAAATGCCCCTTGGCGGACCAAAATTTGGTTCCTTAAGCCATATTCCAGTCTTAAATTAGCACGCGGGATCTGTCTGGGTATCCTAAAAACTGATTTGTAGGTCCTTATAACTATGTCCTCTAACATTTTTACGTCCTTACCCTTAAAAATGATTGATCCATAGTCCAGGGAGGGATTGAGCTTTGCTCTCATAACTTTAAGTAAATGATCATGATTAGGACATAATAACTTATCTCGCAGTTTTCGAAAGGCAAAGGCAAGAGAAGTTCCTTTAGCCTCCAAATTATTAAAATCCTGTCTAAATGACAGTCCATCGTCAAATGTAATTCCCAAATACTTGTAGGATTTTACACAGTCTATTGTTAGACCATTAATAATCAAATCCTTTACCCCTAATTTACCATTTCCTATTAACATTATTTTTGTTTTTTTTTAGTTAATTGTTAAACCATTTTGGGTGACATATATGTTAAATGAATGTATTAGTCTTTTCAAGCCTATTATAGTATGACTGAGTAAAATAGTATCATCTGCATACTGTAAATATTTAATTTCTTTACCCATCACACTGGGTGAGTGCGAAATTACATTATTAAAATGGGCTGGGAGATCGGCCATAAATAAGTTAAAAAGGCAAGGGGCGAGCACACACCCCTGTTTCAAGCCGACATTTGTATCGAGTCGACGGGTGGTGTGTCTGCCGTTGCCAATTTTAATCTGGACCCAAGTATTGGAGTACAATAAATTAATCATTTTTAGAAGAGTTTTAGATATACCCCAATTAAGAAGCTTCTCCAGAGAATATTCCTGGGAACGGAATCAAAGGCGGCTTTTAGGTCGATAAAAAATAGGTACAATTTGTGTTTCCTACATTTTGCTCTTTCGCCTAACAATGTTAATAAAATTAAATTTGTCAGAGTCGATTCACCCTTCCTAAAACCTGTTTGAAAAATGGGAATCAATTCTTCTCTTAGCGCCCAGGATTCCAACTCATCTAACAGACAACTTGCAAAAATTTTCGCCTCAACATCTGTGAGGGTTATTAATCGATAATTTGCCGGGTTGTCCTGAGGGCCATTTTATAAATCGGCTGTATAATGCTTCCCCGCCATGAGTCCGGGATATGACTGGTTTTAAGAACCTCGTTAAAAAGGAACGTTAATAACTCTGTCCAATTTATAAGTTTAGCTTTAAAAATACAATTCGGCAGGCCATTGGGGCCAGGAGCTCCATTAGACCTAATCTTAAGTAAGACTTTTTTAACTGTGTCCACTGACCAAGGCTCTAATTCATTCGATGTTAAAGGGTCACAGACACTTGGGGGGTCACACTAACCGACTGGCTCCAAAGAGGCATCAAATGCTAGTCCAGTTTTTGATTTCTTAAAAAAAGCTATCCAACTTGATTCATCTATATTGGCACTATTACTTCTAGAATGTCCATTTTCTAAATTATTAATAATACCCCAGAACAGTCGTATCTCCCTAAATGTGCAAGCAAAATGAAGTTTAGCCCAAGTTACTTCGTAAAATGATTGTTTAGCTCTCCAGATTTCCTTCTTATACCCCCTCTTTAGGTCTCTGATTTTAAGTGACAATAAGAAG
The DNA here is from genome assembly GCF_964261635.1 of Lissotriton helveticus. Classification (NCBI taxonomy): domain Eukaryota; kingdom Metazoa; phylum Chordata; class Amphibia; order Caudata; family Salamandridae; genus Lissotriton; species Lissotriton helveticus. The sequence continues at coordinate 1,700,251,927 of NC_136059.1, read as the reverse complement.
TTGGTGGTCCCTTTTGCCTTTCTGTACAAAGATTTTATTGTTTTATTAGGGTTTTTTTCAAATACAATAAACGATGAGAAAACCAGCCCGGGTTCTTAAGACCAGCAGCAGATTGTTAAGCCATAAGACACTGCCAGCAGAATGGCTTCAGACAAACACTGACACTAGTATACATATAATATGCTGGTCTCTGCTACAACTCTGGAGGGGGTGTCTACCTCCCTGATGGGAACATTGTGCAGTGACTGTAAGAAAGTACCACATTATGTGAGAGAGGCTGGTGCTCTGCAGCGGACAGCTATGTACATGCACAGAGGCTCCATCTTCCTAAGCCCTCACTGATCTAAGGTGGAAATCTTGTATGTCTTGGACCATAAGACCAGTCTGGCAGTTCGAGTTAAGTGCCTGAGCTCAGACTCTGATATGCCCAATTTGTTTTACTGAGAGCTTTGAAGTGCACTGATTCACATACACCAGGGACTTTGAAAAGTTGTAAGATTCGTCTTTAAAATCCCTAGATGGTAGGGCTGCCGAGAAGCTGCAGTGTGGCAAGTAAGCGTCCCCCTGGCCAGATCCCCAAAGTAATTCTTTCTACTAAGATATGCCCAAACATCATGGTCTGATAGCAACAACTTGCCTTTTACCTTCTTTGTGTGACTTATTCTGACTCATGCTAACAGCCTCCTTGATCAAGAGCCCCTAAACCTGCTTCATGGCAACCTAACATCCATAAAATAACTTAATTCCAGAAACATCTGGTACTTATTGCCAGACACCGTTTTTCTGTGCTTCTTTGACTTCAACCATATGTGATGAAGAACAAAGTCCCAAGTTGCTTTTGCTTTATGAAGGTTGTTTTTTTATGTGTCTTGTATGACTCTACCACAGAAGATACCAATTAATTAACGTCAAGAACTGTTGTCAATGAAACTACTACATGTTCCTGAGTGAAATATAGGTTTCAGTGTAGAGTTTCTCCTCCTGTTGGTGGCCCTCATGCCGTGCCCCATAGCCAACAGAGTTAATTGCCTTGCAACTTCTGAGGAACTTTGATCTGGGGGTAAATGCATTGAGGGAATCAGCCAGGCTGCATTCTCTTCCTCAGTTAGCTCTAGCTCAGTATATTTCCTCATAGATTCATAGGTGGTAATTAAATAGCGAGCCACAATTAAAATAGGACTACGGTTTAAGGTATAGCTATCCCAGTCCAACAGTAAATTATCCCAAAGGTCTAAGGTATTGGATTGTTTGTTAGCTCTGTACTGTATATGGCTCCTATTATAGATGTTGAATAATGATGCCCAGTATCCCCAAAGGGTAGAATATATCTCCAAGCTATATATCCCTTTTTCTGGGTGAATAATCTTAGTGTGGATGCTCAAAGTAACATTTACCGAAGTTAATACCACCATAAATCATAAATGGAGCTGTCATTATATACAACAGTGTAGCCTAACCTACCTCCCCTTCTACAGAAGCAAAACTATTATATATCAGAAGATCTCTAGGTATTAGCAGCAGACCCCATACCTTAGTATACAAAGATGAATGTTCTACATCTCAGATGCTGTCACGATCTTTACCCTAGAGAGCCCCCTCTCCAAGTGTGTGTTACCTATCTGTGCATACCTACATGACAAAAGCATGTTTTCCCAAACAACAGCTGAATTTGTGTGTTTTGTCTAGGTGATAGGGCCTAACCAGAACAGAATAAAAAGGGGCATTGTTATTCGACCTTGTCTACATGTTCAGGCTAAATCCTAGGAAAAATCAGAACGCAAAAACAACAGCGTGTTCTGTGTGAAAGTACAGTGTGACACAAAGCAGAATATGGCTGTAGAGTAACGTGCGCAAAGCAGAGGGCATTCTGCAACGTGCTCATGCTAACATAGGGAAAACGACAATGGGCCTGCACAGGACATGTGACAGTTACACCACTCTGTATCTGACAGTTTGTGTGCTAAGCAGCGGTATTGATGGACAATATAGGCAAAATCCATGAGAAACCACATTGGGGAACCACCTCCTCTACTTTATCTTCACCACCATCCCCCTGCTTGAAGTCATAGATATTCCCAAAATAGGGGCATAGCTAAGTCAGTGAGATTCTCAAATTTCTCAACTAAAAAGCTGTGGGTTGCAGGGTGGAGGGATGAGATGACCACGATTTGGGATGGAACGTTTCCATGAGAAACTGAGTCAATACTGATTTGCATTAGGTAGGCCTCTGTCTAGAGTGGCACAGTGGGTGAAAAGCGACGGCTTGGAATGCTCCTTCAAGAGATTGCCACTGGTTTGACTATTTGCAAGTATTCATCCCATCATCTTTTAGGGTTTGATTGTCAGATGTATCCCTGGAAATGTGAGACTGGTGCAGGTTTCCACGTCCACATCTGCCAATGTTTATGAATTCTAAAAAGTAGTACATTTGTACCCATTCAAGGAGTACATCTGTTGGTGCAGATTTAGGATTTGTGGGTGAACCAGTCACTATATGGGCCTGATTTGCAAAGGTCACTTACACTTTTGAGTAATTTACACTTTTGAGTAAGTTTACTATTTGTGGGCTATTAACAAAATCTAAGTGTAAACTTAGTCAAAAAATGTAACTTACATGTCTCCACCAAATTGGAGGGCTTGGAGGCTATTCACAAACTGCAATTCACATTACTTTTTGTAATACTACAATGGTACTAAAACATACTACAAAATGCTATTCACAAACTGCTCTTCTAAAGTACTAGTGCAAGAAACAATAGTGCTTTAGGAGTGCAGTTTATGAATAGCATTTTGCAGTATGTATGCACTGAACTGGTATTGTAGTACTATAAAAAGTACTACAAAACGCAGTTTGTGAATAGCTCGCAGTCCCTTCATGTAAACCCTAAAGTAGTTATGTAAACCCTAAACGTGATCTAGATTTTGATTGCAGATGGAGCAACATTATAGCCTATTAAATCAATCTTGAGAGGTGCTTGTACCATGCACATCCTGAAGTCAAGTATCTAAAAGTGTTTACCTTGGATCACTCAATCTGTACAGGCAGGGAAGCCGGTATTGATTCCAGGCTCTCTGGTTTCACATTTTAAAATTAAGCCACCCAATGTATTTCTCTGTCTGTCTCTCTTTCCTGGTAAATGTTTTGTCTTTTATTCTTGACCCACAAAGAAAAACCGACTTATCCATAGCAAGCCCAACTCAGGCCCCCCTGACATAACTTCCAGACCAAGAATGCATCGATCTGGGTGCTGTACTACCCCAAACACCCCCCTGAAGCTAAGCCCCTGCCCCATAACCTTATTCTAAACCTTACAATTTAGTTCAGTCTTCGTGACTACACCAGTCATTCAACGTTCTTGCCTGGATCAAAATCAGTAAGCTTCACAGAAAGAGGGGAAGAGAACTTAGTTATGTTATCTTTAGACAATCACTTCTGCATTGTAGTTCCCTTAATGTTGCTGAATACTACAGAGTAGTAATGTCTCACTTCTCTGATGCAGTGTATCTCTTCATTGATGATGAAGTCTTGAGTCTCAGTATGGGTTCTCGAGGCTGGTAAAATAATTGGAATTGGAATGCCTAGCCATATACCCCTCCTGGATCACCTACTGAAAAATGTAATATTTTACTGGAACGCTTTCACAGTATCTCTGCTTGGTTACTTGTCTAGTTTCACTTTTGGTAATGCCTTCCGTCACATCATGAAGAACCTCATTACAGCACCTAATTACTTCAATTTATTGAGAGCAACCATAACACGAAAATCATTTCCAGTAGATAATAAATTTACTCAACATGTTGGTGGTTACAGGGACAGCTATTATCTAGTTGTGGTGTCCATGACATACTTTCTGTCAAACATACCCTCTAATATGGTCACTGAATCTGAGATACTAGCTCTCAATTCAGTAAGTGGATAGGGCAGTCACAAATGTCACAGGTTTTGGTAGGGTTTGGGGGATGGATATGCTATACAGGGTTCGACTGCGACAGAAAAGTGGTCCCTGTTATGAATTAGATAGCTAAAAAAAGTATCCCATGTTTGTGAATTATGGCAATTATGAACTTGCGAACACACAGTGTAAGTGTTTTTGAAAGATGTGGAAGACTACAAGGATTTGAGCTTGCTGTAGCTAATGTTTATTTTAATATCGAGGAAACCAACAGTAGAAAAATGGCCCAGCAAGTCATAAAACAGACCTACAAACAGCCCAAAAAAATGCCCCATCCACTGATCTGTCAGACCAGCCTATCCAATATGAATGATTGTCATATCGGCCAGCCCAACCCTGATGCTATTAAAGTTATTGCAGTGCTTGTGCTCACTCTCCTAAAAATGGGTGATTGGCCTGTATCTAATTGTCATATTTAATTTACTCATAAGTCCCTTGTGATGTGGTATACTGTATACCAAGAGCCTGTAAATTAAATGCTACCAGTGGGCCTGCAACACTTATTGTGTCACCCACTTAAGTAGCCCTCTAAACCATGCCCCAGGCCTGCCATGACAGCCTGAATGGGGTGTTATACTGGCATGTCGACTTGGCATTTAAACACCCTTGCTAAGCCTTAAACTCCTCATTTATTATTTTATAAGTCACCCTTAAGTTAGATCCTAGGTAGTCCATAGAGCATGGTGCTGTGTAATTAATAGGTTGGACATATACTTTTAGGTTTTACATCTCCTGGTAGTGAAAAAACTCCTAAATTTGTTTTTCACTACTGTAATGCATACTCGCATATGATACCATTGGGGATTCTTTTATTACATTTACTAAGCTGTAATTCCTAATTGGGAGCCAGTAGATATTTCATGTTTGGTGCCTGTAATGATTAACCATCTCTAATGGTAAAGTCGGATTTTTCATTTTCATTTTGAAAAATGCCACTTTTAGAAAGTTGGCAATTTCCTGACTTTAGCCGTTGTGCCTGCAGCCTATATTGGGTCACATGACGGGGTGTAGCTGACAGACGTTATGAATTCCTCCTAGACAGTCATTCAATAGAGGGATTAGGTGTGTCTCAATGGGCTATCTTCTGGCAGGGTGGGTTGGCAGAGTCGAACCCAGTCCCACTTACACCTGAATAGCCTATGCTGTGCCTTCACATAAAGGGCCTGGCATCCCTGTATTGTCACTGCAGCCATCCTGGGGCCGGGGGAGTCAGGAAATTCCATGCACTTCAAATAACCTTTCTTCCCCTTCCAGGACAAAGGTGCCAGTGTATAAAAATTTGACCGTTAGACCCACTCCAGTTCACTACTGGGCCTGCGGGAGGACCATCAGAGGACTGTATGCTAATGTGACCTGCTGTGCACTCTGCCAGACTGCTTCTGTACCTGAAAGGACTGCTATGCTGCCTAGACCCTGCTTTGAACCTTCAGAGGCCAGCCCTGCTGTTGGGCACTGCATCTTCATCTGCAGCCAAGACTACCAGAATAGACTCCAAGGGCCTCCTGTTCAGAGCCACAGGTACATAAAAAGATTCCCCCATCTTGAACTTGCATTTGGGCCCAACATGAGCGAGTCCTGAACCCCCAAGTGGTGTCCCATCAGTCCTGAACCCTGGTTTGTGATGCTAAAGGGACCCAGAGGGCCAATTTCCAAAAACTGAGGACTTAAACAAAATGTGTCCAAAACATAGAAATCTTTACCGCGGCTTCCACCCTAGGCCATCCCACAACGACACTCCCTTCCCAGACACCTCCTGAAGCCTTGCACCACTGAACTTTCCCTTCTCATACATTTTTCTTCATGAATTTTTCTAGTTCTGAAGGTAAGTGCTGACCAGGCCCAATCCACTTCTTGTATCCAAACCACGCTCCTTCACGGTCGGCCTTCATTTTCGACTTTGACCCAGCCTTGTGCACCTAGCTGTCCGTGGTTGGCACTCTGATCTTTTAGGAGCTGAATTTTACTTAAAACTTAACATAAATTATAGCTATAGTTCTACTGATTGGATTGTTGTTGTTTTGGCATCAAAAAGTTAATTAAAATGTATACTTTTGTTCTAAATTAGTTTGAGATTGTTCTCGTGTTATGTTTTCACTTTATTGTTGTTTGAGTGCTGCACAAATACTTTACACATTGCTTCTAAGTTAAGTCTGACTGCTGTTTGTGCCAAGCTAGCCAGGGTTAAGCACAGGTTAATTTTGTGACTTTTTGTGGTGTACCCTGTAAGTGATGGTGACTGTTGCTTGACCAGGTCCCACGCCCCAGTTAACCAACAAGCTAATTTCTCAAGATCATCATTAGCATTCGAGGTAAATTATACTTGTATATTTGTAGTTGCAAATTCTCACATGCCCCAACATGCGCACACATCTTGTGCAACAACTGCTAGTTAAAGACTAGTATTGTTTGTTTATTTGTGTGTTGTGCGTCCGCAGATTTCTTTGTTGGTTTCTCATTTGGGATGGCACCATCTTCTACGAGTAACACCCATATCGCCTAGAGGGGACGAAAAATACCCTTATCCCTGACGATTCCTTTTAGAAATATGATTGACATTTTGAACTGCAGGTAATACTCCTCAGTCAGTAATTCCGTGTCTTTTAGTCTGCTAGTCAATTTAGACAGACGAATATTTGAGTGTGTATGAGCTTGTTTATTTTCACCACCTGTTGCGGTGTCACTTAGCAATAATCGATATAACTGTAGGTACAGTGCTTATATTGTTATCTGGTAACAGAAAACAACGAGAGGGGGAGATTAAGAAGCAAAGAAGAAAAGAAAGAATATAGGAGGGGTATGTCAATTATCCCACCCACCACGCGTAGTTCGAGATCATGTTTCCCGTGAGTGTCTCTAAATGCACTGTTACTTTCTTCAGTGCAATCTTTGAGGAGGCTGAAGGCGAAGAGTAATGGCGGGAGTTTCAGTGGGCCAAGATAGGTTGCCAGGCCACTTAAAACTTCTCTCTGACAGGCTTGCTGATGTCCGGGAACTGCTCAAGTACATCCCATATCCACGTCCCTTGGCGCAGCTTTCTCTTCTTTCATGGTGCTGCTCCTATGGTATACGAGTCTCCCCTGTGGGACACCAGGTTGATTCAAATAGCCTTGTGGCAGCAGAGGGCCCATCTATAGATGCAAGGGACTCTGGATGCAGTGTCTCCCCAGCATGAAGTCTCTTCTTGATCAGGGTCATAAATGTGACATTAAATACATTGATAAATGTATTTAAAATTAATATTTTAATGTACTTTAACCTTGTCTAAAAATCATTACTAGTGGTCATATTTTTTTCTATTTTCCATTTCTGAATAAAAATAAAATACAAACAAATACAATAAAATAATGTACTTAATATATATTTTAAATAAAACACTACCCACCTAATCTTCCAGTAATCTCCACAATCCCAAAAACCCAAACACATGTATTACATAACAAATAAATTTAAAATATAAAGAAAATAATTAAGCTAATTATCATAAATAAAAAATATTGATTTCATTGTAGCATAACTTCAGTTAAGAAAACACTACCGACCCAAACCTATAATAATCCTCTCAACCCAAAAACACAACATACATTTTAAATTATACAATTTTAAAACAATAATTTAATATATATTTCTATTTTAACTTATATACAAAAGGAAATATATTAAACCAATTCTACATACCACAATAGCCTACTAACAAATATTTTAAACATCAATATTATTGTAAAAAAACAATATAATTACTGTTGATATTTTGTCACTGATTATCTTTGCACTCACAATATAGTGATCATAATATTATGTGCAAATTATACCCTTGGTTCTATTCACATGTAGGTGTGCATATACAATCACGAATTAACACGCTCGCTAAAGTCAATTTGCTCATCTATTCTTAACAGTTTTAGTTTAATCAGTGTACTCAACCAGCTCATTCCTAAAAGTTAACATTGCCAAATAATAATATCTCTTGCTCTATATAGTTTTCAAAGTGTGGAATATTAGGAATGTGTTTTTGAAATAACCCCACACAACACACACTGAGACAGGGAGACAGGGAATGATATGAAAACACCCAAGTAGTATAATATTCATCCACATTTCAATGCATATAATTATTGCAACATTTTTGTTTTGTACAGATGGTTTGCGCCTAATCCAGAAAACACTTTTTAGCATATCGTATCATTAAATAGAGAAAACCTGTGAACACACATCAAACATAATATGGCAATTTGTGAGACTGAAAGAAAAAGCAGTTGAAGCCTGTTGATCCTCGTTGTTTTAATGTTCGTTCTAGAAAACACCAGCCGACACTTGTTTCGTCGGAGTACAATACACTCTGACTCTTCAGGGCTAGGTCCTAATAGATAAGAAAAATCAATCCCCCACGACCGGTGATAATTCCGACCCAGTTAGGGTATCTGTAGATTGTTCGGTGGGTGGAGAAAGAGAGTCAATTGCTCCGCTGTTGCGGTGTGCTCAATACATGGTAGCCGATGGCAGGGTCTGGACAGAGGTGGGTACGTCTTAAGGTGCTGAATGAACGGATATATCACATAATTGTAAACGAGGAGGATGCCGTTATCGGGGTCGGACAGACCGCCAGGCTTTTACCGAGGAGCCTTCGTAACTTGAAGTCACACAGTGAAGATATATCCGTTCATTCAGCACCTGAAGACGTACCGACCTCTGTCCAGACCCAGCTATCGGCTACCATGTATTGAGCACACCGCCGCAGCGGAGCAATTGACTCTCTTTCTCCACCCACCGTACAATCTACAGATTCTCGCAAATTGCCATATTATATGTTTGATGTTTATGTGTGTGCACAGGTTTTCTGTATTTAATGTAGATGTATGTCTTGTACAACATCATCTAAGGGGTTATTAGGGTCACTCCTTTCCTGGCAGCACCACAATATTAGGCCTTTGTCAGTTAATTTGCCAGTTATCCAGCGAAGTGCAATTACACCCTCAAACTAAGAACCCTTCTCTTTGGTGTTGAGCATATCGTATCATGTTTCTAAACTGTACCCTGTCTACCACAGAATCTATTGAAATTTTGTCAACCCGCTCAGTCCCTAAAGTTTTTCTTCAAAGCCTGGCTTGGAACATGCTTCAAGTGCTCATTTGCTAACATTGCTCGGTCATTTAATTGTTCACATCACATCCTTATGTTCTCAACATCTTTATTTTGGGTGTGCCCAGTACCAAACATCTCTGGTGGCTCTCAGCACACTCTCAGAGAGGACGTCATCAGACTTGAATTGAAGAAGTGCAGGACAGAAAAAACATCCTGTATTCATCAGAACTGCCTCAACTGTGCTTAAGGTTAGGAAAGAGCTGAAGAAAAATCACAATGCATTAACAGCTCACTCTCGCTCTTAGAAACCAGCTACCTCTCCAATCATGTATAGACTGGATCTTTGCCTTTCTCACTGTCCAGCACCTCATTGTCTTTTGGCTAGGTTTACTCTACACCTATATAACATACATACATGCACACATACATACATGCATACATACATACATGAACACCTTTGTGCAAGTAATATTGCATAGCTATATATTTTAAATACTTTCCTGACATGTGTGTGTCTTCATGCGGGTATATCCGACATTAGTCCAAGGGTGCCAAAACTATGCCAGATTTCCTGGATGGCCATATAAGATACATTTGCGTAGAATGACCTGCAATGGACAACCCAGGACCACAGCAAAACGCCAACATACAATCTAATTACCCTTTATCTGTTGTACAAACCGAAGAGAAATCATCTTTCTCTAAGCTACACTCTTGCTGAAGTTTAATATTTATTGAAGGTGATAGATGCAGATCCTTGTTTCTATGCTTTTTCAAAAACATTTTCAAAAACAATTTGAACTTCACCATCTTCAGCAAAAGCCCCATTCTTCACCTCTATTAAAAGCTCTGTCAGCCCTTATTTGCAGCAACAATATTCAGAATGTGGTGTTACATTTCACCTTCACAACCCCCATTTTTGAGGATGTTTCTTTCCTATTCCCACCTGTTAGACCTGTCAGCCTTAGAGTGGTCTTCCCCCAAACGTTTTGCCTGCTTATCTCAATTATTTTGTGCTGAAATTCATTTTTGTTGGCCTTAGGACTCGGGCACTCTATCACTGCTAACCAATACTAAGGTGATTGTGCTCACTTGCCTAAACATGGTTTATTTGACTTACACCTGGTTAGCATAATACATTTAGGGGAAGTGACCCCCAGTAGCTTACACCAGCAGGACATATTGCATTACCAACCAACTGACATTTCTGCCAGGTGGCATTCTGTTTAAATGTAAAACTGATCCATTTTTAATTTTGCTCTCAAATTGTAAATAACTTTATTGTTCTTGTTTGTCTTTATATGTGGTCATATTGATTTTGATGTCAAAATGTGTTTTGAAATGTACAGTCTAACTAAAAAAAAAGGTTTGCCCTTCAAAAAGACATGTGAAGAAATGTTCTAATTTTTTCTTGAGATTATTACTGAGGAAAAGTGAAATAAATCACAAGGGCGATTTAAAAGGACATTTTTGGTCCTTTATGTTTGATTGTGGATATAGAATTTGGTGCCTAGAAATTGTTTTTGCTTATAAAATTTAAGGGGCCTAGTCTAGGTTGTCTCTTATGGGCAGACCCCTTCTTCTGCTTAATACTTTTAGAAAGTTGGCATTTTCCTGCCCTTAGCTTTTTTGTGCCTGCAGCCTATCTACGGTCACATGCCTGGGTGTAACTGACTGAATTTCTGTATTACTCCTAAATAGTCCCATAGTAGAGGGATTGGGTGTGCCAGAATGGGCCATCTGTTGGTAGGATGGGAGGTGGAGCTGAGCACAGGTCCACTGCAACTGGATAGGCTGTGCTTTGCCTTCACACAAAGGACTTGGCACCTCCATATTGTCGCTGTAGCCCACTTGGAGCCAGGGCAGGGGAGTCAGGAGACTCAATGCACTTATAAGAAACTTTCTAGAAACTTCTCTCACCTTGCAGAAGTAAGGGCACCAGGGTTAAGGATAAGATCCTCTGACACACTCGTCAGTTCACTTCTGGACCTGCGGAAGGTCTCTCAAAGGTCTGCCTGCTGCTGTGACCTGCTGTGCACTCTACACAACTGCTTTCCTGTACCTTGAATGGCTGTTTTGGTAGCTGGAGCCTTCCTTGAACCCCAAAGTCCAGCCCTGATGTGAGCCCTGCATGTTCATCTGAACCCAGGACTACCAAAGTGACTTCAAGGGCTAATTTGCTGGGCTTCTGTTTGGAGCCACAAAAGGCTGCCACCAACTTGAACCCACACCTCGACCCAGTCTGAGTGAGTCTTGAACCCTCAAGTGATGTCCCATCTGTCCTGGATCCTTGATTATGGTGATAAAGGAGCCCAGATGACCATAACCCAAAACTGAGGGCTTTGAACATTTTTGGCCAAAAACTGCACTGAGAACCAGCCTGCTCACCTATCCGCCTGAGATGCAGCACCAGTTGGATTAACTTTGCGGTATCTCCTGCCACATTCTTCTCTGCAGAAGTACATCTTGTTCATCAGTCCTTTGCAAAAGGAATATCCGAGCCCCTGGAACTGTCTTCTGCTACAACCATCTACCTTGTCCCACAGGATACATTTGACTTCCAAAAAAAAGACTAAGTCCGAGAGTAGAAATTTTTACAGCGGTTTTGACCCAAGACTCCCTGAAGGCAACGTTCCCTCCTGGGACATCACCTGCAGCCTTGCCCTGCTATACTTTACCTTCTCAGAACAATCTTCTTTCCAAATTTCTTTTAAGTCTGAAGGTAAGCGGTGACCGGGACCAATACACTTCTTGTGTTCAAACCACACGCCACAGCAGTTGGCCATACTTTTTTACTCTGACCCGGTCTCACACAACTAGATGTCCTAGGTTGGCACTTTAATCTTGTAGGCACTAGTTTTTCCCAAAACTTTTAAAATTCATAACTCTAGTTCTGCTGATTGAATTTTTGTCATTTTGGTATCTAATATTCTATTAAAAATTACCTTATTTTTCTAAATTGGTGTGGGATTTTTCTTGAGTTGTTTTTTCACTTTATTACTATTTGTGTGCGACGTAAATGCTTTACACATTGCCTCTAATTTCAGCCTCACTGCTTTTTGTGTTAAACTAACCAGAGTTAATCACAGTTTAATTAAGTGACTGTTTGTGGTTCACCGTGCAAGGGAGCATGGCTGTTGCTTCACGAGGGCTCACACCCCAGTCAACCAACAGCCCAATTTGAAACACCTCCTTAGAAATATATTTATTTTGGGCCTGACAGAAATACATCTCTTACCATTCTAACGGCTTGTTGAGAGGTTTGTGAATACTCATGTGCTTGTCATTGTGTAGGCGTAGGCAAGCTTACTACCCAAAAAACAAATAGGTATGGTGGCTATGGTAGCCTATTCTAAGTTGCCTTCACCGGTTGGTGGCATTTGTCAGGGCGATGGACAGTCATGACTAGAGAGGACAACGTCCCTCAACTGACTGGATTGCAGGTATCCCCTTAGTGAGTGGTATCTATAACTAACACCAGGTAGGATTAACTATGGTCCTTCCAGTGAATGAATTTTTATTTTGACTATTTGGTAGGCTAGATTTCTAGGCGTCCATGTCCCTGACGAATGTCCCCGACCTGTTTAGGTGACTTAGACTAGGGTGGGAACATGTTGGCGCAAAGACGATGGTTTGAGTCATTGTGCTCTCATTCCATCGTATAGTTTGTTTTAAATGCACCAGAGGTTACCACTATTAAAGGTTGAATACCCGGTTACCTCTAGATAATTTTAACTGTATCTGGACCCTCCAAATTCGTCCAGGAAAATATCTTATCTAAGAACTCCCTCCATCAGTTCCACTAGGAGGTTGAGTCTGTCTTGGTGGAATTTGCCTACCAGTGTGTGGAGAGGTTGCCTATGATAAAGCATGTCACATTATGTGAGTGAGGCTTCTTCTTCCAAAAAGATTGGCCTTTTTCCTTCTCTTTTTTACCCCCTCCACATCAGAGTTTTAGTAATTAAGGCACCAGTGATTTGTACATATAACACTGATGAAAAAAGCACTATGGAGTCACCATACCTTTTTGTGTCTTGTGCCTTTACCTTGGAAGGACGTGTGGTGGTGTATACTCCCCCTCTCCTTCCTTGTGTTTTGAGGCAAACTTACTACTGCATCCCTGTCCAGGAATGCCCACTCTCTGTGCCTCTTGCTAAAGATTTACTCTTGCCAAATATTACACCATATGAGTGTAAAATTATGTTTTATTAACTTCATCTATGAAATAGATTTGTTAATCTGGCCCTCAGAGCGCAATATGCCATCAGGTGGAGTAGTACTAAATTGGCGAGCAGGCCAAACTGCAGGAGTCTTCTAAAATAAAATATTACACCTTTTCTCAAATAATTATTTCTTGACTTCTCCTTTGATATGATCAACTTAATACCCACAACAAGCTAAACCCAAATATCAGACAGACTGAAAAAGAAATATTTGTTACAGATTTTTGGCCCCTGTGTAGAGACCTACAGCTTTTTCAGGTCTAGTGCCAGACAGCAATTAACTGTCTGTTGTTTAAGACCTATTATGGACAATACTAATAATTACAATGGGATTTGGGGCAGCCCACTTCTTCATTAACTTTCTCAATAGATTGTTTTATAACTTTCCTTCCTTTTCTTGTGCTAGTCCCTCCTTTGGAGGCTAGTCTATTTGTCATCCTTTTAGATGCTTACATTCTGGGAACTGTTTCTATCTTTTTCCTTCAACACTACACGCAAGTACCAGTTTTTCTTTGTTCTCATGTGCTACTACCACCTCTAAAATCCCTGCCCCACATCCCACGTGCACACGTACGCATGCGGGATGACGCAATATACATGTATGACTCATTATCATTTTTTACAGAGATTCTTTCTGTTTGGCAAATAAGCATTTCTTCTTTTTGACAACGTGAAACTGCATTTGCAAAGCCAAATGGTCGGGTAATGTCATTGAAAAACGAGACCTATCGGATATCACGGATACTTGTTTTATTTCGAAACAAGGGGCATATTATCAAGACAGACGATAAAATTATCGCTGCTTTAGTGGCATAAAACTGCCGCTAAAACGGCGATAATGGACTTGATAATATGCTCTATGGAATTCCAATTGAAGCCCATATTAGATGTCCTTCACATCTAACATGGGCTTCAATTGGAATTCCATAGAGCATATTATCAAGTCCATTATCGCCGTTTTAGTGGCAGTTTTCTGCCGCTAAAGCGGCGATTATTTTATTGCCTGTCTTGATAATATGCTCCCAAGTTTCTTATGTGAACAAAGAGGACTACACTGTGCTGTACAGCTACTGCGTCAGAGGTTTCCATTCCCTGTAGGTCCACCACTGTCAATCTATGATGTAGGTTCAAAGTGGCACCTTGTCTCAAGCCAAATTGTAGCCATCAATAGGGCACAGAATTCAGTGGCACTGGGGCCCAGAGATGTGAAAATGCCCTCTGTACCCCAAATGTGACCGTCTTCCACTATGTCACCAAGGGAGAGGGATATTTTCCATTCTTGCATGTGCACCTGTGGCACCCTGGCAACACCGCTGCCACAAGCATTACGAAAAGACATTTAGTGAAACAGAAACAGAAAGTCACTTGTCCAGTCAGAGATATGCATTGTTTGTCCATTGCTCAAGTAATCCAGAGAATTGGCATCCATGCTATCAAGACAGTCGGATTTCATGAACTGCACACCCAGCGCAGACTATCTTTCCATCTGGACTAAACAAAGAAGGCCCCTGTCCTATTGCAACAAATGTCAATCAGTGTGCGTATCCAACATGGCTGACTAAGGTGAGCATAAGTGAACGAATAGGGCCGAGATGAGTCCTGCTTAGAATAATTGGAAAGATGACTAGGAACACAAAACATAGCAGTGGAAAAAGTTAGGGGCAGACTAGCAAGAACCTGGTTAAAATTATTGCTGTGGAATTCTATAACGCATATTAGCAAGCCCATTATTGCCGTTTTAGCGGCAGTATCCTGCGGCTAAAACGGCGATCATTTTAACGAGGTTCTTGATAATATGCCCCTCAGTTCTTTCATTGGCTGTTGCTATGACGTGAAGTGAGAAGCTGTTATTGGCTACTGCGAGTAGATGCTGCGTGCATACAGTAGCTGGATTTTGTAATATGCAGACACACTCACTTCATCTTTCGAGGGAGTTATGACGTACCAGAAAGGAAGCTTAACGAGCAAGAACATAAGCACACAGCACCACAAGTCATATTAAACTTCTCATTCAAGGTAGGCACAGATATTTTACACACCTCTCTGGAAGAGAACGTTGCTGTGTGCATGAGACCTCCCCCCACTCCTATCAGCAGCAGTGTAGCTACAGCACTGCATGGTGTTGGCATGGGCCAATAAAGAGACAGCCCTATTAAAACATATTCTTCATCTCAAAGAGCAGGAAACACACTCACCGCTGAGCATCAAAACGTGACTGTTTTGACAATCTTCAGTAGTGTCAGGGTTGGAATATGGTAACTCCCCAGGAGGAGGGGCTCAGCCATAGTTACATTCCTGAAGCTGTCCAGGGGCTTGAGATCATTAGACCGTATCTAGCCAATCAGATCTTACTGAAGTAGCCCCCACCAAGGGGAGGAGCACTTTCAAACTTGCATTCCTCACACGCAAGGCTGTAAACGGTGTCACTCCGAAACTGGTGATAACAGGAGGAGCAGGGGAGCCCGTCTCAACTACAGCCATGTGGAAGACTAAGGCCCTGATTTACTACGGCTTTGCACCAGTGCTTTGTAGTGCAAAAAGATGCAAAAAGTCTTGCAAGTGTATTTACTGACTAACACAAAAGGTGTTTGTAATTAAATGAAATGAAAATTAAATGTATAACGTGCTAATACCCGTAGGTGTCTAGTTCCAATAGTAGCCCAGGTTCACACCAGAACATGGGCTTCTATGGGAATTCACAAGGTCATATTATCAAGCCCATTATTGCCGCTAAAGCGGCGATAATTTTTACGCCGTTTTTTTGATACTATGCCCCATGAGTTTTTAAAAGTTTACAAAATCCCAGTAGATTGTTTTCTGTCTTTAGTATCAGTGGGAGGGAGTTCCACAGTCTGGCTGTACCTAGAATAAAGCTTCCCCCCCCCTCCCCCAGAAGCCCGTGCCTATTTTCACAGTGTAAAAACATGTTGGCACTGCTTTGTTCAGCTTTGCATCAAAGGGGCTTTACTGGGGCAGATCAGCACAAATACCCACAGGTTTTGTTGCAAAGCCCAATGTACAAAGGTCATGATTGGACTGGCTAATAAGGCAGGGCCCGACCGGCTGGTCTGACAGGTCAATGTGTGGGCCGTTTTTTGGCTGTTTGTGGGCCTGTTTTATGGTCTGCTGGGTCGGTTTTTACAGTTGAAATATTGACTGCAGCAAACTCAAATCCATGCAGTATTTAATTAGTTGCAAAACACTTATATTGCATGTAGCTTCTAAAGACAAGCTCAAATCTGCCTCAATTTACAACATGAACCTATTTTTTCTGTATCTAATTACCAATCGGGGTGCCTTTTATTTTGGAGCCTTTGATTATTTTTTGTCCCAGTCCGACCCTGACTAAGGTAGTCGAACTGGCCTTGTGCCAAAATTTAATGGCTAGTTGAAGCAGGCGTAAACAAGGGGAAATGTGCTTCCTTTCCCCAAAAAATTTATTGAATGTTTGCTGCAGTGTACAACACATCCAACGAGTAGGATTCGTAGGAGTTAGATTAGGCATAGGGACATGTGCAGGAAGAGTATGCTTCAGTACACAACCTCTGATAGATAGTGCACACCTCCCTCTACCCCATGGACAAGGCTGTGAATTGTACAAGGCAGCCTTGTTAGGTGATTGGCGCAGTGGATGGCAGCAGCAGGTCAATCTTAGTAGCTACAGCTCTGCAATATTTTTCCCCTAGTGTAATGCAGCACATTTGGTCTCAGTAAATGCCTAGAATGTGAATTCCATCCCTCCTGATATTAGGACAATTAAATTTTTTTAAACTTTTAAAAGTGAACTGAAAAATATACTATTTCCACCTTACTTTCAACTATAGCCCATAAGGCTTATGAGGAGAATGACATTGCTGACTCCCACCAATTTGTAAGCATTTACATTACTATATTTGCATACATACCATCTATAATTTATGTTGTAGATTGGCACACTTGGTCATCTCCTGATAGGATATGGAACTAACAGGCATTTCATGTAACCGTCAATTTAAGGAACCCTACCTTTTGGAATTATACAGCCGTGGCCCGTGCAGGTAAGAGTAGTGGGGTAGTGGGGCCGAGTGGGATGGTGGGGAGATTTTGAGAGCCGTAGAAGAGGGAAAACTATTTATTTATTTAATTTCCTCTTGTGGTTGTCTGTCGAACCCCCCCAACCCTGCCCACTGCTCTTACCCCCACGGGACGCTGCTGGAATTATATGTTGTGTGCAAAGTTTGTACAAATACTGCTTACTTTGTCCTCTTATCTACTCTATTATTGTGGTAAGTCTACTTAACAGTCCCTCTGTATGTTCTCTTTTGTGAATATGTTAATTGTGACACAGAATTGTGAAACCGCTTCTCCGTGAAGTGCTCTGCAGCATTGTGTCTTGTTTGCACTACACAAAACGTTCAAAATACATACATAACTTCCTTAACCGAAACATGTTGCAGGTATCTGCTGAAGATAGCTTATTTTGCTATTCACAGTGTGCATGGATCAGGCACACCTTGCATTTGAACTTTTGTAGTTCGTGAGAGATGAAGCAAATGTTTTGCAGCTGAATGTCAAAGTAACCTGGACAGAAAAATGTGAATCTTTTTGTTGGCCATCTGGCAGCCTGGATGTATGCTAATAGATAAACATTAGTTCTTTGAAATTAGCCTGAGTCTCAACTGGAAGCAAGTGTAATGTACGCAGTACTAGGGAAAAATACTCTAATTACTTAGTTGTAATTGCATTACACCAAGTTCTACTCACTCACCTTTAATTCATTGTGACACCAAATGCAAAACCTATAACAACATAAAAGCTCCTCCCTCACCACTCCAACTGGCAACCCAAAACCTCAGACCATGGTAAAACAACTCAGTTGTTCCGCCTGAGGACAGGAGGTTGTAGGAATTAAAGGTGAGGGAGCAGGACTCAAAGTAATGCAATTACTGGTAAGTAATTAGGGCATTAGCTCTACTTCCCTCCCTTGTCTTACATTTATCACAAGTGAGTCCTAGCAAGTAATAAATACCAGGCAGACTGATGTTGAATGCTCAAATCCAGATGAGCTTTTATTAAAGTATACTTGTACACTTTTGCATTACTTCTTAGACGACAATACTTTATATCCTAGCACTAAATCAAGATGTGTCTCCCCAGACACGTTATAGTGGTTTAATAAATGTGGAAGGTGATACCCACTTTGCGGTCTTGCATATTTGAGTAACCATGGCTCAGTGTAATTCTGCCGTAGTGGAAGACATACCTCTAGTTGACCTTACTTGTATTCCCAATGGAGGAACCTACCTCACAGCTGTATTGGGCAGGAAATCAGTGACCTAAACCGTCTACTCAATGAAGAAATCACTGTTTTTTTTACCCTTTCTGGCTGGTCCAAAGTTAACAAATACAGATTCTGTCCTTCTAAAAAAAACTCTACTCTCTGCAAAAACTAGAGAAGAGCTCTCCTGACTTCAAAGGAATTAAGCCTTTGCTCTCTGATTCTGGAGAAGGATACTATTCCAGAAGGATCACCTCCTGTCTCTTTGAAAACTGGAATTAGACTTTTGTTAAAAAAAAGAAGTATTGTTTTTTAACACAATTCTGTCCTGGAATACCCTACAAAATCGCTTCTTATATAGTAGGGCTCCCAATTCCCCCAGTCTCCTTGCCGATGTAATGACTACAAGAAAACAATGTTTGAGTTAGAGACTTTAGATCTTACTCTCCAATGGCTCAAATGATGGATCCATGAATGCACCCAAGACTAAAGTCGGATCCCAAGTATGACATGTTCTAGGAGGAATAGGACAGATGTTAGCTATCCCTTTCAACAGTCTAGAAACCAAACCATCCTCATCCCTAAGGTTCTTCCGTTAGTTCCTGAAGGGCTTAATGGCTGCCCATTGGACCTTTAGAGTCGCCACTCTTAGCCCTAATTTGGCCCCTTCCTGCCATGCTCAATAATATGAATCAAGTCCACTGTACTGCGTGGTCCATCCCATTTTTGATTCAGTAATGGATGAATAAACTTCCATGTGACCTGAGGGTGGGGGTCTCCAAGATGGCTGCAGTGTGAAGGCTAGAACCTCTGATAAAACCCTGCTCTCTCATACACCTTCTCTTAACTTGCATGTCATCAGTTTGAGCTTCATTAGAGATTCCTGTCTCAGCATCAGGAAAACAAGAGGATGTGGTAGAATTGGTAACCTGGATTCCTTTGCGATCTTCATCACTGTGAACAAGGGAAAGCAGTTGGCTCTAGGCCAGTCAGGGACTACAAAGCTAGCAGGCGCTAGTTCTCTCCTCACTCTCAGTAAGAATGCTCAAATCAATGGAAAGGCATACAGGAGGCCCACTAAGCCATCCACAGGTTAGAGCATCTATCGTCCAAGCTAATTCTCCCTCCTGCTTGAACATAACTTTGGGACTTTGGCATTCTCTGCGGACTCAAAAAGATCTATGATTGAAAGATGGATAAGAGCGGCCCAGGCAACCTATTATTCTGAGAAAATACTTGAAGCAAAATCTAAACCCAAAGAAATTTTCCAGATTATAAAGCACTGTTCCACTGCCAATACGGCACCCCCACCCAATAAAACCAAGGAGCAATGCAACGAGCTTGCGGATTTTTTCCACAATAAAGTCACAAAAATTTACTCTACCTTCCCCACCTCAGTCACAACCCCGGATATGATTAACCCACCCCCCCCTAAATCACCTCTTCACCCAGTCCAGCCTTCCCTTGAGCACTTCCCCCCTCTGGACCTTGACACTTTAAGCAAGGTGGCACGACAAGTTAAATCCGACGCCCCTTGTGATCCCGCGCCTCCAGATGTCTTGATGCAGGCAAGCAAAGCCACTTTGCCTGTCATCTTGGATCTTCTAAACTCCTCTATATCCGCCTGCTCAGTCCCCACAGCCTGGAAGCAGGCCATGGTACGGGCGTTATTAAAGAAACCCAGCCTAGACCCAGACGACCATTCCAGCTACCGCCCCATCTCACTTCTCCCTTGGGCCAGCAAGGTGTTAGAGAAGTACATAAACGCGCAGCTGGTCCAGTTCCTGGAGGACCACTCTCTATTACATACATCCCAGACAGGCTTTAGACCAAAGCATGGTACGGAAACCGCCTTGTTAGCTGTCACCGAAGAGGCTAGAAGGATACTGGATCAGGGAGGATCAGTGGCAGTGATCCTCCTTGATCTAAGTGCCGCCTTCGATACGGTCAGCTATACCACCCTGCTGGACCGTCTTTACAACATCGGAGTTTCAGGTGACGCTTTAAGGTGGTTTGATTCCTTTCTGTCTGGGAGGTCGTTTCAGATCTTCGACGGAGAGATGGTGTCCTCGAGCAAACCCCTGAGCTGCGGAGTACCACAGGGCTCCTCCCTGAGCCCTGTATTGTTCAACATATACATGAGGCCGCTGGCGGGTGTTGTCGAACCATATGGCATTAAAATCGTATCATACGCCGACGACACCCAGCTTGTGGTCTCGTTAGCCACGAAGAACAACAGGCATTCCGCAGCCGACCTTCTAAAATGCTTAGTGGACGTCAAGGGATGGATGACCAACTCCTCCCTAAAACTAAACGGAGAAAAGACGGAGCTTATGCTCCTAGACCCTACCTCCCCCGTGCCCTTCACCTCCCTGTGGCCCAGTGCTCTAGGCCCCTCCCCCACCCCCAAGGATAGTGTCAAAAGCTTGGGAGTATGGCTGGACAACAAACTCTCTTTCTCCACCCAGGCCAAAAAACTGTCCGCCACTTGTTTTGGCCTACTAAGAATCTTGAGGAAGGTTCTTCCGCTACTCCCCCTAGAGGCAAAAAAGGTGGCGGTACAAGGTATCATCCAGTCTCGTCTGGACTCGAACAATGCCCTATACGTGGGGGCTCCTGAGATGACCCTCCGAAAATTGCAGGTCGTTCAAAACTGTGCAGCCCGCACATTGCTGAAAATCCCGCGCACTCACTCAGCCAGACCTGCTCTAAAAAGTCTTCACTGGCTACCAGTGAGGCAAAGAGTGACCTTTAAGGCACTGTGCTTGGCACACCGCGCCTTCTGGAAAACGGCCCCAGCCATCAATACCGACCTTATCATCCCTTACCATCCTAACAGGAACCTTCGGTCGACGGAGGCGTTCCTCGCTGTTGTTCCCAGAGTGAAGCGAGCCAGGTCTGGGGGTAGGCTGTTCTCTTTGAACACCGCCAAGCTCTGGAATGCTCTCCCCATCTCACTCCGGTCCAACCCAGACCTCCTCTCATTCCGAAAAAACCTAAAGACACTACTGTTTGCCAAATTTGATTCTCCCTAGCCCCTCTCCAGTCACTTCCTGCTTCTATTCAGCGCTTGGACGCTTTCGGGCAGCAACCGCGCTTGACAAGTACTTTTTTTTACATGCCATGTTTATACTAGATCGAACACTTCTTGATGTAAAGAGAAGTCCAGAGAAGAGGGAATCCCTTTGCTCATGTAGTCTGCTGCAAAATTGCATACTGTCTGGTGGATATGAACTACTGAGAGGGCCACTAGAGAATGTTGAGTCCAGTGAAATATGCTGTATGCTTTGCCGGGAAGAAAAGGGTGATTTTGTACCTTTCTGTTTGTTGAGATAGAATTTCTATTGTCCATGCAAATCTGAACCACCTCGCCCTCTGATCCGAAACTTGAAGGATAGAAAAGCTAGTCTTACTGCATCCTACTCCCTCCTGTTTGAGGAAGATTGACTTTCTCTCAGAGACCAGTAACCTTGTATCTGCTGATCTCCCAGCCAGGCCCCCATCCTGTTAGGCTGGCATCTGTCATTAGTATACTGGGGCTGGGGAGAGCAAGAAGAATTCTCTTGAGGAGACATCTAGAGTTCAGCCACAAACTGAGATCCCCTTTCACATTCTTTGTCACATTGAATCTTACTGTCAAATCCTGTGAACTTGGTGACCAGTTCTTTAGAATCCATGCTATCAGTTTGTGCAGATAAAATCTTGCCCATGGGATAAAAAGAATGGTTGCCACCAAATCAAATTGAACCCTGTGCCAAGAAGATACTACTGGAAACTTTTGCGACATTAGCTCTGTTGTGAGACTGGATCATTAGAGCTCTTTTTTCTGGTGCTGGCACTTGATGCACTAGAGTAGTTTTTTCAATTGATAAGAAACCTATGCTCTTGTAATATTGTCAGCATATGCTGGGTATTGACAATGGCTACATCTCTTGACTAATCCTAGATTAGTAGGTACTCCAGATAGGGGTTCAGAAAAATCCCTTCCATATGAAGCAGTGCAATAAGGTTTTTACTTTTGTAAAAACCTCTGGGGAGGATTTTAAAGAACAACCATCAACTGGTAGTGGGACGTCCCCACCTCAAATATCAGAAACCTCTGATGAGATTGTCAAACTGGAACATGCAGGTTAGCGTCCTGCAAATCGACAAATGTTATTAAGTGCCCTTGGCACTTCACTGGAATTATTATTGTGACCATACAAAAATGTACAGTCCTGACCCATGAATGTACTCATTTCAGATCCAGAACAGGTCTGAAGGAACCTGATATCTTTAGTACTAAAAACAGAATAGAATAAGTTCCTTTTCTTTTCTCTTTCTCCAGTTCTGATACAATGTTTTTTCCCCAGCAATGTTTGAATTCCTGTTAACAAAGCCATGAGTTTGTTATTTTCCCTTGGAGACTGAGTAAGGATAACCCACCTTTCAGGCGGCAACCAAAAGAAGACTACAGCATAGCTGGTCCGAATTATGCTCAAGCCCCACTGATCTGAAACGTCATTCTCCCAAACCAGGAGAAACATTTGAATTCTTTAGCCAACTTGGCAAATATCTGAAAGGTTTTGGTTGTCAGGGTTTCTTCTTGGATGGGCCAACCTCTTTAGTGGTATCCCTTTTGGGCAAATATCTCTTTGGCTGATATTTCCTTCTCTGAAATGATTATGATTTATAATTCTTCTTTGGAGAGGATTTTGAGCAAAAACACTAAGGGCCTTATCAGGGCCATAGCCACGGGGGGCATTTGGGGTCCGGGCCAGCCAGTCATTCGTTGGCCCCCCAAACGAAGCAGGCAGATGTAGGGTAATAATATATTTCTTCATATTTGTATGTGCACAATGTTTAAAATGAAAACATTTAACCTTGAAATGCAGCCTTACTAAACTAAAAATAACCTCTGCAATGTGGCCCCTTCGAAAGCACAGCAGTTTGTTGCATTGCTGACAGCAGCCTGCAAAAGCAGTAGGGCTGTTTGTCCCGGGTTTGACCTCTGTGCAGAGGCACTATAGACCACCTGCATGAAAAGTTAACTCCTCTCAGCATTGTCTCTGTGTGCATGCCGGGCGTCAGACCTGATTAGAGAAAATGAGCTGGAATTTCTAAAGAGGGACAGAAAGCCTCTCTCTTTGCCTGTAGCCTGCTTGAATCTTTCAGACACACAGGCAAGGAACTGAACCTTTCCCCAGACATGACACCCTCTTTAAAACTGTGATGTGGGTAAGTTTTGCATTTATTTTACTTATGCACTCCAGCAGAAAGGGAGCCACTGAAGAACTTTCCTGATACATTGCAACGCAGGCCCGTAGTCAGAATTATATTTTTAGGGGGGCATAGCCCTCAGCGATGACGAAACATTAAAGGTGTGCACTATACGTGTGTTCTTTTCCACGTATTTGTAGGGAAAATGTACAGTATGCAAGACTTGAAACCGCACACTACTTTTTCAAAAAACAGAAATTCTAATCTTGGTTGGGTTGAGCTTCTGGTAGGTGCTGGGCATCCAGGACTGGATGATAAGCATGCAGTGTTTGAGGCACTGGATGTTAGAGGTAGAGGAGACTTTCAAGTAAAACTGTCTATCAACGGTGTGTTGAAGGAAGCTGAGAGGTCCAGCTATATCAGGAGGTAGTGGTAGTTTCATCTGGGAGTAGTAGGGCATTGTTTATGACTTGTAAGGTAGTAGTCTCAATGCTGCAGCATAATCTGAAGCCAGACTGGTAGTCGTACATAGGTACATTGCTTCATTTTCAAGTGCAAGGCATTCACAAATGGTGACAGTCCAATAGTAAATCAATGTAATTATGTACAGAGTCTTGGCTGGTGGTAAAGTCTACTCTTCCTGTCCCTAAACTGCAAGAAGTGGGACTTAGAAACTTTCTGGCGACTTTCTGGCTGGAGGACTGACTAGACCATGATCACCGCCAGAGCTCCAGTTATTGATGTCAATTCACCAGTCGTGCTAAGATGTGAGGCAGTGTGCTCCCAACTCTCCTTCTGTCGGTTGTGACTTTCTAGTTTGCACCATTGAAGGAGCTATGACTTCTAGAAACATTTCTAAGTCCAAACGTCAAGGGCTCCACCAGGACCCATGCTCAACAGCAGCAGATCAAACTTGAGGTCTTTCCAGGCATGGACTTCAAACTTCATCCGCTCGCTTTCCCGCCTTCATTGACAATCGCACCATGATTGCACTCTTAAGCAACCCACCATCATCAAGCACCACTTCAGATACAGCTTGCCCTGCCAACGACTCTTCAGAGACCACATTTTCCTTTTCACCTTTCTAAGTTAGAAGGTAAACTTCCCACTGGCAGGAACCTGTTCCCTGTATCCGACCCACGCTGCATCGGTGTTGTCCATAACTTTTGATTTTGAACTGGTCTAACACGATCAGATGCTTATTCATATCTCCAGTTCTACTTATTGGATTTGCATTGCTTTGGTATAGTCTTGTTTATTAAAATGTACTCTATTTTCCTAAATTAGCATGGGATTGAGTTTGAGTACTGCACAAATACTATACACATCGCCTCTAAGTTAAGCCTGACTGTTGTGTGCCAAACTACTAGAGGGTTATGCATAGGTTTATTTTGTGACTCTAGTGGTCTTTGTTAATAAGTGTTGTGATTATTATTTGAGGTGGATTTTCACCCTCTCATCTAATACTACGATTTCTTACAGCAAGCAAAACTGGCACACCACAGCTGTAGAGATTTTGTTAAATTCAATTATGAGTAGGTATTGAAGGCACTGTCTTAGCAATGTAGGTTTAGACTGCCTTGGAGACCCACCTCTGTAAAATCCATTATGAAAGATGTTAATTGAGAATGATGCCACGAGATCTAAAATAATATGGACACTGACACAGCCTCATACGTCTCTCCTCTCAGGTTACCCAGATTCAACAGCACTATCAGTACCATTCTATGGTGTGGAAGAAATTCTGCATGTACATGATGGAGGAGGCCATGCTGTGCTACTCGATATTGATTTGAGACCAAGATACCCACTCTAAAACTTATGCTGAAAAGGGAAGGAGAGAAATAGTTTTGTAGTTGCAAAGGTCTTGGTTTTAAGGGAACTTAATGTTCCTTTCCTTTCCCACTTTCATGTATTTCCTCCCCTCTTTGCCTAGTGTCCTGCCTCTTCCTTAACAGCATTGTGCTTGTTCTTCTCTGTCAACTTGCTCTCTGCAGTCCATCACTGTAGTCCTTCAGCCCAGTCAAGTCAGTTTTTTAACCAGATTACGTATGACACTGTGGTTGAGTGTATAGCTCAATGGTGTGGGGCATAGGAATCACTGAAATATTTGCAACAATGTAAAAGCAGAAACAAATAAGGTTTCTGTCATAGGATGCAGGGTGACGCAAGCAGCAACATTTTAAACTTAACTCTTATGCAGTAATGGTACTGCACAGATATCAGTATTGCAGACTTCTTGGCAACACAAACCAGATAGAACACAGATTAGAAGGTGAGAGTTCATCACACAGAGAA
Source organism: Lissotriton helveticus (assembly GCF_964261635.1). Taxonomy (NCBI): domain Eukaryota; kingdom Metazoa; phylum Chordata; class Amphibia; order Caudata; family Salamandridae; genus Lissotriton; species Lissotriton helveticus. The sequence continues at coordinate 1,700,225,918 of NC_136059.1, read as the reverse complement.
GAGGTATACCTTAGGCAGCAGGACTAGAATCTTTGCTCACACAAGCAGTAGAGGTAAAGCACAAAAGAACATTTGCAAGTTTTCGTCAAACATAGAAAAATTGGCAGATGCAGTGCACCATTTCCTCAGAATATGACAAAAAAGGCACAATTTAGACAGTAACTATAACAAGCACTGGCAAAGCTAATAGGTCTCGCCTCTACAAGAGCTATTGGCTTTGGCAAAATAGTTTTGCCATGTTGTACGCCAGTGTGGCTGCTGTCCAGCATGGCTACAAGTTAGTGGCGTGGAGTGTCCTAGGATGAAGTGGGGGGGGGGGGTAGAGTGTTGCACCCTGGATTTGTTGGAGTAGAATGTTGTAGAGTGGAGTAGGGGGAGTAGAGTGTCGTAGAGGGGATTAGAGTTCACTGGTTCAGTGGCAGAGAATGTTGAGTGCAGTGTCCGAGTGCAGTGCCATCTAGTACAATCTAAAACAATCTTCCCCACTCCAATCTGCCCCACTCCCATCCAAAACAATCTGCCCCTCTCAAATTTGCTCACTCCAAATTGCCACACTCCAATCCAAAACAGTCTCCTTCGTTCCTATCTGCCCCACTCTAATCCAACACAATCTGCTTCACTCCAGTCAAAAACAATTTACCCAACTCCAATGTGCCCCACTCCAATCTAAAACAATCTGCCCCAATTCAAGCCACCCCAATCCCAAACAGATTGCCCCACCAGTCTGCCCCACTCCATTCCAAAACAATCCGCCCCACTCCAATCCAAAACAATCTCCCCCACTTCAATCCTATCTACCTCACCCCAATCCACCCACACTCTAATTTACCACAATCCAGTCCATCCCACATCAATCCAATCAGCCCAAACCAATCTACCTCACTCCAATCCAATCCACCTCATCTCAATCCGGTCAACCCCACTCCAATCTAGTCCACTCCAATCCAACACAATCTGCCCCATGCCAATCTGCCCCACTTCAGTCCAAAACAATCTGCTTACTCTAATCCAAAACAATCTGCCACACTCCAATTCAAAACAATCTGCCACACTCAATCCCAAAAATCTAACCCACTCCAATCCAAAACAATATGCGCACTCCAAAACAAAACAATCTGCCCCACTACAATCCAAAACAATCTGCACCACTCCAATCTGCCCCATTCCAATTCAAAACAATCTGCCACACTCTAATCCAAAACAATCTGACCCACTCCAATTCAAAACGCTCTGTCGCACTCCAATCTGCCTCACTCCAATCCAAAACAATCCACTCCACTCTAATACAAAACAATCTACCCCACTCCAATTCAAAATAATCTGCCCCCTCCTTCCAAAATATTCTGCCCCACTTCAAACCAAAACAATCTGTCCCACTTCATTCCAAAACAATCTGCTCCACTCCAATTCAAAATAATTAGCCCCATCCCAATAAGCCCTAATCCAATATACAACACAGTGCCCCACTTCAATCCAAAACAATCTGCCCCACTCCAATCCAAAACAATCGGCCCCACACCAATCCAAAACAACCTGCCTCAACCCAATCAGCCCGAATCCAATACAAACTAATCTGCCCCACCCCAATGTGCCCCACACCAATCCAAAGCAATCTACCCCACTCCAATCCAAAACATTCTGCCCCATTCCAATCCGCTCCAATCCAACCCACCTCATCCTAATCCAATCCACCCTGCTCCAATCCAGTACATCCCACCCAAATCCAATTTACCCCACTCCAATCTAATCCACCACATCCCACCCAACTCCAACTCCAATCCACCCCATCCCTATCAGTTCACCCACCCAATCCAATCCACCCCACTGCAATTCAATCTACTCCAATCCAACGCATGCCAAACCAGTCCACCCCTCCAATCCACCCCACTCCACTCAATCCAACCCTCACTACCCCAATCCAATCCACCCCACTACATTTTATTTTATTTTATTTTAAGGTTTTATAGAGCGCGAACTTGGCCCGTGATGGTATCAGAGCGCTTTACAGGTTCATAGAGTAATACAGAAAAGACGGTTATCACAGGAAAACAGTACATCAGAGAGCTTTACAGAATCTAAGGGTCATATGGTAGGCAGGGTGTCAAAAGGTACTATGCAATGGAGGGAGGAGGTCCTGGGTACTAGAGGGAAGGGTGAAAACTGCACATCGGATCATTTTACAGATTAGAGGGTCATACAATAGGCAGGATATCGCAGGGGCGCTTTACCCAAGGAGGCGGAAAAAGAAAACTATACAACAGGGTAATTTACAGAGTCGAGAATCATACAATAGGCAGGATATCACACGGGTACTAAGTCTATCGGTGGCTGTGGAGCGGGTTCAGCCAAGGAATTTACCCAAGGAAGGATTTAGCCTCTTTTTTGAAGCGTGCCATTCTTCTGATGTCGGGAGGGAAGGAGTTCCATATTCTTGCAGCAGTCCCGGTGAAAGCCCGATTGTAGTCTTTTTTTTCTTAAAGCGTGCAGGCCGGAGTAGGAAGGCATTTGCCGATCGTGAGTTTCTGCTTCCTCCGGATATCACAAGCTTCTGTGCTAGATACGCCGGGGAGTTAGAATGTGAGGCCTTGTGCGTGATGCATGCCAGCTTGAGGTGAATCCTAGCCTCGAGGGGAAGCCAGTTCAAAGCTTTCAGGTGAGGAGTGATGTGATCGAATTTTCTAGAGCCTGTAAGTAATCTGGCGGCTGCGTTGAGGCATGCTTTTAAGGGTGCCAGAGAGACCTTGGGTAAACCGGAGAGGGTGGAGCAACCATATTCCAGCCGAGAGATAACTAATGATTGGCCTGCAAGTTTTAGGTCGGGAGCAGCTAGAAAGGGTTTCAGTTTCCATAGGTAGCTCAGATGGAATCTGGCAGATTTGGCCATTGAGTTGATGTGGTCTCGCATGTTTAGTTTGTAATCTAAGGTAATTCCCAGCGATTTGGCTGAGTCCACAATGGTCGGGGGACAGTTTAAGGCTGTGATAGCTTTGATCCATGTCTAGATCTCAGAGTTGCTCTTGGGCGAGGAGATTAGAAGGAACTCAGTTTTATTAGCATTGAGTTTGAGTTGGTTGGAGGAGAGCCATCGGACAGTCAGCTTCAGGGCCTCATTCAAGGTGAGGATCTCCGCAAGAGATGAGATTTTTATGTAGATCTGAGTGTCATCAGCGTACATATGGAAGGAGATATTTGCAGTGCGAAGGACCTCAGCATGGGGTTCTAAATAGAGATTAAAAAGGGTGGGGGACAACGTTGATCCTTGAGGGACTTCCACCGTGACCACGGAGGGGGCGGAAAGATCGCCATTGATTATAGAATCTCTGAGAACGGTTTTGGAGGTAGGAGCTAAACCAATCGAGGACTGTGCCATTTAATCCCATTCTAAGTTTGAGGCGTTCAAGTAGCATCTCGTGGTTGACAGTATCGAAGGCCGAGGATAGATCAAGGAGGATTAGGAGACAGGTTTTGTCTTGGTCAAGGGCTTGAAGAGTGTAGGAGAGTAGGGTCTGCTATCCTATGGTCACCCCAAATTTTTGCTTTTTGCTTCACTGGTTTTCGACTACTGAGGCTGTGGGCCTGCTAATCAGACCCCCAGCCTGCTGTTCTCTCTCTAAATTATTAATACATGTGCTATAGATACATACCACAATTGGAAATGGACTCCTTGTCAGCCCCTGTACCATGCACTATAGGTGCTCAGGGCATAGGTGCCACCAAGGCCTACCAGGGGCTGCAGCATATCTTTTGCCACCCCTGGCTGGTTCTTAAATTGACACAACTGGCTGATCACTCAGCTGGGACAAGGTGGTGTAATCACCTCTTGCTTAGGTATAGTATACCTATATCTAAACCTATATCTGGACACATATAAACCTGTGAGCTACTCCTATGGAAGGCCTCATCAATCCTGGAGGCAGAGTGCATGGTTTAATGTGAGATGGAGCTCTAGCATGAGCTGAGCCTGTCTGCAGCTGTCGGGAACAACTCCCTAAGCTGTTTCAGGATAATGCCATACCATATACTATTAAGTGCATTATAATCCTCGCGGTTATATAGCAACTTTGGTTTTGGCTTTATCAAAACATGTCGTGTAAGGTGTCATACGAATTGGAATACTATCCCCTCGCCAGTTCTGGTGACGGGGATAGCATTCCACCCCTCTAGAGGGAGAAGACATGTTACTTTACTGAAATGCAGTTAATTTTAAAAGAGCCTCAGATCCACAAAATGGATGCTTCTGCCACAGACACAGGTCTGACCCCTACAGCTGACCGAAACTCAGCCAAGGGGGCCTGGACAAAGGGTTTCCTGTCGCAGGGCGGTGTTACACCCCCAGACAGGAGATAGTGATTGTAGCAGGGAGGTTTGAAAGAAACCAGACACTGCATGGGGAGCACAAGGCTGCTCCTTGCATAATCCGGCCAAACCGGTTCTGGGGCACTACAGCCCTCGTGCCAGCGTGGCCTGGATCAAAGGAAGGGGGGTGTATCCACCCACTTCCTGGGTCCCACCCATAGGAGGGGACCTAGCAGGTAATCCAGCCCCCTAGATTGGTATAAGAATGGGAGCAGTGCCAATGCACTTCAGATTATCCTGATGAAACATAAGAAACGAAACTCTGGACCCTTCGACCTCCTACTCGACGTAGAAGACTGAAGAATCTCCCTTGTGGTCAAGGAGTGACCACCCTGTGCAAACAGGCACCATCCAGCCATCGACGTCTGCTTTGTTGCAGTTCCCGCCGGAACTCGAGCAACAGAGATTGACGAGATTAAGCTTGCCTGCCTTCCAACAGCCCGATCCACAGTCCCAGCAGAGCTGAGACCCGTGGAGGCGACCAGAAGCGTGGGGCACGCCATCTTGAAAAGACCACGAGACGCTGACCGTGCAGCCCCTGAGTGACCCTCAAAGCTGTACACCGGGGTTTGAGAAGCCCTAGCCCTGAGCCACTCTTGCACCGAAGTTCAGCCCTCCACACTCGACGAGTGCTGCGTGGGGCCCTTCTGCTTCTTTTGGCTCAATGCATTGGCCCGGTCACTTGCCAGCTGGCTTGTGGCCCCTGTGCCGACGAAACTTGAAATACGACTTGCGATTCTGGTTGCTCCAGATTTGCACCAGTTTCCCTGAAAAGGAGCCCCCACTCTGACCCTCCTTATTCGAGTGAGAAGCAATCTCCCGGTTTTGTGTGGATTGCTTTTGCCAACTGTTGTTTGCTCCTATCTTGAAGCCGATAGCGCCAACGGCGAGAGCCTGCGTGGGACAGATGGTGACCTGCTCCTGGACGTCGTAGATGCCCCAGAGTCCACGTGACAACGGAGAGAAGCTACTCGACAACCACCTGATTGCGCCCGACATTGCCTGGTTCCGTCCTGGTTCCACCCTGGTCACTGCTGAGTGACCCAGACTCTGTCCCCTCTGCTTTCAGGTACTTTTCGACTTGAGTCCACCCTTGGACTCCACCGGACACTTCTCCTTCACCTCGCCTGCAGCCCTTTCAGCTCCAAGCACCAAGAACCTGCGTGACGAAACCCGACTCAACTTCGACCCTATGCACCCGCTTCCTGTGGGTGAGGTAACATTGCAACGCCGGTGTTCCCACACTGGTACACACCTCTAGGGTTGGTGTCTAAAGTTTTGTCTTTCTAGGTTCAGCGGAAGTGTCCTTAAACTCTATTTGTGTAACTTTTACGCACCATTGGTTAACATTGGTACATGCTTGTGCTTTCAGCACTGCACCCGAATCCCGTGGGCTTTTCCCGACTTCAGCATTGCTTGTCCCGACTGCTCCCAGCGATTCCCTAGGCCCTAGGCCTAACCACTGATCGATTGGTATCTCTTATACCTTTTTTTAGTATATGGTTTGAGTGGCCCCTAGGCCTCATCCAAAATTGTGCAACTTTGTACGTTATACTGTGCTTTTGATTTAACGCTTGTGCCCCTTTGTTCATAAAGAATACTGGGGATTGTTTTTAGTAATAAATACATATATTTTTATAATATATACTTGTGTGGTTTCCTTTCATTTGATATTACAAGATTGTATTTGGTAAAACAGCTCGCTTAACACGACCTCTTAAGTTAAGCCTTTAGGCTGCTTAGTCCATGCTACCCCTAGGATAGCTTGTCTAACAAGGTTGACTTACAACCAGACACCATAAGGGTTGTTTGCACTGATACAGGGTGGTTCCAGAATTGGAAACATCATATATCAGGCCAACTTCTCACATTGGGGGCAGCGGTGCGGATTTGAGCTTGCTGTTTGTTTTACCATTGCAATCTTTTTATCAAATTGAAAGATCACATCAAGTACTTCTAGGTACATATAAATCAAAAGCTTAGCATATTTAAGTTCTACTGAACTTAGTAGTTGTAGATTAAAGGGATTAGCACACCCTGACTACAACTCACTAGCAAGGTACAGTAGGGAAACACTTAGTGTAGGTAGGTGCATCACTTACACCACACTAGAGTCATGTCTGACACAGGAAAAGCCTCAGGGTCTGTTCCTGTGACAGTTGACCTTACCAAGGCAACTTCCAGCTATGACAAGCTAACCCACAAAGACTTGGTTGCCTTGTGCATCTCAAGAGGGTTAAAAAAGGGGCAGAAGTCCCACCAGTCCTTCCCTGATAGCCATTCTAGAACAGGATGACTTAGAAAAGGCGAATGCAGTTCCCTTAGAATCAGGAGATGGAGTGAACCCCCCTGTAACTGATACCACTCCAGAGGAGGAAGATGAGGAGGTAGAAGAGGAGGAGGAAGAGGACTCAGATAGAGAGGACCTTGAAGATCGGATCAGAGGGGTAACCAGGTTATAGTTGCCAGGCTTAACCAGGCCAACTTAGACCTACTTGGGAATGGAGAGGGCCAGCATCTCCCCAGACCCATAAACCACATTCTCCCAGGCAACAGAAGAGTGAGATCTCCATCAGGGGACTCTCATATTTCTAGTGCCTCAAGAGAATCTCAGAGAGGGATGACTTCCTCTTAGAAGATAGAACACAGAGCCAGGATGAGGGCTGTCAAACTCCAAATAGAGAGGAAGGAGGTAGCCCTGGCTCAAGCTAGACTTGCCTTGGCAAGAGAGCAGAAATTGTGTGGCTTAGATGCCACTGGTGGCAGCATAATTCCTAGAGAAAAAGACAGGAGCTATGATAATAGAAACCTGACAAAAATTGTGGCCCCCTACAAGGAAGGGGATGACATCCACAAATGGATGACTGCACTTGAGAGAGCCTGCATGGTACAGCAGGTTCCTCAGGAACAGTGGGCTGCAATTTTATGGTACTCCTTTTCTGAGAAAGGGAGGGACAGGCTCCTCACAGTTAGACCTGAGGATGCCAAAAACTACTCTGTCCTGAAGAGTTCTCTTATTGAAGGGTTTGGCCTAACCACTGAGCAATACAGGTTGTTGTTCAGAGACACCCAAAAAGCACAGACTCAGGACTGGACTGATTTTGTTGATTGTGCCACTAAGGCTCTGGAGGGTTGGTTGCAGGGAAGTAAAGTTTCAGACTATACAGGATTGTACAATCTTATCATGAGAGAACAGATCCTTAATAACTGTACAAACCAGCTGTTGCATCAATACCTTATTGACTCTGATCTGACCTCTCCCCAAGAATTGGGAAAGAAGGCAGACAAATGGGTCAGAACAAGGATTAAGCAGAAACCCCAGAACCAAGGTGGTGACTAGAAGAAAACAGACCAGAAGGGTGGGAATCAGAAAGATAAAGAAAAGGACCAGAAGTCTTCAGGCCCCCAAACTAATAATAAGGAGGGTGGTTCCCAAAATGGAAACAAGAAAAAGAAGAATGATGGCCCAAAGAAACCTTGGTGTAATACCTGCAAATCAGTTTCACACTGGGGCAGTGAATGCACCAAGAAAAATCCAGTCCCCACCACTGCAGCTCCTAAAGCACCTGCACCCCCTAGTTCAGTAAGCAGTGGTGGTACACAGCCAAAGGGTGTAGTAGGGTTAACCCTGGGTACTGAGGTGGGACCTGGCCTAGTCAGAGTCCCTACTCAGGCAGTTCTCCTATATGATGTGGACCTAGCTTTGTCCACTACAGTGAGTCCCAGTAACCTGGGCAAATATATGCAGACGCCTTTGATAAATGAGAAACTGGCTCAGGCCTACAGGGACACATGTGCCAGTGTCACAATGGTGACACCTGACTTTGTGGACCCTGGACAGATTGTACTAGGTGAAAGTTACCTAGTGACCAATGCAAGCAACTCCACTACTTCCCATAGTGTGGCTGTTGTGAACTTCTCCTGGGGAGGGGTAGATGGCCTAAAGAAAGTTGTTGTGAGTGCAGACCTCCCAGTAGACTGTCTGTTAGGCAATGATCTTGAAAGCTCAGTTTGGTCAGAAGTGGAGTACAGGACTCATGCAGAAATGCTAGGGATTTCAGCACATGTCCTTGCAGTGACAAGGACTCAGGCTAAGAAGTGCCTTCCCGAACCAATGGTGGATCTTGGAACAATAGATGAACCACAACCCAAGAGAAGGAGCAAGAGGGTTAAGGCTATGTCTTCCCCCTTGCCCCAGGTTGAGGATCAGATCTCACAGGAGACTGATTCTGCAGTCCAAGAGGAGACTGTCTCAGAGGAACTGGAGCCTGATCAGGTTGAGTTTCTGGGGACAGGGGGGCCCTCAAGGGCAGACCTGGGGCAGGCCCAATTAGATTGCCCTTCACTTGAACCCCTCAGACAGCAAGCTGCTGCTGAGGCTGCAGGGAATGCCCAAGGTGCCCATAGTGTGTATTGGGAAGATGGACTCCTTTACTCAGAGGCTAGAGACCCCAAGCCTGGTACAACCAGGAGGTTGGTCATACCTTTGCAGTTTAGGGGTTTCCTTCTCACCTTGGCCCATGATATTCCCCTTGCAGGACACTTAGGCCAGAACAAGACTTGGGATAGACTTGTCCCACACTTTCACTGGCCTCATATGTCAGAAAATGTCAAGGAGTTTTGTCGCTCCTGTGTCACTTGCCAAGCCAGTGGTAAGTCAGGTGGCCCAACAAAGGCCCCCCTCATACCACTACCTGTGGTGGGGGTACCCTTTGAACGTGTTGGAATAGACATTGTGGGTCCCATGGATCCTCAAACAGCATCTGGGCACAGATTTATACTGGTGGTAGTGGATCATGCCACCAGGTACCCAGAAGCAATTCCCCTAAGGACCACCACAGCACCTGTGGTGGCAAAAGCCCTCATTGCAGTTTTCTCAAGAGTGGGCTTTCCAAAGGAGGGGTTATCAGACAGAGGTACCAACTTCATGTCTGGATATCTAAAAGCAATGTGGAAGGAGTGTGGAGTAAACTACAAGTTTACCTCACCCTATCACCCACAGTGCAATGGGCTTGTGGAGAGATTCAACAAGACCCTCAAGGGAATGATAAAAGGTTTACCAGAGAAGCTCAGGCGGAAATGGGACATCCTTTTACCCTGCTTGCTCTTTGCTTACAGAGAGGTCCCACAGAAGGGGGTTGGCTACAGCCCTTTTGAACTTTTGTTTGGCCATCCTGTGAGGGGTCCACTATGTTTGGTAAAGGAAGGATGGGAGTTACCTCTCAAAAAGCCTAAGCTAGATATTGTGGACTATGTACTTGGTCTCCGCTCCCGGATGGCTGAGTATATGGAGAGAGCATCCAAAAACCTGGAGGCAAGCCAAGAATTACAGAAAGCTTGGCATGACCAAAAGGCTGTTCTGGTTGAGTACCAGCCAGGGCAGAAGGTGTGGGTGTTGGAGCCAGTGGCCCCAGCAGCACTCCAGGACAAATGGACTGGACCCTACCCTATCATTGAGAAAAAGGGAGAAGTCACCTACTTGGTTGACTTTGGAACCCCTAGGAGCCCCCACAGGGTGCTCCATGTAAATCGTTTGAAAGCATTTGTGGACAGGGAGGACATGAGCTTGCTCATGGCCACAGATGGGGAACAGGAGGAAGAGAGTGACCCTCTCCCAGACCTGCTTTCTCAGAACCCTGATGATGGTTCAGTTGATGGAGTAGCCTTGGCAGGCAGCCTCATTGACCAGCAGCAGATGGATTGCAGACAAGTTTTGCAAGCCCACAGACATTTGTTTTCACTCACACCCAGTCAAACTAACTGGTGCACCCATGAGGTTGACACCGGTGACAGTCTGCCTGTGAAGAATAAGATCTACAGGCAACCTGACCATGTCAGGGATTGTATAAAGGCTGAGGTGCAAAAGATGTTGGAGCTTGGAGTGATTGAGCCATCAGAGAGCCCATGGGCAAGCCCAGTGGTCCTTGTGCCAAAACCTCATACCCAAGACGGAAAGAGAGAAATTAGATTTTGTGTGGACTACAGAGGTCTCAATGCTGTCACTAGGACAGATGCACATCCCATTCCAAGAGCAGATGAGCTCATTGATAAATTGGCTTCTGCCAAGTTTCTGAGCACATTTGATTTGACAGCTGGCTACTGGCAGATCAGACTAGCTGAAGAGTCAAAAGCCAAGACAGCATTCTCTACCCCTAGTGGACATTATCAGTTTGGGGTAATGCCCTTTGGTTTGAAGAATGCACCTGCCACTTTCCAAAGGTTGGTGAACCAAGTCCTTGCTGGGTTGGATGACTTTTGTGCAGCATATCTAGATGATATTGCTGTCTTTAGCTCCACCTGGGAGGATCACCTGATCCACCTGAAGACAGTTCTGGAGGCCCTGCAAGAGGCAGGCCTGACTATCAAGGCTACCAAGTGCCAGATAGGGCAGAGCAAGGTTGTATACCTGGGCCACCTAGTAGGTGGAGGTCAGGTTCAGCCACTGGAGAGCAAGATCCAGACCATACAGGACTGGGCTACTCCAACTACCCAGACACAAGTCAGAGCCTTCTTGGGCCTGACTGGGTACTACAGAAAGTTTGTGAAAAACTATGGGTCCATTGTGACACCATTAAATGACTTGACATCCAAGAAGATGCCAAAAAAGGTTCAGTGGACAGTTAGCTGTCAAAAGGCATTTGATGACCTGAAGAAGGCCATGTGCTCTGCACCTATCCTGAAGAGTCCTGACTACTCCAAACAGTTCATTGTACAGACAGATGCTTCTGAGTTGGGGGTGGGAGCTGTGCTTTCACAACTTAATCAAGATGGTCAAGACCAGCCCATTGCTTTCATTAGCAGAAGGCTGACCCCCAGGGAGAAAAGTTGGTCCGCTATTGAGAGGGAGGCCTTTGCTGTGGTTTGGGCCCTGAAGAAGCTGAGGCTATACTTGTTTGGTACCCACTTCCTAGTTCAGACAGACCATAAGCCCCTCTTGTGGCTAAATCAGATGAAGGGTGAAAATCCCAAACTGCTCAGGTGGTCCATTTCCCTACAGGGTATGGACTTTACAGTGGAGCACCGCCCAGGGACTGACCATGGTAATGCAGATGGTCTCTCCAGGTACTTCCACTTAGAACATGAAGACTTATCTGGTCAAGGTTAGTTTAATGTCCCTGCGTTTGGGGGGGGGGGTGTGTAGGAGAGTAGGGTCTGCTATCCTATGGTCACCCCAAATTTTTGCTTTTTGCTTCACTGGTTTTTGACTACTGAGGCTGTGGGCCTGCTAATCAGACACCCAGCCTGCTGTTCTCTCTCTAAATTAGTAATACATGTGCTATAGGTACATACCACAATTGGAAATGGACTCCTTGTCAGCCCCTGTACCATGCACTATAGGTGCTCAGGGCATAGGTGCCACCAAGGCCTACCAGGGGCTGCAGCATATCTTTTGCCACCCCTGCTGGTTCTTAAATTGACACAACTGGCTGATCACTCAGCTGGGGCAAGGTGGTGTAATCACCTCTTGCTTAGGTATAGTATACCTATATCTAAACCTATATCTGGACACATATAAACCTGTGAGCCACTCCTATGGAAGGCCTCATCAATCCTGGAGGCAGAGTGCGTGGTTTAATGTGAGATGGAGCTCTAGCATGAGCTGAACCTGTCTGCAGCTGTCGGGAACAACTCCCTAAGCTGTTTCAGGATAATGCCATACCATATACTATTAAGTGCATTATAATCCTCGCGGTTATATAGCAACTTTGGTTTGGCTTTATCAAAACATGTCGTGTAAGGTGTCATACGAATTGGAATACTATCCCCTCGCCAGTTCTGGCGACGGGGATAGCATTCCACCCCTCTAGAGGGAGAAGACATGTTACTTTACTGAAATGCGGTTAATTTTAAAAGAGCCTCAGATCCACAAAATGGATGCTTCTGCCACAGACACAGGTCTGACCCCCTACAGCTGACCGAAACTCAGCCAAGGGGGCCTGGACAAAGGGTTTCCTGTCGCAGGGCGGTGTTACACCCCCCCAGACAGGAGATAGTGGATTGTAGCAGGGAGGTTTGAAAGAAACCAGACACTGCATGGGGAGCACAAGCCTGCCCCTTGCATAATCCGGCCAAACCGGTTCTGGGGCACTCCAGCCCTCGTGCCAGCGCGGCCTGGATCAAAGGAAGGGGGTGTATCCACCCACTTCCTGGGTCCCACCCATAGGAGGGGACCTAGCAGGTAATCCAGCCCCCTAGATTGGTATAAGAATGGGAGCAGTGCCAATGCACTTCAGATTATCCTGATGAAACATAAGAAACGAAACTCTGGACCCTTCGACATCCTACTCGATGTAGAAGACTGAAGAATCTCCCTTGTGGTCAAGGAGTGACCACCCTGTGCAAACAGGCACCATCCAGCCATCGACGTCTGCTTTGTTGCAGTTCCCGCCGGAACTCGAGCGACAGAGATCGACGAGATCAAGCTTGCCTGCCTTCCAACAGCCCGATCCACAGTCCCTGCAGAGCTGAGACCCGTGGAGGCGACCGGAAGCGTGGGGCACGCCATCTTGAAAAGACCACGAGACGCTGACCGTGCAGCCCACGAGTGACCCTCAAAGCTGTACACCGGGGTTTGAGAAGCCCCAGCCCTGAGCCACTCTTGCACCGAAGTTCAGCCCTCCACACTTGACGAGTGCTGCGTGGGGCCCTTCTGCTTCTTTTGGCTCAACGCCCGGTCACTTGCCAGCTGGCTTGTGGCCCCTGTGCCGACGAAACTTGAAATACGACTTGCGATTCTGGTTGCTCCAGATTTGCACCAGCTCCCCTGAAAAGGAGCCCCCACTCTGACCCTCCTGATTCGAGTGAGAAGCAATCTCCCGGTTTTGTGTGGATTGCTTTTGCCAAGTGTTGTTTGCTCCAATCTTGAAGCCGACGTGACAACGGAGAGAAGCTACTCGACAACCACTTGATTGCGCCCGACATTGCCTGGTTCCGTCCTGGTTCCACCCTGGTCACTGCTGAGTGACCCATACTCTGTCCCCTCTGCTTTCAGGTACTTTTCGACTTGAGTCCACCCTTGGACTCCACCGGACACTTCTCCTTCACCTCGCCTGCAGCCCTTTCAGCTCCAAGCACCAAGAACCTGCGTGACGAAACCCGACTCAACTTCGACCCTATGCACCCGCTTCCTGTGGGTGAGGTAACATTGCAACGCCGGTGTTCCCACACTGGTACACACCTCTAGGGTCTGTGTCTAAAGTTTTGTCTTTCTAGGTTCAGCGAAAGTGTCCTTAAACTCTATTTTTGTAACTTTTACGCACCATTGGTTAAGATTGGTACATGCTTGTGCTTTCAGCACTGCACCCGAATCCCGCGGGCTTTTCCCGACTTCAGCATTGCTTGTCCCGACTGCTCCCAGCGATTCCCTAGGCCCTAGGCCTAACCACTGATCGATTGGTATCTCTTATACCATTTTTTTAGTATATGGTTTGAGTGGCCCCTAGGCCTCATCCAAAATTGTGCAACTTTGTATGTTATACTGTGCTTTTGAATTAACGCTTGTGCCCCTTTGTTCATAAAGAATACTGGGGATTGTTTTTAGTAATAAATACATATATTTTTATAATATATACTTGTGTGGTGTCCTTTCATTTGATATTACAGGATTGTATTTGGTAAAACAGCTCGCTTAACACGACCTCTTAAGTTAAGCCTTTAGGCTGCTTAGTCCATGCTACCCCTAGGATAGCTTGTCTAATAAGGTTGACTTACAACCAGACACCATAAGGGTTGTTTGGACTGATACAGGGTGGTTCCAGAATTGGAAACATCATATATCAGGCCAACTTCTAACAAAGAGCATCATCGACAATGTGGAGCATGGTGGTTTCAGTGCTATGTCCCGGTCGGAAGCCGAATTGGCAGTCATCGAGTAGATGGAAGTTGTTGATGTGGTGACTTAGCTGTATTTGAACACACTTTTCCAGCACTTTAGCCAAGAGGGGAATGTTGGAAATTGGTCTTAAGTTATCTGGGGGGGGCGTGGCCAAGATGGCGGAGTGAGGAGACGTGTTTCCCGAGAGCTCCTCTGGACCTGACTCGCCCGGACAGTTAATAAAGCATATCTCCCCCTGCAATAGCACCGCTGGGGTGAGAATCGGTGGCGGACCCCCCCGGGAGACTGGGAGTCAGACCTGCCGCTCCTAGCTGAGTAGGGGAGATGCCGTAGAAGCCGCTCCGGAGACGGGTGAAGCGTAGGCGCCGCAGAAACGGCTGGTACTACCCGGAGCTCCGTGGAGCCGACAGCGCCTCTGCACGCCCTCATCAGCTCCGGTTCAGCCCCCTGCGGGAGCCAGTACCCCAGCAGCTGCCCGGGAGGAATAACGGTGGCCAGCGGCGACCCGACCGGGGCCCAGTGACAGGGTGACGCACATACGCCGGGGGTGCCCAAATCGAGGCCGGGGACGCAGCCTGGTCCGGGTGGAGCCTGAGCCGGGTGTCGTGGCCCGGGGCAGCCCTGATCTTTGGACTGGGTAAGAGTGGTCTGCTTAATTCAGACACTCTGTTCATCACCACCCCCTTTTCTGAATCGTTTTTGGCCACTATAGGTGTGGCAGGGTATACTCAGACATGAGTCCCTTGCTCACTGCTCCATCAGGATTCAAGCAAGCCGGGCCGACGACGGCTGAAATGCCAGAAACCGGTCCCCGGAAGCTTGTCTCCTTTCTGGTGAAGAATTGGCTTGGTAGTTTGGTCTGCCCTGTTCCCATGATGCACTGGGCCAGGGACAGACTAATTTGCATATAGCCAGGTTCTGAGCTGGGATGGGGCAGTGAGCTAAATAACGGTGATGGATCAAGCCCTGATCTTTGGACTGGGTAAGAGTGGTCTGCTTAATTCAGACACTCTGTTCATCACCACCCCCTTTTCTGAATCGTTTTTGGCCACTATAGGTGTGGCAGGGTATACTCAGACATGAGTCCCTTGCTCACTGCTCCATCAGGATTCAAGCAAGCCGGGCCAAGGACGGCTGAAATGCCAGAAACCGGTCCCCGGAAGCTTGTCTCCTTTCTGGTGAAGAATTGGCTTGGCAGTTTGGTCTGCCCTGTTCCCATGATGCACTGGGCCAGGGACAGACTAATTTGCATATAGCCAGGTTCTGAGCTGGGATGGGGCAGTGAGCTAAATAACGGTGATGGATCATGCCCTGATCTTTTGACTGGGTAAGAGTGGTCTGCTTAATTCAGACACTCTGTTCATCACCACCCCCTTTTCTGAATCGTTTTTGGCCACTATAGGTGTGGCAGGGTATACTCAGACATGAGTCCCTTGCTCACTGCTCCATCAGGATTCAAGCAAGCCGGGCCGACGACGGCTGAAATGCCAGAAACCGGTCCCCGGAAGCTTGTCTCCTTTCTGGTAAAGAATTGGCTTGGTAGTTTGGTCTGCCCTGTTCCCATGATGCACTGGGCCAGGGACAGACTAATTTGCATATAGCCAGGTTCTGAGCTGGGATGGGGCAGTGAGCTAAATAACGGTGATGGATCAAGCCCTGATCTTTGGACTGGGTAAGAGTGGTCTGCTTAATTAAGACACTCTGTTCATCACCACCCCCTTTTCTGAATCGTTTTTGGCCACTATAGGTGTGGCAGGGTATACTCAGACATGAGTCCCTTGCTCTATGCTCCATCAGGATTCAAGCAAGCCGGGCCGACGACGGCTGAAATGCCTGAAACCGGTCCCCGGAAGCTTGTCTCCTTTCTGGTGAAGAATTGGCTTGGTAGTTTGGTCTGCCCTGTTCCCATGATGCACTGGGCCAGGGACAGACTAATTTGCATATAGCCAGGTTCTGAGCTGGGATGGGGCAGTGAGCTAAATAACGGTGATGGATCAAGCCCTGATCTTTGGACTGGGTAAGAGTGGTCTGCTTAATTCAGACACTCTGTTCATCACCACCCCCTTTTCTGAACCCTCGGTGCGGTGACCAGCTGGGGTGAGAAGTTACACGTGAGATGCAGCGCCACCACTGGCGGGAGAGGGCCCGGAGGGACACCGGACGAGTTTGGAGGCAAACCCGGAAATCGGGCTGAGCGGAGTGCCGATTTCGGTGGAGACCATATCGCGCCCACAGACACAGACGGTGAGGAGTAGAGGGAGGAGCGGTACTGCAGTGGCGGCCCTCGCAGCTATATCGACACAGCGGCGAACACAAGCCTTACACACGTGGAGGGTGGCAGGGGAGGAGACTGAGAAGGTGACAGCCGCCGGGCCTGCCGCCCTGACGTAGCCCTCTGTGAGACCAGCGGAGAACGTGCACAGGCGGCCCCTAGCCTGCTGGGGGGCCGGTCCCGAGGCCTCGCACCTCGGCCTACGGGCCTGGGGGGCGGATCGGTCCGGGATCGTTCTACTGCCGAACCGGGCCTACGGAGCAGTGCCGCCGGCCGCTTCTCAAGCTGTCATGGACACACACCAGTGAGGCTCGGGGGAGAAGCCATTGGCTCGGGCCTACGGTACCACCAAGGCTGCCTCCCTACACACGCCCCACAAAATGGCGGGCCAGAGAGAGAAGAAAGGGGAGCGCACCCTTCCTAAAATGCTAGGCAAAGGACTACCAAAGGTGGACAAGGGGCACACATCTCCGAGCTCAAACAGGAGCCTGCAGGAGCCCAATGACAGTGAAGTGCCCATTACTAAGTCCTTTCTAGAGACTCTCTTCAATTCCCTCAGGGAAGACTTTCATTCCCTGAAGCAGGAGGTGACAGGAGAAATCCGGGAGATGAGGAGAGAGGTGGATGGCCTCGGCGAAAGGTTGCTCGGTATCGAGGAGACGGGGCACGCAAGGGATGAGGAGCTGGAACATCTACAACAAGAAGTGACACGACTGAAAGACCAGCAACTGGACCTTCAAGCACACACCGAGGACCTGGAAAACCGGTCCCGACGCAATAACATTCGAATCCGAGGCGTTCCATCTAAAACAGAGGGGACGGATGTCACAGGATACCTACAAGCCTTATTTCGAGAGGTCCTGGGTGAACCAGCAGACTTTGAGATACGTATAGACAGGGCTCATAGGGTAGGAATGGCGCGGCGGTCGTCTGCCCCTCAGCCGGACATCCTGGCCTATTTACCAGATTACCCCCTCAAAGAACGCATACTCAAGGAAGCGAGGCGACAGCAACCCTTGGGCTTCCGGGAACACCCCATAGCTCTTTTCCAGGATCTATTGGCAATAACGCTCCAGAAGCGAAAGTCCTTCAAGATAGCCACAGACTTCCTAAGAGAGAAAGAAATACCCTATGCTTGGAGACACCCCTTTCGACTCATTTTCCGTTGGAACGGGCTCTGCATCAATTCCGTTCGCTACAAGAGACCTGTGCCGCCCTAGGCATCGCTCTACCCGAGGAAGGTGCCTCGCAGCAACAACCTGAACGTTCCACTAGAGATGGCTGGCACCGAGTGTCAAGGAGACGGAGGTCGGGCACCAGTTCCAAACCTGATGCAACCACCATCAAGTCGGAGATGACCAACGCCATTCTAGAAGTGGCCAAAGACACCGCACTCACAGAATAACATGCCTCCGGGGGGAGAACGAATTAGCATTGTTCATATTGCAGGTCCGGGGGGAAGGGGGATGGGGGGCACACAAGGTATGCAGTGGCTGGACGTCCAATCAGGTAACTCGCCACAGACCTGCTCAGTAGCGGTAGGACTGGGACTATCATCTTTCGATAGGGGCACTAGGCCCGGGATGCATGGGGAGTTGGGGATGGTTGGGGTGTTGGGGGGGCCGAGAGGGTGGAGGGGTTTGGTAGTTTTGAGAGGAGGGGTTGTTTCTGGGGAGGGTCCCTCTGTCCACTTTTTTTACTTTTTGTTTTCCGCACTTTGGTCACTATGCACTCTTTCTGGAGCCTTACACTCTGCCCTGATTAATGCTGGCACACACTAGACTCAAGGTTCTCTCCCTTAATGTACGGGGGCTTAATAATCCAATCAAACGTCGAGCAGTCCTGTCCCTGCTAGAACACTCCACAGCTGATATCTGCCTTCTTCAAGAGACGAGGAAAACGAAAGGAGCCAGGCCCTTAAGGACAGGTGGGAAGGCTGGACCTTATCTTAAACAAACATACCAAAAAATGCCTAACCACCTACATTTACATCCGCATTTAAGGAGAGCTGAACACGCTAGCTGTAGAATTCAACCAGGTACTTTTATTTATACCAACAATTTTTTGATTCATGGAAATTTGTCAAAAACAATGAATTAAGACACACAAAAACACTCATCCATATTACATATTTACACCATAATTGTCATAATTTTCTCTACACAAATGTATTCTGGACTAAACAAAAAAACAATCAAAACCTGATATAGAGACAAATCTACAACAAACAGAACAATTTATACGTGTGCAAAACAGGACAATAAATTTTCTACAAATGTGATAAATGAATAAAGCATCAAAAAAGATTAGAAAAAAGAAGGAAAGAGTAAGAAAGGAATACAATCAATTTATAAATCATATTGCCACCAGCAATTTCTGGTATAGAGAACTGAATCACAATTAATCCTTTCTAACTAGCCGACGCGTTTCGAATCCAGGTAGCGATTTCCTGGAGTCTCATCAGGGCGCAGTAAATCTTTCTGTTGGGAAAAGGATAGGGAAGGGGTTTTTTAGTCTTTAGAGCTATGGACTCGCCTCCCCATTGTGTGACACTCAGAAAAAAGTATGAACCTACCGGGTTAAAGAAGAAGCAAATTCATGGGACAAAGCACGCAGAGTCTAGCTGTGCAAAATTGGACATCTCATTGTGCAATCAAGGAGAGGGCGGGGGACCACCTAAAAAATGAATGAATCGAGTGGTGAGAAACTACCCTCGTTTGCCTATAGACACAGTATTAAAAATGATTAATAAACGGCATACCATCAGCCGGTTCAATGAAGGAAGCTGACGACTGCCACCGTCTTAGTGTGGTTGCTTGACGGGTATCAACAAGAGCGTAGGGACGTAAGCGCTAAAAAGACAAGGGGGACATATAAGTATGGTTTCTTGGAAAAAAGCCAACCCTTTATCGGCGAATTTGGTCTGAAAACATACCTTTGAATTGCGCCTGTAATAAATTGTAGCTTCGTATTTTCTATTTTTTGTGTGTCCGATTCCAAGTAAACCCAGGGTCGTGGAGGCTTACGCTGTAGGAATAGCGGAACAGAATTACTTCAAGAGACACACCTCCTGCCCAAGGACCACCACAGGTTTAAATCACGGGCCTTTCCTACACAACTCTTCTCATCTGCATCCAAAAAGGTAGCCGGGGTGGCGATATTAGTATCTAAGGCGTTTAAGGGCAAGGTGTTGCAGAAAGAAGCAGAGATAAGGGGGCGATTGCTGGTGTACCGCTTCCTAATGGCAGGGATGACACTACTGATAGGCTCAATCTACTCACCCAATGAGAAACAGGAGGCATTCCTCCAAACGGCACTAGCGACAACTACAGCAACCACTGAAAGGCACCTACTAATAGGGGGGGATCTCAACCTAGTCTTCCACAACACAGCGGATCGTTCATGCCAACGTACGGGGCAAGTGGGAGCCCTCTCCGAATCAGGCCACACACATCTTCGGGAGCTTGGTCTCCTAGACTTATGGAGACGTCTCCATCCCCGCAGCACGGCCTACACCTATTACTCAGGGGCACACAAATCCTATGCGAGGCTCGATTATTTTCTTTGCACATCCCAGTTAGCGACGCGAACACGTGATATAGAGATACTGCCGGCCTCACTCTCAGACCACTCACCGGTAGTGGCCACTTTCTCTTTACCGACAACACCGGCCCCGCAGCGACACTGGCGCCTTCGGGAATCCCTTCTCCGGACCCCCACGATAATAGAGCGAATCCAGGGCGCAATTACTCAATTTTTGACTCACAACGATAATGCAGATACCACGCGAGCGACGCAATGGTCGGCCCTCAAGGCGGTCCTACGAGGTGAGTTCATCTCTGTGGCCGCTGCCAACAATAAGGATAGGGAACAGAAGCGCGCAGAGCTCATGCAGCGCGTGGTGGAGTTAGAGCAAATGCACCAGCGCACTGGAGCCATGAGGGTCTGGCGCCAACTCTGTAAAGAGAGGAAAATGCTGACGGCTCTTGACCAGGATGCGGCAGAGTATGCTGCTCTTCACCTCCGGCGGGCATACTACGCTGGAGGGGATCGCTGTGGTCGACTGTTAGCGACCAAATTGAGAGAACAACGCGTGCGACAGGGAGTACAAGCCCTGCGAACGGCCGGAGGGGAGCTAGTCACGGATGACTCGGAAACAGCAGAGACCTTTGGGGCATTCTACCAGTCCCTTTACACGGCGACGCCCTAGATATCCAGGCAGGTCAGATGTACCTGCAGGAGACGCAGCTGCCGTCCTTAAATACAGCCCAGGCTGACCTCCTGAACAGGCCCATAGCCCTAGAAGAGGTCGTGTCCGCGATCTCCCGCCTCAACCAAGGGAAATCGCCGGGACCTGATGGGTACCCTGCGATTTTTTATAAAACTTTCTGCCACCAGGTAGCCCCCCTACTCCGAGACCTTATCAACTCTTTGACCAACCAGGCGCAATTCCTGCCGACCTCCTGGAGGCCTCTATCTCGGTCATACCGAAACCCGGCAGGGATAAGACTAACTGCTGCTCTTACCGGCCGATTTCGTTATTGAATATAGACTTGAAACTTTATACAGGTATTCTTGCAGCTCGGCTCGCACCATACATGCAACAACTCATTGAAACAGACCAGGCCGGGTTCATACCCTAGCGTCAAACCAGCGACAACACCAGGAGAGTTTTACATCGAGGCTGGGTCACCCACACGACCAGACTGCATGCTTCTCACCATCGATACGGAGAAAGTATTTGACAGGGTGCATTGGCCCTACTTAGAGCAGGTCCTACATCTTTTTGGTCTTGGGGACAAACTATGCACCCGCATCCTAAACTGCTATAGGCTACCCAATGCCACGGTACGCGTCAATGGTCACACCTCCCCTAGATTTCCGATCGGCAGAAGGACCAGACAAGGGTGCCCCCTCTCCCCAATTATCTTTGCCTTATATATGGAACCACTGGCTCAGAGGATTAGGCAACATGCCCTTATTAAAGGTATTAAATTTGGGGGCGACATTCACAAGATCAGCCTCTATGCGGATGACATCCTGCTCTCTGTTACCGATCCGATACCCTCACTACGTGCACTCTTCATAGAACTCCATAGCTTTGCACTCGCTTCGGGATTCAGGGTGAATGAGGACAAGTCGATCGCACTCAACATTTCGCTATCGCCAGAAACCCTGGCTGCTGTACGGGAGGAACACGACATACAGTGGTCGGACACTACGGTCCCCTATCTGGGAGTCCTATTGGGTCCTACTATCCCTGCCACGGTGGAAGCGAATTATACCAGGCTTCGCACACAGTTACGGGGGGAATTGCGTAGGTGGAAACGCCTTCCGCTTTCTTGGTTGGGGAGAATAGCAGCCACTAAAATGACGTTACTGCCACAAATTCTCTATCTGTTCCAGACCCTTCCCCTGCGCCCCCCCACGGTTGGCTCCAGCAGATGCAGTCTGAGCTGGCACCCTACATTTGGCATGGTCGTCGCCCACGTTTCAAGCACGCTATCGTGACCCTGCCACCGGTGTGTGGCGGGGTGGGAGTCCCAGATCTCCAGCTCTATTTCTACGTGACGCAATTGCGCAGCCTTGTAGAATGGTACCAGTTGGAATCAAGCAAACCCTGGCTGTACCAGGACCAGGCAGTTGCCGGTATGCCACTGCAGGGAATTCCCTTTCTACCGAGACGCCATAGGCCACCTAACCTTTACGCATCCCAGATCACCAGCAAAGTCATGGAGGTGTGGAACTGGGTAGCTACCAAACATGAACTGACGACCTTTCCCTCCCCCTTGACACCTCTTTTTGCTAACCCTGACTTCACACCGGGCCTAGACCGGAAAGCATTTGTAGACTGGCGGCGCACTCCTTGCAGGGAACTGGGGCACCTCTTCAACCTAGAGGGCATTCTGTCTTTTCAGCAATTAAAGGAAGCCTACGCTATTACAGAGAAAGACAGGCTAGGATACTTGTAGGTTCGACACTGGGCCCTCCACCCTGACGTTAACCCTGGAGCTCATCGCTACCTCACCCCATATGAGAAATGGCTGATAACCTGCACCTCCGAGAAGAAACTGATTTCTGACCTATATCAACACCTCCTTCTTACGAACACCCACACATACAATGCAGGACGATGTCGGTGGGAGAGGGAGATAAGTAGGGCCCTCACGCACAAGGAATGGACCGAGATTTATCATAGAGCGAGACATTCAGCACACCACTCTGGTCTCACTGAAACCCTCACCAAGGTAGCTACATACTGGTACTACACACCTGAGCGTCTGCACCAGGCGAACCCTTCAGTCAGCGACCGCTGTTGGAGGGGTTGTGGGGAGCTAGGCACACTGGAACATCTACTCTGGAGTTGCAGACACATACAGGAATACTGGGATACGATCATAGACGAGGTAGATTCTCATCTCGATACTCAGCTGCCCCGCTTCCCCGCATACATCCTGTTAGGACTGCCCAACGCCCTGATGTACCCACTAAAATCCCGCAGGGGCCGTCTCATCGCCATTGCCCTAGGGGCGGCTACCCAAAACATAGTGGCACACTGGCGATCACCACACTGCCCCCCACACACGAGCTGGCTCCACAGGTTGTGGATGGTGCTTGGGATGGAAAAGTTGTCGCTGGTTCAGACCGGGAGGGGGGAGGAATTCCCGGAGTTATGGCGACCACTCTTGACACTGCTCACAGGTGAATTTCGTGAGCTGAGCTGCCCCAGATACCTACGTCTCCTAAAATTGGCAGATACGCCAATACCAGACCCAAAACCAGTGAAGAAGGTGCGAATGCGAAGGCCCAAATGAATGAGTCTATTGCCTCCTCAAGCGGATTGTTCTGATCATGATTTTTTCTTTGGTGGACAGAGGGGGGGGGGCGAGGGGAGGGAAGTGTTCTTCAGTTTTAAGGCGCCTCAACTGCTTTCTGTCAATACACAGACCTTGTGGGCATTCTGTTTGCTTTTTACTGACGCATGGTCACTGAGCATCGCAATGCCTTCTTGTTTTATTTCTTGTGAAAATTCAATAAAAGAATTAAACCATAAAGTTATCTGGGGAGGCTGGGTCCAGTGACGGCTTTTTCAGAATGGCCTGCTTTCAGCGAGGTCGGGATTGATCCCTGCCGGAGAGAGGCATTGATTATCGCAGTCAGCAAGGAATAATGGCTTTGGCAGCAGTCGCAAGACAGTTAGAGGGGAGCGGGGCATTGAAATGGTTGTTCGGGTTCAAGGTGGAAAGGATATTTGCGACGGAGTCTTCATCGTAGGGTGAGAATTCGGCCCAGTGCGCTAGATTCTTGGGTGAGGTCAGTGTCGGTAGGGATGGAGGAGGCGGAAGGTCAAGGTTCGGTGGGAGGGAGTGAGGCAGCCTTGAGTTCGGTACTTAAGGTTTTGATTTTGTTTGCGAAAAACGAGGAGAAGTCCTCGGAGGAGATGAGAGACTTGGGGTTTTCTTTCGCTGTTTTGGCCAGTTTGTTCGATTGGAGTTTGATCATCTCAAAGAGTTTGCGTGGCCTGTTCTGGGCATTTCCTAGTTCCGCTTTGAAAAACTCTTTTTTTGAGTTGAGGATGTTTTTGTTGTAAGCATTTCTGGCCTGGCGAAGAAGTTTTAGCTGATCTGCCGATGGGTGCTGTCTCCAGATTCTTTCGGCTTGTCGGAGGGATCTCCTCTCGTCGTTGAGGGAACCAGTGAACCATGGGTTTCTATCTTTGACTTGAGTTCTTTTTAGTTTAAGAGGGGCTAGGTCATCCAGAATGCTAGACATCGTAACAGAGTAGTGATCATTGAGGTCACTGACCGAGGTGATGTGGGGAGGGGAGGGAGGTCGGATTTGCAGCGGGTCTCGAGTTCATTTAGGTCTAGGTTTTTGGTGTCTCTGACTCAGCGTTTTGGGAGCACAGGTTGTGGAGCCCATATCTTGAGGGTGCAGGGTAGAAGGAAGGCGATGGCATGGTGGTCTGACCAGTCGCAGGGGTCAGTGGATATGAGCTTGACTGTTTTCTCCTTAGAGATGATCCAGTCTAGAGTGGCCCCTTTTGAGTGGGTTGGGAGTGGGCAAGCTTGGGTCAAGGCTAGATCGGTCATGAGGTCTTTAATGGTTTTGGCATGAGATTCCTTAAGGTCATTCCAGTGCAGGTTGAAGTTACCGAGGAAGATGTCTTTGGTGTTGGGGGAGTTCTTAGCCGTGATAATTTCCATGAGGTAGTCAGTGAATTGATCGTTATTGCCTGGGGGGTCCACTCTACCCTATTCCACTACACTCCACTCCACTCTGCACCAATCTATGGCACTGCACTCTACAACACTCTGCCACTGAACCAGTGAACTCTACGCCCCTCTACGACACTCTACTCCCCCTACTCCACTCTACAACACTCTACTCCAACAAATCCAGTGTGCTACACTCTACCCCCCCCCACTTCACTCAAGGACACTTCGTGCCACTAACTTGTAGCCATGCTGGACAGCAGCAACACTGGTGTACAACATGGCAAAACCACAATGCCAAAGCCAATAGCTCTTGTATAGGCGAGACCTATTAGCTTTTCCAGTGCTTGTTATAGTTACTGTCTATAATGTGCCTTTTTTGTCATACTCTGAGGAAAGGTTGCACTGCATCTGCCAATGTTTCTATGTTTGAAGAAAACTTGCATAGGTTATTTTGTGTTTTACCCCTACTGCTTGTGTGAGCAAAGATTCTTGTGCTGCTGCCTAAGGTATACTTCTTCTCTGTGTGATGAAATCTCACCTTTTATCCTGTGTTCTATCTGGTTTGTGTTGCCAAGAAGCCTGCAATGCTGATATCTGTGCAGTACCATTACTGCATATGAGTTAAGTTTAAAATGTTGCTGCTTGCGTCACCCTGCATCCTATGACAGAAACCTTATTTGTTGCTGCTTTTACATTCTGTTGCAAATATTTCAGTGATTTCTATGCCCCACACCATTGAGCTATACACTCAACCACAGTGTCATACGTAATCTGGTTAAAAAGCTGACTTGACTGGGCTGAAGGACTACAGTGATGGACTGCGGAGAGCAAGATGACAGAGAAGAACAAACACAATGCTGTTAAAGAAGAGGCAGGACACTAGGCAAAGAGGGGAAGAAATAAATGAACGTGGGAGAGGAAAGGAACATTAAGAAGTGATCCCTTGATACCAAGACCTTTGCATCTACCAAACTATTTCTCTCCTTCGGTTTTCAGCATACGTTTTAGAGTGGGTATCTTGGTCTCAAATCAATATTGCGTAGCATGGCCTCCTCCATCATGTACATGCAGAATTTCTTCCACACCATAGAATGGGAAGGATAGTGCTGTTGAATCTGGGTAACCTGAGAGGAGAGATGTATGAGGCTGTGTCAGTGTCCATATTCTTTTAGATCTCGTGGCATCATTCTCAATTAACATCTTTCATAATGGATTTTACAGAGGTGGGTATCCAAGGCAGTCTAAACCAACATCGCTAAGACAGTGCCTCGAATAGCTACCAATAATTGAATTTAACAAAATCTCTACAGCTGTGTTTTGCCAGTTTTGCTTGCTGTAAGAAACTGGAGTATTAGTTGAGAGGGTGAAAATCCACCTCAAATAATAATCATAAGCTTTATGAGCAAAAACCACTAGAGTCACAAAATAAACCTATGCATAACCCTCTAGTAGTTTGGCACACAATAGTCAGGCTTAACTTAGAGGCGATGTGTATAGTATTTGTGCAGTACTCAAACAGTAATAAAGTGAGAACAAAACAAAAATCCCAGGCTAATTTAGGAAAATATAGTACATTTTAATAAACAAGACTATACCAAAGCAATACAAATCCAATAAGTAGAACCGGAGATATGAATAAGCATCTGATCGTGTTAGACCAGTTTAAAATCAAAAGACACAGACTATCCCGATGGAGCTTGGGTCGGAGGCAGGGACCAGGCTCCTGCCAGTGGAAAGTTTACCTTCTGACTTAGAAAGTTTTATGGTGAAAATGTGGTCTCTGAAGCGTCGTTGGCGGGGCAAGCTGGATCTGAAGTGGTGTTTGATGATGGTGGGTTGCTTAAGAGTGCAATCATGGTGTGACTGTCAATGTAGGCGAGAAAGCGAGTGGGTGAAGTTTGAAGTCCATACCTGGAAAGACCTTAATGTTGATCGGACGCTGTTTGGCATTGGTCCTAGTGGAGCCCTCTACGTTCAGACTTAGAAACATTTCTAGAAGTCATATCTCCTTTAATGGGGCAAACAAGACAGTTGAGACCGACAGAAGGGGGTTGGGAGCACACTGCCTCACATCTTAGCACGACTGGTGAATTGACATCAATGACTGGAGCTCTGGTGGTGATCCCTGTCTGTCTTTCCTCCAGGCAGAGAGTCACCAGAAAGTTTCTAAGTCCTACTTCTTGCATTTTAGGGAGAGGAAGAGTAGACTTTAACAGTCAAGAGTCTGTGCATAATTAAATTGATTTACTGTTGCATGGTCACCTTTTGTGAATACCTTGCAATTGAAAATGAAGCAATTTACCTATGTACGACTACCAGTCTGGCTTCAGATGATGCTGCAGCAGTGAGACTACTACCTTACAAGTCATAAACAATGCCCTACTAATCCCAGATGAAACTACCACTGCCTCCTGATATTGCTGGACCTCTCACCTTCCTTCAACACACTGATGATACACAGTTTTACTTGAAAGTCTCCTCCACCTCTAACATCCGGTGCCTCAAACACTGCCTGCTTATCATCCAATCCTGAATGCCCAGCACCTACCAGAAGCTCAACCCAACCAAGATTAGAATTTCTGTTGTTTAAAAAAGTAGTGTGCAATTTCAAATCTTGCATACTGTACATTTTCCCTACAAATACTAGGAAAAGAATACACGTATAGTGCACAGCTTTAATGTTTCGTCATAGCTGAGCTCCATGACCCCATAAAAATATAATTCTGGCTAAGGGCCTGGGCCTTATTATGAGTTTTGTGATACATGTACTGCCATACTCGCTGGGTCTCTGTGCTGCTGGTCCACCACCACTGCACCGGCGTATTATACGGTTGGTGGTCGTAGCATTCAGGGGCTCAGTATATGTTGCCTGCACTGCTGCGGCACTGTCATGCATATTTTGAGTTTCCCAACCACCAGCCTTACATGGCAGTCAGCACCATCATGTAAAAGCTGGCAGGGGGAACCCCTTTCCTCATGAAGGTAGGTGCATGCAGGGGGCACATGTTGTGCTCCCCTGTGTGCAAGCACACCCCAGTTCCTGCATGGTCATTTTCGTCGGAGTCAAGATGCTGCTGTGAAGGTGAATCCTTAAGGAACGTATACAAGTTGGTGAATTAAGAGACAAAATGGAAATGGGTGCATATGCACCCCAAATCCATTTGTTCCGCCGACTCGAAGCAGGCGGTTCCACCACCACGGTCGGTGTGTTGGAAAGCCTACTCGTAATTCGGATGGTGGTGAACTTCTCTGACAGCTGCTTTAACCCGACTGCCGTCGACTCAGTCGGCGAATGGCTGGCGGTGTAGGCGGTGCTTCAGCAGTCTTTCATTCAGCAAACTCCCAAACTCGTAATACGGCAGGTGGACCACCTACTCGGTGGAGTGGAATATGGCACCACTGCGATGGTGGTCTGAAGACCGCCAAACTCATAATCAGGCCCTTAGTTTGTAGTGGAGTGGGAATAGTAAATGTTGCACCTTTAGTGTCCAACACCTTCCCTGACTATGTTTGTAGAGGAGTGGGAATAGTAAATGTAACCCATCTATGTCCAGCACCTTCTATGACTTAGTTTGTAGTAGTGGCAATAGAAAATGTCATCCTTCCAAAGTGCAACATATTCCCTACTGTTGCTTAGTTTGAAGTGGTAGTAGTAAACATTTTTGTTCCAAATTTTTTAATTTCTTTGACTTTATTTTTCAATTTGAAATGTTAAATTTGTTTTATGTTTTTGGCTTAATTTTTGATTTAATAGTGTTCAAATTGTTTGCAATTTAGTTCAATTTTTTTATTGTTAATTACTTTGGATGTAGAATTCAAAATATTCTTCTTTTTCTGTTGAAGAAATGTGTATTTCTATTAATTGCTGTATATTTTTTAAAGCAGTATATTTGTATATTTGAATTTGATGTTTTTATTTGAATTTTAGTTTGGTTAACTTTGTTAATGTAATTTTAATTTACTATATATTTATATCGTAATTTTATATTTTTATTATATTTTGGAACTTTTTTTAGTAAAATAACTAGGCCAATGGGCATTAGGAGTCACAAAGGCATCCAGAGCGGAGGACTGCCATCTTGTGTGGCGTAAAGCTGCCTAAGCCAGATGATGTAAGCCCATGAAGAGCCATCGAGCACGGGAGTAATTGAGGGCTAATCTGGTGGCCTCATCGCTTTGGAGCACTCCTGGGAGGCAGTAGCCTGCAAAACTATGATACTGGGTAAATGTTGCCACAATGGCGCCTGCATATTGGATGGTGGAAAGCGGCAAGTTCCAGGCCCACAAATACCTAAGTGCTGGAGACCCCAAGTGAATTGCTTCCTGGGCCAGTGCCACATTTAGAGACTATACCAATGATCACAGCGGCCACATGAGTACACTGTGAGTGATCTTGAGCTGCGCTGGGGCCCGAACAGAGGGTGACCTGTGGGGGAGTCAGCTCTGAAACTAGCAAGCTGCCCAACGTGGCCCGCTAGGAGGAAAAGCCCAGATTGATTACCGGACGTTAGCCCAGACAATAGAGTGGAATATCACAGGAAGGCAGAGACGTGCTAGGGGGATGTGCTAACCAATTCCATGCTCACAACTGGTGTGAGAGTGAGGAGCCTATTGTCGGGCCTAGAGATGGTGGAGTTTGGGAACAGCCCTACAGTGAACTCATGAAGGAAGAGTCACATTTAGATGGCGGTGACTCTGAAGCAGTCAGCATATGGGCATTGCCAGTGTAATGATTTAACACCCTTAGAAAAGGAGCTTTGGGTGACCCGCAGTATATATCAGATGGTGGTCGACGGGTTGGTCTGGCTCTCTAACAGTGGCTTCAGGGGCTTCCTGTAATAATCCCACCCCCAGTGTGGAAGGAATAGCGGAACCACCTGTATGCCTTGGCTTATCCCAACCTCTTGTCGTAGGAGCTGCATGGGAGGCCACATTCAGAAACGATATACTTGGGCTGAGACTAGTTGATGTCCTTGTGGTACGAATTAGGCCTTTGAAGGTTTGGCCATTCAAAGGCACTAACTAACCTTCTTACAAAACTGTAGCTAGCTTGGCTCAAAGAGTCATAAAACTTAGACATTGCTAGGCCCCAAAAGGCCAAGAATGGGTTTATGAAAGGGGAGAGTAACAGCTTGGACTTAGGCACTTCCCGATGAGTTTTTTTGGAGGCTGTTGCATAAGCCGCAATACAACTCTGATGCAATTTGGGGTCCTTGGGGTCGGAATCTGTCCACGGCATTCAGCAGATCATGCTTAGCATGAAAGTGAGCAAGGTGGACACTGCTGATAAGGTCGTGGCCACTGATAGACAATCTCTGGCTAGACATGACAGCTGAGAGGCAATCCGATAATATCACGAGACTTCCTCCAAAACTTATTGCAGGAAATCAAAGGGGCAGTCAGATCATGAGTGACCTAAATTAATATTAAAATGAAATTCAAAAAGATGTCAAAGATCTTGGGCGAAGGATCAATGACAACAGTTCCATAGAGATACATCAGTTGGGCACCCGTCTTGTCTCATTGGAGGACTGCTACGAGGGCCTTGCACTAAAGCATGAAAATATAGAAAATGGGTCACGCTGAAAAACATCCAGATCAGAGGTCTCCCACAGGGAGTGCAGGGTAATGACATTCGTGCCTATATACAAAAGCTGTTGCACCCCATCCGAGACTGTCCCCCAATCCAAAATGACAGAGGACATAGAATGACAACTGTGGGATCTCCAAGGGAGGCACCTCCAGATAGCAGAGCCCAAATTCACTTCTTTGATAAGAAAAAGGAGGTAATTGAAAAAACTAGAAACAGTACTTACATTGAAATTCAAGGCCATAAACTCTCACTTTACAACAACCTGGCAGCAGGCACCATTTAGGTATCCTTTATGTGAGTGTATGAGTCAGCCCAAATTGTTCAGTCTGTTTGATTTATACCTCACAGCCTCTCCTGATACCTCATGCATTGTCCTTCAGCCTATTTTATTCTCCTGCTTGCCATTCAGGTTTCCAAGACTGGCTGCTACTACATTTTCATTTCCATTCACAAGGCTCCTTCTTTGTTTATATATCTCTTATTCCCCCTGTTCCACTTTCTATCTCTCTTATTCCCCCGGTTCCACTTTCTTGTCACATCAAGCACTCTGATATGGTTGCAGAGTAGCATAAAGCACTATACAAACACCCAACATAACATACTGCATGTGTCTTAGGACTCGATTATGAGCTTCGCAATGTGGAAGCGGGCCACCACGCCACTGCCCAACTCCCACACCGCCAAACAGGGTTACTGGTCGCCTGCCAGATTACGAGTTTCCTTGTAGTCTGGCAGTCAATCCTTTGGTGTTCCCATAGCTGTGCTTTTCAAAAAGTCATCTCAATGGGAACATCAAAGCCCATTCCTGCACACCATGGACTGTGAAGTCCATGCCATGTCGGAAATGGTGTGCATACAGACAGGGGATGCATACCATGGGCCTAAGGAAAGAGGGGCCCTGTAGAGCCCACTTTGTTTCCTCATTGCTACCATTTCCAATGTGGGCTCATCGCTGTGGTTAGGGTCGCAGTGAGGAAATTCGTAATATGCTTGGCAGTGGCACAGTGGCACCGCCAAGCACATTGCTGCCTCATGACTGGCGCACCAGCGATCGCGGATCCCTGTTTGCGGTCTCAGGGTAGTACACCCACCAAAGTTGTAATACGGCAATCGGACCGCTGGTACGCACCGCCAGCGATGTGTCACCCTGGGTTTGGTGGTCCATTGAACGCCAAACTCAGAATCAGACACTTGGTCTATGCGTATGGGTGGCTCATTAGTTAGCTTATATGTATTTGTAGGTCTGTTTGCTTGTTCCAGGTATATGGTTGGCTCTAGGTTTGGATGGTCCGTGTATGCATAAAGTTTATACGTATGTTGGTTTGTCTGCATAGTTGTAGATATAACGGTATGGCAAATTGTGCATGAATGTTTGTTTCTGCATCCGTGCATCAACTTTATAAAGTCAAAGTTATTGCTTTTGTCTATGCTGTTTTAAGTTATGTAGTAGTGTACAATTAACATAATGCTCTTATGACGTATTTTGATGGAGTCATATATGTTGATGCGAAGTCGGTAAGGTACAGTAAAATTGCGGATGTATGACGGTACAACGCGTACCGTCACAACGCATCCCTTTACCACGCATCCCTTACAACGCAAGTCGTTACCACGACTTGCATTGGGGGTGCGGATTTCGAATAGTTTAATTTACTATTCTAACACCAGTCCCCGTGGACCCTAGGGAAGGTGTTGGGATAGTAAATTAACTATTTTTAATCCTTTAGCGCCCTCCAGCGCAAGTCGTGGTAACGACTTGCGTTGTAAGGGATGCGTGCTAAAGGTACTGCGTTGGGAAGACATCGTGGTAAACGATGTTTACCTAAAATTGCGCGCCAACCAGAGTGTTCCTTTTTTTCGAACGCCACAGTGACCACACTTGAATACTTAGAAAACTAATCTCCCACTTTTTTCCTGTTTGGTTCAGTTCTCCTCCACTTTTGCTCTAATTTTTCGTCATTTTTTTCACATTTTGTCACAAATTCCGCCACTTTTGAACATTTTGACCAGAACTCCTCATGTTCGGAACTTGATTTGGAAGATGTGCGCAGGATTTGTGTGTATGCACGAAGGTCTCATTGGGCATTGATTCTTGAAATAAGTCGCCCCAGGTTATAAAGAGGCAGCAGGACAACAATGGATGAGCCAGTCAAACACCAGGCTCTATGCTGTAGCCAGCTATATGACCAGGCTATGTAAATACCCCCGATAAAATACAAAGTCCTAGAACTGACAACAACGCTACATGCCCAGTGTACTATGCTTAAAGTTCTTGGGATCTGTTAGCAAAGCTAAGTGTGTTTTAATGTCCCTCATGGACTGATCTGTGTTTTAGTTGGCAGGGCAGGCATACTGTAATTTTCTGGGAGGAAGGTCAGCAAACAATGAATTACCACATAAATCCAGCATTTCAGGAACCATTCCAAAGACAAGGAGAATCAGTGCTTAAAAAGGTATTCTTTATTTATTAGTCACATTTGAAAACCTTTTGGCTCACTGCAGGATTTGAAACATGCATTGGTAAAGCCAATATGTCTGATATTAATGTGCTAATTCATGTTCCATAAGCACATTAAAGCCAGTCAAGAAAGAAAGAGGACTTTATTAAAGACTGCTTGCCTTCAATACTGTCCTTTTTTAATTTCTATTTCAAGTTCAGGTAGGGTGGCAATAGAGCTTTCATTATTTTAATTTCTCATTCTATGACAAAGAAAGGAAGAAGTGTAATGAAGGTTCCCTTGCCCCTTGACCTTCTTTTGGAGGGACGGAGATATGAGAGGGTGGAGAACGGATGAAAGCAGGAGCACACAGGGGAAGGAGGTAAAAAGTGCACAAGGGAAGTCAGAATGGGCTTTAAGGAACAGAGCAGTGGAGCACAAAAGGAACAGAGGGCTATAGTTGTAAAGTAGTCCCTCATGCACTACAATGCAAGCACTATGTGGATGCGTCCAACCAGCCAATAGCATTAATTGAGAGAGAAATTCTTCACTGGGCTGAGCCACAATGTGAATGACAAAGTTTGTAGCCAATAGCTGATATAGGCTGGTCAACAAAAGCCAATGGTTGAAAGCAGGGGATGGAAAGCCCGCTCTATGTGTATTACAAGCATTGTGTCTGTTTGACAGATGCACTGCAAAACCCAGACCAGAAAACAGGACACTTGTATCCTTTGCTCAACTCTACAAACTCAATACCTGGAGTTAAGGATGAAATTATCTGAAGGAAATTGTTCTCAACTGACAAGGGTGTAGTTGATTTTATTTACCTCATATGCAAGGATACACTAAATCTAGCGTCTTAGATTGGACTGCAATTGAGATGTTGCAGCATTCATATCATGCATTTATTTGGGAAGTTGGTTTTAACTACATATGGGATGCCATTGTGAATTCTCATTCTAAGACAAATGGCCATGGACATCACTTAGGGTCCTAAAATGGTATCAGCTGCTCCACTCGCGCTGTCCTTGTTGCCTGCTGTCTCAGGGTCACGAAGATAGCTGTAGAAAGGGTAAATAAACAGATATGTAATAGCCCTAGTTATTTTCTGTGGGTTGTGCTCCTTGCCTTTCTTCTAACACATTCGCAAAAAATAGGAGGGTTGAAGGATTGTACAATGGGTAACAATATGATGTTGTCAAAGGTCAAAGGGTGTGCGGTCTCACTCTCATTGCTCATGGCATTTTGACAAATTCAGTACATGCAATTGACCTTCGATTGGGGTAAAAAAGGCCCTCGGACAAGTGGTGGGGAAGTTGATAATGTTGATGTGTGCAGGTTACTTCACCTGGAGGTTGGCCTAATCATAATTGTTTCATTCCGCAGCACTCTGTAATGTGTATAGTTTACCTATAGTGGTAGGGTCAGATTTACGAAGGAATTGATATAAATTCTTGGCTGTAATCTCCGCTCCGTGGGCGGAGTTCGCGGAGTTTGTGCTACTTTGCACTCCGCTTGGAGGGCGAAGTTCAGTAAAAACTCTGAATACGCAGTGGAGTGAAGTTCATCGGTGCAAGAAGACTTACCTCCTTCCCAAATCGGTGTACTGCTGTCCTGCTCCTGCTGCTGGGCCTGGCTCTATTTCCGCTGAATCAGTTGAATTACAGGAAGAACTGCAGTGTGCATGGTGTACTACTTGAAGGCATGCTTGATCCTATCAAATCCCATGATAGGGTCAGGCCTGCCTTCACGCAATACAACATGTGCACTGCAGTTCTTCCTGCAATTCAACCGGAGCAGCAGAAGCTGAGTGGAGCCAGGCCCAGCAGCAGGAGCAGGACACCGATGGAGGGAAGTAAGTCTCTTACTCTTCATTAGTCTACTCTTTTGCTGGCCTTACTACTATGCGGGAGGGGGCGGGGCTTTAGCAGGAGGGGTGGCGGGGGGCTGGGGCTTTAGCAGGGGGTTGTGGGGAGGGGCGGGGGGGTACTCCGCCAGGCCACAGAACTCCACAGAATTTCACTGAGTTTTCCAATAACTCAGTGAAATTCCGCGGAGTACCACTACGAGAGCTCCGCCCACCCCTAGGATACAATATCATAATAACAGAAAGCCACGTTTATGATTGAAAGTCCATTTATGAAATAGTAATCAATAGAAATGGTCACATTGCCCAGCTATCATGTATGCTTAACTGTGACCTTCTTGAATAATTGGTCAGCAATGTTGAAAAACATGCTAAATACTTTGGCCCTCATTTACGAGGTTTTGGCGCAGGGCAAGGCCACAAGGAATATTGCTGAGCTGCCCTGAGTCAAAAGAAAAGGGCAGGAATGTGCCATCTCTCTGAGATATATCGCATTCTTGTCCTTTTCCCCTGTGCTGGTACACAATGGGCTGCCATGTGCCAACGCAACCCCCCGTGCCATGTTGCAAGGGTGTCTGCGTTGTAGGGGTGATGGTTTTTGGCCAGGAAGGGACACCTTTCTGCACATAAACAACCATGAGCGGTGTTTACCTCTTTTTTTTCTTTTTCCTGAGTTATATATAGCACAAACTTGATCCGAAGGTATCAGGAATTAGAACGCTTTACATGAGCACCAAGTGCATTACATAAGGACACATTCATTTTTCTTAGGTACAGGGAGATTAAGTGATGTGCCCATAATCAAAGAATGTTGCGCATCCTTGTCGAGATTCGATCCCGGTTCCCAAGATTTGAGGTCAACCGCCCTAGCCGCTAGGCCACATCCTCTTTCTTTCTCTGCAGCACGCATAGAAAGAGGAATAAACTAGGAGAAATACGGATATTTCTCCTCGTAGCCCCACCCTAATGCCACTCCTGAGGTGGCATTAAAATCTGATGCATTCCCAATTTTACAATTCCTCGTAAATCTGGCAATGCTTCAGATTCTTTGGGTGTTGAGTGGGAACATCCACAGCAACACTCATGGAACGCCCCTTTCAGCGTAAAAGGGCCCATATTTACAAGCCCATGAAGAGCCATGCACATTGCGCCACCGAAGCTTCAAAAAATGAGGCTCCGGTGGTGCAAAAATGCTGCTAGGGGCCTTGTTAATGAGGCCCTGAGAACATAGTAGATATCACTGCACTAGAAGAAACTGCAGTGTATACAATTGATACTCAGCTCAGGGTGGAACAGAATTGTATGTCCAAGATGGACAAAAGTAATGACTTTGTTTGAAGCTCAAAGGGGTTCACAGACCAAAATCTCATTCACAATACATATAGGATTAAGGTCGCGCAAAGAACACTTTTGTTAACACTTTCGGGAGAGGTGTATAGAGATGAACTATCTTCATGCCGGCTAAACATGAATAATGGGACCCGGGGTATGCAGGGAGAGTAAGGGGGTTTGGCAGACTGACAGACATAGGTTCGTATTCCAAGCTTTGTGGTCTTATTTTTCAGAATCCATGGTGAGGTGTCTGATGCTAAGTCTTGAAGATAAAGGGACATTTATCTACATAGTCCATTTTCTTAATGTAGGTAAGAGTCTGGATGACAAAAATATTGCCTGACATAACTCTTAATTGTACATTTTTAGTATATTGGGGCAATATTTGTGTTAGCAATTTTTAGGATACAATGATGCAATATTGTTTCTTTTAGGCTATGACATTCTGGTAGAATACTGTGTTTTCTAAGGAAGAAACGTTTGCGCTAATAATGGCATTGCCTTTTATCCTCAAACAAGGTGACTGCACTACTATAAAGTTGATAAGTTGTTATTTTAAATTATGTTCAACCATCAATACCTTTGCTTTAAAATGAGTAATTCTTGTTCATGCTGCAGTAAATTAGCTCTGATAATTGAATGAGCTTGACAAAGTCACAGGGATATCCACAAACACCTCAAAGCGAAGCTACTTCAGGTAGTCGTCATGGGAAAACATGCCTCTGGCTATACGTTAGCCTTTCTGACGATGAATTTGACACTGTTTTAAATTTCTTTGAAATGGTATACAAGGCACTCACCGCCAGATGTAGGAGAGGAAATACCGGTCGGTAACGGCCGATTTCGGCCGTTATCGACCGGTATTTAGGATTCGGCATGTAGGGGCCAGCATTTAACAGAATCGGTAAATTTACCGATTCGGTAAATTTACCGATTCTGTAAAATACCGAATCGGTAATTTTACCGATTCGGTAATTCCACATGTAGGTGACACTCCTGAGAGTGCCACAGGCCCTTAAGAGTCGGTATTTTACCATCCAATCCTTTTGGGTGGTAAAATACCGAATTCAGGTGTGCATGCACATCTGTGCATGCACACCTGTGCCATGTGACACACAGACATGCCCTTAGGGCATGTCTGTGTGCCACATGGCACACATGCCTGTATTTGGGGTGCTAGAGGGTGTCAAAATGACACCCCTTGCACCCTTGCAGGATTCGGTATTTTCCGATTCGGTAAATACCGAATCGGTATTGCCCATTGATTCCTATGGGCTTCAAGGCCCTTAGGAATCAATGGGCAATACCGATTTGGTATTTACCGAATCGGTAAATACCGAATGTTACCAATTCGGTAATTCAAATTTAAGAATTACCTACATCTCCCACCTTCCTATTTACCGATTCATAAATACCGAATCGGTAAAATTTGGTATCTATGAATCGGTAAATAGGAATTACCTACATCTGGTCCTCAGTGGTTTTTTTTTTTTTTTTTTTTTTTTTGGGATCAAAAACTTTTATTGCATCATTCAGATTCAGATTCAAAATACTTTATTCGGTTAAAAAGACAAAAATAACCATAAAAGTAGCATAAAGAAAATACAGTTTACACGGGAGTCATGTATTCGTTATTTAAAATACATATGTACAATAAGGAGATTAATTCATTAAGATCGATTTACGATATTTAAAAATAGATTTTAAAAATTCACCCAATGAGGCTACCATAAAAACAGTTTCCATTTTCTGGCACTCTAATAACGCTAAGCGACATCTTCGTATATTTAAGTCTTTGAGAATCGGGATGATAAGTTTCTTTCGAGAAAAAGTATAAAATTTACAAAAGAATAAGATATGAATATCAGACTGTGGGGAGACATCATCACATGGGCAAAAGGGTAATTCTTTCAACCAACAATTCATCACGGGAAAAGACAAGACTCTAAAAACAATATTGAGTCTAAACCGGGTTAAAAGGAAACGTTCATGATTAGACATATATAAGGACAAGTATGGCTGTAATTTATCTCCGCATAAAATATCCTGGTGGGCAGAGACAGTCTTTTTTCTTGCCTCCTCTAAATGTCTTTTGTCCCTAAGATGGGCAATACACAAATTTTTCAAGTCTCTTCTCGATATGTATGCCATAGTTGGTGGGTCCTCAAAGTATTGAACACAATTTATTTCACTGAGAAAGTTCTTGACATAACATATCCATTTGGAATCATTGATATTGTCCAATACTAAAACGTCCTTTAAAATAGCCCGATTAACCAGACATTCATCATTTGTCCACACCCTATGCCAGAGAAGGATTGGCTGAATCTTAATCGTGTCAGTAACATAAATTACACCCAATTCAACATGGCATATCATAGTTGCAGTACTTTCAGGTACAGACAGGATGTGGCGTAAAAATTTATTTTCCATGGTTTGAATTGTGCTAATATTTGAGTAGCCCCACAGCCCTGATCCATAGGTGGCTACTGCTAAGCAGGATGCCCTATAAATAGTTAAAATCTCTTTTATGGGTTTTTTCCCTAATTTTCTCATAAAACATTTTAAGGCCATAATAGTTTTGGAAAACAGCAAAGATCTAGCCTGGATTGCACTAGTCCATGAGCCACTTTCGTGAAACAGAATTCCCAAATTGCATCATTCAATTACACAGCGGAATGCCTACAACCCATTGGGCTGGCCGCTATACACTTTGTTCTGTTCCGTTTTTGTTGCGTCAAACTTACAGAGTTACAACATAAACATTTCGAAGATATAATTAACAAAATGCCAAGAATTGCAGTCTGTTTAGTCACAGGTCGTGGCATGTAAATCAGTCCGCCAACGAATAATGGTTGTTAATTTCCCAGTTTTATAACCATTCAAACAAACAAGGTAACCGTTAGGAACTAGATCGTGGTCCGAGTCAGTGTGGTATTGATCATTCGCAATCATCTTTTCTAGGCGTTCCAGGCCAGAGCCTTCTGTGGTTTCGTCAATTCCCCCTAAGATTGAAGTCCATGTCTAAGCCTGTATGCCCATGACGTGGAACTCTAAGCATTTCCGGTCCTATTGCCCTACGAGGTGTTATCCAAAATGACCCCCCTTCCGTATCTGGCCCCATTGATCCCACTTATCGCTCATTCAACTATCCCTCCTCCCCCTCCTCATCCGATTCATCCAGGTCATCCTCCGGCAATGGGTCACATATCTCACCTCTGTAAATATTCCATTTCGACCAGATTTTATTCCATTTCCCCGGGCAAGCGCGGCTAGAGTACACCGCCCTTTCTGTTACCATTATCCTGTCCATGTTCAAACACCATTGTGACTTGGTCGGCGTCTCTGGAGCCCCCCAACGCTGTGCAACATCTCTTTTCGCCACCCCAACCCCACCGTGACCCAAATTCGTCCATGCCGTGAGAGATCTGTAGGTTCCCATATGTTGAGGAGGCATCTCCTCGGGTCAGGTAATAGTGTTAAATCAAGCGTTTGTGAGATTGTTCGTAGTATCTGTTTCCAATATTCTTGAATTCGGGGGCAGTCCCATATGGTGTGGAAGAATGTACCCTCCTCCCCGCATCCACGTAGGCAGTAAGGGTGTTCTATCCTGTGTATACGGTGTAACATTGTTCTAGTATAGTATACCCTATGTACTATCTTCAATTGTACTAGTCTCAGTCTCGAGGAGATGCCGACTTCCCTAGGTGACGCCAGTGCCTCACTCCACTCATGTTCATCCATCTCACCCGTGTCCCCCTCCCACTTCGCCTTCAATGTCAGTATTGGGTCTGGTGAATTATTAAGTAATTTGCGGTAGATAAGGGATGTGGCGCGTTCTATCATAAATTCAGTAAGAAGACGATCCTCTAGCGGGGAGGACTCCGGCAAGTCGGTGTCCACTGGCAGAACCGCTAGTAGTGCGTGTCGTATCTGGATGTATCTGTAGAGTTCCCTCTCACTGAGGTCATATGTTTCCTGCAACCTATTGAAGGGCAGAACTCCGCCCTTTTCCCAAAGATCTCCTACGGTGGAGATCCCTATAGTGTCCCAAAGCGAAAATCCTTTACTGTTTCTCATGTGACCGAGGACTCGAGAGTCCCACAGTGGAGTCATCTTGGTGATTACCCCCTTCCATCCCAGTGCAGTTGTCGCTGCGTGCCAGACCGCGACTGTTAATTTGGTGGGTCCCGTTAAGGAGCGAAGTTTGCGGTGGTCATATAACGGAGCCAACATGCTGTCAGAGCCCAGTTGTTCCCTGTCGGCCCGGAACGCTGGCTCACCCTGTGAGGCATGTAGCCAGTGGTTGACGGGTTTAAGGTGAGCTGCCCAATAGTACAATTTCAAGTTGGGTAGGGCGATTCCCCCATCAAACCAACCTCTATGTAGTTTTGATTGGGCGATACGAGCAGGGTGGGTCCCCCACAGGAGGCTGGAGACCAATGCTGCCACCGTCTGAAAGAATTTAGGGGCTATCGGGTAAGGCGCGTTTTCAATGACATATAAAAACCTGGGCAGAGCCATCATTTTGTAGAGTGCGGCTCGTCCCAAGAGCGTCAGCGGTAGGGCCGACCAGAACTTGACATCACGTCTGAGTCTATCTACGTGGGGTTTCAAATTTTTTTCAATGAATTCAGTAGGGTCCCTGGTGATATGGATGCCTAGATATTTGAACGAGGAGCTCGCCACCCGTAGAGGGCAGTTCGGGTCAATGGCTGGAGCTTGCCCTTGCAGAACATATAGTTCCGATTTATTCCAGTTCAATGTATATCCCGAGACCCTGCCATGGGCAACACAAAGCTGAAACAGGGCCGGAATTCCGTCGGTTGGATTAGTCAGGTAGACCAGCATGTCGTCTGCGTAGAGGGACAGCCGATCTTCCCAGCCCTCCCTCCAGCAGATGCCCCGAAGTAGAGGCGAGGTTCTAATGAGCGTGGCGAGGGGCTCCAGCGAGATCGCAAATAGCAAGGGGGAGAGGGGACAACCTTGTCTTGTACCCCTTCCTAGTGCGAACCTCCGTGAGATATGGCCGTTAGCCACCACTCTAGCCTCCGGGTCAGTATATAGCAGTCTGACCCAAGCAATGAAGCGGGGCCCAAATCCCAGGCGAGACAGCGCCTCGAACAAGTACTCCCACTCCACCAGATCAAACGCCATCTTGGCATCGAGGGCTAATATTACTGCCTGGGACGCCACCGAGTCTGCCCTGGCCAACACGCCATGGAGGCGTCGCAGGTTCAACGCCGTATTCCTGTGTGGCATAAACCCGGACTGGTCCGGGTGTATCAGTGAAGATAAGTGGGGCAAGAGTCTCATCGCCAGGAGTTTGGCGAGTATCTTTGCTTCTACGTTGAGCAGGGAAATAGGGCGGTAGGAGGAACAGTCCTCCGGATGTTTGCCCGGTTTGGGGATGGTCACTATAGTCGCTAATCTTTGGTCAGGCGGGAGTGTGCCCTTTTCCTGACAGTCTTTAAACATGCCAAAACAATAAGGGAAGTGCAGAGGAGTTGATAGAATCACCCTCCAAAACGATATACATAAACAAGGAGATTCTATCAATGTGTGGACATGTATTTTATTTGTTGGTTTTACAGTGATGAAAATATAGTGAAAGTACTCTCTCTTAGGGTGATAAAGATGAGAGCGCTATGTGCTTTTTAAAATACCCCTCACACACTAAAAAAATCCAGTAGTGTCATGCTTCATCATTGGGGTCTTCCCGTCCCTCTACGGGGCGGGGCGTGCTACGACCTGACCGACTACGCGGGAGCACTGAAGTGGTGACAGGACTATGTGATGGTGCAAGGTGTCAGTGAAAGTGTAGGGACCTAACAATGTGTGTGAGTACAAAAATTAAAAATCCTCTGGCTAGTAGAAAAAAACAATTTATTAGCTTCTCTAGCTGGGGACGTTAAGAAGGGGGTTTTGGGGTTGAGCCGATCGCTACAACCTGGTCTACATGTTTCGTAGGCAGTCCCCTACTGCCTACTCATCAGGACCTTCTACTGGTCCCTACGAAAATAAGCTCAGTTGCTAAGTATTGTCAGCCTGTCTTCCTAAAAACTAACAGTAAAATTCCACTGTTAGTTTATGCTTCAGGGCATGAGCTGGCCCCCTGGGAAGCAAAAATTATCAAAAATAGTGACCCAAATGTGGTCTCTGTAAAGAAAAGGGAAAAAAAAAAGGGAGACACAGATATTTACATTTGTAGCTGTGAATTTTGCGCTTTCATTGTTGTTTGCGCCACAATTTCACTCATCAAATCCATTCACCCATTACACAAAGAATAACTTTTAGACTTTATGGACAGAGTGATGGTTCAGTCTGCCATCCCCTGGCTGTCCGTAGGTGATGCCGAACAGTGGACGAAAAACACACAGATGTTCATAGTAGTAACTGTGGTTTGTCACTGCGCTTTCATAATTGTCTGCGCCACAATTCTTCTTTTCAAATTTCATTAGCCCATTGCCTAAAGCCCTAATGCAAGACTTTATGGACAGAGTGATGATTCAATCTGCCATCCCCTGCCTGTCCGAGTAAATTCCCGAACTTATACGCGCCCTTTGTGATTAGGGCTGGTTCTATCTCCACACACACACACCATCGCGACTCAATACATGCAACGACATTTCACAGGATTAAAAAGGAGGAGCCCGATCTCTCATACTAGTCTTAAGGTTATGGTCACTGAATCAATAAAATTCCCACAAACCGGGACGCACCCCTGCATTAGAATGGTAACCATACATACTGTTGTGGCAAGTGCGTGGTGCCCCATGAGCTGAC
The DNA here is from genome assembly GCF_964261635.1 of Lissotriton helveticus. Classification (NCBI taxonomy): domain Eukaryota; kingdom Metazoa; phylum Chordata; class Amphibia; order Caudata; family Salamandridae; genus Lissotriton; species Lissotriton helveticus. The sequence continues at coordinate 1,700,183,220 of NC_136059.1, read as the reverse complement.
AATCGGTAGGAATTCACTGCGGCGCTCTGCAAGAAAGAGAGCCACGCCCTTAGCGTTTTTGTACAAACTGTGCGAGGAGTGAAAAATGTGTCTCAAAACCCACTCGTTTTAAGACCTGGGGTAAAGGTCTGTAACTTACTTTGTCCGCATAGTCCCTAAGTCTTACTTCTACCAGTATTGCCGCTCTGCTGAATGCTCGCGTGTTGGGAGCGGTGAATCATTTAAGCTTCACTGCGCGCTGGTGCCGGGTGTGTCCAAACACTGGCGCGCTAACCCAAAATGGCCGCCCGTAATGGAACGCGGGAGGGTAAAAATGCGGGAGTCTACCTTCTGTGTCTATTGGTACTCAGATTTTGCCTGCACAATGTAAATCTTAATGCAAAATTGATCGCTATTCACAAATTATGACAGAGGAGATTGTACTATACTATTGGTACTCAGATTTTGCCTGCACAATGTCAATCTTAATGCAAAATAAATCGCTATTCACAAATTATGACAGAGGAGATTATGCAACAACAAATTTGAGCGAAAGTCATAATATTATGAAAAGGTCACTAGTGGTGGAACTTGATTGTTAGGTCCCTACACTTTCACTGACACCTTGCACCATCACATAGTCCTGTCACCACTTCAGTGCTCCCGCGTAGTCGATCAGGTCGTAGCACGCCCCGCCCCGTAGAGGGACGGGAAGACCCCAATGATGAAGCATGACACTACTGGATTTTTTTAGTGTGTGAGGGGTATTTTAAAAAGCACATAGCGCTCTCATCTTTATCACCCTAAGAGAGAGTACTTTCACTATATTTTCATCACTGTAAAACCAACAAATAAAATACATGTCCACACATTGATAGAATCTCCTTGTTTATGTATATCGTTTTGGAGGGTGATTCTATCAACTCCTCTGCACTTCCCTTATTGTTTTGGAATTACTGGCAGCGTGCAGCTGCGGAAGTCAATCAAAGAATTCATCTCTTCACACCACTTTTTTGTGATTCTGCACTCGGCGACATCGCAGCAGGATAAACAGAGGACCCCTTGGTTTCTGTGTACTAGAATGGCTGACCTGGGCCTTGCATTCACTGAGGACGAGATCTCTAACCTCATGGCCTCCTTAGGTACATTTGAAGGATTGAACTCTGGATGCCCATCCTTAAAAAATAGTGATTGGGACGAACTAGAGGAACTAAGAAGAACCCAAATAAAAACAGCCATCCATGGGCTGCTCATGTCTGAGTATCTTAAAGTCAATACAGCTCCATCAGGTCTAGTAGTACGGAATGAACCATTCATATTCCTTGAGGACAAAACCTTTAAAATCGATTGGTCCCAAATATCATGGAGATGTACACGGGACTGGATCGTTCTGATCATCAAAACAGCTAGCAGATTAGCGAGTGATCTAAAGGTAGAAATACAGGCAGTAGAAGTACGCCTCAAGAGCTATGAGTCTCCAGCCAACTTAAAGAAATATCTGGATGAATTAAATAAAACATTGAATGACTTTGAGATATCTCTAAAAGACAGCAAATACGAAAAACTCCAAAAAGATACTAGTAGGTGGAGTAAAGAAAAGATCTACCCCTATATAAAGGATAATTATAAATCATCAAATGACAATGCTTCCAATGACGGTTCATCAGATGCCGGATCCAACAGCTCTAACTCGAGCAGCAATAGAAGCCCCAGATTCCAGGGTGCACGAAAGAATTTCCGACGACCCAACAACCGGGGCATGAGGGGATGGAACAGCTACCCCCAGCCAATGATGTACCCCCAGCAACAGTTTGGCCCACCACCCTTCCAACATCCGAATGCCCCTTTTCCGCCGTGGGGTTTCCAACAAGATTACGGATATTATGACAACTCGGGTCCTTTTTTAGGGGCGCGCCGAGGACAAGCCAAGGGAAGGAATCGGAGAGGCAACTCGGTCCATTGGAGCAACGAAGACGAAGTGACTCCAAGAGTATCAACCAGGAGCATGACAGGGGCACAAAAGAACCAGAAATGAGCCTGGTTGTTAATCTGATGGGCAACGAACTATCTGAACCACAGAAAAGAATATTGGAAAAAGGCTTAGGATATGTCCCCACTAGTAACATGGATAAATTCCACCTATGCAAGGAAGTACAGGAATTTATGAGGAGACTCAAACGGCAAGTCTTTTTCAAAGACAAAGTGGACACTCAAGAGAAAGGAGATACCGGACTCAAGCCTCGATCAACTTTCACACCAATGAACAACACCCTCCCCATAGAACTCCTGACCTTTGAAAAAGCTGTCATGAAAGATCTGGAAGCTCTCGACCCAACGCAGAAACGCGTTTTCCAAAATGTTTCAAATGAAGAACGAAGGGCACTCCGTGACTTAAGCAACAACAAACAATTGGTCATAAAACCAGCAGATAAGGGGGGTGCAACTGTACTAATGAATATAGATCAATATGACAAGGAGTGTACCAGGCTATTACAAGACAAAAGAAACTACGAAATACTCTCATCAGATCCAACTGAGAGAATTTCAATCAAGATAAAGACAATGGTTGAGGAGGCACTGTCGCACGACTGGATTACCACCAAGGAAGGGGAATTTCTGTGTCAAAAAAACCCAAAGACCCCCTACCTGTACATCCTACCCAAGATCCACAAGGACCTTGTGAATCCACCGGGCAGACCGATTGTATCGGGGATCGGGTCGGTCCTCGAACCAGTCTCTAGGTTTGCAGACGCATTCCTGCGTCCAATGGTACAAAGCACATCAACATACCTCAGAGACACGAAAGATGTGCTTAATCTGCTCGAAGAGGTGTCATTTGACCCTAACACACAGCTATTAATTAGCTGTGATGTAGAGAGCCTGTATACAAGCTTGCCTCACAATGAAACACTGGCGATAATTGAGGATGTCCTCTTCGCAGATGACTGGGAGTACCAAACACCACGAAACGTGGTGATGGAATGCTGCGCCCTGGCTCTCAAGGAGAATTTCTTTGAGGCCAACGGCACTTTGTACCTCCAAAAGCATGGGACCAGCATGGGAAGCACATTTGCTCCAAGCATAGCTGGTCTCTATGTTCACCACCTGGAGGCTACAAAGATATTAAACATCATTAACCCATTCCGGCCAAAGATCCTGACCTGGAAGAGGTATATTGACGACATCCTTATCATCTGGGATGGCGATGATAAGAGTGCCCAACAGTTCCTGACATGGCTCAACTATCAGGATGAATTCCTCAAATTCACCAGCGTCACAACAAAAACCAATCTGGTATTCCTGGATCTGAACATCTTCCCCAAAAATGGCAGATTGATGACAACAACCCATTTTAAGAGTACTTCCAAGAACTGTCTCTTGATGTATCAGAGCTTTCACCCGAGACACTTGAGGGATAACCTCCCCTACGGCCAGTTCTTGCGACTTCGCAGGAACTGTACGGAAGTTGCCAATTTCAAAACTCAGTCAGAAGAGCTAAAGAAAAAATTGAAAATGAGGAACTACCCACCTAGGATCATTGATCAAGCCTACAAGAGAGCAAGGAACAATTGCAGAGAAAGCCTCCTGGAGGACAAAGTTAAAAAAGTGGAAGAGCAGAGACCCATATGTGTGACCACGTACAACACCAACTCTGACCAGGTGAGCAAAATAATTAACAAAAACTGGAAGATCCTCAACAGTGGGGGCTTGGAAATTCCAAAACCAATGTTCTCGCACAAAAGAGCACAGAGTGTCAGGGACATTTTGGTCCATACCAGACCAAAGGCCAACAGGGTGAACAACACTGGCAATCCTAACTTTGTACAAGGGCATTACCCCTGCGGCGGATGCAAGGTATGCTGTCTGACCAGGAAAAGCAAAAAATTGACCTTCAACAACGGGACAACATGGGAACAAAGAACATTCAGCAACTGCAATAGTTCCAATGTTGTATATCTCATCACATGTCCCTGCAAACTCGAATACATTGGCATGACGAGCAGGGCAGTGAAGTTAAGAATAGGTGAACACAAAAGCACAATCAAGTGCAAAAAGTCCAGCACCAAATTAACAAACCACTTCCTGGAAAGTGGTCACAAACCTGAAGACATACTGTGGACTGTAATTGAACAGATCGACAACGAAAGACATCTCCTTGAAAAGGAACAGAGATGGGTTTTTCGTGTCCAGTCCAACAAAAATGGGTTGAACGATGAAATTCCGTGGGGTCAGTTATAGAACCCCCGCACCCCAAAAGAACCCCCACTCTCTGAGGCACCACCCCTAACCGTGGCCAAGATAATAACAGAGGTCCTCTACTGGCATGTGGAAACCACCCCCTTTGGAACACAGCACCACGGGTGTATGACTACTGTGCCCAACCTTAGCACAGGGGTCAAGTCTCAACCCACTTAATAATTATGTTTTTCATAAACATATCCCACAGCGAATTTCGCTGTTTAATCTATATACCCAATACATCTTTTCCTAACTCTGGGCGAAAACCTGCGTAAATATTCCAAGCTGAATTCTATTAACCCTTCATACAGGTTTCCAGTATTTTGCTAAAACACCTGCGCCTCTCAGTCAAGGTCCACCACTAGTGACCTTTTCATAATATTATGACTTTCGCTCAAATTTGTTGTTGCATAATCTCCTCTGTCATAATTTGTGAATAGCGATTTATTTTGCATTAAGATTGACATTGTGCAGGCAAAATCTGAGTACCAATAGTATAGTACAATCTCCTCTGTCATAATTTGTGAATAGCGATCAATTTTGCATTAAGATTTACATTGTGCAGGCAAAATCTGAGTACCAATAGACACAGAAGGTAGACTCCCGCATTTTTACCCTCCCGCGTTCCATTACGGGCGGCCATTTTGGGTTAGCGCGCCAGTGTTTGGACACACCCGGCACCAGCGCGCAGTGAAGCTTAAATGATTCACCGCTCCCAACACGCGAGCATTCAGCAGAGCGGAAATACTGGTAGAAGTAAGACTTAGGGACTATGCGGACAAAGTAAGTTACAGACCTTTACCCCAGGTCTTAAAACGAGTGGGTTTTGAGACACATTTTTCACTCCTCGCACAGTTTGTACAAAAACGCTAAGGGCGTGGCTCTCTTTCTTGCAGAGCGCCGCGGTGAATTCCTACCGATTGTCAGCTCATGGGGCACCACGCACTTGCCACAACAGTATGTATGGTTACCATTCTAATGCAGGGGTGCGTCCCGGTTTGTGGGAATTTTATTGATTCAGTGACCATAACCTTAAGACTAGTATGAGAGATCGGGCTCCTCCTTTTTAATCCTGTGAAATGTCGTTGCATGTATTGAGTCGCGATGGTGTGTGTGTGTGGAGATAGAACCAGCCCTAATCACAAAGGGCGCGTATAAGTTCGGGAATTTACTCGGACAGGCAGGGGATGGCAGATTGAATCATCACTCTGTCCATAAAGTCTTGCATTAGGGCTTTAGGCAATGGGCTAATGAAATTTGAAAAGAAGAATTGTGGCGCAGACAATTATGAAAGCGCAGTGACAAACCACAGTTACTACTATGAACATCTGTGTGTTTTTCGTCCACTGTTCGGCATCACCTACGGACAGCCAGGGGATGGCAGACTGAACCATCACTCTGTCCATAAAGTCTAAAAGTTATTCTTTGTGTAATGGGTGAATGGATTTGATGAGTGAAATTGTGGCGCAAACAACAATGAAAGCGCAAAATTCACAGCTACAAATGTAAATATCTGTGTCTCCCTTTTTTTTTTTTCCCTTTTCTTTACAGAGACCACATTTGGGTCACTATTTTTGATAATTTTTGCTTCCCAGGGGGCCAGCTCATGCCCTGAAGCATAAACTAACAGTGGAATTTTACTGTTAGTTTTTAGGAAGACAGGCTGACAATACTTAGCAACTGAGCTTATTTTCGTAGGGACCAGTAGAAGGTCCTGATGAGTAGGCAGTAGGGGACTGCCTACGAAACATGTAGACCAGGTTGTAGCGATCGGCTCAACCCCAAAACCCCCTTCTTAACGTCCCCAGCTAGAGAAGCTAATAAATTGTTTTTTTCTACTAGCCAGAGGATTTTTAATTTTTGTACTCACACACATTGTTAGGTCCCTACACTTTCACTGACACCTTGCACCATCACATAGTCCTGTCACCACTTCAGTGCTCCCGCGTAGTCGGTCAGGTCGTAGCACGCCCCGCCCCGTAGAGGGACGGGAAGACCCCAATGATGAAGCATGACACTACTGGATTTTTTTAGTGTGTGAGGGGTATTTTAAAAAGCACATAGCGCTCTCATCTTTATCACCCTAAGAGAGAGTACTTTCACTATATTTTCATCACTGTAAAACCAACAAATAAAGTACATGTCCACACATTGATAGAATCTCCTTGTTTATGTAAGTCTTTAAACATGGCCAACAGATGCAGACTAAGGGCCTCAGGCATTGTTTGATACCACTCTACCGGTATCCCGTTAGGCCCCGTGGCCTTACCCGGGTTTAGGGCCTGAATAGCTAAGTGTATTTCCTCAGCGGAAATATCTGTCTCTAGTTCCCCCGACACCTCCGGAGACAGTGTTTGAACCTCGATCGGTGCCAGCACGGCTCTGGCCATTTCTGAGGTGATCACTCGGTCAGGGGTGTATACCTGTTCAAAGTGGTCTGCAAGGAGATCTACAATTCGCTTCGGGTTCGTGTGCAGTGTCCCGCACTCGTCTCTCAAACGCGGGATTCCCCTAGGATTCCCTTCCCGTTTATCGAGCCATGCCAGCAGTTTCCCGGCTTTATCACCCACTTCGTAGATCCTATTCTGGGTGTCTGTTAATTGACCCTTGACATGCAGGCGTAGATGGTCGTTATAGAGCTGTTGTTGTAGTGTCAGTGTGTGCAGGGTAGAAGGAGTGGGGCACTGTTTGTGCGTCTTCGTTAATTCCTGCAAAGTCAGGTCTATGCTATCTAACTCTCGGGACTGTTCACGCCTGTACCCTGTGATGGCGTTTATGGCTTCCCCCCTCAGGACAGTCTTATAAGCCTCCCACAGTATCTCGGAGGAGCGTACTGAGTGTACATTTTCAGTAAAATACTGCGATGTGGCTTTCACGAGCGCTTTACGGACCTGGGGAATCTTGAGATAAGCGGCCTGTATGGGGAACAGTCGCCTGCGTGTTTTTGTCTGTGAGGAAAGTGTGAGTGTAAGTGGAGAGTGATCCGAGACCCCTCGAGGGTGAATCGCCATTGCCTCCGCGAGTCGGAGACCGTCCCCCAGAGTTACAAAGAGGTCAATTCTCGACAAACTCCCATGTACTGAAGAATGAAAGGTGTATTGTCTAGAGCTGGGGTAGAGATGTCTCCAGATATCAGTCAGGCCCATGGCAGTGAAGAAGCGCTGGAGGCGGGGGACTCCCCCCGTGGGGGCCTGTGCGGGGAACCTATCAAGCTGTGGGTCAAGAATCGCGTTAAAATCCCCTCCGAGGATAATCTCCCCCTCAGGGAGAGTCAGGATAAACTCGCCCAGTTTAGGGAGGTGTACTGAGTGCAATGCCGGGGGAATGTACACCGAAACCAGGTTGAGAAGTTTCCCCTCCCATTGTCCCTGCAGGGCTGCAAAACACCCTTGGTCATCAGTTTTTGTGAGTAGGGGAATAAACCGTGTATTTTTCTGTATTAGGATTCCGGTGCCTCTAAATCCGGACGTAAAGTCCGAGTGAACTAACATTTTGTACCCTCGCCTATCTAAGGCCTTAACCGCTCCCCCGGTTAAATGCGTTTCCTGCAGCAGTATTATCATGGGTTTCTGTCTCCTAATTGCGGTAAGGACCAGCCCCCGTTTAACCCTATCCCCCAGTCCTCTCACGTTCCATGACATGACACTCAAGGCAGGGCACTGTGTCTCAACATCCACCTCACTCCTCACTGGACTGGAAACAGCTGCCATTGGATATTCTGGGGTCGAAAGTGTAGTGGCGGGGAAGTGATACCCGGGTACCTGGTGTGTTTGTGCCCACGAAGGATCAGGAGGATCCCACGGGGGGCATTCCCCCCCCATCCCCCCCCTACCCATGACTGAACCACTGTCAAAGGCTCTGGTGGAAATTACGTCTCCCTGTGCATTTCTCTTGTCTAGCTTAGATCCATATGGAAGCCTAGTTACTTTGATTGACCATACATGTTCGTTCCTAACTTTAACAAAACCATCCCCTCCCAAATGCCCCCTCCCTGCATCCCTGCCTAACGGACTTTCAACTGCCCGCCTCCCCAACTGAGCAGAGCGCTTTACCCTTCCCACAACCAGAGTACTTGCGTGTAAGGGGGGAGAGTGTCTCCCTGAGCAGGCGGCATCCCTGCGTGCTTCTGGGTTAGAGTTGCCAGAGTCCAAACATCGCTAATAAAGGATTTGACGGTGATCAGCAGTCGTCAGAGAAGCCATCGTCCGAATAGGGGTCACTCTTCTCCACCATTTCCTGCCACTCCATGTGAGGGTGATCCTTCTGCTCCATTCCGGCCGGAAGATTGCGAGCCTGTCCCGCTGTGACCACCGCGGTCGCAATGTTGTCTGGGCGGTTTTCGCTGTCGGTCCACAGTATGCCACCCCTCCAGCCAGTCCCGGGCAGCGTCTGGGGTGTCAAAAAACCACACCTTCTTGTCCGCCACCACACGTAATCGGGCTGGAAATTGCATCGAATATGGCAGTTCTTTTTCCCGCAATGTTTTTTTTACTTCCAAGAATGTCCTCCTCCTCCTGGCGACCTCTGCCGTGTAGTCCGGGAAGAACGCCACTCTCGAGTTTTGAATCTGGATGTCCGGTGTCACTCTTGCGGCCTGTAGGATGGCGTCGCGGTCTCTGAAATTGAATAGTCTTGCCAATATTGGCCGAGGTGGCCCTCCAGTCCTAGGCTTCCCCCCCGGCACCCTGTGGGCCCGTTCCACCGTGAAGAAGTTTGAGAGTCCTTTAGGCTGGAGCTTGGTCTTAATCAATTCTTCCACATAGAGGTCCATTGCGCCCGTGCTTTCCGATTCCGGCACCCCTAAAATTCGGACGTTGTTACGTCTAGAGCGCCCTTCCTGGTCATCCAGCTTTTCGCGAAGCAGTTTGTTGTCCGTCTGCAGTCGTTCCATCGCCGTCTGCAGTTCCGACACATCCTCGACCAGGGATTTGGTGACCACCTCCATTTGTTTGACCTTTTCAGACATTTTGTGGAGGTCTGCCCGGATCAGCGTGACCTCAGTAGCCGTAGCACCCACTGTGGCTTGCACCTGTGCCAACGCAGCCAGGACGTCCTCAATCGTGGCCTTCTTGGCGCCCTCGGTCTCCGTCGTTTTCCCTCCCGTTCTGCGTTGTTCCTGGGGTGGGGAGTGCCTGTCATACGCAAATTTGTCCAGTTTGGCCTGGGTGGCATTTTGTCTGGGGCCTCTTTGTGACATGATGCTATATGTGTCCGGATCAGGGCAGGTTTGACACCCTCCGAATCGCAAGGTCCGTCGCGAGGGCGGACAGTCACACCGCTTGCGCTCGCGGTTGTTGGTCTCGACCACAGCTGCCCAGCGGGCACTTTAGGGCGCCGCGACCCCGACCCCCGATGACAAAGTTCCTCCCTCACCGCCGGTCAGGCCACGTCGTTCACCACCCTCCCGGTCGGCGCGGTGTTGCGGGCCCAGTTAGGTGAGCAGGCGCGACCCCGCGTGTCATTAATAGGAGGTCTCCTTCCTGGCGTGGGTGTCCTGAAGATCCCTCTCCCCTGTTCGAAGACACACCGGAAAGATGAGGAGGGGGGCGGAAGACAACCGCACCCCCGGCGTCCACGTTGCGGAGGGCGAGATCACTGAGGTCGCGGGGCCCCTTCCAGGTATCCGGGGCCCCGGCCCTACCACCTCCACACCGGGGCCACTGCTGTAGAGACGCGACGCGCGTCCGGCGTAAAAAATGGCGGATCCTTCCTCGCGATCCGCGGCGTGTATTGAGGTCCCGGGGCACGTCTACGGCCCCCTGTTGTTGCTGCCGGGGGTCTCGGTGTTCCCCCCTGTCACTGGGCTCCCGGGGAAAGAAAGGATCACGGCTGCGCGATCAGCTCCGGTGATGAGCCGGCACTTCCGGCCAAGCGTGACCGCCGGGAGTCGGCTTCCGGCCGGATCCAAGGGCCACTGTGGTACCGCCGCCTTCAGGCTGCCGACAGGCCTCACCAGGTTTCAGACCCCGTCGATCGTTCTGGGGTTACCAACTCGTCGTTTCAGCCTCAAACTTGCAGCGCTGGATGCAGCGTGGACTCCGGTTCTCCTCCACCCCGTCTGGCACTGTTAGTCACCGGATAAATGTGTCGGATAAATGCGGGACGCCTCTACCGCTCGGGAGCCTCTCTAAGGTGCAGCCGCCATCGATGGCTGCTAGCCACGCCCCCTGGTCCTCAGTGTTTTAAGTTTTCCATGGCCGGCCAAATATGAGACCTGGCAAGGCAAAAATAAATGGATATTGAATCATGACCCTAGAGGGCTCTGTTTCTGTTCTCTTCGGGCAGAAATGTCTATCGAATGCAAGAGCTGTAGCAAACATTACCAGAAGTATCCTTAGTAACACAATATCAGAAAAGGGGTAATTCATTTGGAAACCGTGGACCCTTATAATCGCAATAAACGTAAAAAATTTCACTCTCAATAAGTCTCAACAGAATGCCACCCATTCCTTGGCAGTCACAAGCAATGGTATCCTCCCTACTTGTAGTACTCTCTCTTATTTAGGAAGAGCTTCTGACCCTTTACAATGACACATGCTCTAAATGAAAGTGATGTAGAGGGACCTCCTGACTAAGACCAGAGACTCTTAGAGTGCTAGCTGCAGAGATGGCATATTTTCATTCTTGATAGACTTCCTAGCTGAACCCACTGAAGATCACAGTTTTATGATGCTTAGCATTGATGGACATTTTTTCTCCAGCAGCACCATATTGACTGCACCAAAATGTGATTAGAGGACAGAAGATAAATACCTGTGCATGGTTATTTTTACTGCCAGGTTCCTTTTTCATCCACCCCATCTAGTTTGAGTCCAGGATCCTTTTTCCTTCTTAGTCAGTGATGATTCTAGCCACTAGGCATGCCTGTCCCAACAAGCCCACTTTCATCTTTTTAAGAATTGTTTCTAAGGCCTCCTATCTGTGTGGTGGTGTGAGGAGGTCCTGCTATTGCATGTGTGAGTCGGATAGATTTTCTACCTGAGGTGTCCTATCTGCCATCTGCTACTTTCTGCCATTGTGGAAGTTCTCCAGCCAACTTAACAAGCTTAAATCAACTTCCATTTTCCATTGAATGTTCTGTTGAGCTGGAAATCTCAGAGCACATAGCTAACCAGATGAAGGCTTCTCATGATGCTTTATTGTCCAAAAATTGTCCTCTCCTCATACATCAGTCTCTGGACAGTGCATCAGTAGACACTGTCTTCTGTATTTCAGCTCACTATGTGTTTAGTAATAAGGATCATATGAGGTTTTATCCATTCCTTGGAAGCAAGTTTGGTGGGATGATTACCCATTTTATCCATCAGGTTATCTACCCTGCTCATTTTAAGTGTCAAGCAGCTTAAAATATTCCTTCAATTGTAGTGTAGTTCCTATATTCCCAATAGGCTCTTCACATTGGAATAGTGTCTCCTGTAGGTTAGACGTAGGACTGAAGTCAACTAGGTCTCTACGGAATATACTAAACTTAATTGTGTGTGTGCCAGCTAGCTCAGAGGTCACTAGAAACTTTCTCGAATAAACAAGAAGGGATTAGTTTCTGACAACCGCTTAAAACATGACAACTTTGTTCCCCAAGAATAAGAAATATATCTCCAGAGTCGCGGAAACAATAGATAGTTATTTCACTCAGTCATTCGTGCGTGCTTCGTTTCACCAGAGGTGCAGAGAAATAGAGAGACGGGCATTTTCAATAAAAAGGGTATTTATTGAACAGTCTTCTTTCTCAAGCATAAGAAATGAACTGCTGCAATAATACTTGCTGTAAAGTACAGAGCATATAATACGAAGAATATTATAAAATAATACTGTAAAAGCATGATATGGTTTCTAAGCTATAAGATACCTAAAATGCATAAAATACATACAGGGATAAATAATGACTAAAAGTACTCAACTGGTGCTTCTAAAATATGCCTACCCCGGTGTACCTAACCTAGGTCTAGTACAAGGGAAGAAGTAAGTGAGGTGTAGCCTAGTTTTAGAATTAGTTGCCAAGAATCTATTCCAAGAATTCTCTTAGGGTCTAATCAGCTCTGTACCTTGGTTTAGAATGTAGGAGGTCTTGTATCTCTCTCTCAGGACTCAATTTCCCAGCAACCCGCAAGGGTAGCCTGGAAACACTGGAGCTGGATTTCTCGGCAGGAAGAAGTACAGCGTCTCTCAGTGCGTCAGCTGGAGGGTCGGCTTCCTTCGGCACTTGCTGCAGCAGGGCACGTCGGGCAAGTAGATAGTCGAACTGCTCCAAACCACCGTATGTTTGTTTGGACAAGTGTGGGCATATTTATACCTTGAAGGTGCCGACTTTGACGTAAGTTTGGACATAATAACGTCATCAGAGATTTAATTCTCTGAAAACTCCATGATTTCTTGGATAACTTAATATTCATGCAGGGGGAAGTCCCTGACTGCTGAAGGCGGGTTTTTCCAAGAAATCATTGTCGATTTTCAGAACTGGTGGAAGTAGCCAAGCCGTATTAGGACTACTTGAGTTATGTCTTAATATGGTTATGATTTCTATGCCTATATAAGGATACGGTATTTTATATCTATATAAGGGCATGAATCGGGAAAATTACACTAGGGTCCTAAAACTCTATACAACACCCACCCCACATATTATGTCTAATATTACAAAATCTATATGCATAAAAAACATAACTAAAGCATGTGTTCATAATCCCACCCAAAATACATGAAATGCATTAAACATGGTTTATACACATACATGAGTATTTGTCTTGTTCACGTTTTACAAGCAATCGCTGTCATTAACAAATGCTATCTAAATGAAACATGAAATGATAGTTATGAAATGGCACTAAATTTACAGAAGAAAAAGGTTGAGACCATTCCATAGCATAATATATAGACAGTTAAAAATGTTATGAAATAATGCCAAATATTTGTCTATAGGAAGTATCAAATGAATCTCTTGTTCTTTAAGAATAGTTCTACTTTAAGCAGATTACTTAGTGCCAAGTGAAAAGGGTCTATTCTGGGATGAAGAGAAAAAAGTTTTCAAATGTAGATTGTAGAAACAGAGTTCCCAAGTTAGAGGGTTTGTTTTGAAAAACCGAAGGCCGAATTTCAGAGTTCATGGAACGCTGTGTGCACTTTCAAAAGTTATTCTCGGTGTCGGGAGAAAACATCAAATCATCTAAGCTGGCAAAGAAATCGTCTACCATAGTTGGTGAAAGTGAACTACTTCATGAAGTAGATCAAATGTGCATAGATGTGAATCATCACCGTCAGCGTCAGTCGCATTAGCAATGTTCGATGTAGATGGTACCTGTGTGCCTGTTGTTCCACGTACCTAACCAAGAGCTGGATTTGCTGGTGAGATCTCAATGAATGCCATCATCAGGATTGGCAGCCGTTGGGGGCAACACGATGCATGAGTCGTTATCGGACCTAGCAAGGCGTCAACATCCGTTGGCAGTGCTGATGGAAGTGTAAGACAGATGTCTAACACGCATTCTTCGCCGCAAAGCAGGCATCGTAGAACAGGTAAGATGCAATCTTGCCAGATTGGTCTGAATGAAAGGAACCAAGTGGTATTCAGATCTCTTAAACGAGTCAAGCCAAGAATCTGTGTAATTCCGTCACAATACCGCAAGGCTAGGAGAGCTTGTTCCATGGTAGTCTGGGTATCGTTGGTGACTGGACTTGCCATATCGGAGCAGGAGAAATAAAAATAGAATTCCTGCTACGAGTCCCAAAATGAGAGGCAGACCGCCGAACACAGAGTGCACGAAATTTGGAAAAATGCAGAGGACTGCTTCGAATGGTCTTAACAGTCCCGAAAAGATTGTCTTAAATACATGTGCGATGCCACTGGTATCAGACATGTTTAAGATTTGATCTAACATTTCTGCGAAATGTACTGGGCAGTTTGTAGTTAATAATGCATGTATTGCTGCAGAAGTCCTTGCGACTTGCAGATCATATGTTTCTCTAGACGAGGTCAGTGGCACAGTTTTTTGTAAAAGAATGGCTTTCATTCTGCTTAAAGTATCAATTTGTATAGAAGAGATATTCGGTGAAGGCCATAACGCCGTCTCCCTGTCTTTAGTACTCTTTGGATACAATACTTGCATACAACAAGTGACTCTGGCTGACACACTAACCAGATAGGCTCTACCTGGCAACATGCCACAACAGCTGTGATCGTTGTGCTACCATTGGAAAGCGGCCTAAAAATGGGTTCTATCACGGCCGTTGGAGTACCATGCATGTGGCAAGAAAGGTTATTTAAAGAACCTTTGCAGGCTCCATGTAAATTAATACCTTTACATAAAAGTGTACCGCTTAGTGAGTTTTTACAGTTCTTTGTACTAAGAAATACCTCCTTTCCCCCACTCCAACATTTGTGTGTATATGGTAAATTCCAGGTTGACTTAATGTATCCTTTACCCAACCTTTCATACAGGCCTGCTGGTATGTGATGTAGACTATACTGAAATTGGAAAATTGTCATTGGTATTGAGATGGTGCCATGTATTATCCATTCAACGACAGGTTTCTCAGAAACTGTCAATGGTAATCTTTCCAGTTTTTCAATGCTCAGCGCCGTATAGTCTGCTCCTCTTTGTGCCAAAGAGATTTGTTTATATGTAAGGTTAAGGACAGTAAACAATGATTGATTAGATGCCATGGCACATAGCCTGAACGGAGATTTTGCAATGTCCAGCCTAGTAGCATTATAAAACGCAATTGAGACTGGCCATGTTGTAACATTAGCAAATCCTTTTCTATTATGTCAATGGCAGATGATACAATGCTGTCCAAAGAATAAATTCTGGAGGACAGAGTCGTTAACCCGTTGTCCACTACAGAGAGTGCTTTCTCTAAATTAATGCGATCAATTTCTCGTATTTCTTCCGCAGTTTCCATTTGCGTTATTTTCCAAGCTTTGTTGTACGCAGCGTATATATCGGCGTATATAAAACGTTTTTGTCGTTGTTTGCTAGGCCAGAGTAAGAAGTCTCGCAAGTCAACATCTTCTTTATCCCCTTTGGCGCTGATGACGAGCTCAGCTCGTCATCAGTTGCACCGCTCGCACGCTGATGACGAGCTGAGCTCATCATCTAACGCGGTTTTTTGAAAAAAGCCGCGTAGCGTGAAAATCGCCGCAGCGCGCATGCGGTTAAGTAAAGTTAAGTGTTGTTTAATTTCTGGGAGTGGGGATTTCTGTAGCCAATCAAGGCATAATTTTCCTACACTGTATTTGGTGACTATCCCTGGATGTTGTCTCTGGGAGTACCTTGGATCTGGCCTGTTCATTTTGAACCCTTTTGTTTTGTTCATGAATCTATCTTGACAGCTATTTGTGTCTATGGGCCAGATTAACCATTGTTTCCAATCAGGATTGGTTCTGTTTTGTTTTAAAATCTGTTTTACGTCTACCTCCTTACATGCAGTGCCATTACTGTCAGGTGTGGCCTTTGGTATGGACGGTTTGTTTAAATCTTTTATTTTAGCTAAGCCAAGACATGATGTTTGTTGGACGGTGTCGTTTAAAAATATGATTTGTTCTGGTATAATGCAGGCTCTGAACAAGGCTTCTGAACCCTGCACCTGCCATTCTTTTGTGCCCCAGACAGTTTTTGCCTCAATGTTGTCTTTCCAAAAGTTAAAACCTAATGCAGACAGCTGAGCATAAAAGTTTGCAGAATAAATTTGTTTAGTATTGGTCAACATCATTTTCATCCCTGTCTTATTCACATTTTTTAAATAAAATGTTTCTGGGTTTTTGACATTAAAACCTGTAAAGTATGGAAATTTGTCATAAAATGTTTTAGAGCTGCCTTTTGGCGGCGTTGGACAATGTTCCCATTGATTGTGAGAAAAAATATTTTTAGCATTTACAGATTTATGCAAATAATGGTGACCGAAATGATTTTAACAATACAGTTCTTCATAACTTGTTGAATCTTCTAAGTGTTCATGTTTTTGAAATTTTGCTGACATATCTAAGTATGACATCATATTATTAACAGTTTCAAAGTCCCAATCATCTGAAAAGGTGCTTGATGAAACAAAATCACTTAAAGAAACCTTGAACTGGTGTAGAATTTTCAACAGTTCCACCGGGACCAAAATGTCATAGTCAGTTGAGTCCCATGCTATACCACCAGGTATAGGAACGGCTGTGATGTTCACTGATGACAGGTCTCTTCGCTCTCGATGAGATGATTTGTAAGGTTGCAGGAGGAAGTTGATGTTCTTACTTGCTGTGTCAATTGTACTGTATGTTCCATGTATCATTTGTCCCAAACTCAAAACAAGAATGAGCCATAGTAGTAGAAAAAGTACACCTAATCCTATCCAAAATTCAACCCATGGCGAAACCAGATATGTTTTCTCAAGTTGATGAAAGAGTTCTGTTATTTTTTCTTTGAAAGTTTTATTAACTGGCGTTGTTTCAGGTTCACTGGGATCCTCAGAAAAGTTATCAAAGTTGATAAAATAGCCAGAGGCAATTCTGTCAATAGTTGGTATCGCATCCGGATTCTTTGAAATCACTGGAGTTGCTTACTCCTTTGACATGTTTGTATAGTCAGATGCTACATCATTGTAGACAGGAGCATCTTGACGAACTGATATTTGGGTATCAAGAGGGACGAGTTCCATAGCTTTGTTGCTTAGTCCTTCTTTTCTCACTGTAAGTTCATGAAAGGTGATAAGTCTTTCAGTTTGAACCTCTTGAATAGTAGCCAGATTTTTTCGTCTGCTACTTCTTGGGAGTCCACTGGGCCTACTACTTATTATCTGCCACATGATGTGGTTTTACCAGGTCAATTGATAGTGTTCTGTTCTCCCTTTTACCAGCAAGCGGTGGTAGTAACACTGATCTTGTTCCAAGCATTGCTAAGACAGGTACTGCTTTTCTATAAGAAGGCCCAAATTCCTTCTTCACCGCGATCTTTTCCCTGACTAGATCCCCAATATTTGGAATCCAGACAGTCTTGCTGGGACAGGTGGTTTTTCTTCAGTGGTCGTTGGGCTTTGTGTTGTGTTACTCAGACTTCTTCTTGTTTCATTTAAGTCCTGTAAAACAGCCAAACAGTCTTTGATATCAAAGGGTTTCTGTTCCACCACTGAAGTGCGACAATCAAGGTCCTGGATAAGCATTCTAGTACCAAATAATAATTCATATGGAGTGATTCCCCCCAGAGAATTTCTTGGCAGATTACTTCTTTGGACACTATTTAGATGTTTGACTCGCCCGTCACCAAAACCTAATACCCTTGCTGTTATAGATTGCTTTATGTCATGTTTTTTTCTTTCCACTACCGCATTTCCCTCAGGATGGAAGGGACTCTAAAACCGCAATTCAATGCCCAAGCTGGCCATGGCCATGGCCTCCTTGTAAGCTTTGGAGCTAAACGCAGGACCCTGGTCAGAATGTAGCGTGTCGATTGCGTATGTGCCGATAACGACTCGCAAATCTTATATAACAGTCTGGCGTCAGCCGACCGCTGGGGCCACATCCAAATGAATCTTTGTCCTAATATTTGTGGGACCGCTTACGTCGATGGCGACGTCTGTGTGTAGAAAGCCTGATGCTGTCTAACAATGGTGTCTGGACTGGGCTGGCTATACTGTAGTCAGGTACCTGGTGGTTTTCTAAGCTATGATCTTTGTAACAGGTGTCACAGTTAATTCCAAATTTGTAAACTTCGACGCTCATTCCCGGCCACCTGTACATCTTTTCTAATTCTATTAGAGATTCTAAGATCCCTTGATGTCTCAGACCCTTTCCCATATGTTCTTCGTGAACCAAAGCACCTCTCTGGTTCCTGTTTGGGATTACTCTGTCTCCCACTCCAGGGATTCGAGCAAAAGGAATGGAGTTTGCATCAATTATGTATGTATTACCGAGTGGATAGTTTAGAGGTAACGCTGCATAGCTACCTTCCATTGAGGCTTTGACTGCCAGCATAGTTTCACCATCCATTTTTGTTTTTGAACGTGTGATTGCAGCTATGGAAGCCGTTTGCACAGCTGCCTTTGCGGCTTCGTCAGCCAATGAATTCCCTGCAATGTAAATGCCATCACGCTGATGACTCAGTGTATGAATCACGTGAGTCTTTTGCATTTATTTTTGCAAAATAACTACTTGTTCCCATAGCAGTTTATGCTTAATTGTCCCACCTTTAGCGTTTTTGAAACCGTTTTCAACCCAGTTCTGCAAATATTCATTGTAAGATTGGAAGCAGCAATACGAATCGCACACTATCAGTGTGTGGAATTTGCTATCTGTATTTTCAAGCACCATCTTGAAAGCCTGTAGTTCAGCTCGCTGAGCTGTACAGTCTCCGAGTGATTGAGTTTTAGTGACCATTGGTCTAAATTTACCTTCGCGACAGCGACCTTTAACAATTGCGCACGCAGCACTGTAAGCTTGTTTACCCCAAATGGCAGAGGACATTCTAATTCGTATTGTAGAAATTCTTGTGTCTTCAAGTATGGATCAAAAACGTATTCAACGTCTGTTGCAGCAAGAGAATTAACCCATTGTACTATACAAAATGGGGAACCAATGGTGGACAATATTTAACGGGGTCCACAGTACATGTCCAGACAACTTATAGGCAAAGGAGTACTGAGTTCCCCAGGGAAAGGTAAGTATGGAGGTGTGAGGAAATGGAGACAGAACAGAGGCAGGGAACAAGGCGTACCCTTGTTGGAACTAGGAGACCTCACACACCCAGGAACCTAGGTGTCAGGCTTCATCATCGGTCTCCTGCTCCTCGTCAGACTGGCGCTGCAATGTCTGACGGGCGCCAAAGGTGCTCTTTGTTGGAGATCTTTTGTTCCAGCCAATGGTTTGCGTGCGTGTGAGGGGTCTGGTGAAGTGTAGTCGTGAAGGTTTTGAGTGAGGTTAAAAAGGGGTGAGTCAGTCAACACAGGACTTTTATTCGAGTGGCTGACTCCCTTATTAAAAGGGGTGAGAGGGGAGAAAGGGAACTGCTTGATTTACAGTGAACTAACTCAACCCTCTAGAAAGGTCGACATGTTTCTAATTAACCCATTGTATCCATCTCAGATGTAAAGCTTTAGCATTTGGAATACTTGCCTTTGTCACTGCCTCTAAGGCAGGTACAGGTGTAACGATTTTTATGCGTTTACCCTGTGTGAGGGCTCTTTCTTTTGCTACTGCAGTCAGAACCGCTGTCAGTATCTTTTCTGTTGAAGTGAATTTCATTTCAGCTCGTGTGTACAAGTGTGACTTGTATGCTATTGGTACCGTTTCACCTTCGTTAAAGGTTAGGTATGTGAATCCGCATCTCCCTGGAATGATTCGGATCACTAGGTTACGCACGTTGTCGCGTGTTTGTAACTGTGTTTTTGCTAACATGTCTGTTTGCACTGAACGCCAAATTTCTGGGTGTTTTTGAGTCTAATTAGTAGGTTTGAAATCAGGTTTTATTAGTTGGTAGTGAGGTTTAACCCTTTCTGCGTAGTTTAGAACATAAGTTCTTCCAAAATTCAGGAAACCTAGAATTGACTGTAAGTTTTTCAGCGTTTTTGGAGGTTGGAGCAGCGCACATTTTTCTAAAAGGTTTGCTGCCAGGCTTTTGCCTTCACTTGATAACTCATATCCCAAAAATAGGACGTTGAGATGGGCAATTTGTGTTTTCTTGAAATTTAATTTATACCCTTCAGAAGCAATCCAAAGTATTATGGTGTTTACTCTTTTCAAGTGTATGTCCAAATCATTATCTGTAAGATAGATGTCATCGACATAGGACAATGCCTCATCATCGTACATTTGCAGTAACTCTGTTACTCTGGCTGAAAATAACCCTGGACTATTCTTGAATCCCTGGGGGAGACGGCAAAATTGTTGCTGTGCCCCTATTATGGAGAAAGCGGTCAAATACCTGCTTTCAGGTGCAATGTTTGACAAAAGAAACCATTTGAGATATCTAATGTAGTTATATATTTTTTGCGCACAATGTTGTTCTCAGTGCTCCACTATGTGCGTTTTGTACTGCAAAAGTTTTGCAACAGGAATTTAGATGTCTGTAATCCAAAACTAGATGATATGAATTGTCTGGTTTGGAGACAGGAAACAAAGGATTGTTCATTGATGAGGTGCATGTTTCAATCACCCCTTGGTATTCAAGTTGATTTAAAATCTCCCTGACCTGTTTTTTAGCTTCCTGTTTTACAGGATATTGCCTTTGCATTGATGGTTGAGTTTTCAACTGGATTTTATGTTGAGGGGAATCCTCATCATATCCTACATGATTTTTATTTAGTGCTGGGGCCTGGGCCACAGCCCATTTCCTAGCATATGTGTATTTTTCATGAATTGGAATGTGATTTGAAAAGGCTGGGATAATTAAATCTTTGCCATGTGGGCACTCCCTGACAAATTCAGGTGGCCAGTCTTGTTCAGCTAGTAGGATATCATACCCCTTAGAGAGCTTCTCCCAAAAGAGTGCTCTGATTTTTCTTGGTTTGTCACCCTCCATCTGGAGTGTTACTTCATATAACTTATATGGTACAATAACCCTGGTATCTGCAGTTTCAACTTGGATGCTTTCATTCAAGTCCACTGTCTCCAGATGATCCTTCAGGATCTTGCGAGCTATGGTTACCTCTGCTGCGCTCTCTAGCATTGTTTGGGCCCACTCCCCATTCTTGAGTTGTGTCCTCAAGATCCTTGGCATGTCTGATCTTTAGACTTGCTACCTTCTTTTTTGGAAATTGGCTTTTCTTATTTTTTGGAACATGCTGTTCGTCTTTGGACTTCACTCGTTCTTCTTTTTGTTCTGAACGTCCTCTTCTTTCGGATTTCTGCGAGGAAGACTGAAAGGTACGAGAGGAACGTGTATCATTATCTTGATATCTGTCAGGTTTAATCAAATTATCCCTATTTCTAAGGTTGTACCTTTTTTCGGAGGGCTCCTGCTGAGTAGACCTTCCTCTGGACTGGGAACCGTTCTCTTTAGGAAGTGTCTGTTTAGTGGTTTCCCACTTCTTCTTAGGAGTAGTGAGATTATTTTTAATAAAAAGTTTTTCAGGATTTTCAGTTAGTTGGGGTTTTAATGGTTTAAACTAAACCCAAACTATCTCTACCTAGTTATTCATAGGATTTTTCAATAATTCTGGCAAGCTCCCACGGTTGCTCAGTAATATTTGTTTCTTTTAGTTTTTGGCAGATCGCCACTGATGCTGCTTCACCTTTAATGTTGGCTAATAGTATAGCCGAGACCTGTTTGAAATCCTTTAGAAATGTAATACCCAGATTTAAGGCCGGTTCTGGACCGTATTCATTTTGAATCTGTCTTAGAACGTCTGGTATTACCGCCATAGACGGGACACCATGTGTTTTTGTGAAGATTGAAGCAAAGACTGTACCCCAAGTGTCGCAGTCCTCTATGTGTGGTGCAATTTCCATTGGTAAACAGATTGTCAGAATCCTGTGTTTCTCATGAGGTGTACTATCAGGGAATACTGCCTCTATTTGAGTATTTTTTTGTGCTAACCAGAACGGAATTTGTTCTCGTTTTGAGGGCAATTTACCACTGACTGACTGTATAGTCTGTGGTGTAATTTTGTTTGTGTTCCCTTGATAAGGGATTTGCTGTGGAATTCTTACAGATGGTTTGACTGTTAAAGTTATCAATATTTCGCACATTAATCTTTCTGCACATCAAATGCGCCTCCTCGAGAAGGGTACATCATTCATTCCTACCACTCACACCAACCTATTGGAATTAGAAGTGAGCACATTTAAGCTAACAAGAAAACTAAAACTTCGATATTTTTTTGATAACGTGTTACCCTCGACCGGTGAGATAAAACCAGATCAACTCAAAGGCCTGAGACCCTTTAGCGACTATCAACCTCCATGCAGCCACAAAAGTATCGATACATTCGAAAAACTAGTTAAAAAGGACTTAACAAAAATTGGTTTCAAGAGCAAAACAAAAAACAACATCACTCAGAAAGACAAAGATACACTGAAAAATCTGGCAAAAAAACGGGAAATCAAATGCATAAAGGCTGACAAGGGCGGCGCCCTGGTAATACTCAACACCGACATGTACAACAGGAAATTGGATGAACACATCAACGATGTAACCACATATATGAGATTGGATTGCAATCCTACTAATGAATTTAAAACCATCTTACAAACATTGGTAAACAAAGCCCATGAAGCAGGAATAATCGAAGACCGCACCATGAAATATCTATTATGTGAACATCCGAGGAGCCCTTCAATCCAAATCACACCAAAAATACACAAAAATCTTCATGATCCTCCCTTCAGACCCATAGTCTCAACGAGAGGATCTTTACAAGAACCTACAGGCAAATTCATAGATCGATATTTGCAACCATTAGTCGTTAAAATGCGAAGCTACATCAAGGACACCACCGATTTTTTAATGAAAATTGCAGCAACAAAAATTGACACTTCAGAATCCATAGTGTTATGCACAGCTGACGTCAGCTCACTCTATACATCCATCCCTCACCAAGGAGGAATTGAGGTATTTGAGAAAGCTATTCTCAATAGCGACATTAACACACCCATGCAAGAATTCCTGATGGAATTAATGTTATACACTCTTTACCACAGTTATTTTAAACATGAAGACCAATGGTACCTACAACTATCGGGCATGTCGATGGGGAACGCAAACATCTATATGCAGAACTTTGAAGAGACACACATCTATGGCAACAGCAATTTCTATAACAACATCAAACTATACGTTAGATACATTGACGACCTTTTCATAATCTGGAAAGACACCAAGAATTCTCTACTTGATGCGCTCAATGAATTGAACACTAAAGATGATCGTATACAACTAACTTGGCAAGTGAGTGAAACTTCACTTTCCTTCCTGGACGTTAACATCAAAGTCACTGATCAAGGATTTGTAACTGACATTTACCGCAAGCCTACGGATCGCAACAATACATTGCATTACACAAGTTTCCACCAGGAATCGTTGAAAAAACACTTGCCATTCTCGCAATTGTTAAGAATAAAACGCATCGTATCTGATGAAGACAATCTCAACAAAAGAATCACTGAAACGCAAGAACGATTCGCCGAAAGAGGTTATCCTGAAACCATCATGAAGAATGCCACGGAACGCATTAAAAACATCAGCAGATCAGCAGCGCTAAAAAAAGTCACCACCCCGAAAGATTCTCGCATCGTATTAGTATCGAAATTTTCTACATCCAGCCCCAAATTCAAAAAAATCATACATAGGCACTGGCCCATCCTACAGATGGAGCCCGACTTCAACAACATCTTTGAAAATCAACCCTTGTTTGCATACACTCGTGGCAACAACATGAAAGAAATTTTGGAAAAGAAACCTAGTCCTACCAGAGTATACAAAGGAACCCAACCATGTACGAACTGCAGTAACTGCAATTGCATCATTAGAGGAAACAACATCACCCATCCGATGAAAGGTTACAGGATCAAACTCAACGTCAATGCTACCTGCAACACAAGCAATCTCATATATGCCATCAAATGCCCCTGCGGGAAATTGTACGTAGGGAAGACGGAAAGGAAAATAAAGGTGCGCATAAATGAACATAAGTCCAACATCCGCACCAAAAATGAGAAATCTAATGTAGCCACCCACTTTGAGGAAAGTAAACACACCATTGCCCAATTGAAATTTATCATCTTTGAGACTGTTACAAAAATTGAAGGCAGAGACAACAACAAATTTCTTCTACAACGCGAAACAGACTGGATTTATCGTCTCCAGACACTAAAACCATTTGGATTAAACGATCGCATTGAATTTAGTTGTTACCTATAAATGTAATAATAGCATTGCCCTCATAATGTGTCCTTTTTTCACCCTCCCCCATTTTATTTGTTGTTATGTTGAGATTGAAATGTCTGATCACAGCAGTTTTTCATTTAAGTATCATTTAAGTTTTTATTTTTAAATTTATTTTTTACTATCTCTAAATTCACGACTTACACGCTTTATAATCTAGTTTTTTCTACTGCCAGCCTTCCCACTATTTTCAATCACATTGTGAATATGACCCAAGCATCGATTCTTTGTCACCAGTCCTCTTTCTATTGCCCGCCTATCCTATCCTCGTACACACGTGATATTAAGTCACCCACACTTCCGTGTTTGATTCTTTCTCGGAACTAACGGACCATCCAAACATAGCGCTTCGCGCTCTCAAGTAAGTCCTGACAACGCGTACGCTTTACAGAAACCGGCCATCAGCAGGTTTTCTCCCGATTGATTCTCTTGTTGATTTCCATCCCGTTTATGCCCGGCCACGAGGTAACCCACAACCCTTTTACCTCATTCATTTTCAGATCGCCTATACCCTCCGCGGAGGTCGGCAAACCGTAAGTTCAGATGCACACCCATTATCCCCCTGAGCACCATTTTAAAACTCCCTGCACAGCCGCTCACATTCTTTTAACTCACAGATTATTCGTTTTCTCCTCACGCTAAGGGGCTCATTTTTCTGGATTTTTTCGTAAATCACATGCACAACTGCTCACTATCCAGCAACATATATCTCATGTACAGTTTAATGACGGTTTGTCATATCTTCCTTTATCCCCGTAGCATTCTTTGACAAAGGGCCCACAAAGCCCGAAATGCATTGGAGCTATAATCTGTTGGATATATGGAATTAACGGATATATATAAAAGAAACTCATGATTTTTTTTGGAAAGTAACAATTGAAGAAATCTTCAATAAAAAGAATACGATATAAACCTTGGAAATCATTTTTTGAACCTTAAGGTGTGCCTACTATACAGGGATGCATTTGCAAGTCTTGCGTGCACTTCTTTCATTGACTGTTAAAGTCCTCATGACAAATTGAACCAACTGCCTGTGTGTTTTAATCAGCTGTTTTAGCTGAGTTAATAGTTCAGGACCTGTCATTGTTTCAATGTCAGGATGTGGTGTATAGCTGGCAAGTACCGGCCATGTTGCTCCTGGTCTACCTAGTGGACCGAGCCTGGTAATGTGATTTTGATGTTGTAGGGCGCCTTTAAACCAGAGCTGATGCTCTTGGTAAGTTAGCGGAATTTCAACGTCTTCCGCTGGAGATTCCTCTTCTTTGTAGTAGTGGAATATTTGCTTTTGGAAAGATAATCCAGAAATAGAATACCTCTGTCTGCCGATATTCATGTGCCTCTATGACAAATACAACTCTACCACCTCTGGGTGATAGACCATTTTCTATAAATGTTTTATAGCTATGGGTTTCCTTAAGTTGTCCGGGATGATTATAGCATCATTGTCTTCTTCATTAAACCCTGTAACGTCTACACCCGGCTGGGTTGCGTTTACTGCAGCTCCACCGGTTGCGTTATTGTCGCTGTTATCTGGCATTGTTTAATGAAAGTTTGCAGAGCAAGTTTTCAAGGAAACAAAGATTAGGTGCACAATATTTTGGAACACTGTATCCTTCAACGTTGAACAAACTAAAAAAGTGATACATAGGATTTTTTCGTCCTACTCAGTTTAAAGCGGATATTTTATTCTTTAACCCACTCCAGACGTCTATTGGAGTATTTTACGGGAAAAAGGGGTCTGTGTGAAAAGCACGACTGAGTTACTCTAGTATCTAGCGTTAAATTGTCGCCTTACCAAATGTTGGGCGCCATGTAGTGTAGTTCCTATATTCCCAATAGGCTCTGCGCATTGGAATAGTGTATCCTGTAGGTTAGACGTAGGACTGAAGTAAACTAGGTCTCTACCGAATATACTAAACTTAATTGTGTGTGTGCCAGCTAGCTCAGAGGTCACTAGAAATTTTCTCGAATAAACAAGAAGGGATTAGTTTCTGACAACCGCTTAAAACATGACAACTTTGTTCCGCAAGAATAAGAAATATATCTCTAGAGTCGCGGAAACAATAGATAGTTATTTCACTCAGTCAATCGTGCATGCTTCGTTTCACCAGAGGTGCATTGAAATAGAGATATGGGCGTTTTCAATCAAAAGGGTATTTATTGAACAGTCTTCTTTCTCAAGCATAAGAAATGAACTGCTGCAATCGTAATACTTGCTGTAAAGTACAGAGCATATGATACGAAGAGTATTATAAAATAATACTGTAAAAGCATGATATGGTTTCTAAGCTATAAGATACCTAAAATGCATAAAATACATACAGTGATAAATAATGACTAAAAGTACTCAACTGGTGCTTCTAAAATACGCCTACCCCGGTGTACCTAACCTAGGTCTAGTACAAGGGAAGAAGTAAGTGAGGTGTAGCCTAGTTTAAGTATTAGTTGCCAAGAATCTATTCCAAGAATTCTCTTAGGGTCTAATCAGCTCTGTACCTTGGTGTAGAATGTAGGAGGTCTTGTATCTCTCTCTCAGGACTCGATTTCCCAGCAACCCGCAAGGGTAAACTGGAAACACTGGAGCTGGATTTCTCGGCAGGAGAAAGTACAGCGTCTCTCAGTGCGTCAGCTGGAGGGTCGACTTCCTTCGGCACATGCAGCAGAAGGGCGCGTCGGACAAGTAGATAGTCGAACTGCTCCAAACCACTGTGTGTTTGTTTGGACAAGTGTGGGCATATTTATACCTTCAAGGTGCCGAGTTTGACATAAGATTGCTTATAATAACGTCATCAGAGACTTAATTCTCTGAAAACTCCATGATTTCTTGGATAACTTAATATTCATGCAGGGGGAAGTCCCTGACTGCTGAAGGCGGGTTTTTCCAAGAAATCGTTGTAGATTTTCGGAACTGGTGGAAGTAGCCAAGCCGTATTAGGACTACTTGAGTTATGTCTTAATATGGTTATGATTTCTATGCCTATATAAGGATACGGTATTTTATATCTATATAGGGGCATGAATCGGGAAAATTACACTAGGGTCCTAAAGCGCTATACAACACAATATCAACCTGTCATGAAGACCTTGAAGAGGACAAGTGTGAACCCTGCAAAAGTCTTCTTCCTAGCAAGGGAAGTCATTGATAGGATACCTTGAGTTGGCCTCAGATATTCATAGTTAAGTTACTTTGCCAGGCCTTAGAAAACATTCGGCTTGTGACCATGTCACATATGCAGCAGCTCCAAAATATCTAAAGGAATTAGATAAGCACCATCAAGCTGCAATTCTGAGCAGACTACCTATCCTCCTTGCTGTTGTGACTCCCTTTAACTTAAGGGGCACATCAGTCTTGTGGGGCCCTACTTGGGCTCTGGAATTCATCATCACTGCATCTTCTATTCAACATACCATCCAAGTCAAACAAGCCTGACTTTCAGTAAGTTGCGGCTGCCTAACACATGTGCTATGGTACTAGTTTGTTTTTCTCCAACTTTTTGCAGGTATCTACTAGTGATTACCGAACCATTCACTATTTTATCTAAGGTTTTCTGTCAGTTCACAGTGCAATACCTTTTCTTCGCAAAGCTTCCCCAACGTTTTGCCTCCAAGTTGCATTAAATATGCCTTGTAATTCTAGCCTGTGACACAGTTTTTCCAGCCCTAATTGTTGGAGGAGAAAGGTATAACTTCTTTAAAGGATATCCAAAAGCAAAGACCTGCACAAATACTGAGAGGCGGTGCAGAGCAGTTTATTGAAGAAACTAAGAGATCATTGCACTATGGCATTTCATTGTTTGTACCAGCATTCGTTCCGTGAGATCAGCCTGTTAAAAATGTACTATAAAGTTTGAAGATCTCTGACCATTTTCCAAACTGCTTGCATTTTAATGTCATTGGGGGTATTTTTACCATTTCCCCGAGATCCTTGAAGGCTTCTCAGTGTTAATGTCGCATTAGCTGTAGCTTACCGTTTTGGCTTCCTTTTTATTGCTGTTATTGAAGATATGGCTCAGATGTGTGACCTACTTTAAATTGTCCTATTATTGCTGCCATAGGAGAATGGCTAAAATGCTTGTCTACCTATCGAGTTTTCAGTGATTGTGGGCTAATTTAATTTGTGGCTCTTAAAATCTGTCCCTTCTTCTTTGTGGGTTATGTATACCTTTTTAAGTAGGCTGACTTACTTAAACATCTCTAATATTAAATGATTAATTAAGAAGGCAGGGGCATATTATCTAGATGTGCGTTATTTAACGCACATCGCACATTTCCATATCGCCGGCTATCGCCGGATTTTTTCGCTGTGTTAGCGCGTAATTATCAATGCGCAACACGTAGGCGAAATTAAATCCGGCGATAGTCAGAGATATGGAACATTAGCGCATGAAAACAAATGTTGTTTTCACACGCTAATGTGTGCCTTGATAATATGGGGGGGTGGATTCAGCGTTATGATCCACACCCCCATGTTATCAATGCCCTAACACCTGGTCAGAGCAGGCGTTGGGAGACCTGCTATAAACGAGTTTATCGCAGGTCTTCTTCTCCCAACGCCTGCCTTGGTAATAGGGTGTTCCCACCTCCAACCACATTTTACATGTGGTTGGACGTGGGAACTCCCACTTTGCATGTCATTAGCGATGTTTCTCGCTGACATGCAAAGTGGGCTTGAGGCAGGCGATAGCATGCCCTTGTTAATAGGGCGCTGGAAGTATCGTCGCTTTCTCGGCACAATTCGCCGAAAAATCGGCGATACTTCAGTTTGCTAATATGCCCCGCAGTTCTTTCCAACTTTGCTTCTCATGTTTATGGAAAAGTTAGAATGGAGTATACACAAGTACTTGTGGTGTGCAGCACGACTAAGGGAAATGTGTCATTGTACATTGAGCTACGCTTCCTGTTAAAAGCAGATACATTTACATAAGGGAAAATGTCCATTACTCAACAAGATACATGGGTATATAACACCATGTCATAATTGCTTCTTCTATGTTCATATGGATGCAAAACTAAAGGGGGTTATGCTTGCTATGAAAACTTTAGGAAATGTCATGAAAAAATGTGTATACTTCACTACATGATAAATGTGCACATCGTGTAGAGGGGTTTTCCCCAGCCAATAAAACTCTATCACAATTCAGCCTGCATATGACTGCATATGATGATACATCAAATGTCTAGAAAATGTCTAGAAAAAACAGGGCTATACTCAAGGGACACAAAATCAGAATAATAAAATTTCTGGGAGATCTTGTACTCCCTTTGGTCACCTTGTTCCTGTCTGACATGGTAAAACAGACCTTTTGGGCAATATCTCAATGTTGGGTGTCTATGACGGTGACCCAAATAAATATCAATGTGAGTGGGAGTCTCCTGAAGAGGTGGGGGGTGAACCCTCTTCTTCAGGCGAAGAGTCTAACACTCTCTTGACAATTTTAAACTACTGATTTCATGCCTCAGTCTACTACAAACTCTAAACTAGGGCCCTCTGTGACTGCAGATATGTTTCCCACTTTTTTAAAAGTTATTACAGGCACATAGGGAAGATGCTTGAAACGACTATTCTGGGGGAAATGTGTTCAACAACAAAAAAACAGGCTCCTATCAACAGATTAAGACAGAGCACATTAAGAAGTACTCCCACATGGTGCATGAGCAAGCTGGTGACCAAGATAGCTGCAGCTCCGGAGACACCACTCACAAACTGCCATCCTTGGGTGCATCATCCCCCTTATAATGCCCCATATCCCCTGATTCCTGGAGTGGGGGACTGCTGAGCCCCTCATGTGGCGTTAAGGATCTGAACCACCCCACTGACTCTCTGACCTGCTGCCTCGACCTGTCACGGCCTTCAGATGCCCCACGGTGACAAGGATCATGGGCAAGCCTGAAGGCTGGTCGGGGCTAGCGCAGCACAAATCTGCAGCCCACTGACCATACGGGCCGTGCCTGCTCCTCCCGGCACACCCATCTGCCCGTTGTGATGGTAGTGCCTCGGGCCGGGACACGGCCCCCCAACATTGCAAATCATGCTACCGCTGTTGGATTCCACTCTACCTACCGCCTCCTGCCTGACCCCCTCCCCCCATGGAAGGGGACCGGATCCTATTGCTGCTGTGGCTGGGCCCTGCGGTACTGACTCTGGTGCCTGCTTGATCTCATGTTTGAGTTGCTGCATTGCGCTGCGTTTACCAGGCATGTGGTCTACCTGCCATTACTCACTATCAAGGATGGAGGGCTCACTCTATAGATGACTTGGTGTCTCTCCCGAGCCCTATCTCCCGAGGGCATCTCTGGTCATACATACCAACTGACCTCCTCACCTGACTAACTGTACTGACACATCAGGTCATTCCCTAGCTTACCCCATGGGGCACTGCACATATTCCTTTACCCTGCAGTGGTGGAGTTGGAGTCTGCTGGATCACTGGCGCAGTATCATCTGACCGATATTGCTGACCCATGCACTGACACCTATTTAGCCAGTAACTGTGCCTCCCACCCCTACCGGCACAAATACAACTATGTATACTCCCTGGCTGAGACGAATTAGGGGACAGATCGCATCCACCACAGTCTTGATGCCCCGCCCGGTACTGGACATGCAACTCATATATTGCCACAATAGGTCACGGGGACCTGAGGCAGAAACAGTTCACCATTAGGACCCCGCAGCGGCACAGGGAACCCACTCATTTCCTCCGCTGGATGGCACTGCCACCATTATGGCTGAATTGCGAGCTCACTTCAAGACTATAGACGCCAGATTTGATACATAGACCGGACGCCTGGATAGCATGATTGACCGCTTCGATTGACACAGTCAGATTGGACGGGGTGGAACGCAGCATTCCGGAGATCGAAGATGGCAACGTAGATATCCTGAAGCCCCCGGTCCATCTTATGTTCCGGGTCTAATCGGCAATGCCAGAACATATGACGATCCAAGGTGTATTCTACCTCTAAGATGTTTATATCTTTAAGATTGGCAAACACTGCTTTCACATACATCGATTTCTTTGAAACAGATTTTGTCCCTAGATATACAAGAAGTAGGCGAGTAAAGATGGCCGCGGGGAGGGAGCACTGATACCCAGCTCCCGGGATCGGGTTCACTTCAATAGTGATTGCCCAGCAGAATCCCCCGCCCGAAAAGAACTGTGCCCAGCACTGACTTTCAAAGGCCACTGACCTCGTTCCGATGCGAAGAAACTGATGAACAAGCGACGAGAAGGCGTCCTTAAACAAACTGCAGTGCCAGCTAGAATTCCTCGTCCTTCACCGTTCCGCCAGAAGAACCAGGCAACACGACCGCAAACGCTCCAGGATCCCTCGAGAAACCACCAGATGAGACCACAGTTCGACTGAACACCCATGCCTGGGTGAGGACTGCTGGTCATATATCTAGAAGGATTCCCGTTCCGATTCTGCTCCGGAGCAGCACCGAAGGTAGGACGCCTGGCCCCAAAATGGCCGCCAAGCGTGACTCCACCAACACAGACTAATGCCTACCGAGTGCCAAGGTCGCCTTGAGCGCATCTGAGAAAGCCCACACCACGGACAGCTCACATATGATCCTCGGTCATCTGCATGCTCAGGTTTGAGTAGGGGCCATTGCCCCGGCCATACAACTTATCTCGCACCCTGATGACTGACCTCAAAATGGCCCCCATGTGTGACCAGCCTAACGAGAAACAATGCCCACCGTGTTACCATGCACTGCCCCGCCTAAACAGAGACCACTCTCCCCTCCTCAACGACAATGAATACCTCGTCTCTGATGAAGGCGCCCACTAGAAACAGGAGCCTAGCTCCCCGCCACAGCTTTTGGGCTCCCGATTGCCTGATCTCAAAATGGCCAACTCACGAGACCACAACACCAAGCATTAAATGCACCAAAGCCCTATCTCACTGAAACTCCGGGGCCACTCAACACCATATGGATACTTTCATGCAATAACTCCTGGCATGAACAAATAAGTAAGGCGACCAGAATTTTTAAAGACAAAAACCGGGACATTTCACTAAAATAGAAGAAGGACTACAATTTCACTTCAAGTGATGAGAACGCTCCTCAGCAGTGATTTACAGAACAGGCAGTAAGAACATACATAAATTGCAATATTTAAGCCCAGTAGCTTGCCTATTAATTAAATTACTCTCTTGAAACTACTGCTAACTATCCCTACTTGGCTAAACATAAAAAAACACCTCCCATCCGACAGGCTCTAGGTACTCCCAACCATCACCAGAGGTACCTTACCCCCAGGAGCCGCCCTGAAATGATCCAGACCATCGATGGTGCGCGATCAGATCCAAATAGGAGCGCTCCCCCTCTAGTCTTCGCCTGATCTTACAATATTGGAGTCGGATCCCTTGCTGCCCAAACCTTATACCTTTATGGCCCACGACCTCTGCCCCCATGGAAGTTGGATCTGCTACCCAGAACTCCCAGTCCTGTAGATAGCCCCTGCCCCCTACCGAGGACACCTGGCTCCTGACTGTGCAGCCAAAACCCCCAGTTCTGACGCCTAACATCTTTAGGGCACCACAGCCCAACAGATTGCCCCTCACCCCCTACCGAGGCTGCCTGGCCCCAGGTTAGCTGCTCCTCACAACTCTAAAGCCATAGCTTACCATCTGACTAGCCCGATTAACCTAAATTTTTGAGACAAGAGCCTGATCTGACTCCGACTATATTCCAGAACAATCCCTGCTCAATCACAGAGGATAATTGTTAACCCTACCCTCAACCCACTCCAGGTGGGTCTGTTCTAACCATCTCCCCCCCGTCTACTCCCTTTTAGAGACTTGATCCCCCTGCGCACTTCACCCTCACCATGGCACCCGACTCGACAACCCCCCCAAACCAATCCCTTCCTGCACATCTGATATCCCACAGCCCTAACTCATTCACCATTAACTTCCCCCCACATCTCTCTGCAAAAATGAGACGTAGCTTCAAACAGAAACTAATACGACAACACAGAGAAACCCTATTCACAGACATCTACCAGTCCTCCTCTAAAGGTCTGATTAAGATGGACCTTATTTTCCACACGGAGAGGCCAGAAGACTGGATCTCCATGCTCAGAACACATCTTCACATAGCCAAAACCACATCCACACTACACAGCTGCAAACTAACAACCCTGCTCCCTAACCGCATGTCTAGAAGAGGGACCACTTCCATGACCATCTACTCTAACGGCACGGTCCTCATTCAGGCAAGTAATGAGAACCTTGAAATTTTTGACTCCCTCTTCCCCTCACTTCGATCTGCTCTCCCCCTCCTGCCCCGCTCCTTCTCAACCCAACTCCTGCCTACCACTACACTCAACCCTGAAGCTTTAGACCCCCTCCTCCCCCAACCCCGATCGGCTCTCCCCCACATACCTCGCACTGCCTCTGCCCCTCTCCCACCTTCAACATCTCAGCATCAAAAAGTAACTCAATCCACACCTCCCCTTTCCCCCACCGCACAGCTCCCACGAGTCTTCACCCAACACGAAGTCCCTACCAATCATGCGCCACAGCTCCCCAAAGATAACACAACCTCACCACTCTACCGGACTCACTCATCGCAACCTCTAGAAGGCGCCCAACAGACAGCGACCACTAATCTTACTATTTACCCACAGATCTCCCTCCTAGGATCTCAAAAAGAGACATCCAGTCATACACAATAAATAAGAGACAACACTGCTTCAACCCGACCTCTACCGCACAAGATGAATCCCCCCAAGTCGCCCTCAACCCCTCCTTCGACTCAATGGCGCAGCGACTTGCGTCACTTGAAGACCAAATAGACTCGATCTACCAGGGTCTAACCGAAATACTCTCCAACCTAACCAAGGCCCGCAGATACCACCAAGCTCCCCCCTGGGTCCCCCCCACCGCCAACGACCAGAAGAGCCCAGCCTGGTCCCTAGAAACCCCTGCAACATATCCTCAGAGTCCCCCAAGATGGAGCTCCAAACCCTGGCCTCCAACAGCCCTGACCTTGTGGAAAAGTAAATTTTGCCATGTTCTGTGTCCCTACGTGTCCCCCATCTTATGTTATGTGTGCATGATTAATATGCATATGTATTCCCCATGTTCGATTAAAGACGCAATTACAGTTGTGTCCATCTCTAGTATGCCAGTTTCCAGTTCTCGTGAAAGCTACGAGTATCAGGCCTATGTAAAGTTACGTTGCCACGTTTCTCAGTGTGCACGTTATTTCATTGAAAAATCCCCGTTTCTAGGCCTCAAAAGGGCCCGGACACCGGATTCGGCTCCTGTCTCCTGAGACCTCGCTGAGGAGCGATACAGCCCCCACCTGTATTCCTGACCCTTCACTTACTTCCTGTCTCACAGTGCCCGGCTTGGCCTGGCCCTGCCTCCGAGTCTGCCAAAAGTATGTTATGATTCTAGTTATCAGTCCAGCCCTCCTTCTCTGCATTCCTAAGCTACTGAATTGCATCAATAGTTTCAGTCATCGTCTAGCCTTTACGTCTCCATGTAAGAGAAATACTGTATTAATGGTCATTTCATATTCTTCAACACGCACTACATGTAGAATAATGCATGCACCAGTCTTAGAGTCTGTTAGCCTTTACCCCGATAACTTCTGGATTCTATCGACATGTTCTCTAAACATCAGATACTAGATAGTGTTTAGGTACATGTCGCCCTGACTCTCCAGACTTCAGTCTCTGCTCCTAGCGCAGAAGTCATAGCCCCAGCTTCTCCTAGTAACACGTCATTGTCAGTTTGCGCGCACCACTAGGTTAGAGGTTCCAGCTCCTTAGGTAGCCCCCTCCATGTTTCCGCCCCATTTTATGACATATTCTGTTACGTTTACATCACATGTCTATGTTCACGCCTCTTGTTACACCTACTTTCACCCTTATCTTTCGCGACTGCTATTGACCACACCCACTGCTCCGCCTATTGTATGTACTGTAATGCAATTGTTTTAGTATATATACTTGTGCACTGTTATTAAATGTTACGCCAACGCCGATTCCGATCTTGCCCCCGGCAGCGCTGCCATCCTATTCCTGTGCAGGTTGTCCTGTTCCTGTCCTTATGCTGTATTAAACCTGCAAACTCCTACTACCTCGAATCTTGACTCTTATTTATTGAGCTATCTGTTATTACTATGTCCAGTCAAAAATAGATCCGGTATTATTTATTTATATACCACATAATGGCGCCCGAATAGGGACTTGCCCTTTCCCCACGCGCCGGTGAAGCCACGTATGCCCCCTGATCCTCTGCAGCCGTGACGGAACCATACCGTGCACGTGCAGATATTTCTGCTTCAAGTATCCCTCAGGCCCACGGAGGAGACGGAGGTTGCGGTCCAGCATCCAGACGAGGCGGTGGAGGAACGCGGCGAGTCCCGACCAGAGCCCAAGCCGAGAGTTCAAGGTCCGAGGTATCCGGAGGCCCACCCGTAACAGAAGTCCGAAGTGTGTCCGTCCGGCGTCGAAGCAGTCCAGTCCAGTCCGAGGCCTTCCGTTCTTGCTGCCCGGTGAGTACCATTGCTGGGGTAGTATTTAGACAGGGTCAATCTAATTGACTCTGGTCCGTGGGTTTGGTGGTACACAGACCCAACACGAAGTGTCCACTCCGGTGGATGCGGGTCCTGACGTGTCTCTTTATGAGACCGGTAAGTTTCGTACTGTTTCAGCAGTGCATCTAGTCTCTGTTCTAGTCAGTTCTGTTCTCGAGAAAATTCATGTATTCTGTTTCCAGTATTCCAGGTAGTATTTTGTCAGAACTGTTATTTTAAAATGTCATTCATGTATTTTAATGTCGTGGTATGAAAGTGGTGTAATTATCGTGTTCATTGTGTATTGTATTGTGTCTAGACTACAGTTCAGTCATGCCGCTGCTCTCAAAACTACGTCAGTTAAAAACTAGAAAAGGTCTGTTAGAAGAAGCAGTTCCTGTCCCGCCTAGGGACAGTCCAGGTCACTTTATGTATCAGAAGCATGGCATAAGTGCCATATTGTATCTAGATTTATGGGTAGAGTACACCAAAGAGTTAGAAGAAAAGTATAGATGGCCCGTATCAGGTACGTGGGATGCCGAGTGCATCATGCGAGTAGAAGAAGCATTATGGAAAAAGAAAGCCAGACAGTCACAGAAAGACGCCATCGAGTTATGGCGCAAAGAATCTCATAAAAGAACCGAAAAAGAAATCAGAAAGTCAGAATTAAGTAGAGAATCCTTAGAACGAGCCCAAGAAAGGGAATTAATCGAGATAGGTGAACGAGTTAAAACCGAACAGTCAGACAGACAGAGGAATGCCCTCATTAAGGGTATGTATCCTCTTCTTGCCGAGGGCTTGCCAAAAGCGACCCCGGAGGCATCCAGTAATTTTCCGCCACCATTAGTTCCGACCAAGCTACGTCACAAACCGACCGCAGCTGATATTTTTATTTCGTCCTATTTGGACGACACAGTCCCGGAATATGCAAATCCTGTTCCGCCAGTTCCTGTAAATAATGCAATTCCTGCTCCTCCAGACACCGGGGCACCTTTTGCAGTACCTGCTACGGTACCCCCGGTCCAGCCCGTAGTACAACTTCCCGCCACATCAGCCACTCTGCCAGCACGAAGAGTATCAGTCGACGATTCTAGTATGGGGGCCGCAGGAGGAGGTCCTCCTGGTACCCCGCCACCACACCAACGTGTAACGTTAGTCGAGTTACATGAACGTGCATTACAGCGTACGCCCAAATATAAGTCCGTTGCAGACATCCAACGAGCTCTTACTGAATGCCGCTATGATCCAGTCACAGGCGATGATAGTACGGTTATATACTCCATACGTGTAAGACGGGTGACCGGGTATTTGGACACCCTACCAGATATGAAAGAAGATCTAGACAGAATATATCGTTTCATCCGTACAGGGGATGATCCAGAAAGTATTGGTGAAGCCATGTCTCAAAGGAAAGCTGAGATCCAGCTCATGATATTAAAGTTTCTGATTAATTGTTTAATAAGGGAACAAGATTATCCGACCAAAGATCCGTCCGAAATGAGAACACTAACAAGGTGGAGTGATAATATAGCCGAGGGTAAGCACAGAACTATCAGTAGTATAGAGAGTATGTACAAGAAAATTCGTAAGGAAATAATAAGGTTACACGAACAACGTAAAACAGCACAAGTAAGCGAGAAAGAGAATGACTCTCCTACAGAAGAGGTAGAGGACGAGAATACCGCCAGAATAGCGTATGTAGGAAAATCTAGATTTCCAGACCGACATTTACGCCTAGAACACAAGAAAATCTTTCATCATCCAGCACCAGAACAAGGTTCTCTAGAACAAGTATTTCAAGCTACCGATCACATTTTGAAATCACGAATCGGTTATAGTGAGTTAAGTACCATGTATGAACAAGAACTAGTCCGATCAGCAGTCCGATGGGCTACTGATTCTACCACTTTTCCAGACGAAATAGTGGCACAAATGTTTCTAAAACTGCCCCCAGCCGAGCAGCGACTGGTGGGTATGTATATGATTCAGCACCTCATTACATTATATGAGGGTCAACATTCTGATCCAGGTCCGTTACATGATGTCCTGAACGAGTTACTCCAGTATAGATGGAAAGGTTTAGGTACCGATTTAGTTAGTGTCATTCTAGAACAGCGCCATAAATATAGTATGTTTTTGAACCCGCATTTTGTTCATGTCTCACCTCCAGAAAGTAAACCGTTTTACATAGATAGACAGAATCCGTTACGAGAAGTACACCAAGTCAGGACAGCAGATGGTGAAATGCAACGAGTATTTGTTTACACCCCGAATACAAAAATGGAACTCTTAGAGATGAAGAAATTAATTCCTTGTCATGACAAAGATCCAGCAGGGTTCCACCGAGAGTTAAAAGACATGCTCCGTATGGGAGAATATACGTATCCAGATATTATTAAAATGTTAAAAGTCCTGTTGCCTGCGGGCATATATGAGAAACTCAAGGAAAAAGAATGGGAGGTGGGAGAGAAAAAGATCGATTGGGCAGTTCTAGAAGCTGAAGATAAGATACGAGTACCAGGTACCGGTCTTGGAGAGAAATGTAAAGAATTACCAGAACTGTTAATACAAGTTTTGCCCAGATTGTTAGCCACTAAAAAGGAAGACTGGGATGCAATCTCAGCCTGTAAACAGAAACAAGATGAAGACACTAGTGATTTTTATTCTAGGTTTGAAAAATGTTTTATTATAAACAGTGGATTGAAGACGAGTAGCGAGTCATACCCTCATCTTTTTGTTACTAAATTAGTCGAGAATTCAAGTCCACAAGTTAAGAATCGAGTTTTGAAAGTCGAAAGTACATGGCAAGCTAGTACCCCGTCCCAGATGTTACAGATGCTCCAGTATCATCAGAATAGAATCAGAGAAGAGCAAGAACACGAGAGAAAACGTATGAAAGACACAAAAATGAAAGTACTAGTTGCACAATCTATTCCACAAGACAGTCAGAAGAGGGGTCCGAATCAAGCCAGTCATCCTGCAGCTCCCGTTAAAGGGACCTGCAATTATTGTAAACAGCCAGGTCATTTCATAAACGAGTGTGCAGTTCTGAAACATAATATAGCTACTGGTAAAACTAAAGAAAGACCACGTCCGCCTAGACAAGAACAAGTTTCACAGACTTCTCAGCCACAGAATGCACAACAGACAGTTCCAGCACCGCAGCCTATTGCTGCAACACAGCATGTTACACAGCAGATGTACCAGTACGCACAGTCCGAGTATCCAGAGTACCAACAGTACTCATGAAACAGCCTAGAGAGGGAGGTAGGCTTGCCTCTCATCGAGATTCCTGTAGATCAAGAAGGTCCCTATATTCATAGTCAAGTACTAGGGAAAGACAGAAAGTTTCTGATTGATACAGGGGCAAGTAGGACTACCATAAGTCACGCCGAAGTTCCAGGGGCTCCGCTCTCAGGCTCTAGAAATGTTTCCCTTGGATTTTCAGGAAAGCCTATTGTAAACGAGATTTCTAAACCAGTTACTCTAGAAGTAGGTCCATTGTCCCGCACTACTGATCTATTACTTACGAAGTCATGTCCAGAAAATTTGTTAGGCATTAAGACACTGAAAGAATTAGGTGCAGTCATATGTTGTTCCCCCGAGGGAATACGTTTGTTTTTACGTGACTTCAAGGGTCACTATGTATTACGAGATTTTGATCCAAGATTGTCTAAGGTTCCGCAGCATCTATGGGCGCAAGGTCCAACTGATGTTGGTTTCATGCAGATCACACCTCATCGTGTGACTCTCAAGCAAGGTATAGTCCTGCCACGAATCAGACAGTACAGATTGCCACCTGAGGCTGTAGCAGCCTTATCCAAAATTATTGACGAGCTCATGGCTCAAGGAGTAGTTGTAGAAACTGACTCCAATGTATGTAATTCTCCGATCATTCCAGTCATGAAACGTACTGATCCAAATGCACCCCCAGTATATCGATTAGTGATTGACCTTCGAGAACTCAATAAATGTATTATTCCCCAGTACCCAGTTGTTCCAGATATTTCTTCCCTATTGACAGCCATTGATTCCGAAGCTACATTTTTCACAGTCATAGACCTCAAGAACGCGTTTTTCAGTGTCCCCATTCATCCAGACAGCCAGTTTCTTTTCGGTTTTTGTTTAAATGGAAGGAGCTATAAATTCACACGAGCTCCTCAAGGTTTCACAGAAAGTCCTAGTATTTATAGTCAAGCACTTAAGAGACAACTAGACAACATTCACATGCCAGCTGACACTGCCCTGCTCCAGTATGTCGATGATCTACTGATCACTGCCCGTTCTGAACGTGCTTGCGAGCGAGCATCACTTACAGTTCTGTATTTCCTTGCCGAGATGGGGCACAAGGTGTCCCCTTCAAAGCTTCAATTCTGTGTCCAGCAAGTGATCTACTTAGGCCACTTGCTGTCCAAGTGGGGTAGGCAGTTGACACCAGACTGTATCCAGTTAATAGCGAGTCTTCCTCAGCCCAAGACCCAGAAGGAGGTACGTGCTTTTATCGGCCTTACTTCTTATTGCAGACAATGGATTCCTCAGTATGCATTTCTAGCCAAGCCACTGATACAGTTAACGACACAGGAGGCAGCCGTATCGACTGTCCTCCCTTGGACATCTGAACATACACTTAGTTTCA
Organism: Lissotriton helveticus; assembly: GCF_964261635.1. Classification (NCBI taxonomy): domain Eukaryota; kingdom Metazoa; phylum Chordata; class Amphibia; order Caudata; family Salamandridae; genus Lissotriton; species Lissotriton helveticus. Next base: position 1,700,142,971 of record NC_136059.1, on the reverse strand, counting down.
ATGAGTTAAAGAAAGCTTTATGCCAAGCTCCTGTTCTAGCTACACCGAACTACAGTAAGCCTTTTACACTTTTCGTCACAGAACGTGATGGTACAGCATTATCTGTTCTCACGCAAGATCAAGCAGGACAATACAAGCCCTGTGCTTATTTTTCGAGCACATTAGATCCAGTAGCCCAGGCTCTGCCTGCGTGCCTCAAGTCAGTTGCAGCCACAGCACTAGCTATCAGACAAAGTGATTCCATAGTATTAGGTCACTCCTTGACAGTACAAGTTCCACACTCCGTGGAAGTTCTTTTAAACCGAACACAGACTCAGCACTTGACAATTGCACGTTTAACAGGTTATGAACTGACACTGTTCCAGCCACACATAGAAATCAGACGCTGCAACGTTCTAAATCCCGCTACACTGTTACCGTCAGTTAATTCGAATCCTGCCACACACGACTGTGTGGAAGCAGTTAACACTATGGCTAAGCCAAGACAAGATCTGACAGATATTCCATTACCAGATCCCGACCTGACACTTTATGTGGATGGTTCATGTATGAGAACAAGTACAGGAGAACTAGTAGCCGCGTATGCAGTGACTACTGACACTGAAGTTATAGAAACACACCGTATTGACACCCTGTCTGCTCAAGCAGCAGAGCTAGTTGCTCTGACACAAGCCTGCATTCACGCCAAGAACCTGAAAGTTAATGTTTACACAGATTCACGCTACGCATTTGGAGTTGTACACGACTTTGGAGTGCTCTGGCAGGAGAGAGGTTTCATGACTTCTCATGGAACCAAGATTCAGCATGGTCTCCTTATTCAAGCTCTGTTAGATGCCATACATTTACCGACATCTATTGCTATCATGAAATGCAAAGCACATACGAAAGTTACTGACATTATTTCTCAAGGTAATGATCTAGCAGATCGCACAGCCAAGCTTACAGCACAGACTCCAGACATGTCAGTTAATCCGACACAGACACATACTCCAGATCCGACTACCTGTATGACAGTTAAGGACCCTACTCAAGATGTCATAGATATCCAGTTACATGCTACTCCCGATGAAATCAAGAAATGGTCCGAACAAGGAGGGGTCCAGACAGATCAGGGATGGGTAACGAAGGGAAAAGCCACATGGTTTCTCCCCGACTCTATGGTTCAAGTCATTATCAATACCGCACATAGTCCAGCACACTTAGGAGAAAAAGCTATGTTAGACAGTATCCAGAACATTTGGTTTAACAAGCATTTACGAGCTGCAGCCAAACAGAAAGTCCGTACCTGTATGATATGTTGCCAGTTCAATCCAGGTAAAAGTGTCCCGGTGGAACAAGGTGGATTCCAACCTCCTGACCACCCTTTTGAGGTCCTCCAGATGGATTATATTCAGATGGAGCGATGTCGAGGTTTCAAGTATGTCCTTGTAGTTGTATGCGCTTTGTCCAGGTGGACAGAAGCATATCCAGTTCCAGATTACACAGCCGCGACCACTGCCAAGCAGTTGGTTCGTGAATTCTTCCCCCGTTATGGACTCCCTAGGGTCGTATATTCTGATAACGGCCAGCCATTCTCATCTGAACTGATGAAACACGTTTCCCTTTTGTTAGGGTACCAGTGGAAGTTCCATTGTGTACGCCATCCTGAAGCAGCCGGTCTAGTAGAAAGACATAACCAAACCCTGAAAATCCGCATTGCTAAGATCTGTCAAGAAAAAGGTGTAGATTGGCTAGTTGCTCTGCCAGTCGCTCTGTTTTATATGCGCATGGTCGCACATTCCAGATCAGGTCTGTCCCCGTACGAGGTCGTATTCGGCCGCCCCCCTAATATGTGGGGTACACCTAGACCTCGAAGTATTACAGATGTTTCAAGTAATATGCTGACAGATTACCTAGCTTCCTTGATGTCTGCCCTACACTCTTGTCGTTCACAGGTTGCCGCCGCATTTCCAGACAATACCGAGGTGGCACCGCATGAAATCGTCCCCGGAAATCTGGTTCTTGTAAGGAACTTTGATCGTTCAAGTCCGCTGGAGCCCCGCTGGAAGGAGCCCAAGCAAGTCCTCCTGGCCACCCGTACTGCCGTCAAGCTGGAAGGCAGGAAGGGCTGGGTGCATTTGTCGCATGTAAAGAAGTTTTATGGACTAAAGACTGTTTCCAAGAACATTTCCGAGGATTTTAAAGACTGCCAAAGTACTATTCTCAAGGACTGTCCCGCAAATGACATTGATACGAAACCCTCCCTGTTAGAGAAAACTCCGCAGCAGGAGTATAAGTTAAAATTAAGGTCTAGTAAAATAAGTCAGCCAGTTTGATTGTCTAAGTCCTCCCCTAGGTGAAACGGTTAGACCGGTTTCTGACATGTATAAAATAGACCCCCATGGAAAGAGAGTTAGTGAGAACTCTAAAAGTTGCATTATTATTTTATGTTTTCTGCTTTATCTCAGCCTTATGATTACCTGCATAAGTTATGCATTGTATTTATATTTTCCAGTTTCTCATGTAAATAAGTCTTCTAATACTACAGTAGAGCATACGTTTAGTGATCTGCCTCCTCATGAACTATCTTATCGTCTTGCTATGCGAAATAATTCCTTTATCCGCATGTTACATTATTCACACCAGACCAGCAATGCCACTAATTGTTGGGTGTGTGGTCGACTTCCCCCTTTCCAGACACCGAAGGGAGTTCTGCCACTGTTTCCTTATCCATTTTCACATAACGGTTCATGTGGAGCATGGTCCACGTTAACGTCATCCTCAAATGATATGTCCTTTCTGAACAGTACATGTTTTCCAGACAAGCAAGGTCTTCCCCACAGAACAGGGTTAGATCTAGAAAATGAAGTTTATAATTTGGGTAATTATTCTTCGAATTTCATGGTCCTGAATGTTCAGTCTGATACTACTCCAGACTTACCTGCTATGTCAGTACTACCAGTCAAAGGTGAATTATGTGTCAGAAATAATGGTTCCGTACATGTAGGACATAGTGATTGTACTACTATTGTCAAGTATAGTGACAGTGGGAAATCTATTTTCAAAGCTTCACGTCATTCTTATTTTGTTTGTGGTCAGACCGCATATGTTCGTCTGCCCCTCGATTGGGAGGGAACCTGTTACATTGCCTTCCTACTGCCACCAGTTTTTCTAGCCCCACCTGACTATCATAGGAACTCCCACCTAGTACATACTAGACACAAGAGAGACCTCCCGATTGTCGATTATACTGAAACTGCTCTAGAGCAATACATAGATATCAATAAAGGTGTCTTTCCCTACTTAGGTACTGTCGTGAATAGTAAACTGATACGTAGATTAACCAGAACACTCGAAGCAGTAGTGATTGAGACTACCTCTGCTCTAGGTAACTTAACCGAAGAGCAATCCTTTATGAGAATTGTCGTGCTCCAGAATCGTCTCGTCCTTGACGTCATACTGGCCGATAGGGGCGGGGCATGTAGAGTCATCGGATCTAGTTGCTGCATTTTCATTCCTAATAACGCGCCGTCTGTTTATTCAGCTATAACCAGACTCCATAAAATTGCCCATCTGTTACACCAAAATCCAGGCACCTGGACATGGTCCGGTTGGTTCTGGAATATAATTTCCGCCTGGGGATGGAAAGTATTGTCCTTTCTAGGTATTGCAGTAGCGATCATATTCAGTTGCTGGCTCTGTATACAATGTGGCCCTGCGATTTGCGGCATTTGTGCTACCTCTTGTATTCCTAGTCCCAAGTCCCGTTCTAAATCCAGTTCCAAGAAAATTCGAGACGAGCAAATGATACTGTATGAAATAATAGATGGTATCATGAATATTGATGTTTCCTGATGGAAACGTAGTGACAAGGAGGGAATGTGGAAAAGTAAATTTTGCCATGTTCTGTGTCCCTACGTGTCCCCCATCTTATGTTATGTGTGCATGATTAATATGCATATGTATTCCCCATGTTCGATTAAAGACGCAATTACAGTTGTGTCCATCTCTAGTATGCCAGTTTCCAGTTCTCGTGAAAGCTACGAGTATCAGGCCTATGTAAAGTTACGTTGCCACGTTTCTCAGTGTGCACGTTATTTCATTGAAAAATCCCCGTTTCTAGGCCTCAAAAGGGCCCGGACACCGGATTCGGCTCCTGTCTCCTGAGCCCTCGCTGAGGAGCGATACAGCCCCCACCTGTATTCCTGACCCTTCACTTACTTCCTGTCTCACAGTGCCCGGCTTGGCCTGGCCCTGCCTCCGAGTCTGCCAAAAGTATGTTATGATTCTAGTTATCAGTCCAGCCCTCCTTCTCTGCATTCCTAAGCTACTGAATCGCATCAATAGTTTCAGTCATCGTCTAGCCTTTACGTCTCCATGTAAGAGAAATACTGTATTAATGGTCATTTCATATTCTTCAACACGCACTACATGTAGAATAATGCATGCACCAGTCTTAGAGTCTGTTAGCCTTTACCCCGATAACTTCTGGATTCTATCGACATGTTCTCTAAACATCAGATACTAGATAGTGTTTAGGTACATGTCGCCCTGACTCTCCAGACTTCAGTCTCTGCTCCTAGCGCAGAAGTCATAGCCCCAGCTTCTCCTAGTAACACGTCATTGTCAGTTTGCGCGCACCACTAGGTTAGAGGTTCCAGCTCCTTAGGTAGCCCCCTCCATGTTTCCGCCCCATTTTATGACATATTCTGTTACGTTTACATCACATGTCTATGTTCACGCCTCTTGTTACACCTACTTTCACCCTTATCTTTCGCGACTGCTACTGACCACACCCACTGCTCCGCCTATTGTATGTACTGTAATGCAATTGTTTTAGTATATATACTTGTGCACTGTTATTAAATGTTACGCCAACGCCGATTCCGATCTTGCCCCCGGCAGCGCTGCCATCCTATTCCTGTGCAGGTTGTCCTGTTCCTGTCCTTATGCTGTATTAAACCTGCAAACTCCTACTACCTCGAATCTTGACTCTTATTTATTGAGCTATCTGTTATTACTATGTCCAGTCAAAAATAGATCCGGTATTATTTATTTATATACCACATAATGGCGCCCGAACAGGGAACAACCTCAAGACCCAACAGAACAGAAGCAGCCATGTCCGATATGGAAGCAGCCACTCTAGCCTCTTCCTACGATATGCCACCCTCCGACTCACCTAAATCCAAAATACAAGTGATCACAGGTCTCCGACAACACCTTCCCGTCACAAAACACCCGAGACCGCCCGTCCTGACCACCATACCTAGGGCGCCCAAGGAAAAGAACGCCAGCAACAAAAAGCCTTTTACCAATTGCCTACTCATCAACTGTAGGTCGGCCTCCTTGCATGCAACAGAACTAGCAGAGGCCATCCTCTCCCATGACATCGACATTGCCTTCCTCACGGAGACCTGGCTCAACAAGCTATCCCCTCCATGCCTAGACATGCTTGTCCTCCCGGGCTTCTCCCTCATTAATAAAGACAGAAAAGACCAGAGAGGAGGAGGGATAGCTATCATCCATAAAGACAACATGGCCATCACGGAAATAAACTCATTCGACTACAACTCATTCGAATGCCTCTCAACCAACATCAAGACCAATGACAATGGCTCCTTACTGTGTCACCTTCTCTATCATCCTCCTGGTAAAAACTCAGAATTTGGAGAACAATTATCCGACCTGATAGCTCAAGGTGCACTTGGCGATACCAACAATATAATTCTTGGTGACCTGAACCTACGGTGGAACGAGACCAACAACCCGCTAATCCAATCGCTATCCACTCTCCTCTGTGACAACAATCTAACACAGTACTGCACAGAAGAGACACACTACAAAGGAGCCACCCTCGATGCCATCATCGCGCAAAGAAACAAAATCACTATCAATCACATACTTCCCGTTGACTGGTCAGACCACCACATGATCCTATTCCACATAAACCAACTTACTATCTCTCATCCGGAACTACGAGACCCACCCAAATGGCTGCGAAACCTCTCTGATGTTCCAATGGGAGTCCTCGAAGAAGAGATAAGCTCACTTCTCCCAGACAACACTAAACACCTCTCTACTAATGACCTCACTGACTGTTACAATGCCAAGCTAATTTCTATCCTCAAAAAGAGTAGAGTCATCCCATCCAGATCATGGTTCAACTCCGAACTCAACTCTGAAAGAAGATTCCTAAGAGCCAAAGAAAGAAAGTGGAGAAAAAACCCTTCTTCTATTCTTCGTGACCAACTCAAATCAGCGCGCAGGAAGTACAACAATCACATAAAAAACGAAAAATCCAGCTTTTTCCGCTCAGCACTGGACAGTGCCAAAAACAGACCCAAGGAGCTATATAGCATCATCAGACAACAAACCTCCAAGCCCATACCCTCCTCGGTGCAGGCGTCCAAAGAACTATGCAACAAGTTCGCCAAATTTTTCAAGGACAAGATTACAAAAATCGAGCTCTCACTGGCCGATTTCAACACGCAGCACGCAAAGAGCAATGCGGCTGGGTCACCAGACCTCCCACCTGTTCTCTCTCCTGGTCCCTCCCCCAATTCCTGGCTCAGTTTCCATCCTATCCAAGAAACTGAGATAATCACGCTGATCGCCACCTCCAAACCCTCAGCCCATATCCTTGATCCCATGCCTCCCCTACTGACCAAAAAAATGAAGCACGCTCTAGCCCCGCTCTGGAGCACAATCATAAATAGCTCCCTGAAAAGCGGAGTGGTTCCTGACTGCCTCAAAATGGGCCAAGTCTCACCCCTGTTGAAAAAACCCGGACTAGATGTGACAGATCTAAACAACTCTAGACCTGTGTCGAACCTCCCCCTTCTCTCAAAAACACTTGAAAGATGCGTACTACATCAACTGACCCAGCACCTGAACAACATCAACCTCCTGGACCCCCACCAGTCTGGCTTTAGAAAAGGCTGCAGCACAGAAACGGCGATCCTCAATATCATCGACGATATACATGGATCTCTAGACTCCGACCAATGCTGCCTCCTCATTCTCCTTGACCTCTCGGCAGCATTTGATACTGTTGATCACAAACTCCTCTTAAGGACTCTCCAAGA